>NC_089845.1:124773880-126061380 GCF_035609145.1 Eleutherodactylus coqui | reverse complement strand
AGCAGGATAATGCTCGGCCGCACACACAAGAGGGTCACAGGAAGCCCCCACAACATTGTCAGAGTTCCATGGCGGCCCGGTTAATAAACTTATTGCGAATGGAACATGTATGGGACCATCTGGGGCACCAACTTCAATAGTCTGAGTTTACACAATCTATAGGCAGTTACAGCAAATATGGACCGATATGCTGCAGGATACCATACAGAATCTGTATCCCTCCATGCCTGTATCACATCTTATATCCAAGCTAGAGATGGTACAACAGGGTACTAGAGCCTCCATGCCTGCCCGTATCACATCTTGTATCCAAGCTAGAGGCGGTACAACAGGGTACTAAAGCCTCCATGCCGCCTGTATCACATCTTGTATCCAAGCTAGAGGCGGTACAACAGGGGACTAGACCCTCCATGCCGCCTGTATCACATCTTGTATCCAAGCTAGAGGCGGTACAACAGGGTACTATAGCCTCCATGCCCACCCGTATCACATCTTGTATCCAAGCTACAGGCGGTACAACAGGGTACTACAGCCTCCATGCCCACCCGTATCACATCTTGTATCCAAGCTACAGGCGGTACAACAGGGTACTAAAGCCTCCATGCCGCCTGTATCACATCTTGTATCCAAGCTAGAGGCGGTACAACAGGGGACTAGACCCTCCATGCCGCCTGTATCACATCTTGTATCCAAGCTAGAGATGGTACAACAGGGTACTAGAGCCTCCATGCCCACCCGTATCACATCTTGTATCCAAGCTAGAGGCAGTACAACAGGGTACTAGAGCCTCAATGCCCACCTGTATCACATCTTGTATCCAAGCGAGAGGCAGTACAACAAGGTACTAGAGCCTCCATGCCCACCCGTATAACATCTTGTATCCAAGCTAGAGGCAGTACAACAGGGTACTAGAGCCTCCATGCCCACCCGTATCACATCTTGTATCCAAGCTAGAGGCGGTACAACAGGGTACTAGAGCCTCCATGCCCACCCGTATCACATCTTGTATCCAAGCTAGAGGTGATACAACAGGGTACTAGAGCCTCAATGCCCACCTGTATCACATCTTGTATCCAAGCTAGAGGCAGTACAACAAGGTACTAGAGCCTCCATGCCCACCTGTATCACATCTTGTATCCAAGCTAGAGGCGGTACAACAGGGTACTAGAGCCTCAATGCCCACCTGTATCACATCTTGTATCCAAGCTAGAGGCGGTACAACAGGGTACTAGAGCCTCCCTACAAGGGGTCAGTTTTCTGCACTAAATTCTCCTTTTGTTCCCATATTGTACTTATATCGGTGTTACAATCAAGTAGAGGAAGATTCATTCCATCCAACAACTTCTAGGGGAGGGATGGTTTTATTTAATTTTTTTGACAATAAGTGTATTTCATGGACAGAACACCCCTATGGCTGTCTGAATTTGGTCTAATGGTAACAAGTGACCGCGTACAGCTAAGATAGGATATCACTGGCTGAGTGATGGGGGTGCAACCACTGAGAACCCCTAAAGTGCCTTAGAAAAAGAAACTGGGACATGGCACTTTGTGGAGCACGGACGCTCCTGCAGTTTGGAGTTCCTGACTCTTCATCGGAGAGGGTTGTTTTGGCTGGATTCCTGCATCTCCTAGAGCAATGCAACCACGGGGAAAACTCCTTAATGACTGTAATGAAAGATTGGAATTGCTAACTGTAGCAATTCTTGATGCTTTTAGAAATTCTGCTTGCTGTCAGTGAATAGCTGAAGTATTGGCTTTCTGAGGTTGTAAGTGATGGAGCTAGGTTTTGTGCTGTTAGGGCAGATGACGGAGCTGGGTGATGCATTCATATTTTTTTATATACTGGCCTGCTCCCACAGTCAAGTCGTCGCAAAAATCTGACTCTCTTCAGAGTTCTGTGTGCGCTCTCTCCCATAACCTTGTACAGGAGAGCGTGCTCACGGGTGTCTGAAAAGAGTCCGCTTTTCAGGCCACACGACATACCTGCTCCTTTCTTTTTTGGTAGGTCTTTGACAGGTCTGCAGCTTATTCTGGAAACAGCACCTCATCTGGCAATTGGCTGCATCTGTCATTGCAGTTCAGCCCCACTCATTTGAATAAGGATGACATGTAATATATAAGGTCCATGTATGAATACATCAGCTTTACTTTTGCACCCTTCATTTGGAATCACCATGTATAATAGCATTTGCCTGCAGTCACCACTAGGGGGCACTCACTGCATAGAGATTTTTTTTTTTACAGCCCACATTGAGTTGGGGTTGTTAGTAGTGTTGGGCAAGCTTCACCAATGAATGTAAAATTAGTGTATGACATCAGTGGTGGTCCTGTGGCTCGGGGGGGTTAGCACTGTAGTCCTAAATTCAAAACTGCCCAAGGACAATGTCTGCATGGAGTTTGTATGTGTTTCATAATAATTCCCTTTAGTTATATAGCCCATACATATTACACAGTGCCTTAGATCACTTGATATTTTCTGTCCTGCAGTGCTAACCACTGAGCCACCCTGCTGCCCCGGTGGGGCTCACAGCCGGAATCCGCTGCAGGCCTCCAGCATGCGGAATCCGCCCCGTACATGTGAGTCCGGCGGGACGTAGAGAGCAGGATCTATGCATTTCTATGAAGTCTGGGTAACAGACCAAGGCCTGTGTCACGCGAACGTATTTGTGTAG
This sequence comes from Eleutherodactylus coqui, assembly GCF_035609145.1. Lineage (NCBI taxonomy): Eukaryota > Metazoa > Chordata > Amphibia > Anura > Eleutherodactylidae > Eleutherodactylus > Eleutherodactylus coqui. The sequence continues at coordinate 126,058,708 of NC_089845.1, read as the reverse complement.
TCAGGGACTAGAACCCATTAATTTCGCAGAAGCGTATTTTATGTACGTTTCATTCATGCAAAAAATAGCACATATTGAACTAATTAACTTAATTAGTGGCAGCAGGTTTGTGTGTTGTTTTTTGCACACGCAAAAAGGACAGTAAAAAAATGCACATGTACCAGCAAATACACAACGCCAATTGTGCTAATACACGGTGCAACTGTGCTTACGCTCATGTCACATGATACCCTTAGCTTGTCAGGCCTGGCCAAATTCCCAGTGGGCCGAGTTGGTGTCTGTGCAGCTGCTCCAGGGAGGGAGGGGGCGCGGGAGCAATGATATTTTTTGTTCTGATTTGGACACCGCCTCCTACAGTGCCAGGGGGTAAGGACTTATGCCAGTCGGAAAAGTGAAAGTAGGCGAAGACAGACGATTCCTCCTTTCTTTCTGCATCAGAGGGAGCTATCGGCCTATGCGGACGGACGTTGACGTAACCAGGAACTATGAGTTAGGAGCAGGCCTAAGAGGAGGCAGAAGGAAAGAGCAGTGTGGAGGAGATGCAGAACAAAACTTAAAGGGGTTATCCGTAAACCTGCTGTAGCAGCAACGACAGCCATAATCACTGAGTGCTGTCATTGGCTACTGCAGCTCGTTTGTAGAGGGGCTCAGGGTGACTGCAGCCTGTAAAGTGGTGTTACAGGGAAACCAAAACAGCAGCGAGCACGAGCAGGGGAGAGGTGAGTAACTGCTGGTTTATTTTAAGGCATGGGGAACCTGGTGACAGGGATTTCCCTATGGCCTCCTGTCCATGAGCGAGATTTCATTGCGTTATCTGTGGCAATAATCCACACATGGGTAACACATGAAACGCTTTCCATAGGATAACTATGGAAAGCGCAGCCCGATGTACACGAGCGGAAATCTGCCGTGGTAAATAATAATGATAGGTTCATCGCGGAAAATGTGGTGACTTTAGCGGTTTCTCGCAGCGGAAATCCGTTGTATTTTAACACAACACCTGTGGACAGGTGGCCTAACTCAAACAACCCCGTTAAGCCAGGAGTAGAAAGAAGGAAGAGCAGAGAAGTGAGCTGAGAGAAACTAGAGACAAGAAGAGGCTACAAGCAACACCAAGGTCTGAAGTGGTAGAGGACAAGCGCAGGAGAAACAGCTACGAGGCCCCATCACACCCTAGGCAGTGAACCCCCTCATCCAAAGCTGCACTGTACCCCTTAAGGGACCTTTAACACATGGCAGGTGGTTGTCTGCAGGGACGAGTCTCATTTCCTGCTGAGCCATACAGATAGCCGGATCCACTACTGCTGTAAACGGCATGAAGCTGTATTCAATGGATGCACCTTTAGAGTCCAACAGGCTGCTGCTGGGGTCATGGTCTAAGACCATTGGTCATTCCTACCACAATCCTCGACTGGTGAGCGCTACAGGGACCTGTCAGCTGACCATATTTTCAGATGTCCTCCCCAACCACAGTGCCACCTTTCAACAGGACAACGCTCCATGTACGCATCCCGGACCATTTGTAGGGTCTTGAGCTGTCTTTCTTGACCCCTGCTTAGTTGGGAGCCATTCACGCCAAATTTGTGGGTTTTGTCTCTTCCTCTCCCCAAGGTAGTCCTAAAAGCCAGCTGATTGGCTGAAATCCTTGGCTAATGGAATCTAGTTGCTCAGGCAGATGTTCACATCTATGTCATTGATCAATGGTGAAAGGATGGGTGCAGATTTGTTATTTAAGGGGTATCTGTGGGGTAAGGTGGTGTCTGCAGCCAAATTCTCTGGGAGATGTGGCTGCGATTCCAGACTTATTCCTGTCTCACTTAACCTGGATCAGTTGGTGGCAGAGCTGCATCTGAAGGCCGGGTCCATGTGAAGTAGCTGCTTGGTTGGAGGATTGGCGTCCTTGCCATCTACACCTCCTGGGACTGATCCTCTCTGCTCCTCCTGCCATTGACAACCTATATTTTCCAGTCCGGAGAAAGGCCTCTTTCACGTTTCCACGAACCACCATGGAGCCTTGGGTCCAGCACCTGGCTTGCAGCTTCCCCCTGTGGCAGGCTTGGCTGAGTTGCCTCTGTTTTCGAAGGCCTGGCTATAAGGTGTCAGGGGTGGATCTTGCAGTGTTTCAACGAATCTGCGTCACTTCTTCATCCTAATCAGATCAGCTTTTTTTATTTTCTGATGAAGCAGCTCCTGCGGTTTTGGAACGATATGGGAGACACATTGGTGCGTTGCTAAATGCCATTTTTCTTGTGTTGTGTACAAGGTTACTTCCAACCTGGTGCTGTTGGAGGACCTTGGAGGGATGAGTTAACCTTGAGCCAGCTACCTGAGCCATGTGGGGATTGAGCTGGCGACCTTCAGGTCATGAGCGGGAGCTTAGGACTGCATATTGCTGCCTTGGCTCTCTGCACCAGACGAGGCACCAAGAGATTTGAGATACATCCAATCTACAGGAAAGTGTGTTTAGGTGTTTGCTTCAGTTATCCTATTGGTGTTTTTAACATATCAATATTTAGCATGTTCTGGGTTTTTCTAATACTATTGCTGATTCTCTTTCACACCTTTTCAGTTCACGAAGTTCCAGGAGCTTGCGCCATGGGCAGATGGGGAAGCGGAGGAGTGTCCAGATCATCTTTGGGGCATAATGTGGCCTTAGGAATGAAGCACTTTCAACAGTCAATAGCTGCTGCCACTTGGGCTGGTTATGCGGTGGCTTGGTCCAGGCGGCCTGATTTTGGTTGGTTTCCCAATGTCAGCACTTGCCTTTTGGTTGCAGTTATTTAGAGAACACCTGGCGTATGCTTGTCATAAAAGTGCATGCGGGCGTTTTATTTTTCATGAAGCTATGTAATGTTGGGTAATCACTTGCCTGATGCCCTATCTTCCATTACAGCTGTACAAGGTAACACCTATAGGGTGCATGAATGCTTGAGGCGATGCCATTTTCTGTATCAGCCCGTTGCATATTTTGGGGGGCATTTAACATCCATGACTTTTCCCTAATAGGACGAGTAAAGCGAGTCCTGCACTGTGTCATCATTCTAAATATGTTTATGTTTTCTTCCCAAGTCTAAGATGGATAGGGAAGGGAGAGGTGGTTGGAAGTGAGATCTGTCAGGTAAGTATGGTATCCAACTTTTTGGGGATGAGGCCATCGCCTAGGCATAATTTCGTAGTTCACGAGAATCTCTCACTTTTGACGCTATTTCAATTTAGAGCGGTGCTGGCCAAATTTTTCACAGGTTGGGTTTAAGGGAACATGTTTTTTCCTTGCATTCTTTTAGGATTGGGGCTGCCCCTGCTGTTTAGGTCGGGTAGCCTTAATGATGGCGTAGTTAAGCCGGGGGTCATCTCGTCAATACACTGCACATATTTAGGATATGCTGGAAAGAGCTATGACATCTGCTCTCACTTAGGGCTCACTCATAGTTGTACATGTAACACACGTAAAATACACCGCAAATATGCATGTTACATTTCCATTGCCTATATTGGTGCATATTCCACACAAACAGAATATGCTGTTTTTTCCACACCATGTAATACACGGGCGACATACACCCGTGTGAGTGAACTTTTATCTAAAGGAGTTGATATACGGTGTTTCCCCGAAAATAAGCCAGTGTCTTATATTAATTTTTGTTCAAAAAGGTTCAACTTTTTTACATGTATAGCTGCCTGGACACTATTTAAATTGACTTTTTTAATTAACTGTTAACAGGGCTTAATTTTGGAGTATGGCTTATATTTCAAGCATCCTCAAAAAGACTGAAAAATCATTTTGCATCCTCAAAAAGACTGAAAAATCATTTTGCATCCTCAAAAAGCCTGAAAAATCATTTTGCATCCTCAAAAAGCCTGAAAAATCATTTTGCATCCTCAAAAAGCCTGGAAAATCATTTTGCATCCTCAAAAAGCCTGGAAAATGAGGGTGTGTCTTATTTTCAGGGTGTGTCTTATTTTCAGGAGGACAGGGTAGCAGGCATGGGTCAAATTGAGCTTGGAGGATGTTCTCCACCTTCTGGAAAGTGTTCCAACATCTGAAAGTAGTGATCACCTAAAGAAAACTATAGCATTGTTATAAAAACCATTGCCACCAGCATGTAAGAACTGCCGTACAGAAGTCATCCAGAAAAACTGAATCTTTTTTGGCAGCTGTTGTCTTTCCCTTCCCAACCTACAACTTAGGCCGCCTGCAGACGAGCGGGTCGGATCCGGCAGCGAGAAATCTCGCCGCGCGATCCGACCCCAGAGCCTGCAGGGGCGAGCGCGTACTCACCCGCGCCTGGCGGCCCCGGCTCTTTGATGTGCCGGCTGCCGCGCAGCCGGCGCATGCGCAGACCGGAGCCGGCGGCCAGGTGAGTGCGTGCTCCGCACAAAATTAGAACATGCCGCGGTTTGTTTGCCGCGCGAGATTTCGCGCGGCCAAACCGCGGCCGTCTGCATAGGAGTGCGTATTGTAATGCACTCCTATGCAGACTTTCAGCGGCGGAAATCCCGCGGCGGGATTTCCGCTCGTCTGCAGGCGGCCTTAAAGTCATAAAATCGATCATTTTGACACAATAGTGGTATAAATATAAAGCAACCCTCAGGCTGCTTAAAAGGAAAAGAAATGTGGCGAGCGAGTTGCATCAAATTTTGATTTGCAACATTTTCTCTGACTGGTAGACTCAAGCACTTTGCAACAATACTGCTACATCCGAATATACTCCACCTGTTATCTCTAAGTCACCATCAAGCCAACACTTCATCTGCAACAATGTAACCCAGCCGGGCCGGAGCTCCTCATGATCGTCCTTTCTGCAATGAGGATTTTAAATCTGTAGCCTGTCACTTTAGGTGAGGGCCGCATGGTCAAAGATAACAGGATCTTGAATCTCAGAGGAGTCGCATTGAGAGGTGCAAGTAGCTGCGATCCGGATCATGGGTACTTATGAATCACAATGCCACTGTTATCCTTGCTTGCACAGCCAAAGTCACCATGTAGTGTTATGCTGCAGCGTAGTCACCAGGTATACGAGCTTTCCCTAATTTTCCCTGCTCCCCGACTGCAGTGGCCACATGGGTGAAGATGTGGAAGCAAGACTATATAAAACAGCAAGTCAGGCAGAAGATGGATAGAGCAAGTATCTATTGTTTTGGGGTCCTGATCCACAACGACAAATCCACCAGCAAATCTGCGCTAAAACTGGTGCGGATTTGCCAATGTGGCGTTTACGGATTTGCTGTGAAAAATCCAAGTTGATTTTCTACAACAAATCTACCCCGTTTGAACGCACCTCAATACAAGCGGATTGTAAGTCGAATATGGGGGACACAAACTGTAAATCATCAATATCTGATCTGTATTTGCCATCATTGGTTTTATTTTCTGCTGGGTGAATACGGATTCGCCCAATTGAAATTACGAATCAATGTAAATACAGAAGCAAAAACAGAAAAAAGTAGCGCATACTGAACGCTTGATAGATGTCTGAAACACAGACACTGAAACCGTGGACCAACTACATGGTAAAAAAATACGCTTGTCCGAGAACAGCTTTAGGCCTAATGTCCACAGAGTCCATCCGCAAATCAAACTGCCCACAGGGAAGCATGGGAATCCGCCCACTGCAGCTGTCACAGCCACGGCAGAGGATCGCAGAGTTCTCCCATTGCTTTCAATGGGGGCTGGAGCTACAGTCACCGTCCCTATTGAAAACAATGGGCAATCTCGCAGAAAGATAGAACAAGCTGCGATGTGTTGCCTGTATAGCGTTGCTGTACAATGCTAATGTGAATGGCCGGTTCAAAAGAATGGGTTTCATATTTGTGCATTCGGCAACGCACAAATCTTGCGCAAACTTCTCCCCAGTGTAAAGGCACCCAAAAACTTAGGGAAAAAAAATGCATACATAAAAAGACCACCCCCCTTTTTTTGCAAACCATTCTTGAATTTAGCATCTGCAGCAGCAATCAAATCAAAACAAAAAGCAACTGATTCAAGCAATAAAAATGCCTTTATTTCATTTTTTTCTTTTTTTTTTTCCTATAAAAAGTTTTCTTTTTTTTAAATCAAACTTCCTAGCATATTTGTGCAGTGCGGCAAAATGAGATTTCCATTATTAAATGTCTCCAAAACACAACTATTCTTTTCTCATCATATACAATATGAAGCTGAAAGAAAAAAAAACAAAAAACTTTTTTTTTTTTTAAATTTCAAAAAGTGCACTCACTGAGTAGCTCAACTACACCTAAAAACTGACATGGTCTTTAGTTGTGCTCGCGGCTTTCGGATAACTTTATACATATATTTTATGGGAAAAAAAAAGATACAAAAACAATGCAGTCTGAATATTTTGAAAAAAACAAAAACAAAAAAAAACACCTATTTCTCTTGCGCGCACACACATTTTTATTAGCGATCCATTCTATTTTCTTCTTTCAGTCTAGTAAAACGCTTGCGTAAACCTAAACACACCAGGAAGCCCTTAAATTTTAATATCCACCAAGACCACGTCCTTTTACGAGGCCGAACCCCGAAACGCCAAGAAACCCATTTTTGGCAAGGCAGTCCATTCTAGTGGAAAGAGTCAGCATGTCTTGTGTTCTCTCACGTCGAGTTTGATCTGGATTTTGTTTTTTTCTTTACCTCCACCTCTGACCCCATGAGAGCGCCCACTTTTTCTGAAGCCCAACTTCTACCACCACCACTTTTGCGAAGACCAGTGGTCCCATAATAAAATGGCTCTACCACTATGAAGTAACAAATATAGAATTTTCTATATACACAACAAAAAGGGGAACACAAAATTAGACAACTTAGTGGTTACTAATTCTAAGCAATGCAAAATTTAATTTATAATAAAAAAAAAAAAAAAAAAAACTCAAATTGTAGTTTTTTTGCTAAAATAAAAAAAAATAAAATAATTGGTAACCAAACGTCTCACACTCAAAATGGTTCCAGTACAGAAAAAAAAAACGGGTGGTAAATGTACAAAGTCTTTTAGAATTTCGTTCTTTGGCAAGGAAAGAACTTTTTTTTAGTTTTACAATCCACGATGAGGCTATGGACATAGTCCTGGCTGAGCAAAAACCAGCGCGATTTCGTATCAACAGTAGGAAAATATATCTTTATATTATCTTCAAAGCGAAACGAGTCTCTACCAACATCTTCACATCTAGAAAGAAGAAGGAGATTGTAAATATTCAAACACTTATCGGATTAGTACTTTAAACATGAACGACTAACGGTTACCTTTACACAGTACGACAGTCAGGCGCTAACAGTACCAGCAACTAGCGCTCTTGTGCAAAGTCATTCGAGTGAATGGAGGCGGAGTAGATCGGAGATAGTTAGGGATCACCTGCCACCATTCATGGTAGACCGACATTGCTCACAGATTGAGCGACTCCTGAGAAGTTCCTTAGCAGTCGCTCCATTTCAGTGAGCTGAAAGGGAACGGCTGCTAACAACTGGGCGATATCTTGCGCAGTGCTTTGTGTACACGGGCTGACAGACATCCGAATTACTTGTTTGAGCCTTTTCGGGGACTATCGGCCCATGCAAATGTTAACTTTACTATAGCCCAACTAGCTTGGCTATAGAGCTATTATTGCTGGGGCGACTGCCGGGCACTGTTTTTCTGTGTAAAAAGGAGCCCAAGACTCACATAGCTTTTCTGTATAGACTAGACATGTTCTGCAGAGTCATCTTAGCAGGTGGGCAAGTTTATGATTGACAACATCTGCATTGTACTGCTGGAGGCCTACATAAAAAGCAGGATAGTAACACTACACAAGCTGATAAAGACTCTGCATGCAGCTCTCCTGTCACTCCCTCCTCACTCGGAAAAGGGCTTTTCTTCATTTCCTGAAGACTATAAGGCCGGCTTCATACATACCGGAAACGCTGCGGAATTCCAGCAGCAGATTTTGTTGCAAATAGGCCCAATGCACACGGACGGAAATTCCGTGGGCATTAAAATCTGCAGCTGATCCACAACAAAAACCATAGCCAAATCCGCACAATTTGGGTGTGAATTTACTAACTGCAGTTTTCCTGCATATCCGCTGTGTGTTTTCCCGCTACGGGATATGCCCAGGTGCAGGCAGCCCAAGTCGGAAATGTCTCTGTTAATTCACTCCTTTCTTGCAACTGCCATAAAGTACTCACTCCTATATTGCAGTAAAGAAGGAGAAATGCCGCCCATTTCTTGGCTGAAGCGGATTCCAAGAGTCAACCCCTTTAAATGGAACCTGTCACCAGTTGTTAGCAACTTTAATAGCAGTGCTGTGATGATGTAGTTGCGCTGTTTCTCATACCGGTTTTGTGAGCAATGATGAAAGCATACCTGCTTAATCGTGGTTTTAAAAACTCCCACGCCATATGTCAAGGCAGCGTGCGGTCCGGTGGGTGATTTTAACAGTCCTATTGACTTTAGCGATTAAAAAAAATTGCGTAATTTTATTGTGGGTGGCAGCAATGCACTGCGAGATTTAAAAAAAAAAAATGGGGACAAAGATGCGACTTTGGCACAGCAAAATCAGGATCGCCCACGTGAAACTCGCCTTCGGCTGCTTTCACATGGCCAAGAAGATCATTTATGATTTGAATGGGGTCATATATATGAGCGATTCCCCCCCCCTCATCGTGGTGTGGGAAAAAGTTGCAGCATGTCCTATCTTTGGCCATTCCCTCGGAACGCCTCACTCATCGTTTTCAATGGGGCCGAAAGACATTGCACAGCGTGCAATGTGCATGGGAGTGAGATGCGAAGTTTCCAATTGAACACAATGGGATACACTTGCCGATCCTCCAGCGCAGCTATGCCGCTGGAATAATCAAGATGAGTTGTCCCAGTGCATAGCTGAAAATTTACATGTCCACGGGCGTTCTGGTAAAACGCTGCAGGTGACCAGACAGCGTTTGACCAGTGTTTGTGATGCCAGCAGAGACAGTGTATGGGCCGAGAATGTACCGTGTATGCCCGCAGTCATGCGCAGTGTGACTTGCGTTTCATAGCGTAGTTACATATGAATCGTCGCCCATACGCAATGAACACTCAAAATAAATCAAAAATGTAAAAAGAGACTAGAGTTATGTAAATATTACCTCGTTAGACACAAGTGTCCTCTTTCGGTGTATTTTCATATTCATAATCGCCCACGTCATCTTGGACGTCCTGTCCAGTCTGACTCCAACTATCTCCACCATCTGATATGACTTCCTCATCTCCGTGCGATTTTGCCTCGCTCTCCAAATCAAATTTATCATCATCTTGTTCGTTATTCAACTGATCCAAAGTGGCTTGTTCCTGCATCTCTGAAAAACACGCTCTTAGTTCATCAACGTCTACTTTAGCCTTGGCCATCAGAAGATCTACATCCTCCTCGTGTAACTGACCGTATTCCTGGAAATAACTGGTAAGAATGTCTTTGCCTGTATTAGTGGCCGATGCAATCTTGATGAACTTTTTGCGCTCTTCCAGAGAGCGCTCATATATTTTCCGGTACTGTTCCATCCATCTTAAAGTCCCGTTCCGAAGAACACATCGGTTATCCTTAAACCATTTTACAATTTCTGTCCTAACAAGTCCAGTTTGTGTTGCCAGTTGATCGTACTCATGTGGAGTCGGCCATTGAGTTCTTGCAAAGGTACTTTTCAACAGATGGAGCTGCTCCTGTTTAGATTTGAATGGTGCCGAGCCCGATAAGTTACCAGATTGTGTAGCTGCCCCATTCACAAATCCATCATTGCTGTCTGAACCCATAGAGTCCAAAACAGCTTGCTCCATAGAATCTCTAGTTTTTCTCCTGTCCGAAAACCAGTAATGTATCTGTCGCCTTGACAGTTTTGTCTTGGACCGTATATCGTCCAATTCAAACTGCGATGGAAAAGCGTTCTTCTGAAAGCTGTTTTCGAGATGCTCGATCTGTTCTTCTGAGAGTTCAGCAATTTTGGTGGGTGTTATGTCTCTGTAATGATACGGCCGACGAGTTCTGGATGACATTCGGTCCCTCATTAGAGATTCACTGGTGATGTTACAAATACCTCTCTGGCTCCTATACCGATAATCACTAAACCATTTTTTTATTTCGCTCTTTGTAAGCCCAGTCAAATCCATTAATCTGTAGACTTCCACATCATTTGGAAACTGACTATTTACAAAACTGGCCTTCAAAACGGCAATCTGCTCGTTGGTCTTTTTACGCTCGTGCCGAGAGGATATCACGCTTAGTCTGCGAGTAGATGGAGATGAAGCTTTTACTGCATTCGAACGTTTGGGCTGTGGAGCTTCGTGTGGGCTTCGTAAGGAACGTTTTTGGCTTGGTGTTCCAAATGAGTTGGTAGAACATGACGATACGGTCACAGTAGGGGCATGTGTCACTTGTGTAAAAACTAAACCTGTCTGACCAAGAATTTGACAAGGCACTGCTGTCTGGATAATCGGCTGAGCAATTTTAGCAGTAGTTGTTAATGGAGCCGGCAAAACGGTAAAGGTCTGTGGAACAGACTGGATAGTCCCGTTGAACATTTTCTTTCTCGCTTCTTCCACCTCTTCTGGAGACCAGCTTATACCATGCTTCAACCTCTGGGTAGCAAACCAAATTCTTATTTGCTCCTCTGGATGCTTTGATGCTGCGGTTAGCCAAGATAATTCTGCCTGTGTAGGGTAAGGAAATTTATTAAAAGAACCGATTAAGGTTGCGTTAGTGTCAAGAGCGGAATTGTATTTGTTGCTATTTAGAGGTACTGGGACTTTGGGAAGAAGGTTAATGTTGGGTGGAAGTTGTACAGATGGCATCACATGAGTTAGACCATCTCCTGAAATTCCATTAGTTTCTGAAAGACCAAAGTGGCCATCATACAGCGCCTCTTCAGCCTTTCGCAATTTTTTCATTTCTGCTCGACTTTTTCCAAGCTTACTGATGGGCATCTTACTTATGGATATGCCTGTCAGACTGTCATCGGTTTCCATGTTTTCTTGTGTGCTGGAAAGATCAGCACCACCTTCGATGGACTGCTCTAGAATGGTCTGGTTATTGCGTTTCATCAACTTTAATTTGAAGTTGCTCTCTCCCGGATGATGCTTTGAATTGTGGTCAGATAAGGAGTCGTATTTTTTGGTAGTGAAGTTACATTCAGCACAAACATAAAGGGGATTAAGAATGACATTTGGGTGTTGCATGTCCACGTGTTCTGTAAACTCATTGAGATTCTGTGTTACATAAGGACAGTATTTGCATTCGTAACCACCTTGCAACTTTTTGGATTGAGTCTCAGCAGGTGGCTTCTCTTCCACCACATTATGGTCCTGCTCTTCCTTCACAGGCGACCACTCCTTTGTGGTCTCTGAAGCTGGTGCAGTGTCACTATTCAACACGTCAACATCTTGATCTTCCTGGTCTACGAGCTCAGTTGCCCGTACCATGCACGGCGTTGTAGACTTTCTTTTACTAGCCATGTTGATGGTGGGTTATAACTATAGTACGCAAAGGTGTTCTAGAGGATCAAGTCAAAAGTTGGTTTGGGAGGGATGTAGGCGTGGTTTCGTTCCAACAGTGGAGACTTATACCCCACACACTATCCAGGGTGAACTTTGGTGGTTCTCTTGAATCTGCATAAGGTTAGGATTTGTGCAACATACCTGAAAAACAAAAAATGATTGCAGTAGTGATTATAAGATCAACAACCAGGACCTAGCTGTTAATTACTACATACATCTGGTTACATGCATTTGTTATAGGTGGTATATATTAGATTTTAAGGGTTTTCAATCATTAGGAACCAATTCTCTATACAAGCCCAAATCATCACCCTCCACCACCATGCTAGACAGCTGGTATGAGGCTTTCATGCTGATATCATGTATTTGCTTTCCACCAAACATGGCGCTGGACGTTATGACCAAACATCTCCACTTTAGTCTTGTCTGCTCAAAGGACATTTTTCCAGAAGTCTTGGAGTTTGCTCAGATAGAACCCTGCAAACGTAAGTCATGCTGCCATTTTTAGAAAGTGGCTTTCTCCTGGCAACCCTTCCAAACACGCTGTACTTGAGTCTTTTTTAGAGATGAGTGAGCGTACTTGCTAAGGCGAGTATCGCCATTTTCGAGTACATGCCTGCCTGCCCGAAAAGGTTCGGGGGCTGGCATGGGGCGGCAGGGAAGAGCAGGGGGGGAAGCTCGTTCTCTCTCACCCCTGCAACTCACCGCTCACCCCCTGAATCTTTTCGGACGAGCAGGCATGTACTCGAAAATGGCAATACTCGCTCGAGTAATTTGCCTTAACGAGTACGCACGCTCATCTCTAGTCTTTTTCTTAATTTGTACGGTCATGAACTTGAACGTAACATTCTAACTAAGGCCTTTCGAGTCAGATGTAGTTCTTTTTTTTTTTTGTTGTTGCAATTTCTCCAATTACATAGTCTGACCTTGCTTTGGGGCGATTTGTTGGAACGTCTCTCTTGGGAAGATTGTCAACTGTCTTGAATGGCTTCCTACTTGTGAATAATCTTTCTCACTGTAGAATTATGGACTCCAAATTGTTTGGAAATGGCCTTATAACACTGCCGAGATTGATGGGCAGCAACAATTGCTTCTTTAACCCCTTCATGACACGGCCTATTTTGGGCTTAAGGACGCAACAATTTTTGGCGGATTTTCTTCTCCATTTATCAAAAGTCATAACTTTGTTATTTTTCCGTCGACGCGGCCGTATGAGGGCTTGTTTTTTGCGTGGCGAACTGTAGTTTTTATCGGTGCCACTTTTGGGTACATAGACTATATTGTAAAACCTTTTTTTTTTTTTTTATGATAGCAGGGAGAGCAAACGCATCAATTCTGCCATAGATTTTTTTTTTTTTTTTTTTACAGCGTTAATCATGCAGCATAAATGAGACATTCCATTTTTTCTGCGGGTCGGTACGGTTACAACGATACCAAAATGCTTACATTTTTTTTTAGGTTTTCCCACTTTTCTGCAATAAAACCCCTTTTTTTGGAAATCTTTTTTCTATTCTAAATTGCTGCATTCAAAGTCCTATAACTTTTATTTTTCGATGTACGGAGCTCTATGAGGGCTTATTTTTTGCGAGACGAGCTGTAGTTTTTACGGATACCATTTTAGGGTACATATGGCTTTTTTGATCACTTTTATTGCGTTTTTAGTGAGGCAAAATGCTAAAAATTTGCATTTTGCCTCAGTTTTATAGCGTTTTTTTTGCGTGCACAGTCAAAAGCATGTGCAACTTATTGTACATGTCGTTACGGACGCGACAATACCAAATATGTGGGGTTTCATTTTTTTTTTACCTTTTTTTATGCTAATCTGAAAAAAAAGCATAAAAAAGGGGTTTTTTTTACATTTTTTTTTAACATAATTTGTGTCCCTCTGAGGGACTTGCAGCACTGTGCCTATGATCGCTGTCATAAGGCATGGCAGAGCAGTATATCACTTATACAGCGATCATAGGCATAGGCAATACAGGACGCCGGTGTCTGGCGTCCTGTTGCCATGGTGACAGGCCGGGCTCATGCAATAACATCGCGAGTTCCGGCCGGAGACAGAGGGAGCCGCGCTCCCTCTGTGAACTCTTTCCCTGCCGCGATCTACTTAGATCGTGGCAGCGAAGGGGTTAACAGCGGGGGGCGCATCTCCGATGTCCCCCCGCTGTCGCAGCGGGACGCCGGCTGTAACTGACAGCCGGCTCCCGCTGCGGGATAGCGCGGGATCACATATGATCGTGCGCTATCTCCAGGACGTAAGTTTACGTCCTGTTGCAGGAAGTACCAGGCTGCCAGGACGTAAACTTACGCCCTGCAGCGGGAAGGGGTTAAGATCACTGTTGAGGTTTTTCCTCGCTGGCATTGCGTTAACACACACCTGAATGCTCCAGACCAGCAAACTGTAAACTTCTGTTTTCATATAGGTGGTCACACTTGCCAATGATCAATAAATCAAGGGCATTTGAATAGCAGCACATGGCAGCTACTTAACCCTCCTAACTCCTGTGAAAACAGTAACTTACATTTTTCACACACCGCTTCTGCATTTTGGCCTAGTTTTTGATAAATGACACTGTGCAATTTTATTCATGTGGTGTTCACCTGAGGTTGTAGTCATCTCATTTTAAAGACTTTTTAGGGACCAGATGTTTATTATGTCCTGATACATAAAACTATAGGATTTAAAGAGAGTGTGCGCTCAGATATTCTCATGAATGCATATCTGTCTGCCGCCGTCATTGACCTGTACAGGGGCCATATAAAATGTGTATACAGATTACACCCCCTTTCCACCCCTAGTGGTGAAAGGAGGCTGACAAGATTCTTTAAGTGTTTGAAGGAACACCACAGCACCAACATATGTCTACATAACCAAGACATATTCTGTAAATATCATTGTATTAACTTCTCCATAGATACATCTTCCAGAAAGCACAATGCAGTTGGTACAACCAATAGCCCAGAATTTGGCACGCTGCAATCCCCCAAATACTGCAGGTAACCATGTATGCGTCACTGGCAAAGGCACACGGAAAGTCAATGAAACCACAGGGCTTTAATATAGATCAGGATTCAGATGAGCGCTGGGCGGATTGCCGCAGAGCTACCAGACATCTTCAGCTGCTGCTCAACAGACTGTGATGTCAAGTTACAGCTGCAAATCCTTAAAGGAGCGCTAAATGTAAAAGCAAGGAGCTGGTAGTATAACTCACACCTAAGTGTGCCTGGAGGCCCTGGATAGACGTCAGGTAATCTAGTGATCATAGGAATTGTAATGGAATTTGTGGCATCCTACAAAAGACCAACTACAGGTAGCAACAGATCAGACTCTGCTTACACCGATCAGGCTTTTAGATTTAGAATCTCTGTAAATGTATATAAAAAGGCATTTTCTGTATAAGCAGACATTGAAGAGAACAGGAGTCCTCTGTCTCCCTCTGCCTGTCACTGTGGGAGTTGCTTCTCCCCACGCAGTGACATCAGAATGGTCGGCACTATTTATTTCAACTGGGCTGATGGAAATACCCGAGTGTCTGCTGCTCCGCCATCTTCACAATCTTGTAGAACTCCTTAAAGGCGTTGTCTCACGACAGGTTGGTTTTACCCGTCAAATAGACGCCTCAATGCTGAAGTGTACGGCAGCGGAGGGTCGCGCATGTGCATCATCGCTCTATTGACTTTAATGTTACCGCTGGAGATAGTAAAAGATTTGAAGGGGTTGTTTCGACTAACTCAGGAATTCAGACAATCAGAATTTGTGGATTACAAAATAATGAATCAAATGGCCACGAATCATATTTTAACCTGTTCATTGCCACTACTTTCCAGTGCATTACTGTGGTCATAACACAACCCCCCGTCCAGCTGTGCTTGGCCCCGACTGTTCTACTCTACACAATGAAACCATCCTCCTCCTGTTTCCGTCCTCCCTCATCCAACTCTACTAACTTTCCTGTCCAGAATATGCTTCCCAAAATGAAAAAAAAAAAAGTGGCAAATAGGGAATGAACCAAAAAAAAAAAAAAATCCATGTTTTTCCCGGTGATCCAAGGCTCCCACGGTCCTTTCAGTGTTTGTTTCCAAGCAGCCAGCATGTGACCGCTGCGGCCAATCAGTGGCCATATGCTATACACCTGGCATCACCGCTCAGCTATGGGGTGATCACTACGGGCACACAAGTTGGGTGCTTTTTATTGTTTTTTTGTTTGTTTTTTTTTTAGAGACAGTGTGATCAAAAAAGTGCACTTCTGGCATTTTTTTTCCTGACGACGTTCATCACGCAGGGTAAATAACGCGTTTGATAGATGGGACTTTTACGGACACGGCGATACCAAATATGTGTTTTTGTTTTAGGATTTAGAATCTATTCTAAATATGGCAAAAAAAAGGGGGCGATTTAAACTTTCATTACTTTTCTTTTTTTGCAATTAGTAAAACTTTATTGATCTTGCTTTTACAGGTTCACGGTGCAGTAAAAAGGACATAGTAACTTTTTTCTGTGGGTCAGCGGGATTACAGCAATGGCAAATTGTTTAATTATGTTTTAGTATTTACTAAAAAAGAAAAAAAAAAATCAAACTTTCAAAAATTAAACTGTTGCAAAATTCTGACCCTCGTGTTTTTTTTCTTACTCTTTCTGGTTATGTTAATGCTTTTGGCATGGTGAACCATGTTTTTATTGATACCAATATGAGAGTATATACACTTTCTGATAACTTTCTATTTCTTTTGAGTAGCAATTACAGTATAATTGTTCTTTTACCAGCAAACTATTAAGCCCTGCCATAAGCAGGGTTTAATACGCTAAAGTGCATGTCAACCCAATCGCACCCCACAATTTTTGCCCTCCTCTACAGCCTGCTTAAGTCTCTGGGATTGGAATTGACTGCAGCATTTAAGCAGTTAAACAGCCATGATTGAAGCGAGCACCAACTGTGGCCATCGCTGGTGGCTGTCAGCAGCTGCAAGTGACAGGCGCCAGGTATGAAGTGAGCTCGACCCCTAAATCCGCTCTGGACTCATGACAGATATCAGTCAGAGGTCGTTAAAGTGGTTGTACAAAGATGCACAACCCCTCTAAGAACGCAGGGCTCAGGGCAAACGGCTGATTTTGCCAGGAAAGATGCGGCCAGCCTGACAGCCTCTGCAGAGGAAATGGATGGTTTCAGGATGACCGTTCGCATGAATGGCCACCCTGTAACCATAAGGTAGAAGGTCCACCAGCGTTTCGCCGTCCCGGCACAGAGGGGGGTCCTGAGCAGGTGAACCCCACCTTGACATACATATGCCCTGATAGGGAATATGAACAGCTGATACCACAACCCTTTTAAGCTCCTCACTTGGGTCATCACCCAGCTTTCCCAGTCCCCTGCATGGCATAATACTAATGAAGCATCTCCCACCCTAGTATCTGGTCATAACACGACAAACATGAGGGGGGGGGGGGGGCAGACCTAGAACTTGAAAGTAAACGTATGTCAGCGCCGAGTATATTCTGTTCAGTCGTTAACTCAATTTGTTTTTTGAAAAGCTGGGTGATAAGACTGCTGCTGATGCAATGTGTCCCCTAGCCTTCTCGACCCCGGAAGATAACACATAACTAAGATCTATTATAAGGGTGTCTGGGCAAGCCGTGTGAGTTGCTGTAATAGTGATCATCCAGCTTTCCCAGCTACAGATAAGGCCACGAAAAGACAAAGCAATGCATTTCGCATGAACTTGGTGTATCTGCTGCAGCAAGACTATAGCAGAACAAAGAACCTGCAGCAACAGTAACTGCGGCGCTGTCATCCGGGCGGAATGTGATCACCACGAGGGGGGGGATGCAATGATGGCGCTCTAATGAGGTGATCTGTGTGGAGTGAATGCTAATCAGTTACTGCAGCTAATGAACTTTCTTCGGCGCACACGGCTGCACATTCCTGTAACAGGTCAGCAATTTTCATGGCGTCCCGGCCCCACGAGTCATATCCAGAGGACAAAACTTGCACAGACAGGTAAACCGGAGACTGCGCAGTCTACAAACCAAAAGCGGATTACAACTGAACTGTTCAGAAAAGCCGAAAACAAGTCCCCTTCGTAATATAAGCCTCGTGTTTATCATGTAGATCCCCAGGATGCAGTGGGCAGTGTAAATAATAGGTTCTACTAGTTGCCATGGCTACGTCCAGAAACATGTATACAGTGGATTGCTAATGTACACTTCCTAGGAGGATATATGAGCATCAGAGCAGGGTCCCACGCTCGGATCCCCCAAGGACCCATAACGGATAGCTACTAAATAAGAGTTTTTCAACTTGGCCCCGTATTCTGAAAGGGGTTCGACATCTTGACATAACCTCTTTAAAAAGGGGCCCCAGTTTTGGGACAAAATTGTGTCCCAGAACAGGAGGGGGAAGGGGTTATATTATGAACAGCTGTTGCCCCATGGCCCTGTTGTTGTCCAAGATGGCCATAGCAACGTTCCAACAACCTAATACATATTGCACTTCTCTCCGATTGGCCACTGCAGATCATATGAGCAACTCTGGCCAATCAGAGCAGGTACAATTCACTGGTAGTCTAAAGGTGCTTTTACACGGGACTACTGTGCTTTATACAGGAATCATCATCAAGGCGGAGCGGGAATCGTTCCAGCCTACCCAACTCCATCCACAGTAAGCAGGCAGTTGCTCGTTAGTGTGTACACGGGCCGACCACCGTTCAGTTTGTGCATGCATTCACACTGCATGATAACCGTTCAGATTCTCGCTAGATCGCGGGAATCCAATTGCCAATCGGCCCGTGTAAAAGCACCTTTACACTACCAATGCACGGTGGGGTTAGGGTAGACTGAAGATTCCATGAGCCATCTTGGACGGCTGAGAACAGGACCCAGCACTGATCTTGGGCCGGTAGAGAACAATTGTAGTCGATATCCCCCTCTTCTCACCCTCACCGGCTTACGACAGATGGTCGCTTTAACCCTTTCTAATCCACTGTCTGACGTCTGAAGACATTATGATTTAAGGCTGTACAGCTCCGATGTTGGAAGACGTCCATTGGGGTTCTCTTACTGTATATTGCCAGCCTCTCTGCTGTTGGAGCCTATCCAACGTGTCACCTCATGCAGTACTGGCTTTAGCCAGCAGATAGCGCAGTTGTATAATGGCAGAAAAGAGTAAGCCCCCTAGGAAAACCAGAATACAAATTGGATTGGAAAGGGTTAAAGGTTTCCATACACGATAGGGAACCCGATCTGCCCGCCAGCCAATGTATATGGCAGGAAGGAAGGGGCACCAGACTCTCCCCTAATGGCAGATGTTGAGCGGAAGATGTTCAGGCATGTTGGATTTCAAAAATTTAAGACATCTTGCAACACGCCTTCAAAGTATTGCTGCATGCAGCCGCACACTGCGTGACTGGCGACTCAGGCATAGGACGCTGCACTGAATGACACGGCGCTACATTCTATACGCGACACTGTGTACACTCTCCATTCACGTCTATGGGAGTGCCCGTCATGCAGTGACAACCACCTGGCAACCAACTGCTTGTACTTCCACGCCCGCATTTCTCAGCCTTGTGCAGAATGTTACTCGTAAGTCTGAGTTTTCATTTTGCACAAAACCGCCAAGATATTGCAGTTCTCGATTTTCAGAATTTTTTAATCCCATGCGGGTTATTTTAAAGAAGTCATCCGGAAAGGTTACCATTGATGGCCTATCCTCCGAATAGACCAGCAATAGTTGATCGGTGGGAGTCCGCTCCTTGGAATCCCAGCCAAGTGCCAGCCCGGCCATCTGCACGATAGCACCATTGTATGGCCGGAGGACTCATGGAATCTGAGTGGGAATGGGCTACGGTCATTTTAATGTAAAGGTAATGGGGGTTATAGGGCTGCTTAATCAATGTCCATCAAGTTCCTTGCAGGGTCTGCTGTGAGAAGACTGTAAGGTGCTGGGGAGAGCTTGCAGCCCTGGCGATGACAGACGATTGGACAAAAGAAAATGGCGGGAACAAGCCAGAAGAATCTTCCTGATGGTCTGACCTAGCAACAAGGAGCTGATAGGTGGGAGCGTGTGGTGAATGTTATAAAGAGGTGTCAGCTGGGGTGGAGGGTCTCAGTTTTCTACAGCACCGCAGGACTGTCCCGCCCTCCCACCCCCTTTTTTTATTGCTTTTGTCCACCCTTGTTGCGGGCATCTTTAAATGCGGGATTGCCGCCCGCCTCCTGCAACTGGGCACCAAGGTGGTTTAAAGAGTTTGGCAATTTGATAGTAGACTTGAGACTACTTTGGTTTAAATTTATGGTTATTGGTAAACCCCGTTTAAAATAAATGCCGCGGCCATTAAAATCCATAAATGGAGTCTGTGTTTATTTTAGGTCTAGTTTAACAAGGTTTTAAATGGAGAATAAGACTCCACGCAGCGACCCGGTTTGGTACAGCAGGCAATGTCAACTGTACCTGTAGTACCAAACCAGGCCACTGTAATACAGGGCAGAGGTATCCACTTGTACAGGCCCAGGGATCAGCTGATCGTGAGGATCCTGAGGGGTGGACCCCCAATCAATCAACCATTGCTGATCTATTCTTAATAAAAGTCCTGGACAATCCCTACAATGTCTTTACTTTGTTTTCTTTAATAAGTAAATGCTGATTATTGGCAAAATACATAAAATGAGAGACTTAGTAAATGGCTGGAAAAAAATTTTTTATTTTCTTCAAAAACTTGCTCCTCTGTTATTCCTCTAGGAAATTATGAGTTAGGCCTCATGCCTGTGGTCAAGTCATATTCCGCCTGCGAAATAACGCAGCGGAATCAGACCTAGTGCCCCCCTAAAGACCCTATGCTCACCTGTGCGGATCCGCCGCAAGCGTCCCGTCTGGTGAGTCGGCGTGCATGCGCCATGTAGGGCAGTGACGCAGATTCTCGCGGTATTTTGCTGTGCTCACAGTGAAAGTATCGCGGGACGGACGGTTTCTATTGACTGCAATTGAAGCCCTCCCTGCATTTTTTCGCACAGAATAGAACATCCTGTGATTTCTCCCTTGCGAGTGGGAAATTGCCGTTGATTTCCACTGGTGGGCAGGGGAGAATCATTTAACACAGCATGTCTATGGACGGACATTGCTGCGGAATTCGCAGCGGGTGTCTGGCCGCGATTTCCACAGCAATAATCCGTCCGTGGCATTAGCCCTAAATAGAAACTTGTCAATAGGGCGAGTCACTCCACTATCCAACATGATCGACGAGGTCTAGATGGAGTCAGTGTATTGATTATTTATACATTTCCAGGAGGAATAATTGAGGAATGATAATGCAGTGTTCTAAAATGGGCTCCAGAATTGGTATTTGATGGAAAATACAACCATTTACTAAAACGCATCAGAAACAAGCGACCTTTTTTTAAACCTAAGGCTTGCGATATTAAACCACCCTCCATGAGTCGCAGTAAGATCTAATGATTACAGCAATGCGCGCAATGATCCACACGGGCGCAATTCTCGTCCGACTGCTGGCCATGTGTGCGACAGACTGTAATTGGTCCGTGTGCAGTCAATGGGGCTACACGGTCTGTGCGAAAACAAAAACCCAACATTACGTATTCTGGTCTGATTTCTTGGACGACAATAGCCCATTCAAAGTAACAGAGGCGCGAAAACGACACGTGAGTGCGCTCCATTTTTCACGGATCATTACCAGGCAACACCAGGAGAAAAAAAACATTGTGCCTCCACTTATTTTGTGCACAAGAAAACCAGACAACACAGAAGTAGAACTAGGAGAGATGCGCCGCACACGGATTCAACACGAACACATCGAGCGATTAGACTCAAATTTTGCGTAACAAAGTCATTTCTAAAAGTGCTCTCGTAAAAATGAAAGCTGAGAGCCCATTGGTTGCTCCGGGCAACAAGGACAGTCTTCATGTTAGACAGTTTTGATAAATGAGGCCCTAAATGTCTATCTATGGGCTCCTGCACACGAGCGGATGCGTATATACGCTCGCGAGAGCATGATGAGATTGAGCTGTGAATAAAGTCCCATCACGTTCTCACGAGTGTATCCGCTGCTTACTGTACTTTATTTGTGCGCCATTTTTGAACTGACTGAGCAGCCCAACTAGTCCCCAGTGTTATCAAACCATGCGGAGGGGGGGGGGGGGGGGTGCAAATATGCACAAAATAGAGCAGGTCGCATATTTTTTTCCCCTGACAGAAATGCAAAAGAAAAAAAAAATTAAATAGTTTTTGTGATGAAGTCTAAGGGCTCCTTCACACTGGCAATCGCGATATTGCCGCGAGAAAATAGCAGCAAAATCGCGTCTTTGTTCCCCCCCAATTCTTGAGCGTCTGCTATGCTTTTTTTCTGAGAATAAGCGTGCATCACTGCCGCCTGCGATTTTCTTGTGCGATAAAAGTCAATAGGAGTTTCTAATGTTAAAAACACATCACACAAACTTGCGATGTGATTTAAAAAAAAGGGAAAAACAAAATAAAACAAAACCGCAAAACGCAGAAAGATAGGACATGCTGCGATTTTGTCTTCCCTCCACATCGCATGAGTGAAAACACTGCAAATGGGAATGAAACCATTGGATTCATAATTCTGCGTTTACACTTTCTCTCGCATCGCACGATTTTATTGCAAGTGTGATGGAGCCCAAGTCATGGGGAATGTTAGCGTAGTTTCCAGAACATTCATATTTATACTGTAGTCTTAGGACACATGCCAAAATTTTGCACCCTCTGGACAATCTGGACAAATTAGCCTTAGGCTTCTTTTACACGGAGTGATAAATCATTTTCACGAGCGAACGATGACAGAGATCACTCGTACGGGTAGTTTATATAGGCAAATCAATCTTGTACATTCACTCTTTTAGTCGTTCACTGTAGCAGCAAATGTGAACAACTAAACGATCGTTATTTACCTGCAACAACGTGCTAACAATGGCTTTATGCCTGCATAAAATGGACAAACTGGAAGTTTCAAATTGGCGCGCGTCAACGATTTTTTTGAACAATGATCGTTCTGTGTAAGAGGGTCCTTTAAAAAAAAAAAAAAAAGTTGCACACCAATCTCACATTGACTACAGCAAAACATGGTCCACAAGACATCACCTCTGTCCTACATCTCTGCACGCTTGTGAAACCACAAGACGCCGACGGTCATCTGTGCAAAACGGTAGGTTGTTCTGCAAATGAATCAACAAGACAGCGAGCTGCGGTCTGGGGACGGGCGTATATAATAGCACTGGTCACAACAGGGAGAGGCCTCAGGAAACCACAGCCAGAACTTCAGTGTTTACTATAGCAAGATGGCGGGAAAGAAAAGACACCCCATCCTGCTAAAAAAAAAAAAAAAAAAAGTTCCCCTACAGATTTCTATGAGGACAGCGAACGGATAATCGTTAATTAAATGAAGAGCGCCGCAGCTTTTCTGTCGCAGCAGCAACATGTAATGAAGCAGAATTAAGCCGAGAAAGTAGGCCACGGCCTAAGCGAGTGACTTGAGGAGCATTTTATAAGTCCTGACAGGTCCGGAGAACAGTGACTGATATAATCTGCCTCCAGTCCAGTCTGGAGGAGGTTTCCATCTACTTCTGTCATATAACCATGCTGGTGTAAGGAGACCGCCAGCAGCGCCGCCACCGGTAGGCAAGGAAGATCCTTGTGCCGGAACACCAGCTGAACATTTACGAGAAACCCACAGAAATAATATATACAACTCCTGTGCAGGAAAATCACTTTAAATCTGCATCAATGAGAAGAAGTTGGCCGTTACGGTTTTATCTTCAAGGGGTATTCCAACTAGGAAAGTCAAGAGTTTGTCAGGATTAGAAAAACATGGCTGCTTTCATTCAAGCTGCGCCATATCTGCTCAGCCCTATTCATTTCAAGGAACCTAAGCTGCAGTGCCAGACACAACCTATGGATGGCTGTGGCACTGTTTCAGGAGGAAAGCAGCTAACCCTGAACAGCCAATAGAATGGCATAGTCAGAGGATACGTCATAATGGTCTGAAAGGTGGGGGTTCTATCACTTGCCTCCAAACTGCGTTAGCAATCCCATGTAACTGAAGATGCAGAGGAGACCTGGTTGTGCCGCTTTCTGCACTGTAGTCTATGGGAGCTCCAACTGCAGACCACACAGATTCAATTCCGTCTCACTTTCATTCTGGTTGATGCGGTTTTAGTCACACTCAGAAAAAAAACATCTAGAACAGCAGTGGGTGCAGGGATGACAAATCCCCCCTGCATCCTGACAGTCATGGCTTCTGAGTCACACTGCCCGGAAATTTCCATGACATCATCAAAGCCAGCCCGAGTGACATCAGACTGGTGCAATGTGCTCTCACGGAGAGCGGTGACTAGCAAGTCCATCTTCTCGCAGCCGTTTGTAATCACCTAGATGGCTGACGAAGAGTTGGGGGACAACTGATTTATGGGGAGTATTACAAAGTTACAGTAAAATTCAAAAACTTTCCCGGTGGCACAAATCTTATATAGAGGCAACGAACAGACTGGTACGTACCATGGACAGTACACCTTGGTTACGAGGGACTCCTTTTCTCAGACATGTCCAGCCACATTCTACAACCCGATCATAACCTAAAGGGAAAAATAAACAGTTAGAAACTGGGCCACAAACTTAAGAAAACATCCGCATTACCGTCGCTCAATCCCAAAAAGTGCTGCGGTTGCCCATACATTTTTGGGTGAATCCCATTAGATCCACGTCTCTCGATCTTTTGAGCGTTTCCCTCAATATCTGCTGTTGAGGGGAACCAGGTTGACGTCCATCTACCCAAACCCATTTACCCCAAACATGAAGGGCAGCAGGAGTGGCCAGCAGCCGAGTATCCTCCCCTGGGTAATTGAAACATATTACCAAGATCAACATGCATGTCAATAGGAGAACTCTTTGTTCTTTGTCTGCGTTTAGTATGTTACAATGAGAAGGAATGGCCACCAACGAATAACCTCTTTTGAAAAGATCTGCCCCTGACTCAATCGTTGTGTACTACTGCTTACATTCTGTAGAGTAGTAGTACAATTGGTAACAATTGCTTAAAAAGGATTCCCAGTATGGAGGACAGAGATACTTTATTTAACCAGGTCTTTGGGGCAGGATAAGCCTTCAGGCTGGGTTCACACCGGGCGGAATTGCCTTGGAATTTCCATGCGAAAGTTAAACTCGAGCCTAAACAGCAGTGGACGAGATGTCCATGCAATCTTAAACTTGAGCCTAAGCAGCAGTGGACGAGATTTGCAAAACTCTCATCCACATGCTGCGGACAAGCTGTTGCGGCCAAGCCGTGAAGCAACCGATATGCCGCGTGGAATTTAAAGCCGCAGCATGTCAATTGTATCGCCATTACCGCTGCGGGCTCTCTCCTCTTTATGGGGAGAGATGGCCAGTAGCGGAATACAGGTGGACAAGCTGCTTCAAAATCCGCACCAGAAGTTTTTCGAACAATTTCTAATACTTCCTTCGCCCTTGTGGAACTCTACAAGGCGAAACATATCCCCCAGACTCATGTTGGCAGCCAACTAGACCTCTACTGTACATGGGCGAGGGGCAAGAATCTCGTAACCGCTCTACGTGCATGGGTATTCGGGTTCAGCTTACATTCCTAATCTTGTTGCAAGAGTAGCTACCAGCCAATGGAAGGTGCTGAGGAAAAATTTTGATTTGCATAGTTTTTTTTTTCCCCCAGGGAGCAATGCATGGCCTATAAGACTTCCTAAGTCCCCGTAGTGCTCTCCACAATGAGAAACATCTTAAATATATTTAAAAACAAAAACACACGTTTCATTCCAACCACTTGTTATTGATTACTTCTATAAATCAGGACTGTGATCCTGCAGAGACGCATTAGGGTGGAGAGCAAGGGTGGAGTATCAGACACCTGACAGACGGGGTTACACAAGGCCCAAACAAAGTTGTTTTTATGCGCTTTTCACATGGGAGATTTTTTTTCCCCCCTTTTTAAAAATACATAAGTAATTTTGTTTTGGCGAAAAGCTAGATATTCCTAAACTTATATCACATTCATGACAATTGTTCTGAAAAGCCTCTGTAAATATACATAATATCTGAACCCACACTGGTATAATGTTTTTCTGTTTGAGGGTCGGGTATTTTTGCACACACGAGAAAAAAAAAAAAAAAAAAAGCACACAGGAAATCCCAGGTGAGCCCTCACTGTCAGTCAATGACACACCTTATTGACTTGTTAACCTGTTAAGTGTCTTATTCCTATACATCCTGTTCATCTAGATGGTTTTCCAACACGAACTAAGGCTGGGGACCCACAACCGTGTGGTGGCGCGCACAGACCCACAGTAGGTACGCCATGACATGTGCCGCCTACCACCATGCACCATCTTGTAGTATATTCGTGCATAATACGTGTCAAGACAGAACATGCCGCGATTTTATTTGCATGTGTATCTTGCGTAATTGGTGTGAGTGGCAACATGCGTTTGGGAGGTTGGTACAACGTATTGCACGTGCAAAACCTGCGCATGTAATACGTTATTGCCATTGTGAGCCCGGCCTTATACTCAACTACTGGGAGCAAACGTACGAAATACAATAATTACCCAGGGTTAATTGTACTAGATGTAAAGGGGGAGGGGGAACACAACACGCTGAAACCAATCTTAGTTCTATTTGTTGTATAGTTCAAACTTATCCTGCAGCTCTGTACAGTAATTACCACTCGTTTCAGTTCCTGACCCCAACGGAGCCTACATTCTAGCTTTGGCCCCTACCAAATGTGCGACCCGAGCGTGCTCCCTACTGAGCCCCTACCAAATGCGCGACCCGAGCGTGCTCCCTACTGGGCCCCTACCAAATGCGCGACCCGAGCATGCTCCCTACTGAGCCCCTACCAAATGCGCGACCCGAGCGTGCTCCCTACTTAGCCCCTACCAAATGCGCGACCCGAGCGTGCTCCCTACTGAGCCCCTACCAAATGCGCGACCCGAGCGTGCTCCCTACTGAGCCCCTACCAAATGCGCGACCCGAGCGAGCTCCCTACTGATCCCCTACCAAATGCGCGACCCGAGCGAGCTCCCTACTGAGCCCCTACCAAATGCGCGACCCGAGCGTGCTCCCTACTGAGCCCCTACCAAATGCGCGACCCGAGCGTGCTCCCTACTGAGCCCCTACCAAATGCGCGACCCGAGCGTGCTCCCTGAGCCCCTACCAAATGCGCGACCCGAGCGAGCTCCCTACTGAGCCCCTACCAAATGCGCGACCCGAGCGAGCTCCCTACTGAGCCCCTACCAAATGCGCGACCCGAGCGAGCTCCCTACTGAGCCCCTACCAAATGCGCGACCCGAGCGAGCTCCCTACTGAGCCCCTACCTAATGCGCGACCCGAGCGAGCTCCCTACTGAGCCCCTACCAAATGAGCGACCCGAGCGAGCTCCCTACTGAGCCCCTACCAAATGCGCGACCCGAGCGAGCTCCCTACTGAGCCCCTACCAAATGCGCGACCCGAGCGAGCTCCCTACTGAGCCCCTACCAAATGCGCGACCCGAGCGAGCTCCCTACTGAGCCCCTACCAAATGCGCGACTCGAGCGTGCTCCCTACTGAGCCCCTACCAAATGCGCGACTCGAGCGTGCTCCCTACTGAGCCCCTACCAAATGCGCGACTCGAGCGTGCTCCCTACTGAGCCCCTACCAAATGCGCGACTCGAGCGTGCTCCCTACTGAGCCCCTACCAAATGCATGACTCGAGCGTGCTCCCTACTGAGCCCCTACCAAATGCACGACTCGAGCGTGCTCCCTACTGAGCCCCCACCAAATCCGCAAAACACTGCGTAATTGCACAGGAAAATACATAGCTCATTAAGGCTAATTAGCCATTTCAAATCGGTGCGTCTGTTTGCCGTGCGCAAATGAACATGCCTAGCAAGTACAAAAAGTATAGTAAAACACGCTAACGCCCGCCCAACAACACTCAGGACATCTTACAAAAAAACTCTTCCAGCACCCAAGCCAGGTCAGGGAGTCTGTATCACCAAAAAGACACAGCTCCAATGTTCTACTCCCTGATTGCTTTCTCTACAGCAAATTCATTATTTCTCCAAGTATCTACATTTTATTTATTATGCAAATGAAAAACACAGCTTGAGGAAAAAAAAAATCAAAGATCTTTTAAGCTGGGTTCACACATCCATTTTTTTGTTCTTTCCCTGTGAAATCACACTGCAGAGGACGCAGCAAAGGGCAAAATCCGTAGAAAAACCCGGATGTAGCACATGGGGATTTCAAACCATCTCCGAAAAAGTCATTTTCCGCTACAAGGCCTCGGAGGCCTTTTTTTTTTCTTCTTCCAACTAGCTGTACTGACAGACATCAAATCTCCATTTACAAGCCGCCCTGGGCCCTTGCTGCCAAAAATCAAAAGTTTTTAATATCGCGATCCAGGTTTTCTCTTTTGAAGCCAACTCAGGAGACAGTTTTACCTCAATTAAAGCATTTATCGGATGACCAACGGCAGGCCGCGCCCGCTGCGCCACTTCAAAACTTTTCGGTTTTGATATTTAAAAACTTCAGTAAAACGCGTCCATGGCAATAAAAGGTGGCAGATGTCTTGTTGGCATCTCTGCCACCAAATTCTGTTCCGGTCGTCTGGATGGGGTCGTTTCCATAGTGTTTACGTTTCTGCAACTGTCGTGGGTCAATCGCAGGAATGTTTGCAACAAATCTGCTGTTTGATGCTGAACCCTTTTAGGACAAGTTCACAGACATCAGTTGTCCAGCGCAAAAGTAAAGCAAAATGGCCAAAAATCTTTTTTTTTTAGAAAAACTAAAAAGGGGCATGGCTTGAATGCAACATGTGCGCCACTTTTTGGCATAAACCAAGCCACTAATAGGTGGTATAAAAGTCAGACTAGACAGTCTATCTGGTGCATTTCAAGACATACACCTACAACGCAGCATCGTACACGTTACCGTCCATATGCTCTCCCGGCAGAGACCGGGTATGGAACTGCGCATGCCCGTAAGTGACGCGATCACGGACCTGCACACTGGGTTTTTTCAGAGCAGGGATGGGTATGAAAACTCTGCCCATACGCAATGCAAGCGTATGAACAGTGTGTCATAGCCGGCCCATACAAGGGCAGCGTATGATACTCCGAGCACGCTGCGATATATCTCTCCTGCATATCGATACACAGTATCCACACGCCATGGAACAAAGAAGGTCTATTGACTCCATTCACCGCGTGTTGCGTGTGTAATACAATATGCCCGTGTGAATGAGCCCTAAGTTCGCACGGTCCGACTATTAAATAGCATCAGTAAATTAATTCCACGTGTTTCAAGTGATAGCGGGCCATTTTGCGCCGCTCTTTACATGTGATTATCATCCTATGATCTGTAAAGAAACAAGCCGTCACTTGTATCCCCCCGCCAAACAGATAAGACTGTCTTTGTTGCACATAGCAACCAATCACAACACAGCTTTCATTTTACATCAGCAGTATAAGAAATGAAAGCTGCACTGTGATTGGTTGCTATGGGCAACAAAGGCAGATTTTCCTTTCGGACAGCTTTCATAAGGGTGTGGTGCCGGCCTATTTTTCTGTGGCCTACTTTTTAGATTTGGCATTTATTAAATTAACCTTTTTGTATTTTTTTGCTCTTGTATCAATGTATCATGTACAATAGTGAACAAAACGTTCTTTATGACAAACACTACTTACTGGCGCAATTTTTCAGTACTATATCTCACTGCAGATGCTATACGCTGGCTTAAGGTACCTTTGCATAAGACGACCGCCAACTATCGCTCCTGTGCGAATCCCACAATGACTCCTTCAGAGAATGGAGGCGACGAGGGCCTGAGATAGTCCCGTCCATCCGCCTCCATTCACTGCAAACAGGCAGTCGTTCATACTCCACTCAGCTAAAACCAAAAACGTTGCACATCTCAGACACACATGGAGTCTGTCGTCAAATTCCTGCTATACGTGTTACAGCGTATCATGACTGACTCATGCAATGGCATCTAATGCGTCCTCGCAGATCACGTATGGCGTCTGATGTGTCCTCACAAATCACAGGGTCTGGGGAAGAAGTTCGCTATCGTCACCACCGCCGCGGCCAATCCATGTGTTTGGTAGTCTATTGTGCTCACTTTTGACTTCGTTGTGCAAATGGAAGAGGGTTGCAATAGGTAGTGATATCACAAACAATTGCGCAAAATCTTCCACACAGTTGGCTGCAATTCTCTGCTTGCTCCGACGGTGGATTTCCGAGGATTTTGTGCGAAACCTACACGGGCGCGCTCTCGTTTCCATGCTTACTGGTGGATGGCCGGATGATTTTTGCTTACAACTTTTTTCCTTAAACCCGTAGGACCACTTACCACACATTGTGTGTCCACTGGGTGGGTCTTCGCCAAACTTTGCTCAAAGACGACGTCGCACACCAATAACAGACATAAGGCTTTTTTGGCCTTACATACTAGGTTACTGGTAGATAAGAAAATCAAGGACAGAGAACGCTCTTCTGTCTTTGTTGGCGGCCATTTTGTCTCATACTCCCTCTAGCGACAATTATGGCAGAATAAAACTTTTTGGGCCTCATTTAGCAAAACTGTCCACCAGTAAGACGTTGCTCACAACAAGGAGAGAGTCTTGTTACAGTTTAGCAAAATGCAAATTTTCGAATTTGTTTCCATTAATATCAAATTTATGTATCTGAGTGTCATTAAACGGGAGTTATAAGGGGTCACATCGGGAGGATCATCTGTAGACAAACGCTGCGGCGGGCAACGCTCTCTAAAGCTCTCGGCATCTCATGTGGTAGCGAGTTATTCATCCAGCTCAAATATCAGTAAGTGAGCAGCGAGTCCTGCATATCTCCCAATCATCAGCGCTGAGACATTCGGCCCTTGTGGACGCCCACACCAAAATAAATTTCAGCTATCCCCGCAATCAACCTCTAATTTAGAATCAGGGCCCGCTTCCCACAGAGACCATAATGCGGAGGCAGCGAACTTGGGCCAGAGAATGTGACTCACAAAAATGACTAACCGGTCTCCTGGCTCAGGCGGTGGTGAAAAAAAAAAAAAAAAAAAGTTAAGACAAAGTAATGACTACCATGATTATTGATGTCTCATTCCAATTTTAATTAAAGCTAAATATACCCAAGGAGGAAAATTAAAAACTGGTTTAATACTACTTCAAAATAAACTGCGAGTATTCTGTGACGGAATTAAAAAAAAGACAACAAAAAAAAAAAAAACACGACATCAAGAGCAAAACTCATAATGATGCACATCAGATGCAAAAATATTTTTGTATTCGGCCATCATCAAACGGACGTATTTGCGCACACAAAACACAGTGAATAGAATCCATGGATTTCAATGGGTTCGTTCAAATATGTGTATTTTGCGTGCGCATTTCAGACGTGCAAAAAAAAAATAAAAAAATGGATATGTTCTATTTTCCTGCACATTTGCGCAGCAGAAGGTGCCCATAGAGGTCAACGATGCATGCACTATACACAAGGAGAGGCGTCAAACACTAAGAGCTCTTGCACACCCACGCTTTTTCCTGTTACGCGATATCGCTGCGTTTTTTTTTAATGCGAATGTCAGTGGGACTATCGAATGTTAAAAACGCATTGTACAAAAAGTTTGTGCTCTGCGATTTTTCTGTAATGCGTTTAACATTAGCAAGTCCCACTGACATATGCGTTAAAAAAACCACAGCGATATCGTGTTAAGAATGTTGCATCGCTACAAAGTCGTGCGATTTTGTAGCCCGTGTAAAACAGACCTAACTGCGAGGGGAAATTCTATGGGCTTGTTCTATTCTTGCCCGTGAACACTGAAGTCTATGGTATGGGTACGTGTAAAAACATGCATCCATATCCACTGCGATTCTGTGAGCTGCGACAGCACTGCCATCACCTGGGCCTTATTTCACACATGCAAAAAAATTAAAGCAGCACGCGAACATCAGGATTCACACGGACGTTATTTGTGCGTGCAATATACAAAAAAATAGAACCTATTGATTTTAATGGGTTTGTTCATATACACGCATTTGGCTTGTGAAATTCGGTTGCGCCAAAGCACCAACCAAAAAAAAAAAAAATGTATACACAACGCGCAGTCCACAAATATGCATAGCACTCATGGAGTTTTTTTTCTTTAATTCCCTGCAACGCTCAGAGCAGGGATGTGTATGTAAATGCTGCCCATACACAATGTATTGCGTATGGACAGCGTATCATAGGCTCCGCATACAAGCGTACACGGCTCACGTTGCATACGAATACAGAGAAATAGAGCATGCTGCGATTTATTCCTCTTGCGTAGCGATACACTGTAACCACACGCCAGTGTGCATGGATCAATGAAAGTCCATTGACTTTGCACTGCGTGTTACGCAGCCGCGTAACACGTGGTGAAAACACGGAGGTGGACATGAGCGCTTACTCTCGTGTGAATCCGGCCTTGATCACACATACGCACTAAAAACGCTCACAGCGCTTCTTCATGGACGTAAACTGCATGCGTTCATGTGAACGAGCCCCAAGATCGCTCTCACACTCATCACGTTTAGCGCGGCGTCCCAAGTACCGTACTTACCAAGGTACAACGCTCCCACTGATTTGAAATCGGGCTTTGTAGACCCGTGCACGAACGCGGTATTTCTAATGTATTTCTTGTGCGTTTCACGTTTTGCTGCACACCTCATCACCTATCACAATGATGGTGTGCGTTAAAAAGTGCTGTAAAACGCGCTCAAAAATGCTACTCAAAATCACCGCCTCTAGCAAAAAAAATAAAAATAAAAAAAAACAGTTAAATGGGGATTCTGATTGACAAAAATATATATATATAAAAATTAGAAAAAAAGTGTGAAAGAAGTTATATTATAAGTTTATATGTGGTATAGCAGAAAAATGTAACATTACATTACACAAGAAAAAAAAAATCAAAAGAAAACAAAAAACAGCCTTGAAGAAAAAAAAAAATAATAATCAGAAGACAAGACAAGCAGAAAGTCTCAAGGAACAGAATCCAGCCCACTAAAGTCGACAAAGAGAAACTCGGAGCTTTGCACAGGAAATCACTTGACCATTGAACTGCGCTTTCATGCAGTGAATGCCAGTAAGGTCCCACATGACAAATCCGTTCGCTGCCAGAGAAGGCTGCACGGCCATATGCTGCCGTTTCATTTAAGGCCGTGGAAAAATACTGATTAAACACTTTTTTTTTTTTAAAGGGTCTCATTGAAGACGCGCTCATTAACTCTTGATCGCTGCGCACTCTCAGGCCCCATCCTAAACCAAGGTTAAACATCGGCTTTGTTTTCAAATCAGGTCAAGCTCTGGTTTGAAGGGGTTAAGCAGAATTTCAGCTGCATCTGCTCTGACCGCGACACTTGACGAAAGCAACAGCCATTTTGTTTCCCAACAGTTGCTTAGCTTACAAAAATTCTCTGAGATTGCAATCAGACTCGTAACGGCTGACTGGATTTTTCTATCGGGAAGATTTTCTTGTCTGACAAGAAAAGTTCTTTATTGAAGAAAAAAGTAAAAAAAAAAAAAAAGAATTTTTTTTCCTCCGTTTAAGAAAGACATTCAGCGGAGGAGGAGGGGAGATGGTGCTCGGTCATTAGGGTCATGGATATGCGCAATGAAATGAACGAAGAGACAAACTGGTGCCGCCACCTGCATGCAAAGCATAGTCATGTGCAGAGGACCTTTAGGGCAGCGTTAGTGGTCACAGTTGAACATTCCGCAGTTGGGTGGGGGTGCGAGTGTTGTAATATAGCTACGTACATATTTACTGCCAAGGATGGGACTCGGTAAACATGAAAGAAAGCTGTATGGACCATTAGTACAGGGCCATAATACACCCAGAATCCAAGGCCTGGTAATCCAAGCCCCGGTTGCGACAAAATTAAAAAAGGTAGCCCAGTTGACTAGCGAATTTTCAAACATTCCAGATATGAAAAGGTGTTTGCGCCATGTTTATGGGTATAATTGAGCATCCATGATCCTCTTATCCTGTCCTCCATTTTTTATGTTTCCACTATCACTTTTCCAAGATGGCTGCCGCATTCCTACCAGCTTGTGACTACATTTCACACAATCCCCTGCTCTGTACTTTCCTCCGACACGTGTCCCCTACTATTGGTCAGCAATCTGGTTCCTAGAGCTAAAGAGGAAAAAAGAAAAAGGCAGTCCTATGTTGTTCCTACTGAGCATGCCCGACCTGTAACGCTGGAATGCTTACAGGACGTTTCCAGGGCAACCTGGGAATAAACACTTCTGAAGTAGCAGGAGAAGGTGATTGTTTATAGAGCTACAGACACAAAATCCAAAGCAGAACCACATTGCAAACTTTAATAACTTTTGATCATCATTCATTTGATAGCAACCTTGTGTAACCAGAATACCCCTTTAAATGACTACGGTTTTATGGTGTTATGTGGGGCGTGCAACGTGCGCCACGTGAGGTCCAGGGTTTGTGGCCATATTATGGTACTCTGAACGTTCTCTAGGCAAACTAAGCACCACCTTCATTCCACCACTTCTCAGGCAAAAGACGTAGCCGAAATTGTAACTGAAGATACCCTCAACAGTCAAAACCAGGAGGGAGACTTAAGAGATAAAAAGGCTAATGGTCTGTTTTGACAAAACGATTCGGTCAGAAAGTCATTCCAGCGAGCACAACTGAACAATAATCGTTCAGTCTTCTACATAGGACTGCGGGTCAGGAACGCTCTCTTTTCTCCTTAGGTAGAGCACCTAGAAGGTGAGTGAATGAGGAGTCTTATAAGGCCATTCATGCTCCTCTGGGTAATATGCAGATAAGGTAGATGGAACAAAATACCTCTGCAGCACCACCTATTGGAAGGCAATGGTGAGGATGAGGGGCAAACACCCTGCAACAGCTGTCTGTGTATGGATTCTGGCTTGGCTTTCAATTTCCAGTCATTGTTACAAGGCTTGTATAAAGAGTCTAACATTGACTTGCAGGAATGCTGCCTTACAATAGGTGGCGCTGCTGAGGTATTGTTTCCTCTCGCTTATCTACATTGGAATGCGAAACACATAATGACTAGTGCACAATAATCGTGAGATTCTCGGCCCGTGTAAAAGGACCTTAAGGTTGACTTTATAAAAGGGACAACTGTCTGGTGCCCAAGTGCCCAACAGCCTTATCACTCCTGTGCTTTAAAGGAAGGAGTGATTATCGCTCAGTGCATGGAGGTGGAGCACACCAGAGATCTGAATGGAGCCGCCTGCCTCCATTCAGAGTAAACAGGCAGTCAGTCAGTCACAGATGAACGACTGCCTGTTTACAGGGACTGATGGTCCGTTTGGATTTTAGCTGAGCTACGCCCATGGACACGCAGCCTTAATTTCACATGGGCAAGTGAGATATCAGGCCATGAAACTCGGTCTGATACCGCGCTCACCATCATGCGATAGCCCCACAGATGCGAGGCGTTTTTGTGTTAATACCGCCTATCACCACTTCAGGAAAGTAGCAATCCTCCAGCGCAGGTGAGAGCCACGGCGGAGGATCACGGAGTGTTTCCTATTGTTTTCAATAGGAAACCTCACATCGTAGTCGCATGCACCTAGCATGTGGTGCAATGCTTTGCCGGTCCCATTGAAAACAATGGGCAATGCAAGGGTACGCCTAAAGACCGGACATGGTGCAATTTTTTTTCCCACACAGCACCATTAAAAAGAATGGGGTTCATATTCGTGCGTCTTGCTATGCACAAATCTTGGGCGATTTTCGCCGTGTGAAAGCAGCCTTAGGCCTCATGTCCATGAGCAGGTTTGATTTGCGGAACATCCGTAAATCAAGACGCCCACAGGAAGTATGGGCGTCCGCAAATAACTTTAGGCATGCGGATTTGTTTTGTGGAAGTTTTGGTCTGGAAAATAAAAATCGCACCCTCATTTTTGTGCGGATCGCACATTGACTGCTTCCAATGAAGCCAATAGAGACCACCCGATCTGCGACCCGCAGGAAAAGCAGGAGATTTAAGAGAAAAAAAAAAACACATTATACTGCGCATGTTCGACCGGCGAGCCATGAGGACCATGAGCACTACAACGAACCCGGAAGTGGAGAGATCCGTGCGGACGCCGCTGCCACGGGAATACAGGCAAGCACGGATCATTGGCCGTGGGCCGGGGTGGATTTCATATGAGCAATTTTCTATGCGAGTGCCAATTGTGAGAAAATTGCATAGCTGGACGTGCGAATATTCTGCACGTTTTTCATTAAGAAAATATAAAAAAATTGCATTTACATGCGGGGGCCATGCAGTTTTTAACACTCAAAAGAAAATAATGGGAATTTTTCTGCTAAATT
Source organism: Eleutherodactylus coqui (assembly GCF_035609145.1). Classification (NCBI taxonomy): domain Eukaryota; kingdom Metazoa; phylum Chordata; class Amphibia; order Anura; family Eleutherodactylidae; genus Eleutherodactylus; species Eleutherodactylus coqui. Next base: position 126,022,841 of record NC_089845.1, on the reverse strand, counting down.
GCAGAAAAATAGGACACGCTGTGATTTTTCTATCTCGCAGAAATATTGCACATAATATAGATTTACACGGGAAAGCCGCCCATATAAATACAGCCTGAGGCTGGCTTTACACGGAACAAGTATTGTCCAAATAGTCACTCGATAAAGCGAACATACGCAACAGTTCTGTGCAAACACGGCCACCAACCTAGTGACGAGTGAAGAGTCATTTACTATTCGCTTCGTTTCAGCTCACCTAAAAATAGTCGCTAGTTGATTCATTATCATCCGGCGTAAACGGGCAATCGTTTGTCTTTCATCGACTAGCCAATAACCCTTTCAGGTAGGTGTGCGTTCCGCAACCGCGAAAGTGAACAAGCGCTCTGTGTAGAAGCGTGCAGTCAATCATTCGCCAACATCTCGCTTTAGTTGACCATTTCGAGCGAGTATTCGGACAACAGTTGTCCTGTGTGAAGCCATCCTTAGAAAAAACACTCGTTCCGGATCCGTAATAAGGCGGCAACATTACTTTTGAGTTTTAGCACCTCCAACTGTCACTAGAGGTGTCATAGAAAGCTTTTTGTACCCTCTTAGTGCGCTGCCATATAGACTACATATGCACGGATCAGTGTGAAACTTTCATATACGTACAGCCAAGAAGAAGCTCCCACAATACACTGCAACCAATGACATAAGTAGTCAGGGAGCAATACAGATCCGGTGCTCCCCTTACCATTGCACGCTACCGGTAACCATAACAACCAAGTTATGTAAAACTACTACCACTAAGTCGGTCGTAGACCTGATCCACTACTGTATTTCTAGGGAAAGTTGACATTCGGGTCTCTGGGAAAGCTGGGTGTCTTGGTAAAGGGAGGCGTATTTGCTGGCAGACTTTCGTAGGAACACATATGACTGCATCTGTATGTTAAAATAAACCGGAGCCGATGAGTCATGAAGATCTTGTGATGTCACCGCTGGCAGGGGAGCAGCACATCCCACAAAGACGAGCAAAGCCAGGCTTGTTCTATATCGAGCGAAGAACTGTCCTCACAACACAGATGCAGCCGCGAGCAGGCCAAGAATTCCAGGGGAGAAATGTACCATATAAACCAGCGCAACCGGCGAACAGCAGCAGCTACCATCTTCCCCCAGTCCCTGCGCCTCACAACACAAATCGGATTTCATGGGGGTCTCTGCCTTGCGATTTCAGGCAGATCATAAGACATTGTTGAAGGTCTCACTCTCTAGGACCGCATGCCTTAGGCCTCATGCACTGTCCTATTTGGGACCTATAGAGTTAAAGTGTGTTGCGCTTGCAAGAAAAAAAAAAAAAAATTCTATCTGCATGCAGATCCGTATGCAGCTTCCCCCCCCCCCCCCTCTTCAATAAGTCATCCATTTTTCACGTTTGCAGGAAAAAAGAAAAAAATCCCTGAAACAGACCCAATTCTTTTTTTCTGCATCTTTTAAAAACGGACAGCACACAAACTAAACAGAAGGCATCTGAACGCTATGCGATTTTTTTCATCTCCGTTGACTTGAATGGGCGAATATCGTCTGCAAATCAAATCCGAATATTGTACGGGTTTTTTTTTTTTTTTTAGTCATGCAATCCATATTGAGGAACATCTTGCTGCATTGGTTAATATGGGGCCGTATGTACGCTGTCATTGATTTAAATGGGTTTGTTCACATAAGCGTATTTTGTGCATGCATTTCGTTCTATTTTTCATCTCTTCGCACAAAAATAGCACATATTGACCTAATTAACCTAATTGCCCACTTTAATGAATGGAAGCATGCGTAATTCTCTGCACGCAAATGTGCACGATTTGTGCGTGCAAACATGCTGCACCAGCCTACCTTTGCACCGGACAAACGTCGGGAGCACAAGTCCCAGCGACTATCACTCCTGCAGCAGATCTCTTCCAGCCGCCTACCTCCATTCACTGCAAACAGGTATTTAGTCATTCAAACAACTGAGGGCTCGTTAATACATGGGCGCAGTTGCATACACTGCGCTGAATCTCTACTGATATACATTGAAGTAGACAAGCTTATTTTTTTACGCAAATTTTGGTCAGGTGATAATATATGGCACGTCCTATTTTGATGCATAGTACATGCCAAAATAGGCATTGAAGTCAATGGACAGCAAGTGAGCGACTTCTTGCTTGGTGCCCTGTTGGTCGCTGTATGGGCCAACTACTGCCAAAAAAAAAAAAAAAAAAATCACTGTTTCCAGCGACTAGTCGGGCGGTATTTGCCCTGTATAAAAGGTACATTTACCTTGTACAAAGGGTCGCGATTAGCGGCGGATTTCCAAGCCCCATTCCACAGAAGTCTAAATGCCTCCAAATGCCCTTGTGCTTGTCTCTTGAATGGGTACCTGAAGAGGGGCATGGGCACATTTACATATAGATGGTCATCCACGCCATTTAGGAAAACAAAGCGAATGGCGGTTCCATAGATAGTTTACAAGGAAACACAATCCAATCTCTAGTCCCATCTGTACTATGGCTTCCAAAATGAGTCTGGTGGTCCGCACTGACTTAATAGGTTCGGCCGGCATGCAAACACTAACAATAACGCTACGAAGGGACGGCGGCGTGAATAAAACCTTAACCAGATACAGAGCATTCGTTGCTATAACTGCTCATAAGATGTCTGATACCTATAGATTTATACAGTGACAGCTTCTATTTTATTTCAAGGCACAGCCATGACGAGAGTCCAGAGTCTACACATCAGCGGAGAGCGACATCTCCTAAGGCCTGTGTTCACTCCAGGCCAGCCGTTCCCTAATGGCGCCGCAGAGACATGCAAGACTGAACATACCTCGAAGGAGCGCTCAACCGCTTCCAAGACAGGAAGTCCTCCCACCTAAGGGAAAGGTTGATAGGAATGCTTAATCCCAGCAGCTTCCCACACATCTATGCATCTTCTGTAAAGATACAGTATATACCAGTGCACGAACATCTGGTAATCCAATAATCTGCTAATCCAACGCGTTATAAAAATTATTAGTGTCACATTCTCCAGGGCTCCTTATATCTATTGCACCCCCCTCTCAGTGCCTTGGCGTCACAAACCGGGGCTAGGTATCCTCATAGCGGACTGGCCGAGGAAATATATATCTGTATGTCTATCTATATACATACACGAACTTCTAATAGTTCAGAGTGTTCTATGATGCTGCAACTTGGAAGTCCCGATCATGGCCGACTGTCGATAGGATTATGCCCACTCTCGTTTATAAACTATAGTCTATTGCTTCTCATGTCACTTGCAACCTATCAGAGGGTCATCACCGAGCTACAAAACGATGGACTCGTGGTAAGGCCTCATGTCCACGGAGCAGGCGTCCGCCTCTGGATTCTGCAGCAATAACCCTCCATAGCAGGCTATGCAAAAACGATTCTTCATGTACACGAGCGGAAAACAATTGCGCTGGTTTTCACTCACGGATAATAAAAAAAAAAAAAAAAAAAAAAAAATCGCAGCATGCTCTATTTTACTGCAGTTTCCGTACGGACAACTGCCATTGAACTCTGCACACATCCGCAGTACAGAAGAAAGAAGACACAAACCAGTACGCAGGGTCGCCGGCACTGACAGATTCTGTGCGGAATCAGTGGGCGCCCGTGTACATGAGGCTTAAGTCAGGAGCTAAAGGTTCTTTTACACCCCCTGGAAATCAGGCACGACTCTTTGCCACACCCCATGTCCACAGCACACGCAGATTCCCGCGAGTCCGTGCGGAAATTATTTTTAAATGCTTACTGGCGATCACAGATGCGATTTTTTTTCCCCCCCCACGTAGAAAAACAATCTATCAAGTCTGAGGTCTCTAAGCAACCAGAGGAATCTTCCTCCGCATCCGCAATTGAATTGCAGATCACTAGCTTCCCTAGAGCCAGTTTGTGTGGAATCCACGGTAAATTGGAACATCCTGAGATGTCTGTTCGGCATAAGGAATATACAAAACAAATCCACGTGTGCATGGAGGTGTAGACGCTCCATTCTTCCCTATGGGTGGCTTGAACTGCGGATCTTCGGCGCAGGTGCGATCGCATATTCCCGAAAATCAAATTCGTGTGTGGACATGAAGCCTAAGGCTGCTCATTTGCCAAATTGTGAGCCCATCAACCACTCCGTCAACTGATTGCATCTTTTCATACATACCGTAGTCGTTGGTGTGACATCACTGACTGGTGGGCATCTTCCCTAGCAAAGGGCTCAACATAAAAGGCCTAAGATTGGGCAAAAGTTTTTTTTGTTCCACCCTTATAGTGGTCGTACAAAGGTTGCAAGTCAACAGGATAGGGGATAACTTGCTGATCAGTAGGGATGGGGTGGGGGTGGGGGGGTGTCTCACTGCTGAAGCCCCTGCCGATCTCCAGAATGGGACTCCCTTGTGTCCTATTCTGCCTGTCACTGTCACGGGTCGCAACAAAAAGGGAGAACAGTCTAAGCATATATGGTCACAGCACTTGATTCATTTCAGCGAGACCGATGGAAATACCCAAGTAGGTGCCGCTGGCATCTCCGCAGTCCCACTGAAAGTGAATGGAGCGCCATTGTGTGTGCGGCGCTCCACTCAGTCCCCTCACTGTGGGGGGTGCGGTAACCCTGCGATGAGGAGAACGGAGGGACACAGGACCCCTCCGTTCTTGAGATCCTCTAAGGTCTCAGCAGCAAGACCAAGTGAACAAGTGAGTAATCAGTATTTACACTGATTATTCACTTGATTAACAAATAAACCAACAACGATTTTATGCCTGCATAAAATGACTAATGAACGATTTAGCGTTCGTTCTGTATAAACGCAGCCAACGACTATCATTCATTTTCGCTCGTCGGAATGGTTTTTCGCATGATCATTGTTCTGTGTAAAAGGGCCTTTAAATGGGTATGAGCTGCAATACTAAACACCGCATGGACAAGATGCTCCGTTCCCAGATCTAAAAAAGTATTATCCAGGTTTAGAAGAAAAACATTCTTGCTTTTTGTTCTTGGAACAGCGCCACACCTGCCTATTGGTTGTGCATGGTACTGCACCTAAGCTCCATTGAAGCAAATATGGTTGAGCGGCGATATGCACACACAACCTGTGGACAAGCGAGGCACCATTTTTAGAAGACAGCAGCCATGTTTTTCTAATCCTGCTCAACCCCTTTGACATCCGGCGACAGCGTGCCGTGACGGATTGACTATGAACGTAACCCGTTTGCCAGCAGTTTCCAGGACATTTCATCACCCTCAGGACGTGCACAGTCACGCAGCGAGCAGCATAAACGCGCATTACCGAGTCGAATCCTAAGCTGCAAGCTCCTAGACGTATGCTCATATTATATACACACACATATACATATATACACGTGCCCCTCCTGGCTGCAAAAGGGTTAATATAATTTGTATTTTTACAAGAAGTGTTCCCAGCCCACCACTTTAACCTCTAATCATCGCCCTGGTACAAATGCCTTCCAAAACCGTGGAAGGACCAATCAGCGCACGCAGCATCTCCTCTAAAACGTTACGGTGCAAATTGCTTTTCATAAAGCCACTCACAGCGAGCGACGGGGGGAAATTGTTTAACAGATTACAGGATCGAGTCTCCGGCAATACCCAGTTTACATAAGAATAAATAGAGACGTCTGATACAATCAACGTATCAACAATCATAACAACTGCTGCTTTCCATTCACACTTTCTACAGAATAGCGGCCGCAGATAATAGCTTAACTGGGTTCAGTCGTGTCAGGGACACGAAGCGCGTTCGCTACAATAACGCAGAATTTGGAGATTTCATTTATAGAATGACTCGGCTATAATGCGAAGTTATTTCTGTGCTGGAGCAAAAAAATAAAAAAATATTCATCTTTATTTTTAACCAGACTGAAGACTTGCTGAGAATAAAACTTAGAAGTTCTTATAAAATCGACCTCCCTTTTAAGCTGATCAGGATTTTACTCCCTACAGAAGTAGTCTGTGCGCTTACTATGGCATAGTCGGCCATTGAACAGCCAACGGTGAGTCATTGTTGGTCACCCACCACTTTGCTTAGTCCTCCATCCTCTTAAGATGGCCAAACTCATGATTTCTACCATCAGGGCCCCTTTTACGCGGAACGCTAATGGTTCAGATTCTCGCTGGATCTGGTCAATCTGAACAATCATTCAGTGTAAACAATACAAGTGACTGAATGAACGATAACGCCTTTGCTTACTGTTTGTCATTCAGTTTGGGCAGGCATAAAAGTAAATGACAATTGGCCCAAGTAAACAGGCAGTCCTTTATCTATGACCCAGCTGCCTGTTTACTGTGGAGGCGGGCGGCCGGAAGCGATCTCCGGCCTGATCTGCCTCCATTCACTGAGTGATCATCACTCCTGTGTGAAAGCATAGGGCATCACCGCTGGGACAAATATGGCCCATAAAGCGCCTGACAATCATCCCATTGGAAAAGGACCCTAATGTGTATGAGGACCTTCTGACTGTCCCCCAACGAGGAAGATGAAGATGGTGTAGTTAAATTTTAACTGTCCAATCCTTTTGGTCTCAAGAAAATAGATCACTGTGAGAGGTGTATGGGAATTTGGGGCAAGATAGCTGTAACATGCTATCTAATATAAAGAGGCAGTCTTAAAAGGGGTTGTCCATTCAGTGCCCACCGGGATACAGCGGGGTTGAAGCGGAAGCACTGCTCCGACCCGTGTGGTGGCTGGAGCTTGTAATTGCAGGTGCAGCTCATTGGATTCAGTAAGAGCTGTGCTTACAATTAAGAGCGCCAGCCACCACACAAGGGTCGGAGCAATGCTTCCATTCCAACCCCGCTGTATCCCGGCAGGCGCTCCTTTAAGGCCCTCTTACACGGCCCAATTGTCAGGCACGAACGTCTGCTCAATAATGGAGCAGTGTAAAAGATGAAATCTGCTGAACACTGAATTTCAGCAAGTATAAAAATGCTCAACGATAGTCTGCACATCTTTCTGTGTGAACAGGGAGATGTAGTCGGCCTACGGAGATGAACGATTGTACTAATAATCATTCATCCCCGTAGCAGCAGTTCTCTGCTCTTGTAAATGGAAAGCAAATGAGCGCCGATTGACGAGGATGTCAATCAGCGCTCGTTACATAGGGCTGAGAATTCGGCTGGTGTAACAGGACCTGATGTTGAAGTGGCTGTAGTTTGAACGCTCATATCTCCTGATTTCACGGAGGTGTCATGTTTATTTCAATGGGGAGGGAAATAGTTGTCCATCAGACACCTACAGAAGTGGTTTGTCGCCTACGAGTAAAGGTTCAGGCATATTGAAGTCCATTATGGCCAATACTTCTCTCAAACTCGATATCTGCGACCAAGAGGGAGAGTAAGGTCCCCATAGAAGTCAATGGGAAGGGTGTGGGAGGTGCCAATGCGCATGCAATACGCAATGACATGCGTGGAACACTGCGTAACTGCGCAGAAAAAAAAAAGAACACATGTGGAACACATTAATATTAATTAGCTATTTCAATTTGCGCTTTTGTTTGCCGTGTGCAAATGGCTTGTAGGCGTAAGACTTACAGCAGAATACACTGATGCGTATGCGAAGAAAGCCTGGTTTGTTCCACAAAAACATTACGCCCATCCGTGCACGTATACGCTTGTGTGAAGCTGGCCTTAGGCTGGGTTCACACGGGGCGGATTCTCGACGGAAATCTCGCAGTTTGGCCGCAGCGAAAAACCGCAAGATTTCCGCCGAGAGAAGCGCTGCTTCAAAACCCGCAGCGGGAGAAAAAAAAAAAAATGAACATGCTGCGGTCGGCAAATCCGCGCCGCAGAGGCGGCTTCTGCTGACTTTGCCGCAGCGGATTTGCCGTCCCGTGTGCACATAATTACTGGGAAATCTCGTCCACATAGCTGGCTAATCCCAGGATTAGCGGCCGCAGCGAAATCCTGGACGGAATTTCCGCGGCAAATCCGCCCCGTGTGAAGCTGGCCTTAAGGTTGCGACACATGTTTAAAGACTACTTGTACTTTCACTGCGGAGCGCTCCTCCAGCAGCCATTTTGGTCTCCTTCCAGGAGCTGAAGAAGCCCCCATATGAGGGGGCTATATGAGCGCCATATTGGACAGTTTTTTTAGCTGCCGGAAGGAGCCAAAAACAACCGATAAAGCTGGAGCGCTCCGAGGGGAAAGTGCAAGCACTCTTTAAAGGGGTAGTTTTAACATACAGCGTGTATGATGTTAACCGCTGGATATCACCAGAAAGCCAACAGTCTAGTCATTCCCAGCAATGTGATCAAGTTAACAGCCGTTGTTCATTGCAAAGTCAGGCTGTGCCAATTGACGGTCGGTTGGTGGATCACATCAAATTCTGTAGAAAGTCTCAAAAAAAATTTCCATGTCCAAGATCATCTTAACCCTTTCCAATCCAATTTGTATCCTGGTTTTCCTAGGGAGCTTACTCTTTTTCTGCCGCTATACAACAGCGCTATCTGCTGGCTAAAGCCAGTACTGCATCAGGTGACACGGTGGATAGTCTCCGACAGCAGAGAGGCTGGCAATATACAGTAAGAGAACCCCGACGGACGTCTTCCAACATCGGAGCTGTACCGCCTTAAATCATAACGTCTTTAGATGTCAGTGGATTGAAAAGGGTTAAGACTTAAACCACACGGGCAATTTTATGGTCACACTCCTGGATTTGTCCATACTCAACAGCCAGCCATAGAGTCTACGGTGGACTCTTAACACTTGTGATCTCAAGAAGTTTAGGAACATTTGAAACATCCCTGTAATGAGAAGTCCTTCATAACCTTTAGATCTCACAAAAGGCTCGATAACCGAAGCTTAGACCGTATAACATGACCGCTGACTTTGTGCAATCAAGTCAGATCATGTCCACACTGACCACCCCTCATGACCAACGTGAACCTGATCTTGTCACTTGTGCTAAGCAGCTGGGTCAGCATGTGATAAATAAGCCCTACAGTAGACAGCTGCACTCCATAATAGTATCATCAATAAATAGCTGATGCCATTGTCTATAGATTGATTTCGGCATGTGCCCCCCCCCGATGGTGACCAGATCAGTGACTTCATCGACAGCTGCCTTATGCAGGTGGCAGACACAGACATTACCTTCAGTGAACGCGGCACTGCGGGTAATCTGCTTGTCAATCTGTATGGACATGCCCAAAGGAAAAAAAAAACACCTTACTTTTGCAACATGTAAAACACAGGTTGGCGCAATGTAATTAAAACAAAACACGTTCTAGATTTAATCAGGGGAGAGCATAAAACTCTAGAACAAGCTTCTTCTTAATATCCCTTTAAATCCCCAGCCTCCCTGTTGCCCGTAATATCTATTCGCTGACATACACTGCAGCATCAACTTCCCACGGCTCCAACTCTGCAATGTGCCCAGAATCTAATAAGTCACTGCAGTGCTGGAGCCCCGTAATTTAAAGTGAGGAACGGCCTAAGGAGCACAGCAACTGAACAGGTGTTATTGGTTCCAAGCACAGTACTGGAAGGGTTAAGGAGTACCTGCACTTTCAGAAAACTTGACATTTTAAAAGTATTGATCAGTGGGGGTCCCGCCGTTGAGACCCCCGCTGATTGGTAGAATGAGGGGGCTGCAGAGCTCACCAAAGCACTGCGCCCTCTCGGCTATGTTGGCTCGGTTTCGGCTGCTCCCGGTAGCTGAAGATGACCTTGTAGATGTGTATAGGGCAGGATTATGAAGTAGTAGCTACCACCGTCTACAGTCCACAAAGGAGCTCAAGCTTGTAGGCTTCCATAACTTGATCGAGTCTGTTGACGCAACCGAAGAGAAACCACATGGAATTTGAACTGTCCGAACAACAATCCACTCCCACCCCTCCCCCCCAGCTCTAGTAAGCTATTTTATTTTATTTTTTACTACGCCTGGCGGGCCGAGGCAAAAGCAGAAGACTTTTCACATGAGGTAAGGTCTGTCTGCCATAACAGATTCTCTGTACTTTGAACCAAAACCTCGGCTTACTAACCACGAAAATAGTTGTGTGATGAGCGAATGACTAACCATTTTAACACAGCAAGTAGCTTTAAACTGGTCGATACTTACTGGACTTGACTAAATGTGGTTGTATCGCAGCTTGCCGCAACCTGACGAGCTCTAGAAATCCAGCAAGTCGGAATTATAGGTTATCGTCAAATTGCACACAAAGTGAACACAATTAAAGTTATGACTAGGTTATTCAAGCATAACACCCCCCCCCCCCCCCCCCCCAACGGAAACCTCAGCAGAGGGCCAATATTCGATAAGAACCGAGTCTAAAGGTCTCCGTTCACACATCAGACTAAAGTTGATGGAAATGGACAACTTCAACCAAGACGATTGTTCGTCTGATAAAATTTAACAATGAATGAAGAGTCGGCCAAATTTGAAATTTTTGCTTGATACTCAATTAAAAGATCTTTCTTTGGAAAAAAAAAAGAAAAAAAAATGTCCAGAAACAGCTTTCCTCCCTCACCCCCAGTCACTGACCGAACACGTATGGCCAGTTTGAACAACTGTGATAGCCAATATGGACTACAATGTGTTTAGCTGCATCTGCAGAGTGATGGCTCGCCAAATGATCACTTGCTCAACAATTGACCTACTTCTATCTAATAGGTATAGCCAATGTGAACTGGTAAGCCGGCCATAGTTGACTGAGTAATGACTGTCCTGCAGGGCTATGGAGTCGATAAACCAAATCTCCGACTCCACAGCCCTGGAGGGAACATTCACTGGACTATTGATTAATGCAAAGTTTAGGTAAGCTTCTACTTGCCTTAATACGGTCTTCCTTAGCAGCTCTGAGATGTGTAGGCATGCCCTCTGCACAGCACCTTCTTCCTCTGCTCTGTAGAGGAGGAACTTCACTACTGAGCATGTGCAGATAGTGCAGCGCAGAATAATCTCAACTAAAAGCCTTGAAGAATACTTTGTCTAATGGAGAGGAAAGGCAATAACTGACTGTCTATTGCTGCTCCCACATCCTAGTTCTCAATGTTTTTGATACAGGAGTTTAGATGAATAAAACATATAGTTACAGGCCCTTCAAATCATTCCTAAAATTCATATGAAAAGGAATTATGTAGCAAATTCTGCAGTGAAAGATATATATACACATCATTTTTTTTTTATAAACCGAAAAATGGTTATCCCTTATGAGACTGCAGGCAAACTCCATAAAAAAAAAAAAATTTTTAAAAAGACTAGAGAAGCTTGTGATGTGCCAATGTCCTGTCTCCTCTATTGATAGAATACAGCAAATGGCGGTGGGCAGACGATTTGCTCTATTCCAGATATTCCCCATTAGGCTCTGAAACTCAATGGCGATATTAAGTTGCCTGCAAATCACAGCGTCAAACGACCTTGCAACTATCACAAAACTTCAATCACTTTTTTTTCCCCCAATAGGAAGTTAAGCTGAACAACAATTGTGATTTTTTTGGGGGGCAAAATGATGATACAATTAGTGGGAGATTTGATACAGATAAAGTAGATCTCATATATAAAAGAATGAGTATTCATGTCACATTCATATAATTAGGCTACTTTCACATGGGAGAGCGTCATCTCGGGCCATAAAAGTGCGATTTCCCTGCAGATGCGAGGCGTTTGTGTCACAAATGCCTTGCATCACTCTTCAGGGAAGGAGGATCAGTAAGTGTTTCCCATTTTTTTAAATAGGAAACCTCTATCGCCTGCATCTCACACACCGTGCGTTTTTTCCTGGCCCCATTGTAAACAATGGGCGTCGTGTTCCAAAGGAACGCCCAAAGACAGGACATGCCATGAGTCTTTCCTGCGATGCACAAATCTTACGTGCTTTTCTCGGCTGTGTTAAAGCGGCCATCAGAGAGTAGGGCGTATCATTAGGGCGAGTTCAGACATGACAAACATCAGTTTTAAAACCTACAACACTTTACAGTATAATGCAGGTGGTGGAATGTTCAAGAGTTGATCCACACATGGTGGGAAATTAGAAAAAAAAATTAGCTGCAAATTCGGGACATACAGCAAATTTAAGTCACCAAAATTTGGAGGTTGGGTTGTGAAAATGTAGCAGATTTTCAACATGGACTTCAACACCTACAAGGCTGTATTCATACAGGCCATCTTGGACAGGAGAAAAAAAATTGGACCTTTATCACATGGAAATAGCATATTACTTTGAATGGGGATCGTTACGGGGGCTTTTCTTTACTTGGACGGACAAGCCGTGTGAATACAGCTGTAGAGCGAATTCCAAGGCAGAATCTGTAACAAAAAATGTCCACCTAATCTGACCTCTGGCTAAATTTTTGTATTCTAATTATATTAACCGTCCTTTTACAACATGCCATCTTCTGCAGTTCCAAAGAGCGCCAATCACCAAACAGCACGTCTAATAGCATTACTGCAGCTTGCAAGCGGCAGAGGATCACCAGTATGCATATCGCCCAGAGGAGCATGAATGGCCTTATAAGTCTCCTCACTCACCTTCTAGGTGCTCCCCCCAAAAGGAGAAAAGATACCCTTCCAGAAACTATGTCACAGGCCTCTCGCTAGCCAAGCCAGAAACCTACTGCACACTGATTAGGGACAAAAACCCTGAAACAGCTGTCTGTGTATGGATTCTGGCTTGGCTTTCAATTCCCAGTCATTGTTGCAAGACTTGTATAAAGTCTAACACTGACTTGCAGGAATGCTGCTTTCTAATAGGCGGCGCTGCAGATGTTTTGTCCCATCTCCCTTATTTGCATATTACCCAGAGGAACACGGATGGCCTTATAAGTCTCCTCACTCATTTTCTAGGTGCTCTCCCTAAGGAGAAAAGATAGCGTTCCTGACCGGGGACAAACGATTGTTAGTTACGATAGAAAGCAGTTGTCAGCAGCACACCTCCCCGTTTACATGGCAGCAGATGTGCTGCTGATGAAAAAATATTTTTATGTAAAAAAAAACAAAAAAAACACTGGCATATTCACACGGGCTAGCGACTGGGGAAACAATGTTCATGCCCGATCATCAGCTTACGTGAAAAACGTCTTTAGTTTTATCTGCTCTTAGGAAGGCTGGACGACACCTAAAGGTCCACAAGGGGTGTCACCCAGTGTTCCAGAGTCCGGAATGCTATGCCTGCCTGTACTGTGATACATCCTACTTTCCGTAACTTCCGCAGAACTGCACAAATGAGCTTTTCCAAAAGTATGACAAAAGCGTAGTGCCAATGTGTAAAAGAAAAAAGTTTTCTGATGCAACTATGGCCGAATTCACAAGGCTGACAGTTTCGCTTAAGATTCTCGGGTGCGACTCACATCAAACAGCACATATGTGTTCTAATCTCGCCCAAGAATTGGACCAAAGTAGGACGTGCAGCGATCTTACAAACCTGGACGATTGGGCTGAGTGAAGAAAAACTAAAAAACAGAACTGGCACAGAAAGCTGGCCTGTGGGAATCCAGCCTCGCACCGAGGGTATGCTCCCAAGGCCTATTGTGGCACATTCTACACCAAAACACACTTACAATACGCGGATCATTGATTTGTAACGGGAAACAGTTTCCCTGCCGTGACCGTTTTTCCCACGACACATTTAAAATACACGTCGTGTAACAACACAGAAGCGACACGTCACCTTTTCGTTTTGGTTTTTGTCATTTAAATCAATGGGACTTCAAAATTAGTCTCTTAATGCGAAAACCGCACCTAAGAACAGCGCTTCTGTGGATTTGGACAAAGATTTCAGCGCTGACACATGCCATGTGAACATACCCCGAGAGTGCCTTTACGCGGGATGACTGTCGGACACGTAAGCGCCTTATAGACTGCTGCCCAAGCATCGCTCCTATGCTTATAGTCGTTCAAGTGTATGGAGGCGGAGCAGGCCAGGATCGCTCCAACCAACCTAACGCCATTCACAGAAAACGTTCAAACATTGACTGGCTCCCATTTACAGAGACCAATAAGTCATCTGCTTTGCCGTTTTTAATTGCTCTGTGCACCGAGACAACTATCGCCCGAATTTGCTGCTTTCAGTGAGAATTTGGAGAGTAAGAACGCAGATTTATGAAACCAAAGGTTTAATTCCCATCAGCGATCTTTTTTCATTGTGATGTTGCGAGAACAAAAAAAGAAAATCGCGGCATGCTCTATCTTTCCGCGATTTTTTAAAAATCTTTCATGTTCCTCTATGGAGCCCGATTTTCAATCACATTGCATCAAACTTGCATTGGGTTTTTAACATTAGAAAGCCCTACTGATTTTTTGCGATAATAAAAAAAATTGCGCAATTTAATCGCAGGCGGCAATGTGAAGTTATTCTTAAAAAAGAAAAAAAAATTAATAAAAGCATCGCTGATGCTCAAAAATGACGGGAACAAAGACGCAATTTTCTCAGGGTACAATCGTGATCGCTAGAGATGAGCGAGCATACTCGCTTAGGGCAATTGCTCTTAGCGAGTACCTGCCCGCTCGAGAGGCAAGGTTCGGGTGCCGGCGCGGGGGAGCGGTGAGTTGCGGCAGTCAGCAGGAGAGGGAGATCTCCCCTCCGTTCCTCCCCACAGCTCCCTGCCTGCCGCCGGCACCCGAACCTTGTCTCTTGAGCGGGCAGGTACTCGCTAAGGGCAATGCTCGCTCGAGCAATTGCCCTTAGCGAGTATGCTCGCTCATCATTAGTGATCGCCCATGTGGAACTGGCAATTACCCGATATCGCACTTGCCACCATGTAGGAAAACATCCCTAATGCGAATTAATTCATTGAAAAGAATGGAGTTCATATTTGTGCGTCTCGCATTGCACAAACCTCACACGATTTTCCCACCAGTGTGGAGGCCCCCCTAAGGCCGTGTTCGTACTTAACATTTTCCTACATTTTTGAACCATATGCATTTCTCAAACACTGCATGCATGTAAAAGAAAAAAATTTTAAACTGCACGTTGGCCTTGATGGGTTTTTTTTTTAATGGTTCCGGTTTTGAAAAAGCCAAGTGTGAACACAGTCTTAATATTCTAATAAGCTCCTGGAAGATGACAACACAAGGACATTTAAAGGTACAGCACCCATTCTAAGCCAGTCAAATGCTATTATTGACAGGTTATAATTACCCATTATAGCCGGTTAACTGATCTTAACGACCTAAACGGTGACAAGTCCCAGCCCAGGATTCCCACAGCTCAGCACTGCCAAACAAAAGCCACCAGGAAACACTTGACTACAGACCCCCTCTTCTAGCAACTTTGAAGTAAAGTAATCAGGTGGAGCAGCAGTACAGCAAATCACAACTGCACTTCCTACACACAACTCCACTCACATCTCATTCATCATCATGTGGGGGGACGAATCAAAATACATTTAACCCTAGTGCTGCCAGCAGGGGTCCAACTGCTGATCAAACAGGGTAGGGAGGGGTAACAATAGAGCTGCAAGTGGGCCGGGTGCTGAGAGAGGGGGCGAGTGAGGCGCTTCCAGGAAGAAGTGAGATTAGTAAGGGGGAGGATGGACTCAAGGAACAAGTTACAAGATGCTACTGCCTCAAACTTTTCTCAAGCACCTTGTGCTGTGTGCCAAGTACAGCGACATGATTATAGTGGTGAAGGGCGCGAGATATTAGTCATGACGAGGGTCGTGAGAACATGGCAGTAAGCGCAAGTCATGCAGCGATTGTTGTGTACCAAATGTTAGACTAAAAAGTGTCAACTTTTTATTTATTTTTTAAAGATACTAATATTTTACATTTCAGAAATGAGACTGCGAGCCAAAGCTGGGGGGGGGGGGGGGGCACCGCCATGGGGATATTCCCTGTACAGCGCCGCGGAATATAGATGCACTATATAAAAGGGACTAAATAAAATAAGTCGGCAAGCGTTTCCAACTACCATTATGCGCGTCGCGACTTTAAATAAGTCAACACAATTTCCACAATACGAGCACACATTAGCCCGGCGTCACACAACCGTATCAACATTGGCGCACATCAGCGTATTTTTATGTACTTTTTTCGGCCGCAAGGCATGTTCATTTGTGTGCGGCAAACAAAGACGCACAGATGTAATTGGCTAATTGGTCTAATGAATCCCAGATGTGTTCTTTTGAGCATCTCATTGCGTATTGTATATGCCTTTGCACACCCCCATTGACTTCTATGCGGACCTTTGGTGCGCAAATAAGTAGGAGCATGCCGCTGGGGGCTTCTTTGCGTAACCAAAATATCCGTTCCAAATACGGGAATGGGAATGAACCCATTGAAATGAACGGGTTCTAGTCTCTGCATATTGCGCGTGCACGTACACCCCGTGTGACGCAGGCCTTAGTGTTGTATAACGGCAGTACCCATAACCACTGCAGTCTAGGGCAGGTTCACACAGGGTGGATTTGCTGAGAGGAAAATCAGCATTTCCACAGGTAAAAAAAATCCACGCTGCTACTGCGGATTTTTTATGCATTTTGCTGTAGATTATCTGTGTATATTACACTTTTCACTAACGTTACAAAAAAAAAATAAAAATCCCATGTACTTCCAAAAGTTAGAATGTAAAGAATTTTTAAAAAGTATCACGCTCGCATATTTACATGCGACTGAGATACAATTTTTTTGCTCCAATAAGAATGGCGGAGTTGCCCCCCAAAAAAGTGCGTAATAATAATAAAAAAAGTCACTCGTGTAAATTAACGCTTTGGAAATTATGCGTTTTATTCACGTGCAAGTTCTCAACGCACAGAACCCGTGCGTGAAAGTCGAGTGTGAATACATCCCTAGAGTGCATTCACACCGCCAAGTACATTATAGGCAAGAAAACTGCATTGTATCGCTTAACTTACGATTTTCATGTGTAGAAAAAATAAAATTACACTTGCATGAAAAAGGTATTTAAATACAAGAGCAGCGCAAATTATTTTTTCTTTTGCCTGTGGTTAGAAATAGTGGGCCATTCTTGAACAGAATCGCCCCAAAATAGGACATTGTCGCTGTAGGAGAAGATTCTCGCATGTGAATTAACCCATTTTAAATAATAGGTTGCTTTCATGTGTGATTTCTGTGCATCTCGCTATGCATAGAAGTCAGGCGTGAAAAATCGCCTGTGTGAATGCACCCATAATTGAACATCCCACGGCCAACAGTACAAAATTTGGGTCTACCCAGAACCCTTCAGTGATCTAAAGAGAAACCGAGGGTCAAGATGTTGCAAATTTAATACTGAATCATGATTGTGGACACGTAAAAGCACTCTTATTACACCATCAGTGACGCTTTTTATGCGCAAGCCCCCGTATCGCTGTTAAATAGTGGTAAGTTCACCGCTGCAGAGTGCGCCAAGTTAATGAAGTCCTATGTAAAACCACACTAGGAGTTGCGTCAACTTAGCTCTGCTACAAATATCCGCCAGTTGTGAAGACTTGTCTGAACTTTAGGACTCCATGTCCTGATCCCTCCCTGTGACTTTAGTCCCCAGCAGCCCCTGATGAGACTGCTGGCCATGGTGGTTGTGCTGAGCTCCTGCCTCCCTCCCTGCAGCTGGGGGGGTGGGGGGAGCTGCACCGCGTCACTGCAAACACATCACAGCAAACAATCCGAAATTCGGGGTCACTTTCACCCCCGATCCACCTCCCTATAGCGATCAAGCCTAAACTTTCCCAGCCCGACACTATTCCAGCACAGCAGTGATGAAAGCAGAGCTGAGCGAGTCTACGTAACGCCCTATCGAAAGCGGACGCCATATTTTCTGTTGCTTATGTCGACATAGGCAAACGTAGATCGGGTGTAGATCGGGCTTTTACGGCTTCTCCTACGTGCACCCCGCGATCTAAAGTTCTCTCCGACCCCCTGCGACGTTACAATACAGCCCCAGCCCCCCAGAAATGTTCTGACTCCCCCCGGCAGCGTTGCTTTCAACTGCTCCCTTCCACCCACCACTAAACACGCGGGAGCTGCTGGTAAAGTTGATCGCTTGGGGCTGATCAATGACCTCGTCCGATCTGCCCTCTCACGTGTCAGTGTGCTGTACGGTACGGTACCGGGTACACGGTGCTGGACTGTGCCGGGAAGTTTCTTACCTGCGGCTCCGGTGACGCGATGGAACGTTGGCGGCAGCAACAATGTATCAATGCAATAGAACGTTCGGAAACGCAACGTTCTATCCGACCCCCCCAACACAGCACAAGAGCGGAGCAAAAATCCTCGATCAGTGGGGAATCTACGCCAAAACCCACATGATCTGTAACGTCAGCAGACGTATTTGCATACGATACCACCCGCACTTCACCCTGGATCGTAGCTCAGTTCTTGCGCAAAGTTGCGCACTGGTGATTTGCATTGAGCTCCCATTGTGAGGAGGGGAAGGAAAGGAGGGAGGGGGGAAAGCTGGGCGTAACCTGCCCCATAAACAGGGTGTTTATTGTCATTGATCCGATCTTCTTACTCCTGGATTATTGCATATTAAGTACACCACGATCTGCACAAGGAGTTTAGGAAAAAGGGAGAAAAAAGTTCAAGGTGTCAAGAAGGCAAAAGTGCAGCAAACTGTTGATCTGACCACGTGTGTATCTGCAAACACATGGCACACAATGCCCATCTGCTTAGTAGAGCGAGAGAAAAAAAAACTCAGCTCGGTTCCTGATCATCAAGGGTTAAACAGACTCACATGTTAGAAAGGGGATGGGGTGGGAAAGCATGCTCGGGGGCATGCACGTTGGGTCACGTGAGCTGCTGTTTACTGAGGCTGCTGCTTGGTGATCTGGGGGTTAAAACGACTGAAATTACAAAGTGGATAATGAATGATCACAATTGTTTCTTATGGGTTAAAAAAGTAACATCTCTTTTCTTGATTGCTACTTGCTGGTCATTAAGGGGTTAAAAAACATCATGTTTAAGAGCTCCTGGCCTTTTGGGAGATACAATTCAGACTGTTAACACATTGTAACACATTGTCTGTAATGCGGATCCATGCAGATATCCCAACTGTATCTTCCTTCTGTATATTTTATTTTCTAATGGGCAAATATTGATTCGTATTTACGCAAAAGTAAATAATAGCAATAAGGAGCTAAAAGTCGGTCGCGCTGCGGTAAAAAAAAAAACGGTTGTGAAAAATACGGCCATGTGAATAGATATATAGATTAGCTCCGTATTAGAGTCCGCAAAATACGGAACTAAAATACGCTAATCTGAAGCAGGTCCGTAGGTTCTTGAGGAGCTGTGTTCACATTTTGCGCATTTTTTTTGTTGCGTCTTATGTGCATTTCAAAACCGCAGCTTAAAAAAGCGGCAGAGAAAATTGCGCAAGATTTGTGCGTTACGAGACGCACAAATATTAACCCTATTGTTTTGAATGGGGTTCATATACATGAGCGATTTTTTTCCCCTCCGTATCACGGGGCAGTAGAAGATCACGGCACGTCCTATCTTTGGGTGTGTCATCACATTGCCCATTGTTTTCAATGGGGCAGACACAGCATCCTACCACGTGCGATGCAGGGTTTCCCATTAAAACAGTGGGAGACGCTGACCCTCTGCAGCGGCTTCGAACCAGAGAATCGCTGCTTACCTGAACTGATGCGTGGTGTTTTTGATTTTGGGGAAATGACACGTTGGTGAGCGCAATATCGGGCCTAATATCGCACTCGCCTGTGTGAAATTAGCCTTAGGCCACCTGCAGACGGGCGGAAATTCCGCGGCGGGATTTCCCGTGGAATTTCCACCCTTGGAAGCTGCCATAGGATTGCGTTAGCAAACGCAATCCTAGGCAGACGGCCGTGGTTTGTCCACGCGAAATCTCTATGCTCTATTTCTCTGCTGGGCTCGCAGAGCGTCGCACAGAAATGTCACTGCCCAGCCCCGGCTCCGGTCTGCGCATGCGCCGGCTGTCCGGCAAGCCGGCACATCAAACAGCCGGAGCTGCGGGCACGGGTGAGTATGCGCTGCTCTCTGCAGGCGCTCGCGTCGGGTCCCGTGGCGAGAATCCTCGCAGCCGGATCCGATCCGCCTGTCTGCAGGCGGCCTTATGCAGTTTAAAGGCCCCCTTTACATGAGTGCGTGTGTATTTTCACGTGCTGGAGCGCTGCGTATTTGTGGAATGAATGATGCTTTTTTGCGCACATATCGATGTATTTTACTATACTTTTTGAAACCCGCAAGACATGTTCATTTGTGCGCAGCAAATAAAGATTAAACCGATTGAAATGGCTAATTAGTCTAACGAGTTCCAGATGTGTTCTTTTTCCTGCATCTCCTAACGTATCGTGCGTGCATTTCCGCATCCCCATTTACTTGTATGGGAACTTTGGGTGCACAAATGAGCAGGAACATAAAGTATGCTGTGTTTTTTTGTGCAACCGTAATGCGCAGTAAAAATATGCGCATGTGTACGAACCGTGCAATCAATAGACTATTCTCTGCATATTGCGCATGCAAATTTTGTGTACAACTATGCGCATGTGAAGGAGGCCTTAGGCTGTTTTCGCATGGCGGAGAAAATTGTGCGCGATTTGTGTGTTACAAGACGCAAAAATCTTGCTCAACTATGAACCCCATTCTTTTGAATGGGGTTCACATACATCAGCGATTTTTTTTACCTGCATTGCACCATGATCCGATGCGGAAAAGAATCGCGGCATGCCCCATCTTTGGGCGTGCCATCACATCGCTCATTGTTTTCAATGGAGTTGGCACAGCACCTCACTACATGCTAGGTGCACATGAGTGCAATGCAATGTGTGGTTTCATCTGCTGTGAAATCGCATGTTGATGAGCACGATATGGGGCCTGATTCACGGCCCGACATCACACTCACCCGTGTAAACAGTCTTAGAACATTCTGGGGGAGTCAAAGTGAACTCCCAGTTTTGTTTATTGAATCCTTTTTTTCCCCAGACCTGGAAGGGGTTAAAAAATGTCAGATTTCAGAATGTAGAGATTATGACGATTGTCTACAGGGCTCCTGGGCTTTTAAAGGTTAAAATGTAACCAGTTGGGGGACAGCTGGAGATTCTCCATGCAGAATCCGCAGCGGGTCCCTCCTTTACCGCGGACATGAGGCCTGAAAATAAGAATAAACTCACCTGTCCTTGACGCTGCGGGTCTCCCCTCCGTCGTGGACGGATCTTCTTTCTTCGGTCCGGCAGATGTGCTCGGCACGCCGGCAGAGAGTCCGCGCGAATGCGCCGGGCACATCCGCCAGGCCGAAGAAAGAAGATTCGTCCGCGACGGAGGGGAGACCCGCAGCATCAAGGACAGGTGAGTACGGGTGTTCCGCGGATCTGGACGACTTCCATAGGCTTCAAAAGAAGCCCGCGGGAGCCGTCCCCGCAGGACACCCGCACGAAAATGGAGCATGTCGCAGTTTTTTCCCCGCATGCGGATCCGCGGCTGAAGGGAAAAATGACATCTGCAGCTATTTAAGTACCTGCGGGTATCCAATGCATCCCTATGGGGCGCGGATCCGCGTGTGGGAAAAACGCTGCGGATTTTAAATTAAAATTATCCCGTGGACATGAGGCCTTAAAAAAAAATCTGTACTGCGCATGTCCGACGGCGAGCCGTGCAGACTATCGGCAGGACAGATGGAGATTTCTTACAAGAAAGCAGGTACGCGCGGACGGCGCAGCTGCCAGGGCCGCATTCCACATGCGGAATCCGGCTCTGCCGTGTGCATGCAGCCATAAGGAACCAAAACCACAAAAATACGTCATGCTGCATTTTAAAAAAACGACCGTGAAAAATACGTCCATGTAAATAGATACACTGAATTACCGTCCATAAAACATGGTCCAAATATGGGGGTAAAGTACGCTCATCTGAAATCGGCCTATAGGTCCTTGAGGAGCTGTGCTCACATTATGCACTTTTTGCGGCTTTTTTGTGCATTCCGGAACTGCGGCTAAAAACGTGCGGTTTTTAACAATGCATGCGGGTTTTTGAAAAGGCGTGCAAGTTTTTTGATGAAGTTTTAAGCTGCAGTTCAGAAAACGCACGAAAGTGCAAAGTGTGAACACAGACTGAGAACAGTCTGGGGGGCAGAAGTGAACTCCCACTTTTATTTATTGGATCCTTTCTTTTCCTATGCCCTGAAGGGGTTAAATAATTTCACATTTCAGAGATTATGTGACGATTTTCTGTTGAGTTCCTCGGCTTTCAGAGGTTAAAGTGTAAACGGCTGGCGGTTGGGCCAATTTCCCATGACCATATTGTCACATGTCCGTAACACGGATCCGTAATACGGACGTGGTGTAGATGACATTACGGCCGCGTGTCATCAGTATTTGCTCAGTATTTGCTGTCATTGGTTTAATGTTCTACTGCATAGATACAGATCCGGATTTGCTCAACAGAAAATAATAGCAATAAATGCAAATACAAGGGCAAAAACGTACAAAAGTAGCGCTTACCGTGGTTTAAAAAAACGGCCTTGAAGAATATGGCCATGTAAATAAGCACATCACATACGGTGAAAGTGGCCTATAGGAATTAAAAAGGATGTGGATGGCGATATCTGGTTCACTTATTTAAGGCCACTCCCACACTCACAGCTTTTTACTGTGACTAGCGCGGCATCCTGAGCGCCACGCTAACCGTGGTACAGCGCTCCCATTGATTTTAGTGGGGCATTTCTAACACCACGATTTTCGAGCGCTGTCTCTTCTATCTTTGTGCGTTTTTGCATTTTTTTAACGCACAATATCACCCATCACAATGATAAGGTGCGTTAAAAATCGCTGTCAAACGCTGTACCGTGCGTTCAAAAACGCTGCTCGAAATCGCGGTAAAAATGCAGAGATTCCGAGCGGTGTTTTGTGAACACGTGTGAGAGTGGCCTGTGGTCACTTTCACATGCCAAGAAAGTCGCATGAGGTTTGTGCGTTGTGAGATGAAAGGGGTCATATATATGATTAATTTTTACCCCATATTGCATCGTGGTTCGGGGAAAAATCGTGGCATGTCCTACGTTTGGGCGATCCCTCAGAACATTGTTTTCAATGGGGCCGACAAAGCATTGCGCGGCGTACGAGGTGCACACGATTATGATGCAAGGTTTCCCATTGAGAAACACTCCACGATTCTCCGCCGCGGCTTTTAGCGGCTGGATCGCTACTTCCCTGTAGTGATGCGAAGCGTTTTAAACACAAAGACGCCGCGCATCCGCGGAGGCATCGCATGTCGGCAAGCGCGATATCGGGATGAGTTTTACGGCCCGATATCTACTTGGCTGTGTGAAATTAGCCTTAAGGATTGGAAATGATGACCATCAAGCATCAGTGGGTTAAAAAAATGGTGGTGATCAACATTCTGGGTGCCTTCTGGGCTCTTAGGAGTTAAAATGCCCTTGAATTGTATGTTCAGATGTAGCGGTCAGGTAGCTTTCGTTATTTTACTGCGCCTACTACAAAACGCAGCGTTATGTTGCCGCACCCCTCAGCGTTTTGCTGCACTGAATAAACCCTTAGGCCCCCTGCAGACGGGCGGAAATTCTGCGGCGGGATTCCCCGCAGAATTTCCGCTCTTGGACGCCTGCATAGGATTGCATTACACTACGCAATCCTATGCAGAAATCACGCGCAGCAAACAAACCGCGGCATGTTCTAATTCGCAGAGCCCCGCACAGAAACGTCACTCGCCGGCTCTGCTCTGCGCATGCGCCGGCTGCCCGGCAGCCGGCACATGAAAGAGCTGGAGCTGCAGGAGCGGGTGAGTTCCGCGCTGCTCATTGCAGGCGCTCGGGTTGGGTCCGGCTGCAAGAATTCTCGCAGCCGGATCCGACTCGGCCGTCTGCAGGCGGCCTTAGGCATTTTCATCTGTTGACACCAATTCATGACTTCCTGGATCTTAAGGGGTTAAATAAAGGCACTCTTCAGAATAGGACTAAGCGGTTGAATGTCTTCTGTTTGGCTCATGTAGCATTAACATTTAGACTTCCTACACACGGGCGAGCGTGATCTCAGGCCGTGAAACTCGGCCCAATATTGCGCTCCCCAACGTGTGATTTACCTGCGAATGCGAGGCCTTTTTCTGTCGAAGACGCCTCCCATCAATTCTGGAAGTAGCGATCGGCAAGCACTTCCCATGTTATACGCTTTCCTGTCCCATTGAAAACAATGGGCGATGCCTTTCAAGGACCGAAAAAATGAAGAATATGCCGCGACGCGGGAAAAAAAATTAGTCGCATGACTTCATTCGAAAGAATGGGGCTCATATTCATGCGAGATTTGTGTATTTCACTACACCCAAATCTTGCGCAATTTTCTTGGCCGTGTGAAACTGGCCTTACACAACTGCCCAAAATTGCCTGTTAAAGTCTATTGGATGACATAAAAATGCAGTGAATACGCAGTTGTATGCTTTTATGCATGTTGCCAAGAGGGAAAAAAGGGACAGCAATTGGGCGATCTCTCGGTACTTTATTTTTGTACACGTGAAAAATGCAGTGAATTGGGGTGCAATACGAACATGAAAAAACGTATGCAGCACGCGTCAAGAACATATGCAGCACGCATGTACATCCGCAGTGCATATGCCCGTGTGACTGAGCCCACTGGTGTAACTATAGAGGATGCAGGGGATGCGGTTGCACCCGGGCCCAGGAGCCTTAGGGGGCCCATAAGGCCTCTCTTCTCCATATTGGGAGCCCAGTACTATGAATAAAGCATTATAGTTGGGGGCCCTGTTACAGGTTTTGCATTGGGGCCCAGGAGCTTCAAGTTGCGCCATGGAGCCCCAGTTAAAAGCAAAGCAGAATCACCGATACATGAAAGACCAGATGATACCCATAGACTAACATTAGCAGGGTTAACAAAAAATATTTCAATGCGATCTACCGCGCCTGCAATCGGCGATAACCGTGGTGTGCATTATCATTTGGGCAGCAGACCTGAAGCAAGGGCTCCATAGTGACACTTTGCGCACAATGACGCCATTAAAGGCCCGTTTACCCTCGCCAATTGTCTTCACAATTCGCTTCTTTGCAGACAAACATAATGATAATTGGCCATTGTAAATGTAGGGAGGCAATGAAAACGATTCTTGATCTTGATTCATGGTGGATCTGCAAAAAGGTTCACCCAGATGGAAATGGCCATCGAGTCTTTGCCAATATTTAACTACCACCACCACACCCCCAAATGTTTGCCATGTAATATTTTTGATTCGCATCCACAATCTAGCATCATTCTGCTTCATGGTCATCAGGGGGTTAAATAATAATAAAGGCCATTCAGCATCCAAATTCTAGTTGACTCTTGAGCGTTAAAATGTACACAATGTGTTTAGGAGGATCAGGTCATCTTCTATAGACTGCATTCACATTGGAGAGTTCCACGCTCAAGTTCTGGCCACTAACTATATGCATGGGACTCACACGTGAAAATTTACATGCGTGAGCACGATATAGGTCGAAGAGACTCAGAACTATATCACGCTCGTGAACACGGGAATTACCCCATAATTGCTATTTTTTTTTCTTCCATAGAAAATCATGGTCATTATCACCCAAAAAATACGCAATGCATGAAGAATAGAACCCATTGTTTTCGATGGGTTGATTCTCATTTTGTTTTTCATGCACACAAAAAAAAAAAGCAAAATGCTCTATTTTGGTGCACATTTGCCCACCAAAGGCACCATAGGAGCAAATCAGTGAACTGCGCAATTTTGCAGAGAAATTCAAAAACACCGGGGACTAATTATGCTACATAGCCTTTTAAATCATGGCGGAGGTGTGTCCCCCACCGATATGAACAGTCCTCAGCAGCGCAGAGCGTACAGTAAACAGCGCAGCTATGCGCGCGATATCGCAACTTTTTGTACTATGAGGGTCGCACTATAATGAGCATTTCTGCCCTTACGCTCCGTCTGAAGGAGCCCTTAGGCCGGCTTCACACAGACGTATTTACGTTCACAACATTTGCTCACGCAATATGCAGAATATACAACTGATTTCAATCGGTTCCTTCACATTCTTATATTTTGCGCACAATCCAGTTGCGCAAAAAAGTGAATAGAATGTGTCTTATTTTCCAGCGTATTTGCGTACCAAAGGTCCCTATAGAAGTCACTGGGGTGTGAGCAAATGTGCGTGCAATACGCAAGGAGACGCGTAAAACAAAAAAATAGAAAAATCACAGCGTTGCCAATTTTTTAGACGATTCTCTTCCAGAATCGCCCAATATTCCGAATGGGAGCCAAATAAATCACAACACATTCGTATGCAAATGCGATTTTTGTGCAAGCGTGATGCGATTTTTCTATCTGAAACAACACATAATTTTTACAAGTTTTTCATACGCACAATAACTGCATTCGCATACGTGCAACATCACATTCAGAGGTTTAAGAGTGCGATAGCGGTCTGAGTGTCTCAGAATGATATTGCGCTCGTCTGTGCAACTTCATGGTCATCGAGGGGTTAAGTAATCCTAGCTGCAGAGGGGGATGATAACTAACAAAATTCTGGTAACCTCCTGGGCTCCTGTGGGTCACATCTTACACAGTTGGTGTTTTAAGGGGTTAATTATACTTAACACTTTTCAAATTTTGCATTACGGTCATCCTAGGGTTAAATAATGTTACAAACAGAATGCTTTAAATGATCTAGATTCTAGAAAGATCTTGGATCTTTGGAGATTAAACGAAAAAAAAGGGAGGGGGTTTAAATATATTCGTATTTCATAGTCAACAAAGGGTTAAATAGTCAAGCGGCGTTCAGGATGCCGAGTATCGAAATGTTCTGTGGTTTAGAACTGCACACTTGGTGCTGAAGGGGTTAACGGGATTTGGGGCATGGAGATGGATCACATGATCTCTTCCAAGGCCAGTGGGTTGGAGACAGAGAAAGGGGGGTCATTTGCTGTAAATACGGCTGCTGCTACGGCGTGATGATGTCATCCAGCTGATCACAACTTCAGGGAGTGAATCATCACCAGCTTTGGGGGTGGGCGCTGGGCTATTTTAAAGAGGAAATGTTCCGGCATGGCATCGCCTTAGCTGGCGAAATGCAGTTGTACCTGGCACTCCCTTTGTGTAGTGAAAGAGGATGAGGCGAATGTATTAATTTAGACGCAGCAGATGTCACTGCGAATGTCGTTGTTAATTACTGCAGCTGCACCCAAGTAACACCACGTTATGAAGTAGGTGCCAGAGTGGCATCGTTCTCTTTCATCACCACCCAGGTGGATGGGGACTTTATAGACGGGCTCTGAGCTGTGCGACGGTTTAAAGAATGGCTTCATAAATAAGCCAGTGCATATCGCCGCGCCCATCCCTGCCATGGCATCGCCCAGGCACCATCAGTACACTTCATGCCACTGACTTCCTGGGTAATACAAGATAGAGAAAAAAAATCTATAATCTTCTTACTCTCGGCTGCCGCAGAGACAGCGTGTCCGCAGTACCGTCATGTCACATGGCTGCAGTGTCTTGGGACATTACATCCAAAAAATGTGACCACAGCAGTTGGCAGACTTAGCCGTACAACGTCGTGCTGAGCCAAGTCGCCACGTGAAGGGAGACCAACGCCGAAGTCTGATGTTAATTATAATCTGAGCTTGGAAGAGCTTTTTTGTAGTGCCATGAAGAATACTGTACACATTTTTATAGGGGTCAGGCCTTCATAACTTTCACACAGCCAAAGAATTAGACGATAACATTCTGTCTGCTTGCTCTCACCACTAGGGGGAGCTCATTGCACATGGCTACATGTGGCTTAAAGGGGTTGTTCCCATGAAAATAACCTATTACTTATCCACAATCAGGGCCGTTTTAACCATAGGGAGAATGGTGCACTTGCATTGAGCCCCCTGGTAGTGGCCAGTTGTGCCGTTTTCAACTGAAATTCCATCCTTACGAGGCAATAAGGGTCTGGGACGGCGCACAGCTGGATTGACGGGTGTGGCCAATGCAAATCATCCGAGAGCCGCATATGTGTCATGATATATACAAGACCAGGTCATTAAACAAGGAGTGGAGGCTCTAGAGGAGTTTATATTACTGTGGATGCTACAGAGGGGATAATTGCTGTGGGGGAACAGAGAGGCCTGTTACTGTGGGGACAGAGAGGGGCTTATATTAATGTTTGGGCTACGGAGGGACTTATATTACTGTGGGGAAACAGAGGGGCTTACAGTATATTACTGTGCAAACTACAGAGGGGCTTATATGACCGTGGGGGCCACAGAGGGGCTTATATTACTATGGAGGTACAGAGGGGGTTATATTACTATGGAGGCACAGAGGGGGTTATATTACTATGGAGGCACAGAAGGGCTTATATTACTGTGGAGACACAGAGGGGGTTATATTACTGTGGAGGCACATAGGGGGTTATATTACTGTAAGGGAACAGAGGGGCTCTATTACTGTGGAGGCACAGAGGGGTTATATTACTGTGGAGGCACAAATGGGCTTATATTACTGTGGAGGCACAGAGGGACTTATATTACTATGGGGGCACAGAGGGGGTTATATTACTGTGGAGGCACAGAGGGGCTTATATTACTATGGGGGCACAGAGGCACTTATATTACTGTGGAGGGACAGAGGGGTTATATTACTGTAAGGGAACAGATGGGTTATATTACTGTGGAGGCACAAAGGGGCTTATATTACTGTGGAGGCACAGAGGGGCTTATATTACTGTGGAGGCACAGAGGGTTATATTACTGTGGAGACACAGAGGGGGTTATATTACTGTGGAGGCACAGAGGGTTATATTACTGTGGAGACACAGAGGGGGTTATATTACTGTGGAGGCACAGAGGGGCTTATATTACTATGGGGGCACAGAGGCACTTATATTACTGTGGAGGGACAGAGGGGTTATATTACTGTAAGGGAACAGATGGGTTATATTACTGTGGAGGCACAAAGGGGCTTATATTACTGTGGAGGCACAGAGGGTTATATTACTGTGGAGACACAGAGGGGGTTATATTACTGTGGAGGCACAGAGGGTTATATTACTGTGGAGACACAGAGGGGGTTATATTACTGTGGAGGCACAGAGGGGCTTATATTACTGTGGAGGCACAGAGGGGCTTATATTACTGTGGAAGCACAGAGGGGTTATATTACTGTGGAGGCACAGAGGGGGTTATATTACTATGGGGGCACAGAGGGGCCTATGTTACTGTGAGGGAACTGAGGGATTATATTACTGTGCAGGCACAGAGGGGTTATATCACTGTGGAGGCACATAGGAGCTATATTACTGTGAGGGAACAGAGGTGTGTTTATTACTGTGAAGGCACAGAGGGGCTATATTACTCTGGAGGCACAGAGGGACTATATTACTGTAAGGGAACAGAGGGGTTCTATTACTGTGGAGGCACAGAGGGGTTCTATTACTGTGGAGGCACAGAGGGGTTATATTACTGTGGAGGCACAAATGGGCTTATATTACTGTGGAGGCACATGGGGGCTATATTACTGTGAGGGAACAGAGGAGTTATATTACTGTGGAGGCACAGAGGGGCTTATATTACTATGGGGGCACAGAGTCGCTTATATTACTGTGGAGGGACAGAGGGGCTATATTACTGTAAGGGAACAGATGGGTTATATTACTGTGGAGGCACAAAGGGGCTTATATTACTGTGGAGGCACAGAGGGGGCTATACTACTGTGAGGGAACAGAGGAGTTATATTACAGTGAAGGCACAGAGGGGCTTCTATTACTGTGGAGGCACAGAGGGACTATATTACTGTGAGGGAACAGATGGGTTATATTACTATGGAGGCACAGAGGGCTTATATTACTGTGGGGGCACAGCGGGGCTTATATTACTGTGGAGGCACATTGGGGCTATATTACTGTGAGGGAACAGAGGAGTTATATTACTGTGGAGGCACAGAGGGCTTATATTACTGCGGAGGCACAGAGAGGCTTATATTACTGTGGAGGCACAGGGGGGGTATATTACTGTGAGGGAACAGTGGAGTTATATTACTGTGGAGGCAAAGAGGGGCTTATATTACTATGGGGGCACAGAGGCGCTTATATTACTGTGGAGGGACAGAGGGGTTATATTACTGTAAGGGAACAGATGGGTTATATTACTGTGGAGGCACAAAGGGGCTTATATTACTGTGGAGGCACAGAGGGTTATATTACTGTGGAGGCACAGAGGGGCTTATATTACTGTGGAGGCACATGGGGGCTATATTACTGTGAGGGAACAGAGGAGTTATATTACTGTGGAGGCACAGAAGACTTATATTACTGTGGAGGCACAGAGAGGCTTATATTACTGTAAGGGAACAAAGGGGTTATAATATTGTGGAGGCACAGAGGGGCTTATGTTACTGTGTAGGCACAGAGGGACTATATTACTGTGAGGGAACAGTGGAGTTATATTACCGTGAAGGCACATAGGGGCTTATATTACTGTGAAGGCACAGAGGGACTATATTACTGTGAGGGAACAGAGGGGTTATATTACTGTGGAGGCACAGAGGGGTTATATTATTGTGAAGGCACAGACGGGCTTATATTACTGTGGAGGCAGAGGGGGCTATATTACTGTGAGGAAACAGAGGAGTTATATTACAGTGAAGGCACAGAGGGGCTTATATTACTGTGGAGGCACAGAGGGGCTTATATTACTGTGGAGGCACAGAGGGACTATATTACTGTGAGGGAACAGATGGGTTATATTAATATGGAGGCACAGAGGGGTTATATTACTGTGGGGGCACAGCGGGGCTTATATTACTGTGGAGGCACATTAGGGCTATATTACTGTGAGGGAACAGAGGAGTTATATTACTGTGGAGGCACAGAGGGCTTATATTACTGTGGAGGCACATTGGGGCTATATTACTGTGAGGGAACAGAGGAGTTATATTACTGCGGAGGCACAGAGAGGCTTATATTGCTGTGGAGGCACAGGGGGGCTTATATTACTGCGGAGGCACAGAGAGGCTTATATTACTGTGGAGGCACAGGGGGGGGGGGCTATATTACTGTGAGGGAACAGTGGAGTTATATTACTGTGGAGGCACAGAGGGGCTTATATTACTATGGGGGCACAGAGGCGCTTATATTACTGTGGAGGGACAGAGGGGTTATATTACTGTAAGGGAACAGATGGGTTATATTGCTGTGGAGGCACAAAGGGGCTTATATTACTATGGAGGCACAGAGGCTTATATTACTGTGGAGGCACATGGGGGCTATATTACTGTGAGGAAACAGAGGAGTTATATTACTGTGGAGGCACAGAAGGCTTATATTACTGTGGAGGCACAGAGAGGCTTAAATTACTGTAAGGGAACAAAGGGGTTATAATATTGTGGAGGCACAAAGGGGCTTATGTTACTGTGTAGGCACAGAGGGACTATATTACTGTGAGGGAACAGTGGAGTTATATTACCGTGAAGGCACAGAGGGGCTTATATTACTGTGGAGGCACAGAGGGACTATATTACTGTAAGGGAACAGAGGGGTTATATTACTGTGGAGGCAGAGGGGGCTATATTACTGTGAGGGAACAGAGGAGTTATATTATTGTGGAGGCAGAGGGGGCTATATTACTGTGAGGGAACAGAGAGGTTATATTATTGTGGAGGCACAGAGGGGTTATATTATTGTGGAGGCAGAGGGGGCTATATTACTGTGAGGGAACAGAGAGGTTATATTATTGTGGAGGCACAGAGGGGTTATATTATTGAGGAGGCAGAGGGGGCTATATTACTGTGAGGGAACAGAGGAGTTATATTACAGTGAAGGCACAGAGGGGCTTATATTACTGTGGAGGCACAGAGGGACTATATTACTGTGAGGGAACAGATGGGTTATATTACTATGGAGGCACAGAGGGGTTATATTACTGTGGGGGCACAGCAGGGCTTATATTACTGTGGAGGCACATTGGGGCTATATTACTGTGAGGGAACAGACGAGTTATATTACTGTGGAGGCACAGAAGGCTTATTTTACTGTGGAGGCACAGAGAGGCTTATATTACTGTGGAGGCACAGGGGGGGGGACTATATTACTGTGAGGAAACAGTGGAGTTATATTACTGTGGAGGCACAGAGGGGCTTATATTACTATGGGGGCACAGAGGCGCTTATATTACTGTGGAGGGACAGAGGGGTTATATTACTGTAAGGGAACAGATGGGTTATATTACTGTGGAGGCACAAAGGGGCTTATATTACTGTGGAGGCACAGAGGGGCTTATATTACTGTGGAGGCACAGAGGGACTATATTACTGTAAGGGAACAGAGGGGTTATATTACTGTGGAGGCACAGAGAGGTTATATTATTGTGGAGGCACAGACGGGCTTATATTACTGTGGAGGCAGAGGGGGCTATATTACTGTGAGGGAACAGAGGAGTTATATTACAGTGAAGGCACAGAGGGGCTTATATTACTGTGGAGGCACAGAGGGACTATATTACTGTGAGGGAACAGATGGGTTATATGACTATGGAGGCACAGAGGGGTTATATTACTGTGGGGGCACAGCGGGGCTTATATTACTGTGGAGGCACATTGGGGCTATATTACTGTGAGGGAACAGAGGAGTTATATTACTGTGGAGGCACAGAAGGCTTATATTACTGCGGAGGCACAGAGAGGCTTATATTACTGTGGAGGCACAGGGGGGGGGGCTATATTACTGTGAGGGAACAGTGGAGTTATATTACTGTGGAGGCACAGAGGGGCTTATATTACTATGGGGGCACAGAGGCGCTTATATTACTGTGGAGGGACAGAGGGGTTATATTACTGTAAGGGAACAGATGGGTTATATTGCTGTGGAGGCACAAAGGGCTTATATTACTGTGGAGGCACAGAGGGTTATATTACTGTGGAGGCACAGAGGGGCTTATATTACTGTGGAGGCACATGGGGGCTATATTACTGTGAGGGAACAGAGGAGTTATATTACTGTGGAGGCACAGAAGGCTTATATTACTGTGGAGGCACAGAGGGGTTATATTACTGTGGAGGCACAGATTGGCTTATATTACTGTGAGGGAACAAAGGGGTTATAATATTGTGGAGGCACAGAGGGGCTTATGTTACTGTTTAGGCACAGAGGGACTATATTACTGTGAGGGAACAGTGGAGTTATATTACCGGGAAGGCACAGAGGGGCTTATATTACTGTGGAGGCACAGAGGGACTATATTACTGTAAGGGAACAGAGGGGTTATATTACTGTGGAGGCACAGAGGGGTTATATTATTGTGGAGGCACAGACGGGCTTATATTACTGTGGAGGCAGAGGGGGCTATATTACTGTGAGGGAACAGAGGAGTTATATTACAGTGAAGGCACAGAGGGGCTTATATTACTGTGGAGGCACAGAGGGACTATATTACTGTGAGGGAACAGATGGGTTATATTACTATGGAGGCACAGAGGGGTTATATTACTGTGGGGGCACAGCGGGGCTTATATTACTATGGAGGCACAGAGGGGTTATATTACTGTGGGGGCACAGCGGGGCTTATATTACTGTGGAGGCACATTGGGGCTATATTACTGTGAGGGAACAGAGGAGTTATATTACTGTGGAGGCACAGAGAGGCTTATATTACTGTGGAGGCACAGGGGGGCTTATATTACTAGGGGGGCACAGAGAGGCTTATATTAATGTGGAGGCACACAGGGATTATATTACTGTAAGGGAACAGAGGGGTTATATTACTCTGGAGGCATAGAGGGGCTTATATTACTGTGGAGGCATAGAGGGACTATATTACTGTAAGGGAACAGAGGGATTATATTACTGTGGAGGCACAGAGGGACTTCTATTACTGTGAAGACACAAAGGGGCTTACTTTATATTATTGTGGACATACAGAGGATTTATATTACTATGGGGGTTAGAGAAGGTCTTATATTAATGTGAGGGCACAAATGGGTTTATATTACTATGGGGACACAGAGAGGCTTATATTAATGTGAAGGCACACAGGGATTATATTACTGTAAGGGAACAGAGGGGTTATATTACTGTGAAGGCACAAAGGGACTTACTTTATATTATTGTGGAAATGCAGAGAATTTATATTACTATGGGGGTTAGAGAAGGTCTTATATTACTGTGAGGGCACAGAGGGGTTTATATTACTATGGGGGCAGACAGGGACTATATTACTGTGAGCCAACAAATCTAAATGAGCATCAATGGTTTATTTAAAAATAAAAATAATTATTTTTATTGCTCCATAATAAAATAGCAACGTTTCGACTTTTAGAAAGTCTTTTTCAAGCCTATATTACTGTGAGGGCACAGAGGGGCTTATATTACCATGGGAGCACAGAGAGGCTTATATTACTGTGAGGGCACAGAGGGGCTTACATTACTGTGGAGACACACAGGAATTATATTACTGTAAGAGAACAGAGGGGTTATATTACTATGGGGGCACAGAGGGGCTTATATTACTGTGGAGACACACAGGAATTATATTACTGTAAGAGAACAGAGGGGTTATATTACTGTGGAGGGACAGAGGGGCTTATATTACTGTGGAGGCACAGAGGGGCTTATATTACTATGGGGGCACAGAAAGGCTTATATTACTGTGGAGGCACACAGAGATTATATTACTGTAAGGGAAAAGAGGGGTTATATTACTGTGGAGGCACAGAGGGGCTATATTACTGTGAGGGAACAGAGGAGTTATATTACTGTGGAGGCACACAGGGACTATATTACTGTAAGGGAACAGAGAGGTTATATTAGGGCATGAAGGCACTTATATTACTGTGGGTGCCATAAAGGATTTTATATTACGGTTAGGGCACAGAGGAACTAACAGTGTATTACTATGGGTTAATAGAGGGGTTGTATTACTTTAGGGCTACAGAGGGCCTTATATTACTGTGAGGGCACAGAAGGACTTACAGTATATTATTGTGGACTTACAGTGGATTTATATTACTATGGGGGTTACAGAAGGGTTTATGTTTCTGTGAGGGCATAGAGGAATTTAAGAGCATATTACTGTGGGGCTACAGAGGAGCTTATATTATAGTTGGTGTCACAGAGAGGCTTATATTACTGTGAGGGCGGAGAGGGGCTTATATTACTGTGGGGCTACAGAGGGGCTTATATTATAGTTGGTGTCACAGAGAGGCTTATATTACTGTGAGGGCGCAGAGGGGCTTATATTACTATGGGGGCATAGAGGGGCTAATATTACTGGTGGGTCTACAGAGGGGATTATATTACTGTGAGGCTACAGAGGGGCTTATATTACTGTGGGTATAGAAGTGGGCATTATTTTTTAGTGGGAACAGTGGAGGAATGGAGTGATTACTGTGTTAGGGCACTAGACCTGTGTAGCGGCACAGAGAGGACCCCACTACTGTCCCTTTTAGGTCTACATAGTAACACAATCATACCGTCAGAACTACCCACCATTTCTCATGGACTAAATGTCTTTGTGGGTTGACCATAGACTAGAATTAAAAGGCGCTGCATAACTACTGGGTGATGATCCTGACGGTACAGATGGCCATGCGTAATAGATAAAACATGCAAAATGATATAATGTGTACGGGGACCTAAGGACTTATGCCCATTTTACAGAAGCCAATTCCTCTTTAAACGAGCGAGTGATGTCACTGCAAATGCGTTTGCACTCGGGCAGCCTGTATAGACAGGCAGATCATTGTTGAGAATTGTTCACCTCTTGTCTGGTGCTTCATATTCCTATGTTACACACTGGTGTTTAAACGTAACGAGAAGTGAACGAGCCGACGATGAAACTGAACGACTGATGAGAAGTGCACATTTCCTCTTAGTCATGCAGTTGTTAGCTTGCATTGAGACGTAACGATAATCGCTCACTTTTATTCGTTTGAGTACATTTCAAGCATCAACCATAATGTGTAAACATGTAAGGACCATCATCCACAGTCAAATGTGCGGGGAAAGAAGGATCAAGAGCTAGATGTCAGAGGTGTCGGACAGCAGCTTATTCCCCTAAGGGTTCGTTCACATGGCCTACAAAATCATCCAGGAGTTAGCAGCGCAAAAAAATCTTGTCTAACTCGCAAGAAAAACGCGTGAATTGACGATTTCCCGCTATCAAGTCTCGAGCTTAATTAGCAGTGAAATTGCCCATTCCCACGACTGGGAGCTGTGTGTTGCTAAAAAAGCGCTGCTGCTCCGGGAGAAGAGAGAGAGATGAAGGAAAGTCTTGTGGGGCTTCCCTTTATCACTGGGGACTCCTTTCATCTTAGTAGGGAGAGAGGGGTTCCCCTGCAGGGGAGCTGGAGGGATATCCCCACTGCGGGATAGAGGGATTCCCCTGCAGGGGAGAAGGAGGAATTACCTTGTAGCTAGGAAACCCTCCTTCTCCCCTGCAGGGGAATCACTCTCTTTTCGCTGTAGGGATATCCCTCCAGCTTTGCTGAGATGAAGGGAGATCTGGCGATGAAGAGGGTTCCCCTGAGGCATCCCTTCATCACTCTCTCTACAGCTATGGGGAATCCATTTGCTGGCTTGCTCGCATAGTCTCCCATAGGAGTCTATCAATGCCTCTGCGATTTTATGCCACTTATTTTTTGACGCAGCAGGGAATCTCAGTTGATGAATTCTGCTGCTGATGTCCTATCTTTTTTGTTGCGATTTTTTGACGCGGTTACAAATCGTTCATCTAAAGATTTCCAGAGGAAACTATTGGTTCTATTAGTCGCAATTTTTTGACGCATGTAACTTAGTTGCAAAAAAATAGTCCATGTGAAAGAGGCCTAAGGCTCCCTTCGCATGAGCATATTTGTGCAAGCAAAATTTGCACGGCAATATGCAGAGTATTGAACCCATGGATTTCAATGTGTTCATTCACATGCACATATCTTCCTGCGCATTTTGGTTGTGCAAATAGAAAAAACCTGCAGTATGTTCTATTTTCCTGCACATTCGTGCACCCAAAGTCCACATAGAAGTTAATGGGGATGCATAAATGTGCCCAAAATACACTAGGAAAAGCGTGAAACACTGCATAGTTGTGCAGGATAAAGCCTAATTCACATGAGCGTTATATTGCGGCTAAGTTAACCTGTGATGGACATGATGATTAGTCAGTGTAAAATGTCTATTGATTTGTACTAAACTAGATGTATTACGCAGCTGTTGTGACTTTAACTCTTAGAGGCTAATGACTGCATAATTTCATGATAGTAATTGCTGGACAATGGTGAAAAGATGTGTGTTTTGTGACTTCAGCCTAATGTGGAACTCTGCTGCATAAGGAAAGAGTTAAATCACAGTGTTATATGTTATTGCTTGTGTTCATCTTGAGTGTTTTCCCAGTTCTTCCCCATCCCCCAACACAGAATCTTCTTCAACAAAGAGATATTTACTTTCAGTTTCAGGTTTGGCCACGTTGTTAAGACAAAGGCTCCTACTTGAGAGAGGTGGGGAGAGGGGGAGGCGGGGAATTCTATATAACCCAGCGAATAAGAATATATATATGTTACTGATGTAATCTGTTGCACGCCCCCATTAAAGGGCGGTTATCATGTGTTATAATAAAAGCCTGAGACTCTACACATTTGGGTAGAGACTCTCCCAGTTTTAGACCAGCATTTGTGTCTGATCTGGTCGATGATGTGTGCACACTATACAATTTGGAAGCTACAGAAATACCCCGAAGCCTGCTGGAGAAAATATGATCTAGCACAAATTGGCATCTCCTGGGTGGGCCGAGTAGAGATTTTTGATTTCTTTCATTCTGGAAAAATACAGAGATCGGCAGATAGCACGCAGAACTCAGGGGCCCGAAAATCTACAGAACACGGTAAGATTGCTTTATGTAAATCTACCGATGTGAGCTGATTTCTAACTGCTAATCTGCCTGTTTCTGATCCAGAGTGATAAATCAATGAAAGGCAGGTAATATAGTTCTTTCTACTTGGAAAAAAACACCGTTTTAACCTGCCTAAGGGGTATTCTGTATGCTGGGTATGATATGTCTGAGACGGTTAAAGATTGTGTATACAAGACCAAGAGATAAATTCTGTGAGGGTTAATGTGTCAGAAGGGCGGACTTGGCTGTTTAAGTCTGAGGGAACACGCCAGAGAGAGACACTTACTCCTAGGTAACTAGTGTGAGGTTAGGAAAATTTATGATACGCGTATGCACCTGTACGATTGAGCGTGTTATGTTCTCATATGTGGAAAGGTATATACACGGGACTTATAGCCGTGGTGTGACGGCAGAAGTCTCCGGATATTGTTGAGGTCTTGGTCATTGAAAATAATCGTCAGTCTCTGTGTATAGCTAAATGTCCTGTCCAGATTGTGTGCAGGGAGTGCTGTTGGGGATTACTAGTAGAGGGTGGGTTGTTGCAAAGGTAGGTGAGATATATACCTTGAGCCGTTGTAGGTATTCTCCAGTAATCCTGTCTGTTCGGTATTATAGAATTAATGTGCAGTGTTTATTATTGGGGGAGGGTTACTGATAAGAGAATGGACTGAAGTTAAGCCACTGAAAGCTTTTCCCAGTTAACCCGTTTGTTCCCTTTGCCTATAGTGTTAATGTGAAGAGGTGGAATTTGGTAAAGGAGTCTTATTGTGTTCAGAAATTTCAAATAGGATAGAATAAGCAGGCAGAATAGAATACGGGATCAGTGCAGGATGTTTTGGAATATGCAAAACATGTAGAAACGTTTTACAAAGAAAAGGATCAGGAAAAGTTGCAGAAAGAAATGTCAGGTTATGGACAGATAAGCAGAAAGAAAAGAAATGAGTATGGTAAGATAGACTGTAGAAAGTTTTCAGAAGATGAGCAGGAAGCCCAGCAGAAAGAAAGGTGTTTTAGCTAGTTTTTGCTAGGAGGTGGTATAATGTAGGAAAGAGATTCAAGAGGGGAAAGCGTGTAGTGGGGGATGTGTATTGCTTATGAACAATGTAATGCCTTTGTGTTGACTACAGCCCCTCCCTGTAATGGCGGCCGCACTTGCAATGTTTAAAACCCCACATAGTGTGACTCTGCAGCAAATGTAGTGAGCCCTGCCCCCACCCTGAAGTTACTTCCCCCCATGTGCTCACTTTCAGGGTGTGTGATGTTACTTCCGGCCATTCCAATCCGGGAAAGGACTAAGCCCCGCCCCTTCCTCCTCCAGCAGCCATCTTGCCTCACCTGGAAAACTTGTAGCCCCGCCCCTTTCTGCTTCTGGTGGCCATTTTGCTGCACTTGGGAGGCCTACATTCCCTAATGCCACTGTATCCAGTGCTAACCTCATAATTGTCTGAAGTAAGGTTTTGTTTGACCAGACTTTGTTACACTCCAAGATGTGGCCACTTTGGATGTATGATAAGTTCAGGGAAACAAACCTTTGTGAAGATGCAGCTTGGGACATAGTAGATGACTAAGCTGGTTTATAGTGCATGGAAGATTGGAGTTGATGCATGGGGGACAGAGGCCAGGAATTCATGACAGGGGACGCTCTCTCATGTTCCCAGGGGCTCTGTTTTCCACTGCCTGTTTCTCCAATGGATGTTCAGACAGATGATGTTACGGAAGGCTCCTACAGATGGAATAATTTCCCTATAGTCACCCAGCAAACTTTTTCACGCAATTTGATGAAGTAATTTTACTTTTTACGTGAAAAAGAGGGACTAAATTGCCCAGAGTAGGATGTTAATTCATCCATATTCTTTAGTTTTTCCTTAAAGGGGTTGTCCCGCGAAAGCAAGTGGGGTTCAGCACTTCTGTATGGCCATATTAATGCACTTTGTAATGTACATCGTGCATTAATTATGAGCCATACAGAAGTTATTCACTTACCTGTTCCGTTGCTAGCATCCCCGTCGCCATGGTGCCGTCTAA
Organism: Eleutherodactylus coqui; assembly: GCF_035609145.1. NCBI lineage: Eukaryota > Metazoa > Chordata > Amphibia > Anura > Eleutherodactylidae > Eleutherodactylus > Eleutherodactylus coqui. The sequence continues at coordinate 125,983,061 of NC_089845.1, read as the reverse complement.
TTTCAGCGTCTAATCGCCCGATTAGACGCGCTTGCGCAGTCCGGTCTTCTCCCTTCCGAATGGGGCCGCTCGTGCCGGAGAGCTGGTCCTCGTAGCTCCACCCCGTCACGTGTGCCGATTCCAGCCAATCAGGAGGTTGGAATCGGCAATGGACCGCACAGAGCCCACGGTGCACCATGGGAGAAGACCCGCGGTGCATCGTGGGTGAAGATCCCGGCGGCCATCTTGCTAAGGTAAGGAAGAAGTTGCCGCAGCGCGGGGATTCGGGTAAGTACTAAACGTTTTTTTTTTTTAACCCATGCATTGGGTTTGTCTCGCGCCGAACGGGGGGCCTATTGAATGAAAAAAAAAAAAACGTTTCGGCACGGGACAACCCCTTTAAGTCTTTTGTATATTCTAGTGTCAGTCTACACTGAAGCTATAATTATATTCCGACAGGAGAGTGAAAGTTAAATGCTGGACATTCCCTGAAATACTATTACACTGGGTGACGTAAAATTTTACTTGTGTTGCGCCCCCTTGTGTTAAAAAATGCTAACTGCGACCTGGGAAAAAAAAAATTTTAAGGAGATTTTCGCTCAGACTTCGCTGCATACAATGTCACCTTGACCTACAAAGTGCTTGTTTTTGTGCCTCTTGGTTTCCTTTTTCAACGTTGTACTAGTTTGAACCGATTACTCTTTTTCCATTGAGTATTCTGGTTCAAAAGGGGGGAGGCATAGGTGATCTGGGTCATAGATGATCTAGGTGTTGTAGATCAGCTATTGGGTTTTAAAAAAATAAATAAATAAATGAAATAAGATAAAAAGGAAATAAATGATTTTGTGCTACAAGATTCCGAGCCATGTGAAATAGCACATCAACACGATTATTTAGTACTAATACAGTAAGAAACTGCAGGTATGCAAACAGTTACCGGAACCTCAGTTGACGATGCATATGTTGAGCTTTTTGCAGATGGTACCAGGGTAAGGATTGATGACTCCACATCGGATATGCAGTGGTCACACAACAAGATGTCCTAGAAGCAGAAACTCTGCATCCGCATGTCTCAGCACAAGAAGCGGAACTAAAGGCCCATACTGAGGCAAGTAGAGTGGCGAGAGGTAAGACGGCAACCATTTACACTGACTCCTGGTATGCATCTGGCATAGCTCATGATTACGGCCCAATATGGAAGGCCAGACAGTTTTTACCTTAGCAGGACAACCAATTGAGAATGGTGCAGCGGTGCAGAGTCTCATGGAGGCCCTACTTCTACCTGACAAAGTTGAGAGTTCGCACCGATTCCTACACTGGAGAAGCGAGAGACGACACCCTCGCCAACAGCACAGCAAAGGCAGCAGCCCTCAAGCCGTGGAAGAAAGAAGAAAGATACTGACAGCATGAGTCAGTGGTAAAAACTTTGGACATTGACAAAATTTGGACTTTGATATGCTAAAGACTTTTACAGTTACAAGCCAGCAAGGAAGGAAAGGATAAATGGACTAATATGGGAGCAGCAGAAACAGGACAGTGTGTGGTGAACAGTCAACAGCACTTGCCCACCACAGTTCCTGTATCCCATGATGGCCCAGCTGAGGGACGGAAAGACCCACCTAGTAAAGCAGCAATGACGTCGACGCTTGAAAGAGGACGGGCGACTTCTGGGTTCTCTGTAGCTGCTGCATCATTTGTCCAGTTTAGCATGATCTATGCCATAGGTGAGTCAGGGCAGAAGTAAATTTGCCACATCACACTTGCCTAGACCACTCTACCCATTTCAGGGATTGCAAATTGACTACGTTCAGCTCCCACTTGTTGGGAAGTATGAATACGTGCTTGTTGTTGTTGATGTCTTTGCAGGTTGGAGGCCGACCCTGTTACCAAGGCAAACAAGTAGGTAACCGCAAAGAAGCTCAGGAACAAGGTAAACTGTGAATATGGGGTACCAGAAGTGATTCAGAGTCAGACAGAGGTATAAACTTCGCAGGTGAATGTAACATGTCATGTCTGCTCTGGGTGTATCCCAGGCCTTTTATATACTCTACCACCTTTAGAGTAGTGGAAAGGTGGAGAGACTTAGTGGCACGCTAAAAAGTAAGATACTTAAAAATGATGCCACTTTGGAAAGACTGCCATCCAATAGCCCTATTCAGTGTTAGATATGAACCCAGGGGGGATCATACATTATCTCCCTACGAGATTGTTTGGGCTAGCCCCAAGGCTAGGTCGTTACTATCCTCAGTAGTTACAATTACAATCTGATGTGTTGACTAAGTATGTGATTTCCGTTGTTAAAGCACTAACCAAAGCCTATGCACAGGTGTTCTCTTCCAGACTCAGAGGCAGACACTGGGACACATCTTGCAGCCTGGGGATTGGGTGTGCGTCAAGAAGTTCCTCAGGAAGCACCCTCTTGAGCCCCGATTTGATGGCCCCTACCAGGTGCTTCTGGCTACTGCGAGAGCTGTGAAACTAGCCGAAAGACTTACATGGATCCATGCTTCATACTGTAAGAAAGCTTCAGATCCGGGAGACCAGTCTTAGTTGTGCCAAGGACATTACTCTGGTTAGGGCTAGTGAGAGAGGAGGGTGGCAACTGGAATTCTTAGTCGGAAGAATATGAGGGTATGGTTACCTTCTAGTATAACTTGTCCAATGCACAAGTAGCCGCATATTCCTTCGACTATTGTACTGTGGTCCCGTGTCTAGGCGCAAGATCCCACCGCAGGCCAGTTTTAGCCCAGCCCAGCTGGTTATATGACTTATATACCTGGGGAATACAATATGTTTGCGCCACTGATAACATCTGGGGAGAAGACTGCCGTTATTGGGGATTAGTGGGATGGAACGCAGGAACAGACTAGTCCTATAAACCGCGAAGTGCCTTAAATAAGAAAGATAAGAGCGGGAAATCCCTAATTAGTCGTATAACCCTCCTTGAGAATAAGAAGGACAGCAGGTATTGGAAGGCTGAACTTAGTATGTTGCTTGGTTTTAATGCGGTTTTTACCTTAACCATGGGAGATCCAAGCCTGGGGGATGGAGGGACTTACAGTCTGGGGACATACCGGTACGGGAGGACAGATCCCTTAGGGAAGTTTAAAAAAAATAAGGGATATGGTAGATGCACCCGAATGGAAGCCACACTTAGTCCCGTGCCCATAATTAACCCCCTCCGCCGTAAGATAAAGACCTTGACGAACATGATGATCATAGCCGACCCTACCTTTGAGGACACCTTGACAATAGCGACTGGCTACTCTGACCAGAATCTCTGGTTGGAGTTCATGAGGTACAATACTAACAGGAGCAACAAGTCTAACTGTTGCGTGTGCGGTAGTGCCCGACTACACTCGGGGATGGTCCCCCTAAATCTCCCGGTAGATGCTGAAGAGTGGTTTATTAGTCTCTTTACGAACATTTCCGCTAATTACACTGTCCGTGAGAAGTGGAAGAAGGAATACTCTATAACTACTTAAGTGTTTTGCACCGGAGAGAGTATTACTGACTACCCTGGAAACTACACCTTGCAGGCAAATAGGCAGTGTGGAGGGAGATTTTTGGGGAACTCACTAACGGGGATTGCTCCTCCTACGGTACGATAGGAGGGGAATGGATGCAGAATCAGGTCCAGTCCTTAGGAGACGTTTACTGGCTTTGTGGAGACATGAGGTAGAGGACCCGCCTGAAAGGTAATTGGACAGGGGAGTGTGCCTTAGTAAAGCCCTTATGCTCCTCCACAACCTGTCAGACAGCATTGAGGATAATGAGGTTACCCCCAATAGTTACTTTATCTCGATCCAACTCTATCTGTGTTTTGTGGTTATCCTGTCATGTTGGTCTATCCTTGTTTTCCGCATAGGTACGGCGGTTCCTTCCAGTCTTGTCACTAGGTAGTGTAGGGTCAGTGTCAGCGGCCTGGACGTGTCCACCATCTAGGCTATCTCCAGGAGGGACATTGGTGTGGGTGAAGATTAGGGAGTCCCAGGCCGTGCGTACCTGTGCACACTACTAGTATTGTAACATTATACTAGAGTGAGAAGAGAGACTCCTGGTGGTAGTTTTGATCTACACGTGTACATTGACGTCATAGGGTAGCCAAGGGGGGTACCTGACGAGTTTTAAAACTAGAGACCAAGTTAAAACTAGATTCGAGTCCATTTTCCTGATCATTAGGGCAAATAAAATGTTGACTGGATTAATTATGTTTATTATAATTAGCAGCGGTTTATAAATTATACTAGAGACGCCTAGGGACTAGTCGACCAATAGGACCTACCTCGACTATGACTTTTCAAAATAGAATGGCCTTAGATATGATTTTAGCTAAAAAGGGGAGTGTCTGTAAGATGATAGGGGAGACTTGTTGTACCTACATCCCAGACGACATGTGACCCGCGGGTAAAGACGCAGTTGCCATTAAAGAAGCTGACCGCACTAACTAAAAAGAGCTAACCTTTGGGACCAGTACTCGCCATGGATGAGCGGGTGGTAAAGGATCCTGGCACAGATGGGCATCGCTGTAGTATGTGCACTGATTATCTTTTCCGTTCTAGTCTGCTGTTTTATCCCGTGTCAGAGAGACCTGTGAAACTGATGCTGGAAAAGCCGCTCCCACAATGAGTTTGCAGGATGCATCCCCAGAAGGAGTGGACAAGTCCTACACCCCCTTGAAGACCCTAAATCGAACCTTCAACGCGCTCCGATTATAGGCTCACACGCAGAGAACTGTGAAAATTTGATGGGAAGAGTTAGAAGATAGACATTTTAAGGGGGGATTGTGATAGACATGATGATTAGTCAGTGTAAAATGTCTATTGATTTGTACTAAACTAGATGTATTACGCAGCTGTAGTGACTTTAACTATTAGAGGCTAATGACTGCATAATTTCATGATAGTAATTGCTGGACAATGGTGAAAAGATGTGTGTTTTGTGACTTCAGCCTAATGTGGAACTCTGCTGCATATGGAAAGAGTTAAATCACAGTGTTATATGTTATTGCTTGTGTTCATCTTGAGTGTTTTCCCAGTCCTTCCCCATCCCCCCACACAGAATCTTCTTCAACAAAGAGATATTTACTTTCAGTTTCAGGTTTGGCCACGTTGTTAAGACAAAGGCTCCTACTTGAGAGAGGTGGGGAGAGGGGGAGGCGGGGAATTCTATATAACCCAGCGAATAAGAATATATATATGTTACTGATGTAATCTGTTGCACGCCCATTAAAGGGCGGTTATCATGTGTTATAATAAAAGCCTGAGACTCTACACATTTGGGTAGAGACTCTCCCAGTTTTAGACCAGCATTTGTGTCTGATCTGGTCAATGATGTGTGCACACTATACAATTTGGAAGCTACAGAAATACCCCGAAGCCTGCTGGAGAAAATATGATCTAGCACAAACCATGTAATAAAATTGCGACCATCTGAACCAATAGTTTCCTATGTATTCATTCAGACGGACGATTTTTTTGGTGCGCAAGAATATCAGAGTGAAAAATACAGCATATAAGTGCATGATTTCAGCGACCAAAATTTATTTTTGCACAATAATATAGGACTTGCCCTATCTTTGGACGGAACAACATCGGAGGCTCCATAGACTCCTATGGAAGCCGTCAGAAAAAGGGAGGGTGAGGGAGTTGAGCAGCGGCGAGCGCTGCTAAACACTGACCGGTGCCTCTAGTGAGGCATTTAAAAGTGATTACAAATAGCTCTGCCGACTGAGGGATTTGGGGACTGCGGCACAGTTTCCCTGCAGCCAGCCGTGTGAATGAACGGAAAAATCAAGAATAATAACCGTGGCTCAGTTGTGGCTATTCTTCATTCATGCGATATTTGGCAGAGATGGTCGCAATTTTTTTCCGCAGCTAAGTTAGTCATGATATAATGCTCATGTAAAGGAAGCCGAAAGAACACATCTGGAACTCATTAGACTAATTAGCCATTTCAATCGGTACATCTGCTTGCCATGCGCAAATGGACATGCCTTGTGGGTGCAAAAAGTACAGTAAACTATGCTGATGCACGCAAAAGCCACGAATACGCTTGTGCTCATGTGAAGGGGGCCTTACCCTATTAAAACAAGCATGTACATTCAGCTGACAGTCTACAGTATACTAGTTGAGGTCAGGAACTCACTGCCAACCGCATGGGATTTTCTTGTGAACCGTATACTGAGAATGGTGTGATCAAAGAAACACATTCCAGCAAGAGGGGATTCTTCGGATGGAAACAACTTGTTAGCAAAAGGGGTCGGAGGAGGCTGTCAAGAATTGCCTGACGAACAGGCACTGCACAGTCAGGTAAATTGCATCAGACTACAATGCTGGTACTCAGATGGGCTATAAGGGCAGGTGATCAGGTCCAGTGTCATTACTGCCTGAGGCCTCCAGCACACTAGTGTATTTGGGTCCATGTGCGGTTAGTGTTAATTCACGGGCAGCACATGGCCCCATTATAACCTATGGGACTATGCACACTGCCGACTTTTCACACGGATCGATAGTATGCTTGCAAAAATTAATTACTTGCCCAATTCTTGTCCATATCATGGAAGAAAATTAGGACATGCAAATACGTGTCAATGTACGGGTGCTCCGTGTATTGGATAGCACTCGGATGGGTGCCCATGTGGTCTCCGATACAGGTTCAACTCATTCACATAGCAAGTGTGCGCCCGGCCTAGAAGCAACAGAAATGCAAGACTCCAAGAGCGCAAAATTGGATCACTGAGCAGTGGAAAATTATACAGCAAAGATCAAGCGTCTCACCAGCAGGATACGCGGACTTGACTGGAATCAATTGCAGAAGACAGCAAAAAAAAAAAGGATCCAGTATCCATAAAATCATGGCTTTATTCAGTTGCTGAAGTGGTGGAGAGTCGTCAAGCTCGCCTAAAACACATGGCCAACATATTTGCTGAACCCGCAGCTGACACTCCAGACATTATGGAGTTAAATATTCTCATGACACAGTTAAATTTGCTTTCCAAGGAAACTCGCACATGCTGGGATTAGTCTACTCTGACTAAAGGCTCATTCACATGGGTGTCTTGTTACCGTGTACTATGCACGCGTATTTCCTGTGCGTAACATGTGGTGAATGAAGGCAATGAAAGTCTATGGACTTTCACTTTTCCATTCACACCTGCGTTGGAGCTGCGAGGGGACATGCGAATAAAACGCAGGAGAAATACATCGCAGCATGCTCTATTTCTCTGCATTTCATACGGGGGATTTGAAAAAATTTTTTAAAAGTCACGCTGCGCACGTCCGTGACGTCAGTGTCCCAAGCATGCACAGTGGCTATCCCAGCCTGTACACGATGTCTGCTGGCTCTTCTGCCGGCAGAGCGTAGGGGCTGCATAAGTACAGTGCTGTGAGACTCTCAGCATTGTGCTCATACGCACGATGTGACTGAGCCCTTAGTTCTCGCGATGTTTGAGCGTCAGCGATGCTTTATCCTAAGAATAATCTCACATTGCATCGCTGCCACCCGCAATTTTCTTGCGCAATAAAATCAGGAAGACATAAAGTCAATAAGAGTTTCTAATGTTAAAAACACATTGCACAAAAATCGCAAGTTTGTGCGTTGCGATGTGATAAAAAGGAGGCTCCATAGGGAAACATGGGAGCTAAAAAAAAGCAAAATGCAGAAAGATAAGACATGTCGCGATTTTTTTCACTCCACATCACATGAATGAAAACATCGCAAATAGGAATGAAACCATTGAAACTAGTTGTATTTTTCATGTATTTAGTTGCGAATTTCAGGAAGTATGCCAGATGGTTAATAAATATATACCTGTTTTGCATATTGATCCTATTGTCACATCTAATCTCTATAATGAGCATAGGGATGTAGCAAAGAAAGCAATTATATTACTGGCCAGTCTGTTCTCTGACCATATTGGTCCATCTGCCGCCTGACTCACGCATCCTGGGGCATTTCCATGTGGACATTCCCAATATGGCGGTTGTTTGGTTCTGCATATCTCAAAATATGTATTTCATGTGTCACTGCCAAATCATTCAATATTAAGCAATTTAATAATTGAAACACCTCTTAGGCCGAATGCCCACGGACTCATTATTGCTGCAGAATTCGCAGTCAGACACCCGTCGCGAATTCCACAGCAATGACCATCCATAGTCATGCTGTGTTAGACGATTCTCCCCTGCCCATTGGCGGAAATCAACTGTGATTTTCCGCTCATGGGGGAGATTCGCAGCAAGTTCTATTTTGTGGAATGGAAGCCGCCTGTCCTGCGATACTTCCGCAGTGAGCACTACAGAAGTAAAGCGAGAATACGCGTCACAGCCGAGTGCCGGTGCGGCATGCGCTGCACTTCGCATGTGCGCCAGCTCGCCGGCCGAGACACTAGCAGCGGATCCGGACAGATGAGTATAGGGTCTCTGAGGGGCACCGGGTCTGATTCCGCTGTAATATTTCGCAGTCGGAATACGACCCGGCTGTGAGCATGAGGTCTTATGTAGTGTGTCTGATCATTTGTGCCACATGTCAACTTCAGTATGTCGTCTGCACGACTTGCAATCTAAAAAAGCGTATCAGACATCATATCTCTGATACACCAAACGGGCTTCCAGGAATGTTTCTGCAGTTTCGGTGCATTGTTTCAATATACATACTGGCAATTTTTCATATATGTGCTCTGCTGGCATACAACATGTTGTCCCATTAGGGGAGGTGACCATCATCAAAAAGGATTAAATACAGAAACATACTGGATTTTTCGTTTGAAAATCAGCGCCCCGTTTGATTTAAAGGGGTTGTCTCGTGAAATCAAGTGGGGTTATACACTTCTGTATGGCCATATTAATGCACTTTGTAATATACATCGTGCATTAAATATGAGCCATACAGAAGTTATTCACTTACCTGCTCCGTTGCTAGCGTCCCCGTCGCCATGGATCCGTCTAAATTCGCTGTCTTCTGGCATTTTTAGACGCGCTTGCGCAGTCCGGTCTTCTCCCTGGTGAATGGGGCCGCTTGTGCTGGAGAGCTGGTCCTCGTAGCTCCGCCCCGTCACGTGTGCCGATTCCAGCCAATCAGGAGGCTGGAATCGGCAATGGACCGCACAGAGCCCACGGTGCACCATGGGAGAAGACCCGCGGTGCATCGTGGGTGAAGATCCCGGCGGCCATCTTGGTAAAGGAAGCAAGAAGTCGCCGCAGCGCGGGGATTCGGGTAAGTAATAAACTTTTTTTTTTTAACCCATCCCTTGGGTTTGTCTCACGCCGAACGGGGGGCCTATTGAATTAAAAAAAAACCAGTTTCGGCGTGAGACAACCCCTTTAAATAAGAGATCTGACCTAATTTTGCACTACTAAGGGTTAATTTGCCAGGTGTTCCATCTTCCTTTAGGCGGCTTTTACACGGGTGTCAAAATTGTGCGATTTTCTCACAATGCGACAGCACTACAAATCGCATGTATGTGAAGCCCATGGTTTCCAATTGGTTCCTTCACATTAGAGATGTTTTGTAGGCTGCTACATTGCGAGAAAAAAAATCATGGCATACTCTACACAGCCGCGATTTGCGGTGTTTTGTAGCCTATGTTTCCCTATGGAGCCTTCCTTTGTGTTGCAGCGCATCACACAAATTCACGTTTTTTATGCAGTAGGATGCGACGATTTTACAATAGGAAGTTCTACTGTTTGTCCCTAAAATAAGCCCTAGCTGCATTTACCTCCTCCCCCCAAAAACAATACATTACATAAAAGGCGCTGTGCGCACCGCCGCACTTCTCCTCTGGCTGTTCTGCAGCGCTTGTTTGTAGTCTTCAGCCGCTGCTTCCTGGTCGGGGGGTTCAAAAAATCCCGCCTCCAGGAAGCGCTGGCTCTGATTGGTTCTTAAGCACCGTGGCTCAGCCAAACAATGGAGCGTTTGATGAACCAATCACCGTATCGCATTGAATGGCGGTGATTGGTTCATGAAGCACTGCATTGACTAGCTGAGCCGTGGTGCTCAAGAACCAATCAGAGCCAGCGCTTCCTGGAGGCGGGATTTATGAACCCCCCGATCTTGGAAACAATAGGGCGAGATCGCAAAAAGAATGGACATACCACGATTTTGTTTAAATGCTGCATCACAAGCGTTAAAACATTGCACATTTGCATGGAGCCATTCACAGCCATTGGCTATATATTTTTGCGATTTCTCGCAGCGCTGGGAAATCATCTGATTTCATCGCCAGTGTGAAGGCACCCTAACCTGTACAAAAAACCTCACGCCTCACACCAACTACATTAACACCAGTGGCGTGAAGCTCCTGCTCTCAATCACACAAACCTATATGGCAAAATGTATGCTTCTTCATCAATCGTCTGCTGAGGTTCCACGACGACAGTTTAACAGAGTCACAAAATCTGGAATTAACAAATTCCAAATTTTGGGGTATTTCGGTTGTGAAGCGAATTTTTTAAAAATTCCAGATATAAAAGGTGTTTGCGCCATATTTATGTACAGCGGGTTATGGGTATAAATCGCACGGTCATTAGCTTCTTATCCTGGCCTCCGTTCCTGATGTTTCCTCAAATCGCTATTTTTCAAGATGGTCGCCACATCCCTACTAATATGCAGCTTGAAACTACATGCCCCATAACAATGGAAACCCCATGTTCTCTAACAGGGCCGACCACATGACTCTAAATATACTAGCCACAAACAGCGCCAATCACATACCCCCCAACAACATTCAGGGTGCTAATGATTTTAGTGACCATTCTCTTGAGGACACACTCTAGGATCTGGGAGGGGAGGAGAAGTTTAACTTCATAACCCAACTTTATGTATCCCCGTGCTGCATGAGATGTTCTTATGTTCCTCCATATATAAATTAATTATTGAACATGGGCGCACACACTGAGCGGCTGAGTGCTGCATTATGTACTTTCATTATGTATGCAATATGAGCATCTAGGGGCTGAAAAACCCTGAGACTTAGCGTCAAGTAATGGCAATGAGGGGTTTCCAGGAAGAGATGCTCACTAGGGAGGAGGAATTTTCACATGACCGCAATAAAGGTGTAGATGTCCAAAGAAATGCGTAATCCTATCTCTCCAGTAATAAGCTGCATTGAGATGTCCATGAAGACAAAATGATGTAAAGGGGAAGTTTTGTAGGATTTGTTTGCTGTTGTAACCTTCTTAGGCCTCATGTCCACTAGCAAAATTGTATTGCAGATTGCGCTGCAGATTTCCGCTGCGAAATCCGCATTCAATTTTGCCCATAGGGAATTATTGGCCATCTGTGGTCAATTAAATTGAATTTTGCACCCGCGGATGGCATTTTAATAGATTTGCGTTTTTCATGCGCGGGAGAAAAAACACGGTATGTTCCATTTTACCACGGATTCCGAGCGGATCGGCCACATTGGTATCACAATGCTAGCAATAGGTGCAGATATCCGCATGAAAAAACTACCATTTAAAGCAAATCCGCGTGGAATCTGCTGCGGATTGTATTTTTCTAGTGGACATCAGGCCTTAAATATGACTTTTGGAACTTCCGTTTCTATGTGCTGGAAAGATCAACACCAGCGCTTTACTGTGAGCATCGCTGTGAGCACTGGTCGAAAGATGGCAGTACCCATCAATTCCAATGGGACTGTCCAACCGTCTAATAAATGTAGTGGTTCCTTGAGACTTGCTCCGTAGAGTCACTGCCACACCTTTGTGGACCAGTGGGTTAGCAGTCTGCGGAACAGGTGAGGACCGGGACTCAGTCCAGAAATAAAAATAGTCGGGCAGCACAAAAAACATCTTGCAGATGGAGATGCTGCTAAAACAGGTCAACCTTACTGTTCGTAGTCACATTGTAAAGCAAAACATGGTTCTGGCGGCTCAGTTACTAAAGGGGTTGTCCGAGATCTTTTTTTACTATAAAACCCAGTTCCCCAGCCATAAAGCAACAAAGAGTCATATGCTCACCTCTCCCCACTCCCTGCATCTCCTGCGCTTCCACTTGGTTCTTCGCTCCCGTTGTTTGTTTACAAGCTACAATCTAGCCTGTTTACAGGACATCACAAGTTACTGCAGCCAATGGCAGAGCTCCGCTCCGTAAACAGGCTGGGACAGCTTTTACATGTGACATCACAGAAGAGTCTCGGAGCGATGGCGTGGATTTTTTATGATGAGTCGATGACATAAAAGATCCAATTAGTTCATTTGTCGGCTAATCCAGGACATATTTTGGCCTGATCATTGGTCCGTGTAGAAGGGCCTTAAAGGGGTTGTCCAGTTGTAAACTATTGATGGCCTATCCACAGGATAAATCATCAATAGTAGATCAGTAGGAGTCTGCCACCTAGGACCCCTTTGATGAGCTGTTTGCATTCATTTAGAGAGCTGATTTTTGCAGAAAGCAGACAGTTTTTTTCTCACTGCAGTGGCTAGGCTTGGTATTACAAACAAAGTTCTCATTGAAATGTGTGGGAACTGTACCTGCAATACCAGGCCAGCCAGTGCACGAGCTCATTAACTCAGCAAACAGTTCATTAATGGGAATACCATCTGGCGCACCCTCGCTGATCTACTATAGATGGTCCATCCTGAACACTGACAATCAATAGTTTACAACTGTACAACTGTAAAGCTAGGAGGAATAGCTAATAGAGATGAGCAAGCATAATCGGTAAGGCGATTTACGAGAGAGAGAGCATCGCCTTTTTCGAGTAACTGCTGGCTCGTCCCTGAAGGTTTGGGGGGGGGGGGCTGTTGGGGTGAGCGGGGGGTTGCGGAGGGGATCGGGAAGAAATCTCTCTCACTCCCCCCCCCCCCCCGCGCGCGGCCCCCCGAATCTTCAGGGACGAGCCAGCAGTTACTCGAAAAAGGCGATGCTCTCTCGAGTAAATTGCCTTACCAAGTATGCTTGCTCATCTTTAATAGCTAACTCTGGGAAAGAGAGAGAGAGTATTCAAAAAGATCTACAAAAGCTTGCACAGTGGGCAGCGACTAACAGAATGGTATTGAACAAGGAAAAAAGCACAGTCCTACATTTGGGCAAGAAAAATGAAGAAAGCACATACAGAATGGGAGGAATTGGGCTAAGCAGCAGCACATGTGAAAAAGACTTGGGTATATTAATAGATCACAGACTGAACATGAGTCAACAATGTGATGCAGCAGCCAAAAAAGCAAACACAATTCTGGGTTGTATTAAGAGAAGCATAGAGTCTAGATCACATGAGGTAATGATCCCCTCTACTCTTCCTTAGTCAGACCTCATCTGGAATACTGTGTCCAGTTCTGGGCACCCCACTTTAAAAAAGACAGACAAACTGGAGCTAGTTCAGAGAAGAGTTACCAAGATGGTGAGCAGTCTGCAAATCATGTCCTATGAAGAACGGTTAAAGGATCTGGGAATGTTTAGCTTGCAAAAAAGAAGACTGAGAGTAGACTTAATAGCTGTCTACAAATATCTGAAGGGCTGTCACAGTGCAGAGGGATCAGCCCTATTCTTATTTGCACAAGGAAAGACTAGAAGCAATGGGATGAAACTGAAAGGAAGGAGATACAGATTAGATATTAGAAAAAACTTTCTGACTGTGAGGGTGATAAATGAGTGGAACAGGTTACCACGGGAGGTGGTGAGTTCTTCATTGGAAATGTTCAAACAAAGGCTGGACAAATATCTGTCTGCGGTGATTTAGTGAATCCTGCACTGAGCAGGGGGGTTGGACCAGATGACCCTGGAGGTCCCTTCCAACTGTACCATTCTATAATTCTATGATTCTATCCTTTTAAAGATGGTGGCTTTCAAAATGGCCACCATGTTGGACACTGTTCTTCTCTGATTTGCCCTATTCCCCTTAGCAACATGCCACACATAGGATGGCATTTCCAACCACCATTTTTCATTTAGTCAGGTGTTTCCATACTTTTGGACCACCCTGTACTGTAACAGTAGCACCCATTGAATTCAATGGACAAACTTTTAGTACATGATTGTGCTGAGCCCACTAGTGCGGCGGCTGAGCAACGCCAAGCCGTTGTGAGGGGATGCCTTGGGGAATAAAATGGTGTTGTCATGGTGGCTTTATAGCCTATCCTCCTGCAATGGCTGCGCAGGTCCTAACTCGGTTGCATGCAGTGGTAATATGGTAACGTTGGTGGAGTATGCGGCTGAAGTGTCACGTGATGCCAGCATTTTTGAGGGGGAACTCGTGTTGTCTGTGAATGAAATAATGAGGTGAGTCCACGTAGCTTTTGTGGTAAACCAAAGGTACACAGTTTACTGAATGCTGAAAACAGAAGTACAATACACAGTCCACGCTTGGCAAGTTTTAGTCAAGCATTAACTTTTACAGTGATTCCGAGTGTAGGAATATCACAGAAATGTCCTTCAACACTCGTTTTCACTGTCAGAACGGATGAGCTCAACAGTCTTATCTGGGGGGTTTTCTCCAAGGAGTTATTCATAGAAGGATGTGGGTGACTAAAGCAGGCTGACTGAACTAAACTTCCTCTAACCCTTGACAATTCCAGGAGTAAGTTACACTCACAGTTGTAAAGACTTGGTTCAGCCCTTTTCCTCTCAGTGTGGCTTGCTCCTAGGGTTCTTTCTCCTGCTTTTAACCTCCGTAAAGGTTGGGGTCTTCCACAGCTCTGCAGACTACCTCCTCTCCCGATCACCTCCATACCACCAACTCTCAGACTCCTTATTCACTGCCTGCTGCTTTCCCACCCTTTTTGATAAGGGCGGGCATGGAGGCTCTAGTACCCTGTTGTACCCTCTCTAGCTTGGATGCAAGATGTGATATGGGCGGGCATGGAGGCTCTTGTCCCCTGTTTACCGCCTCTAGCTTGGATACAAGATGTGATACGGGCAGGCATGGAGGCTCTAGTACCCTGTTGTACCGCCTCTAGCTTGGATACAAGATGTGATATGGGCAGGCATGGAGGCTCTAGTACCCTGTTTTACCGCCTCTACCTGGGATACAAGATGTGATATAGGCGGTGTAGCAATGTCCTTGTGGGGGTGGGTCGGTAATGACACACTCTCACAGCAAGTCTTTAAAACTTATTTCAGTTTTAATATAGATTCACATAACATAGGTTCCAGACGCAAATAACAGCACAGTTCCCTGAGTGTATAACATGCGGAAATGCAGCACTCCGGTGCTGACAGGACAATCTCTTTCTGAAATACAAAACCACTTGGAGCAGTCTTTTCAGCAAAGGTGACCAGAAGTCCAGACCGGAGTTGTGTTCACTTCTAGCTTTCTGATCATGACTGCAGGGTATTGCAGTCTTTTTATGCCCTAGTAACAAGCTCAGTGAATGACTGGGACCCACCAGGAAGTTCTGGACTAGACTTCTATCTCACCCAGACAAAGCGAGATACCCCCCCCCCCCGTCCAGACATTTCCCCTTCACCTGCCTACATAGGGCATGTAGGGTCTAGTACCCTGTTGTACCACCTCCACCTTGGATACAAGATGTAATAGGGGCGGACATAGGTTCTGCATGGTATCCTGCAGCATATCAGTCCAAATTTGCTGTAACAGAGCCTCTAGATCATGCAAAGTAGTTGGCATCGTAGATGGACCCATACATGTCCAATTGGCAATAAATCTGGCAACCGGGCAGCCACGGACGTGTGGCAATGTTGTGGAGGCTCCTGTGACCCCCTTGTGTGCGCGGCCAAACATTATCCTGCTGGGAAATGCCTCTTGGAAGCCGCCATGAGAGGAACACGTGGATGCAGGATGTCCTGAACATATCGCTGAGCTGTCATTGTCCCTCGTACCACTATTAGGGGTGACCGACTGTTATATACAGTGCCCCCGCCAGACCATCACACCAGCAGGGGGCAGTGTGCCGCACCACAGCAATGGCAGGATTGAGGCGCAAACCCCAAGGTCTCCAGACAGTAACACGGCCGTCATCAGTGCCCAACCTAAACCTGGATTTGTTGCAGAAGACAACCGGTTCCACTCCGTAGCAGTCCAATTTCATCGTTTATGACACCACTGCAAACAGAGGCGACAGTGGGTGGGTGTCAAAGGCCGTACATGTAATGGGCGCTGTGAGACCAAATATCCTTCAGCCAAGCGCCTGGAAATGGTTCTAACAGACACAGGGGCCTGTAACGATGGTCCCACCTGTCTCTGGATGGCGGAGAACAAAATATTTGGAGCTGCTCGTACTTGTTGGATGATCAGACATTCCTCTCTACTGGTGATCTGTTGAGGGTGTCCTGAGCTCGGTCACCTTGTGTGCCCTCACACATCCACTGGTCCAAACACCTCCTAACAGTCTGGTCAGAATGGCCCAGGTAGCGGACAATTCGTTGATACGACCGTGCAGCTTCTTCCATTCCAATACGGCGTTCCCACTCAAACTCTGTTAACTGGGAGAAATCCCTTTGATTGTGTCGTAGAGGCGTCTAGTGGTCAACAAGCTCTACAGAAGCGGAAGAAGAGGTCCCTACACACAAGGAGCCTCTGAGAGCCTTGTCATAGACCGAGAGTGGAACCACTTTTAGGTGGCAAGACTGTTCACCTAATCATGCTACAACTAATTTGTATATCTGCCTGAGATGTAACCGCATGCCGAGTTTTGCAGCTAAATGACAGGCAACTCCTTCTAGGTGCTTGATTTTTTTTTTTTGACAATTAGGCCTGTGTCACAAGGGTGTATGGGTATTTGCGCGCACATTTGTGCAGTGTTTTTGCATATTGCGTGTTACGTATTTGACTGTGCAACAGCGTTTTTAACTGTACTTTTTACACGTGCAAGTGGTACGCACCAAATGCTCTTAGCCATTGAAATTGCCAATTAATTCAAGATATCTTCTCTTCCTACTCAAATGTGCAGGAAAATAGACCCCACTGCAGGGGGTGGTGCGGGAGAATCAAAATGCGCATGCAAAAAAATGCATTTGTGAACAAACTCGTTTGAAACACTGGGCTCTATTTTCTGTGTATTACACACACAACATTTTCGTGTGCCAATACTCGCGCACATATGTGCGTGTGACGCAGGACTTAATCCTTTCCAATCCACCGTCTGACGTCTAAAGGCATTCTGATTGAAGGCTGTACAGCTCAGATGTCAGAAGACGTCCAGCAGGGTATTCTTACTGTATATTACTGGCCGCTCTGTTGTCGGGTCCTCTCAGCATGTCACCACAAGACTGGCTCTAGCCATCAAATGGCGCCATTGTATAATGGCAGAAAGAGAAAGCCCCCTAGGAAACCCTGAATCCAAAATTGGACTGCAAAGGGTTAATGTGGACATGTTGCGATATTTAAACACCTATAATTTCTGCAAAAACAATGGCGCCATATGCTTGACTGACGATTTTTTTTTTTTGTATCTGCATCAATTTTCTGTTGCACATACCGTAGATTGATACATAAGTCGTTAATAACCACTCGTGGAACATCTGCTTTGTAAATGGAGGTGTCAGAGGGGAGACCCCATTTTTGCGGAGTACAATAGTGCAGAGGGAATCGGAGTATGTAGTAAAATTCACAGGATCAGATAGAAGCAGATGTTTTCTGTACAAATGTCCAAGGAAAACCTGCAGAAGTGTGAACGAAGCAAAGACAACATATGGAGAGGCTGAAATAAAATGTTGGAGAACTATTTTTAACATTCCTGCAGCAGAGTGACCTGGAAAATGGCTGAACTCATTAATCAGCGCCGACACCAAACTGTGGGATGTCCTTTAATAAGATGCAAGCAGAAGCCAGGTGATCCTAGCAGCGGATTATCGTTCCGAAGTTTCCTACACTTCTCCAACTAATTAAAGTGAAGCTCTTACCTCCCCAGATACTTTAAATAGTGCATGAGAAAACTGCAGAAATAACAATTCCCTAAGGGACCTCTCACACAGGACGGAATATTCCGTAACCGCGCTGCAGAATATACCCTGCTAATGTGCAGAATTGAAAATAGCAGAGCACTTCTGGCAATTCCTCACCAAAATCTGCAGTTAGCTGTGCGTATTTGGGTGCGGAATTCAGAGATGGCATTTTCCGTAACGCTGTTGCGATATATTTAATCCAGTGTGAAAAGTCCCTTATGTGTACATAGATAGAAAGGGAAACAACCAGTCAGAAAATGTCAGTGTGAAAAATGCCAAGTGGCAGCGATACTGTGCAAAGTCCAGTTCTGCTGCCAATGTCAAGGGCCTGGTATATGTTTCTGAGCCAGGTGCCGGTGACATTCTGTCCTACTGCCAAGTAATACTAGGACATCCCTAGGGCTGCCCATATTTATGGGGACACTCAACTAGCAGTATTGTTTATAGAGATAATAAACATAGTGATGTCACAGTACAGGGATAATAAACACTGTGATGTCACAGTATAGAAATAATAAACACAGTGATGTCACAGTACAGGGATAATAAACACAGTGATGTCTCACGTTATGAAAGAATAAAAGCTTGATTGCTGTGTTGCACCAACCTTTTTTGCCAAGTATTTTCTTTTGTTTGGACCGATTCGTGGGACTTGGTTTTGGATCCCTAACTTGGCTCTGCGTAGCTTTTCCTGCTCAGCCTGGAGTAGGTGTTTGTGTGGTGCTGAAGGTGCAATTTACCTTTACCGAGTTTACACAGTGATGTCACAGTATAGTTAACACAATGATGTCGCAGTACAGGTATAGTAAACACAATGATGTCACAGTATGGAGATAATAAACACAGTGATGTCGCAGTACAGGGATAATAAACACAGTGATGTCGCAGTACAGGGATAATAAACACAGTGATGTCATAGTACAGGGATAATAAACACAGTGATGTCGCAGTACAGGGATAGTAAACACAGTGATGTCGCAGTACAGGGATAGTAAACACAGTGATGTCATAGTACAGGGATAATAAACACAGTGATGTCGCAGTACAGGGATAATAAACACAGTGATGTCACAGTATAGTTAACACAGTGATGTCGCAGTACAGGGATAGTAAACACAGTGATGTCACAGTATGGAGATAATAAACACAGTGATGTCGCAGTACAGGGATAATAAACACAGTGATGTCGCAGTACAGGGATAGTAAACAGAGTTATCTTGCAGTAAAGGGATAATATACACAGTGATGTCACAGTATAGGGATAATGAGCACAGTTATGTCGCAGTAAAGGGATAAAATACACAGTGATGCCAAAGTAAAGGGTTAGTAAATTAAGTGAAGTCACAGTACAGGGATAGTTAACACAGTGATGTCACAGTATAGTTAACACAATGATATCACAGTGCAGGTATAGTAAACACAGTGAAGTCACAGTACAGGGTTAATAAACCCAGTGATATCATAGTACAGAGATAATAACTAAATTGATATTATAGTACAGAGATAATCATAGGAGATGTCACACTACAGAGATAATACAGTTATGTGAGTACAGAAATAATAAACACTGTGGCCCACATTTAACCAGTTTATGCCATGAATGTTGTAAACTGTACCTTAAAAAGTTATGGTACTCACTAATCTTGAAAAGTGCTGAAAAGGTGGGTGTCATCTTCATGGGGTAGATGTTTTGGACTTCGTGTGGTCTTCATGGGATGGATGTTTTAGAATTCACGCGGTCTTCATGGGGTGAATGCTTTGATGTTCGTGTGGTCTTCATGGGGTGGATGTTTTGGAGCTCGTGTGGTCTCCGTGGGGTGGATGTTTTGGAGTTTGTGTGGTCTTCCTGGGGTGGATGTTTTGGAGTTTGTGTGGTCTTCGTGGGTTGAATGTTTAGGAGTTTGTGTGGTCTTCATGGCGTGGATTTTTAGGAGTTCATGCAGTCTTTATGTGGTGAATGTTTTGTGATGTTCGTGTGGTCTTCATGGGGTGAATATTTTGATGTTTCTGTGGTCTTCATGAGGTGAATGTTTTGGAATTCATGTGGTCTTCATGGGGTGGATGTTTAGAAGTCCACATGGTTTTCATGGGATGAATGTTTTGGTGTTCGTGTGGTCTTCTTCAGGTGGATGTTTTGGTGTTCGTGTGGTCTTCATGGGTTGGATGTTTTGATGTTCGTGTGGTCTTCATGGGGTGGATGTTTTGGAGTTCCTGTGGTCTTCATGGGGTGGATGTTTTAGAGTTTGTGTGGTCTTCACGGGGTGGATGTTTTGGAGTTCGTGTGGTTTTCATGGGGTGAATGTTTTGGTGTTTGTGTGGTCTTCATGGGGTGGATGTTTTGGAGTTCGTGTGGTCTTCATGGGGTGGATGTTTTGGCGTTCGTGTGGTCTTCATGGGGTGGATGTTTTGGCGTTTGTGTGGTTTTCATGGGGTGAATGTTTTGATGTTCGTGTGGTCTTCATGGGGTGAATGTTTTGATGTTCGTGTGGTCTTCATGAGGTGAATGTTTTGATGTTCGTGTGGTCTTCATGGGGTGGATGTTTTGGAGTTCCTGTGGTCTTCATGGGGTGGATGTTTTAGAGTTTGTGTGGTCTTCACGGGGTGGATGTTTTGGAGTTTGTGTGGTCTTCATGGGGTGGATTTTTTGCAGTGTGAGTGTGATCTCCAACTTACAGACTAATTTATTAATTAGAAAGTCAAAAATAGTGCAAATTTTGGTGGAAATCTATGCCTTCTTATAGCGGGTGTGCATTTCATTTTCTGACTTTGATACAGTGCCAAATTTATTAAAGGGGTTTACAAGAAATTCACTATTGATGACCTATCATCAGGATAGGCCAACAATAGTTGATCGGCGGGTGTCCGCAAATCAGGAACCCAGCTTATCAGTTGCTTGAAATCAATGGGAACAATGCCTTCTGTTACATCTCTGCCTCCGACCCCAATGCAGATGTCCAGGTCAACTCCTGGGACAATGGATGGAAATTAGAGATGAGCGAACGTACTCGGTAAGGGCGATTTCGCAATCGAGCACCGCGATTTTCGAGTACTTCACTACTCGGGTGAAAAGTACTCGGGTGCGCTGTGGGTGAGCGGGGGGTTGCAGCGGGGAGTGGGGGGGGGGGGGGGGAGAGGGAGAGAGAGAGAGAGAGAGAGAGCTCCCCCCTGTTCCCCGCTGCTACCCCCCACTCCCCTCTGCAACCCCCGCCCCACAGCGCACTCGAGTACTTTTCACCCGAGTAGTGAAGTACTCGAAAATCGCGGTGCTCGATTGCGAAATCGCCCTTACCGAGTACGTTCGCTCATCTCTAATGGAGATCCTATGATCTGCGGAGATCTTGAGCGAATTCCTGGAAACCCTTTTAAGAGGTACATGCAAATCACTCTAATTATCTTCTTTCTGAGACTGATGTGAAAAACTCTCAGTAAATGTGGGTCAAGTAATGTCACAGCATAGAGCGAATGTCATGTATCACGCAAACAGTGATGTTGGAGTACAGAGATAATGCACACAGTGACAAAGGAGTGTGTTCCTACACATTCTAACCAGTCGTCAATTTATTCATACATTTCCTAAATGAATACCGTGGAAATACATCACAGGCACCCAGAGGGTTCTGATGCTTTACTGAGCCCCGCAGTGACATCACTCCGAATGGAGCACTGTTTGAGCATGCGCAGTCAGCACTCCATTCATTTCAATGGGGTTGACGGAAATGGGTGAGCGACACATGCTCGACTATCTCTGCAGTCTCATTGACCATGAGGAAAGTGCTAGTTTGCTTGTGTGACCAACGCTCCATTCAGTCACCTCCTCACTGCAGGGGGTGCATTAACCCGGCAGTGAAGAGGACGGAGGACACAGGACACTCATCGGGGAAGGGGGGGGGGGGGGGGGGGCAGGAAATTAACTTGAAATCTTGGCACAAACTCCTTTAACCCCTTCCCGTACATTTACGTCCTGGAGCGTCGGGGTATGTATGCAGAGAGGTCGCGGGGTTACCTCTCTGCATACAGCGCGGGCGTCAGCTGTTTACTACGGCTGACACCCACGGGCTATAGCCGCGATCGGCTGAATTAACCATTTGAATTCCGCTGTCAATTCCGACAGCGGCATTTAAATCCCCCGGTGAGATCGGGGGAGCCATGCAGATGTCATGGCAGCCGGGGGCTTTTGAAAGGCCTAAGGGCTGCCTTAGCAGACTGCCTATCAAGCTATGCCGGTGGGGTGGCTTGATATACTGCCTGTCAAATGGCAGTATGACGTAATGCTATAGCATTCCGTCATACTGCAGGAGCGATCAAAGCATCGCTGGTTGTGGTCCTCTAGGACTAAAAGAAAGTATAAAAATAAGAACAAAAAAGTTTTACTAATTATTTTAAAAAAAAGTAATAAAAGTTAAAAAAAAAACCCTTTTGCCATATTTGCAATTTAAAAAAATCAAAATATTAAACCAAAAATGTATATTTGGTATCGCTGTGTCCGTAAAAGTCCGATCTATCAAATTAATGCATTATTTTACCCGCATGATGAACATGGTCCGAAAAAAAACAAAAAACGCCAGAAATGCACTTTTTTGGTCACCCTATCTCCCAGAAAAAACACATATCTATTATTAAAAAATCTAAATCATAAAATAAAAATACATATTTGGTATTGCCGCGTCCGTAAAAGTTTGATCTATCAAAGTAGTGCATTATTTTTCCCGCATGGTGAACGTCGTCTGAAAAAACAAAAAAGGACGCCAGAAATTCACTTTTTCAGTCTCCCTGTCTCCCAGAAAAAACACAATAAAAAGCGATCAAAAAGTCGTATGTATTCCAAATTGGTACTATCAGAAACTACAGGACATCCTGCAAAAAATGAGCCCTCGCTCAACTAAGTCGACGGGAAAATAAAAAAGTTATTGCGCACACAAGATGACCGTAGAAAATAATTGAAAAAAAATTAAATGTCTTTGTAAAAAAAAGAGTAGTATAGTAAAAAAAACTATACAAGTTAACCCATAGAATAAAGTCATCATGTTATTTTTGTTGCAGTTTGTGCGCCGTAGAAACAAGACGCACTGAAAGATGGCATAATGTTGTTTTTGTTTTCATTTTACTCCACTTATAATTTTTTTAAAGTTTTTCAGTACATTATATGATAATTTAAATAGCACTATTAAAAACTACAACTCGTCCTGCAAAAATCAAGCCTTCATACAGTGACGTCGATGGATAAATAAAGGAGTTACGATTTTTTTAAAGGGGGGAGGAAAAAACAAAAAAGGGGGAAAAAAATGGCCGCGTCATTAAGGGGTTAAAAGGGTTTTCTGCTTTGGACAATCACAGGATTCTTGGACCTCCAGCACTGAGCTGTAACCTGTAACCTGGCATATGTTTGACTTCCCTGTAGTGCCTCCACAGTTCAAAGGAAATATTACACTGTGCTGATTAAAATCAGTGGGATGTCAATGTAATGTGTGAGCATGAAGAATGCTCTATGTTGGAGGCTCCTGCATTGCATTCAGTACTGACAAGCAGTTAGGACAACCCGTCTACTGGCAGTCCCTGCTCAGTTAATTGCATCTTGGAGATACAAGCACTGAAGCACATTGCGGCTACTGCCATGGTGCATTAATTATGCAACATCATTCAATCCTATGCCCTAGGCTATAGCTGCTGCAGAGTCTCCAGTTGTGATCTCCAGCTTAAATCTGTCCATAGACAAGGGTAGAGGAGTAATCGGAGGCCTCTGAACCCCAATGCAAAGCCTTTAACAGTCCTCCATCTACCATGTGCTATTTACAATATGAAAGCTGTTCACATGCAGTGGTTTTCTTGCGGGAATCTGCAGTGGCAAATCCACTCCGAATCATGCAGATTTGTTTGCGGATTTCACCTGCAAAAACTGCTGAGTGCCAAAATAAAAAAAAAATCATACTTGCTCGCCCCCTGGATCTCCCATGCCAATGCAGCTCTAGGGATGGCGTCCTATCCCTTGCAATTGCTGCAGCTTCTGATTGGCTGCAGCGGTCACACGTGACAAGATCACTACAGTGAGAAGGCACTAAGGGTGCATCATACTGTATGGGTGGAACTAAAGAGATATCAGTATCATTTTTTGGGGCACTAAGGGGTTTACTGTGTGAGGCGCATCACTATTTTAAGAGATTAAAGAGACATCATTGTGGTAGGAGAACTAAGAAGGCATCATGCTCTGTAGGGGCACTAATGGGGGCATCGTTTGTGAGGGGAGATACTAATGGAGCATCCTTACTGTGTGGGGCTACTAAATTGACATCCTTACTGTGTGCGGGCACCATTGGTGTGAGGGGCATTAAAGGGGTATTTTCATCTCAGGAAATACCACCCATCTCAGCATTCACCCATAAGATGCTCCGTTCTCCAGATATCGATTCCTCTACCATCTAGTTGTTTACTGCTCATTGCCAGGGAAACAGACCACCTCTTCTATAGATAGCAGAGCACAATGGTATCTAGTGGCCGGGTGAAAGCTAGTGCGCACGCAATCCTAAGATCCCGGGCACCAGATTTAGATGAAAGAAGTGCCTCCTCGGTTATTTAATTCCATAGAATAGGTAGTTGGTTTTCTGCCAACAAGCACTAAATAACCAGTAGACAGAGGAATCGACATCTGCAATATCTGGAGAATGGAGTATTTTCGAAATAAGCATCTTATGGGTAAGTTCATTTTTTTGCAATTTTGAACACACTGAAATAGGATTCCTGAGATGGGAATATCCCTTTAATGCACCCTCACACTAATACCTTTTTAAGAAGGCATCATTACTGTGAGGGGGAACTAAGGAGGCATTATCACCATGTGTTACACGAAGGAGGGCACTATTACTGCGTGGGGCCACAAAGGGGATTAGACTGGATTGGGTAGAGTTGGAATAGCAATGTGAGGAGAAACAAAAAATTACATTTATATCTCAACACTACAGAAACATTAAAAACGCCATACCTTCACTGATCCCCACAGCTCCCATTCTGACGGTGCCAGTCCTTCTGACTTTAGTGATGATGTCCTATCATAGGGACTCGCGACCACTCCAGCCAATTACTTATTGATCCTGAGTTACATACAGCCTTCTTTTTATCTTTGAAAGTTGGGAGTTAGAGTCAGGCGCACCATGATTTTGGTTCTTCTCATGTAGCAGGGGCTCCGTTGGGTTCCTCAGGTCCCAGAACCCGGCTGCTACCTCCTGACCCTCTATAGATATGCCCTGGACAATTTGTCCCATCTAGGGTCTGTTTACCCAAGCGTCTTAGCTTCTGTATGTAATACCTACACATAGACACATACCGGCAAATCCTGATGGATCGCGTTGACTTAATGAGGTGGATCAGGTTTCTGTATTCTTCGGAACATTCGAGTCTGTCGATTCTGCTTTCTCAGTGAAAGGGTTAAGAGCCCGTTATTTTACAGGATTCGTCTGATTTTTCAGCTTAGTCTCGTACTCCTCACTGGATGAAGGGCTTTAATGAATGACCTCAGGTAATATTTATAATTAATACAGGATTATATTATGCACTTCATTACAGCTGTGCCTGTGCATGCGGTAAGCCGGAGGAACAATCTTACGTTTCCTTTTTCAGACTCGGTATTTAATTTATGCAAACTTGTTTTATACAAAACATGAAGTGGTGTCAAGGTTTTTGTGTTACGCACTGGATACTGATACAATTATCAAGTAAAAGGTACCAAAATAGTGCATCCGAAAAAAGAGCCCAACTTACTGCACCGCATTCATAACAGATTGGCGCCACAATTAAACAATGAAGCATTTTAAAAAGTTGCACCTGCGTTGCACCAAATTTATGATGTAAGAATATATATACGACAGCAATGAAGGGGCAGAAAGCTAAAAATTGGGTTAGTAGGCTCATAGTGGGACTAAGGGTCCTCTTTAGACAAGACGATTCTCATTTGAATGAGCGAATGACATAATCGCTAACTTGCTCTAATGCGTGCCAATTAGAGATGAGCGAACATGCTCGTTTAGGACAATTACTCGATCGTGCATCGCTTTTTCGAGTAACTGCCTACTTGGGTGAAAAGATTCGGGGGGCGCCAGGGTGGAGCGGGGGTTAGCAGGGGGGAGCTCTCTCTCCCCCCCCCCACTCCCCGGCACCCCCCGAATCATTTCGCCCAATTAGGCAGTTACTTGAAAAAAGCGATGCTCGATCGAGTAATTGCTCTAAACGAGCACGTTCGCTCATCTCTAGTGCCAATGCATCGTTGGCTCGTTCAAATGGCAATCGTTCAGTCCCTGTAGGAGCGAACAGAAGGACTGAACAAGCGCTTTTTAAAGCAAACGATAAGCAAACGAGCCAACAATGATTTTTATGCCGGCACAAAATGAACAACGAATGAAAAGCGAACGATTATTGTACAATTAGTCTCCCAGTACAGAATGGAACACTGTGTGCCTTTCTTTAAATCTGATGATCCGTCCGTGCAGAAGTTCGCCCATGTGCACCTCTTGCTGTCATTTGAGTTCGTCTTTGCTTTTCCAACCACTGGGACATGTAACGTTGAACAGTGCTCACATCTCGGTCTACGCCCATAGCGGTCTGACGGAGGGATAAACCAAGGCCTTTCAGCTTGCAACAAGTGGTCATAACTGGCATGTCGATGAACAGGAGGCATGGCGCAATCATACCACTTTACCTGATTTTTGAGGTTTCATGTGGCTGATAACATTTGCTTTCATCATGGCTTTTATATCATTGTAGCTCCTCCCACATGCCACAGATTGGAGCCAGGTACTTGAAAATCTGATCATTTGCATATCCTAATGACATCTTCTACTTCCTTGATTTGCATAACCTTTCTGCTTGTCCTTCTGGGTGTTGCAGTTTCAACGTTAAGGAGTGTATTTACGGGACCTTGCACATGGGACGGAATAATCTGGAACAGCGTTGCGGAGTACGCCCTCCTGCGGAATACTCAGCCCCAAAATCCGCACCGCTAATGTGCAGAATTGAAAATATCAGAATTCTGCATTAAAATCTGCAGTTAGCAGTGTGGAACTGAGGGGCGACACATTCCACCGGGCTGTTGCAGAATTTTCTGCGCCGTGTGAAGAGTCCCTTAGCGATATAACACTACCTGTATCATCACCCCTGATATGACTCTGTATAATATAGTGTCTGGTGCAGTATTAGAGCAGCAATGTACCGGGTGCGTGAGGGAGTAATTAGTTGGAGACTTACGACAGTGTGATGAACAGCGGCTGAGATGACTTTATTGAGAACTGGCAGGCTTGGCACAACGGGAATATAATTAAATCAGCAGTAACATCAATGACACCATAAAAATACGAGCAGGCTGATAAGAGGCCGAGCCAGACAGAAAATGCCGCACGGAATAACTGATATAAATAGGGGTGCGCTATTGAGGAGAGGATGGTGAGATGTAGAGCAGATGTTCAGCTTCTTCAGAAGTGGCTCATTCCAATCTATAGCAGAATGCACATATGAGATCAGTGTGATCCACATGGGTGACAACCCCTTGGCAAAGTGTAATATTCAGGACCGAATTAAGACAGGTGGAGGTAAGTTGGTAAAAGAAAATATGGTGGAACCCCATGTGACCTGCTATCACAGAGGTGGCCGGTGTGGGGTTCTCTCTACCAAGGCTGTGGGAGTTATGGTGCCAGTGGCTTCAAAAGAGTACAGCATGCTTGCCTAGCTGCTTCTCTATCTCTGGCTGGATAGGATGACCAAACAGCTATGAAAGCCCCCAAGAAGCTGCGGCCCCTTACCATTCTTGCCCTACACTGCAGCACTCAGCTACCACCTGTGCAGAGCAACTGCAGCACGGATTCGTTCAAGTCAATGTAGCTGGCTGCAGCTCTTGTGCATAGCCGGGTGCGGGGGCATCACTGTGCATGGGCCTCAGTGTTGAATTAAGCCCTTTATTCTTAGGATCGATGGGGGTCTGAGAGGTTGGATCCCACCAATGATAAAGTGATAGCATATTCTAGCGAGATACCATCACTTTTTGAGAATAGCCCTTTAATAGTATCACCGATATCATAATAATGTAGAAGCCACTAGCATTTGTGGAAAACTTACCTGCAATCTTCGACCACGTCCTCTCTTGAGGCCCAGTGTCCACGGGCGAATAGGATTCCGCAGTGGAATCCAACCCTGCCCGCAGCCGAGGACCCTGCTTACCGTCTGGGTCTTCCATTTTCTGCACTGCAGATGTGTGCGGAAGTGTCGGCCGGTGCGCTGCCGCACATGTGCAATGGAGCTTTTTCTTAAAACTCCTATTTTCCTGCGGAATCTGCAATTGCATTGCGGAGGGGACGTGGATCGGATGGCTTCCATTGACTTCAGTGGAAGCCGTCCCTGCGGGATTTGCATGCCGCGAATTGTTTTCAGGACCAAAAAGTCCGCATAACAAATCCGCATGCTTTGATTCATGTGTGGACACCCATGCTTCCCTGTGGGCAGCTTGATTTGCGGATCTTTCGCAAATCAGATTCGACCATGGAGATTTTGGCCTCTTTCACACAGGTGACAGGGCGGCGAGAAAATGGCAGTGATATCGTACCTGTGTTTCTGTGTGATATCGCTGCGTTTTCTCGTGGCGATATTGCAACACACTACATCAGCTAAAAGGTGCTGTCCGTCTCCACCGCGCGTCTCCTATGCACCCCCGGCAGATTTGTTTGCAGTTTTCACTCAGTGCTTCCTGGTCAGGAGTTCAAAAACTCCGCCTCCAGGAAGCACTGGCTCTGGATGGAACCAATCACAGCCATTTAATGCCAACATTGCAAATCACAGCAATATTCAGCATGCTGCATTTTTCCCCCTAGCAATGTAGCAGCCTATAAAACATTGCTAATGTGAAGGAACCCATTGGAAAGCATGGGCTTCACATACATGCGATTTGTAGCAGTGACGCAAAGCGAGAAAATCGCGTGATTTTGTATTCTGTTTGAAAGCAGCCTTTAGCTTTGCTCCATTGAAGCACAGCTACTGTCAGTCATTGCGGCTCTCAGTCTATATCCTTTACACTGCAGCATTGCTTATTTTGTCTGGTTACATTGTAAGCACAAGTTCACAAAAAACCCCAACAATGACTAGAAAGGAACGTTGGCACATAGAGAGTTGACTCATTTCATTATTGCCCCTATGACGTTATACAAATTTTGCCTTTAGCCAGTAGCCTCAGCGGTGGGGGGCTTATAAATATCCCACTGAGAAAAATAGGCCGGAATTAGAGGGGGCTTTTTTATTAGGAGCGCACTCCTTTGAGGAGCAGGAACTTGGAGAGAATGGCAAATAGCAAGAAGAAACCCTTAAAAAGGGGTTGTCCCACTTCTAGTTTTGCTTCAAGAAGCAGACAGTTCCCCATATTGTGCAGTGTCCCAGGTTGGTACTGCATACTAAGCCTTACTGAAGAGAATGGGATGTATCCTGCAGTACCAACTTGGGACACCGCACAATGTACGGAGCTGTCTGCTTCCTGCACTAGAACAGATAGAAGTGGAATAACTTATGTTCTAGTCCTTTTATCATCGTTGAACGGTATGCTTTTCATTCTTTACATAACTATGAATGGTAGGGAGATACTTTGCTGAGCTGTTGCAGTTCCACTGATTTTTTTTGAAGGCTACACTGCAAAAGTTTTAGGCAGGTATGAAAAAATGCTGTAAAGTAAAAATGCTTTAAAAAATAGAAGTGATAGTAGTAATGCAAAGTAAATAGATAAAACTGAAATCTAAATCAAATCAATATTTGGTGTGACCATCCTTTGTGTTCAAGACGGCATCAATTCTTCTGGGTGCACTTGCACCGTTTTTTGAAGGAACTCAGCAGGGAGGGTGTTCCAAGCACCTGGGAGAACTAACCACAGCTCTTCTGTGGTTGTAGGCCCGCTCAAATCCTTCTGTCTCTCCATGTAATAACAGACAGACTGGATGATGATATCAGGGCTCTGTGGCGCCGTATCATCACTTCCAGGACTCCTTGTTCTTTTTTACACTGAAGATAGTTCTTAATGACATTGGTTAGATGTTTTTGGTCGTTGTCCTGCTGTAGAGTAATTTTGAAGCCAATCAGATGCCTCCCTAATGGTTTTGCATGATGGATAAGTATCTGCCTGTATTTCGCAGCATTGAGGACATCATTAGTCCTGACCAAATCCTCAACTGCATTTGCTGAAATGCAGACTCAGGGCGCCCACCCACTGGCGTTTTTTTTCACTGCGAAATTCGCAGGTTTTTTTTTTCTGCAGGGGGTCTATGGGACTTGTAATGTAAAAATCGCGATCGCGCAAAATCGCGATTTACCGCGATTTTAGCTTTGCATGTCCCATAGCCCAAAGACCCCTGCAGAAAAAAAAAAAACGCTGCGAATTTCGCAGTAAAAAAACGCTAGTGGGTGGGCACCCTCAAACTTAAAGGAGCCTCCAGCATGCTTCACTGCTGCCTGCGGACACTCATTATTGTACCGCTCTCCAGCAAACTGCCCTCTGGTACAGACAACTATTTCAAATTTTGACTCATCAGTACAGAGAACCTGCTGACATTTTTCTGCATCCCAGTTCCTATGTTTTCAGGCATAATTCAGTTGCTTGGCCTCATTCTACATCGCATTTTGGCTTTTTGGCAGCAATTCTTCCATGAAGACCACTTCTAGTCAGATTTCTCCGAACAGTAGCTGGGTGTACCTACTGGGTCTCATTGGTTTCTGACACTTCTGAACTGCTGGATGTCTTCAGATTTTGAAGGCAAGTATGATAATTCATCTGCTGCACTTGGCCCACCACTTTGTTTACAGTCTTCAATGTCGCCTGTTTCTTTGCGTTTCTTCAAAAGAATTTGAACGGCCCATCTTGAAACCTTAGTCCGCTTTGAAATTTTTGTCTGGGAGAGACTGTGCTGATGCACTATAACTTCTTTATGTCTTGTTGCTGTGCTCAGTGCTGCCATGAGCTGTGACAAAAAACTGTCTTCCACAACCACACTTTTCTAGCAGACTTTGGCTGGTCTTGGCCCGGTTTTAAGCCTCCTACACAGCTGTATCCTGTTTCAGTTAATGACTGTATTTTAACCTACATATGAAAATTATGATCATTATCACCTGGTTGGTATAATTGGTTAATCATACACCTAACTATAATCCTACAAAATCCCTGACGCTGTGTAACTGTTTTGAAGGTAAAGGGCGGTCGCACCAAATATTGATCTGATTTAGATTTCTTTTTTGTTCAGTCACTTTGCTAATTGACAAAACTAAACTATTCTCACTATGCAGCATCTTTTTTATGCCTGCCTAAACCTTTTACATGGTACTGAATGCGCACATGGTCATAGCTGTTACTTGCTCCTGACAGCTTAGACACCTATTAATCAGTGTGCTGTCCAAACTAGATGGACGATGCACATTCAAGGGCATTGCATGCCCTATTTCTCATCAGTGAAATGCACCGGAATAGAACATGCCATGAGGTTTTTTTCATGTGTGTTAAAAAAAAAAAGTCCATGTATGTAGCTGCAAAGACTATAAGGGGGCCGCACACTGTTCGTGGAATTAAGCAACCAGCACCCGGCCTCAAAATACGACGGTGTACAGAAAACAACGCATTGGGGTGGATTTGCCAATGCTGTCCCACAATTACACAGTGTAAACTTTCAGTAAGTATGATTGTCCTCGGCTATGTGCAACTTGTGTGGTCACACAGGGTGCTGGCCACTAGCTTGTTGTGGCACCAGGCGGATGTAAGCTGGGGTGAATCGTCCCTCTTAAATCCGTCTACTCAGAGAAATTTCTTACTCCATGTGGCAGCATCTTGTAGTGCTACATGAATCATCCTCTTGGCTCCATCTCTTCCCCTCTGATCGTCCGCTAAAAGACCATTGGCACCCTCACAACACAATTGCTTGCTACTGTATTTATGTTATGAGCTTGATCCTGGTATTGTATCTACATACTGAGCACAGGCTACTGCCATCTAACCTAAGGTTGGCATTGGAGGTAAGTGACCTGTTCTCATCACTTTTTATCATAAGTGTGATCCTGTGTTAGGGCCCTTTTACACGGGCCGATTCGTCATTCAGATTCCTGCGTCTAGCATGCACAGAACCAATGACAAACGAATTAGTTCTCTTATCGTTCGTTGTTCAGTTTATGCATGCATAAAAACTGAACAACGATTGGCCCGTGTAAACAGGCAGTTGTTCAGTTTTCCATTTATGAATGACTGCCTGTTTACTGTGAATGGAGGCAGGCGGACTGGAAGGATCCCTGGCCCGCTCTGCCGCCATTCGCTGAGCGATGATTGCTCCTGTGTAAAAGCAAAGGAACGATCATCGCCGGGACGGCCTTTTGGGTATCGGCGCCCGACAGGTCACCATGTGTAAAAGGCCCCCTATGCTCCTCCACCGTTATAATGGACAAGTTACCTTTCATTATAGTCCTACCCTTGGATGTCAATGAGATGATTGTTGATCCTGTCCCTAGTATACAGCACAAGCTGAAAAGTGACACACGTGGGATGATAAATTTGATGCAAGGCAGGAAATGTCAGCCATGTGACTGTTCAGACGACAATGTGAAAACTTTAGAATTACAGGATGTAAAAAAATTAATAAAAGATAATGACAGGGAAATAAAAAAAAACAAAAACAATTTTTGAAAATTATGAAAAATTCATTTAAACAATAGGCGGGTTTCTGATGATAACATTGACTTCAAAAAGCTTTGATAACCCAACTGAAGATAGGACATTATGCAGAAACACCATTCATATAGTGGGGAGGAGTCGGCTTAATGGTATAATGATAAATCTGATATCAGCACTTGTTGGTGATGGGATTACGTTGAGTTGATCGGTACATCTCCGCTTTGCCCATCTCATATGCCAGCTGTAACTTTTGAAGTCCTCTTGCCATGAAAGCTGCCTGCTCGTCACCTCCAAACTCTACAATCCATTGCCTCAGCTGTGGATCAGGATGATATGGATTATTATATCCTCCGCTAGTGGTACCAGTGTCTGTAGATAGGAAACCAGACAGAGGAAGTGCAGGAAGATGAGGGACAGAGGACGCCTTCTCTTCTAGACACAAGGAGAGATACAATGTAAGGATCCTAGTACATGGCTACAGGTCATCGCTGGCCTGGACCTGGACTTGCAACTTGGAACTATAGCAAGCCAGATGCAGTGTGACAATTAGTGGAAAATCACAAACATTACCTGCAGCCTCCAATGCCTAAAAGTAATTTTGCACACATCTCCAGGTAATTTTTAAAGAGACTATACAACCAGAAAGAACATGTGAAATACATTTTAGAAGACTTTTTTTAAAGACCAAAGGTGAATCTTCCATTGCATGTTATGGATTTGGACTTTGGCACTAAACCTAGAAACAAATGAGAAAAGATTGCAGTAACTTGTGCAAACTTCTGAAACAAATGGGTGTGTAGTAGAGATGAGCGAACGTACTCGTTTAGGGCGATTTCGCAATCGAGCACCGCTTTTTTCGAGTAACCGACTACTCGGGCGAAAAGATTCGGGGGGGCGCCAGAGGGCGGCGTGATGGAGCGGGTGGGTAGCAGTGTGGAACAGGGGGGAGCTCTCTCTCTCCTCCCCCACTCCCCTCTGCAACCTCCTGCGCCCCCGAATCTTTTCACTCGAGTAGTCAGTTACTCGAAAAAAGCAGTGCTCGATTGCGAAATCGCCCTAAACAAGTACGTTCGCTCATCTCTAGTGTGTAGAGATCTGACAGAGGAGCCGAGCTCTATAACACTTTGACTTTGTTCAGGTATCGGATCTTAAAAGGCTTTACCGGGCAAAAACTACTGGATGACCTATCCACAGAGGTGGGCTTCAATCCCAATGAAATCAATGGGAACGGAAGAGTATTACACTACCAGCTCTTTGACTTCCAACACTGGGGTCAGGCGCGGAAGTATAATACCCGCTTCAGTTCCCATTGATTTCAACGTGGTTGATGCCTGCTATGGCGCTTCCACTCCCATCACTGATGACAATGTCCAGCCCCCTGCAATGACAGCGGCACTTCCCCAGCAATTAACTATTAATGACCTATCCCGAGAATAGGTCATCAGTTTTTGCCCAGAAAACCCCTTTAACTAAGGGGCAGTGCTTAGATTTCCTAAAATCCAGGAAATTGTCCAGGACTTTTACTATTAATGACCAATCCTCAGGATAGGTCATCAATAGCTGATCAGCGGGGATCTGCCACTCGGCATCCCGACGATCAGCTGATCCCCAAACCAGCTGTCAGTATGGACAGTGCTGGAAGTAGATAGTGCTGTTCTTATAGCAGCCCAGTTTAGTTTTAAAGGGAGCTGTGCCTGTAGTACCAAACTGGGCTGCTGTAAAAAGACAGCACTATTTGCCTAAAGTGCTGTCTGTACTCACATCAGAGCAGGGAAATAGCTGAGTATTGGGGGATCCCGAGCGGTGGACCCTATTCATCAACTCTGGATGACTTATCCCAAGGATTCGTCAAGTTATGCCCTATCCTCAGTACAGTAATTTGGGAAAACAACAGCAGGACATCTCTATTAACTTTTGTATGTGCCAAAATTGTGATTTTTCAGAATTTTATGGCACTTTCTCCAAAAGTGTGCGGTGTCTAGCTTTAGTGGGCATGGCGACACATGACCTCGCACATTTACTGTAATGTACATCAGAAATTGGCATATGTTATTGCAGAAACCTCTGCCACCTCGGAGCTGGCATACTGTAGGTTTTAGTCTGGCCGCACAGGGGTGCTGCCAGACTCCATAAATGTATTACGAGGGGCAAACCTCATAATACATTTGTAGCAGGAACGCCGCTGCATAGCTGACTTAGGCTGGTGTATAAACTGCAGGTCTAAGTAAATATGTCCCAGCATGCCTTAAGAGGGGTATAACAATAGGTAATGAAAAAGTAGTCCTGATGCCCGAAAGGGACCAAGTGTCCCATCTACTATACAGGAAACACCAGTATTATAAATGGCACATTGTAGGTGGGGGTCCCGTTACAGATATTGCATTGGGCCCCAGGAGCTTAAAATCTAGCCTCTAGAAAACTTATAACTGCTCTGATATCACCCTGTGTATATGATGTGGCTAAAGAATCAGTTCTCCAATATTAAAAGAAATCATTCATAAATTACCTGAAAACCTGGAGCTGCAAGATGATGCGATGCCTTGCATGATGCTGGATGGCTTACTATTACGTGAAGCTAGAATTCTGGAATGCGGAAGCTAAAAAAAGAGAAACATTTAATCAATTTCAATGTGGTTGAAATATTGCAGTTTTTACACTGGCCACTAGAGCACATACAATAACCTGATACTTCCAATTTACTGCAGCATACAGTCTAGACTACAAAGCTAAAAAGTAACAGTGTCATTAGAGTCATCTCATTATTCTAGAGGGTGGGCGATATAATAACAGCTGTATTGTAATGTTGGAGCCCTAGATAAGGGTATGCTCACATCTGTGGTGAAGGCTCCGTTTGGCGCTTCTGGTGCAGATCTGGCATAAAATCAATAACACAACATGCCGCACTATTTCATTCAGTAAAATACGGGTGAGCTGGACGGACAGCATTATAGTCAGTAGAGTTTGTCTGGTGCTGTTTGACACGTGTTATATCCAGCGATTCCATTTTACCCCTTGTTTGGATCCTGTGATAGAGCAAAAGCAAGGATAAAAATATGGAAGTGGAGATGTGAAAGTGGCCAAAGGCAGGGCGATATAACACTACACACATATAAGACTCTGTATACAGCTCTCCTGCCACTCCTTGGTCTCTGGGCGTGGGGCCGTACTCCATCACTTCTTGGGGGACTTTTCCATCCATTAAAGCAGTCGCCCAGTAATTTAAAAAAATGGCTACTGTCCATCATCTTTGGAAACCCATCCTAGGACTGGAGAAAATATCTCTAGTCTTTAGGGAATGTGGTTGGTGCGGGGCCATTGGTGGGGGCAGACACTACTGCTACACTGTCCAGTCTCGTTAGGCTGAATGGTAAGCCTGGCAGGAACCATCTCTGTGACATTAGCCACTGCCCACTGTCCTACCCTGTCTGTTTCCTACTCTAGTATAAAGATGCATTCTGCCGTCTTAGAAGGGATTTCCACAGACTGCGTGGGTGGTGGCTTGTTGAATTCCTGGACATCCACTTTAACCCCTTTAGTGGCACGCCCGGAAAATCTCCGGGGCTTGCTGCACTGACCATGCAGTTAAACTCCGGAAGGTTTTCGTGGACAGTTCTAGTGCTGAAATATGCAGATCACTGAGCCGTGATCTGAAATCTTCTGGGGTTTTTACTGCATACCCAGTGCAGCAAGCCGCGGAGATTTCCCTGCCATAATACCAACTGTCAAAGTAGTACGGTACTGTCAAATACTTGCGAGAATAAATTGCATTGTTGACTCATTTAAAAAAAAAAAAAAAAAGCCCAGTGAGGCATGAGATGGTAATAATAAACCTGACACCGAAGGGGTTAACCCCCATTTTATTGCAGTTGCCATAAAGCGAACACATCCTGCTACACAGTCTATACAGACAAAACAGGAAGGAACTGTGTGCTTCCAATATGGCCGCCCTAAAAATATTTTAAAATTAAAAATAAATAGCTACAACATTTAAAATTGGAACGTACACATCCTGCCTAATAACTGCACAGTGCAAACTTAGACTAGACACTCTTAACACGTGCCAATTTATCACAGTAGCTCTGCTGGATGATAAATCTGCAGCATCTTTAAACTGTCTAGTCCAACTTTATGCCTCCTATTAGTTGGCGGAGTTTTATGACAGATTTGGTATCAACATTTTGGTGCAAAAAGTCACATTCAGACCACACCCATTCCCTACAAAGCCACGCCCTTCCGATAAACTACGCCCCTCTTCGGACCTGAAGCTGAGCAGTATCCTTGCCCAGTGTCCTGGTTTTGTGTCTTCCTTTTGGCCTCTTTTTGTTGTTTTTAGCACAGTAGTAGGGAAGGCGGTGCGTCTGGTCCAACGGATGCATCTTCAGAACGTCCGGTATGGAGTTAGTAGAACTTGAGGACATGCACGCTCTGCAGGCAGCACAGGTCTGGGGTCGGAGACGTTGCTCTAAATGCCGGGATACAGACAAATGGCTCAGGGTGCTGGCGTCACTACAAGACAGGGAAGAACGGTATATAATAGTATCACATGCTTCTGAATCCTTTCATCTATGCGTAAGCTTATAACCACAATTAAATACACAATGGCAGCTCTTCCCACTCCTCTGCTAGTATCACAGTGCCAGTCCAGCATGTGTCATGTCTGACAGACTGGTTGCTAGGGATACACTACTTAACAACCACTGTCTTTTCAATAGCAACGTTGTGCAGCAGATCCCTAGCAACTAGTTGGTTTCAACTTACTCCGTTCAAGACAGAATCAACACGATCTCAGGGAAGGGGTTAGGGTCTGTTCACACGGTGGAAGGTGTTTGCGTGGATTCTGATACAATTTTTGCCACGGAAACCAAATGAAGGCAAGTCCAGACTGCAGCAATTTAAAAGTGCAAACCCATGGCAGAGATCCGAGGGTCAGCCTTCAGTCTCTGTCCTGGGGTCGCCGGGAGATTTTTTTTTAATGGAAAATTTTTGTTTTGTAAACGAGGCTTAAGACTCACATTGCTTTATAGGTATGCGTAGGGAGTAACTCCCCATCTGTACCTCCAATGTATAGGCACAGGACCCCACTGTAAAAGGCCATATACTGCACGGTATACGATTTTTTTCCTGCATGCCTCGCCATGGATACTGCATGGCCTACTATGTAAGGGCTTGTTCACATTAGCATTTCACTTTAATGAAACTGATAGAAACATAGAATTAAGATGGA
Source organism: Eleutherodactylus coqui (assembly GCF_035609145.1). Taxonomy (NCBI): domain Eukaryota; kingdom Metazoa; phylum Chordata; class Amphibia; order Anura; family Eleutherodactylidae; genus Eleutherodactylus; species Eleutherodactylus coqui. The sequence continues at coordinate 125,945,358 of NC_089845.1, read as the reverse complement.
ACCAAATGAAAAGCATAGTTTCTGCTTTTTTAACAAATCTGGTAGACAGATTTGAAAAAAAAAGTTAAAAACGGACTATTTCTATCAGATTGTTTCAGTTTCGTTTACAACCGTTTTAACGGCTCCATTTTGTCTTCTCTTGTCTTTCATTCCTTTTGCGCATGCTCATTCAAAAACAGACAACAAAACCAAACGGAAACCTTTCCATTCAGCTCCGTCACCCATTGACTAGAAAAGAAAACAAAACAGGTCTTTTCTATTTGCTTTTTTAAAGCGTAAAAAACGTGCAGTCGGTGCACAGAAGACAAAGCCGAAATCAATGGGTAGTAAAACGGAACAGTTTTTTCCTGTTTTGGAGCTACTCTGACAAAACAACAGAACGGAAAATAAATGCGCTGATGTGAACGAGCCCTTGGAGAAAATAAAAAAGGACACACACCAATGCATACTGGCCTGGTGAGCGCTAGGAGGACACTCTATAGGGTCAGTGGGGCCTATCATCTTTCAAAGAGCCTCTCAAAATTGCGCGCTGTTGTTGTGGACTTTCCTGGATCGGGGGTGTTGGGTCACACATGATCTAGGGTGGCAGCTGTCGACCGGAGGATATGATGGGGGCCGGTAAGTCAGCTGCGTACATACAGCGCCCGTCACTCACCTGTGTGTGTGACTTATCACATGTTTAGTTTCCGTCTTCCGGAATTTTCTGGAATGATCTGACCCATAACATTTCAGGAGTTGCTCAACCGATGTCCGATGAGGGTGCAAATGTTTCAAGCCTTCCTCTTTCTTTGACATTCCTGCCGATAAAACAAGAAAGAGTCTAAAGTATCTACAACATACGGTACGCCACCGCACAGTATAGTAATAAACGTAGTCATCATGGACCCAACGGTAATTAACGATCTGATGGTAGAGGCCAAGTGTTCGCACCCAAACGATCGGTTTCAACTTGAGATGAGCGAGTATACTCTCTAAGGCACATTACTCGAGCGAGTAGTGCCTTAGCCGAGTATCTCGACGCTCGTCTCTAAAGATTCGGGGAGCGTCAGGAAGCAGCGGGGGAGAGCGGGGAAGACAGAGGGGAGATCTCTCTCTCCCTCTCTGCAACTCACCTGTCACCCGCGCCGGCCCCCGAATCTTTAGAGATGAGCGGGGAGATACTCGGCTAAGGCACTACTCGCTCGAGTAATGTGCCTTAGCGAGTATACTCGCTCATCTCTAGTTATAACCAAAAGAAACCTGTGCCGTTATGGTTTGGAAGTATAATGAGCAACACAATACATGCGTGCAATGCTGGGGAATATGCGCAGCACGCCCTGTATGGGTTTTTTAAGCAAAAAACACCTCGCATTGGTGAAGTTCCCATCCTCTTGACGAGATTCACGCGCGATAGAGGAACAAAAGGGTTTCCCATTCATCTCAATGGGAAACATCACATCGCACTCACACGGCATGTGAGGCTTTAAAGGTTCTATTGGGATCAATGCATTCTGATGAACGTGAAAAAAATAGGACAAGCCGCGTTTGTATACGACTCCATGCAAAAGAATTAGGTTTATATTCATGCAAAATTTGTGAGTCTTGTGAGATGCAGAAATCTCGCAAGAATTTCTCGGCTGTGTGAAAGCGGCCCAATTCTACGGAAAAAAACGGGCCACCATTTTTTTTAATACACGAGAGAAAGAAAAAAAAAAGGAGTGATAACACACAAATATTGTATGTATATATATATATATATATATATTGTACATGCGATGCATATGTATATCACACAGACATATGCATGCATTAAAATTGATCCTTTTTTTTATTCCTTAGGCCTCATGTCCACGGGCTTAAAATCTGCAGCGTTTTTCCCGCACGCGGATTCGCGCCGCATAGGGATGCATTGGACACCCGCAGGTAGTTAAATACCTGCGGATGTCATTTTTCCCGTCAGGCGAGGATCCGCGTGCGGGAAAAAAAATAGACATGCTCCATTTTCGTGCGGGTCTCCCGCGGGGACGGCTCCTATTGAAGCCTATGGAAGTCGTCCGGATCCGCGGGAGACCGGTACCAGAATTAAACTCACCTGTTCCAGACAATGCGCTTCTTCCCTTCTTTATGGCCGGATTTTCTTTCTTCAGCGTGGCACACCGCCGGGCCGAAGAACAAAGATCCGGCCGCAAAGGAAGGAAGATCCGCATCATCCGGAAAGGGCGAGTTTATTTTTATTTTTAGGCCTCATGTCCGCGGGGCAGGAGGGACCAGCTACAGATTCTATATGAAGAATCCGCGGCGGGCCTCATTTTAGGCCTCATGGCCACGGGCGGGTCGGATTCCGAGTGCAAAAACTTGCAGTGGAATCAGACCGGGAGTCCCCCGGAGACCCTATACTGACCTGTCCGGATCGACCACGAGTGTCTCGGCCGGTAAGCGTGCGCAGTGCAGCGCATGACACGCTTGGCTGTGACGCAGATTACTGCGATACTTTTGCAGTGCTCACAGCAGAAGTATCGCGGGACGGACGGCTTTCATTGACTGCAATGGAAGCTGTCTGTGTGATTTCTGCTCATGGGCAGGGAAAAATCGTTTAGCACAGCATTTCTTTGGACAGTCATCTCTGTGGAGTTTGCGGTGGGTGTCTGATCACGAATTCCGCAGCGATAATCCGTCCGTGGGCATACGGCCTTACGCACTCCATTCGGACACGCTTGTATGAGAGTACCGGTACATGGGAGTCATTCAGTGAACGGGGATATGGGAGTCATTCAGTGAACAGGGATGGAGCGGGCCGAGGAGCTCTTCAAAGATGGAACGATTCCTGTTCACCTTTAGGCTCAGCTCACATCTTGTTTTTGTATGCTTGGCATTCGCACTGGCAAACACATTAGACCCCATATGCCAGGCGGATATACCCACTGTATAGTCTCCTGGGCGATGTATACCACTGGAGGCTATATGTTACAGTCTACTGGCGGCTCATGACACCAAACCACCCCCACAGAGGGCCGACGTAATACTGTACCACATTTGCCACTATGACAAGACTGTACAGCGCCCCCACATGACGGTGCCACACATCTACCACACACTCCACTGCAATAACATTCGGCCCCATTCATGAAAACTGTCTAAAAGGAAAATCGTCTTTGTTGCCCCTAGCAACCAATCACAGCGCAGCTCTCATTTTACCCCAGCAGCTTCAAAAACGAAAGATGAGTTTTGATTGGTTGCTAGGGGCAACAAAGACAGTTGCTCTTTTAGGCTGTATTGACATGGGCGAGTGCGATGTAGGTCGGTGAAAACATTGCATCGCCTGCGAGCTCACTGCGATTTTCATGCGCGTATGATACGCTTTGGTGTTAAAACCGTGTGTTTTGCATCAGATTTACATGCATTATTTACTTGCATATACAACGCGCTCCCAATTGTAAAAGGGCTTTTAAAAACGTATTGCACACACGTGCGAATGTGATGCATTTTTTTAACGCTCACACTGAAAATAATGGGCGAATCTCGAACAAGAATTGCACAAAAATAGGTCATTGCGCGATTTTTTAAACTCGGACTATTAATCAAGAGCGCGTTCACACGGGCGTACGGGGTTCTGATCACGTAATATGAAGGGTATTTATGGGAGTGAAAAATCGCATATTTCCTGTGTATTGCAAGCCCTTCTGCACACATAAACACGCGGCATATTTCCATGCGCAAAAAAAACTAAACACATAAGCGCCCATCGTATATGGGCCAATACACAGGTTTTTTGTGTACTTACTGCGGTCTATTGACTTCAATGGCGTATTTCAGCGTGTAATACGCACCAATAGAGGACCTGCGGAGTAAAGACGCCCGCAGAATAAGCCCCGAGGGAAGAATCGCTTGTCTGAATGAATGTTTTTTCCCGTGCGAAACCTCGCAATCGTACGGAACTCACATGGAAACATTGTCCATGTGAACACACCCTGCTTCACGCGGACGTATTTGTGCGCACAATGCGTAGTGAGTAGAACGCAGTGACTCCAATGGGTTAGTTCACATGCACGTATTTTGCGCGTGCATTTTCGGCTGCGTAAAAAAAATAAGATAGAACATGCGCTCTTTTTCTTCGCGGTCCCCGTAGAGGCCAATGAAAATGCAGGAAACACTACATGATTGCGCTTGTTTGCCGCGCACAAATGAACATGGCTTGCGGGCATAAAAAGTACAGTAATGCACGCCGATACATGCGCAAAAAGCCTCGCATATAGTGCAAAAAAGTTGCGCTAAGGCGTGCACAATTGCGCTTATGTCCGTGTGAAGGAGCCCTTAGACAGTTTTCATAAATGAGGTCATTTTAGCACCGCCACCCAGAAATCGGCGCTAATTTGGAGGGCAGGAAGTTTTGCGCACGCTGCAAGGGTTAAGGTCGCTGCCGGACAGGTACCGCCTCTGCTACAATCTGGACCTCAGAAATGTCCGCAGTGGTGGGCCAACCTGCCAGCGTTTGGATCCACATTACTTCTCCCTGTTGTACAACAAATCCAAGCATGCTCTTCCAGCTCCAAGCAGAGCATTCTGGGACTTGTAGTCCTTAATAGGAAGTTCCTGAAATGCAAGTGTTGATCCTACCTGTTATGTGACCTCTGCAGCCATGACAGCCACATTGTCTCCTCTCCCAGTACCATGCCCAACCCCTCCCCCCAGTGGTGACCACCTACCTCTGCTAGGGGTAGGGGTGGGTGTGGGAAATGCAGCGCAATGCAGTGCAGAAGGCGGGCAATGGGGAGGGGGGGGGCTCATAGTAATAACTACAACTCCCATAATTCCCTGTGTAGCCTGAGTATCTCACTAATAGGCAGAGATTTCTGGGAAATGTAGTCCAGACTCATGTGACTTATTTCCGAGCCGTGGTGGGGGCAGGAGGCACTCTGTTACGTTCACATCCATGAAAACTGTATTTTCCTCACTAACCAGTTACATTAAATAACAGTTCGGTATTTTCAGGGAAATGACCATAAAGGGTTGGGGTTTCTGTCAACTTATTTCAAAAATGGGTAGTTTGAGGGTGTTTTGGGACTAGGTTTAAATGTCCTGAATTATGTTGGCGACTATGGAATTAATCCTGAACCGCTGGCCAACAATGACTATGAATAGTGAAACGTCCTATCGGCACTATTAATAGGCTTATGTGTCATGCAGAACACCAGCAAAGCTGCGTGACAACAAGTATGGCCACCGTTACGCCCCACCCAGCTCTCCCGCACTCCTGAATGGCTGAAGGCTTATTCACATTAGCGGTTTTGATTTCTGCTTCGCATTTCTGTCAGAGTAGCTGCAAAACGGAAAAATAAACTTCCATCTTAAGTTTTTTCATGGGAACAATAGCGCAGCTGTCTGCACTATTAGGCTGGGTTCACACGGGACGGATTTCCAGCGGAATTTTCGCGGATTGGCCGCACCGAAAATCTGTGAGAATTCCGCTGGAAAACCGCAGCTGCAGGCTTTGGAGCGGCTTCGCCGCCTGCACTTCCCCTGCGGCCATCTCTCCTCATAGAGAGGAGACAGGCCACTGCGGAGAAAAAAAAAGGAATTGACATCCTGCGTCTTTAATTTCCGCTCCACATGGCCATTTCCACATGGTTTGGCCGCAACAGATTGGTCCCAGCATGTGGACGAGATTTTTGCAAATTCTCGTCCACTTTGCTGGAAATCCTGGGATTAGGAGCTAATTCACACGCGATTTTTCCTGTGGACCCATAGTGTAGGGGCCCGTATTTGGGCACATACTTCAATGCTCTACTGTCCTCCGCATTTCGGTGGCGCTAAAAAACCAAAACGCAGCATGTTCAATTCTCCTGTGCACCAAAAGTCCTCATAGATGTCAATGGGGGTGCGCAAATGTGTACGCAATACACTGGGATATGCGTGGAACTCATTAGTCTAATTAGCTATTTCTATTGGTGCGTAGTTTTTTTCCGCGCACAAATGAACACACCTTTTGGGCGCAAAAAATGCAGTAAAATACACCGATGCGCGAGCAGAACACCATAATTTAGTCTGCAAGTATTCAGCACTCAGTCAGAGGGGCCTAATAGAGTTTGAATAATTGCTTTTTTTAAAAAAACCAAAAACAAACGGAAGTCGCACGGAACATGGTTCGTTTTTTCACTGACCAAGATTGCAGTTGCCCGTGTGAATACAGCTTTATTTCCATCTGAGGGCTTAAAAACATGGGTGCATGAGCAAATATGTCTTATACGTTGCCGCATTACTAGACAGATTCACCATTCAGGCCTCCGGGAAAGCTGGGTGCTGAATACAAATTTCACAATCTGGGGAAAAGGGTGATTTTTTTTTTTAACCCAATTCAACAGAAGGACAAAATTTGGTGTTCTGACTGTTGGCACCCATCCTGGTGTAGTGGAAATCTCCGTGAATAACGATCGCCGGACGTCTCAATGAGCGCCATTGTTTGCGAGACATCTGCTTGTCTCCATTTCAGCCTCTGACTGCACATAATCCTGGAATGCTCCGCTGTGACTTGTAGCATCTTGAGTTACTTGCGCCACCTACTGGTTTAGTGTATAATAATACTTCTTCAAACGTTACAGACGTTCTCTCGCAGCGCCGTTTTACCAAGTGTCAACTCAACGAGACGTTTGTTGTTATACATCAGTGGTGACATAAGATGCATTCTGTTCACGGACGCTGGAAAGAGTCTATTGTTACGGATGGTTCAGGAACGTTCGGACACTTGGCGGTAGCGTGCAATGCAAATTTTCCTTTACGCCTTTATTTACTTGCTTAAGGCCCCCTGCACATGGGCGAATTTGCATTGCGGAATTCGGACCATGTGCCCGCCTCCGAATTCCACAGCAAATACTACCCATAAACATGCTATTGGAAAAAAAAGTAGCTTTTACCTCTACACGAGCGGAAATCAATAGCGGAGGAAAAATCACAACGTGTTCTATTTTATATAATACAATTCAGGGCAGCACTACTCCACTCAACCCACAGGGTGGGACCAACCTTGTGCACGCCACAAAAGGGATCCGGATCCTGAGACCCCAAAGTAGTGCAAGCAGAAGAGAAGAATTTGTGGCAGCAAGCAGCGATGCAGTAAAAAACTTCTTCCTTTATTACTCCATACACATACGACGTTTCGATCAACACAGTGTTCTATTTTTGCGGAGATTCCGCGTGGACGGCTTTCAAAGACGTCTAATCCGCGGCCCTTCAGCAATGACATTGCGCATGTCCGAATGGAAACACTAGGCATGTGAATGAAAGTATTAAGCGCTGGCACGTGCGGATCAGCCTGTTTAGTGCCATCTCCAAACCTTCTTCACGCACAAATACGCTGTGTCGCCGCAAGCGTATTTACGCATATGTTTATCTGTAGAAGCCCTTACAAGGGCTCTCCGGGACTTTCACCTAGCCTCAGGATTGGCCAGTAGTTGGTAGGTGGGGTTCCCTGCCGATCAGCCGATGCTCAGGTCCACTGTCCGTGCAGACAGCGATGGGTTCGCTCACACTTCCTTTTTATGCGCATGCATTTCACACGTGCGGAATAAGACGCAGCATGCTCTACTTCTAAGTCTATAGGCTATGTGCAAATGCATGCACAAGGAGAAGCGCAGTACGCTGCGCAATTCTGTGGGACAATCTGGAAATCATTAGGCTAAATAGCCATTTAAAAGGGAGCGTGATTGTGTCCAAGATGACAGCTGTCCCTGTCTGGTACCATCATCTCTATCAAGTGCTGGCTGTGTCCTTGTCGAGGGCCACATAAAATAATGTGGCGAGCTGCAGTCAACCCACGGGTCGCCTTGGGTTTGACATGTGCTCTAGATATAAAACACATGCCAATTACATGTATGTGTATATATATATATATATATATATAGAATGAGAAGCATTTCTTTGAACTGTATCTATGTCTTTAATGTATTTTATGCACTGCCGGAGACCGTTCATGTCAGTGCAAGATACGCCTGCACTGTAATTTAAAAGGCTGTGCAGCCTTATTTAGTCCCTAATGTGTTGATACCCCCACAAATTTGCGCAATTGTGCAGTTTGGCCTGGGTTGTTTGCCTCTTGAATCGCAAACCTCTCTTTCGGAAATAGGCAACTCACGTGTGCAAACGCTTTTTTTTATATCTGGCACCTGCTGGCATTTATTTCATGTCACTGCACAGCAAACTTGTGGAACATACAATGTCCAGGATTCACAACCCACAGGTTCCCCATAACTAACCCCCACCCGAGGCGACTAGAGAGTGTCCTCCTCTTTCTGACGGGTAACGGGCTGAAACTGGTCCGTACCAGACCTCAGGCTCCAAGTTCCTTACAGCTGCTCCTACAGCCGGTCTCTTTCTGGCTAGCATTCAGCTTTTTTCCCCCTGAGTGTGGAAGGAACTGATCTTTTTATCTAGTTCCTGCTACACCCACGGGTGTTCTCTCACTTCTGAGGTTCCAGAATACCTGTCTATCCCCCTCTGCAGGCCATTCTGTATATTGCACTCCTACAGCAGGTATCGGGTTTGTATTTGCGCACCCCCATAGACTTCTATGGTGCGGTTGGTGCACACCAAAATTTAGAACATTGCATCAAGAATGATGAGTTCTATACTTTGCATATTGCTTGCGCAAACACACTTGTTTGAAGAGGTCCTTAAGGGCAAGCTCACACGGAGGTATGTGTAAAACACTTCGTTAAACGCTGCTGTGTGAGCCGGCGGTGTGCAGACATATCGATGCGTAGGTCAGTGAGATCTCACGCACACTGTCATGCGCAGTCTGACACACACACACACACGCACATATATGTATATATTTTAATTACCGTTTTTGTCACTTAGCAAATTGCGTATAAACACTGTTCAGCGTTTATTATGCGCCTATAGAGAACAGGGCTCTATCGCTCGTAATACGGGGTGAAATAGAACATTCTGCGCTCTGATTTACGTGCGTATTATATGCAATAAAGAAACGCTAGTGTGAGTGGTTCGATGATAATAATCAATGTCTTCCATTGACTCCTATTAATTAACACGCATTAATATGCAATGACATTAGGCTTGTGTGAGCCTGCCTTTAGGCAAAAGTTCACTTTCACAGATCTGTAAGCGCCTGTCCTCAGTTATATCATAAGACCTGTTGCCATCTAGTGGCCGCCATATTGATTGCATGCCACTGCAATTGTTTTAGAGATACATTAGAGGAAAGACATCAGAATGACTCTTTTCAGAGCCCCGTACGTATGCTCTCCTATACAAGTCTATAGTAGGGCGCAGGTACGGGATTCGAAAAAGAGTCAGATTTTCCTTAGCTGCACGTTCTTTGCCGGGTGACAGCGCTGGATGGCAGGAGCGGGCGAGTATAAAACATACATCACCCGGCTCCCTGTCACCTCGCCTAACAGTACGATAACTTTGTTTATGGTGCCTTGGGGACGTGACTGGTTCCCTTTAATTCAATTTTGATTTATTCTAAACATTTTTTTTAAACAATTTTTGGTGTTTTGTATGACTATGCACAAAAAACAATTTCTAACTATTCCAGTTTTCACTCTATAATGGCTGCTAGTAGCATTCAAAGAAGAGAAGGAGCCCCATAATAAAGATAAAAATGGGCCCCTCAGTAAGGTGCTAGATGCAGGGTAACACCTATATATAGATAGCACACCTTTCACAGTAGGTGACGGTCACACCTCACCTCCTCCTCCTCCCTGCACAGGTCACAGAGCATGCCCAAAAAACTGCCATAGAAGTCAGTGAGAACCCTCCTGCCCATTTTGTTTATGGCCCATGAAGCTGCTGTAAAGCATATATTTTTAAATGCTGTCAACCGCAGATCAGGGAAAATGGTCGCCCCCCCCTAAAAAAATCTACAATCCGAAAATAAAAACAGATTAGAGAAGTAGAAAATAAATTAATATTTACTTACATTCTCTTTAGGATATTATTAATATTAGATCATTGGGGATCTGACTGCAGATTGAAGGTGCCACAGCTCTATACATCTTGTAGTGGCTATACTTGGTACTGCAGCTCAGTGCCTTTGACCAGAGTGGGACAGAGTTGTAATGAGCTGAAGTACCAGGAATATCCCGTGCTGGACCTGGTAAACAGTATGGAGCTTGACCCCCATGATCATACATCGATAGCCTGCCCTACGAATAGGCACCAATATCCTAGTCCTTAAATAAACCCTTTAACCCTTTGCGTGTATGCAGGAGATCTTGAGCCCTGCGCTAGAACAACTCTACAGATGTGAGATTAATCAGCACAGAATGAAGGCTGTTCTATCGGCAGTGGAGCGACGCAGGTAGCACAGTTGGTGGTACAGTTACCAAGGCAACTATTCGATGCCCGCGGAGTCTTGTGTATGGGTCCTGTTCTGCTTAATGCGACCCGTGCCCAGCACTCGTCTGGTATCATACCGTTGCTTTGGCAACTTTACCGCCTACCTGTGCCTCTCCACACCTCATCTAACATCTCAGGGAGGAAACCGCGTGGAAAGTGACGCGTTAAAATCAGGGCTAATTTGTGCTGTGCGATGGGCTGTAATAAGCGGGCATTGCGCAGTCTCTTAGGCCGCAGCACACGGGCCCTGGCAGCAGTGGCGTCCGTGCGTACCTGCTTTCTCTTTCTTCTTCCTGTAAGGGGGGTGGTCCACACGGCTCGCCGTCGGACATGCACAGTACAGATTTTTTTTTTAAAACTTGTGCTTTCCCCGTCAATTGTGGACGGACCGCGGGTCGGACGGCTTCTATTGACTTCAATGGAAGCCACCTGTGCGGACACCGTCGGAAAATGGAGCATGCTGCGATTTTTCATCAAAGAGCAGAAACCGCAATTTGTGTCCGCTCGTGTGCATAAAGAATCACTTCTGCATAGCATGATATGGGCTGTATTCGCCCGCTCTGTATTCCGCAGTTCTAATGCGCCCGTGTGCATTCAGCCTTAGGATGCTTTCACACGGGCCAGAATTAGCGGCACATTATGTACCCAAATCTCCACCTTAATCTGCCGCTGCGGATTCTGCACCAGAACCCACAAATCTCATTGTGCATTTTAGTGCAGAATTTTCTGCAGGACCGCAAGCATCCTGGCAGAATAATTGTGAAAGAGCCCTGGTCCTTTTTTAACCCCTTAATGCCACAAGATGTAAGTTTACATTTTGGCGGGGGGGGGGGGGGGGGGGGGGTATTTAATGCAACAGGAGGTAAACTTACATCCAGCTTCTCCCATCCCAATAATGCACCCCTCTCAGACTCTGGTAACGGGGTGACATCTCTTCTCTGCGTCATCAACAAGCTCTACACAAGTGGAAGAAGAGGACACACAAGGAGCCTCCGAGAGCCTTTTATAGTCTAAGGGAGGTTTCACACGGGTGATTGCGATATCGTTGCAAGAAAACTGCGGCAAAATCACGTTTGTTTATGCGATTTTTGAGCGTCAGTGTCGCATTTCCTTGCAAAAACATTGCTGCCGCGATTTTCTTGCGAGAAAGTCAATAGGAGTTTCTAATGTTAAAAACGCATCGCACGGCATGGAAATCGTAAGTTTGTGTGTTGGGATAAAAAGGAATCCCCATAGGGAAGCATGGGTGATAAAAAAAAATAAAAAATCACAAAATCTAAAAAGATCGGAAAGCATTGCAAATGTGAAGGAAACCACTGAATAGTACGGGTTTCATAATTCTCCATTCTTAGGCGCTCTCGCATCTCGGCCTTCGTGCAGAATTTTCTGCCGGACCGCAAATTCTGCCGCATGCTGGCAGAGCAATTCTGCCTGTGTGAAAGAGCCCTTAGACCATTTTTAACCCCTTAATGCCACAAGATGTAAATTTACCCTGGCAGGGGGGTATTTAACGCAACAGGACGTAAGCTTACAACCAACTTCTCCCATCCCAATAATGCGCCCCTCTCAGACTCTGGTAATGGGGTGACATGTCTTCTCTGCGTCGTAGAGGCGTCTAGTGGTCAACAAGCTCCACACAAGCAGAAGAAGAGGTCACTACATACAAGGAGCCTCCGAGAGCCTCTTATAGGCCAAGGGGGAACCACTTTTAGGTCCTCAGATGACAAGACTGTTCATCTAATCACCACAACTCTCATTATTTACATATCTGTCGGAGATGGAACTGCAGGACGAGTTTTACAGCAAAGCAACAACTCCTTCTGGGGGTGCGATTTATATTCACATAGAGGGTAGATGCGCTTTTACATTCACACATCGCAGATTCTGAATCTTCATTAAAAAAAATCTAATAAAAATCTGCAGTATTTTTTGCGCGGGGGACTTCGGTGCGGATTTTGATGCAGTTCCGCAGCAGACTTCACCCTTTCAGTCTTTGAGGCAAAATGTGACATTTTTTGATAGACGTGGATGTACCTTAAAATTCTGCAGCAAATTTCGCCTCAAATACCTACGTCAAGATCCGCAGCATTCTGTCGCAATTTTTACCATGAATCTGCACACAAATTCTGCCCTGTCATTAGGCGAAATCCACAGGCAGAGTTCTGATGTGGAAACGAGCGCTTCCTCAGTAAGAAGTGACTTAGCAGAAAGCCGCGGATTTTGCTGTGGCTTTTAGGGCGCCTTTACACTTGTAAGAAAATCGCATGTTTTTTGAGTGATACGAGTGAAAACGCAGAATTATGAAACCAAGGGTTTCATTCTTATTTGCGATGTTTTCACTCATGCGATGTGGAGTGAAAAAAAATTGCAGCATGTCCTATCTTTCAGCATTTTGCCTTTTTTCCCTATGGAGCCTCCTATTTATTGCATCGCAAAGCACGAACATGCGATTTTCGTGCGATGCGTTTTTTAACATTAGAAGCTCCTATTATCTAGCACAAGAAAAAGCATTGCTGGCGCTCAGGCATCTCATGGGCAGTATTGTGATTTTGCTGCGATTTTCTCGCGGCAATATCACGCCGTGGATCATGGTCCGATATCGCCCTCGCCATCCATGGTAAAGCCATGCATGTGAGGCGTTTTCACGTGAAAACAGCCTCATACCCCTGTGGCACTGAAGGAATCCCCTGGCGCAACTGTCACAGCCGTGGCAGGGGATCGCGGAGTTCTCCCATTGTTTTCAATGGGGCAGGTGCTACTGCCGTCGGCTCCATTGAAAACAGTGGGCAATATCGCAGAAAGTTAGGACATGCTGCGATTCTCTTCCTGCATAGCATTGGGATGCGGTGCTGTGCAGGAAAACATGGCTAATGTGAATGAACCCATTCAAAAGAATGAGTTTCATATCTGTGCGAGATTTGTGCGTCTCACAACACACAACTCTCGCACGAGTTTCATGCCAGTGTGAAGGCCCCCTTAAATCTAAAATCTCCTGCACATGGAGTGGAAAATTTCTGTATCAAATCCACAGCATTTTTTTAAAAACACTGTGGATTTGATACAGAATCCACAGAAATTTATGCTACGTATTTCAGCCCTTGAAATACGAGGGTTCTAACTTACAGCAGATCCGTATTATACTTAGCTGTGGGCTATTAGCTGCTGAAAGGCTGCAGTGAACATGGCCTATGAGAAAGTACCCTAAAAGAAATTTAGATGCATTTTTCATAGGAAATATTGTGTGTGCAGTACCAGTAGTAAGCACTAGGTGGCACCACCTTCCTTTCATTGCATGAGATATAGCCACTTGCTATCTATCATGTGTACAGCTATGGATCTTTATTTACCTTTAAATGGTGAAAGTTTGTGAAACTACTGAAAAGTTGATCCTTGTATTTCCAGCCAAGATATAATCATCAGCTTATGGAGCGTCCTGCGGGAACTGGAAGCGTTCCACTTGTAAGATCCGTAATCACACCGAGTCTACTTTATTTTCTGGATGAGAGGCAAACAGATAAAACTTTACTGGTGTGTGATAAAGATTAAGCTCAATCACAATCCCGTTCCTACACTGTATCAAGACATTTCCATCAATGGTCACCACCATAATGACCAAAATGTGGTGAGAATAGGAGAAGTGGCTGTCAGACGCACCTAGAGCCGCTTATCTCATAGGAGAGGAAGGATTAGTCAGGCTCAGATACTAGAGATACTTTGCAAAATGGGATCAACGTACACAAATATTGCATGTCATGTCTGCGTTCAGGTACATCGGAACATAATTAACGCACTGTGTTATACCTAGTGCAGGCCTAAGGGGGCGGAGCATGAAGCAGGGATTCCCTCATTGGCGGCGTTTGAGTTGCTGCGTTATGTTCTGCCCCCTCAGGTTCTGTACAAGGTATAACACATTGTATATATTTTTGCCTGCAGCGTTCTTTTAACCCCTTCTTGATGCAGCCCTTTTTGTTTTCATTTTTCCATCCCCACGTTAAAAAAAAAAAAAATCGTACCTTTCCTATATTTATGGTGATGTAGCTATGGGAGGGCTCATTTTTACAGGATGAGTTGTAGTTTTCAGGGTTACTATATAATGAATAGGAAAACTAAAAGATTTCTAAGAAGAGTGAAATGGAAAAAAAACCCAAAATGCAACCTCACCATTTTGTTGGGGGGTGCGGTCTTGTTTTACAGCATTCATGATGCAGTAAAAATGACATGTTCTCTGTCTTCTCTGGGTCAGTACGATTATGGAGATACCAAAATTTATATTTTTATACATCACATTTTTATGATTTACTACTCAAAAAAAAGACCTGTAAAAAACTTGCTACTGCTATTAACTTTTGGAGTTCTAATAATTAAAAAACCTTTTTAATCTTATTTTTACTTTCATTTTAAGTTCATTTAGGGGACCTGAACTCGCAATCATTAGATTGGTTATACAATATACAGCATCACTTCAGTATTGCAGTGTATTGTATTTCTGCAGGCATTTTATTAAGCCATCCCACATGTACAGCTTAAGGCTGGATTCAGACGACCGTATATCGTCTGGGTTTTCACGCCCAGCCGATATACGGCGTCTCTCTCTGCAGGGGGAGGAGGCTGGAAGAGCCGGGAGCAGTGCTCTGATCTCCCGCCCCCTTTTTGCCTCCTCTCCACCCCCCTGCACTGTTTTTAATAAGGAGAGGTGGGGCGGGGGCGGAGCTAATTCCCAGAACTTATCCCCACCCCCGTTCCGCCTCCTCTCATTGCAAATAGTGCAGAGGGGCGGAGAGGAGGCAGAGAGGGGTGGAGAGGGGGCGGGAGCGCAGAGCACTGCTCCCGCCTCTTCCAGCCTCCTCCCCCTGCAGAGAGAGACGCCGTATATCGGCTGGGCGTGAAAACCCATCCGATATACGGTCGTCTGAATGCACCCTAATAGGCAGAAATACTTTGCAGCACTGGGGGGCTTCACGAGGCCCCTACGCTGCCACGACAACTGAACTTTTCCTCGATCTTGTTTCGGGCGAGCTGCTTTGGAGACAGAGGGAGCCTTTTAGATGCCAGGTCTGACAGCAGCAGCTAATGGGTTAATTGCTATGATCAGCTTTGCCCTGAATCCAAACAATTTAGGCCAGGTGTCAGCTGTCAGAGACAGACGATTCTCGCCAAGCCTCCTCTATACAATGACATATGACATACACTGTACACGTACAGCAGATGTCTGGAAGGGGTTAAAGGAAATGTGTCATCAGAAAATAACCTATTGTTTAAATCAAGTCTTTATATTATACATGCTTTTTTATGATGTTCTAAGCTAACTACTAAGCCTAATTATAAACTGTCACTTCTAGAGATGAGCGAACGTACTCGGTAAGGCCGATTTCGCAATCGAGCACCGCGATTTTCGAGTACTACCGTACTCGGGTGAAAAAGATTCGGGGGGCGCCGTGGGTGAGTGGGGGGTTGCAGAGGGGAGTGGGGGGGGAGAGGGAGAGAGAGAGAGCTCCCCCCTGTTCTGCGCTGCTACCCCCCGCTCCACCACGCCACACCCCGCCCCCCGGCGACCCCCGATTCTTTTCACCTGAGTAGTGAAGTACTCGAAAATCGCGGTGCTCGATTGCGAAATCGGCCTTACCGAGTACGTTCGCTCATCTCTAGTCACTTCCTGTTCTGTAGAGAATTCTTTTCAGCAGTCATTTTATTATCTTCACAGGCAGGATTACAATGAAAGATGATACTGATACATAGATAACACAGGATTCACCAGTCACAATACGTAATGGCTAGAGATGAGTGAGCACCCAAATGCTCGGGTCCACGTTATTCGAGTCAAGCTTTTCGTAAAATTCGAGAGCTCTACTCGAGTAACAAACCCCATTGACTATAATGGGAGACTCAAGCATTTTTGTATGTGGGACGCCTGTTGCGGAGCTTTTTTTCCTTCTAGGTCTCTTGCTCTCTCTGTCGCGGTGGGGAGGGGCCAAAACAGGCACATCACAGCAGGGAGGAGCCAAAAACTGGGGCGGGGTCGAACATGGCTTGATGCTCATTCGAGTAATGAGCACTATCGAGTACGATAATACTCAAACGAGCATCAAGCCCGGCAGAGTATGTTCGCTCAACTCTAGTAATGGCATATCTTCCAACCATTCTACATCTAGTGGTACAATCCCAGTTTTGGGGTGTTGTCCCACTGTCCCAGGGCAGTCACCATTTTTCCTGCTATCATCTCCAATTGGCAAGCTCGGCAGCAGTGCCCTTTGTCTGTGTTTACCACTATATTATTCTCCCTATATATCTATCACATATTTTCCTCTCCCTGTGTCCTCCAAATTCCCCTCCGTCCATAGGGCTTGGTCACACAAGAAACTTAATTGCACAAAAGTTCTGCGTGAAAAAAAATCACGGCTTACTGCGCAAAAAAAGTGTGAATAAAAGATTTTTTCCCGCTAAAATCCCGAGCTGTATTGGCATTGAAACAACGCTGATGAGCAATGGAAAAAATGCGCTGCTGTTCAGCATTTTGGGGGCGGGAGACAGAGATCACCGCAGCAGCCCCGAAGTCCCTCTGAGCTTCAAGTTTTCACTTTTTTAAAGTTCCCGTTGTAAGCTTCTGTTAGTCCCTGGTGGGGATGAAGGAAATGCCTGCCGGTGCTTCGCCTCATCTACCTGGGGAGCCCCTTCATCCCCACCAGGAAAGGGAGATGAACGGGGTCCCCCAGTTTTTACCTTCATCTCTCTCTCTCCAGTGAAGGGAACCCCCAGGGAGATGAAAAGGGTTCCCACGGGGCTTCCTTTCATCGCTAGGGACTCCCTTCATCTCAGCGGGGATAAAGGGGGTTCTCCACAGTGGGGATAAAGAGGATTCCCCTGAGGATAAACTCTCTCCCCCTCCCTTTTTTCAGCTCCCATAGGAGTCTATAGACACTTCTGCGCACCAAAGATAGGTCAAGACTAGAGATGAGCAAGCACCCAAATGCTCGGGTCCTCGTTATTCGAGTCAAGCTTTTCGTAAAATTCGAGAGCTCTACTCAAGTAACGAACCCCATTGACTACAATGGGAGACGCGAGCATTTTTGTATGTGGGCTGCGAGGTCCCGAGCTTTTTTTGGTCTCTCTCTCTCTCTTTTCTTTGATCTCTCTTGGTCAGGAAATTGGTGTGATACATTGGGAATACAAAAGGAATAGAGGGGGGAAGTGCAGACAATGTGACAGAGACACCCTAAGGTCGGGCTCACACAAACGGGTCGGATTCCGCATGTGGTTGGCCCGCTGCAAATTCCGACTGTCAGCCCAGCTGGTGACCCTGCGAACGGTAAGGAATCGCATTGTAATGACCGCAGGTGGTCATGTGCACTACAGTGGTTTGTTTGTTTGTATTTCTCACACCCGTGTACAATGTTAATTACGTATGGCCTGCAGGTTGGACACCTCCATTGACATCAATGGAGGCTGTCTACATGGATTCCGCGGCAAAATAGAGCATGCTGCGATTTTTCTTCCACTCGCGGAATACACAATTGGTATCTGGGAGTGTCAAGGAATAATCGAAAAGGCGTGCCTTTCAATACCCATGTTTTACCGTGGAAAGTCCACACGGACGCCGGTCGTGGAATCCTCAATACAAATCCAATGTGTGAGCCCGGCCTAAGAGGGGGCTTGAAGGAGTTAATAGACAGCATCGCCCTCTACGAACTCTATTAAAATAGCAAAAAGAGCAATCCTTGCCCCTCCTCTGCCGCCATGATCCAGCGCTGTAGCCCCACTCTCCTCCTGGTGTTTGTTGTGCAGATGATGCGCACTCACTCAGATTTTCGGAGGTCTGAAAAGAGTCCGATTTTTAGAATGCGTTCAGACTTCACCCTTTAATGTAAACAATGGCTGCGCATGTGCGGCCACTCCATTCTTTTCCAATGAGACTACAATCGCCTGGCTGTTTCTGACAGTCCTGCGGAAATTAATGCAGTGGCAACCGCCATCACTCGATGCAATGCGACGGAACGTGTGGGGACTTCACCAGGAGACAGCGCGGGAACAAGAAAATGGGTGAGTATAAAAATGACATTCCCTGCCCCCCCCTTCCCGTCAGCATCCCAAACAGCACCATCATTTAGTTTATAGCCTTGTTCCGAAGTGAGAGATTAGCTATGCAACTCCTTCTCACTGCAGTGGGTGTAGCAAGCCCGCAGTGAGGAGGGGGGACATAGGACCCCATTCCAGGATCAGTAGGGGTCTCAGCGGTGACCCCCACTGTTCAGACTTTTATCACCTATCCCATAAAAGTTAGTTCAGGTACAACCCCTTTAACTGACAAATTCAGCTCTGCTATATCTATATATCCTGCATAGTGCCAAGGTGTTTGGAGGCGAAAGGCGCCTTCGTATTTAGTAATCGTATAATAGGAGATGAACGGTCATTGTATCTGTAAATGGCGCTCCCCTGTGAAAACATTATTGTAACACTTTCTCCTATTTGGAGACCATGTTGGAAACGGCCAAGTGTTTGGCCGAGCGCGATTCATTTTTATAATTGTTTGAGGCAATTATGGCGCAGCTTTGATGCCAAGAAAACAAACTTGACTTGTTGTGCTGGCTCGCGTCTTATTTCCACTGTTTTGTTATTATATTTTTAGGAGTTTTATGCCAATTTTCATCCCCGTAACATAAGTGTAGTATCATGTTATGACAACAAATGTCATTCTCCGCCGAGTCCAGGCCAAGGCAGAGCAACCAATGCTACGAAGTAGGGCGGAGATCACAGGGGGGCTGTTGCTATAGCGACCGCACGTGAAGGAGCAGACTTCTGATTTCCCAGACCCACCACCAACGTTCTCATTCCCAGGTTACGCTGCCAAAATCGTAAGACTTCAGAAATCCTGGCTCCTTCTCTGCAGACATATGGAGGTGGGGAAGGCAGCAGATGTTCTTTCACTACAACATGGAGGAATTCTGAAATTGTAGCAATGTACCGTACGCTTCTCATCATCCTGCCAATCCCCCAAAACCTAAACAGGTATGTACAGCCAAGTGCTGAAACCAAAAACACAGTGAGACCCCTGCAGAGAGTCGAAAAGCTGCTGGAGGGTTGTGTTTTTTTCACTTTTGGATTGGATCTTTGCAAATAGAAGTAATAAAAATATAAGAGTCTGGAGCGCCCCCTATGGCAGCAGGCTGGCTGTGTCATCTGGAGCGCCACCTACAAGAGCAGTCTGGATCTGTAGTCTGCAGCATCCCTATATCAGGAGTTGGGTTGTGTAGTCTATGGGTAGCTTACAGCGCCCCCTATAACAGCAGTCTGATTGTTTAATCTGAGGTATCCCCTATATATCATCGGTCTGTATGTAGTCTGGAGCACCATTATAGCAGCAGGCTGGCTGTGTAGTCTGGAGCACCGTTATAATAGGAGACTGGAGCGACTCCTATAATAGAAGTTTGGATATGTAGAGTGCTCCCTATAACAGTCTGCTTGTGTAGTCTGGAGCATCCCCTATTGCATCTGTTTGGATGTATAGTCCAGAATGCCCCCTATAACAGCCATTTGGATGTGTAGTCTGGAGCGCCACCTATAACAACAGTCTGCTTTTGTAGTCTGGAGTGCTTTCTGTAACAGTTGTCTGGAGTACCCCCTATGGCAGCTGTTTGAATGTATAGTCTGAACTGCTCCCTAATACAGCCGTTTGGATGTGTAGTCTGGACTGCCCCCCTATAACAGCTGTTGTGATGCATAGTCTGGACCGCCCCCCATAACAACAGTCTGCTTGTGTAGTCTGGGGTGCCTTCTGTAACAGCCGTCCAGTTGTGTAGTCTGGACCGCCCCCCATAACAACAGTACTTGTGTAGTCAGGGGTGGCTTCTGTAACAGTCGTCTAGTTGTGTAGTCTGGACCGCCCCCCATAACAACAGTCTGCTTGTGTAGTCTGGGGTGCCTTCTGTAACAGTCGTCTAGTTGTGTAGTCTGGGCCGCCCCCCATAACAACAGTACTTGTGTAGTCAGGGGTGGCTTCTGTAACAGCCGTCCAGTTGTGTAGTCTGGACCACCCCCCATAACAGTCTGCTTGTGTAGTCTGGGGTGCCTTCTGTAACAGCCGTCCAGTTGTGTAGTCTGGATCGCTCCCCATAACAACAGTCTGCTTGTGTAGTCTGGGGTGCCTTCTGTAACAGCCGTCCAGTTGTGTAGTCTGGATCGCCCCCCATAACAACAGTCTGCTTGTGTAGTCTGGGGTGCTTTCTGTAACAGCCGTCCAGTTGTGTAGTCTGGACCACCCCCCATAACAGTCTGCTTGTGTAGTCTGGGGTGCCTTCTGTAACAGCCGTCCAGTTGTGTAGTCTGGATCGCTCCCCATAACAACAGTCTGCTTGTGTAGTCTGGGGTGCCTTCTGTAACAGCCGTCCAGTTGTGTAGTCTGGATCGCCCCCCATAACAACAGTCTGCTTGTGTAGTCTGGGGTGCTTTCTGTAACAGCCGTCCAGTTGTGTAGTCTGTACTGCCCCCTATAACAACAGTCTGCTTGTGTAGTCTTGGCCGCCTCCTATAACAGCTGTTTGGATGTGTCGTCTGGACCGCCTGCTATTATAGCAGTCTGCTTGTGTAGTCTGTAGCACCCTCTATAACAGCAGTCTGCTTGTGTAGTCTGTAGGACCCCCTACAACAGCAGTCTGGCATTATAGTGTACAGCTCCCTTAATAATGTCAGGTCAGTAGGGGTCAGATTCCTGGCACCACTGCGATCCGCTGTTTGCCAAATTGCTGCAATTCCTTCATTGAATACCAGGCACAGTGCCATACATTGTATAGTGGCTGTGCCTGATATTGCAGCTCATTCCCATTCGCTTAAATGAGACTGAGCTGCAGAAAGGCCATGTGACCGATTAAAGTGATGTCACTTATTGGTGGCAGAGGACAGTTAGGTATTGCGTCTTTTATTATTTTAGCACGGGGAACCTTATAGATGGAATGGTGGCTGCAGGCAGCAAGAATTGTATCATTTAAAGGGGTTTACACTGAGATTTAAACTTATCCCCTAGGAAAGAGGATAAGTGTCTAAATGGTGGATGGCCAATCATTGGAACTCCTTACCAAACATGAAAATGTGGATACTGTATTGTCCATATGACATGGAGCAGTGGGTAAACATGCATATTACTGCTCTGTTCATCTCTATGGGACTGCTGAAGAGAAACTGTAAGCAGTGTTCATCTGTATTTGTCTGTTCCATAGACATGAATGGAGTGACATCACACACTCTTAATTGCTGCTCTGTTAACACCGTAACTCCACTATGAACACTAGTGGGGGCCTCAGCGGTCGGACCACCACTGATCAGAGACTTATCGCCTACCCACAGTTTAAATCTTGGGATGACTATGCAGGGAATTAGTATGTGAAAAACAGATATCAGACCGCTATAAGGGGGTTCTTTGACATGGTGGCGCTATCTCATTTTCATTCTTTGCATTGAATTTCACAGATGTGAGATGGTAGAAATATTGCAATAGCATATATATATATATATATATATATATATATATATATATATATATATATATATAAAGGGGTTACTTGCTCACTGACACTGCTCTGCAGCTTCTCTCTCTGGCTTTCAGCAGGCAACTGAATGCATCTTCCAGTATACAGAAGGCCTGCTTACAGCCCCTTGCACACCATTCTGTGCACCGCCATGCCACATATTCCGCCACTTGATAAAGGCTATAGGCCTAATCACAGCTTTTGCCCATCCAAGATCAACACTCCAGGCTCTGGGATCTCTATGTCGAGCTATCACTCCACTTTTCTTCATTTTCTATAAAACTAAGAATCTCTTCACTCTTTTTTACATTCTCAACTACCTTACCAACATTTTCTGTTCCTTTACTGGCACTTTTCTAACTGTCACCTCTCGACCTTGCATTTCTTACTGCAACTCATCTTTCTCATTGCTGAACTGCTGTTGGTTCTTCAGTTGCTCCTCTTCAGGTCCTCGCGTGGAGTCTGCCTCTACTGACTCTGTTTTGCTACTCTCTGCAACTTCTTTTACATAGTTTTCTTCATCTGCAACTTCTGAGGCCTCTTTTTCAGTCTCTGCTTCTTTAGTGGCTTTTTCATCTTCAGCAGCCCCACCGTCTGTCTATGCTTTGGTCTCTTGTACTTCAGAGAATTGCTCACCCTTCATCTGTTGCTCAGCCCTCACCTTCTCAATGTCTTGACTATCATTTACAGAGGCGATTTTATTTATTTATTTTTTTCCCTCAAGACTTTTTTAGTTTTTATAAACTGTTCACCTGTAGCACCCAGGTCACCTTCTAAGCATACATTGGCATGCTTTATTGCTTGTATCTCATTTTTAAGATTCTCCAACAGGGTTTTCATTCCTTCTACTGGTTGTTGGAACACGCTCTTGAGCTTTTCTTGTACTAGAGTTCTCTTTTAGCATCCATCTTGGTGCTAATCCAGTCTTGTATTTCCATGCACACTTGCTTGTTAAGTCGTTCTGCCTCAGTCATCATCTCAAGGGCCTTTTCCAGGCTGCATACGAAGGAGAGCACTTTGACTTCTTCCTCTGGAGCCTTTTCTTCAGCCTGTTCACGTTTAATGGCATATCTCACAGACATGATGTTCTCTTCAGTAAGCCCCTGTTCACACATCTTCTGTTTCTTCTCCCAGCTGGACATCATCTGACATTGGTGGCCAAGCTCCATAATAATATCTTCTAATTCCTGCTAAAGACTTATTTTAAACTGCTCTAATTTATCATAATAACAATCTTTATTTTATTCTGCAGCGCTTGACTACATAGTAACATAGTATGTTAGGGTGAAAGAAGACGAGGTCCATCCAGTTCAGCCTCTTTCGAATCCCCCTACTTGTTGCTTTTTGTTCATACCGTTGATTTATAGCTTCCAATTCTTCTAAGATTTTACTCTCTTGCTCATCAACAGAGACCCAGCATGCCGGGCTCTCCATTTTCTTTATCATATCTGCAGCCATATTCTGTTTCTGCATCTACCTCTAATTGTTTGAGGAACAAAATTCTTTCATTTTCCATTTATTTCAACCTGGTACTAAGGTCAAGCTCCTGACTTCTTCTTGCAACGATTTCTAAGACTCTTCAGTCTGAGCTTCCAATTCCACCTGCAGTCTGTTCACCTTCTCAGACAGCTCAGTCTGTACTCTGTCACCTTCAGTGATTTTTACTTGTAGCTCTTAAAGCTGTGTCTCTACCCTTTTTTCTTTTTGTCTTCAGAGCCACTCTTGTCTTGCAGAAGTACCTTTATCTCACTGTTAAACTCATTAAGTTTTACTTTCCAGAGCCTGTTTAGTTTGCTCCAACTGTTTGGACAGTTCCTCCATAACTTGAGCATGATTCTGTTTAAGCTCCTGGATTTTAGCTTCATGTACTTCAACTTTTTTCAACGAAGCGTTTCTTCAACTGGGTCACCTCTGACTCAGAGTGCTTCTTGGGCTTCTTTGACGTCCAGCATATCTTCCAAGACCCTTATTTGTTTTTCTGCCTAGCGGCAAGCATTTTTCTCTGATTCGAAGTTTTCCTGGAGTTCACTTATCTGAGACTCCAATTCACCATTTTTCTTAGCTAACTGCATTTTCTCTGCCACTTGTGTTTGCAACTCTGCAATTTGATTACGCGAATCTGTAGAATCTCTTGCTGTACTCTCCTACAATGGCCTGCAATTCCCTGACACCCCTAGACTGGACGACAGGCACGGCGGAGGAGTGGGCATTCTACTTTCGCCAAATTGCACCTTCCAGATCATCCTCCTGGTTCCCTCACTCACTTTTCCATCATTTGAAGTGCTTTCCCTACAACTCTCTCATCCACTGCCCCTGCGAGTTGCTGTCATCTACCGACCCTTGGGTCCCACCCGCCTATTCCTGGACCACTTTACCACCTGGCTCCCCCCACTTCCTATCTTGTGAAATCCCAACCCTCAACCTCGGCGACTTCAACTTCCTCACTAATGACCCCACCTTCCCACCTGCCTCCCAGTTTTTAAGACTCACCTCCTCCCGTGGCCTATCACAACTCTCAGACTCCCATACTCACAGAGACAACAACACTCTCAACTTAATTTTCCTCCACCTCTGCTCAGCCTCCCACCTCGCAGACTCCCCCTCTCGGATTACAACCTTCTCTCTTTGTCCATCAGGCACCCTAGCATCTCACCAGACCCTCCCACCGATCGCACCTCTAAAACCTCCAGCCCGTCCACACCCAACAGTTTGCTAAGAACTTACAGTCTTCCCTGTCCCCATCTCTCTCCTCTCATGCCCCAACCAGATTGACGAACACTACTCCACCACCTTCAGAATCGCTCAGGATGAAGCGGCACCCCCTATGACCAGAGACGTCCACCGCAGACCATGGTAACCTTGGCTCACGCCCCAAACGTGCTTTATCTGGCGATGCTCTAGGTATCCTGAACGGCTGTGGAAAAACTCAAAACAGCCCACAGTCTTCCTCTCCTTCAAATTTATGGTCAAAACCTACAACCTCGCCCTTCACCATGCCAAACAAGTTTATTTCACCTCCCTCGTCTCCTCACTATCCCACAACCCGAAACAGCTTTTCCATACATTCCACTCCCTCCACAGCCCAAAGAACTGGCAACTGTAACGGATCTGTGCTGAAGAGCTAGCCGCCCATTTGGAATAAAAAAAGTAGGAAACATCCAAAAAGAAATCACCGAACACAATACGTCTAGCTCCGACCCCGGTCTCTTCAGCATCCATCACTCGCTATCTACACTAGAACCAGCGTCAGAGGAAGAAGTCCCCAGACTGCTTTCCGCAGTTCATCCCACCACCTGTGCTAGTGACCCTCACACCTCCTCCTGTCCCTTTCCCCGGCAGTCATTACCCACCTCACAACTAACTTCAACCTCTCCCTGACCTCTGGCATTCTTTTTTCTTCATTCAAACATTCCATTATAACCCCCTGCTAAAAAAAATCCGACCCTTTAACCTCCTCTTCATCTCCAAAATACTAGAATACCTGGTCTATTCCCACCTCACATGCTTTCTCTTTGATAACTCTCTCCTCGACCCCCCCCCAGTCTAGCTTCTGCCTCCTACACTCAACGGAAACTGTGCTCACAAAAGTATCCAATGACCTGATGACGGCAAAGTCTAGAGGTGACTACTCCCTACTAATCTTTCTTGACCTCTCCACTTCGTTCAACATTGTCAACCTTGACCTCCTCCTCGCTATGCTTCGCTCTGTCGACCTAAAGGACACTGCTCTCTCCTGGTTCTCCTCCTCCCTATCTGTCCGCTCTTTGAGTGTCTCACTCTTTCAGAGGCTCTTCCTCCTCTCCGCTCCCCTTCGCTGTCGAGGTACCCCGGGCTCGGTCCTCGGACCCTTTCTCTTCTCTATCTATACAGCCCCAATCAGACAAACCATCCGCAGATTCGGCCGCCAATATCAGCTCTATGCTTACAACTCCCAGTTATACACCTCTTTCTGCGACATCTCAGCACCATTCCTCCAAAATGTCACCGACTGTCTGTCCGCAGTCTAATACCATGTCCTCCTTTTTTCTCAGACTAAACCTCTCAAAAACTGACCACCTTGTCTTTCCGCCTTCTGCCAGCTGACCTCCCCCCAACATCTCCATATCAGTATCTGGCACCATCATAACCCCCAGACAGCATGCCCGCTGCCTTGGAGTCACACTGGATTCTGACCTCTACTTCACCCCCCACATCCAATCTCTGGCCCGAATACGCCACCTGCACCTCAGGAATATTGCTAAAACCCGGCCGTTCCTCACCACGGACACATTAAAGACACTCGCTCTCATCCATTCCTGACTCGACTACTGCAACTTGCTGCTCATCGGCCTTCCTCACACCAGACTCTCCCCTCTCCAATCCATACTAAATGCGGAAGATAGACTCCTCTTCCTATTAAGCTGCTTCTTGGATGCCTCTGCACCATGCCAGTTGCTGCACTGGGTGCCCATACACTACAGAACCCAATTCAAACTCATCACCCTCAGCCACAAAGCTCTCCATGGTGCCGCACCACCATACATCACCTCCTTCCTGTCCATACATCACCCAGCCCGCACACTCCGATCCACTAACATACTCAGGCTAAACACCCCTTTAATATGAACCTCACATACCCACCTCCAGGACCTCTCTAGAGCAGCAGTGGTCCTCTTGAATGCACTACCCCAAAACACACAGAACTTCAGATACACCTTAAAAAGGCACCTCTTAAAAGAAGCATACCAAATCTACTGGTCTAATCCCCAACCCCCCAATCATGCCCCCTGCCCCTTCCTATGGCTCCCCACATTTTCCACTCTGCCTATTGTGTATACTTTCTGCCCCAGTACCTCCTTATCTCCCAACCCCATTTTGTTCTGAAAAACTGAATACCACATTTAATTGTTGTACTGTTTGTGTTCCCGTGTGCCTCATCTCCTGCCCCTGTACCTCCTGTATCACCCCCACCCTGTTTGTTTCCAAATAATTGAACAACACATGTAACTGTCATATTGTTTGTGCTCCCCCAGGCTTTGAAAGCGCAGTGAAATAAGTTAGTGCTATACATATAAAGATTAATAGAATTATTTTTTTAATATATTTTTTGGGTGAATTTTTTTTCAATTTTTCAGCTTTATTGGGGGGTAAAAAGCTAAAAAGAAAACAGATTTTTTTTTTCTAAATTTACAGTTGTTTATTTAAAAAAATAGTATATTTACACTAACAGAAAGTACAGGAATGGGTTCCTCGTTTTGTTTCGGACGTTTTGATATATAATTTGTATAGTCTCGGACTACATGGCGATAGTTTAGGTTGGCGTTGGGTCATTTTCTTTCTATATATATATATATATATATATTTTTTTATTCTGTAATTTTTTTAAACTTATTTTTGTAACTATTTTTGTTTAACATCGATGTCCTCCATGACGTCATATAAGAGCTTTTATCTTTTTTTTTACATTTCACACTTTACCACTTTAGATGGAGCATCCATAAGAGCAAAATCCATAGAAGCTCCAGTTACAGGGAAAAACATTTCCCGGCAGTGACAGTAGTCACTGGCAGAGCTGATATGGGTCTGCTAGAACCCTGTAGCTCTGCTGTGGCAGGGGGCATGCAACAGTCACATGATTGCTGGGTCAAATAGCAGATATGACACTTCCGCTTTCTCTCTTCACGACATAGCGCTCATTAAGCAATATGTAGCCTGTAAGAGAGAAGGCAGAAGAAGTTAAAAACTGCTTCTTCCTTCTCCTCCAGGTCTTCAGCTGTGGCTAACAGCCGAGGACCTGACCTGCTCCTGCTACATTGCAGGAACTTTAATCCTGTATCATATTTTTATTATCGGCCGGGATTAAAGCCCAGGACCAAGCGCTGTAAATTTACGATGCTTTGGTCCTTGATTGGTTAATTTTAAACACTTCACGTCTCCTGCGGCCCAATAAACAGGATGATCAGTTAGGCCGCCTGCAGATGAGCGGGTCGGATCCGGCGGCGAGGATTCTCGTCGTGCGATCCGACCCGAGCGCCTGCAGGGACGAGCGTGTACTCACCCGCGCCCGGCGGCCCCGGCTCCTTCATGTGCCGGCTGCAGGGAAGCCGGCGCATGCGCAGACTGGAGCCGGCGTCTGGGTGAGTGACGTTTCTGTGCGAGGCTCAGCATCGATTCAGGAATGCTGTCCTGAAATTGTGTTGACCATGTGGTATTGACCATAGTTCATAGTTCATCTTCATTACAGGGCTGTGGAAGAGCATTGACTCGACATTTAATCATCTATCACAGATTCTCAATTGAAGAGGGATCTGAGGATCGTGCTGGTCAAAGAATCACTTGGACACCTTGCAAAGCATGCCTGCTGATGTTCGCTGTGTGGGGCTGCATGGTATCCTGCTGGAAAATGGCGTTAGGTACGCCCTGAAGATACTGTAGTGCGATGGGGTACAGCATGTCATCAACATAATAATGTGCCGTCAGTGTGCTTCTGATGCGTACTAGAGCTGATCGGCTGTTGATGGCATCCCAAACCATGACTTCACATTGACAAGCTGTGTGGTGCTTCAAAATGTTGGAAGGATCAGCCGAATTCCCATGTTGCCTGCAGGCCCTCACTCAATGATCATCATTCCTGAGACGGAATCTCAACTAGTCGCTGAACACCACACTGCATGATTCCTCATGCCAGGTAGTTTTGGCGTGACAGCACTGTGAGCATTAACGATGATGGTGAGGTGGGAGGGCAGTCATCGCAACAGTCAACTTGTCTGTAAACCAGCTGCAGCCAATGTACAAGAAACTGTCATTGTTGACACTGGAGCATCCAAATCTGTCCATACACCTCGCTGAACACCTCCATCTTTAGGGGGGCCGCCACTGCATTGTGCACATTTTGTTTTGCTGACCACTATCTCCAAGTTCCATGGGTCGTGGCGTCCTGTCGAATTCCTCAGGCTGGGTTCACATTTGCATCGGAACATTGGAGGTTCCATCGCAGATCCGGCACAAAATACCGGAAGAAATGGCGCTGCATGCAGGACTTTTTCTTCCAGTAAAATGCCGGGCAGAGTAGCAGAAACTAAACAGACCCCAATATAGTCAATGGGGTCCATTCGGTAGTGTTCAGTTCTGTCATAAGACGGAGTTGTTCAGCCATGGGATTCCCCTTTTTTGCTCCATTCCCCTGCTGCACATGAGAAGGCAGCCTTACACATTACTTTGCAAAGAACAACCCGCCGTAGGTAGCCTGATGATGAAACCCTTAGGCCTCATGTCCACGGGAAAAATATGATTTAGGATCCGCAGCGGATTACCTGCACGCGGATCCGCACCCCATAGGGATGCATTGACCACCCGCGGGTAGATAAATACCCGCGGATGGTCAATAAAAGGGATTTAAAAAAAAATGGAGCATGAAAAAATCTGGACCATGCTCCATTTTCGTGCGGGTCTCCCGCGGGGACGGCTCCCGCGGGCTTCTATTGAAGCCTATGGAAGCCGTCCGGATCCGCGGGAGACCTAAAATAGGAATTTAAAAGAATTTACTCACCCGCAGCGGGCCGGGAAGGTCTTCTCTTCCTCACGGCCGCATCTCCCTTGCTTCGGCTTGGCGGATGTGCCCGGCGCATGCGCGCGGCACGTCGACGACGTGCCGGCGACGTGCCGCCGGCGTGAGGAATCCGTAGCGGGCCCGATTTTTCCCGTGGACATGAGGCCTTAGTAAACTCGTCCGTTTGACGAAATGGCTCTCAACAGCATCTTAGAGGCATCTTCTCTCCTTAATCTTTCTTCACACAAAGAACAATGACACAAAGTAGTTTCTGTGGGCATGGCAACATCGCCAAAGTTAGCTTTACTGACTGGTTTTCTCCTTGTATCACATTCCCAGATCACGTGATTGCCCAAAAATGCATCAATTTACATGACTTGTCTGAACATATTCTGAAAAAACTGACTCAGACTCTTCACGGTTTGGCCTTGGGAATTTCCCTGTGAAGCATTATGTATATAAATGATATATATCAGTATATACTGTACATGTAAAAGATTTAGGCAGGTGTGAAAAAATGCTGCAAAGTAAGAGCTTTTTTGCATAACTAAAAGGCGTCGGGTTGCCTCCAAATTTATCTTGCAGCAGGACAACAACCCCCAAACATCCAGCCAATGTCATTAAAGGGGTTGTCTCACGGCAGCAAGTGGAGTTATACACTTCTGTATGGCCATATTAATGCACTTTGTAATGTACATCGTGCATTAAATATGAGCCATACAGAAGTTATTCACTTACATGTCCCGTTGCTGGCGTCCTCGTCTCCATGGTTCCGTCTAATTTCGCTGGCGGCCTGCTTTTTTAGACGCGCTTGCGCAGTCCGTTCTTCTGCTCTGAGCACGAGCCGCTTCAGCGTGCTCGCCGCTACAGCTCTTCTGCGCATGCGCAGACGAGCTGTAACTTCTCGGGAGCGCGCTGGAGCGGCCATTCTGCTACCATCCTCTCTTAGAGGAAGGTGCAGAAACTTGAGCCGCCCAGCAGTGCCTAGAAGCTGCCCAGCCATGCCGAGAAGCCGCCCAGCCATGCCGAGAAGCCACCCAGCTGCCCAGGTAAGTGATGGGTCGGGGGTGATGTGTGACTAACTGGCCTGGGCCCCGGGGCCTAGCGCTGGGCCCCGGAGCCTACATCTGTAGCGAGGGGACTGCCGCTGGGCCCCGGGGCCTATCGCTGGGCCCCGGAGCCTACATCTGTAGCGAGGGGACTGCTGCTGGGCCCCGGGGCCTACCGCTGTGGCCCCGGAGCCTTAGTCTGTTGTCAGGGGACTGCCGCGGGGGAGCCGGGGCCTAGCGCGGGGGAGCCGGGGCCTAGCGCCGGTTACCTGCTGCCTGGCGGTGGGTGACTGTGGCCCAAGAGCGTGTGCCGTGGTCGGCCGCGTTCAATCCCGAGGCCCGGTCGGTGGCTGTGGGGTCCAGTCGGCGGCTGCGGTGGGTCTGGTCGGCGGCTGCGGGGCGTCTGGTTGTCAGGGAGACACAGCTGGTAGCGTCTCGGGAGCGCGCACGTCGGGCTACAGCAAGCGCGGTGCACCATGGGAGAAACCCGCGGTGCACCTTGGGAAAAGAACCGGCGGCCATCTTTGGGAAACGTTTTATAAGTTGCTGAAACACAAGAACTGTGAGTAGAAACCTGCTTTAAAACCCATTTACACGTGTGCATAGTAATTTATGCTTAAGATGGGGGACTGGGCAATAAAAAAATTCCACCCTTGCCTCGAGACAACCCCTTTAAGAACTATCTTCATCGTAAGAAAGAACAAGGAGTCCTGGAAGTGATGACATGGCACCACAGAACCCTGATCTCATCACCATCCAGTCTGTCTGAAGAAACAGAAGGATTGGAGCAAGCTGACATCCACAGGAGTTCTATGCTTAGTTCTCCAAGATGTCTGGAATACCCCCCCCCCCCTTCCTGCTGAGTTCCTCCAAAAACTGTGTGCAAGTGTAGCTAGAGGAATTGTTGCTGTTTTAACCCCTTGAGTGGCACGCCCGGAAATTTTCCGGGACGAGCTGCACTGCTCATAGCGATATAGCCCGGAAGATTTCCGGGCTATGTATCACTATGGGAGCTGCAGAGCATAATGCCACAAGCTGTGGCAGTGTGCTCTGCCTGCACAGACCCACACAGAACAAAGCAGGACATTAAGAAGCAGGAAGATATTGCAGATATGCCGGCAATCTCCTGCTTCTAAGTCTCCTGCTTTGTTTACAGGTTGCTATAGAGACCATCGGCTTGTCAGAAGCAAGCCGATGATCTCTGTGGCAGGGAGAGCTGGTGCTTGGCTGTCAGAGGACAGACAGGCACCAGCTCTTACAGCAGAGATCACAGAAAACGTCTGATCTCTGCTGTGCTAACCCTTTACATGCTGCAGTCTATGTGACTGCAGCATGTAAAGGGCTGTCACCATTGGACCCCCCCAGAATGTGATCAGGGAGTCCTGATGGGTCTCTGTGGAAGTCCCCTAAAGGGACAATAATAATAAAAAAAAAAAGAAGTAAAAAATTATTTAAAAAAAATAAAATACATAAAAGTAAACACACTTGTCTCCCTTTTACTTTGTGAAAAATTAAAAATAAAATTACACATGTGGTATCCCTGTGTCGTAATGACCCAGAGAAGGAAGTTAGTACATTATTTAACCCCTTAATGACATGGCCCCTTTTTTTCTTCTTTCCCCGTTTCTTTTTTTCCTCCCCCAGTTTAAAAAATCATAACTCCTTTATTTTTCCATCAACGTTGCTGTATGAGGTCTTGTTGTTTTTTACGGAATGAGTTATATTTTTCAATGGTGCCATTTAAAGTACCATATAATGTACTGAAAAACTTTTACAGAAATCTAAGTGGAGTAAAATAAAAGAAAAATGACATTCCACCATCCTTCAGTGCGTTTTGTTTCTACAGCACACAAACTGCAACAGAAATGACCTGATAACTTTATTCTATGGGTCGGTACGAGTACTACGATACCAAATGTGTATACTTTTTTTGCTGTAGTACTTGTATTTTTTTTTCAAAGACATTTAATTTTTTAAAATTATTTTCTGCTGCATCTTCTGCGCACAATAACTTTTTTATTTTTCCATCGACGTACTTGAGCAAGGGCTCATTTTTTGTGGGACGTCCTGTAGTTAACGTTGGTACCATTTTGGAATGCATACGACTTTTTGATTGCTTTTTATTGCATTTTTTCTGGGAGACAGGGTGACTGAAAAAGTGCATTTCTGGCGTTCTTTTTTTTTTTCAGACTACGTTCACCGTGGGGGGTAAATCATGCACTGTTTTGATAGATCAGACATTTACGAACGTGGTGATACCAAATATGTATTTTTCTTTTATGATTTAGATTTTTTTTATTATAGAAATGGCAAAAGGAGGGTGATTTAAACATGTATTACTTTTTTTTCCCTAATCTCCCTACAAATTTTTTCACAAAAGTTATGCAATACATTATATATACCCAAAAATGATGCCATCAAAAAGTTCAACTTCTCCAGCAAAAAACAAGCCCTCACATGGCCGTGTCAATGGAAAAGTGAAAAAGTTATGGCTCTTGGAACGCGACTGCAAAATTAGTTGAAATTAAATGATTGGCCCATTTAAAAAACCTGCCCTGATGGGTACGACAGGGGGGTAAGAAACCCGCCACTCAAGGGGTTAAAGGCAAATATTGATGTGATTTAGATTTCTCTTTTGTTCGTTCACTTTGCATTCTGTTAATTGACCAAAAAACTATCAAAGGGGTTTTCAAAACATAAAAAAAAGTTAATCACCCTTAGTGTGCGTTCACACGAGCGTAGGCGTATTTACGGTCGCACGTGCGCAGCGTATAATCGCCGGAAAGAACGTTTTTCGGCGATCATGACCAGAGCTAGAAAGCGTATTATCGTTTGTACCTACTTTGCAAACTATCTTTTCGGCCATCGAATATGCGTTGGCGCGTATTTCGGTCGCGTATGTTCCGTGTTTTTTTCGGGTTGCCGTTTTTACGCGCCGTAAAATCGCCCGTGCGAACGAATACATTCTAAACCAACACCTCAGATGGTCACGTATATACGATTGGGCGCAAAAACGCGCTGTTTATGCGCTCGTGTGAACGCACCCTTAGGCTGCATTCCCACGAACGTATATTGGCTCGGTTTTCACGCCGAGCCGATATACGTCATCCTCATCTGCAGGGGGGAGGATAGAAGAGCCAGGAGCAGGAACTGAGCTCCCGCCCCCTCTCTGCCTCCTCTCCGCCCCTCTGCACTATTTGCAATGGGGAGAGGCGGGCCGGGGGCGGGGCTAAGTTCCGAGAATTAGCCCCGCCCCCGTCCCACCTCTCCCCATTGCAAATTGAGAAGAGGGGTGGAGAGGAGGCAGTGAGAGGGCGGGAGCTCAGTTCCTGCTCCTGGCTCTTCCATCCTTCCCCCCGCCCCCGTCCTGCCTCTCCCCATTGCAAATAGAGAAGAGGGGTGGAGAGGAGGCAGTGAAGGGGCGGGAGCTCAGTTCCTGCTCCTGGCTCTTCCATCCTCCCCCCCTGCAGATGAGGACGACGTATATCGGCTTAGCATGAAAACCGAGCCGATATACATTCGTCTGAATGCAGCCTCAAAATGCAGAAGAATTTAATACCTCGCCTGGGGAATCCCTGTCCAGCACTGCAGCCCTGATGCCCATGGCATGGAACCTAGAAGAAGCGACAGACGGTCACCCTCTGTACATTGTGCCTCACTGATGACTCTCCCGTGGCGGCTGAAGCCTGTGACTGGCTTAGCGGTCACATGCACAGTGTACAGCAGTTGACCACTCGCCGCTTCTTCTACGTTTCGTGCGGCGGCCATGCTGGACGAGAAGCCTCCGAGATAAGTAAGTATCCAATTTTATTTTAATTTAAGCCCTTATAACTTTTTATTAATATCCTGTTAAACCCCCCCTTAGTGCTTATTTACACAAGTGTATATTGGCCGCCGCTTTCACGGCTGGCCAATACATGCTACTATCTGATGCATTAGATTCCAATGCATCAGATCACACAGGTGTTTTCCCATGGCATAAAAGCGCTTGGCCGGGAAATATAGTGCCATGTGCTTTTACGCCGGGCAGGAGAGATAGTCCTGGAACTATCTTCCTGGCGGAATACGTCGGCCGCTGCAAAGACTCCTATGGGAATCAATGACAGCCGCCAGAGAAGGGAGGTGAAAGGGAGTTAACTGCTAAACTCCCTCCCCCTTCTCTCCTCCCCTTCGGCTGTTTGCAATGGGAGGGGGTGGAATGGGGATGGAGCTAAGATCCACCCATCCTGCCCCCTCCCTGTCCACAGCCACCAATCGGAGCTTAGCTCTGCCCCCACCAGCCCTCTCCCATTGCAAATAGCAGGAGGGGAGGAAAGGGGCAGACAGCTGGCCAGGGAGAGGTAAGGCACTGCGGCCTTGGCGTATTGCGCTGGACTCGGGCTGTCTGATCGGGCGCACAAACGTTAGATTTGTGCGTCCGTACACACGTTTTACAGTGCCGAGGGTGCACGTAACAATCCCTACGACTGTGTAAACGAACCCTTAACATGTTTAATTGTGAAAGCATTCTTACTTTGCCGCATTTTATTCACACCTGCCCAAAATGTTTGCACAGCATTGTGTATGTGTGTATATATAGATATATTGTTTCTATATAGAGATGTATATACACATACATACATGCAGTATATAAAATATATCCAGAAATAAGTCCACATAGAATTCTTGTTCTATTTAAAATAAAAATAATATCATTGGGAGGTTCCGAGGTGGATATTGTGTCTAACTGAAGCGGTGCCAGTCTTTGTTACATGTTTATTCCACTAGACGGCAGTAATGTCATTTAGAACAGCAATTTAAAGTTGTTCTAGTAGTTCTGCACACCTGCCTGAAAAAAAACCTTCAAATAAAGTAGAACCCATCAGCATGTATGTATATACAGTATATCATCTACACTGCTATCACAGCTGGGAGTTTGCTACAGTATCCGTGCAGGTGAAATGTATCAGTTTAGAGTGTAGGATGCTTGCTTATCTTATGGATGATTGACTAGACTGGATACAAATGTCACAAAACTCAGCTGTGAGAAATATGCCTGTACAGGTTTCCAGCCTATGGATTTAGGGGAGAATGTTCCCATTCACTGACATCCAGCAGAGGTCTTGAAAATGGAGAAGAATTGATATGCAACATTCTACAATGATAACGCCTTATTAAATTTGATATGTTAGAATCTGGTGCAGTCCTGTCAGTCGTGTGGGGTTAATTGGGCAAAAAAGTGCAAAAATTGGAACATTGAAAAGAGAAAAAACATTGCCTGCTCAGATAAATCTAGATTTCTGTTGTACCATGCTGATGGAAGGTCAGAAATGGCGCTCATGCTACTGAATGAAGACAGCGAGCTAGGGCGCCCCTAAAGGCCCATTTAGACACAACGATTATCACTGAAAATTCGCTCAAAAGCCATCTTTTGAGCGCTAATTGTTGCATCTAAACATGCGGCAGTTGCGCACTGTTCATGCACTATTTGTTCAGCGGTGATTTCTAGCAAGTTAGAAATGACAGATAAGCGAAAAAGATGTGAAAAGAACTGATATGGAGGCGCAACACTCTAAGCTACTAGAAGATGTAGATCAAAGTCCAATGTGTGATGGTGAAAGCACTTCTTTTTTATTATTTTTTCAGAAATTAAAAACCAGCAATGGAATACGCGTTTCGGGGAAGAACCCCTTTGTCAGTTCGGCTGGATAGGACAACAGGATGCCTGGGGGTGACACAATTCCAAAGGTGTATTGGATGTGTCGGAGGTCCTGTGTGCAGGAGGACAGGGGAGAAAAAGCCAAACTGACGAAGGGGTTCTTCCCCGAAACGCGTATTCCATTGCTGGTTTTTAATTTCTGAAAAAATAATAAAAAAGAAGTGCTTTCACCATCACACATTGGACTTTGATCTACATCTTCTAGTAGCTTGGAGTGTTGCGCCTCCATATCAGTTCTTTTCACATCTTTTTCGCTACACTCACACCCACACTGGTGGAGCGTCATCTGGTTGGCAGCACCTCCACCATTCAAAATACTCAATCATTGAAAACTGTTTGTACTCCATAAATATTCCACCACCCTCACTGGGTCTTGCTCCACCCTCCTTTTTCATTTCTTTTACTCACAGAAATGACAGATGACTCTTATCAGCGCCGCACGCTGATTTTCTCAGTTAGAGGCGCTGATAGTATTCTTTCAGCTTGTATCCCGCTGGCAGTTCACAGCGGGACACCAGCTGAAATCTCTGAGAACAATGCAGCTGTTTGCATATACAAAACAGCTGCTTTGTTCTCTGAGCTATCACAGCGGTATCCTGTTCCATCTGCATTAACTCTTTAGTAGCCAATTAGGTACTTAGAGTTATGCAAAGATGATCGCTCAAAACTGTCACTCAAACTGTCGTTTGATCGATTTTTGAGTGATTGTCTTTTAATGTAATTGGGCCCTTAGTGTCCATTTAGACGGGACGAGTGTCGGGTAAGCTATGTCCGACATTCCTCCCAACACGTACTCGCTCTCGTGCTGCACGGGAGCTAGTATCACTGGCTCACAGCGGGGGTGGCAGGAGGAGATTTCTCTCCTCTTGCTCCCCCGCCCCTCTCCATTGACATACCATAGTGGCCGTTTAATACTCAATGGCTGCTATTTACACTGCGATTAATTGATCGCCCATCGTTTATGCAGCATAACGAGCGCCAATCAATTATCTATACTTTCTCAGATTACTTGTACATGTTGTCTTTTCCAGGATCCATACTAGGCCCTTTATGGATTTTTTCATCAGTAACGCCATATCCCACCTATATACAGTGGCTATACCCCTATTGGATCCATACTATACCCATATTCGTGGTCACTCAGCTTTTTTCGTAACAAATATGACCAAGAATGGCTGAATAGAACTTCTAGATACATACAGTAAATACCCGCCATGTATATGCTGGTTGCCCACTAACCTTCAGGGCTCTTTCCAGCGAGCGTATATCGGCCAGCCGTGAAAACGCCGGCCGATATACTGTCATGAGAAAGAGCCCTCAGTGTGACATTCAGGAGTTTTCCAGGTTTCTTCACATGAGCGTGTTTGCGTGTGCTAAATACAGAGAATAGAACCTATTGATTGTAATGGGTTCATTCTCATAAGCAAGTTCTGCACACACAAAAAAGTAGGACCTGCTCTATATTTCTGCGTTCTGCGCAGCCAAAATCCCATAAACGTCAATGGGAGATGTGCGAATACGCAAGGGGAAGTGTGTGACACAGCGGAAATCCCAGTAAAAGAACATATCTAGACCTTATTAGGCTTTATAGCCCTCTGCAAACCCCATTCATGTGCAAATCCGCTGCACTGCAGCAAGCGTATTTCCGCAAATACTTGTGTTATAGAGCCCTTAACTATTGATAGGGTTTCAATAGTTGATTGGCAGAGAGCTGTGGCTCCTTTAGTCCATACTAGACGCAGCGCTGTACATTGTTTAGTGGCTGTGCCTGGTATAGCAGCTCAGTCTTATTCACTTGAGGTCTCACTCACATGATCGTATATCGCCTGTGTATTAGGGCGGCTTCAGATGAGCGTAAGCGCAAAAAAGCTCACTCTTGCGCAACGTATTTGCGCTGTGAAGGAGTGTTGTTTGTGCACCTGCCTGCGCAAATACTGTACATATTTGTGCAAACATTGCTCGTTGACATGGGCAACGGAATCACTCACACCCTTATTTAAATGACTATTAACCCAGATTAGGTTCCAGTGTTCACAGGTATGCGCAGTGTTTTGCACATACCCGCATGTCCATATGTGCACATTTGCGCACCCCCATATACCCTTATGGGGACCTTTGTTGCACAAATGCGCACAAAAATAGAGCACGTTGTGGGGGGGTTTTTTGCGCAAGCAAAAAAGAACAGGGAAAAGGAACCCAGTGAAAACAAGGAGTTCTATTCTCTGCGCAATGTGCGCGCATACACGCTCGTCTGAAGCCGTCCCTTACGATTTCCTCACACAGACGTATGTCCAACTACGCTCGCCGCTACGGAGTGTATTTGCACATGAACAAAAAGCGTGAAGATAGGTGCTATTAGCGGGCGAGAACACCACTAGTGAAAGCGACACCATTGAAATCAATTGTTTGTTTCATCCCATTATGCGGCTGTGATTTTCACATAATGGTACAAATTCACGGCCATCTGTTTAAGCCCTTAGACCTCGTTCAGACGAGCGTGCTTTTAGCGCATTATAGGCGCAAAAGACTTGTTCCTAACTCCTCGAAAAAGCGTGTGAACGGGGGATTTTTAGCTCTCAGGTGAAACTTGGCCTGCGAGGTGCGTGTTATCCAACTCCCATAGGAGTCTATGGGAGGCACACACCAAGAATAGGTCAGGTCCTGTCTTTTCACGCACCACGGACCTTAGGGCTTATTCACATGAGCGTATATCGGCTGCCATTTTCATGGTTGGCCGATATACGCTACCATCTGATGCATTTCAGTTCATTTTCAGTTACCATGGAGAAAATAACACATCAGGAAGTCATTAGGCTAAAAACCCATTGAAATTGGGGTGCGGTTGTGTCCCGTACGCAAGATTCCATATCCTGCAATCGCAAAAAAAAAGTAGTAAAATACACCAATACGCGCTCAAAAAAGCCTCATTTATAGCCCCAAAACGCTTACACCTGTGTGAAGGAGCGCTTTCTCAAGGGTGAGCGTTATGATCAACCCACTGCACAATAATTGCTGGATGACCATGCATTCCATATATAATGAAGTTTAGAAAGTGTGAAGGAACTGCTTGCCAAGACTTTTTCATATATGTCCAGTGTCTCGGTATTGTCAGATTAGACAAAGCCAGTATTTAGCATCCTAATAGTAGAAACCTTGGTGGGATTGTATGAAATCCTATGTTTACCAATCCTAAAGAGGAGAAAGTTGGCAGCATACAACCCGTCAATGTTGATATCATCTGGAATACTGAGTCCCCAAATCTCCGTAGAGATGGGTAATTCTACAGAATTTGCAATAATGTACAGCTGTCACCACAATTTTTCCAGCAGGTGGCTGAGCAATTGAGATACATTTGAGCTAAGCTAACTGGAGTATAATAGCAACGCAAAGTTATTTTCATCATCGTTTCTACATGGGAACTGCACTTGAGTGCTTTATGTGTCACAGTAAAGGTTTGCTTCCGTTCTCTATCATTAAAGGGGTTTTCCCTGGAAAATACTATTGATGACCTATCCTCAGGATAGGCCATCAATAGTTGATCGGCTGGGGTCCGTCGCTGCCTGCAGTTACAAGCACTGACCACTACACAGAGGTTGGCACTGAGACTTCAGCTGCTTCTGCTCCAACCTCTGTGTATTCGCGGTGCTGACAGCATGCGCCTGCTCACCTGAACGGTCAGGGACCCAAGCCACGGACCCCAGGCGATCAACTATTGCTGACCTATCCTGAGGATAGATCATCAATAGTATTTGCCACAGAAAACCCCTTTAAGTGTCAGCACAAGTTCTCTTTCCTCTTCCTTTCAAAGGGTATATCTTTTGGAAGGTTGATCTGTCATTCTATAATGTGTAGATAGGCTATTCTAAATATGGCTGGGTTCTCCTAAAGCCAAGAGAGTTTATGGCTCTTCAGAAAGCATTTGATTTGCAGGCATTGATAAAGATTTCCAGAGGTCAAATGATACTGAGACACTAGTTGGTCAAATGATTAAATGACTCTCTTTGGCATAACTGCGACATAGCGATGATACCTAGTAAGATCTACTTGGAAATGTTTAGAGAAGAGACAGTGTATTGGTGCAGTTCCAATGAGATATATTTGGTTGGAAGACGTCTTTGGGGTTTTGTGTAGTTATGGATTATTTCCCATGGATTTAAAGAAATTTGTGTTAATGGAGAGAGATAGGTTGGTAAATGTAGTCAATATTGCAGCATGGTCAGACCATGTAATAGTCTCAATCGTCAATTTTTGAGAAAGCAAGAATAAATTTCTGTCAATTTGTGAGTAGCTATTGTGGATTTGTGAATTAAAGGAATAATCTTTCTTAGAACTATACATACAGTAGCTTGCCAGGCATCAGAAAGCTCCACCATATATCACCCAAGGACTGGACATGTCTGTGTTGTGTAGAAGCTTTATCCATACTAACATCAGAGACTGCATTAAAATCTCTGCAAAAAGGTGATTGCCTTGCTTAAGTTTTGAAAGAATGTATAAGAGTCTATGAGTGAAACTCCTTTGTTTTTTGTTTGGGGCATAGATGGAAGCTATTGTATGATGATTCTTGTTATTTATAGAACAAACTAGAATGACGTATCTGCCCTGGGGGTCTATTTCCTTTTGTCATGGTCTGTTGGCCGCAACAGGGTCATGGCATGGAGGTCTTCAGGTGTTGATGGACTGGCTGCATTGTTCCAGTCTTCCCGAAAGGTTGATGTTTATGTTTTTGTAGTTTGTTATTTCTTTAGGTATTACTTTGGTCATTTCTTTGTATTCTCTCAGTTTTTCCCATGTCACTGATTTTGTTCTCTTGTTTCGTATGTAGATTTTACCCTGTTGTTTGTGGAACTCTGTTTGTTCAATTGCATTGCTTTGGTCATTATTTAAGTCTGCTTCTGGGTCTGGTTGTTGCTGATTATTTTCTCAGCCTTTGTGGAGAGAGGACATGTTCATGATGGTGAGAGTTCTGCTGTAAAGCTAAGTGGTGCTTTTGTTTGTTCATTAGTGTTTTACTTCTTTTAGTTTCTAGAGTTAGTGACTTAGGCACGAGATGTGAGGCCGCCTTTATTGAGGCGATAACCTCACTTTTAGGCAGGGCGGTTCTTGTTTTAGTAGTCAGGGTGAGGTCATTCCTTCCTCCTTTTGTTTAGAATATGTGATATTTTACTCCGGTCCACAGTCTGCTCCCTGTGTGAACACAACCTTACATTCGTTCTGGGCGTGGTGCGTCTTACGCTAAGGGCGTACAGAATGTTTCATCGATATTAACACTCCCATGCATTGAGTTGTGGTGGGAATGAGCATGGCTGTTATATATGAAATGCATCTTTTGAAACCATGTGTGTTTCCTGTGCACAAAAGACAGAAAACACACATGGAGACAGTGATTTCACATTTCCCCACATATATGCCCTCTAGTGAGGCCTATTTAAACCTTTTAAACATCCTCCGTACATCATGCGAGCCAAAGTGTATACCTGGTATAAAAGGAAAGACAGAAAAAATAGAAAGCAAAGATATGCAATCGTAACATCAAAGAAGTTCTCACTACGCAGTGAGTTTGGCTGTGATGTCTGGTAGGTATAGAGGCATCCAAGTTCCATTGTCTTAAGATGGAAATTCCATCTTCCAAGGATTTAACAATGAAATTGGTATTGTCCTTGGTAATCAGAAGATTACGGGAAATCCCCATCTCTACAAGATTTTTTACTCTTTGAGCATCGTGGTAATAGGGTGTAGGTGTTGTCTTTGAGCCAAAATTGTCACAGTCAAGTCTGTGTATAAAGATAGCAGTTGATTTGGCGCAGGTAGAGGATTTGCTTTTCTAGTAATTTTAGTAATCTCTCTTAAAAAATGGATACAGGTCAAAACATCCTTTGGTATGTAATCAACCAAATATTTGGGGCGAGGAAGTCTTGTGCTGGACACTCCGGCAACAACACTCTTATGAGGCTCTGAAGATATTGTGTACGAAGG
The DNA here is from genome assembly GCF_035609145.1 of Eleutherodactylus coqui. NCBI lineage: Eukaryota > Metazoa > Chordata > Amphibia > Anura > Eleutherodactylidae > Eleutherodactylus > Eleutherodactylus coqui. Next base: position 125,903,259 of record NC_089845.1, on the reverse strand, counting down.
TAGATACCGTTTCTCGAATCTCTGAACATTGTTGGGACGTGACCCATCTTCCAGGTCAGCCACTTTAGCTTGTTGTCCTTCAAATTCCGACTCTAGATTATAGTATGTGTTTATGAGGGAGTTATGTGAAGTCTTCCATTTAGTCTCTGTTCTGTTGATGGGTTGAATAAGCTGTGCAAAATGGTTTGCATGAAAATTCGTAGGGCCTTCAGCATAGCTTTCATAGTGGCACCTGTAACTGACGTGTCAGTCATTGGAATATCATCCAAAATGTCTGCTAATGGTGAAGAAATTGCTTTGGTGTGTGATATGTTACCTTTGTGTCAGAAGCTTTCTACGGAGTGTCCAGTCTTTGCCTTTGTATCTCGGGGGTGAAGAAGAGGCTGCAGACACCACGTGGCTGGACAGTTGATGATGATTTGGTTTCTGCAGGACTTCTCTCCGAGAGAGAATTCGCTGAAGCGATCGGAATAGCGGGGCTAGGAAAAAAAGCCTTGCTGTGCAAAGGGTCAGAACCATTCTTTCATCTCTGCTCTGTAGATTCTGTGTGCTCTGGCATGTGCTCCACAGTCTCTGAAGCAGGGGAGCTAACCTGCGAGCTTCCAGCCATGCCATCTTGGTCTCACTGTGGGAACCATGGAAAGAACAGATTAATAGGCTTGTTTCTATTAACAGACAATCTCTTCCCCCTCTGTGGCATCCTGGAGAGATCAACAACAATTTGGACCTATTTGGTATGATATTTAGCTGCTGCAATGTTGCTTATAGACCCTGAGGGTGTAGGAGTTCTGCACCAGGCAGCCATGCAGTCCAGCAACCAAGCCACACCCCCAGGCTATGGAGATTTAACAGAAGACAAAAGGCTTTGGGGCTCATGTGTAAGGGGCTCCCCTGAAGGGTGTACTGGGCTTTACAATGGAGCAGCAAGATGGTCTCTCCAAACAAAACTGAGCATGCTCCCTGGGAACTTTCTAGTGTGTCAACACTAAAAGTTTTTGGAGCTGCACCACAGAAAAAAGAGAGTACAGGGACTGTTTAAGTGAGCAGAGATGCTGCTGAGGAAGTGCAACAGTCTGCAGAGAGAGACAGTAAAGGCTGGAACCCTGGTTACAAGAGAGTGGCTGCCAACCGAGAGGGATAAGAACTGCTGGAGCTGCTGACAGATGATAGTGACTAAAGACTAGCTTTTGTCTGGAGCCAAAAGAGAGAGAGAGAGTCTATGCTGTTTCCTCAACCAATGGGAGATTTGGACAGTGCCCCTGACCCTGCATTAACCTAAGCTGGTCGAAGTGACTACTTCCACGTGACAAACTGTAAGTGAGGTCGGCCTCAGTAAACGTCGCACAGTGTGCACATTAAAAGGGATGTTTCTAGCATGTCTGCTAGTGGAGATAGCATTAATATCATAGACACTGAACTTATTACAAGTTGCGAGCACTTGAACCTGGTTGAAGGACTATGTCATTTAAACAAACTAGCGTATTCCGTACTCTGGATTTCTAGAAGACTGGATTGCAACATTGATCACAACAAATGCATTAGTGCTTTGGCTTACACCTTCCCTGGTTCTTCTAGACTGCAATATTAATTAGTGAATGTTATTGACGTTGATCATGAAGTAACTTGGTTATTACATTGTAATAAACCTGTCAAAAGGAACTGTGTGTTGCTTACGCATTTTCATCACCAGTATTCTTGGTTATTGCTGTTCTTTAACATTGCATCTGAAGTGTTTGTAACTCTATGAGTTAGTTAGCTGCAGCTAGCAACAAGTGATTTTACGGAAACTGTTTAATTGTTTATTTTCTATTATCATATTATTATATGACCTTCCTTTGTTTGTAAATAAATATTGTGCATTTTTGTAACTCCTTTGACTGCATCATATCCTGAATCTGTGTCACAGTACCACACCTCATGACACACGTTAGACAGCTAATTCATACAACTGATCGGCGGGGATCCTGAATGGTGGCCCCCTACTGATCAACTATTAATCGCCTATCCTGAACACAGTTCATCACTAATTTAGTCCTGGAAAATCCCTTTAAGATTCTGTTCACCTTTGCATCACAAATTTCGTCTGAAGCCTGTTTTCATTAAAATCCAAGACGAAATAGTGCAGCATACAGCATTGTTTCGTCCGGCAAAATGACGGAAAGCTGGGCAGAATCCAGACAGTCTCAATTATGGTTAATGGGGTCTATCCTGTGCTGTTTGGGTCTGGCATGTACCGCATTTAGCACTTCTGGTTTTACCATTGTTCAGCATTGGATGCAGCCAAAGAACGGATCATCATGCTAGTGCAGATGAACTCAAATTCTTTATATGTCCATGAGAGAGGATGGCAGTCACCAATCTATACCAGCACATAAATGCACTGTTCACCTCCGACCAGAGATACAGAAAACCCCCAGTAGGAATAATCAGCTGCTCCTGGTTGCAGTCCAGACATGATGACTTAGGAAATCATAAGCTTTGCTATTTCTCAGGGTCTCCACTCATGTTCTCAGTCTGGTCGAGCTGCGTCACGAGTGAGAGGTGTGAGGCACCTGGCTCAGGAAGCTATGGGATCAGACAACGGGGTGACTGTTCTAAATTTAGTCTGGAACGTGATTGCAGGGAAGTGTCGTTTAGTGCCCCCCATGTCAGATCCAATCATGAGGCATTACTTTCCCCACTTAACATTCAGCAGCTTTTGTCAAAAACGTATTACATCATAGTTCCCTAATTGCTGTGACTAGGCGCACATTAGGCGATGGAAATCTAGAAAATAAGTGGAGGAAAGAAATCGCACCTGCTGGTGAGCTCTGTATGGAAAATGCAGGACGTACAATACTATATGGCGGTTCAAGAGCAATCTGCCATCCGCAAATCTTAAAGGGAATGTGTCAGCAGAAAGTTATTTATATGTACTCCCTACTAATCCTCCTTGACCTGTCTGCTGCATTTGACACTGTCGACCATGACCACCTCCTCAATATGCTTCGCTCTATTGGTCTAAAGGACACTGCTCTCTCCTGGTTCTCCTCCTACCTCTCTGATGGCTCTTTCAGTGTCTCCTTTGCTGGCTCTTTCTCCTCTCCAGTTCCTCTCGCTGTTGGGGTACCCTTGGGCTCGGTCATTAGTCCCCTTCTCTTCTCTATCTATACTGCCCCAATTGGAGAAACCATCCTCAAATTCAGCCTTCAATACCATCTCTACGTTGACGACAACCAACTATACACCTCTTCTCGTGAGATCTCTGAACCATTCCTCCAAAATATCACCGACTGTCCGCTGTCTCTAACACTATGTCCTCCCTTTTTCTCAAATGTAATCTCTCTAAAACTGACCTCTTCATATTTCCATCTTACAACTGACCTTCCCTCAACATCTCCATTCCAGTGTCTGGCACCATCATAACCCCCAGACAGCATGTCTGCTGCCCTGGAGTCACACTGGACTCTGACCTCTCCTTTACCCCCCACATCCAATCTCTGGCCCAAACATGCCACATGCACCTCAGAAATATGGCTAAAATACGGCCATTCCTCACCATGGACACGCTAAAGACACTCATGGTCACCCTCACCCACTCCTGACTTTACTACTGCAAGCATAACAAATCCCCTGATCTAGTCCCCCGTCCCTCCCTATGGCTCCCCACACCTTCCACCCTGCCTATCACATACGACCTCTACCCCTGCACCTCCTTACCGCCCCACCCCATTTGCTTTCTAATAACTGATTTCCACATGAAATCCCCTACTGTCTGTGTTCCCCATGACTCACTTCCCTCCCTTGTACCTCCTGTACCACCCCCACCCCATTTGTTTCAAACTGATTGTACCTCACATTGTAATTATTGTATTGCTTGCATTTATCCCATGCTTAAAAGCGCTGCATCACCATCTGTTCTTCTGGCATCAGCTCTCACATTCTGAGTGCCATGATGCCGGGAGTTTGGAATGGTGACACTGCAGCCTCTGATTGGCTGCCAGCTGTTACCTGACTTTCACTGTCAACAGAGGCCGTGTGTCACATTGTACTCTTTGGACCTGTAGTTCTGTGGGTTTCCAGAAGAACACTGCTGCAAGAGTGGTTGATTTGGCTAGTTGATGATGTGGAGTTCTCCAGCCAGCCAATCACCACCGGTATGCTGCATGTAAATAGTAGCCCCTCTTACTAGAGGGTGCTGATCAATTATCCTTTATCAGCTTAGGACTTGGTGTTGTGCATGCTGCTAGCTTGAGTTGCTTTCCCCATTTTCCCCTAAAGATGGTCTGGACACCTGATCTCCCTGTCAGCATGTCCTGCGACCCCCTTCTCCCCTTTCTCCCCTTTAGGGACAGCTTGGGGCTGTCCCTACTGGGATGATCGCCCCACTTATATGCAGTTTTCCCTTTTTGTGGTTTTAGTTGTCTTGTTAGAGTAGGGACTCACAAGACCACACGGACCCTTGACGTGGGCTTGTGAGCTTATGTATTCTGGCCAAAATACAAACCAATACCTTTTACCTACTTATAGATATTACCACCTGTGTGGTTTAGTACACTGGTAAGTATTTTGCCACCTTTTAACCTTTCGGTTAATTTTGATGTTGTTGTTGTCTTCCGGTCATGGATGCACGTCCCAACTCCCCCTTTTTTCATTTTCAGCCCTCATTTACATTGCGTTCATGTAGGTCATTGTTTGCACAGACGTAACATTGTGGAAGTCATGGTGTTGCAGTGTTGCATCGCCAGGGCTGAGGGGAGTAGGTGTTTGTTCATTTTTTTTCTTTTAACTCATTTGACTATAATTTTAAAAATTTACAAATTTAATTTGTAACCAGAGAACCCCTTTAACACAGGAAGTGAAGGAAGGTGATGACGTATGTTGCCCACAAAAGTCTATACCAGTGAAGAGTGGAGGGGGCAGGAATAAAGAAAGAAGCAAAGACTCAGATAGGTGCTATAGCAGTTAGTAGAAAGGAAGCCTTTAAGCGGAATGTAGATGCTGTGGAATTTGCTGTGGAAAATTTGCAGCATTTACAGGAAAAGTAATGTGAACCAGATTAAAAAAGTTCCATCCACATGGAGCTGAGAAGTTCTGAGCAGAATCCGTAGCGTATTTGAAATCCACGACATACACTGACATGATGCATATGTAGAATCTGCAGCGTATTTCAAATACACTGTGAATTTTGCATAGAATCTTTCGAAATGCGAAGGTGGAAACCTGTGGGAAATCTGCACCAAAAAGCGAGACATAGGTTCAGATTTGGTGCCAATTTTCTACTGTGATAAGTCGGCAGTGAATACACCCCACATGAAGGTACCCTAAGTGATTTACAGCTACTGAAATCACATCTCCACTCCTTAGTACTTGTTATGTTTCTGTGTGTGCTATAGACAGGGAACAGAGTCTGCAGTTTTCTCTATGTGCAGTCTATGGGAGGCAGCTAGTATCCACCCACCAGCTCAGGGACAAGTGAAACTTAGAGAAACAGCCTGCAGAAGAGAAAACTGGTGATAAATGCAAGATATAAGTCATATAATGGCCACAAATAGTGTTATTCATGCACACACAGCAGTTTATTCTGAAAACCTTATCTCAAAGTGCTGATATGCTTTAATGCAATTTGAATGATAGATAAGACAAAATAGCAACTAAAGAAAGTACAGTATGTCCCATGAACAATAAACACAGAACGAAATGCGGAAAAATAAAAAAATTACTTGGATCCACAAGACTACAATAGGTCCTCGAGGGGTTGCAAGGGTGGACTGTATAGGTTTTCAGCCTTTGTACACAACTCACCTCCTCTTGCTTGCACTAGTTTGCACCTTTCAGGAGATGCTGGGAGTTGTTGTAGCCAGTTACACATTGGAGACCATGATGAAATGACTCAGAAATAATTGATCTCCTTACTTCACCATTTACTACTCAGTATAAACACAAGATCAGTATGATGTGGCATTACTTTCCCAGCACAGACTGTTGATTTTTTTTTTCCTGGTGTAACGTCCTTTTTTCCTGCATAAAAGTTATATTCCCGAAAGTCAAATTAAAATTTCACCAATGTAACATTGGTGTAACAGTTTTCAGAGGAACGGCTTCACACCTGTGTAAATAAGCTTATCTCCCGTACTGACCTGAGTGGAAAAAGTGGGACGTCGGGAAAAATCCTGTTCAAGAAAGATTGCTGTTACATCTATGTAAGAATGGGATATATGTGAAAATTAGGCCTATATGCCAAGTAATTACACCGTAATGAGGCTGTCCAGTTTAGAAAAACCCTTTTTCATATTGCCCTACTGGCGAATTTTGAGAGAGTAGAAGAGAACCCCCATTTAGGTCCCTCATCTATTAGCTTGTGTGAAATGCAGCTACTAAGTGTCTTTTGCCATGGAGGACCTCAAATATTAATACATTACAAATATAGACTATTGAGTTCAATGGAACTATGTAATAATTTATATCTCCTGTGGTGGCGCTGTAGGAAGATTGAACACTTTCTGCTGGATTCTTCTACCCATTATAATTGATGACTGGAGAATCAAACATTATGTGATCAGCTTATTGTCAGGCGACCTCTCTAATAAACCAGGTTGTCCAATGTTGACAAACGCTTTAACGAGTGTCACTGAGAAAGCTCTAAGGTCTTCACTAAGTGACGGGGCTACCCAATCATGGAAGAAACCCCTATAGATGAAGTCCCTGTGTAACATGGCTTAGGCTGAGGACACACAGTCAAGCTGGCTGTATGCAACCAAATGATGTCCATCTGAAGGGCAAAAGGCCACACATTTTTATATAAGATGACCAGATTTTCTGAAGGCCAAAGTGGAGCAGAGGATGTGGTCAAGGGGGCGGGGCTTATCACAACATATGATTTCACCTCCGTTGTTATAAAAAGTACAGGGCCGTTTTAAAAAAGACAGGGAGCAAATTCTGCACCATTTCCGAATTCAAAAAACAGTCAAAATCTGTAAAATTGATGCGGATTTTGACTGGAAATCAGCTGTGTACCCACTGCTGATTTCCCATTATGCAACCCTCCCCCTCACCTCCTCCGAAGGCTTCCCGCTGTCAGTGCTCCCCAGTTTCTGGTTCCCAGGGGCCTGGCTAGTGCTGCCACACCTGACCACACCACTGGGACCCAGCGGCACCGCTCACCTCTCCGCCGCTCATACGCGTCCTTCGGCTGGCTCCCTGACACTGCTATCCAGCACTTTCAGCAGGCGGGGATTTAAAAATCCCCGCCTCCTGAAAGGGCTGTGCTGATTGGCTGAGCGCTCAGCCAATAACAGCTAGTGCTTAGCTATTGACTGAGCGCTCAGCCAATTACACATAGTGCTTAGCTATTCATGAATGAATAGCACTATCTTAGTGTCGGGGAGCCAGCCGGAGGATGCGTGTGAGCGGCGGAGAGGTGAGTACTTTTTTAAAAACTTTTTTAACCACTTATTGATGATTTTCAGGGAAGGGCTTATATTTCAAGCCCTTCCCCAAAAATCATACTGCAGGGTTTGCCAAAAAGCACTGCTTTCAATAGGACCGGCAGCAGCGCCGAACCTATTGAAAGCAATGGGATAGCATGCTGCAATTCTGCCACAGCTGTGACAGCTGTGACAGCTGTGGCAGAAGTCGTGTTATTCTCCATATCTTTTCAATGGGGCTAGCGCTGATACCACTGGCCCCATTGAGAAGAGTGGCGATATTCTGGTGGCATCCCGGTTTTTTTCTTGCACTGCGAGGCGAGAGTTTTCACTTGCTCTCGCAACGCAATGGAGAAAAAAACGCCAGTGGGTGTCCGCCCTTACTCTGTTCCTGTTTCCACTCTCAGATACTCCTTCCTCCTGTAACAACATTCAGAGTCTGATGTTTTTAATTTGGGATTTACATGCTTTGCAGTAATGTATGTCAAAGTTCTCCCTACTCACAAGTCAGTGTTACTCAGTGGAGGCACAAATAGTAATTTACAGTATATGTGACTTGTGTAATAGGACTATACTAAATTATAAGAAAATATTTGTACATTATGTCCTGTACTGATGATTGCTTTATTACAGATTGTATAGGTATTCTTAAAGTTGATATATCACCAACGTCCTCTGAGGTGCTGTATATTGTAAATGTTTAAAAGGCTTGTCTAGCTGTCGAAATGAATTTTTCAAATAAGATAGGGAGTTCTCAGTTAAAAGACAGCAGCTACAAAGAGCTAGAGTAAGCTAAATGTCATTTTTTTGTACGGATAACCAACTGAATTCAATGAGAACTGTGCAATTCTCCTTTTTTCCTGTGGGGGAGCTGTGGGGAATTCAAACATTTTCTTCATTTGCAGATGACTGCTGATCATGCAAAGTGCAGGTGGACTGGCGGCAATAATTCTGAGGTGGTGGTCGCAATCAGTTCATTCTTTACTGTAGATTATTCAACAACAACTATAGGGTGCAACTGGCACCACAATGTGGTACATATATAGATGAATACAGTACAATGGCCCTGAATATAATCAGCTTGGGTGATGCAAAGTCCCTGTATCTCGCTAGGTCACTAATGAAATATTCCAGGTGATTTGGTGATTTGCACTGTATGCATGCCGGTCACTGATAAGGCCTCTAATATCAGGCTAGCTCACTGATTGCAGTACTGGTATGTGCTGTGACTATTCTGTGCCGTGACTGCAGCACTGCACACCAGTCTATGTCTGAAACACACTGGCCACAAACTGCCTGTTCAGCCTGGAAGTCCTCTCCAGAAACAGACCCTCCAATTACAGTGGCCAATTACAGGAATCTAATAGCCAAAAGTAGTACAGCAGGCATACAGAATAATACTGACGTAACAAACAGTATACTTAACATACTGAGGTAAAGACATATCAGAAGAAGGAGAGATGAATAAGTGGCACTATTTTTGTCTCAAAGGGGCAGAATCTGCTCCCTACATAGGTCCCACTAGCAGGATACCCTATGAACCGCTTACTTCAGGGAATTTCCTGAAAAAACAGACAATTAGAACAATGAGGCTCTTAAAAGGCAAATGAATAGAAAAGACTCACCTGCTGTTGACGGCTCGACAAGCAAGCAGGCTGTCACACCTGTGGTCCTGAAAGGTTCTTAAAAACACTATGCTCCCCTGGTGCAAACAACGAGTTATGACTGACTCCTAGAGTGATGTCACATTGTGACAGTTACTTGGCAGACTGTTTGTGCGGGGTGGTTTGCCATTGTCTTCCCACGTCATCTTTTACCCCACAGCAAGCAGGGTACTTATTTTACAGACCTCAAAAGGATAGAGGGCTGAGTCAATCTTGAGCCGGCTACCTGAACCACGCAGGGATTGAACCCGCAACCTTGAGTATAGAACTGCTTTTCTGCCGCCTTAACACTCTGCACCACACGAAACTCATAAGAATAAAGGAAAATAAATTATATAAATTTGGTGTAAAAGCAATATGTGGTTAAATAATAATAAAGAGGCACTTACTGCAGTAGGGGGTTTCCGAGACTGTCAGCAAACCCCCTAGTATCCAGGTCAACCTAGGAAGCTGTTGCCATCCAATATCTGTCACGTTTGTGCTCCTGGAACCTGTGGTTCTGTAGGTTTCCCAGAGCACACTGGTGCAGGTGTGGTTGATTTGGCTGGCTGATGGTTTGGAGTTCTCCAGCCAGTCAATCCTTACCTGTCTGCTGCATATAAATACCAGTCCTTCTTACTAGAGTGCATTTATTCATCCTATCTCATTCCCACTCAAAACTTGGTGTTATGCATGATGTTAGTTAGAAGTGTTTCTTCCACCGTCCCTGGGGACAGTCTGGACTCCCCGTCTGCATGTTTTGCAGGCCTCCTCTGACAGGTGCAGCCTCCAGGCGTATGATGCCATGTATGTTGTCAGGTGTGTGATACCTGACACGGTTCCCTTTTGGTCAGTTGGGTGTATGACGCTCTTTCCCCTTGGTATGAGGACAGTCATACTAGCTATTGTTTAATATCAGTATGCATATGTATCCTGAATGGGGTTCCTGTTGTTTTTCGGTGTGAACAGATATGTGTTCAGTGTCTGTGTAGGTGACCAGACATGAGGTGTGAACAGTTACCTGTTCAGGGTGGATGTCCCTTGTCTGTTGGCGCGTGTGAACAGTGTCTTGTCTTTTACCATCTAGGGCAAGCCAGGCCCCTAGGTTCCAATGTTGGGCTGTCCCTATTGGAACAATAGCCTTGCTTATGGGCAGAACTCCTGGGGTTAAGTTGTCTTGTTAGAGTAAGGACTCACAAGGCAATGAGGACCCTTGTCGTGGGCTTGTGAGCTTAAGTATCTTGGCCAAAATACAAACCAATACCCGGTACGCACTTTAGCTATTCCGTCTGTTTGCATTTGGTATTCTAATTGACTGCTTTGATGTCTGTCAGTCGTTGTTGAGTGTCTGCTCACAAGTTCTGTCTGCTGTTAACTTTGTTATGGTGTTCAGCATTCATGCACATTTCCCAATCCCAATCCTTTCCCTCCAGCTCCTTTTTAGGGTTGCATTTGGGTAGGTCGATTTCCCCACGGTCTGCCCGAATGTAATTATATCAAAATTTTATTTTTCATTGTTACTTCGGTTGTGCTTGATAAAGGAGAGAGTCTTTTTCATAATATACATCGTGCATTAAATATGAGCCATACAGAAGTTATTCACTTACCCACTCCGTTGCTGGCATCCCCGTCTCCATGGATCCGTCTAATTTCGGTGTCTTCTTGCTTCTTTAGACGCGCTTGCGCAGTCCGGTCTTCTGCTGTGTGCTCGCGCCGGAGAGCTGGTCTGCGCGTTGTCATCGTAGCTCCGCCCCGTCACGTGGTACCGATCAGCCAATTAGGTGGCTATATTGGCAGTGGAACGCAAAGAAGGAGAAGGCAATCCATGGTGCACCATGGGAGAAGACCCGCGGTGCACCATGGGAGAAAACCGCGGTGCATCATTGGGAAAGGACCGACGGCCATCTTGAAAAGAAGAAAAGAAGATGCTGCACGAACGGGGATGCAGGTAAGGGATTTAAAAAAAACAAAAAAAAAACTAACGGAATTGATTTTAACAGGGCAGAATGCTTGGGTAAGTTAAAAAAAAAATTTGGATTTTGCCGTGGGACAACCCCTTTAAGTCTTTTGCATTGAAAATGAAAAATCTTTACTTCACACCGTATGAATCAGGAATTTGATATTGGCTGGGGACAGCTTCCTTGGTGGATCTGGATACTAGGGGGTTTGCTGGCAGTCCCTGAACCCCCCACTGCAGTAAGTGCCTCTTTATTATTATTTGATCACATAATGCTTCAACACCAACACTTGGAGTACTGGAACTTATATCATTTTTTTTACCTTTGGCTATTTATTACTACCAAAAAGTTATTGTAAAAAGTGCAACCCCCTCTAAGATAAATGTAAACACAGAGAACACTAATGCCCCTTTTTCCACAGGACAATTGTCGTTTGACGATTGTTATCACCAGTGACATCACCACACTATTATAGTAGTTATATTCATGTACATAGGGGGCAGTATTACCGTAGTTATATTCTTGTACATAGGGGGTAGTATTATAGTAGTTATATTCTTGTACATAGGGGGCAGTATTATAGTAGTTATATTCTTGTACATAGTGGGCAGTATTATAGTAGTTATATTCTTGTACATAGGGAGCAGCATTATAGTAGTTATATTCTTGTACATAGGGGATCAGTATTATAGTAGTTATATTCTTGTACATAGTGGGCAGTATTATAGTAGTTATATTCTTGTACATAGGGGGTAGTATAATAGTAGTAATATTCTTGTACATAGGGGCAGTATCATAGTAGTTATATTCTTGTACATAGGGGATCAGTATTATAGTAGTTATATTCTTGTACATAGGAGGTAGTATTATAGTAGTTATATTCTTGTACATAGGGGCAGTATTATAGTAGTTATATTCTTGTACATAGGGGATCAGTATTATAGTAGTTATATTCTTGTACATAGTGGGCAGTATTATAGTAGTTATATTCTTGTACATAGGGAGCAGCATTATAGTAGTTATATTCTTGTACATAGGGGATCAGTATTATAGTAGTTATATTCTTGTACATAGTGGGCAGTATTATAGTAGTTATATTCTTGTACATAGGGGGTAGTATTATAGTAGTTATATTCTTGTACATAGGGGCAGTATCATAGTAGTTATATTCTTGTACATAGGGGATCAGTATTATAGTAGTTATATTCTTGTACATAGGAGGTAGTATTATAGTAGTTATATTCTTGTACATAGGGGCAGTATTATAGTAGTTATATTCTTGTACATAGGGGATCAGTATTATAGTAGTTATATTCTTGTACATAGTGGGCAGTATTATAGTAGTTATATTCTTGTACATAGGGAGCAGCATTATAGTAGTTATATTCTTGTACATAGGGGGCAGTATTATAGTAGTTATATTTCTGTACATAGAGGGCAGTATTATAGTAATTATATTCTTGTACATAGGAGGCAGTATTATAGTAGTTATATTATTGTACATAGCAGCCAGTATTATAGTAGTTATATTCTTGTATATAGGAGAGCAGTATTATAGTAGTTATATTCTTGTACATAGGGGGCAGTATTATAGTAGTTATATTCTTGTACATAGGGGGCAGTATTATAGTAGTTATATTCTTGTACATAGGAGGCAGTATTATCGTAGTTATATTCTTGTACATAGGAGGCAGTATTATAGTAGTTATATTCTTGTACATAGTGGGCAGTATTATAGTAGTTATAATCTTGTACATAGGAGGCAGTATTATCGTAGTTATATTCTTGTACATAGGAGGCAGTATTACAGTAGTTATATTCTTGTACATAGGAGGCAGTATTACAGTAGTTATATTCTTGTACATAGCAGGCAGTATTTTAGCCATTTTATTCTTGTACATAGAAGCAATAGTATAGTGGTTATGTTCTTGTACATAGGGGCAGTATTATAGCAGTTATATTCTTGCAGATAGGAGCAGTAATATAGTAGTTATATTCTTGTACATAGGAGGCAGTATTATAGTAGTTATATTCTTGTATATAGGGGGCAGTATTATAGTAGTTATATTCTTGTACATAGGGGCAGTATTATAGTAGTTATATTCTTGTACATGGGGCAGTATTATAGTGGTTATATACTTGTACATAGGGGAGCAGTATTATAGTAGTTATATTCTTGTACATAGGGGGCAGTATTATAGTAGTTATATTCTTGTACATAGGGGGGCAGTATTATAGCAGTTATATTCTTGTACATAGGGGCAGTATTACAGTAGTTATATTCTTGTACATAGGGTCAGTATTATAGTAGTTATATTCTTGTACATAGGGGGCAGTATTATAGTAGTTATATCCTTGTACATAGGGGGCAGTATTATAGTAGTTACATTCTTGCACATAGGAAACAGTATTATAGTAGTTATATTCTTGTACGTAGGAGGCAGTATTATAGTAGTTATATTTTTGTACATAGAGGGCAATATTATAGTAGTTATATTCTTGTACATAAGAGGCAGTATTATAGTAGTTATATTTTTGTACATAGAGGGCAGTATTATAGTAGTTATATTCTTGTACATAGGAGGCAGTAGTATAGTAGTTATATTCTTGTACATGGGGGGCAGTATTATAGTAGTTATATTCTTGTACATAGGAGGCAGTATTATTGTAGTTATATTTTTTGTACATAGGAGGCAGTATTATAGTAGTTATATTCTTGTACATAGTGGGCAGTATTATAGTAGTTATAATCTTGTACATAGGAGGCAGTATTATCGTAGTTATATTCTTGTACCTAGGAGGCAGTATTACAGTAGTTATGTTCTTGTACATAGCAGGCAGTATTTTAGCCATTTTTTTCTTGTACATAGAAGCAATAGTATAGTGGTTATGTTCTTGTACATAGGGGCAGTATTATAGCAGTTATAGTCTTGTACATAGGGAGCAGTATTATAGTAGTTATATTCTTGTACATAGGAGCAGTCTTATAGTAGTTATATTCTTGTACATAGGAGGCAGTATTATAGTAGTTATATTCTTGTATATAGGGGGCAGTATTATAGTAGTTATATTCTTGTACATAGGGGCAGTATTATAGTAGTTATATTCTTGTATATAGGGGGCAGTATTATAGTAGTTATATTCTTGTATATAGGAGGCAGTATTATAGTAGTTATATTCTTGTACATAGGTGGGCAGTATTATAGCAGTTATATTCTTGTACATAGCGGCGGTATTACAGTAGTTATATTCTTGTACATAGGGTCAGTATTATAGTAGTTATATTCTTGTACATAGGGGGCAGTATTACAGTAGTTATATTCTTGTACATAGCAGGCAGTATTCTAGCCATTTTATTCTTGTACATAGGAGCAGTATTATAGTAGTTACATTCTTGTACATAGGGAGCAGTATTATAGTAGTTATATTCTTGTACATAGGAGGCAGTATTATAGTAGTTATATTCCTGTACATAGGAGCAGTATTATAGTAGTTACATTCTTGTACATAGGGAGCAGTATTATAGTAGTTATATTCTTGTACATAGGGAGCAGTATTATAGTAGTTACATTCTTGTACATAGGGAGCAGTATTATAGTAGTTATATTCTTGTACATAGGGAGCAGTATTATAGTAGTTACATTCTTGTACATAGGGAGCAGTATTATAGTAGTTATATTCTTGTATATAGGGAGCAGTATTATAGTAGTTATATTCTTGTACATAGGGGCAGTATTATAGTAGTTATATTCTTGTACATAGGAGCAGTATTATAGTAGTTATATTCTTGTACATAGGGAGCAGTATTTTGGTAGTTATATTCTTGTACATAGGAGGCAGTATTTTGGTAGTTATATTCTTGTACATAGGGAGCAGTATTTTGGTAGTTATATTCTTGTACATAGGAGGCAGTATTATAGTAGTTATATTCTTGTACATAGGGAGCAGTATTATAGTAGTTACATTCTTGTACATAGGGAGCAGTATTATAGTAGTTATATTCTTGTACATAGGGGCAGTATTATAGTAGTTATATTCTTGTACATAGGAGCAGTATTATAGTAGTTATATTCTTGTACATAGGGAGCAGTATTTTGGTAGTTATATTCTTGTACATAGGAGGCAGTATTTTGGTAGTTATATTCTTGTACATAGGGAGCAGTATTTTGGTAGTTATATTCTTGTACATAGGAGGCAGTAATATAGTAGTTATATTCTTGTACACAGAGGCAGTATTACAGTAGTTATATTCTTGTACATAAGGGGTAGTGATATTCTTGTTCAGTAGGGCAGTATTATATTGGCTATTTTCTACCTAAGGGGCAATATTATAGTAGTTGTATTCTTTTACATAGGGGCAGTGTTATAATACTTATATTTTGTACATACAAGCCAGTATTATAGTAGCCTTCCTATATGGTAGGTACATATCTGTATAGGTTTGAGATACAGAAATTAGATTGAGAGCCTCACTGGAGACTGGAATTGAAGTGAAGCTGCGTATTAAAAAATCCAATGGGAGTGTTCATTTAGTGTACAGTAATCCATTTTTATATATTTTGCAAAGGTTTAACTAAGGAAATCATTATACGGTTTTACTTTATGTATTATTGCCATCAGGGTCCGTGTCCAGGGCGAGCACTTTCCTCTCCTGCATGACTAACTTCCATGCTTCACTGACAAGAATGGAATCCAATATAATAATTGCAGTATAGTACATATTATTTGTTGTTAGCAACATCGCATCACTTTCCATTGGTCACATTTACTTGCTACAAACACAGAGGAGAATATTAAATACTTGTATTTTCTTTATAAAAACATCATACACAAAAATGTAAGCATATGGAGGCGACTACTGGCAGCATGGGGCAGTGTATTAAGGCAATAGCAGGTTCTGAGTAATGTCACCCTTTATAAGTACTAAAACCATTACATTAGAAGGATTTGTAAGGTGGACCCTCTGCAAGTCATAGGCAGCTATAAGGGTACCACCTGTACCCTGGGGTCCCTTTGTCTGCCGCTCCTACTGTGGAACATGGTGTTTCAAAGCTATGAATGCACCTGGACTCTGGTAAGCATTTTGGGGGCACACAGTTGCACAAAGAAGACCAATACACATAGCCTGGCACAATGGGTTCTTGTGGTTGACCTCACACTGAAGAGACGTTGGATAATGCAACAAGATGATGATCCAAAGCACACAGGTAAATGAACTTAGGAATGGTTGAAGAAGATTTGTGGAATGGCCAAGTCAGAGTCCTGATCTTACGCCTCCCTTAGACAGGCTTTAGCAGAAACACAGCGTTTTTCAACGCTGCGTTTACTACGGTTTCGGAAGTGTTGTCATGCATTTTTGACAATGTTTTGGCTGTGTTTTCAGCACTTGTCATCGCTTGTCATTTGTAAAGAGCATCTTTTGTTAGTGACGGGGTGTGAAGACTCTGCCTCCAGCAAGAGATTGCTCTGATTGGCTGAGCTCGCAGGCTCAGCAAATCACAGCCATTCATTGAATGGCTGTGATTGGTTCATTGAACGCTGGCACTGATTGGCTGAGTCAGGGCTTGATGAACCAATCAGAGCAATCTCTTGCTGGAGGCGGGGGTCTTCAAACTCTGTCCCTAGCAAAAGATGCTCTGTCGGCGATGACAAGTTCCCAGAGCTCCAGAGAGCAGCGGCAAGAACCCGGATGGCGCCATCTAGGTGAGTATTGATTTTTTTTCTTTTAGGTAGTGTAGCTAGCGCTTGCATTTAGTACTATTAAAAACATGGTACCAAGTTGTGCCATGTTTTCAGCAGTGCTGAAACCGCTGTCTATTTATTTCAAAGGGCGACTTACTGCAGAAAACGGCCAGAGATAGAATATGCATCGCTGTGAAAGCACAGCGTTGAAGACGCAGGATTTTGACGCTTGTGTGAGCAGCCCCTATTGAAATGAATGGGAGCGTTGTACAGCGTGTAGTGCAGCGCTGAAAAGGCAGCGCTAAACGCTGTACAAAAACACCTGTTTGAGGGAGCTCTTAACCCTGTGGATATGCTGTGGTATGACTTGAAGAGCACTATGTGTACAAGACATCCCAGAAATATTGATGAAATGATACACATTTACAGGGAGGAATGGTCCAAAATTCCTCCTCAACATTGTACAAATCTTATTTGCAGCTATACTAAACATTTGGTGGAGGGGACTGCTGCACAAGGGGGAGCTACAGTTTATTAAATTATGGGGTTGTTCTTACCTTTTATCCCTGCACTGTTGATATTTATTTAATGTGCTCAATAAAAAATCTGATTGGAGCTACCAGTGCAGATGTGAACTCAGACTTGGATAACAATCAAATTACATTTTATTAGCAGTAATCAATGCAGAAATCCAGGTCATTCCAAGGGGCTGATTTACTTTTCCTTGTACTTGTATTTAGGTTCCCCTATGCCACTATTGTGGTTGGATATCTTTCTCCTTCCTTCCCAAAAATTGTAATTCCCTCTTATCATGTCTTGTCCAAATGCCCCACAAACCTTAATCTATATCTTCTAAATAGTATATATGAAGAATGATTATGGATCAACTCTACTTTGTGAACCTATAATGGAATGACGAATGAAGGTCAATGACTCCCATACAGTTGGCATGTTTTACTATCAGTCAGGAGCCCTGGGGATATCCTGTACTACACCGCATGTCACACAGGATAAGTGAGTGCAGTGATTGATGACTTGCAGGCATTTAAGTTTCTGAGTAAATGGAAATATAGTCCAAGTATTGTGGAAATGTCCGATGCAGAGTGATAACTTGTATGGACCCTCAGTGTTTAGGGTAAATTATGTCCTGTGTTTATTGCAAATATTAAAGTAAATGCCCCTGCAATAGATCCCCTGATACAGTTCAGACAGATACCATGATACATAGCCTTAAAGGGGCACTAACGTTTCAGACAACTTCTGCTCATCTAGTAGTTTGGGTTAGTCTCATAATTTCTGTAATATACATGCATTAAAAATGTTGTTGCTTTATGATTGCAAATCATATTTGAAGTGGTTGCCACTGGGTGTCTCCCTTCCAGCTTCTCAGCAACGCATTGTCTATTGTTAGGTACAGAGCTTCTGTGGTAACAAGGACACAAGGACAATTGGCAATGAGGAAAGGAGCTGTCATTATAGGGGCTCCTATAATGCTGCAAGCTGACATATCTGTAGACACTGTGATAACAATCTCTTCCTCTCCTGGACTGATGGTGGTGGGTGTCTGTATGAGCGTGTGTACAGACATTATTTTGGGTTTACTCATCATTTGGCAAGGATGCCTGAATCGGCCTGGGAGAGCAGAGCGGTGGGCATTCAGATATTGCCCCCTGCTAATTAGACCACAAAGAATGCAATGCAGCATGGGAAGTGAGGGCAAGAAAGTGCAGGACAGTGAACTACTGGCAGAATGCTAGGCTTGCTATATGCCCCCTCCCTGGAAGTGAATTGCAAACAGCAAGACAGCAGAAAAATAGAGAAGACAATCTGAAAATCAGAAGTTACAGACATGAAACAGGTTGCAAACAACAGCAAATAAGAAGGTAAGAACTTGTTGAAAACATAGGTATGCTTTAAAATGATACTTCCATCTTGGCCAAACATGTCCAAGATCGGAACACTGCTAATTAGCCAGGATGATGGAAACAGACTATGTTAACTGAGCTTCACTGATTCCAGAGCTCGCATAGATGTCAATGAAAGATATGTAATAGCACAGCAAGCAACGCGGTTTCTGCAGCTCCAAAGTTACATGAACAATGTAGCTCACTGCTAAGTTGTTTGCATAATTCTTATTGACTTCTTTAAGAGTTAGTTGGTTGTTTCCGTCCTCCCAATCACGCCCCAACCAGTATATTTAGGGTTGTCAGGGCGGTGGGGGTCCAAACTCAGGATAGGCACAGGTTCCAGATGGGAAGCCCACTTTAAATTAATGCCATTATAGAAATCTTCACGTATATATATGCAATATATACTTGTACTGATAGTGTAATGTATACATCACATGTGTAATATAACCAGTGATGTTACAGTGCAGCTGTATTATGCAAAAGAAGTCAAGGCATGGGAATTATGCATTCATGATGTCATAGTTTGAGGGTAATATACTGGGCACAGTGTACAGCAAAGACATAGTCTCAGGAAAGAAATAACATGCCCAGTAATGTCTAAGTACAGGGATATTCCAAACGGCTTATTCCTACGAGCGTAATTTTCTTCTGTGTGATGTCTGTGTGTACAACTGAACGCACACGGAAAGCACATGGACTCGTCCAAGTCAATAAGGTTACTTGGAAATGTTTTTTTTTCTACACAGTCCAATGGTCTGTGTAAAAACAGGATTTTGCAGCTTGCCCTATCTGGTTTGATTTCTTGGATGTCAGTCCTTCATGCAAGGTAGTTGCTTTGCAAAAAGAACCAAAGTGCACACAGGTAGAAATCCATGTGTGATCTGTTTGTCACTTATCATCGCAAGATGACACTGGAGAAAAACTTGGGCCTCCTTCCATTTTTTTTTTGCAGGTATGACAAGGAGATGCATGGATGATACATCTAATATAAATGAGCCTACATGCTTTTTTGTGCACCGCACTTTGACCCCTTTGCTGTAACTTTGGTGTATGATGTTGGTGTCATTAGATGACACACATGCTTACCGATGCCGTAAAATCATCACATGTGAGTTTAATACATTCAGGAACCTGTCAGGCGGGGTGAAAGTTATAATGTTAAGTCTATGGGCGGCACTGCTGTACTTCAGGCATGCGCTGGAATGAGTAAAGCATTGCTAAGCAACACAGTATACACTGCTAAGCTGCCCCATACAGTGCCCAACCAAGATAGAAAGAGACAGTGATAGAGAGACAGACAGAGAGGGCAAAAGAGAGACAGAGTGAGAGAGCAATAGAGACAGGGAGACCGATAGAGAGAGACAGTGAGAAAGAGCGATAGAGACAGAGAGAGATAGCGATAGAGACAGAGAGAGATAGTGATAGAGAGATAGTGATAGAGAGACAGAAATAAAAGAGAGACAGAAAAACACAGAGAGAAAGCAGTAGAGAGATAGCGATAGACAGAAAGATAGATAGATAGTGAGACAGACAAAGAGAGAGCAATAGAGAGACAGAGCAATGGAGAGAGAGAGACTGTGAGAGAAAAAGTGATCAAGACATAGAGAGATAGCGAGAGAGAGCAAAAGAGATAAAGAAACACAGAGAGAAAGTGATAGAGAGACAAAGAGAGTGATAAAAAAGAGGGGGAGAGAGCGATAGAGAGATAGTGAGACAGAGAGCAATAGAGAGACAGACAGTGATAGAAAGACAGAGAGAGCGATAGAGAGACAGACAGATAGAGAGAGCAATAGACAGACAGACCGAAAGAGAGCAATAGAGAAACAGACAGAAAGAGAGAGCAATAGAGGAATAGAGAGAGTGATAGAGAAGCAGAGAGTAATAGAGAGACAGACAGAGAGAATGACAGACAGACAGGGATAGTGATACAGAGACAGAAACACAGAGAGAGAGAGAGAGAGAGAGAGAGAGTGATAGAGAGACAGAAACAGAGAGAAAGTGATACAGAGATGGAGAGAGTGATAGAAAGACAAAGAGATAACAATAGAGACAGAGGGAAACAGAAAGAGAGCGATAGAAAGACAGAGAAAGAGATCGATAGACAGAGAGAGCGATAGACAGACAGAATGAGAGCATTAGACAGACAGACAACAAGAGCGATAGACAGACAGAATGAGAGCATTAGACAGACAGACAGAGAGAGTGATAGAGAGACAGTGAGAGAGCAATAGAAAGACCCAGAGAAAGTGATAGAGAGACAGAGAGAGCAATAGAGAAAGAAAGAGAGAGAGAGCGATAAAGTGAGTGACAGAGTGAGAGACAGAGAGAAAGAACAAAAGAGACAGAGAGAGACAGAGCGATACATAGACAGAAAGAGAGAGAGATAGACAGACAGAAACAGAGAGACAGATAGAGAGAGAGAAACAGAGAGAGAGAGAGAGAGACAAACAGAGAGAGAGAGAGAGACAGACAGACAGAGACTTATAGGCTTTTTCATATTAGATATCTGCTCGAAATACAAAGTGACACTCTAAACAATCACCTAACCAAGCAGATTTAGAAGTTCACAACCAACACTTTTGAAACATTGCGAACATCGGGTCAATCTAGTGGAATTAAAAAATTATATACATACATAAACATATATGCATGTGACTCAGACACACAAACAGATTAAAATAAATCAGTTTATGTGATTTCATTGGTAAAAAAAAATAGAATGACATCACAGTAGATGGGTAATAAATACTGTGATGTCACACACAGCAGATATTTATAATAAGGCCACTGTCACACGACCGTATGTAAAAATGCTGCATTTTTACGCCATACCACAGGAAGTTGAAAAAAATAGTGGGAAGATAGGTCCTGCTTTATCTTTCCGGAGCGTAGTTAATACTATGTGCGGGAAAGATAGGGCCATCCCTACTATTAACCGGCGAGAATCGTGGAAATGAAAATGAAAGCACAGAAATAAATTGAAATCAGTGGTTTTGTTTTGTCTCATTATGCAGCCATGATAATCACAAACACATAATGGGAGAAAAACAGGTTTGTGTGTCTAAGCCCTAGCAGTGATGTCAGCAAAGGCATAAGGCCAACAGTGTTATCACAATGCTGGAGCGCACAGTGAGGTCAGAGCACAGGAATAGTCAACATGATAATGTCACAGCACAAGCCGAATGCAAACAAGGGGTTGGAAGGGCATGGAGGGGAAAACAAACACCCAACCCCGTCATCGCACCACCTGCATCGTTCCACATGATCCAAATCAGAAGAGGCCTAGGCAGAGGATAGAGAGTATGCTATGGGAGCGTGATGGAGGTGAGTTAGTTTATTATTTTGTTGTTGGGGCACAGTGAGGCCTTATTAATTGCTCAGGGGGCACATTAGGGTCTATAAATGACTCTGGGGACAGAGGGCCTATAAATTGCTAATAGGGCTCACTGTGACTCTGTCTCTCAGTGCTGCTTGGAGGACCAAAAAAGTTTATAAAAGTTACTGTCTACTTCCGGAAGTTTCAAAAGGGTGCACATTAAGTGTAGTAACAAGTGCAGACAGCTGGATAGAGAATTAACCTCACTACAGCCTTATTCTCGGATCTGAGGAATGAGGAAGATGCCAAGTATGACGTAGCAGGATTCATCCAAGGGCCCAAGTCAAAAACCTGGAGCAGGAACAGAAAAAGGGAATCTGAATGGCCAAACAGCTCTGGAAGGAATTGAACAGCAATGAACGGACCCAATAGATATGAAAGCGGCCCAAGCAGTGCAGGATTTATAGACAATTGTACTTCCAGGCACCATCTCTAGATATGGATGTTGGGAAAGTGGACTGTGTTAGATGCCTCCCACTCTGGCATACTATATAATGATTGGGTGAACAAGAGCTCTGACAAACGCTTGTTCACAATTATTGGCCCACTCGTAGCCCTTATGGCCCACTCACAATTATTGGCCCACTCGTGGCCCATTCGTAGCCACCCTTATGTTGCCCGGTGTGATCTAACTAAAGAGAAATGAAACAAGTGGGATATACGTAGCGTAAAACAGCTGGTAGCAATGACGACTCCTGGAATTTAGAGGATTGGAATAAACAATCTGATTTTCAATCAAAACTTGGACAAAATAAAAAAAAACTTGCTCGAATCACAGCCATAATGGAAAGCAGATCGCATCCCGTCCCCTCTTGATCCTGAGGCTGATATGTGGGGTTCAAGGATGGAGGATATTACAACGTACACTATTATAACATTATTATTGAGGAGACGGTGAGGTGTCTTGGTAAGGGACGTTCTACGGTGAAACTAGATGACGGAAGAAAATCTGAATTTTAGGCCTTATTCACACGGATGTATTTGCACGGACATTTGTGCACAAAAAATTTGCACACGCAATATGCGGAGAATAGAACCCCTGGATTTCAATGGGGTCATTTACAAGCGCATATTTTGCGTATGCAATTCTTGTGCACAAAAAAAAAAATTACACAGCAGTTTCTATTTTTCTGCGCATTTATGTAGGGAAATAGAACATATGCAACTAATTGGGCATTTTTATATACAGGACCGTTGCTGCAGGTTTTTTTAGCGTGCGCAAAAAGTACAGTAAAGACCGCAAGTTACATGGCTTATTACAGTACAGTTATTAGAGAAGTGTTATGTAACAAGCCAAGCGCCTCTGTTTCCATCACATGACCACAAGGTTTTTTTTTGTTTTGGTACAAGTAAACAATGAGGGTTTCCACTGGATGACGGCAAGCAGATTGTTAGCATTTTAAGACTTCTTTCACACGCGCACATAAACGTCGCATTTTTATCCCGGGCGTATATACGCGCCCATGAGAGGCATTGACTTTCAATGCACTTGTTCACACGGGCGAATATACGGCGCATAAATACGTCGTCAGTGTGAAAAATAGAACATATACGCAGCCAGCGTATATACGCTCAGCCAAAAGATAGTTCTGTAACTATCTTTTGGTTAATATATACTGGCGGGTCCTATAGACTCCTATGGGAGCAGGGAAAGAGAAGGGAGGGGGAGGCATTTTAGCTGCGTCCAATGCTGCGAAAAGCTTACAGGTGCCCCTATATAGTCACTGGAAGGCATCCCGAGGAGTTTGGCAGAGCAAGGGATTTCCGGGGTGCGGTGTATTTTTTTTGCTAAAAATGATACTCAAGGTCGTGTTAATGGATGAGAAAACGCTGTCCATGATCGCGTAAAAACACCCTTTTTAGGTTCTTATACGGAGCAGGCGTGAAAACGTAAAAACGTTGTCGCCGTTTATGCGCTCGTGTGAAAGAAACCTTAGTATGTTTGCATATTCTTTATATTACATTGGCTTGATCACAGATGGTTGTACTGTTGGGATCCTGTGCAATCACTGTTAATTTATGGAGGAACCCGGCAGCAATGGTTGAATAATCCTGCAGTGCTACTCCAGGAAAATGAAGCATTACATAGTTCTCATCAAAATCAATATTTTTTTCTGCGTAATGCATGGATGAGCTGCATCCTTCAATTACATAATTATCTAACTCAATGGGGGCGATACGTTGGGTAAATGGTGTTTCGCCTCACAGTAGCCAGTATAGTGTGAGACACCCCCTAAATGGCTACACTACAGTGAAATATGGGAATGATGGTGAAGGCTTGGTCTTTGCTAGCTGGTATGATAGTGAAGTGTAGTGCGTACCCCAACTCATACTTCCTTGGCTTAGAATCTTGTCTATTCAACAATCAACATCCAAATAATGAAGCCACAAAACTCTACAATCCAAGTCAGTGTCTGGTCCTGAGGATGGTGGTTTTAGTTCTTACTTCCTTACTGCTCATGGGTTTCATACAGTGATCCTTGAGACTGTAGCCTGGCTATAGCTCTGTACTGCTGATGAGAGTTTTGCACCATTTCCCTGGAGTCTGCAGCTCTCTCTACACCACTCCTCCTTGTAGACTATATCCAGGAATGATGGTGACCAACTGTTACTTAAATCAGTTTTACTTGTTTACACCACACTCTCTACTCTCTTCTGAACTTTCTAGATCACTACAGGAACTTTTATACCTCTTGCTTCTCCCACTACTTGATACTAATTATCTGAACTGTGAGAAGCTGAGTCATTGAGACATTCTATCCCTCTCTGTACTCTACTCTGCTTAAGCCACCACCTTCAAGGCAAGATATCAATACAGTGCATAACACATTTAAAAACATATATACTCTTTCTACCAGAAATATTAATATTATTATCTAGTAACAGTCACTAGTCAGGGGTGTAGATGGTGAGGAGTCTGGAGTCTACTCAGCATAATGAGAGCCTGTTCAACCGACACTGACCCAAGGCACTAGTATCTGCACAATCTACAAAGTGGCAGGTGGCAACGCTACAGTGTTCAGCTATTAAAGTTGTTTAAGCATCATTACCATGTCCGCACATCAATATGTGGTCGTGGCCCCTCACATCCTTTCTGGTCCTGACCCACCCCTGCAACTGAAACTTTTACAGTAAGGACTCAGCCCTCAAATAAGCCCTGGGGCTCTGAGCGCCAAGGCCTGGTATTTCCCAGGCCTGACATAGAAAAGGAGTTGTTAGACTCACACTGTCAGGACTATATATATTGGTATCTGAACAGTACGCTTATTCTACAGAGCATCAGCTTACCTCCCCACAACTCTTGCTCTCCTAGTGCAGTGTGCCGGAGCTGGGGAAAGTGAGCTAATGCTTCACAGAGAGAGCGCAGTGTTTGAATATCATACAGTCCTGACAGTGTGAGCAATAAACACATTGCTCTACTGGAACTGTGGGAACAGGAGTCACCTGGCCATAGCAACCTAATAGTTTATCGACAATTTATGTTGCCGGTAAAAAAATTATTACTGCCACCGGCCTCCAGATGTAATTACCATAGAATCCGGTCAATTACCAACCAGGTGACAACCCTAGTTCCACTTGACCTAGGTGCCCGAGGGGGCTCAACAATTCCTTTGCCACATGAGAGGCCATCAGAATTATAAATTACACATGGTGGGGGGGGGGGGGACAAGGAGCTTTAAGTTACATCTCTGCTACTGGGTGGTGACAACCTTTGCAGAGGAACTATATTGTTAGCAAACTGGGTGGGAATTGCCCAATGCCCAAGAAAAAAGGTGTGGATGGAGAAAAACACCATGCTCAAGGTTGCAAAACTCAACACCACTATGGGGGCCTAGTTTGAGTTTAGCTGTGCCCCCCTTCCCCTTCCATGTCCTGAACTTAGCACATTTGCCTTTACTCAGAAGGATTGCCTATAGAGAATATATTAGCCCGGAGAGGCATTACAGGGCACAGCCCGCTGAGTTTCTTCGTGGTGGCTGCCGATGACTTAACCTAATACTTGTTTTGGTTTATATATATGACTCAAAATTGTAGCAAATGTTGAAATCAAGACCAATTATCCAAGATGTGTCCAAGAGCACAGATCCCATGTAAGATTTATAAAAATGGCCTCAGCTTAATATTTGGTACTTTATCACAACACATGGTGTGGCCCAGGCTTGACTGCATGAAATAGAAATTTCCGGCGTCGGCGCGTACAGTCAGGTGTGAATCATTACCATCTTCTCACCAATTAATCTGGGAAGCACTGAGATCACCCGCCCTTTCTTAATGGTTTCTTAATATGTGGTAATATTTAATTTGTATCAAGGGGCTTATTCGTCCCCAGTAAAAGCCAAATTCTTGTCTTGGGCAATTACTGCTGATCCACGATTATGGGCCCAACCTTTAAACAGATGAACATTTTGCCATATAATCCGTGCATGACACAGAAGAAAACTGATTAAGGCCGGTGTCTGGGGACAGACTAGAGGCTGATCTGACGTAACAGCTGCCATTTTTTTGTTTGCTTTTCTTGTAAGGATGAAGGAGAATGTTTCTAATACAGCTTCCCTAGAGATATAATAGGGCCACGGTCAAAAGTGTCCTTATTGGCTGTTTAACCCCATAACACCCTGTGCATTAATAGTATGTCGAGGCTGCTATGCAGTTAGCATCTGCCACCCTACTACCATTATGTTAAACAGGAGCTGTGCCCATGCCATCATTTTCGAGTGCCAGCTATATTATACAGTGTATACCATACGCCTGAGATGGGAGATAACTTCCATCCTGGCCATTTAACTCCTTACATGGTGCAGCTTCTAAGCCTTTAACAGAGCAGTATGCTTTACCAGTTACCTCATTGCCCTTTCCTCTGGCAATGTGATTGTAGGCTACCGATGGGTTGCCATGGCAGCCAGGGGCATAACAATAACCTCCATTCCATGTCCTGGCATATCTACAGTAACAGTTATAATAACCTGCAATAAAGACATATTTGCAGTGTATTATAATAGTGATAAGAGAAACGCATGTTCAAGTCCCTTCCTGGGGCTTAGACTCGGGCCTATTATACTGACCACGCTTCTGTCTGTTGCCTGCCCAAACCTCTGTCCTATTGTACTGTGCTGAACCCATTCTGTGTCCTGACCTCTGGCTTGTTCCTCGTTCTGAAGTTGTGCTGCCCTGCCTGGCCCAGATTGGTCTGACTATACCTCTGTTCACACGCTCAGGTACTGAACTTTGGTCTGTAGTAGCATCAGCTGCCACATAACTGGGACCACTCCCAGTTTAATGGCCTGGGGATCCTGCAGTGAAGCCCATATCCTGATTGGTGGGTTAAGGAATGAAGATCGGGGTACCTCAGCGGTCCCCTGTGAATCTGGCCCAAAGTCAAACCAATGTGTGTCACAGTGGGTCCACATCCACTGATCCTGACAGGTTCTTTGAAGGCAATGTATTCCTTATTGTGTAAAAGTAGGAAAACCTACAAAAAAAACTACATAATTTACTCTTTTTTGGTAACAACCCACAGGAAAAAGATATCATGTCATTTATACTGCAGGATGAACACTGTAAAAAAAAAAAGATCCAAAATACAATGGTGGAACTGATGTTTTTTGTCATCCCATCCTCCCCCAAAAAATTAATAAAAAGTTATATAATACATTATACGTATCCCAAAAGGCTGCAGTTAAAAAATACAACTAACCCCACAAAAATCAAGCCCTCATATGCTTATATCAATGGAAGAAAAAAATAAGCTATGACTTTTGAAATGCAGAGATGGAAAAAACACGTTGTACTGTCATTAACTGGGTTGTCCAAGTTGTAGCTTTTCCTGCCATGCAGCAACATACCAAAGCGGCATATACCGGTACTCACCTCTTCCCGCTCCTGCTGGGCCCCACTGTGCTGCTCTGTTCTCCAGTCTGGCACTTGTTCACAGGCTGTAGTCCCACCTGGTTTGTGGAATGTCACAGGTGCTGCAGCTAATGACAAAACTCAGTGATCGATCGCTCAGCTTCATCATTGGCTGCAGAGCCTGTGACGTTCCGCAAGCAGGCTGGGGAAGCCTGTAAATGTGATGTCAGAGGAGAGACCCGGGACAGCAGTGCAGGACACAGCGGGAGCGGGGAGAAGTGAATATTTGTTATGTTAATGCTTGGCAAGCAATGTTTACAAAAATGCTTCAACTTGGACTACCCCTTTAAGTAGCAAACTAGGCTGCGTCCTTAAAGGGGACCTGTCACTGGATGGAATCAGCATAACTGGCTGCAAGCCTTAGTAGCAGCGTCCTCGCTGACCCTTGTTTTTGTCTTTTTTTCATATTCACTTCTGTTGCCTAGATGGGTTCTTCGTAGGTCTGACTCCTGGTAGCGCCAATGTGTCAAGTGGGAGGTTCTTACTGCTCAATCTCAATGGGTGACATTGGACTGTCAGTCAAGTCTAATGTAACCCATTGACCCATTGGAGCTGAACCTAAAAGGAGATTATCCAGGCCAACGAAGGCGCACTCTATAGCTATGTTATTGGTGTCCTCCCACAATGCCATGCTCTGGACAGGACCCAGGACTCTGTGTGTCCTGACCTTCCTGGTTCCTGAATTATACCAGAACTGCTATGCTTTCTATATCATTCATGATATAACATCTGTGTAACAATGGTGCTGGTAAATCCCAGCAGGGCAGCTTCCACACCATGAAGTACTTTCATTTATTCTCTAGCTCTCCTCTGATGCAACCAGACACTCTGATCCCTCCCCCTGGCATCTGCGGTCCTGCACATCCTTTATGCAGCACAAACGCCATGGAGAGGAGTCAGGGGTCAGAGTCTCTGATTGCATCAGCGACGCTTGGATCAGAGCTTCATGGTGTGGTTGTTGCCTGGTTAGAGGTACAGAGGTGGAGAGGGCACAAAGTGGCGGCACTAGTATTACTGGGGGTAGTAAAGGGAAAACTTACTATTGGGGACACTAAAGGGATCACTATTACTATTAGGTGCACTAAGGAGAACACTATTGGGGACACTAAGGGGGTCCCTATTACTAATGGGGCACTATTACTACAAGAGCCTCTAAAGAGGGCGCTATTACTTTTAGGGCGACTAAAGGGGCTATTATTACTACTGGAGATACTAAAGGGGTAACACTATTGCTACTGAGAGTGGGCACTATTACTACTGACTCCACTAAAGGGAAGACTATTACTACTAAGATGGGACACTATTACTACTGAGGCCACTAAAGGGGGCACAACTACTATTGGGGTCCAATGAGAGAGCACACTATTACTATAGGGGGCACTATTACTACTGAGGCCACAAAGAGGGGGCACTATTACTACTGGGTCCACTGGAATAACAGAAGTAAAGTCATATGCAGTGATAAGCCACGTCCCTAACCACATGCACCCTTTTACCTTGGCAGGTATTTTTTTGTGACAACCCTAGACACCGTAATGATGAACATTAGTGGTCCCTTCATTACAAGGTCCATCATTCTCTGAGGCAAGTTCTAGGAAATTGAGATAACTAGAAATTGGTTGATAATGCTAACAGGCTTCGCATAAGAAGTCATCTCCATTATTTTTGTATTTTTGGTAAATACTCTTGACTGTTTTCCACTCAATCATCACACTTACAATTCATTCTTCTTGTGGTAACGGAAAAGTAAACTTGTCTTTGCTGCTGGGAAGAGCTGACCGCAATGTACAATGAAGTGTAATTAACTGCTGATATCATAGAAGACAAAGCCACCTTTATACTGCAACCAATCCGTGTCTCCAAAGAAAGTTCAGTTGACTTCTTGGTTGATTGGCAACAAAATAGAAGAAATAAAAATTCTAACAAGTTATTTTGTTTATTTGTACATGTTCTGCCGCCACAGAGGACTCTTGTAGGACTGTGCACCTTTGTTCTCGGGCAGATGACTAATTGTTTAACATGGATACTTTACCGATGGTTCTATTCACCTCTCGGATGAAGGAAATATTCCGTAAGCGCAGAGGTCCTATACTGTGTATACAAAGGGATCGCATTATTACATCTGCACGGGATGAGATTGAAAGCAGCTGCTGTTATGGTAAAACTGCGTAATATCCAGAATGGGATCTATGAACTACTTTCTCTTTAGTCATAAGCTTACATGCTTTCATTCTTTTATAGCTTACAGTCAATGTCTACCATTGTTTTAACCTCTTAAAAACTGCCAATATGTCTTTTTACAGCATCCATTAAGTGGCTTTAATCAATTACACACTAAATAGGAAACCACTGAGGAACACTGACATGGAAAAGGACTTGGTGATTTTAGTTAATTGTAAGTGTAACTGGAGCAACCAGTGTCAGGCAGCTGCTGCCAAAGCAAATGGGATCATGGGGTGCATCAAAAGAGGTCTAAGGTCCCATGGTGAGTACATTGTTCTTCCTCTTTACAAGTCACTGGTCAGACCACACATGGAATATTGTGGACAGTTTTAGGCACTGGTACTCAGGGAGGACATATCAGAGCTTCAGCGGGTACAAAGGTGGGCAACTTAAGTAATAAATGAAATGGGCGGACTACCATACCCAGAGAGGTTATCAAAATTGTGATTAGTTTAGAAAAAAGATGGCTGAGGGGCAACCTAATAACTATGTATACTGTGTTTCTCTCGAAAATAAGACTTACCCTGAAAATAAGCCCTAGCTACACTACATTAAAAAAAAGAATATGTATTAAGCACAGTCCAGGTTCCTCACGCCACAGTCCGGACGTCTGCACTTTCCCCGCAGTCCTTGCAGTACTAGCCGCTTGGACATCATCACTTCTTGGTGATGGGATTCATAAATCCCGACTCCAGGAAGCGATGGCTGTGATTAGTTCTTGAGGACGTGCGCTCAGCCAATCAATGCAGCGCTCGATGAATCAATCACAGCCATTGTATTGGTTCATCCAGTGCTGCATTGTTTGGCTGAGCCGTGGTGCTCAAAGAACCAATCAACAGCCATCGTGTTGTGGAGGCGGGATTTAGTAATGATGTACAAGTGGCTAGGACTGAAGACTAGCGAGGACCGCCAGAGAGCGGCGTGATAGATGTGGACCGAGCCTGCTAGGTAAGTAAAATAGACCTCCCCAACAATAAGACCGAGTGCTCTTTTGGGGGAAAATTAATATAAGACAGGCTCTTATTTTCGGGGAAACATGGTAGATATATCAGGGGATAATACAGAGCTCTCTCCCATCATCTAATTATACCTCGGACTGTGACTGTAATAAGGGGGCACCTTCTACATCTAGAGGAAATAAGGTTCCTACACCAACATAGAAGGGGGTTCTTTACTGTAAGAGCAGTGAGACTGTGGAACTCTTTGCCTGCGGATGAAGTGATGGCGAACTTGATAAAAGAGTACAAGAGGGGCCTAAACATCTTTCTTGGGCGATACAATATTAAATGTTAAAATCATTAATAACTTCAAAAGGGTTATTGATCAGGGAATTATTCTGATTGAAGATTGCCAGATTGAAGTCAGGATTGATATTTTTCCCCTTAAATGGGGAAAATTGGCTTCTATCTCATTGCCTTCCTCTGGAACAACATTGGGGGTTAATAAGCTGAACTGGATGAACGTGTTTTTTTGACCTTACATACTATGTTACTATCTTAACAGAGTTTGAGAGGGGGCAAATTACTGGAATGTGAGAAACTGGATGGTCATATCAATGAATTGCCGCCATCCGGGCCTTTCTGACTAGACTATTAGGATGTGTGAGGGCACACAAGGCGACCAGGCTCAGGACACCCTCAACAGACCACCAGTACAGAAGAGCATCTGATCATCCGACAAGCACGAGCAGCTCCCACGGTTTCGTTGTTCGCTATCCAGAGACAGGTGACGCCATCATTACAGGCCCCTGTGTCTGTCAGAACCATTTCCAGGCGCTTGGATAAGGGATATTTGGTCTTGCAGCGCCCATTATGTGTATTGTCTTTGACACCCATCATCATCTCCATTTGCAGAGTTGTAGTCAACGACGAAAGTAGACTGCTTTGGAGTGGAACCGGGTTGTCTTCGTCGACAAATACAAGTTTATTTTGGTCACTGAAGACGGCCATGTTCATGTCTGGAGACCTCTGGGTGAGTGCCTCAATCCTGCTTATGCTGTGGAGTGGCACACTGCCCCCTGCTGGTGTGATGGTCTGGGGAGCCCTCCCATACAACAGTCGGTCACCCCTAATAGTGGTACGAGGGACAATGACAGCTCAGCGATATGTTCAGCACATCCTGCAGCCACATGTGTTCCTCTCATGGCTTCCAAGAGTAAAAGTAAATAGAAATTATACAGGTGTTTCCCCATGTGGCAGGTGTGATGACGTCAACAAAGGTATGCCGTGTTTCAATACTTTTATGAGTGAAAGAGGAGTGTGGAACGCACGTTGCGCTCCACAGCATAGATCACATGATCTACGTTGACCTGAAGCGAAAGTCCATCCCACATTGTGTCGTCACGGCTACCATACCGGCGTCTGATGTGCACATCATGATTGTAAGTTACTTTTTTTGTAAATATATATATATATATATATATATATATATATATATATATATATATGTGTGTGTGTGTGTATGTAATGAGAGATGTTATCTAATGCTTGAAAAAGGCGTATAGAAACACTGAAACGCGTTGTATTAACTTTACGATTTAATAAAGCACGATTATTATAACCAATAGACCATTGGGTCTGTAATTTCCTCAAGTCCCGGAACGCGAAGAACCCTTTTTCTTTTTTCCTTTGAAAGCTTAGAGGTTAAGCTATCTAAGATTCTAGGAAATGTGAATAGTTTCTTATCCCAAAGGAAGGATACAGAAACCAGAGAACATATAGAACTAGTAACTCTATACCTGACAACTTTTATGTAAAGCCACGCCCCCTGCATCCCATAATAGTGCCATTCAATGACACTCTCACAGTAATAACTTGACATAGCAGGTTGAAATATTGTTGATTTTTTCTGCTTGGCGCAGAGGAATAAAGGAGCTTTTTTACATTGCACCAAAGCCTGCTGCCTCATCTCTTTATATTGGACTTTACAAGGATTATTGGTTTGCTATCCTTTGGGCGTTGCATGTCCGCCTCACTGGCTCCAGGCTAAGTGGTTTGTGCTGCTGAACATCTGGTTTTGGATAATCCCCTCACAGTAATAGTGATCCCCATAGTAGCCCCAAGTAGTAATTGTGTCCCCCATAATGGCCCAAGAAGTAACAGTGACCCTTTCCCCACAATAGTGGCTTCAGTAGTGATAGTGACTCCCATAGTGACCCCAGTAGTAATAGCAAAACCTGTTAGTAGCCCTAATAATAATAATGACCCCCATTAGTAGCCCCAGCCTTGATATTGACCCCCGTCATGGACCTCCAGCCACCTGACAAGCATTTAACTCACTGGCATTCTGACGGCAGTGGCTCCTCCGCTGTAATCAGTGCGACCCCTCTGCCGTCAACTGTGTGTAAGATTGCATTGTGAGATGTAAGATTGTAAGATCTGGACTAGCAATAAGTTAAATGCGGGACAGTTGGGAGGTATGGTGACTCAGTGAGGTAAATCCATAGGATAAGAAATCAATGTGTAATAGCTGAGGATTCACGTTATTGAAGAATCTCTGGTTATTAAATGGAACCCTTCAACAGGCTCCAGTTGACCAATGTGCCATTGTCTTTTATTACTGCTCTCTAATGATATTTTGAGTGTATGACGAAGTCCGGCTGGGGATGAGCTGTTAGCTTGACTGAAGTTTTGCTATAAAAAAAATGTTCTCATTGGAATTTGGAAATAATTTTCCTGTTTATGAATCCCTAAAACTGAACAGCAGCAAAAAGTCTGAAAGTCTGAGAAGTCCTGAGAACAAACTGATTGGATTTATAAACAGTAAAATAAAGAATTTCCCAGAATTAAAGGGGGTTTTCTGGGACTTTAAAGAAAAAAAAACTGACAAAGGACAGGGAATTAAATATAATAATCTTTCCCGTGCTTACCCGTTAAATGCCTGGCCACTTCAGTCCCCACTGTTCTGGTCCCAGAAGCTCTGCTAGCGGTTGTAGAGGTCATAATTGTGACCCGGACCCTTGATGAATGGGGGCCCGCAGGCCTCCGTTACATGCCATTCCACTGCTGCGGCCCGGCACCCAGAAAGGGGAGGGACTGTTACTCGGGGAGACGGCAGTCAATTACAGGCTGCAGACTACCCCGAGTGCGCGCTCCTGCCTCCCACTGATAGACTGCAGGTGTAATTGGTCACAACTGAAGTCTGTCATTGCACTGCCAGCCACGTGATTGGTCCGGCCGTCAGTGCAGTGACAATGTCAAGAGCCGAAGAGGAAAGTGGAGGAGGAGAGGCTGCGGTACAACCAGGTATGAACCGCATATAATCTTGTATATATAGCTGGTATAAGTTATAACAGCTGTACATATATAATTATATACAGGAGATCTGCAGGTTACATCAGCATGCTCCATATCACCATATACAGAGGGACGTATATCTCTTGTTTATAGTGATATTCTCATTTTATTTTTGTCCTCCCCTTTCAAGAGCCCTAACTTTGTTCTTCTTCTGTCAGCCTATGTTATGAGATGAAGGACCTGCGATGACGTCACCGTCATGTAATCAGGGGCGGAGCATGTAAAGCACTCACTCACATACAAGTGGTCGTTAGCACTTTGATGGACAATGCTGGTATAACTTGTTATATCACTATATGCAGGATGTAGAACCTATAGTAGCTGCACATATATTATAATATACAGAAGTTACCCAGGTTAGGGCTCATTCACACTGGCAAGGGAAAGCCCTGTAAATGTGAGGAGTTTTTATGTGAAAATAGCCTCGCATCACTGTAGTCCAGGAAATAAGTCCTTTTTGGAAAGCTTATGATAAGGGGCATATCATTTATGTAAATTTGTTTTGCATCTGTATACTGCATCGTTTAGATATGGGTACAGGTACGGTGGGAGGGGGAGCCCGAGCTGAACTTTTGCACCTGGGTTCCCTGGTCCTTTAGTTTTCCCCCTGTTTGCAGTCATCTTGTACTGTTCATGATTCGCATGACCAGTGAAGGCAATCATTGGCCTCAACAGTCTCGTTCCATACATAGAAGCACCAGCTCTAGAGCCAATGATTGCCTGCAGTGCAGTGGTGTAGCAGTAGGTGTTGCAGGGTTCACAGGTAAGGAGATACTTCATGTGTTATCCATACTCCAGCATTGGCTAGTATGCCGCACCTTTC
Organism: Eleutherodactylus coqui; assembly: GCF_035609145.1. Classification (NCBI taxonomy): domain Eukaryota; kingdom Metazoa; phylum Chordata; class Amphibia; order Anura; family Eleutherodactylidae; genus Eleutherodactylus; species Eleutherodactylus coqui. The sequence continues at coordinate 125,868,036 of NC_089845.1, read as the reverse complement.
ATGAGATCACGTGGATCCACTGGGTTGCTACAGATTCAGCCTTGGGCTAAACCTAGGAGCATAGTCTAAGGTAGTTTACCCAATATTCATTCTTTAACCCCAATAGGGGATGTGGACTTCACTGCAGGGAACTCCCAGGTCACCATACTTATCCTGTACTGACCATGAGATACATCCTGAATTATAGACCAGAGCCTCACTCGCTATACTGCTAGTGGATTTACTGTGTACATACAATCCATTACTTTTCCTGTCAGGATCCTGTTACATTCTGTATTATACTACAGAGGTGCATTACTAATCCTGCTGATTTCTGCGCTGACTCTATCGAGAAGAATAGTGAGTGCAGCTCTGAAGTATAATACAGTATGGAGCTCCGGATCAGTACAGGATAAGTAATGTATGTACACAGTGACTCCGCAAGCCGCATAATGAGTTCAGCTTTAGCGTATAACACAGAATGTAACTCAGGATCTGCTCTAACCCAGCAGATAGGGATGAGCATTTACAGCATCTTAAAAGACATTTATAAATCAGGGCTACCATTAGAGATGAGCGAACCTACTCGGACACGCCCCTTTTTCGCCCGAGCGGTGCGATTTTCGAGCACTTCCGTACTTGGGTGAAAAGATTCGTGGGGCGCCGTGGGTGAGTGGGGGGTTGCAGCGGGGAGTGGGGGGGAGAGGGAGAGCTCCCCCCTGTTCCCCGCTGCTACCCCCGCTTCGCCACGCCTCCCCCCGCCCCCCGAATCTTTTCACCCAAGTACGGAAGTACTCGAAAATCGCGGTGCTCGATCGAGTAATTACTCGAAACGAGTATATTCGCTCATCTCTAGCTACCATCCCACCTCAATTGATGACCAAACCACCAGAGCCACCAGGACACCCAGGAATCAACTACTCCAATACACGGAGAAGGAAGGAAATGATCGTGTACCTCTAGTAGTGACCTACAATTTACAGCTAGAGGTACTAAGGAAAACTGTAAAGAAACTCCATCATACCCTACACAAAGATGACCCCCTGAAAACCATATTCCCGGACCGACCCTCCCATTCTGTGCTACAGACAACCTCCAAATTTGAGGAACTTTATAATCAAGAATGCATTGCCCTCCGACACACAAAAAGGAACTTATCCCTGTAATGTAAGGAGCTGCAAGACCTGCTCACATGTACTGACTGTGGACAGGATACGGATCCCCAACACACAGCAGGACTATAAGATCCCAGGGACATTCACATGTTCCACGTCCGATGTTGTGTCCTGATCCTGTATAGTAAATGTCCTGCTGGGGCCCTTTATGTTGGGGAAACAGGACAAAAACTGAAAGCGAGGATGAGGTGTCACTGCCACACAATTAAAGAAAGAAAGAGTGAATTACCTGTGGAGGAGCACTTTCCTAGTCATGGGCACAACATAAAACATATGAAAGTTACCACATTAAAAGGCAACTTCAAATCTCAACATCATAGAAGAGTTTGGGAGTACATGTTTATAACCACCTTTGACACTCTCAAGACCGGAATTAATATTAGAAGTGGATTGATGCATCAGTGGAGATTATGAGAAATCTATAGTGGAGATAACACGCTGGCCTGGTGACCCCCTAACACCAATTTAGAGACCATAAAACTTTCACATCATTTATCAGTTAACTAATTAAGTATTTAGACCTCCGATCATCCTATTCTGGTATTGGTTTAAGTGCAGATTAATCACACCAGTATATATATACCGTATATACTCGAGTTTTAGCCGACCCGAGTATAAGCCGAGTCAATAAGTTTTACCACAAAAAACTGGCAAAACTTATTGACTCGAGTATAAGCCAAGCTATACTCGAGTATATACTAGGTAAAGAAAAATGCAATACTCACCTCTCAGCCGGCACCTGTGTCCCTGGTGTGATGCTCTCCCCGTCGGTGCGGCAAGCTGCTTTAGCCTTCTCCCTGTTTGAGGAAGTGCTATGATTGGATTGAGCGCCAGCCAATCACAACCGGCGCTCGATAAACCAATCACAGCAAATCAGTGATACAATTCACGCCGGCTGAGAGGTGAGTATTTTTTTATTTTTTTTTACCTCACTCAAGTATAAGCAAAGGGGGCTTTTTCAGCACATTTTTTGTGTGCTGAAAAACCTGGCTTATACTCGAGTATATACAGTATATATCTTTGTATCTGTTCCATTTAGCCTGAAGAAGACCCCTAAGTGGGTTCAAAAGCTCAGTGAACAGCATATCTTTTTGTTAGCCATTAAAAGGTATCATATCTACAAGATTACTTGGTTTCTCTTGCTGGGAACAATCACATTTTGCTCTACTGGCTAACACCGTACCAAACCTTTTTTATTTTTAGGAAATGTATGTACACAGTGACTCCACCAGCAGAAAGGTGAGTGCAGCTCTGCAGTATAATACAGGATGTAACTCAGGATCAGTACAGGATAAGTAATATATGTACACAGTGACTCCACCAGCAGAAAGGTGAGTGCAGCTCTGCAGTATAATACAGGATGTAACTCAGGATAAGTAATGCTATGCATGTAGACAATGACTTCACCAGCAGAATAATGAGTGCAGCTCTGGAGTATAATATGGATTTAACTCTGGATCAATACAAGATAAGTGATAATTACACAGTTACGAAACTCTTTACATACAGTAGATAATTCTATATGCAACTTCTTACAATAATATATATGGAAGGTTAATATTTCTGTATGGTTTTCAGTGCTCGCTATACAATACCTTACATACGTCATACATAGGACCACTTCTGAATGTCTGCTTTTCTGTATCGCAGCCATTACTGGTATTCAATTACTGACTGTTAAGTGTGATGTATGGGGGAGGTGACATCTTGTTACAGTAAATGACTCTCAATATTTGTATATTAAATGGAGCGCATGAGGGCTGGAACAGCTGTGGTCAAGATGCAGAGGCCAACACGGAGCTCACAGATGCTTGCCATTAGTATTTCAGCCATACATTGTATATCGCTAATTATACGCAGGGAGTGTAAAATAATTCAACTATTCTGGTACAAATGTGTTTTGTACCAGAATAGTTGGAGCAGGGAAGCACACACACTTAGTGCTTGAGGAGGCTTAAGGGCTGTTTAGGAAAATACCAGCGGTAGTTGGGGGCTAGGGTACAGATTTTGCATTAAGGCCCAGGAGCCACAAGTTATGCCTCTAGAGATGGAGGAATATCGGGAATGGTCAGAGGGTTGATATCCAAGAACTGCATGAAAAGTGCCTCCACTGTGGCCACTGAAATACACGAGATGTATACTATGTGTATTTATTACGTCTTAAGTATGAGACTTTCTCTACCTTTCTATCGGCCCCAGATATTGTTGGGTCAACACCAAGAACTTGCACATCAGCCTGAGTGTTCTCACCCACACAAAACACTTACATCATATTTTCTGTCACCAGTTTGCTATTGTGCAGGATGGCAACGCTCAGATGCCCGTCCACATGGCCAACTTTACATCTTGCCATCGGTATGGATTAGTCCTATATTTTTGAGTCTGTATTTGCTCATTTCTGTCGAGTTCTATTCAGAATTGAGGCTGATACTTCCCAAGAAATCAGGATCCCTTTGTAATGTAGCTGTTTACAGTGTGTGGGAGTCGATGAACACGTGTTATGTTCTTATGTCACCATTTTATTACCCTTCTGAGAGTTCACTTGGATCCATAATTTGTTTTGCTTCCACTTAACAATAACTGCACAGCTTATTTCTATCTAGTGAACGCTGTTACTTAATACACAGCAAAGCAGTATAATATCAAGGGGCGTACGTCATCAATATACCCCCAACCATGGCTGAATTACAGGTAGGGCAAATAGGTCACATGACCTGGAACCTCAACCATCTGGGATGCTTTGTTAGGGCTCCATCAGCATCACTGTGTTTGAGTGTGAAGGGCCATGATATCAAACACTACTGTCTATAGCAGAATGTCATTGCAATGGATTTGCTATGCCGCAGGACTCATTTGATTTAGAGCTAGATACAGGAGTAGCACCTGGGGTTCCCTAGTTTTCACCCTTTCATCGTACCAATTGGGATTTGGCTTTGCTGCAGAGACTTAAAGACTGTTTTCCTACAAATAGCGTCAGTTAAGAGGCAGCTGATGCATTTGGTCATATTTTCCGCAATGAGTTATCATAGGATGTAAACAGGGATGCAGTTTTAGAACAGAGTTAGATTCGGGGTAGGCAGAATACTTTCACAACTCCAACAATGTAGATCAGGCCAAGGGTCATGGCAAGCAACAGATAGAGAAAATGTAGTTAAGTAATGAGCCAAGGTCAGGATTGGAGAGGTCAGGAAAGCTGGGTAGTTCAGGCACAGATCAATACCAAGAGATCAGACAGAAGGACACTTGTACCTTCATGCAGTATTGAGCATGATTGCTCAGGCACCTGCTACCTGGACTGGCAGGAGAGGGTGCCTTAAATAGCCAAAGGCCTGTTGGGTTGGCTGGGGATAGAAAAAGATGGCAGTGCATGCTAATTCTTCAAGAGACAGGCTGGGCATGCGCACACACCCTATGGGACCAGAGAACTGACAAGATATGCTAAGTCTGCCACAGATAACATGGAGGAAGCAATACTGGGCACAAACAGTAGCATGTAGAGATCAAACATACTGAAGGCCATAATAAATAAATAAATACGTACAAAATCACCATCACCATGACACCTACTGTTTTAACTGGTGGGCTTTACCAATATTAAGCCCATCTGGTCCCCTACAGTATGAAGATAAATGGTACGGTACTGAAGAATAGCAACTTAAAACCCTATTGTAAGATGCAAAATAATCCTTCTTTGTATGATCTATGGAGTCCACTCAATGAGTCACAGTGAGTAGCGGGTTAGTAAGAGAGTCTCCAATTTTTGCAGACCTGGCAGATTCATTTTCATGGCCTGGATGTAATACCATATTTCCACTGTAGGGGCTGCCAGGAATCAGATCTGTGGCTATCAGCTGATCATCAGAGTAGTGGTCTTTAAAAATGAAGCTGTCTTCATGAGACAACCCCTTTAAAGGACCATTATAATCATCCAATATCAAGAGAAATATTTGGGTGGAGTTCTCCACTACAGCGACAGCTTCCTAATTGCCAATTTCAATGATAAGATTATATTAAGCAATTACTTATAATATAATTCTCTGACAGAACATGACTGGAGCTTGAAGGAGTGTTTTCACTAACGCCGTTTATCTTGGATGGGGACCTTCACCAGTCACAAGAATGAGGTCCAGTGTCCCATCGTTGACCATGCACGATGCTGCTCCACTCATCTCTATTGGACTGCCGGAGAGTGTTGAGCGCTGTACTGGGCTTCCCTTCAGCAATCCTACAGAGATGAATGGAGCAGCAGCGCACGTAGTTGACCTCTGCTCTATTCATATGGGAAAATGTGATACTCCCATTCTCGTGATCTGATACATCCCTCATCCTGTGGATAGGTGATAACTTGGGATAGCCTCTTTAAGGTTTGACTGCTGCCCATTAATCACAACTTTAGGGAATGTCTAACCCCATTGCTCTTTACCATACAGTCGTGGCCAAATATTTTGCAACTGACACAATATTTGCTTTGCCCAAAGTTTCTGCTTCAGTTTTTATAGTGGCGATTTGCATTAACTCTAGATTGTTATGAAGAGTGATCAGATGAATTGCAATAAACTGTAAAATCATTCCTTGCGATTAGAAATGAGCGAGTATACTCGAGTGAGTAGTGCCTTAGCCGAGTATCTCCCCGCTCGTCTCTAAAGATTTTGGGGCCGGCGCGGGTGACAGGTGAGTTGCGGGGAACGGGCAAGAGAGAGGGAGATCTCCCCTCCGTTCCTCCCCGCTCTTACCCGCCCCCCGCCGGCCCCAAATCTTTAGAGACGAGCCGGGAGATACTCGGCTAAGGCACTACTCGATCGAGTAATGTGCCTTAGCGAGTATACTCGCTCATCTCTACTTGCGATGAAAAGTAATTTAATCACTAAAGCCCCATTTCCACTGAATGTTAGACTTGTAATAAAATAACCTGCTAACATCATTTCAGGGATCTCATTAGTAGAAAGTGTTAGGGTTGGGCTCACATGTAACACATAGTGCCTGTCAATGGAAGCGTGAACTCGCTGATAAGGTTGGCAATGTCATATGGCTATTGGCAAGGTGGAGTCTCAGTTGAAAGCCATACCTGTTACCTGGGAACACACCCTTAATGGGGACATGGCAGCTCTGTCACGCAGATTGAATTATAAGAACAGACTGGTTGCTTTATAAGAGGGATGGTGCTTGAAATCATGTTTATCTTGTTGATCCGGGTCTTTGAGTCAGGTAGGAACTTTCAAATGTTGATCCAGGGATTATACTAACTGCCATTATGGAGTCGGGAAGGAAATTTCCCCCCAAATGGGCTAAATTAGCTTCTGCCTACTTGGGGATTTTTCACCTTCTTCTGGATCAACAAGGGGGTGTGGAAACAGGCTGAACTAGATGGACATTGTCTTGTTTCAGCCTAACATACTATGTTACTATGACTAAGGCCGTATTTACACAAATGTATGCAGCTGTTTAGCTGCATCAAAAAATTGGCCAAAAATCGCGCCCATCTGAAGCATTGCATTCCAATGTATTCATCCAGATGAGCGATTTTTGGCTACTCAGAGGACTGTTTTTGGTTGCCGATTTTATACGCAGCTTCAAAAAATTGGTCTTGTCCTATCTTTTGCCGAGATACTCTGGAAGCTCCCATAGACTCCTACAGGAGCTGAAAAAAAAGGAGGGGGAGAGAGTTTAGCTGCATCCCGCGCTGGGAAAAGAAGACAGCTGCCTCTATTTAAGCTTCAGCACTCATTACGAGCATTTCTGCCGACCGAGAGATTTCTCACCATCACAGACAGCATAACAATATAAAGTGATCGCGATATGTAGATCATGTAGAATCTTCCATTTAGAATAGGTGATGGTCACAGGTTACCTCCTCCCCCTCCCTGCACAGGTTACAGATCATGCCTACAACACTCTCCCATAGTGGCCAATGGTTCCCTTCCTTTCTATTGTCTTATGTCTCCTTAGGCTGCAATAAAACATACCTCTAAATGCTGTTAAGTGAGCTCAGGCAAGATGGCCGCCCCTGTAGTCGTGTACAGGCAATAGAATAAAAAATCTATAATCAGAAAATAAAAAACGTAGCAGAAAAATGGAAAATGTTTCACTAATTAGTGTTAATTAGTAAGCAAATATAGTTGATACGTTCCTTCACAGGAGTGTATAAGTATTTGGACGCGCCTGAGTGTTGTGTATTTGAGGAATGAACGTTGCTTTTTTGTGCGCACACCGGCATATTTTGCTGTACTTTTTGCACCCGCACATGGAAAAATAAATGCGCACCAATTGAAATACTTAATTAGTCCAATGAGTTCCAGATGTGTTCTTTTCCCTGCACAATTGCGCAGTGTTTCACGCGTCTCCTAGTGTAGTTTGCACGCATCCCCATTGACTTCTATGGGGTCTTTGGGTTTTTTCGACTAAAATGCGCAGGAAAATAGGCGACTGTGAACAAACTCATTGGAATCAATGTGCTCTATTCACTGTGAATTACGCCTGTAAATCTTACGTGCACCAATACGCCCGTATGAAGGGGGCCTTAAGCAGAAATATTGTGTACTCTGACGGTTATACCGTAGCGAGACGTAGCCCTGTATGAGCAGCACACGAACAAGACACATTTTCTGCCCATTGTGATATCATCTTACGTCAAGCCTAGCTCTGCTACATTTGTAAACCGGACACTGAGCATTCACTGCATTCTGTCGCAATACCGGTTATCTCCTTTAGGGGTCACTATTGATCCACTTAGCCCCTTGCACACAAACTCAGGGATCGCTTGCTATATACTGTAATAGGTTCTGACAATTATTACCTTGAACTGAATTCGATCTCCTGTAATCTTCTGTAGATTTGGAGAAAAGAGGAATTTTGCATTAAAAAGACAAATCCAAAAAATTTTTTTAACCTTAATTCTGGCTGAAATTACAATTTCAATGATTTAGGAGTTTAATATTTCATGGAACCCCCAACAAAAAGGCCAATTAATGACCATATTTAAGCCTCGTCTGGTCATACGTGAAATGACTGGAGGCTGGATGAGATCCGTCAGGGTTCATTACAGGATTTCACCCTGGGATAAAACACAAAGACATAAGAGAGAATCATTTTTGACTCCCCCTCCCCCTGTTAACGATGATTGTGCGGCTCATTAACGTACCTCAACGGGACTGCGAGAACAAAGGAACCCGTCTGTGACTTTAGGAAGATATAGAATATTAGAAAATATCACTGAGGCATCAAAAAATGAAAAATATTTTGTAAAGAAATTTCTTTTGAAATCTGCGGGAATCAAACCTACAAATGTTACTGACCCACAAAGGTATCAGAACGCACCACCAGCCCACCTGTCCTATAGTGGGTGACTACTGCGAGTGCATGGACATCCAGAGTTGTCGAATTGCTCAGCTATTGTATGGCTTCCTCAGGGTGGCTTCATATGGGCATATGTGCACCTGTATTTGTATGCACACAATTTGCGCACGCAATATGCAGCGAAATGAGAGCGGACGGAGAGCGAGGAGCTGCGACACAGCGCTGTGAGAAGATCATCAATTTAACCACCTCGTCAGGCTTAATACCGGGTGTTTCTGAGGATGGTTTCTTGCAGGAGCGAGTGCTTGCTGGAGCGCCACCAATATGCTGGGCCAACCTCATTATTGCTTTCTTCCCCATTGCTGCGTCCCTACAATGCCACCTAAAGAGACAAACACAGATGTAACACGGATCCTTCAGTGACTCAGCCACAGGGAGATATGTAGGACCACAAATCACCGGATTGCCTGCTGCTCCGGGCAATCAAGAGACTGCTCCTCTTCATTGTAGTACTGTAGGCATTTGGAGACACGTAAGTGAGGATAGGCCTCATTGAAACTGTGTGCACACCACCAGAAAGACTTTAAGGACAAGGCATACTTGCCAGTCACAATATTCGCGCTCGAGTAAACACTAAAAATACAGCAGTGTTACTGAAGATGAGCCAGAAATGTATAGAGTGTTATTGTAGGAATACTCACCTGCCAGTTGCGGGCAACCCAGCAGTTAACACTTAAGTGACATTCGGACCGTGTGCAGAAAACCATATTTATGTTATGAGCTTGGTTATGGTGTTGTATCTATGTTCTGAAGTTGGTTTGGGCTATATTTATGATTTGAGTTTGCTTATGGTGCTGTATTTATGCTCTGAGCTTGGTTCTGGTGCTGAACTAGATGGACATTGTCTTCTTTCAGCCTAACATACTATGTTACTATGTATTTATGTATGAAGATTGGTTCCAGTGCTGTATTTATCTTATGAGCTTGTTTCTGGTGCTGTATTTATATACTGAATTTGGTTCTGGTGCTGTATTTATCTTATGAGCTTGGGTCTGGTGCTGTAATTAATTTTTGAGTTTGGCTATGATGCTGTATTTATGTACTGAGCTTGCTTCCTTCATTGAATTTATACAATGAGTTTGGTTATGGTGCTGTATTTACGCACTACGGTTGGTTCTGGTGCTGTATTTATGTTATCAGCTTTGTTCTGGTAGAGTTTTTATTCACTGAGCTGTTCTCGTGCTGCATTTATATACTGAGTTAGGTTCTGGTGCTGTATTTACGTTATCAGGTTTGCTCTGGTACAGTATTTATTCACTGAGCTGCTCTTGTGCTGCATTTATATACTGAGTTTGGTTCTTGTGCTGTATTTATGTACTAAAGTTGGTTCTGGTGCTGTATTTATGTTATGAGCTGCATTCTGCTGCTGTATTTATATACCAAGTTTGGTTATGGTGCTGTATTTATATACTAAGGTTGGTTGTGGTGCTGTATTTATGCTATGAGCTTGGTTCTGGTGATCTAATTAAAAATTGAGTTAGCCAATGATGCTGTATTTATGCATTGAGCTTGGTTCTGATGCTGTATTTATATACTGTTTGGTTATGGTGCTGTATTTATGCACTGCGGTTGGTTCTGGTGCTATATTTATGTTATAAGCTTGGTTCTGGGACAATATTTATTTACTGAGCTGTTATGGTACTATATTTATATACTGAGATTGGTTCTGGTGCTGTATTTATGTACTAAGGTTGGTTCTGGTGCTGTATTCATGTTAAGAGCTTCGATCTGGTACAGTATTTATTCACGGAGCAGTTCTAGTTTGGGTATGCTGCTATGTTGCTGCTTTCTGTACAAGCTGAATACAGGCAGACAGCCTATAAGTACAGTATATATTGTTTTTTCTTATGATGGAGGGGGCAAGAAAAATCCACGTAGGGTGTCATCTAACTTAAGGTTCGCACTCCTTCCTTGTTTGCTAACAATGTAATTTAGGGAGAATATCGCACCTAATATGAAAATAAATGGGACCAACCAAGTCTGGACCCCTCTCTGTGGGCTTCATAGAAACCACATTGGGATGTCTCTATGGTATTTTCTACTTTTCCACTAGAGGGATATGTATTGCTCCTGCTCAGATGAATAAGATCTGTTGCTCTATAGAGATCGCCCCCTAGTGGTGGAAACCGAAAAAAAAAATGCTTTGCAAGTTTGTGTGTGGATTTGCAGAATACTGTTGCCTTATCAGATGTGTTATGCTGTATGCTATGAATAGTTTAGTAATGCTCTGAATAATGTATTACAATTGTGATGGTAGGTTGACTTTAAGAATGAGTTTCCCGCTATATATACTTCTATCACGGACCGTCTCGTGTCCCACACAGTTAGCGAATGTGATTTTCATCATCTTTGTTCCTATAACAGAACCTGACAGCTGTGTAATAAGAACATCACACTGTGTCATTGATACAGAGATCCTCAGGTGTCCGAGAACTCGCCACCTCCTCATTGTTTACAGTCTTCCCACATTGGACCACCTATGAGACGCTTTATTTCTCATGGAGGGCGAAATTAGAAAGGTCACATTTTACACCTCCACCAAAGTAATTATCAAGAAGGCAAAAGTCTCTCCCCAGCTTATGAGTCAATATGTGATGAGTCAGTGGGAAACAGTTAATAATGGGTCCCCCCTCCCTTCTGGGCTAATGAGTTACGGGTCAGTCTGTTCACTGAGACTGTAACTAATAGAATGCCACATTGTAGCAGTATCTTATCAGGACTGGACAGTAATTAGTTGTGCAGCTATTATGTGACAGCACATCCATAGAATTACAAACTCTGTGTAGTCAGAGACTCTGCTGTAATATCTAAATCATACCTATATCCCAACAGCAGAGGGCGCCAAAGCGGGGGAAGGAGGTTTTGACCCTCGCAGGAAGAAAAAGTAATATGTAGTGACAATTTATTTGGAGGTTTGAAGTTCAGTTGCTGAGATAGTAGGGGTTTGCCGTGTAGTAATCGTCGGGAACAATACTAGACTTATGTCACAAAGGTCCAAGTGTCCAATGACTTATTGACACAAATGGGGAGATGGTGGTGAAATGGAACAGTAATACAAGAGAAAGGCTTGGCCTTATACCAGAGGCTTCATCAATTCTAAAAGAAAGCATGAGTCTAACAGTTAAAGGGCACCCAGTGTAAGAAGTGACTGATACTGAGATAATTGTTAAATAGCCAAGTTGGACTTTAGTAGAGACTGTTCTCATATTCTAATGCTGCCAGTGTACAGAGCCTATTAAAGTTCTTCTTCATCCAAAATGTATGTATTTCTGCATTACTGTACATGTTGCTACACTGGCCCTTATTTATGAATATTGCCATATATTGTGCTAATTCCTTTTAGAACTCAACAGTCTTAACTTGCGCAAAATGTACAAAAGTGGCGCATGGACTTGTAAATTTGACAAAATTAATACTGCACCAAATATAGGAAAGATGCCCCAAAATGCACCAATCTTCGCATAATAAAAGTCAAAAAAATGGTAGAGAGCGCCACAGGTAGATCCAATCCACACTTGCTGGAATATGCGGATGCAATCACGATGCGTCTTTTCCTCAGTACTCCAATCCTCTGAATCAAAGGAGAGCTGCAGATACAAACTGGGGGGTCTGAGACCAGAACTCCCCCAGATATAACAGAAAATGTGTGGGCCAAAAATGCACTAATTTATATCCCAAATTATGTTTTGCACCACAGATTAGTCAGCAGTCTAATTACTAATTTAACACATAAAATGGGAAAAACAACACCCCTAGCCATATAGTTTATTCTGTGCCACAAAATGAGCCAATTTAGGCATAGCACTACTATGTGTACCATAACTGCACCAGTTTCCATTCAGAAATAGGGTTTTCTCCGAGAATTTTATTCTGAATCATCTGCTAATATAAAGGCCGCCTGCAGACGAGCGGAAATCCCGCCGCGGGATTTCCCGCGGGATTTCCGCTGCTGAAAGTCTGCATAGGAGTGCATTACAATACGCACTCCTATGCAGACGGCCGCGGTTTGGCCGCGCGAAATCTCGCGCGGCAAACAAACCGCGGCATGTTCTAATTTTGTGCGGAGCACGCACTCACCTGGCCGCCGGCTCCGGTCTGCGCATGCGCCGGCTGCGCGGCAGCCGGCACATCAAAGAGCCGGGGCCGCCAGGCGCGGGTGAGTACGCGCTCGCCCCTGCAGGCTCTGGGGTCGGATCGCGCGGCGAGATTTCTCGCTGCCGGATCCGACCCGCTCGTCTGCAGGCGGCCAAAATAATTACTCAACAGTCAAAATGATGATAATAAAAACAAAATATTGCAGAAAAATCAAAACAAAAACCTATCCAAGTATTTAGATTTGCGCCAAAAAATGTGCACTAAAAATTGGCACCAAATGGCTCTTAATTTAAACCAACTTTTATCAGGCTTCACTAGAGCCACTTTTTTACCTATACTATAACAGTAGACTGCATTGTCCGTCCTGTGCTTATTACAAGATCCTGCAGTCATTTTCTCTTTTAGCTGTGCCATACATCTTGCTAACCTACCAGATCTATGCAGCGCATGGATGGAAGTGAGTATGACTGTAGGATCAGACTACGCAGTGTTTGTAGTCTGTAACCATGGAGACGTACTGCTCTGCATATTAGCTGTATTGCAAATTGCTTCATTCTTCATTGTAGTAGCATTGGAGCAGTAAATAATAAGATCTATGAAGATTGTTGCGTGTAAAGGGTTCACATCATGTGTGACATCATGGGACCCCCGCAATGTAAGCGCGGAGGGCCGATGGGTTGCCATGGTAACAGGACGCCAAATACCGGCGTCCCGGCTTGCCATTGCCTATGATCCCTATTACAAGTGATAAGGCATTGCAGAACAGAAGTCCTGCAATGCCTTATAATAGGGATTATAGCTGCTATGGATCAGGTCCCCTTCAGGGACATAAAGAGTGTAAAAAACTAAACAAATTGTGTAAAAAAAAAATTTAAAAAACACTAATCTTTTTTTGCTCATTTTCTAGTTGTCTAAAAAAATTCAAAATGGAAGAAAAACTCCACATATTGGTATCATCGTGTCTGTAATGAACCTATTCTATAATATAACTTGAGCACAGTATTAATCCTGCGCAGCAAAAAAACGTTAAAAAATGGAGACAAAATGCATATTTCCCCCAAAATGGTACAAATATAAACTACAGCTTGTGTTGCAAAAAACGAGCCCTCACAGAGCTCCGGCCATGGAAAAATAAAAAAGTTATGGGACTTTGAATGCTGTGACATAAAAAATAATTATAATTTAAAGAAAAACAGGATTTTTTTGTGCAAAAGTGGAAAAACTAAAAACATTATAAATTTTTTGGTATTGTAATCGCACTGAGCCGCAGAAAAAATGTGTTGTGTCATTTATACGGAATGATTGACACTGCAAAAAAATAAAAAAAACGATGGCAGAATGGATGTTTTTTTTCTCCTTGGTCTCAAAAAAAAAGTTTTACAATACATTATATGCAGTGAAAAACAATACCAATAAAAACTACAGTTCGCCGCACAAAAAACAAGCCCTTACATGACCATGTCGACAGAAAGCGAAAAAATCATTTGCCAGGCATTTGTCCCGTGTAAATGGGCCTTTAGATAGAAAACATAGGTGCAAGATACACTGACTGTAGAGGAATCATAGAGAGATCACCCAATCAGACGCTGCTCTCGGCTGAGCAATGTGGTCTGCTGATCCCTCTCCAATGGGTGACAGCAACTGTCCCAAGAGCAATGTAGTAAGCAAGGCATAGTGATGCAAGTGGGACGTCTCCTGCTGATCGTAACAATTACAACTTTTTTTTACTATGTAGAGCCAAAAACTGAATCCCATATTCAAGATGTGATCCTAAAATGGGTTTATACAAAGTGATATTATCTTGGGATCGTGGGCTTTTATCTGTCTAAATCCTAAAATCTTCTTTTCTTTTGCAGCTGCAGCCTGATATTGAGTACTGCAGCTTAGCTGACTTGCAACAACAATATCCACATCTTTCTGCTCTTCTCTAAAACAAATCCATTTAAAGGGAACCTGTCAGCTACTTCATGCTGCCCTCTCTGAGTGGAAAGCACTGCCTTCAGCAATATGTATGTTGTTCATGGTTATGGAGTGGTCAAGTCAAAGTCACACTTCAATTGTAGAAATGCGAGGCCAGCTTCATGCAATAAGGAACTGGCCATACGCTGCTTAGGCTTCAACAAAGGGTTGCACCAGCAAGGAAGGACGCAGTGTGACCATGTATTACACACTACTAGTTAGGGGCTAATGCCCATCGACGGATTCCTGCTGCATTTCACACAGTGGAAATCCACGTTGTTATCCTGCAGCTATTGGGTTCTATTGAACCTAATAGTTCAATGTTCATACTGCGGAATTCCACAGAGTGAAAGAAAGCGCGGCATGCTCTAATTGTCACGAGAAAACGCGGGTCCGGCTTCCATTGTAGTCAATGGAAGTCGTCCGTCACGTGATTAGGCGTCATCGCCCACTGCCAGTGTGTCATGCACTTTACTGCGCATGCGCACCTGCTCATTGTTGCTGAAAAGCAAACGATGGTAGCTCAAAAGACATTGAGCGAATTTTGAGCGATAATCGTTGCGTGTAAATGAAGCTTTACTGATACTCTATCTCTCAAACCTGCAGATAAAAGTTTTCTCTTCACAGTTGAAATAGAAACTTGTTTATTTCTTGCAGCATTAACTCTTTCCAATCCAATTTGTATCCTGCTTTTACTAGGGGGCTTACTCTTTTTTTGCCATTATACAATGGCGCTATATGTTGGCTAAAGCCAGTACTGCATGAGGTGACACGTTGGATAGGCTCCGACAGCAGAGAGGCTGGCAATATACAGTAAGAGAACCTCGACGAACGTCTTCCAACATCAGAGCTGTACAGCCTTAAATCATAATGTCTTCAGACATCAGACAGTGGATTGGAGAGTGTTAAGTTGTGCTTGAATATTCTGGGCTGTGAGGCACTAATAATGCAAACTGTTGGCTCTCAAAAACTTCTGATTTTGTAGCGGACTTTGGTCTTGCAGACATCTTCCCGTCAGCGTTTCCATCTATTTCCAAGTGCCTTTTGATGGTGCAGGAAACTCTACTGACTGCCACCTTGGTTTCTTGGCAATTTCTCTGTAGGACAGACCTACACTTCTAAGGGTTAATATTGTCTGTCTTCTTTTGTTAATTGCCTTTTTCTTGCCATTATGTGCTCTGTCCTGAAAAATAAAACTGTCTAAATCCTGCCCTAGAGGGTGTTGTAATTCAGTCTGTTCCAACACTGGTTATATAGAATCAGAGGGTTTGAAAGTCATCTACAAAAGTTGAGACACCTGTAGGAATAGTTTGCATCCAATTTCAAACCATAATTTACTTTCTGTTCTGCAGAGCCGTCTTTCATGTGTTCTCTGAAAAAATCCATTGGTTAATATCATAAATTCAGACTATTGTTGTGCTTCAGGTTAAAGTTCCATAATGTTTCTATGTTTTTAACTTACTTTTGAACTTTTGTACCATTTCACATTATTAGCTGGTCTTGAACTGTGTTAAAGGGGTTGTCCCGCGCCGAAACGGGGTTTTTTTTTTTTCAACCCCCCCCCCCGGGTCGGCGCGAGACAACCCCGATGCAGGGAGGTAAAGAAAGCTTACCGGAGCGCTTACCTTAATCCCCGCGCTCCGGTGACTTCAATACTTACCGCTGAAGATGGCCGCCGGGATCCTCTGTCTCCGTGGACCGCAGCTCTTCTGTGCGGTCCATTGCCGATTCCAGCCTCCTGATTGGCTGGAATCGGCACGTGACGGGGCGGAGCTACACGGAGCCTGCATTCTGCACGAGCGGCCCCATAGAAGACTGCAGAAGACCCGGACTGCGCAAGCGCGGCTAATTTGGCCATCGGAGGGCGAAAATTAGTCGGCTCCATGGGAACGAAGACGCTAGCAACGGAGCAGGTAAGTAAAAAACTTTTTATAACTTCTGTATGGCTCATAATTAATGCACAATGTATATTACAAAGTGCATTATTATGGCCATACAGAAGTGTATAGACCCACTTGCTGCCGCGGGACAACCCCTTTAATGTCAAAAATAACTTCTAAAACTTTTATCTGGTAGTGAATAGTGATCCACTGATTTGAATGGGTGCCATACAATATCCCATTTAGTGGCCACACCACTCAAGATATGTATGGTGGCAGCAGCTGCTAGACCCATCCTGATCTGCTGATCTTCAGTGGATTCTCATTGGAGAAGGGGTTGTCTAAATAGGCCAATTCCGTTATGGTTTCCCTCTTCCCTCCATATTTTTACTTTCTCTATACAGACTGTGATAGCATCTGAACCTTGGAATTCATCGACCTAGAAGATTGATGTGAACATTTTCGATCTGTTTAGCAAATCCACTTCAGGTTATATTCCTTGCCCTTGGAAATGTGATATATAAGTACATGGACTTATTTTTATTCTCAGCATTCCAAATATACTCTACCAAAGTTATGAAGAGAATCTTACATTGCAGCCGCCTCCAGGGGATGTGAACACTGTGGGCTTCATTGGAATCGTGGACATAAATAGACCTCAAACCAACAAAAATGTATTAAACGGTCCGTCGTGGAGAGGGAAGGTACATGAGAGCTTTGTCTAAATAACCACACATGATGGGAACGTTATCAGAAGAGCATCCTGCAAGGGGAGAGGCTCAACACGTCTCTTCACACATTTCAAGGATTATTTTTCTGCGGGACATGGTGATGAAAAATGTGCAGTTAAATGCAGACCTCTGCTCCGTGGTCCTGGGAAAACTCAGCTTGTTAAGGTAGGGTTGGTTATCAATGGGCAAATCATAAAACAAATATCAGATATAGAAGCGTCTGGTGAAAAGTATGGACAATTATCAAAAAAAAGGAAGAATTAATGGAAGTATATACTGAATGGCCGCTTTATTATTGACCCCGACCCTTTCACAATTGGAGCTTCTCTGTATGGAGATTAGACCCGTGGCTTTGGAGTGCAGCATAAATACAAATGACAAGTCACCGTGGATCAGTTTCAATGTGAATCCACAGTAGAATTAGGAAATCCAGCGATCTGAGCGACTTCCAACAAGGCGGGGTCATCGGTGCTAGACTAGCTGGGGTCAGGATTTCATCCACTGCCAACCACGTGGGGTTTTTTCATGCAGCGTTGTATAGAATTGACAGAGAATGGTGTGATCGAGAAAAAGCATAAAGCAAAAGGGGATCCTGTAGATGTAAGCATCTTGTTGATAAAAGGTGTCAGAGGAGGATGTCAAGAATCGTTCTGCTGAATGACTTCACAGTAAAGCAAATAACATCTGAATACAACGCTGGTGCTCCAATTAACATGCCCGAATACACAACTAGTTGTTTCTTAGCACAGATGGACTATAACAGCGGGTGACCGGTTCCAGCTCTATTGCTGTCTAAGAGAAATAGTAAGTCAAGACTCCAGAGGGCAAAAGAGTGCAAAAAATTGGATCACCGAATTCAAAAGTACAAAAATATAGCCTGATCAAACGAATCTGGATTTCTGTCTCACCGTATTGATGCGGTAGAATTTGGCGCAAGCAGCAGGGATTGGTGAACCCTTCCTGTCAGGTGTTAGCAGTTCCGGTTGGTGGAGGTGCAGTAATGGTGTGGCAGATGTTGTCTTGGTACATCCTAGCTCCTTTGAAACCTGTAGATGGACATAAGGACAGAAGGGCCTACCTTAGCATTAGCAGCTGTTTACCTAATGGCAGTATGACACTTTCAGCAGGGCAGTGCATCATTCTACAAAAGTCTTATAGTCTGGTACCAGAGACATGACGGCGAGTTTTCTTTGCTTCCCTGGCCTTCACAGTCCCCAGATCTTAATGCTATAGAGTTTCTCTGCGACCAGGTAGAGCAGGCTGTCCAGAGCATATCAGTATCTCTATCTACTTTACTGCAACTTCAAGAAACTCTCCTGTCCACATAGGCGTATACTATATTTCTGCAGGACGATTTCAACACTTAGCGGAGTCCTCCCTCATGCGGACCCCGCGGTGCGCTTAAACACAGAGCAGGGTGCCGGCTTATGTCCTTCCGTCGTGGAAAGGGGTTTTCAGCTGCCACAATGCTCGGCTGCAGTGGGGCCCAGGAGCCAACGGTGCGGTTGCTGCAGCGGGGGCCGGTAGACAGTGGAGGTGTAGGGCGCCCTGAGGGCACGAGGCAATGGAGGTGCAGGACGGCGTGGAAGGGGTTTCAGGTGCGCCAATGCGCGCCTGAAACAAGGACCAGGAACGAACGGAGGTGCAGGGCGGCCTGGATTACAGCAGCTGCAGCATCAGTGTACTGGCCTGGCAGGACATTCAGCCAACACAGATTTTAAGCCAACCAGCTACAGGAGACATCACCCCCTGTCAATCTTGAATCCACCACTTGCTGATCTCTCTCACTCTCTCCCCTGCTACCCCCCGCCACCCCCGAGCACGCTTGGAAAAGAATGCAGCTACTCGAGAAGAGCGAGGTTCGCGCGAGTAACTGACTTATCCGAGCGTGCTCGCTCATCTCTAGAGGCGGTAGATTTGTAAAACAATGAAAGTTGCCTAGGTAATTGCTGGTCTCTTAATTCCCCATGTAACATTGACTTCCTCTCCGAGGCTTCTCTCTTTCTTGGACTCCTGGAGGAATACGCTCTTCTGTAATCAGAGAAATGTTTGAGATCTTTTTCAATATGTTGGTCAAATAAACTGCATTGCAGAGAACTATGGAATGATCCGCACATGGGAACCAGAGTTTGCAATTGAGGTTTGAAAGATAAACACAAGTGCGGTTACATGTATATATTGTGGGGTTCTGTTAATCCTTTAAGGATATACAGTAAATGACTTCAAAGGCCTCAGGGATGTGTTGACTTGGCCCCCGGGAAAGCCTCATTTTATGCATCCTCCAAAGCTTGCCATAGGCTCCCTATTCTGTGATATATCATAGCAGGACTGGTGGAAGGTCTTCTGGTTAGAGATAGCTCTGTGTGATTAGAGGCAATTAGCCTGAGATTTGTCAGAGACTCATTAGCACTTCTATCTCCTTGTTTGTTGGGATAGGACAGCTGGGCCTCCTCTGACACCTATTAGTCTGCTGACTCCCAGCCAGGGCTCTCATCTGGCTACATGCTGAGCTTCTGATTTCTTGGCCCCATCACCACAGAGGTCACACACGCTTGACATCTCAGACTTTCTTATTTTTTTTGTGGTTCAGTCTTTGTCAGTTGAGAGATGGTCTTCTATACTAGCAATTCTATGGATATAGTTCTCATATATACATATACATCTCAGGGCTCTTTCACATAGGCACTACGATTTTTGGCCACCTGCAAGACGGCCAAAAATCACATGTCCGAGAGGCACCTGTGCCCAAATTGTGGCTGCATCTCCTGTTTTCTCGCCCAATGAGATGGCCAGGTGCAGAGCTCTGCTAAACTCCATCCTCCTTCCCTCCCCCTCTCCACTCGCCGGCAAAGAGTGGGGGCGGGAGCTTGGCAGAGCTAGTGCGCTAAACTCCCTCCTTCTCTCCTCCACAGCCTATGGGAGCTGCCGGTAAGGGGAGGGAGAGGGACTTTAGCAATGCAAGCCGCTGCTAAACTTCCTCTCCATTACCTTTTCTGACGGCTCTCATAAGCTCTCATAGGAGTCTATGGGAACGGCCGGCGTATTCCCGCAAATGATAGGACAAGTCCTATTTTTTCCGGTCACGCGTAAAAGCGTCTGCCTGGAATGCACTATTTTTCCCGTCCGGTTGATTTTATGCGCCAGATAATTGCCCATCTGAACGAATGCATTAGAATCCATTCCTTCCGATTGTCGTGATTTTCGGATGGCGTTTTATTGCGGCAAAAAAAGCCGCAATAAAACGCTCATGTGAAACTAGCCTCAGCCTGATGTGGTGCAGTTTGTTATCAAAACAGCTCTGCCCTCATGTGTATGCATTGAGAGATGTGTAACTACACACTGTGACTCACACTAACTCATCATCACCATAGCATCTGCAGGATGGGCGACAGAAAAGTAGCCCGGCACCACACTCTTATGAAAGATGTCTAGAAAAATCTGTCTTTATTGTCCATAGCAACCAATCACAGCACAGCTTTTACTTTACCTCAGCAGTATAAGAAATAAAAGCTGCACTGTGATTGGGTGCTTTGGGCAATAAAGATTTCCTTTCAGTCAGCTTTCATAAAAGCATGATACCCTACTACTTTTCCGTGGCTCAACATGTACAACAAAGTTCATTGGAATGTTCCGCCAGTGCCTACAAAAGTTCGCCAGTGGGGCAACACACAAAGGGACCTTCATGTTGGTTTGCCCCGAGGATTTTCTGTATTCTAAACAGCTGATGTCTTTTTATTATAACCATCATTCCTGATTCCACTGAATAATTATAATTTTCCTGATCATGGATATTTATACATCCTGGGATCGGCTTTCTGTTAGTATCCTATATGTCTGTTTGTCTATCTATGTTTCTCACTTAACAGTACTGTGCACACGTTTTAGGCAGATGTGGGAAAAAATGATCAAAGGTGTTTGATTGACTTCAAATTTATTCTGCAGCAGGACAATAACCCTGGATATCAATGTCATTAAGAACTATCTTCAGCGTAATGAAGAACAAGGAGTCCTGGAAGTGATGATATGGCCCCACAGATCTCAACATCATCAAGACATGCTGGGATTATATGAAAAGACTGAAGGATTTTCAGCAAGAGTACATCCACAGAAGATTTGTGCTCAGCTCCCCAAGATGCTTGGAACAACCTCCCTGCCGAGTTCCTTCAAACCTGTAATGACTCTACTTCCCTATGACCGGGGATGACTCTCATCTAGGCCTGCTGGTTCAGTGTTGTCTGAGAGGAGAGAACAGAGGAACTATACCTTCACACTTTCAGGCGTCTTGACTTTCTCTGACTGGCTTGTTACTTTTTTCCCATGGCACACAGTTCGTAGGACTGTGACTGCTTCACCGCAGCACAAACTGGGAGAGACTCCTTTTCTCCTCTGACTACAACTTACCTGTTCTTTGTACATTCTGTAAGCTTCTCATTGCTGTTTCTCTTTCTCCTGGAATCGTTCTTGGGATTGTATTGGCGACACTGCAGTACACCGGGAGAGACACCTGCTTCAACCTTTGTCCCGCACCAAGCACCTCTCTCCACCACTTCTTGCTCAACTCTGTTCCCACCCACTCTTAAGAGACATTACCATTATATCATGCTATCATTAAACAGCTATAAACCATCCCACCTTTCAATCACCAGGGTGTTTAAATTGGGCATTGGGTCAAAATGGTGGAGGCCCTGGCGAAAGTAACTCTTTAGCCAATATTATATGATGTATAATCCTTATTCCCTCTAATCTTAATGTAATTTTTCCTCAAGTCCTCTCTGAATATTTGCTACATTTTAGACATTCCAGTCAAGCTATGGGTCTTCAGTTTCATAAAACACATCATGTATTTACGGGCCACAGGAAGGCCTCATCCCACTGACTCACAAGGTCTTGTATGTCACCACTTTTTGACCCTGTTTTATTTTTAAGGACTTCTATACAATGAACCTTAGAAAAACAAAACATGGTGCTGATACGGGGAAAGCATCAATGGGGCCAATGAAGAGACAAATCGCAGCTTACATCACCCTCTGCGTGACTGACGGCTGCTTACCTTATAGGAACAATGTTGTACAGTCTTAATGGTAATATTCTGTCCTACGAGCTTAACAAGAGCAAACTTACTATAAACTTCTGTGTCGGCTGCTCAGCTGCCAATGGAAATTTCACTTTGTTTTATGTTTC
The DNA here is from genome assembly GCF_035609145.1 of Eleutherodactylus coqui. Lineage (NCBI taxonomy): Eukaryota > Metazoa > Chordata > Amphibia > Anura > Eleutherodactylidae > Eleutherodactylus > Eleutherodactylus coqui. The sequence goes on along the minus strand of NC_089845.1, from coordinate 125,845,683 downwards.
TTTCTCCCTTGTGACATTTGGTGAAACAGATCAATATTCTCCATGTCGGATATTATCCCTTTGCCATATCCTTTCCTGTTAAAATTCCTAATGAGAAACACATTACACCTGCTTTTCTTCAGTTTAACTAGCTGAAACTATAGTGTACAGTAGTAGTGTCAGATGTACATATACACAGTACAGAAGTATATAGTCAGCTGCTAATTAAGGGGAATGTATCACCTATATTTTTTTTACTAATTAAAAACATTTGCCGTTTTTTTAATCAGTTTTTTTTTGATTGTAGATTTTCTTTATTAGATAAGCACATGACCATAGGGGGCGGCCATCTTGCCTGAGCATTTCAAGGCATGCTTTACAGCAGCCTCATGGGCTATACTCTCAATGGACAGAACAGAAACTATTGACTTCTATAGCAGACTATTTTAAGCATTTTCAATAAGCTGTGCAGACGTCATTGTTCGGGGAGGGGGAGGAGGTGAGCTGTGACCACCACCTACCTATTGTGAATGTGGATCCTCTGTTATTTATATAAAGGTGTTTCCTGTCATTGCAATCTTTCTTGTGATGTTAATGACATGACTGCTGAAAAGTTTTCTCTATGGTGAAGTGTCAGACTATTATTAGGCTTAGTGGTCAGTGTGGGAACTGCAGGATTTTAAGATTTTTATAGTTTTAAAAATATATGGATTGTGACATCAAAAATTTAAAAAAAATCAACAAAAATTAATTATAATTCCATTTACTTGTGTTGATTGGTAGGGAGGGAAAAAGATAAGTAAAATTATCTGAAGGTGTCCAGTGAGAGACAAAGTAGGAGCATTGCTACTATCATGTGTGCCCGTCAATGAAGAACAGGACTTACTCCGAATTAACCTTTCAATATAATAGAAGTATTATCTTATCCCCTTCTGTAAATGTCCGGTCAATGTCCATATAGTCCCTATAGCACTTATCTAGTGAAGAGTGGATATAAGAAGGGACAGGGGTATGCCTATACAGTGGGTTCGTACCCCGTGGGCCTTTGGTTGCTTCTTGATGGGACCAGATAAGGCCTGTGTAGAAGGAATTAGTTTGGGGTTTTATCATGTTGCATAGTCCATGCATTGTATTTTCTAAGTCAAGGTGTAGAAAATACATGATATCTCTCACATATGCTTGCTACATTTGTCTTGGTATGACAGAACTCAGCCACAGAGCAAAGGTTACTTGTTTGGGGTGACAAGCTGACGGCATCCATTACTTATAACAGGAAGAGTGAAGATGAGGATTACAAAACATGAGACATTAATTGGTACTTATTACCTCGATGTGACTGCTGGATCCCAGCGGGAAGTCTACACCACATAGCTAGACCCTTAGTGGTGTGCCATAACCCCCAGGCATGAGGGGATATTGAAGATCATCAAATCTCTCAGCTGTTTGCTGGTTTTGTAAGAAATCAAACCAAATTAGCTGACAAATCCAGGTTTAACTAGTCATTTATAACCCACATTGTCACAGTGTGTGTCCCAGAGAACATGGGGGCAAGAGTCCTAAATGAAACAGGAGAGATAAAATGCACGATTGACCTCTTCATGAAAGAATCAGTTCATTAGACTATAGCCAAATAAGAGAATATTGTCTGCAACAATAATAATAACCTTTATTTATAGAGCGAACACTTGATATTGTGCTCCGTTCTCATTGGAAGTCACAATTCTTTTACCTACTAGCATGTGGGAGGTAACCCACACAAACACAGGGAGAACATACAAGCTCAATGCAGATGTTGTCCTAAGTCAGATTTGAACCTAGGTCCCCAATTCTGCAAAGCAATTGTGCTAATTAGTGGTGAGCAAAATTTGATAAGTGCAGTTTGGCTGGTTTGCCGAATTTCTGCAAAATGTTTGGTTTGAATTAGTTTGAAGCAAGCTGGAATTTCACCAATACTCAAAAACGGGCATATAACACTGTCTAAGGGCCATAAAAGCCCTTTATAACACAATTAAGGTTACCTAGGAGTGTATCTAAGTACTCTTGAGCTCTTTCTAAGGCAAAGTTAAAGGGAATCTGACATCAGATTCATGCTGCCCGAGCCACCGTCAGCATGAACCTAGAGCAGGGATACCTTTTGCCCCTGTGTGTGTTTTATTCTGAAATGCTTGAGGTTTGACTTAGTGCTGAGTCACAGGGGTGGGCCAAGGGGGCCCATCCACACCCTCTGCATGAAGACTGACCGCTCTCTCCTTATACACAAGCAGGGAGAGGAGCTATCAGTTTTCATTCAGCAGGCGGGAAAAAGACCAGCATGGCCCACCCCTGTGACTCAGAGCTCAACTCCCACTCAAACTTCCAAGGGTATTCATTCTGAAATGCCACAGTGTTTGATCACCCTCGCTGTCAGAAATAATTTGTTCAAAGATCTTTCCCGGTATGGAAGTCAGGCTCACAGGCCTGTAGTTTCCTGGATCTACAGTCTTCCCTTTTTTGAAGATAGGGACAACATTTGCCCTTTTCTAATCTCCTGGGACTTCTCTTGTTCTCCAGGAATTTTCAAAGATTATGGCGAGTGGTTCAGCAATTACGTTCGCTGCTTCCTTTAGTATCCTAGGATGTAATTCATCTGGACCTTGAGACTTGAATTCATTTAAGTTAGCTAAGTGTTCCATCACCATCTCTCTGCTTATAGATAGCCTGTATTCTTTTATTCCCCCAATAGCACAGGGAAGATCAGTTGATGTTCCATATACTTTCTGAGAGAAAACAGATACAAAATAAGAATTTAAAAGTTCCGCTTTTTCAACATCATTCTTAACCAATTTTCTTAACCATTTTCATCTAGTAAGCATCCAATAGCATCTTTGATTTTTCCTTTGCTTTTGACATACCCCCAAAATCCTTTGTTGCAAGCCTCAATTCATTGTTAGCTTTAGCTTTTCTGACAGTTACCCTACAGTTTCTGCAGACCGCATTATATTCTTCTTTAGATATCCCCCCCCCTTTCCATTTGATAAACATATTTTTCTTCCTTTTTAACATGTGTGTAAGTTCTGTGTTCATCCATCATGGTCTCTTTAAGGCCTCATGTCCACGGGGAAAATCAGGCCCGCTACGGATTCTACATGGAGAATCTGCAGCGGGTCCCTCCTGCCCCGCGGACATGAGCGCTGAAAATAGGAATTTAAAAGAATTTACTCATCCGGAGCGGGCGGGGAAAGTCTTCTCTTCCTCACGGCTGGATCTTCTTTTTCGGCCGGCGGATGAACTCGTCACGCCGGCGGCACGTCGCCGACGTGCCGCACGCATGCGCCGGGCACATCCGCCGAGCCGAAGCAAGAAAGATCCGGCCGTGAGGAAGAGAAGACCTTCCCCGCCCGCTCCGGATGAGTAAATTCTTTTAAATTCCTATTTTAGGTCTCCCGCGGATCCGGACGGCTTCCATAGGCTTCAATAGAAGCCCACGGGAGCCGTCCCCGCGGGAGACCCGCACGAAAATGGAGCATGGTCCAGATTTTTTCATGCTCCATTTTTTTAAAAATCACTTTTATTGACCATCCGCGGGTATTTATCTACCCGCGGGTGGTCAATGCATCCCTATGGGGTGCGGATCCGCGGGCAGGAGAAGAGTTAAAATCTGCTGCGGATTTTAATTCTTCTTTTGCCCGTGGACATGAGCCCTAAATGCTTCTCATTCTTCCTTCTTTTAGGGATTATTAATGATTGTGCTTTGAGAATCTCATTTCACAATATTTCCCAACCTTCTTGGACATTTCTGTAGTTAAGAACATCCAGCCTTTGGATTCTTCCTACCCTCTTTCTGAGTTTATTAAAATCTTCCTTTCTGAAATCCAACCTTGAGGTCGGAGCTTTCTCTGGTCTTCCTCCCCTTTTTATCCAAAATTCAAGGACAGCGTGATCACTGCCTCCTAAGGTCCAAGCCACCCTTACTTCAGCAACCATTTCCTCCCTGTTGGTAGGAATTAGGTCCAAGATAGCAGATCCCCTTGTTTTCTCTTTGACCTTTTGGAAGATAAAGTTGTCAGCAAGAGCGGATAAGAATAAATTTCCCATGATCACTATGTTGTGCTTTTTTGAGAGCTTCGCCATCTGATATAGAAAGAGTTCATCAATATCTTCTGCTTGTCTAGGCGGCCTATAGTAAATGTCTACAATAGTGTCCTTTCTGTGGTTCTCTCCTTGTATTCTTACCCAAACAGTTTATACAGAACTCCCCTGCTCTGAAGCTTGAATCTCTGTGGAGATGAATGTTTTCCTAACATACAATGTAACACCTACTACCCTTTTTTTAGGACTGTTTCTTATAAATAAGTTTCATCCTTCAAGTCTTGTAATCCAATTATGTGTATCAGTCCACCAAGTGTCCGTGATGCCTATGACATCATATTTCTCTTCCTGTGTTAGGAGCTCCAATTCTCCTTGTTTGTTTCCCATGCACTGTGCATTTGTGTAAAAACATTTTAGTTTGTGATCGGTGTCTCTTGCTCCTCTACTTTCCTTCTGAATTTTTTGTCTTTGTTCTTTCTTTCCACTTCTCTATCCATATTGTTCTAGTTTAAAGCTCTCCTAATCTAGAACAATATGGGAAGGGAAGTGAAAGGCCAGGTAAAAATATACAGCTATAAACATCTCTATTTGGTTTTGTAATCCATGCCCGGTACCTTTACAATTAGCTTTTGAAGTTTTCCTATGCTGTATTCTAACGAGCAGAAAAGAGTCAGATATTTCCCTCAGCGCTGCGCTAGGCAGCCCCCTGTTCTTGATTGGCATGCATACTGCTTTCCCTTCTTCGCTGTATTACCACCCAGACTCCTGCGCACCTCAGCTCTCCTTTTACTCGTTGTAACTGCAACGAGGTACTGCACATGCGCCTTGAGGATCTTTACTCACACAGCGTCTGAGGTCAGGTGACTGTGGCATTAACGATCCTTAAGGCGTATGCACAGTACACCACTGGAAGGCAGGGTTTGCTATGGCGCCCATGCGGGATTACAGCAAAGATGAGAAACGAGTATACATTCCAATCAAGAATAGGGGCTGCCTGGCGCGGCGCTGGTGGAAATATCTGACTCTCTTAAAATCATTCTAATATAGTGCAGGAAAACTTAAAAAGCAGATTATAAAGGTATCGGGGGATGTATTTCAAAACTAATTAGCAATAAGGAAATCCCATTAGCAGCACTGTTAAAGGTTTATCGTTGATTGCACTGTAAAATCTAGTTGGCAAGTTCCCTTTAAAGGTGATACGGCTTCCATATTCCTATCTTGTTGCAGTATAATTGTGTGGAAATATGCTCCAGGGTTATATTCGGTAGCCAGAAATGGGATTTATTTCTCTTGACCCTAAGTGAAGCTGACAGTCTTCTCCTTATGGATATATATATATATATATATATATATCAGCTCTCTGTATGGACTCTGTGACTACTATGTGAACGCCTGTAAATGAATGGAAGGATTCTGTACATTATGTACTAGGCAGTATCTTGGTATCAGGAGACTTTTGATAAAATTGGCTTATTTACATTATAGCAGTCAGCTAAGGACATTCAGAGGAGCCAGGAACATATTTTATATATGAAATTTATCCAAACAATAGGAAGATTTACTTCTACCATCCATGATATCTCATCTCTTGGCATGATATTACCATGTTTTAGGTTAAAGTTAAATGCTTAAAGGGATTGTCCAAGATTTCTAAATGATAGTGATGATTAGTTGATCACTGTAGGTCCAAAAGCTAAAACATCTATTGCCAGGAGAAGCTGCAGGTGGCCACACTTTTCTTCTGCAGTGATCACTGCTATTGCATGAAGACTAATCACATGAATGCGGGAAATTGTAATACATGTGTAGTAGCCCAGAGTTAGCAGGGCCCCTCCATAAGTATGAATGTGTTTTTCTTGTGCAATTGTATTGTCAGTGTCTTCAATGTGTGTGCATTCGATGTGTATTGTATTTTTGCAGCACTGAATCGGTTAACGTCTGGGGTATGTCTGGGAAATATATCATGTTGTGTGTCATGTGACCATGTTTCATACATGTGTTTGCAAGGGTGCTAGGTGAGTCAGTCTGCACGTCAGTCTAAGTTAGTGAGTAGGTGAAACTGTGTCTCGTCAGTGAGAGTCCAGGATTGAAGGAGCTGAGTGATGGACGACTACTTGCCCTAGGCCAACTTCATCCAGGAAGCTTCAGCATTACTAGGACACGCTGAGTGCAAGAGAAGCTGGCACACCACACTGAGTGTCACTTCCAAATGTGAGTGTGTACCGGTAGAGAGCTGGAGAGAGTGAGTAAAGAGAGTAGCCGGGAGCAGAACCCCAAAGGTAACTGAGACTGTGGCTTCTTCTACCACTGTGAGAATTCTCTGTCACACCACTATCCTGTGTTGGCACCGGTGTTATACTGCTGGATGTAACATTTATGCAAGAGGGGTAACTTGAAGCTACTGGGCGCTAATGCAAAGTCTGTACAGAGTCCTCCATATGTAGCACGCTAAACTTTTACAAACATTTACAGGTTTTCACCCCATAGGAGGGCACATATACTTTAATGTTGCTTGCAAACAATTCCAGGTAACAAGTCACAGTCCATATAGGTGTGGTTATGGACTGTGCCATAACTATGTACAGGGCAGGAGAAATGCACACCAGAAACCAGCTCCTCTGCAGTCGCTCCCACGCAAGGACTGGCTGGAATACACAAGTGATCCACAGGAAAATGGAGAAAGTCCAACGTTGGGTTAAAAACTTTGTCTTTTTGGATGATCGAGAGAGACAGACATAGAGAAACAAAGGACATATGCCGTCTACAAGGGTACATGCACCGAACTGATAGCCTCTTAAGGGGACTCCACCCTGATGTACGGGTATGTTGCTAGCCCAGTCTCTCACATTCGCAGCGGGGTGTCTTTGCACTCTACTTAGCCCTCCAATTCCAAGGGTTCAAGCACAGCTAAGGTTATATGCTCCTTCTTGAAATGGTGGTACTAACCCTTCTCTCAGCTACCTCACTTCCTTGGGTTGCTGTCATCTGCTGACCTCCCTTGAGGCAATTCTTTGGATCAGGGTACCCACAACAGATGTCGAAAGGCTTTTCATTCATGCTACAATACAGAGTATGACGGAAGTTCAGTAAGTGAGGTTGGATCTTGGTAAAATCCGAATATGTACGCACAAATAGAGAGACTATTAGGACTATGTAAGCTTGGTAGCCATTATACATCAGCAATGTGTAAGCTAAAGCATTTAGGAACAACTGAGACTTTACAGTGTGTAATTCAGAGACACTGTGAACCTTGATGTGTTTAAGCCAGCTGTGGATCATCCTTTGGACAACACTCTTATTACTTCTAGACTGCATGTGGCAAGCCACTTACACTTAGTGGCTATAAATTATTAAAACACCTTTCTTGTGTCAGTTGAAATACATTGCTAATATTGAGATTACTGTCTGTTGCGTTACTGAATGCTTTTGCTCATTTTGAATGGCAGGAGATAAAATCATCCTGATTTTCACAAAATCAAATAGGTTAGTCTGAACTGATGTTTGGCGAAAATCATGGGAAAATCAAATTTCTCATAAAGCTTGCTGCAGAAATCACCATCTTACTGATGTCACCTAATGTGTGCACCATCCTGCATATGGGAAGCAGTTTCAATGGATGCCTGCATCACATGATCTAGCCATACATAACATAGGCACAGGACAGAGCAGCTGCATCACATTTATATGCCTATATAACATATGGTCTGTTGTTAATAAGGACAGATATTCTGCGGAGAATATATTGCTGCTGGTTGTGTAAGCTTGTATACCAGTAGAGAACTTAAACAGGGTTCTATTGGAGAAGGCAGAGAAAGAAGCTGCATCACATTTATATGTCTATACAAAGCGTGGTCTGTACATTGGGAAAGGATATATTTCTGCTGCAGTCACTGTATATAACAGCAAAGCAGGAAAACTACACCTTGGCATGGGGAATATTGCAGTTCTCTGTTTGTGGCCTCAGACATCATTCAAAGTCCCCAGTCTGGCCGCTACAAATTATTTGTAGACCTTATGCAGCTAGAAGTGGGGTTTAGGGAATTCAATTATGCTGCACAAAACAGGGACAGCTCACAAAGATACAAGCTATACTCTGTGGCCTCTTCTCACATATTGAGTCTCCCAGGAATTGCAGCCTATTTAGTTGGCAGTGCTTTTTTTGTTAATATAAAACAAAAGGAAAACCAAACGGGAAAAAGCAAATACACACACTGTGTGTCAGTGACCTCAGACATCCTTCAAAATGGCCAGTCCGGCACTTGCTAATTATTTGCAGACCTTAATGTAATTAGCAGTGGTTTTCTGCTAACTAAAAGTTAGCTGATAAGTTACATAACACTACACTAAAAAGTAAACAAAAAAAAAAGAAAAAAAAAAGAAAACCTGAAGAAAGCAAGCAGTAGAGGACTTGTTGGTGGTGGACATGGTAGAGAACAGTGAAAGTTGGCACTTCAAGTGGTTCCCACTGAAGCAACAGTTCCATATTCTGCAGTAGGTGAGGCAAGCCCACTGCTATTCCTTAGAATTGGTTCTCCCCATGCGCTATATCTGCAGCATGTGGATGACACACCATGTCTCAAGTATCACCACCTCCTCTTCCTCCCAGTTGCAGCCACACAACATTCAGTCTGCACCAGTTGGGCATGAGCAACCCCCTCTACTTCACCTCATGCCAAATCCCCCATGCCCTCCAAAGCACTCCACATGGATCAGTCTGAGGACCTGTTTGATTATTCAGTGTCATGGATGTTAACGATGCAGTCCAAGCAACCAGAGGGTCGGATGCCCAAGCATATTTTTTCTCTGAAGAGGAAGATGAGGGTGGGTCAGAGCATCCGATCAGCCCTCCATGGGCAATGTGCACTCAGGGGCCAGAAAGCAAAGGGTCAGCCCCATCTTGCTACCTCTTCTGCTGTAGCTATCTGTTCTTCCATCTCCTGCCCTGTTCATGCAGTAGCCTCTGAGTAAAAAGAGGCAGTTTTGTGTAGGGTAGTAGCATGCCTACTTCAGGCCTCTCCTCCACAATTAACGATTAGGCTGCAGGCTTCAGAGAAAGGAGTGAGAAAGAAAGAGCAGAAGTTGAGCTGCCACCAACACCACCACCTTCACCAACATTGACATCTACCCCATATTCCAAAATTCTGTCCTAAAACTCATAGCTAGGGGAGCGCAGCCACACGGCTGAAGAACAGTTGATGTCTGTATAGGCCCAGGCTGATATAAGGCTAACTCTGAACAATCTAAGGCCAAACAAGGTTGTATGTAACAATGGGGCCAACATACTAGCAGCCCTTCACCTCAGAAATCTCACACATGTACCATGCTTGGCCCATGTGATGAACCTGGTAGTCCAGCACTTCCTAAACAATCACCCAGGTTTACATCCAGTGCTGAAAAAGGCCTGGAAACTGTGCTCACACTTTTGGCATTCACACCCTGCTGTCTCTCGTCTGGTGGAGACACAATGACAGTTCAGGCTACCACCCAATCATCTTATTTGTGACGTGCATACATGGTGGAATTCCATGTTACATATGTTGCAGAGGCTAAGCCAGCAGCAGAGAGTGATCTCGGATTCATCATCATAGGTTATCACTCGTGGCCGACCATAATTGCCGTCCAAGTATGGGGTCTGTGCAGTGTGTTTGTAGGTGACCTAATCTTGATCCGCAGGTTCTTCTGCAGTGGGGACATTTGTTTCCAAGTGGAAGACTGTTCCGACAAGGGTTGGCTTGACATGCTTTCCTCTTGATACGTTTCACCCTTTCGCCCTCCATTCATGCCTCCTTGAATTTCACAGCACTGTTGGTAATGGCTGACAGCCAAATTGAGTGCTCGAGGGCCAGGGGTTCCCATTTCTCAGTATCTATGCCACAGTTTTTAAGGTTACCTTTAGGCCAATCTTTAAATCCACCAACATTCTGTTTTCCGTTCTTCCGTTGAGAGTATCATAATTGCTTTGGGAGATGGTGATTGCGCATTCACACAACGTGGCCAGTCCAGCAAAGATGATAGTGAAGGATCATCTCTTCAATGCTAGTGATCTTTGCTTCTTCCAGAATGCTGACATTTGTCTGCCTGTCTTCCCAGGAGATTTACAGGATTTTTCGAAGGCAACACTGATGAAATCATATCAGAAGTTGAGTGTGATGTTTGTAGACAGTCCATGTTTCGCAGGCATATAACAGGGTTGGAAGGACAATAGCTTTGTAAACAAGCATCTTGGTATCCCTACAAATGTCCCATCCCTCAAATAATCTCTGCTTCATTCTAAAGAATGCTGCAATCGCAGAGCTCAGACTGTGTTGTATTTCGGCATTGATGTTAGCTTTAGTAGAGAGGTGGCTGCCAAGTTAGTGAAAATGGTCAACATTTTCCAATGCTACACCATTAAGCTGTATTTATGGCATTGCGGAAGAACTAGTTGGTGCCTGCTGATAGAGCACTTTGGTTTTCTCGATGTTCAGTGAGAGGCCAAGCTTTTTCTGTGCTTCTGTGAAGATATTTAAAGTGTCTTGTAGGTCTTCTTCTGAATGAGCACAGACTATGTTATCATCAACATATTGGAGTTCTATATCAGACGTTGTCGTGACCTTGGTTTTGGCTTTTAATTGTTAAGGTTAAATAGTTTGCCATCTGTCCAATAGATAATTTCCACACCGGTGGGAAGTTTTCCATCAACAAAGTACATTTTTATAGCTATAAAGATGGAAAATAAAGTTGGGGCAATAGCACAACCCTGTTTGACCCCTGACTCCACATTAAATGGGTCACTTTGGGAGCCATCGCTGTCCAAGAGCATTGCCATGATGTCATCATGGAGGAGCTGCAGGATGTTCACAAATTTATTACGGCATCCAATTTTTCCGAGAATGATCCAAAGAGCATTGTGATTCACTGTGTCAAATGCCCTTGTGAGATCAATGAAAGCCATGTACAGTGGTTGACTTTGTTCCCTGCTTCTGTGAAGATATTTAAAGTGTCTTGTAGGTCTTCTTCTGAATGAGCACAGACTATGTTATCATCAACATATTGGAGTTCTATATCAGACGTTGTCGTGACCTTGGTTTTGGCTTTTAATTGTTAAGGTTAAATAGTTTGCCATCTGTCCAATAGATAATTTCCACACCGGTGGGAAGTTTTCCATCAACAAAGTACATTTTTATAGCTATAAAGATGGAAAATAAAGTTGGGGCAATAGCACAACCCTGTTTGACCCCTGACTCCACATTAAATGGGTCACTTTGGGAGCCATCGCTGTCCAAGAGCATTGCCATGATGTCATCATGGAGGAGCTGCAGGATGTTCACAAATTTATTACGGCATCCAATTTTTCCGAGAATGATCCAAAGAGCATTGTGATTCACTGTGTCAAATGCCCTTGTGAGATCAATGAAAGCCATGTACAGTGGTTGACTTTGTTCCCTGCATTTTTCTTGGAGCCATCGTGCTGTGAAGATCATATCCACTGTTCCTCTAGAAGGGCGGAAGCAATTCTGGGATTCCTTGAAGATGTCTTCTGAAATGGGTAGAAGACTGTTTGCAAGGATTCTTGCAAGGATTTTCCCAGCAGACCTTAGAAGGGAGATACCTTGATAATTTCTGCAGTCTGTTCTTTCCCCTTTTTGAAAAGGGTAATGATAGTGGCGTCCTTAAAGTCTGCTTGGATTTTCTCAGTCACCCACACTTTTTCAATCAGTTGGTGGAGTTGTTGTGTCAGCTCAGGTCCACCCTCTTTAAAGATTTCAACAGGGATCCCATCAGGTCCGCTAGCTTTTCTATTTTTTGATTCTCGGAGTACCAGATAGTGTATGCCATTAGCAGATTCTGTATGGAGGTTTGTCACTTGACGCCTGTTGAGTGGCTGCAGATCAAAGACGTGTGTTCCATTTTAGCCTGCTTTGAGGATCGAACAAAATGGTCAGTCGTGATAACGTACTGATCAATATGACCATCCCTGTAGTCTGCCTGCTGGAACAGATGCCACAGGGGCTCAGGGACAATGATGTGTTATTGTCACAGGAAGAGGAGGAAGGTATACCAATCTCCCAACTGTTAGCCAGTCTACCATTACTCAACACCGCAGGGAGGATGACTTGGGGCAAGAAAGAGGAGCGTCTTCATCAACATGTTTCCCCACCAATAGGAGAAGTATAGAAGAGGAGGAAGACAGGGGAGGGGGCTACGTAACATTCTTTCCATCCATCACTAAAATACAAAAACTAAGCAGATAAATGTAAGCTCTTCACTTGTCACATGTCTTCATCTTTGGGTATAATTAAGACATGGTCTGTACCTCAGATGTTTGGTACCAGTGGAACAAGTCAATAAGCTATTTTGCCTTGGTCAGCGTATTAAAATATGGTAGGCCAGAAAATCTAGTCTCTACCTCCGGTGAAGGAATGACTAATTACAACTCTGCTTTTTGGTTGTGTTGCTAAAAATTCTATTCAGTTGTATCTGAGATTTTTTTTGGTGGTAAAACCGAGTGAAAACCATATGGAAAACTGTACCAAAATATGGCTGGCAATACAGCTTTAACGGCCGCCATACCTCAACGTTTCCAGCATCCTGAACAGCAAATCCGTCTAGCTGTGTAGAGATATATAACGAATGAGATGCATAACCAAGCATAAATCCTTGTACTGCTAGAATCTTCACTTTGATCAATGTTCTTGAAGTTGAGCTTGTCACATCGTGTGCTTGAGAGGGGAGGTGGCCGCAGCTTTTTATGTAACTCCCATAGACGTCAATGGAGAGAAAATGGCCATGTCCTGTATCAGTTCACTATGCTGGACACTTTTACTAGCAGAATGGGAATTTCGACAACCTCATTCTTTCAATAGGTGAGCGTCAAAAATCAGACGTTAATGACATATTCTGCAAGGAAAAATGCTTACACAGAAGAGGGCGGCTCAAGCATATGGATTTCCTTGTGTTTCTACATTTATACAGTGTTCCTGTAACTAGAACTCACATTTTTATATCCATATTATATGAAATACGTTTGCAGAAGCCACAACTGTAAATCAATTCCATATTGCATAGAAATGTTACTCAATTTGTCCTCCTCAGTTTGCTGAGTGCTGCCAAGATAAGTAATGCAGTAAAGCAAATTGTGTATGCCATACATGTAATGAGTTTGTCATGGCAAGCAGTCAATATGCCACATACCAGCCCACTCCCTTGCATATAAAAGAATGCTATTGATATCAAATGTCTGACGTGACCACTTGTATGTGATACTGTATACATTTGTTGCATATGTCCTGTTGTCTAGAAAGTGCCAATGGATTCTTACCTTGAACCCATCACTCACAACATGCACATTGTATATGTTATTTACCACCATGGAGGGGTCCTTGTGGATCTTCTACTGTAGCTCGATTGGTGCTACAGCCTGTCCGGAAAACCTGGGCAAAACTACAGATGATTAGTATTGGTCAAGTTATTGAAGCAGTTAGTTGTGCCATTAAGTGATAAAACATTGTAGTGGGGTTCAATTCGCCACTTTTGGCAACATTACATATGCAATAGGACAATGCCTGTCCTGAATTTCTAGTTAAGAAATTCAATAGAATTATCCATTGTCATGATTAAAAGTACAGATCACATATCATAATATCCCAGAGCCACACATTGTTTTTCTGAGCTAAGGAAACTTTTATATTTTGTTTTTCACTACATTTCCAGGTTCCGTACCTGATGGAATCCTCGAATGGAACCACAGACTTCTATTGCTCAACCATGTTATTCTCTACATCATAAATACTGGAAACAAATGGAACCCTGCTAAAACAGAGATCATAGTTGTCTCTGTTTGAGCAATAGAAGCCTGTGGTTCATTCCTGGGCTTCTGTCTGAAACCTTTTTTGGGGAATGAGATGCAACCCTTGGAAGGAACATAGTAGAACAAAGAGTAACTATGAATACCTCCTAAGGCTCCTAATAGAGGCCAGAGCAGGAATTTTTGAGTCACTTTCTAGCCGTTGATTATTCTTTAGGGGCCTTTTTTGGGAATGCATCACAACAGAAGCAAATGGAAGTGATGACTATATCCTATTTTTCAATATACCAGTAAGGGCTCGTTCACATCAGTGCTAGGTATTTCTGTTTTCCTGCAGGAAATGGCAAATCCTTGCTGAACAGAACTGTCATATGACAGAACCAAATGGGCTTGAACCATCTCCATTGACTAAAATGAGTTTTGCTATTTCACCCTGTTATTTTGTGGAAATCAGCAACAGAGGTTCCAAATGAAACCTGCAATGTTGATATGAAAGAGTCCTAATCCAGCTTCACTAGGTCTCTACTTTAGCACTTCTTCAAAACCTTTTACAGTGGCTCACTTGCTGTTGGCTGTGGTTTAACAGCTTTATAATCCCTGCTGGTGCAGTGGGCTTGTAATTCCGGGTTGGCTACTAGATGTGGAGTTCTCTACAAACTATAGTTGATTGTCCTACCTGGAGCAGCCATACTGGACATAGTGGGGAGCGAGGACAAGTGAGTATAAGCTGGTTTATTTTAACACATGGGGAGCCTTTGTGCATAACAAATAAATAATTCAGGAAAATCCTTTAAGTCCAGTTCCTGGTGCTGTGAAATTGTCAAGTGGGTGGTCCCTACTGCTTACTCTTAGGGGGTGACATTGGATTTGATTGACAGTGAATGGGGAAAACTGCCCACCTGACACATTGACAGCGTCGGGAGCCGGACCTAAGAAAAAACATGGCATGTACATCCTAGAGTACACATATCACAGGTTGAGAACTTGAAGGACATCTAGCAAAGTAACTGTGGAGTTCTTTGAGTTGTTGCATCACCGCCAACCAAATCTATAACATTTTAGAAGCTGCTAAATTATATTACAAACCTCAGAATCTCTTTTTGTACAACTTTTGATGGGAAATACTGGATATTTTTATTGAATACAAGTTCTGTGTCTAAAAGAACATGAACTCGGTCTGTAGAAAGAGCAATTGTTGGAGAATAAACACATTTTCAATCTGACTCTTGGCAGGACACGCTCAGAAATAAGTAATAAGTGAAGTGTCATGTGTTCTGAATTAACTTTCTGGGCAAATTAGGTCGTTGGCTAAAAAGTAGATCTGATTATTTGCATAGAGTTGCCGATATGCCAATATTAGGAATAGTTCATTATTTACAAAATACTTGTATACAGATTATATAGTGCAGAGGATTTTAATTTACCTGTTGGTGATTCACACTTGTCTGTATACGAAAGCCATAATATATTTATCCGGGACCCTTTAACTCTTTCCAATCCTATGTCTGACGTCTTCCTACATTCTGATTGAAGCTTGTACAGCTCCAATGTCAGAAGAGGTCTGAAGGGTATTCTTACCGTCTATTGCCAGCCACTCGACTGTTGGAGCCTCTCTGGCGCAAACACATTGGCTTTAGCCAGCAGATGGCACTGTTGTATAACAGCAAAATGAGAAAGCCATTTAAGAAACCCGGAATCTAAAATTGGATTGGAAAGGATTAATACCATAGAGCTCCAAATCCTGTGCATAGCCATATTTATAAGGGTTAAGTGTCTGATTGATGGGGGTCTGACCAGTGCCAACCTTAGGTTATATGGTACACTGAATGAAATATTTTGTTGCCACCATCATAAGAAAAGACTTATATATATATATATATATATATATATATATATATTGCACTAATATGCAGTCTGCCTGTATTCTGCTTGTGCAGAAGGCTGCAAGATAGCATCATACCCACCCTAGAACAGCTCAGTGAATAAACACTGTACCAGAACCAAGCTCATGACAAATACAGTGCCAGAACCAAGCTCATAACATAAATACAGCACCAGAACCAAGCTCATAACATAAATGCAGCACAAACTAACCTCTGTACAACACAATAGCAGACCCAAGTTCATAACAAAAATACAGCACCCAGACCAAGCTCACTACAAAAATGCAGCACCAGGACAAAATTTATAATATAAATTCAGCACCAGAAACAAGTTCATAACATAAATACAGCACAAACCAGGTTGCACATAGCTAAGGCCAGCTATGGGTCTTGTGTTCAGAAATAAACTTTGGTACTTTGTGGTCTGCATCGTACTCCTTAAACGCGCGTCACACTCATCACCTACAACATCTCATTGCCTTTGTTGTGGCCAACTAAATCCAGCAGAACCTCCTTAAGGCCCAATTTCCACAGGCGTTCTGCTACAGATTCCGCAGCAATAAGCCTCCAAAGCATGCTATCGTAAAATGATCCTTTATGTCCATGAGCAGAAACCAATTGCAGTTTCCGCTCGCGGATAAAAAAAAAATTGCAGCATACTCCAGTTCTCGTCTGGACGGCTTCTGTTGAAGTCAATGGAAGCCATCTGATCTGCGGCCCATCCACAATTGACATTGTGGACGAGCCGTGGATTCCGCAGGAAAGCAGGAATTTGAGAAAAACAAAACCCTCTACTGCGCATGTGCAGCGGCGTGCCAGCCAGCATTTCCACACACATCCGCAGTACAGAAAAAAGAAGACCTGGACAGGTATGCAGGGTCGCCCGGCCGCGGGCAGGGTCGAATTCAGCTGCGGACTCCCCCATGCAGAATCAGACCTACTTGTGGACATGAGGCCTAAGGCCTACAATATGTTGCTAGAATCTACCTCCCAGCCTCTTTAGTCTGTGCTGCAGTATCGGATCCTGCATTTCAGCTTGTTACCCTCTTGGAGGGGAAGGTGCACAGGACAGAACATATACTGAGGTGAACCTGACCCGAGCGTGCCATAGCATACTGTGTTGAGAAGAACACTCGCAGGAAATTATAGCTTGGTATAATCATGTACTGAGCTGATTTCTGCAGGAAGCAGACAGCTCCATTCATATTGTAGTGGCTGGGTTTACTAATGCAGAACAAATTCTCATTCACTTCAATAGGAATTTTGCCTGTAGTACCAAGCCTGGTCACAATAGTGAGAACGGAGCTGTCTGCTTCCTGCAGAAACCAGCTCAGTGCTCAGGCCTGGTGAACAGTTGATTGACGGGGGTCCCGAATGGCAGACGCCTACTGATCTACAATTAATGTCCTGTTCTACTGATAGACCATCAACAGTTTACAAGTGCACAACCCCTTTAAATACAGTCTACCACCAGCCCCATTTGAGGGACGTGACACATGAATGCTTATGTTTTCTTATACTGTTAGGGAAAATCACCATGTAGCTCCCCACCAATCATGAGATTTGGATCGAGACTGTGATCCAATGCTAGACAAAAATACAGTGATTTTTTTTTCACAAAGCAACTGCAGTGATTTACATCCGGATGTGATGTAACAGGGTCATAGTGCGAACTTTGGCATGAGTTGTGTTGTGGCTGAAGTAGCTGTAAAGCCATAACCTACTATGCAGTAAGCTCCCTCTAGTGGTGGTTGCTGTTAGACTGAAATTTACCATGTTGTTAGGTTGTGCTGCTGGGACCTGTAGTACTATGTTTTCTAGCAGCACAGCTCCACAGGTGTGAATGATTGAGCTGGCTGGGTGTAGTGATCTCCTACTAGACAATCCCCCGGGTCTTTGCTCACATATAAACCCAGCTCTTGTCAGTGTCTATCATGTATCCTTGTCTGTTGCAGCTTGCTGTGTGTTTTGTGTTCAGGGTGAGCAGTCATGAATCCTTGTCCGTTGCAGCTTGCTGTGTGTTTGGTGTCTTGCTGGTTCATGTCTGTTCTTACGTTTACTTTCTGTCAGTTTTATGTCAGTTTGTCTCTGCTTTGTCCTGCTGAGTTATTTGCCATTTCTGGGCTAGGGTGGCACTTAGGGTCCTCTAGTAGATGTGTCTTGCTAGTGTAGGGACCGCAAGACACGAGGAGCCTTGTCGTGACTTTGTGTCTTAAGTTCATTGGCCAATGTACGAACACATACCTCGTACATTTATAGCTGTTATATCTGCTGATGTGTACAAGTATGCAAGGTGAGTGTTTTGGCCATTTGTCAGTCCCTATGTTTACGTCTGTCCGTCAGTCCAGTCTGCAGTATGCAGTTCTCTGACTAGTTGGTGTCTCCCTGCAGCCTTAAGTCCGAGTTCCGTTTTGGGTCCCTGTGTTTGTTATACCCAGCCTGTTTGGGCACGCTCGTGTGGGCCCGGTGCTTATTTGCCCACATGAACGTAATGTTATTCTACTGTATATTTCTACAAGGGATTTGCAGTTCTGTATCAGAAAAACCAAAGCTCCAATTGTTGTAAAGTTATATTAGGAAATGAATCAGCACAGAATTTCAGATCTATTTAGCATAAAAAATAAAATCATACTCAGGGATGGACATTCCCTTTAAGCTGCATGCATTAGAATTGTAATACTTAGCATTTCCCTGTAGAATTTTGTTATTGCCTCCTTATTATTCCGCATGTGCCAAAAGTACATTATACACGAATCTCTCCAAGAATTCCCCCTTCTCAATAAATAACAGCAGTTTGGTTTGTCGCTGTGAAGCCGTACGATCCAAGTCAAGCAGTTTAGAAAACAAACACCCAAAGTCTCCTCTCAGATTTCTTTTGCATTGACTACAATACAGAGTCCGTGTATCCTGCTAGGAATTGTTTACCAGCAGAATAATGAGAACCTCCCAACTGACATGAACATACAAATTATTTATTTATGTCCCGCTTGTAAGCTTAGCTGTCAGAAGATACTTCCAAATTAGAACCAAAAGTAGATCATTTCATCCTTCCATGTCTTTCAAGAGTTTGGGCAAATTCTCAAAGGTTTTCTCTGGAGATTGTACTGCAAGTTTATATTCTGACATGGCTCCAACAATCAGCATATATGTCACTTAGCAGCACCAGACGTGTATTCGAAAGCTGTTAACAAAAACTACATATGTTATCTCGCTACGTTGAGAAATCTTTTCCTTAAAGGAGTTTTTCGCTTTGGACAATCATTGACTAGAAGATGCTATGAGGGCCATTGCAGTCCACCATTTTTCTTTATGGATGACTATTGAGCAGTTCAACCCCTTAGTGACCAGCCCATTGCCTTTTTACGTCCTGGCTTGCTGGGTCTTAATCCCTGAGGATGTAGAAACATGCTTCTTGCGGGGATTAAGGCCCTGCAAGCTAAGGACGTGACAGCTCGATGCTGACGGCTTCCGGAGGTAGCCAGCAACCTGGAGCTATCATCAAGTCGGGAGCGTGCTCAGAAGGGCGTGTGGCCCGGAAAATTTAAAATCTCTCTGGCTCCCGGCTCCCATGTGTAGCCGAGAGCAGAGAGAGGTCACCGGGAGTCGTTGTATGCGATCACATGATCGCTGCTATCCAATGGATAACAGCGATCATGTAAAGTAAAAAACAAACTTAAAAAAGTTAAAAAAAAATGAAAAAAGTTTAAGTTTCATTTCCCCTCAGGGATCATATCCATGAGGGGAGATGAAATTAAGTACCTAAGGCCCTCTGATTTATCCGTAGACCTCACCACGGATTCTGCGCATGCGCCCGCCACCAAAATGGCCCGCCACCAATAAAGTCTCCTTGCTCCTGGCTACTAAAGGTAGCCGAGAGCCTGGAGCAGTGCCCAAGGGCTGCAGTGAGAGGTTCCCGGGCACGTGATCGCCGTTATCCAATGGATAATGGCGATTACATAAAAGTTAAAACACAGTTGAAGTTTTATGCGCCTTTCGGTTTGAGCCCCATTGCGCATATGGACATAATATTAGGGCCACAATGGGTATGTTTCTAAACACAGGACAAACGGGGGGATCCATTTTGTCATACAAGTCTTCATTCCTATGTACGCTGTACAAAATAAAACTGTTTTAAAAATCATTATTTTTTACTTTTGCTTTGCTTAGTTTCATTCAAAAACTATGGGATCAAAATACACAGTACAACCCTAGATAAAGGGGTCTAGTTTTCAAAATGGAGTCATTTGTGGGGGTTCTCCATTGTTTTGGCCACTCAAGGGCACTACAAGTGTGCAATGGGGCCTAAAACACCTTCAAGCAAAATCTCTATTTTGAAAGACACCGGCTGCTCCTTTCGGTTTGGGCCCCATTGTGCATATGGACACAAAATTAGGGCCAAAATGGGTATGCCTCTGAACACATGACAAACAGGGGTATCCATTTTGGGTGCAAATCCTCATTTTCATGTGCACTATAGAAAAAAAAATCCTGTCTTTTGAATGACCTATTTGCAAAAAAAATTCAGTTTTTCTCCTCTAAATTGCATTAACTCCTGAAAAAAAACTGTGGGGTAAAAATACTCATGACACCCCTCAGTCAAATGGGACGGATTTGCTGCTTATTTCCGTGCGGCTCCTAATCTTGGGATTGGCTAGCAAAGTGGACAAGATTTAGCAAAAATCTCGTCCACACACTGCGGCCAATCCGTTGCAGACAAGCGATGTGGAAACGGCCATGTGGCGTGGAAATTAAATTTGCAGGATGTCAAATCTTTTTTTTTCCCCGCAGTGGCCTCTCTCCTTTCTATGGGGAGAGATGGCCGCAGCAGAAGTGCAGGCAGCGAAGCCGCTCCAAACCCCGCAACTGTGGTTTTCCAGCGGAATTCTTGCGGATTTTCGGTGCAGCCAATCTACAAGAATTCTGCTGGAAATCTGTCCCGTGTGAACCCAGCATTAATATTACAGGACCATGTATGAGTTCTCAATGTGGGGGAAGGGGAAGTCAGTCACTTCCAGACATGTTTGGTGGCGGCTTAGCTTTCCAAGAACAGGAGTATTGTGTATGTTGAAATCTAGCAGTCCGATGTTTCTCTCCCCAGACATTTGCCGTAGGAGAGTTGGGATGCTCTCATTTACTTTAGATTGATCCAACAGAAATCGGAGGGTTAGGCCAACATCAATCTTATGTGTACAGTCAACTTTAAAATGTCATCTCCCAATGCCCAAGATACTTGACATATGGGTAACTGTTGGCAAGGTTTGATTGGGTTCTCACACTGGAAAGCTTGTAGTCACCGGTACTTTTATTGACTAACAAAAATGTGGCTCTGAAGGGTTTAAAGAAATCACCAGCGACCCTTGTTGACCACCAACTCTCTAGAGAGAGGACCCTGCTAAATGAGTGTTCTTGTTTCAGGTCCTGGACTTCTATGATGAGGTTCATGAGGACAGATAGGGTTAACATCTCTCATACCTGAATATTCAGGTTACAGTATAATAAAGCTTTAAAGGCGTTATTTTCGCAGTATGATAAGGCTTTAAAGGAGCTTTCCACAATTTCCTTTTTCTTAGAAAATCTGATCACAGGTTGTCCCATTGTTAAGACCCCCCCAGTGATCAGCTGTAAACTTCAAGGAACCTGATAGCAAGTGCTCAATTTCTCTGCAGTGCCACCAGAGGTGAAATGAAGCATTACAACTAGAGCTGAGTGAGCATACTTGCTAAGGACAATTGCTTGAGAAGGCATTGTCCATAGCGAGTATCTCCCCGCTCGGAAGAAAAGGTTCGGCTGCCGGTGCAGGTGAGAGGTGAGTTTCAGCGGTGAGCAGGGGGGAGAGAGGGAGAGGTTCTTTCGAGCGGGCAGGTTCTCGCTAAGGGCAATGCTTGATCGAGTAATTGCCCTTAGCGAGTATGTTTGCTCATCTCTAATTACAACATATTCATTAAAGCCATTGGGCCATTTGTGTAATACATGGACATGCCAGGTCCTCCAAAGGGAGAGAAACTCTTTGTATCCATCGTTTTGATGTTCCTAACAAGGTATTTAAAAATGGATTTTCTAACCCAGACATTTATGATGTTGGTTAAAAGAAAACTAAAGTAGCTCTAGGCTCAGATGTCCTATCAAATGTTCCAACATAAAAAAATCTGACACAGGCTACATGATATAATATAATAGCATGTCACTCATGTGGATTTTATATACCTCTTAAGAACTGTTTATATTAATCTCTCAGACTACTTTATGACAGTATCCATATAAGACCTATAGATTGATAACATAAGACACTTATGGGGATCTCCAGTGCATTCATGATGACCCCTGGCAGAAGATGTAAAATGAACACACCGACAGTGCTGTATGTGGGACTTGTTCCAGGAAAGCATTACATCACTAGAAGGACTCAAGAAATATCAAAATAACAGCAGAGAAATCACAGAAATGATAAAATCAAGCTTCACTGCTTTGGTCTATTTGCATTTCTGGACGTCAGGCCGTATAGACGAAGTAGACAACTCACCACACATTTATGGGTGGAGGGCCCACCATCCCATTCATCATAAAACTGATATACGTGAGAATGGCAGCTCCTCATAAAGTGCAAAATTACAATAAAAATAGTGTTATAAATCACAAGTTTTATGGGTAGAACTTCTTTTTAAGTTCTCCACTTTGGCCCGAGTATTGTGACGTTTGGCCAGCTTTGATTGGACATTTATAGACTCCATTTCTGTGAGGGAGAGGGGAATTAGACCTGGTGGAAACCAATTTCATGTTGAGGTTCACGCTATAAAATATTGTGTCAAGTGTAAACCACAGCTAAGTATAATGAGTTGGAGAAAATCTGATCCAAAGGATATTGCGTGAACATAAAATTAATTTATGGAATCACCTTAACTACAGTATGTCAGTTTGGTTATAAGAATCATCAAAATACCATAATGACCATAGTGCTTTGCCCAAAACTAGTGCCCTGAAAGTGATTGTCTCATAAAGCTGGGAAAATATAGCATTGTATGGTGACTGCTGTAATGAATGGCCAGGTTTACCAGTGTAGGAACTGTTCTAGTGTCCCCTCTATGACATTTATATACTTTATTAGCTGATATACCCAGCTTTGCCAGAGTTAATTTGGTACAGGTGTTTACGTGTTGTTTGCACGGAAAATTTTAATGATGTCAAGGTTACTTTAGAGTAACAGAAGAATAAAATATGTATACACATAGAGGAGTGTTAGATTCTCCTCAGGCTGCATGTACCGATGTCCCACTACAGAATGTGCCACCCCTCCCACTCTCCTGATTTAGGACCTATAGAATGGTCGCACCAAATTTCACGCTTGTACGACACTGAGAAGTTACATTACATAGGGGTGCACCTACTTTTGCAATTGGCATTGAATAATTGTGACCCCTTTGATTTTCCTACTTGGGACCCAAAGAATGGTCATGCCAAATTTCATGTTTGTATGATACCGGGAAGTTACACTATATAGGGGTGCCAATACTTTTGCATTTAGCATTGAATAATCAAACTGTGCCCCCCTTTACTTTTAAGAACTAAATAATGGTTGTGCCAAATTTCATGTTTGTACGACACCGGGAAGTTACATTACATAGGGGTGCAAATACTTTTGCACATTGAATAATCGAGTTGTGACACCTTTACTTTTCCTATTTAGGACCTGAATCATCCCAAATTTCATGTTTGTATGACATCAGGAAGTTAGAGAATTAGATTTGGTACATTATACAGTGGTACTATTATTTTTACACTTAGCAGTGAATTTTCAAGTTGTGACCCCCTTTACTTTTCCTATTTAAGACCCAAAGAATGCTTCTGCCAAAATTCATGTTTGTGCAAAATCGGGAAGTTAGAGAATTAAATTTGGTACATTACACAGGGGTGCTAATACTTTCACACTTAGCAGTGAATTTTGAAGTTGTGACCTCTTTACTTTTCCTATTTAAGACCTAAAGAATGCTGCTGCCAAATTTCATGTTTGTACTACATCGGGAAGTTAGAGAATTAGTGTGTTGTTTTTATGAGACACCCCCTATAAGTATTTTTATACTGTGAGTGCTATCTATAGCTTATTCCTTGTGGAACTAGTTATGAGTCAGCTATAGACCATGTAGCCTAGCTGATTGAATGGCACACTTAAAATGATGTCACCATGCCAGAGTGACATCAATACAATTTGCTTAGGTCTAGAGACAGACCCTTCAAAGTAACTATAGGGTATCATAGCGTCATGGGAGATGGTATACAACACAGGTTACAGGATAGGATGCAGATGACAGAGTTTCATAACATTTTTTTTTAAAGAAGTAACTGAAGAAAAACAGTTTTATGCAGTTTAGGCAGCAATACAGATAGTAAACAAACTGTTACGGTACCGTTACATATTCCTGTCTACAACTAAGGCCTACAACTATATATTATACGTAACAGGAAACAACAATATTTCACACTGACGAGAAGGTAAATTAAACTTTAACATGGTCTATTGGAACAGTAATCACCACCTAATGTGCCCAGTTCATAGATAACAAATATGGTCTAGACACTCTGTAGAAACTTGAGGAAGTTTGCATGAACTCTAGAATACTAACGGCCGAACATCCTAGACCCGATCCCAATAGCAGTCTCAGTCACAGTCCACTAATAAATCTCCCAGCCTCCTCTCAATTACACATGTCCAAAGGAATACGGTTCGTATTATTGACCTAACTCCAGGTCTCACAGTCCTTATCGTGTATTGCAGCGGTTCTGTCTCTAATACCTGCTTTGTCTTCTTCTCTGCAATCTGCTGTCTGCACATGCCTCCTGGAGATTCCTATCTATGTGTTGAGTAAAGGCCCTTTATAGGCCCATTTAGACACGATTATCACTCAAAGATGTCACTCAAGCGACTTTTGAGCGATAATCTTTGTGTTATTTACAACTCAAGATGAGTGATCCCCTTGCGCTGCCAGCGGAGGATGCAGAAGACAAGCAGGGTGTCCCCGCTTGTCTTCTGCATCCAGCTGTTCTCCGCTCTGATATCAGGGAGCGGGATACAGCTGAAACAATAGTATCAGCTGTATCTCGCTGTGAATCCCTGAAAAGACTCATCGTCGTCTTTCAGCACGCTGAAAGAGAGCGATGACCGATGGGATAACGAAAACTGCACAATGTCAGTGCAGTTACACACAAAGATTATCGCTCAAGAGACGATGCCATGACCGGGAAGGAAACGGGGCATGTTGTGGCCATCGGACCACTCCGATGAGCAGCTGTGACCTACTCCCACCTGTAAGGGGACTGCTGAGAAGTGCTTACACCTTACAATTGTAGTACCCCAGAGTTTGGGTCCAACAGAACCTTTATAGCTACCTCAAGTGGTATGTGTATGTATATATGTGCACTAATGTTGAGTTATGTGTATTGGCCTTAACTGGGTACTAAAGAGTTAACATCTGGTATCCTCACAAACTAATATGGCATGACTGTGCAGAATTCAACTTAACCTGCTCTGTTACTTGTCAATCACCCCTAGCTAGCACTGGGATTGGGTAGATAGAATCCCCTTATCCCAGGATTAGTTAGTGGGGAGAGTATAAAAGACAGAACATGGATAGGGTTAGTCAGTCAAATCAAGCCTGAGAAGAGCCAATGGAAGTCCATCCAAGTCTAGTCCTGGAGGCCAGCCAGAGAGGAGGTCTGGAGGTGTTAGTCAAGTCTAGCCTAAGTCAAGCAAAGTCAAGCCAAGTCAAGTGGAGTTGAGGTAAGTCCTGGAGGTCCGTCAGGGAAAGAAATCAGTCACCTTAACCGTGAGTCTAACTTACCCCTGCCTGTTCAGACGTCAGGGTGATTACAGGAGAGACTGTAATATTCCCTACATTCTGCCACAAATAACCTCTGAGCCCCACAGTCACCGAACTTAGTCTAGCAGCATCCTTCTGTGGGAGAGGGTGAAGGAGTAAATGCATGTTATTCCGTTAGTTCAAGAAGCTACTGGAGAATTTATTGCTTGTTGTAAAAGAAGTGTGGATCTTGTACCCTGACTTTCAAGTTTAAGTAAACTGTGTGCCTTCGGTTCTACTGCAACTTCTATGGACTTGTCTTGTTATTTCTGTCACCACCATGCATTCATAAAAAGGCACAGGCGTCACACTGAACTTACACTAGTAACTCTTGCCAAGAATCCCTATTGCAATCCCACCTACTCCATGAGCCAGCATTTTAGAAAGAGTAGCAACCACCATGACAAGGGCACAGTTAGTACACCCATTCAAGCTACTCCTGCTGACTTCTGCTCGCTGCACAATTATATAGCACATTTATCTAAGACTGGCATTTTGCACACATATGGGTGGGTTGCCCATATGTCTCCATCTGAAATCTACACCAGTCTGTGTCGGTCCATTCTTTAATGTCGACACTAGGCATTTACCTACCCCTTTAAGACACCAGGTACCTACAGCACCATGTGCCCCAACTAAACACCAACAACTATTACTTTCTTATCCATATATACCCACTGCAAAACAACACATAAGGTGCCTTTAAGTTCATAGCAGGCACATACCTACCCCCATTTGACACCAGGTGCCCTTACTCTCCTTTACTTTATACCAGGTGCCTAGGTAATCTCAAGGCCAATAGATACTTATAAATATTGTCTTTATTACCTTACCTGCATACACTTAATCCCAGCTACAGTACCTTCCATTTTCTATTACAGATTACTGTGACTTCTGCTGAGAGGTTATTTTAAAGCAACCCTCCGGGCCTGGACAAACAAAGATGGACACACCAACTTCTCTGACTACCCGATTCATACTGTGTATTACTATGCATCACTAGCCTATACTACACCTGCTTTGTTTAACCAGTATTGCCTACATAAGCAATGCTGTCCAGTCAGATCAGTATGTAGTGTCTACTGATACATACTAATGCACAGTGTACATCAGGTAATCAGAGAAGCTGATGTGGCTATCTTTGTTTGTCCAGGCCTGGAGGGTAATTTTTATAAGAAATCCCCTTTAAGAGCCTCTGTATACATGAATGCTAAGTGACCAAGCAGAGTTGTCTAACTTTGGTTACATCTCAATACCTTCTGTTACAATAGGAAGAGTAGCACTGAAGTACAAACTGCTGCTACACTACATAGTGATATTACCATACATATAGTATATTAAAGTCTTAGGCTTGATTCACACAGGGTGGAATTGCCGCAAAATTTGTGTGCAGGCTTTCTGCACAGAAATTCCGCCAACAATTTTTATCCCGGGATTTGCAAAAATCTTGTCTACATGCTGCAGAGAAGCCGTTGCGGCCAAGCTGCGATGAAACTGACATGCCGTGTGGAATTCAAAGCCGCGGCATGTCAATTATATCGCTGTCTCTGCTGCAGCCTCTCTCTCTCTCTATGAGGAGAGATGGCCGCAGCGGAATGCAGGTGGCGAAGCCACTTCGAAACCCGCACCGAACAGTGCGAGCTTTGAAGCTACATTTCTGACACGGAAATCTCGCAGTATTTACGTGCGGTCATTCCGCAAGATTTACTCCCATTGTGAACCCAGCCTTATTGTTTGAATGGAGAAGCTTATTTCATAAGGATAATAATAGTTGAAATATCACCCAAACCACAAGATATCTCAAAACACAGAAGACATAAAACTTTCTTTTTTACACAAGTTCTTTGTTGATGAGTCAACAGCTCAAATACTTCCAATAATTCCCAGCTATTCATCAGCTCAGCACTAAGATCAGTTCCAGAACAGAAGGTTTTATTGCTTTCTACATCAATACCTTCCAAGTGTAATAAATAGTCTGTGTCACGTTGATCTAGACCTCCATGAGTAGGAGATATGGATGATAAAGGGGCAGGGAATATTTTAAGTGCATGGAAGAGTTTATTCTTATTGCTGCATTAGAGGTCTGCTCTCCTGTTTCAAAGCAAAATGCAATTTTCTAATTCAAAGTCATCAGGTTAAAATTAAATATATAACACATGCAGTTTTACTGATACTTCCGACACATAATCTGTAGACAACAACCTGTCCTCTCCATACATCTCTGACCTAATCTCCCGATACCTCCCCACATGTAATCTCCAGTCCACAACCTGTCCCCTCCCTACATCTCTGACCTAATCTCCCGATACCTCCCCACATGTAATCTCCAGTCCACAACCTGTCTCCTCCATACATCTCTGACCTAATCTCCCAATACCTCCCCACATGTAATCTCCAGTCCACAACCTGTCTCCTCCATACATCTCTGACGTAATCTCCCGATACCTCCCCACATGTAATCTCCAGTCCACAACCTGTCTCCTCCATACATCTCTGACGTAATCTCCCGATACCTCCCCACATGTAATCTCCGGTCCACAACCTGTCTCCTCCATACATCTCTGACGTAATCTCCCGATACCTCCCCACATGTAATCTCCGGTCCACAACCTGTCTCCTCTATACATCTGTGGCTTAATATCACAATATCTACACATATAATCTCCAGTCCACAGCCTGTCCCCTCCATACATCTCTGACGTAATCTCCCGATACCTCCCCACATGTAATCTCCGGTCCACAACCTGTCTCCTCCATACATCTCTGACCTAATCTCCCGATACCTCCCCACATGTAATCTCCAGTCCACAGCCTGTCCCCTCCATACATCTCTGACCTAATCTCCCGATACCTCCACACATGTAATCTCCAGTCCACAACCTGTCTCCTCCATACATCTCTGACCTAATCTCCCGATACCTCCCCACATGTAATCTCCAGTCCACAACCTGTCTCCTCCATACATCTCTGACCTAATCTCCCGATACCTCCCCACATGTAATCTCCAGTCCACAACCTGTCCCCTCCCTACATCTCTGACCTAATCTCCCGATACCTCCCCACATGTAATCTCCAGTCCACAGCCTGTCCCCTCCATACATCTCTGACCTAATCTCCCGATACCTCCACACATGTAATCTCCAGTCCACAACCTGTCTCCTCCATACATCTCTGACCTAATCTCCCGATACCTCCCCACATGTAATCTCCAGTCCACAGCCTGTCCCCTCCATACATCTCTGATGTAATCTCCCGATACCTCCCCACAATTAATCTCCGGTCCACAACCTGTCTCCTCTATACATCGGTGGCTTAATATCACAATATCTACACATATAATCTCCAATCCTCAACCGATCCCGTATGTGTATCTTCCACTTTATCTCCCGATACTCCCCCAAACGTGATCTCCAATCCTCAACCTACCCCCTCTATTCTCCCTATACCCTCACCCCCCACACGTAATCTCCAATCCTCAACCTATTCCCTCTACTCTCCCGATACCTCCCCACACATAATCTGCAGTCCACAGTCGGCCCCTCCATACACTTCTGACTTAATCTCCTGATACCTCCACACATGTAACCTCCTATTTACAAGCTGTCAACTTCATACATATCTGGCCGAATCTCCTGATACCTCCTCAAGGGGGCTTTCGCACAAGCAGAAATTTTTTTGCAATACACATCAGAAGATGTGGGTTAAGCTGCGGAATTAGTCATCAAACCCCACATGTCTACATGTGGATTTTGATGCAAGATTACCAGCAGAATTAAAGGGGTTTTCCCGGGAGAATACTAAGGATGACCTATCATCAGGATAGGTCATGAATAAAGATGAGCGAATGTGTTCGGCTCCGCCCCTTTTCGCCCGAACACCGAACTTTGCGAGCAATTCCGTGCTCGGGCGAAAAAAGTTCGGGGGTCGCCGTGGCAGCACGGGGGGGGGGGGGGGGGGGGGGTGCGGCGGGGAGTGGGGGGGAGAGGGAGAGAGAGAGGGCTCCCCCCTGTTCCCTGCTGCTGCCGCCCGCGCCGCCGCGCCTCTCACCGCCCCCCGGCGCCCCCCGAATCTTTACGCGCGGACACTGAAGTCCTCGGTAAAGCCGGTGTCCGGGTGCGTAAGTGTTCGTTAAGAACACGTTCGCTCATCTCTAGTCATGAATAATTGATCGGCTGGGGTCCGGCGCTCGAGACCCGACCCATCAGCTGAGTGGGCGCATGCTGTTAGTGCCGTAAATACACAGAGGTCGGAGCTGAAGCAGCGGAAGTGGACCTCTGTGTAGTGGCCGGCACTTGCAACTGTAGGCACAATTTGTGTTGATTTCAACAAGAGCCGTACCTGCTGTTGCAAGCGCTGGCCACTACACAAAGGTTGGTGCAGAGACTTCCGCTCCGACCTTTGTTTATTTGCAGAGCTAACAGCATGTGCCTGCTCAGCTGATCGGTCGGGGTCCCGAGCTACGGACCTTAGCCGATCAACTATTGGATAGGTCATCAGTAGTATTCACCCTGGAAAAACCCTTTTAGCCTTTTTCAATTCTGCATCAATCCATACAGAGACTGTGGATTTTGATGCAGAATTTTCTATGTCGTGAAACATGTATTGCAAAAAACATCTGCTTGTGTGAAAGCACCCTCACATGTCCTCTCCATACATCTCTGGCCTCATAGCATGATACCTCTTCACATGGAATGTCTGGTCTTCACAAGACCTTCTTCTCCATAGTACTGCAGTATACTAACTGAGCAATCATAGGATTGTAGGTTTAAGTCCCCTACAGGGATGTAGAATAAGGTAAAAAACAAATGAAAAATAGTCTAAAAATATACAAGTGAAAAAGAAAACCTTTTTTTGCACACCCCCCCAAAAAAAGAATAGTCAAAAAATACTGAAGGAAAAAAAAAGCCTTTTCTGCACACTTTTCAGTAAAAGAATATACAGGTGCTCCCCGACTTACGAACAGGTTCCGTTCCGGGAGCCCGTTCGCAAGTCCGTTTTGTTCGCAAGTCGAACAAATGGTAGTATGGAGCGGGATCGCGGGTGGATCCCGCTCCATACAACGTCGGGTGCCGGCTGTCCTTACAGCGGGCACCCGGCGGCAGCAGTTCCGACGAGCCACGCCGCTTGTCGGAACTGTTAACACTTTAAATAGCGCTCTGACAGCGGTATTTAGAGTGTTAACAGTTCTGACGAGCGGCGCGGCTCGTCGGAACTGCTGCCGCCGGGTGCCCGCTGTAAGAAACAGCCTGCACCCGACGTTTAGGGGGCCCATACAGCGTCCCGCGATCTCATCGTGTGGTTGCTAGGCGCTCTGCATAGACAGCCCTAGGGCCTTTCAGGAGGTCCCCGGCTGCCTAGCAACCGCGATCTGACCGGACAGGCTTCTATCAGGCTTGATAGAAGCCTGCCCGGTCCCTGCACAGTATGTTGTAATGCCATAGCATTACATCATACTGTGCAGAACAGATAGTTCGTATCTAGCGAAATTCGTAACTCGAATGTTCGCAAGTCGGGGACTATCTGTACATGTTTGGTATTGCCACATCTATAATGACCCGTACAATAAATTGAATACCCTTTTTTGTTTGTAAGACAAACACAATAAAACAGAGTCAATTTTTTTTCCATTTATTTTGTGTCCCAGAAAGCTCAATAAAAATGATCAAAAAAGTCATATGTACCCCAGAAAAAATTATGTAATTTATACTGCGTAATGAACGCCATAAAAAATGTCCGAATCAATGTTTTCTTTCCCCCTGCCCTCCCAAAAATTAATAACAGTAATACAATAAATTTTATGTGCCCAAAAATGGGACCAATAAAAACTACAGCTCATCACACACTGAACGAGCCCTCATACCACTGTTGATGGAAAAATATAAAAGATATGGCTTTTGAGAAGTGGAGATGAAAATCCCCAAAAATCCTTGCATCCTTAACCCATTCCTCCTGCAGCCAGTTTTGGCCTCCCTGATCAGACCCCATTTTTCAAATCTGACATGTGTCACTTTAAGTGGTAATAACCTTTGAATGCTGAAACTTATGCAAGTGACTCTGAGAGTGTTTTTTCGTGACACATTGTTTGTTAGGGGTCAAATTTGGTGAATAAATTTATTCTTTTAATTCTAAAATTACAAAAAATTTTCAATTTTCAAACTTTGATTTTTTTCTGCTTGCAAGATAGATAATCATACCATACACAATAGTGTATAGAGGTGAGTATTTGTTCATGCATAGGGAAGGCCTTTTACTATGGAGCAACAACACGGACAATCTCTTTAAGTACCAAACTGGGAAACTTTCTTATAGGATAAAAAGTAAGGTTACAATAAAATCACTGAAATTTGGTGTTTTACAACCAAAATTCTCCATTTCTCCCGTGGACATCCACTCTGCTTCAGCTCATAACTCTATTACCCACCTTTTAGGGTTATGAGTTCCCTTCCCTGAGAGTGAAGTGTTCTGCGATTGCCCATGTTCCTGTTAGTCATCCTAGCTCTACTGATGAAGGGCTTTACCCCGAAACGCGTTTATTAGCTCGATCTAAATTTTAATATTCCAAATAAAATGAGAAGTTGGATATTCATCTAATTGTTCTGATACCTTTATTGGAACCTCCGCAGAGTTGCACCTACACAGCAGAGTTTACTTTTAGCATTTTCTACCCTCCTACCATTGGTGGGTCAATCTGGGTGGCAGCACCTCCATTTATCTACCATATTCAATTTTCGCACTTTAATACCAGGGTATCTTCCCAGGCCTTTAGTCCCAGTCTTCACTGTGGGTTTGCTCCACTTCTCTCTCCACCTATTTCTGCTGTTATCTGATGGATACTCTCTTGGGACAACCACTCTTGTGTTACAGTCTCTCCAACGCTCTCACAACGGACACTAGCTGTAGTGAGTTTTTGGCACTTTCTCTCCAGATGCGGTTTAGTGGGGAAGTGTGTGGCACTTACACTCCCACACCATCTCCTAAAAAGCATTTCCAGAGGGGAAAAGCCTCCTAGCAGAAGAGACATGACTGTGGCTAAGCCCCGGCAGGAGCATCAGTCTGTCTCTCCTGTGCGCACCTCCTTCACCAACCACCATTCAGTTTCTATGAGTGTGCACACCCATTTGCCAGATGAGGTCGCCCTCACTTACAGTTAGTCACTTGTTCTGATGTCCTGTGTGGATGGTCTCTAGCAGTCCCGCACTGGTTTCCTTTACAGTTGGAGCTTCCTAACAGCATATGCACACAGTTTGCTTCGGGCAGTGTCCATCTCACTCTCCCGGTGACTAGGCTTTCCTTTCTCCTGTAGTTGTATTCTGCTGTCTGCCTCTGGCCAGCAATCAGACTCCACCATCCCTTAGGCACTGACTTTGGGCTCATGACATCATAGAGACTATGTTAACCCCTTGTGGGTAGCCAATTACATAGCTATGCAGACCCCAGAATGAATATTATTGGTGGGTCCTAGTAATCCAGGTTCAACACAAGCTGCTAATGTGTTGAGCTCACAGAGCATTGTCTGCACTGCATATAATTGTACCTAGTTCCCTGCAGAGAGCAAGACCAGACTTGTACAGGAATGTAACCAAGAGTATTCTCATTCACTGACAGCAAAATAATATTTTCAAAATGGTGAGGAATTAAACAAAGTATATTAGAAAGTTAGTGATTAATCTTAATTTACATCAAACTTCAAAAAGTGACCCTCAGCTCGGGACAGGAATGTACAGTGTACTGTGTACAGCTCTCTGATTGGCCAGTACTAATCACATAAGCAGCTCTGGCCAATCAGAGAGTAGGTATAGCACACTGGTAGTTCACCAATGTACTATGGTCATTAGCTAGTCTGAAAATTGCATGGCCAAAAATAGGGCCTGGAACTGATGGATTGGAGGGACAGCAGAGAACAACTGCTGGTAATATACAGAAGTTTGTCCCGAAACAAGCGAGTCCCTTTAAGTACTCTATGACAACTGGTTGATATAATCCCAGTAACATCTGTAATGGTAGCCATATTTATAATGTCCAATTGGCTGTGTCTGTATGGGGTTAAGCTTTTTATAACACTCGTATACGTTACATATAACTCCAGGCATACAATAATAGTCTGTTTGAAGCCCACTGAACACGTTTGGCTGTCAGGAGATGTAAATATTTTGCACCTTTCCCCATCAGAGCTGTTTTATAACATTGCTTTTTTGGACTTTATGTGGGTGATAGCGTCCAACATGCCACATCTGTATTTTCATTCTGCATGTTTATTGGCCTGTGTAGACCGCCTGTAAATTCAAATAAACACAATTTCATTTTTGGTTGATATTCCGCATATGACTGATGTCATTTTCAAAACACCAAAGTATGAGCATGAGATATAGAACAATAATCCACGTCTAGCCATGAATTTGCATTGTCCTGATGTTCTGCAAAGCAATGGAGCCAAGTCAGCGTATTCCATCTATATATGGAAAGCAACAGAGCAGTGAGGGCTCTTGCGTTTGGGCCCCTTCCTGCATACCTACAACATATTCTCATATTTAAAATGAATAATTGATATTAAACAATATTTTCCTCGTTATCATGTAGGCTGGACTCACCGGATTATTGTGGTGTTTAGCAGTTTTAATTATATTTTTTAGGTCAAAAACTGGAGGTCTACATTTATATCAGTTAAAGAATTATTGATAATATCCCAGATAGTCTACATCTACATTAATGAATGGGTTAGTGGTAATATCCCTGGTTGCCTACATCAACATTAGTGAATGGGTTTAAGGTAATATCTCTTGTTGTCCACATCAGTGAAAGATTAAGTGGTAATATCCCTGATTGTCTACATCTACATGACTGAAGGGCTTATCGGCAATATGCCTGTTGATCCAGGGCAGTGAAATAGTAAATGTTAACTTTACTTGTGAGTGATCTATGGCAGTGAATGGGGTAAATGATAACATCCTCGGTGGTCTAGGCTAGTGAGGAGGTTAGTAGTAATATTTCTGGTGTGCTAGGGCAGTAAAGGAGTTGATAATAAGATCGCTGATGGTCTAGGTCACATGTGTCAAACACAATGCCCGCTGCCTCGTGTTATGCGGCCCGCGGCGTGCCGACACCGCTCACCACTGCGGCAATTACCAGCTGGGGTGCCACAGCTTCCCGCTGGTAATCACGCCGGCAGCGCTGATCCCGGCGCACACTGACGTCAGTGTGCAACCAGGATCCTCCTCCCCTGAGTCCCCTGCTCTTCAGTTCCGCAGGAGAGGACTCGGGGAGGAAGCGTTCCAGGCACACACACTGATGTTAGTGTGCATCCGGGAATCAGAGCGAGAAGAGGAGGAGCGACGCTGACAGCAGGGAGGAGGTAAGTATATGGGTTAGGGGGGAGGGGGTGCTTATTATTGTTACTGCAAGGGCTTATTACTGGGGGGGGTCATTACTGAGGGGGCTTATTATTGTTACTGAGGGGGCTTATTATTGTTACTGGGGGGGCTTATTACTGGGGGGGTCATTACTGAGGGGGGGGCTTATTACTGGGGGGGCTTATTATTGTTACTGAGGGGGCTTATTACTGGGGGGGTCATTACTGAGGGGGGCTTATTACTGGGGGGGCTTATTATGGTTACTGGGGGGGCTTATTATTGTTACTGGGGGGGCTTATTATTGTTACTGAGTGGGCTTATTCCTGGGGGGGTTATTACTGAGGGGAGGCTTATTACTGGGGGGGCTTATTATGGTTACTGGGGGGGCTTATTATTGTTACTGGGGGGGCTTATTATTGTTACTGAGGGGGGCTTATTATTGCTGAGGGGGGCTTATTATTTCTGAGGGGGGCTTCTTATTGCTGAGGGGGGTTAACGTTGCTATGGGGGTATTACTAGTGAGGGGGTTAATATTACTAATTAGGCCACTGTGGGGGTCGTTATTTTTACTGGGGCCACTATCAGGGTCACTATTTGGGCTCATTCACACAGGTGTAATTGTATTTCGGTCATGCAAATACGCTGCATATTTGCGCTATCGAAAATCGCTTAGGCCTGTATATTTGCGTTTGCAAAAATGAATGCATGTGGGCCCATTGAAATGGTGCGCAAATATGCAGTTAATACATAGGTTTCCTGCGCATTCACCATGCATTTGCGCGGCCCATGCACACGGGCGGAAATTCCGCGGCAGGATTTCCCACAGAATTTCCGCCTGTGGAAGCTGCCATAGGATTGCGTTAGAAAACACAATCCTATGCAGACGGCCGCGATTTGTCCACACGAAATCTCGCACAGAAAAAAATCGCGGCATTCTCTTTCAGAGATGTCACTGCCCAACTGCTGGCTCCGCTCTGCGCATCGCCGGCTGCCTGGCAGCCGGCACATCACAGAGCTGGAGCCGTGGGAGCAGGTAAGTACCGCTCTGGTTCCTGCAGGGCCGCAGGTGGGATCCGACCCGGCCGTCTGCAGGCGGCCTTACAATCGGCCCTTTGAAGGTCACCATAAGCCTGATGCGGCCCTCGGTGAAAATGAGTTTGACACCCCTGGTCTAGGTAAGTAAGGGATTAATGATAATATCCCTGGAGGTCCACATCAACATCATTGAAGGGGTTAGTGGTAATATACCTTGTGGTCTAAGGCAGTGAAGTTGTAAATGTTAACTTTGCTTGTGAGCAATCTATAGCAGTGAATGGGGTAAATCCTTGGCGGTCTAAGCTAGTAAGGAGGTTAGTAGTAATATTTCTGGGTGTACTAGAACAGGAAATAATTTGATAGTAACTTCACTGTTGAATTAAGTCAGTGAAGGAATTAGTGATAATATTCATGGTACTCTAAGACAGTGTGTAACAAAGAGATTAGTGATAATATCCCTGGAGGTTTACATCTTAATCAGTGAAGAGACTAATGGTAATATCTTTGGTGTTGTACATCTCCGAAGGGTTTACTGGTAATATCATTGGTGGTCTAGGGCAGTGAAGGGATTATCTTCTTGCACTATAGGCTGCAGGACTCCTTCCTCTTTGTCTTTCATCACTGAGAAGCTCAGGCAATCATAAAGGCTCTGTGATTGGCAGCATTAGATGATGCAGTGTCAGTGCAATCAGTGAGAGACCCCCTAGAGCCCAAGAGCAGGGGGAGGGGACCAGAAAAAGCAGGATACATGTTGGAATCCCCTATGGCCAGAATGGTCCCCTGCACGGGCTATATATTCGACTTTCCATCCTTGATTCAGTTCCTTGATAGGATGTCAGTCAAAAATGTTTAAGTAAAATTTTTCTTAGTTCTGTACAAAAGGGCAAAAAAGGTTAATGCTTCTTGCCAAACACTGCAGAAGTAGATGTAAGTCCTGCCAGGTCCTATACTGCATGCCCAGATCTCTACTTTCATGCTGTTACTCTACATATCGTCTGTTCCCGCTGTGTGAGTACATTGTGTGTTTTACAGACTGATGCTTTTCTAACTTCTAACTTTATGGACCGCAATTAATTGGGTTGTTTTTTTGCCCTTTGCTGTTTATTACATTATGACAAGTATCTTTTTTAATTACGTTCTTTGCTTTATTCCTAATTTTCTACTCTTATGAAGAATCCTTCCAAATGAGAATTGAGACTTTTTTGGTTCTATCTAAATTTAAGCCCTACATACAAGCCATACTCTCGTAAAGACAGACAAAGAATTAAAGGGGTTGTCCCGCGCCGAAACGTTTTTTTTTTTTTTTTCAATAGCCCCCCCCCCTGTTCGGCGCGAGACAAACCCGATGCAGGGGTAAGAAAAAAAAAAAGTCCAGTACTTACCTGAATCCCCGCACTTCCGCGACTTCTTACTTACCTTAGTAAGATGGCCGCCGAGATCTTCACCCACGATGCACCGCGGGTCTTCTCCCATGGTGCACCGTGGGCTCTGTGCGCTCCATTGCCGATTCCAGCCTCCTGATTGGCTGGAATCGGCATACGTGACGGGGCGGAGCTACAAGGAGCAACTCTCCGGCACGAGCGGCCCCATTCGGAAGGGAGAAGACCGGACTGCGCAAGCGCGTCTAATCGGGCGATTAGACGCTGAAATTAGACGGCACCATGGAGACGGGGACGCTAGCAACGGAACAGGTAAGTGAATAACTTCTGTATGGCTCATAATTAATGCACGATGTATATTACAAAGTACATTAATATGGCCATACAGAAGTGTATAACCCCACTTGCTTTCGCGGGACAACCCCTTTAAAGGGATTTTGTCATTATCACAGAGTAGTGAACCTCATTGCCCGTTGCCACCAATTTCTCTGCTTTATTTTCTGCTCCATTCTGGCATTTTCAACATGGGTCACATGACCCAAATCAGTGCACTTTAGCTGGATCTGCCAATGTCATGTTGATTCCTGGCTTCTACTTCCCACTGGTGCAGTCAACACCACTTCACTAGTGACGTAGGTTCACTACCTTTGCCGGGCATGCTGAGTTCCTAGACGTCTGTGACCATGTGTGCATGCGCTGTACAGAGCGATACCTGCACATGCTCAGCTCACCAAGGCCTGGTGGAAGCTACGAGCAGCCCCTATTCGCTGCCAATTAAATTGGATAACCTCCTACTGAAGACATAACTTTAAGCTCCTGGGCCCCAATGCAAAATATGTACCAGAGCCCTCACATTTATAATACTGCTGTTCTAGGTACGACTGCTACCTCTGCACACCCTATATGTCGAGTTAGAAAAGGGACCAGCATGAAACATGTCAGCCTGTTGTATACTTTTGAAAGCAATATAATATTTCTAGCATTTACATTAAACTGTTGAGTTTTAGTATTATGGAGTGCCTGACGCCATTTGTCTTTCTGTATATTTGGATTTGGATATTCGTCTACACTTATGAAGGACCCAATAAATTACTTTTTTTGTGGGTACGGAGCAGGGTGAGCTGATAATTTTTTTTCTATAATCATTGTCTAAACCCCCAATAGCTACCTTCCCTGTTAATAAATTATATACTGAATGGCTACTTTATTAGAGACCCCCATCTGCTAGACCTTGTTGGCCAATTTATCATGGCGTCCATCCAAAGATATTGGAGGAGCCAGGGTGTGCCAAGAAAACATTCGCCCCCATTACTCCATCTCCACCAACCTGAACTGCTGACATCTGACAGAGAGGGATCATTGATTCATGCAGCTTGCGCCAAATTCTGACCTTTCCATTAACATGGTGCAACAGAAATCTGGATTCATCTGACCATCAGTGATCCAATTTTTGCACTCTTTTGCCCGCTGGAATCCCGCTTCTCTCTTTCACTTAGACAACAATGGCGCTGGAACTGATCGTCTGCTGTTATAGCTCATCTGTGCTAAAGAACGTTGAGTTGTGCATTCAGATATGTGAGTTGAAGCACCAGTGTTGTAATCGGCAGCAATTTACTTGACTATGCAGCGCTTGTTCATCAGAACGATTCTTGACATCTTCTGCTGACTCTTTTTGTCGACGAGTTGTTTATGTCCATAGGATCCCCATTGCTGGATGTTTTTTCCTGATCACACCATTTATAGTGAAATCCTGGCCCCGGCTAGTTTGGCACCGATGGCCAGGCCTCGTTGGAAGTCACTCGGATCGCTGGATTTTCCCATCTAATGTGCATTCACACTGAAACTGATCCACGAAAACTTGTCATTTGATTTTATTCTGCATTTCGGGGTGATATTTCTAATTTTCATACAGGGAAGCTCCAATCATGAAAGAGACGAGGTCTCTAATAAAGTGACTATTCAGTGTATATTTGAAAAGACAATAAAAGGTGGCATTTGACTTGTATTGAGTAGAGCTGGCACTAGATGCAATTTGCACCCTTATAATTGGTCTAGAAATAAGTCCCTGCAATCAATGGAAAGAATCCACTGCAGAATATCTTAGCAATTCACTGCTGCAGCAATATGAAAACAACACAATGAAACCATAGTTACTGTAGTATAAATTGACCTTCAGAAGTGCAAGTCTTGGCCAAACTCACCAGAGATCCGATTTGATATCTGTCCAGCTTCTCCGCCCTAAGAACATAGATGTGGAGAAACATTGTGAGATCCTTAAAGCCATCCGTATCAAACCGATACACCGCTCTGATGAATGCGATACAATATTTCATGCCAAGTAACTAGTCATAGTAACTGCGTAATTAAGGGAGAAGATGAAAACAAAAACATTCACGACAGTAAAGGATTCAATTGTTTTATAGTGATGGAGCCAAGTGGGAACAGAATAGAAATAGATGTGTAATTTACTGGAAGTTTATTGAAAAACAAGTCCAAAGATTGTAATACACAGTAATGTGTATTCCAGTGCTATAAAAAAATCCCATTGTTTTGATCTATGATGGCCTCTCAGTACAAGGCACAGCCAGACCTTCACAACTAGCCCCCTGAAAAAAAAAGATTTGTGTTTTGGAATGCCCAGTTGAGAGCCCTGACTTTAATCCTATTGAGATGCTGTGGCATGACTTGATGAGTCATGCAAGGCATCTCAGAAATATTGATCAACACAAACGCATTTACAGGAAGGAATGGTTAAAAAATAGTTCAAATCTTACTTGCAGCTACAGGAGATGTAGGGGATTGCTTCTAAGGGGAGATCAATAGGTTTTTTAATTCAAGGCACTGGCATAACTATAGGGGATGCAGGAGATGCGGTTGCACCCGGTCCCAGGAGCCTTAGGGGGCCCATAAGGACTCTCTTCCCCATAGAAGGAGCCTAGTACTAAGAATAAAGCATTATAGTTGGGGGCCCTGTTACAGCTTTTGCATTGAGGCCCAGGAGCTTCAAGTTGCACTCCTGCATTAAGTGGTTAAGAGAAGTTGGGGGGCCCCAAGATAAAAATTGCACCTGGGCCCATGAGCCTTTTGCTACGTACCTGATTCAAGGCTTGACTTAGGGTGGCTTTACACGGGATAACTGTTGTGCAATGAATGGATGCGGAGTGTGTGGGAGACCTCTTTTGGCTGCCTGGCTCCATTCACTGTGAACAGCCAGTTGTTCAAAGATGAACGACTGCCTGTTTACACTGAGCGAGAATGAGATTACTAGTCAATTTGTTTCAGTGAGCTGAAATAAAGCGACTAGTGACTACTGAGATATTTCTGATATAGGACTAGTGTTAAGTGAACTGAACCAGTAGAACACTGTTTCAGGTCGAGCTTTGCTAAAAAGTTTGGCTCACAGCAAACTCAAACTGCAGGTGGTTTATCCCAGCCGAACCCATTGAAGAAGAAGGTGGCAGTGGTCCTCCTGTGGCTCAGTGGTTAGCAATGCTCGGTTGCATCGCTGAGGTCCTAAACTGAAATCTGACTAAAGACAACATCTGCATGGAGTTTGTGTACTCCACCTGTGTTTTTGTTTGCTTTTTTTTATATAATAATTAATAATCACCTTTATTTATTTATATATATATATATATATATATATATATATATATATATATATATATATAGTGTATACATTTATTGAGTAAGAAGAAGAAGAAAAAGCACAGCAGCTCAGCAGTGAGCATTATTGCCTTGCAGCGCTGGGGTCCTCGGCTCAAATCTGACCAACAGACAACATCTGCATGGAGTTTGTATGTTAGGTCCCACATCTCAAATCTATGGAATCAAGCCTAGATAGAGGATAGGGAAGATCGTTCAGCAGTTTGAAATGCCTGCTAGGAAAAGGTACATAACAGACAGCAGTCCACAGTCACACCAGGCACAACAAATAGGTGTCCGCATATCAATGGACAGAGGGGATTCAGGCATCTGCACACTAGTGAACGGAGGGGATTTAAGTGTTTGCACACAAATGAATGGAGGGGATTCAGACAGGACATATATATATCTTAAATGTCCAACCACCATCAGATGGAGGCAAACAGACAGAACTAGACTCAGGCATCCAACCACCATTGGACGGGGGAACAAACAAAAAAGAACTCTGGCATCCAACCACCATCGGATGGGTGGCTCACATAAGGCAAGGCCCTACACCAAACATAGACAACATCAGACAAACCTTCGTTCACCATCTATGCGGCAGCAAAATAACCAGCACCCATAAATGATTGACTGCCTGTTTACCTGGGCTGATACATCGTTCAGTTTTTTGCATGCAAAAACTGGACAATAACTGGAAGGTGAATGAATTCTCATTCAGTCGGGGCATGCATTTACACTGAGCGATAACATCGTGCAACAGATTAAAAAAATAATTCATAACAGAAAGTAATTGATTCGTTTCTGTAAGATTAAAACCTGCTGATTCCACTGGTAACATTGACTACTAGCAGCGCGTCTCACTTTCAAGTTACAAACCATTTCCGTTATGTAAGATGATAACGGTTTGGACGGGCCATAATATTACTATTCAACTGTTTTTGGTGGAAAATGGGGCTTGGATCTTGACTTCCTCCTGTAAGAAACAGTACTTTCCCTTAAGAACCAGAAAAGTTGCTCGTAATATTTGGATTTTACTTCCCTTTGTAACGGTCTTCAATCACTGAGCGATTTTGGGCGTGCAAATACA
This sequence comes from Eleutherodactylus coqui, assembly GCF_035609145.1. NCBI lineage: Eukaryota > Metazoa > Chordata > Amphibia > Anura > Eleutherodactylidae > Eleutherodactylus > Eleutherodactylus coqui. Next base: position 125,803,619 of record NC_089845.1, on the reverse strand, counting down.
TATTGCATTTGCATGACTGAAAGGCACTTACGTTCATGGGAATGAGCCCCAATAGCAACCTCTATAGTAGCTCCAGTAGTAATAGTGACCCCCATAGTGGCCACAGTATTTAGTGACACCCATAGTGGCCCGAGTAGTAACAGTGTCCCCGTATTGGCCAGAGTAGTAATAGTGACCACCATACTATTGCCAGAGGCAATAGCAACCCTCCCATTGGATCAGGAATAGGTAGGCTGGTGTCATGAGGCACTGGTTTTATTGCAGAAGGTATATCTGGATACAGAATTTTATTTTTCTGTTTACTGGAGAAATGATAATAATAATCTTTATTTGTATAGCGCCAGCTTATTCCGCAGCCTTTGGTATTTGTCATTCAGAAATAACAGTCAGCATGGTGGTCTCTCTGTTCTCGCCATACCATCGGAATGGCGAATAGCATTCTACTCTTGCCTTTCAGCCACTGTGTGGGATGAATGTTACATGACACACAGATGATGTGCTCACTTCTTATTGTTGCAGCGGTTCTAGTATTATCCCCTTGCTATCAGGCCAGACCAGGTTTTAGCTGTATCTATGCTTTTCCTGGTTCTGAGGGGCGTGGTGTCAGGTGAGTGATGTCAGCTCTTATCTGGTTCTAGTTATCCTGCTCTATATTGCCTGGCTTAGGCTTGACTACAGCACTGGTCAATTTAGTATTCTCCCTGGATCACTGAGGTGCACAGTCCGTTCCTGGAGCGCCTGGTCTTTCCTGTAGACTGCTGCTGAAGCTAAGTGCCACTGGTGTTATTTCTTTTGCTGTTTGCATTACGTTTAGGGTTCCCTGGTAGGGACTTCTTAGTGGCCGAGGTTCGCGTGCAGGTCCGTGCTTTATCAGAGGGATTGGCCTGCTGATTAGGTAGTGACCCCTCCTGGGTAAGGGGTTTTGTTTAGGGATAGATTTTCCCTTTTGGTTTGGTTACTTTAGTTAAGTACAGTCGTGCTTCATTATGTTTGTTTACTCTGCGCATCCAGTTTGGATGTAACACTTATCTTGGTCACCAAGCTTTATCCCAAAATACTTGTGATAGGCCCCCTTTATGAAGGATGTTATTTTCCTCCGCTGTGTTGTTGTTGTAAACTGTCTGCAGACATAGCAGAAATTGTCCGGGTTTTTCAGCCACTCACTCCGCTTAACTATAATGTTAAATTTTGAAAAACAGCCCCAGTCTAACCAATGACCTGTAAAAACACAGTTTATTAATTACAACTTACTGGTGGATGATCTGCAGCATTAATGCCACATGGAAACATACCCTACATGTTACATAAACCCACCCTTATAGTGTTCAGTCAGCGTGTGATGTGAAACAGCTATTGCGAAATAGTTACGCAATCACTTTTGTTCTTTTTATTAAGCAAGGTTAATGGCGAGCCAACTGGATTAATTATATAGGCAGATTTCCAAAAAATAAAGTACAATGGCAATTGGATTACATTATTCCCCATAAGTGGAAAACCTTACGTGGCAGAAAAAAACGAATATCATATTTGAATTCAGCACACTAAAGTTACTGTAAGCAGTCTATCTGCTTTTCGGTTATCAAAATTTCATGTAATCATTCAGATTCCCCCTGGATGCAAGAATCTGAACGATTTATTGTAAAAGTGCCCTTATGGTTTAAACAGACGGACGTCTTTTAGTCCTGTTATGCAGCTGTGAAAATCATGGCTGCATAATGGGATAAACCGAACTATTGATTTCAATGGCTGTGTTTTCACTAGCTCTTTTCTTGGGCGTGAATACTACATCTGAGAAAAGATAGGACTTGCTATATCTTTCCTGCATGTAGTCAATGCTATATGTGGGAAAGATGGGGAAGGACTTATCTTCCCAAGGTTTCTTCAAACTCCTGCGCAAAGTTTGAACGGCCAGTGAATAAAACGAAAAAAAGATTCATGTGTAACAGCCCTCCGCAGCGGTGAGTGTAGATGCGCATACAGCCGTCTGACCTTCTGAAACCGCCTTCAGTGCAGGTTAATGCACTTCTCTGGTTCTAGACTCAGAAGTCATGCAGCAGTTGCTAGTTAACTAATTGCTAAAGACCCTACTAAGTCAAGTGACTAGTGCTGACTAAATTTGACCACAGTAAATTGTTACACAAACGAGCTAGACCCTTCTGCCAGAGTCAGCTTATTTTCCCCTTTTACTTGTCTTGTGCGTTCTAGTTTGTGAGGATATACTGTCAGCAGTCACCCCTCCCCCTCATCTGGGTTTAGTTGAGTGGCTGCACATTAGTCAGCACATGAACATTTAGTTCCTCCATATTGCAATCTGGCTTTCTGCATGCTACTAGAGTATATGGTGATTGAGCCTGCCCTGCAGTTTATCAGCAGTCACCGCTCCCCCACCTTCGGTTGAGAGCCGAGCGCTCCCAGCGGAGGATGCAGAAGACAAGCGGGGTGTCCCTGCTTGCCTTCTGCATCCAGCTGTTCCCCGCTCCGAGCGCCCGGCTGTTGTACAGCCGAGTGCTCTGAGGAGAGTAAGCAGAATACAAGCGGGATGTCCCCGCTTGCCTTCTGCATCCAGCTGTTCCCCACTCCAAGTTCCCGGGTGTTATACAGCCAAGTGCTCTGAGCGGAGGATGCAGAAGACAAGCAGGGTGGCCCCGCTTGTCTTTTGCATCCAGCTGTTTTCTGCACGGAGCGCCCGGCTGTTATACAGCCGAGCGCTCCATGCGGGGTATGGAGAATGCAGCTGGACAGCTGCGTTCTTCATACCCTGCCTGTCATCAGGGAGCGGGATACAGCTTAAACAATAGTATTGTCTGTATCCCGCTGTGAATCCCTGATAAAACTCTTCGTTGTCTTTCAGCACGCTGAAAGACAACAATGAGCAACGGCATAACGAAAACTGAACTGACATGTCAGTGCAGTTAGACACAATGATTACCGCTCAGAAACTGGCTTTGAGTGATTTTTTTTGTGCGATAATCATTGTGTCTAAATGGGCCTTTAGTCTGCACATGAACCCATTTACTCCTCTATATTGCGATTTGGCTTGCTGCATGCTACTAAGGTATATGATGATTGAGCCTTTCCTGCAGTATGTATCTTGTATCTGGCTTCCTTTTCTGTGAGTTGTCTCCCCTACTCTGGGTTGAGGTGAGTTGAGTGGCTGCACACTAGCTGGCACATGAACATTTAGCTCCCTCATATTCCAATCTGGTTTTCTGTATGCTACTAGAGAATATGGTGATTGAGCCTGTCCTGCAGTTTATCAGGTGATGCATATTTGGCTTCTTTTTCTGTGAGTTATGTCTTTGTACATTTTATCTCTCACCTCTGTGATTTTATTTGGATATTAGTGAGATATTGTAGGTTCTGACGTACGCATGGTGGCCGCAGACCGTGTGCTGACGTGAGCTGACGAGCTGACACGTCAGCTGACGTGTTTTGGCCAAAATGAAGACTAACACCTGCATTTATTAGTGTTTTTTTTTTTGCATGCATGCAGTGTGGCTCACTAGTGATACAGGGCAATCCACTGCTTTGCCAGCAGGGGTTGTAATCCTGTATGGTGTGGCACACTTATCTATGGCTGGCATCCTTGGTATCAGTTCATATGTGCAGACTATGCCTGTCAGCAGTCACCTCTCGCCTAATCTGGGTTGAGCTGAGTAGCTGCACATTAGTCAGCACATGAACATTTTGCTCCTCCATATTGCAATCTGGCTGTCTGCATGCTACTAGGGGATATGGTGATTGAGCCTGCCCTGCAGATTATCAGGTGATGTATATTTGGCTTCTTTGTCTGTGAGTTATATAGTTTGTGAGGGAGAATCAAGTTAAAGTATGCTGAAGCCTCTCGGCATAAAACGTATAGTGGCCTCCTCTATTTTTGTTTTCTTAGTATTGTATAGTGTTTACATAATACCACCATATAGTGCCTAAATGATATTGCCATGTAGGGCCAGTTTTCTGCTCTGCCCCACTAACAAGGGAGTATGTGCCCACTTATTGCGCTCGTATTCTTCACTAGAATTGAGATATAGCGCTGGATCAGTCTTTTTGACGTCATCCTGTATTTCTAGTATTATGATTTATGCAGCATCATCTTATTCTACAAACCTTCACATAATGGAAGATTTACAAGTAATATAATAATATCTTGTACAAAACAATATAAGATGCAATTAAAATGCAGCAAAACTGATATGCTGTGTGAGCTATACATTGGGGTTGGGAACCCTACTCACATATATAAGTAATAAAGAGTAGATACAAGAAGTGGGGAAATGAGGAAACAGCTTTGTACTTGTGAAGAGGAGAAAGAATTGCAATAGAAGTATAGGATGGCTAACCCAGGTGGTACATAGAGCGTCAGGGGAGATTTTAAAGGAGTTGTCCAGGATCTTAAAAACCTAACTTTTGTTTTTAGACCAAAAACATCACCACATGTGTCTACAGGTTCTTTGTGGTATTGCAGCTTACCCCCACTTACTGTAATGACGCTTGGCTGCAGCTGTGCAATTGTTTTTCTAACACTGGAAATCCCTGTATGGTTTGTTGGATTGGGAAGAGGCAGTAAAAGACAAGATATTCCAAAAGAAACACACGAAAAGTACTGGCTACTAGAATGGTAGCAAGCGATTAGTGTAGTGAAGAGGGGCATTGGGAGGAAACTAGAAAAGGTAGGAATAGAGAGGACCTCCTAATGTGATTGACTCAAGAAAACAACTCCCGACTCCTCTCTATTTTGTAGAGTTGAAATTTACTAAGAAAGAGAGTCTCCCATGTATTACATGGTCACCGATTTGACTGGAAACCTAGTAATTCCACATTTCCATAGTAGTGGCCACTACAGAATTCTGCAGATCACTGGGGAGTAATTATAATTACAGTGGTGCCTTGGCTTACGAGTTTAATCCATTTCCTGACGTAGCTCTTAAGCCAAAACACTTCTATCTCCAGCAAGGTAACGCTCTGTTGGTTAATCCAGCGCTGCGTCGGCCCATGAAAGCCTGCTCTGGGTTAACCAATTACAGCCATTCAATTATGTCATTGAATGGCTGTGATGGGTTAATCCAGTGCCGGCTTTCATTGGCTGACACTGCGCCGGATTAACCAATCAGAGCATTAGCTTGCTGGAGGCGGGGTATTCAAGCCCCGCTTCAAGGAAGAAATGCTCTGTCGGCATGGGGGAGGACGCGGCAGCCTGCAGCAGCGCCGCAGTACATCGCAAGGACCAGAATGCCGGCGGTAGGTGAGTATTAGACTCCCCCCACCCCCTTCCTGAGCCTCAGCTTGCTAGCTTCTTGACTTGCGAGCAGGCTCATAACCTGAGTTTTTGCTCTTAGATCAGAGCAAAAATTCGGGAGAGAGCCTACTTGCAATTCAAGAAGCTTGCAAGTGGAGGAACTTACAACCCAAGGTGTCACTGTAAGGCCGCCTGCAGACGGCCGGGTCGGATCCGACTGCGAGAATTCTCGGACCCGACCCGAGCATCTGCAGAGAGCAGAGTGGGCACTCACCTCTCCCGCGGCCCCGGCTCTTTCATGTGCCAGCTGCCGGGCAGCCAGCGCATGCGCAGAGCGGGGTCGGCGGCCGCTGAGTGCTGTTTCTGTGCGGGGCTCTGTGAGCTCCGCACAGAAATAGAGCATGCTGCGATTTGGTTGCCGCGCGAAATTTCACGAGGCCAAATCGCGGCCGTCTGCATAGGATTGCGTTTGTTAACGCAATCCTATGGCATCTTCCAGGGGTGGAAATTCCGTGGGAAATCTCGCTGCAGAATTTCTGCTCGTGTGCACGGGGCCTAAAGCAGATTTTTTTGTGTGTCTGGGGAATCAGTGGTATTTTCCCATTATTTGAATAGCAAACAAATTAACAGTTATTGAATCAAACGTTGATTGTCACATTGCTTACTAAGATTATACATACAGTGCTGGTTCATGATTATCCATGTACAGTAATTATTTTGTATGCTAATATAATACTGTTATTTTTTTTTTTTTTTTACATCAGTAGATTGGTGATTATTTGAATCCAGTATGGCATCAAGAGGTTGTAAATATGCTGCAGATGCTTTCTGTTATGTATGCAGAGGGTTCATCAAAACACGGGCAAAGAAGCATTCCTTGGCAACAACGGCAGAAATGAATGTAGCCTACAAAGCATATTTTGGGATGGCTGTGGGTGATCAGGATAGGTCATGGGCAGATCACTTCAGCAGCGTTAATTGCAAGAAAACTCTTGAAAGTTGATTCAGAGGTGAAAATAGAGCCATAAAGTTTGTGATACCAACTAATTATTCTACTAACTGCTATATCTGCATGGTAGACCCTTTCTAAAAGTGAAAAAATCCACTTTCTGTGACGTATCCAAACATTCTTTCGTCTATGGCTGCGATACCACATTGCGCTGATCTCCCCATTCCGACTCATGCACAGAGCATGCATAGTGTGCAGATGTGTTCAGAAAACATCAGCTCAGACAGTAAAGATGCAACTGATCCTTTCCATGCTGGCAAAGATGACAGAAGACCAAACTACCTAAAGCAGAAGGATGTTAATGATTTGGTAAGAGATCTTAGTCTTACAAAACCTAAAGCAGAAATTCTGACATCCAGGCTGAAACAGTGGAACTTGCTGGATGATAGCAAAATAAATCTTTAAATGTTTTCTACCTTCTTCACCCTTCAAGATGGACTCTGTTACTGCCATGACATGACAGGTCTATTCAGTGAAATTGGGATACCTTGTAACGCACAGGATTGGCGCCTTTTCATCGACAGTTCTTGCAAGAGCCTGAAAGTAGTTCTGCTCTACAATGAAAATCAACTTCCATCCCTTCCAGTGGCTCACTCTGCACATCTCAACAAGGAGTACAGTAGTGTCAAATTCATGTTGCAAGTTCTGAAGTACGATCAGTATGGTTGGGAGGTTATTGGAGACTTCAAGATGGTTGCTTTCCTAATGGGTCTTCAAAGTGATTTCACAAAGTTTCCTTGCTATCTTTGTCTTTGGGATAGCAGCGCCAAAACTGAACACTACCATCGACGAGATTGGCCTGAACGTATTGACTTCACTGTTGGACGAAGCAACGTCAAGTGGGAACCCCTAGTAGATCCTAAGATGACTCTGATGCCACCTCTTCAAATAAAGCTCAGACTTATGAAATAGTTTGCACAGCTCTAGATAAAGAATCTACAACGATGAAACATCCACCGAACTTCTTCCCGAAGCTGACTGAGGCCAAGGTAAAATCTGGCATCTTTGTGGGATCACAAATCAAAAGGATCATAAAATGTCCAAAATTTCCTGACATGAGAGAGAGAGAGAGAGAGAGAGAAGCGGCAAAAGAAAGAGAAGCACCGACAGAGAGAAATGGCAAGCGGGAGACAAAAGTGGTGAGAGAAGAAGAAGCAGAGGGAGAGTGAAGCAGCAAGAGAGAGAAAGAGAAAAAAAAGCGTATCGAGAGAAGCAGTGAGAGAGAGGGAGACAGACCGAGAAGCATCGAAAGAGAGAAATGGTGAGAGAGATAAGCAGCGCAGGAGAGAGAAGCAACACTTCCATTTAAGGAGAACTCACCACCTCCCGTGGTAACCTGTTCCCCTCATTGATCACACTCTCTGTCAGAAAGTTTTTCTCTAATATCTAAATTGTGTCTCCTCCCTTTCAGTTTCATCCCATTGCTTCTAGTCTTTCCTTGTACAAATGAGAATAGGGCTGATCCCTCTGCACTGCGACAGCCCTTCAGATATTTGTAGACTGCTATCAAGTCTCCTCTCAGCCTTCTTTTTTGCAAGCTAAACATTCCCAGATCCTTTAACCGTTCCTCATAGGACATGATTTGCAGACCGCTCATCATCTTGGTAACTCTTCTCTGAACTTGCTCCAGTTTGTCTATGTCTTTTTTTAAAGTGGGGTGCCCAGAACTGGACACAGTATTCCAGATGAGGTCTGACTAAGGAAGAGTAGAGGGGGATAATTACCTCACGTGATCTAGACTCTATGCTTCTCTTAATACACCCCAGCCTTTTTCGCTGCTGTATCACATTGTTGACTCATGTTCAGTCTATAATCTATTAGTATACTCACGTCTTTTTCAGATGTGCTGCTAAGCCCAATTCCTTCCATTCTGTATGTGGTTTTCTTTTCATTTTTCTTGCCTAGATGTAGGACTTTGCATTTTTCCTTGTTAAATATCATTCTGTTAGTCGTCGCCCACTGTTCAAGCTTTCCTAGATGTTTTTGAATACCCTCCCTCTCTTCCCTAGTGTTAGCTATCCCTCCTAGCTCTGTGTCGTTTGCAAATTTGATCAGTTTCTGATCAATTCCTTTCTCCACATCTTTTAAATAAAAATTTCGAACAACACTGGGCCTAGGACAGAGCCTTGTGGTACCCCACTTGATACATTCTTCCACTTGGATGTGCAGCCATTTATGACAACTCTTTGAGTACAATCACTTAGCCAGTTGTGAATCCACCAACAGTTGCCTTGTCAATCCTGTATTTGGTCATTTTTTCAGTAAGTATCGTATGAGACGCTTTGTCAAATACTTTACTAAAGTCAAGATATACTATATCCACTGTATTTCCCTGATCAACCCAGTTGGTGATTCTGTCATAGAAGGAAATTCGATTCATCTGGCATGACTTGTTTGTTACAAACCCATGCAGGCTCTGGTTAGTTACTCCATTTTTATCCAAGTACTTGCATACATGCTGTTTAATAATTTGTTCAAAGATCTTTCCCGGTATCGAAGTCAGACTCACAGGCCTGTAATTTCCTGGATCCACTTTCTTCCATTTTTGAAGTTAGGGACAACACTTGCCCTTTTCCAATCTTCTGGGACCTCCCCTGTTCTCCAGGAATTTTCAAAGATTATAGCGAGTGGTTCAGCAATTACCTCTGCTGCTTCTTTAGTATCCTAGGATGTAATTTGTCTGGACCTTAAGACTTGAATTAATGTAAGTTAGCTAAGTTTTCCCTCACCATCTCTCTGCTTATAGATGGCCTGCATTTTTTTATTTCCCCAATAGCACAGGGAAGATCAGTTGATGTTACATCTACTTTCTGAGAGAAAACAGATACAAAATAGGAATTTAAAAGTTTGGCCTTCTCAACATCAGTCTTAACCAATTCACCATTTTCATCCTGTAAGCATTCAATAGCATCTTTGACTTTTCTTTTGCTTTTGACATACCCTTAAAATCCTTTTTTATTGCTTTTGGCCTCTGTTGCTAACCTTAATTCATTATTAGCTTTAGCTTTTCTGACACTTGCCCTGCAATTTCTGCGACCGCATTATAATCTTCTTTAGATATTCTCCCCCCCCCCTCTTTCCATTTCATAAACATATTTTTCTTACTTATTAACATATGTGCAAGTTCTGTGTTCATACATACAATGCTTCCCATTCTTCCTTCTTTTAGGGATAGTTAATGAATGTGCTTTGAGAATCTTATTTCACAATATTTCCCAACCTTCTTGGACATTTCTGTCCTTAAGAACATCCAGCCATTGGATCCTTCCTACCTTCTTTCTGAGTTCATTAAAATCTGCCTTTCTGAAATCCAATCTTGAGGTCTGAGTCTTCTCAGGTCTTCCTCCCCTTTTTATCCAAAATTCAAGGATAGCATGATCACTGCCTCCTAAGGTCCCAGGCCACCCTTACTTCCTCAACCATTCCCTCCCTGTTGGTAAGAATTAGGTCCAAGATAGCAGATCCCCTTGTTTTCACTTCTACATTTTGGAAGATAAAGTTGTCAGCAAGAGAGGATAAGAATTTGTTGGATCCATTACTTTTACTGAGTCATTGTTACAAGGCTTATATAAAGAGTCTAACTTTGGATTGAAGGAATGCTGCCTTCCAATAGGTGGCACTGTGGAGGTATTATTCCATCTCACATATTTGCATATTATCCAGAGGAGCATGAATGGCCTTTTGAGTCTTTTCACTCACTGCGTAGGTGCTCTCCCTAAGGAAAAAATATAGCGTTTTTTTTACCGGAGTGAGATTCCCAGTAAATGCCTGGATAGTTAAAATATCCCATTATCACTATGTCATGCTTTTTAGAGAGCTTGGCCATCTGATGTAGAAAGAGTTCATCAATATCTTCTGCTTGTCCAGGCGGCCTATAGTAAATGCCTACAATGGTGTCCTTTCTGTTCTCTCCTTGTAATCTTACCCAAACAGTTTCTACAGAACTCCCATGCTCTGAAGCTTGAATCTCTGTGGAGATGAATGTTTTCCTAACATACTACGCAATAGCTCCTCCCCCTTTTTTTTAGGTCTGTTTCTTATAAATAAGTTGTGTCCTTTAAGCCTTGTAGTCCAATCATGTGTATCATTCCACCAATTGTCCGTGATGCCTATGACATTATATTTCTCTTCCTGTGTTAGGAGCTCCAATTCTCCTTGTTTGTTTCCCATGCTTTGTGCATCTATGTAAAAACATTTTAGTTTGTGATCGGTGTCTCTTGCTCCTCTACTTTCCTTCTGAATGTTTTGACTTTGTTCTTTCCACTTCTAATAGCAAGGTTCTCAAATGTATTAATTAGCTATATATTTTTACCTGGCCTTTCACTTCCCTCCCTATATTGTTTTAGTTTAAAGCTCTCCTAATGAGTGAAATAAGACGCCCAACAAATATGGTGAGAGAGAGAGAGATCTGCTCCAAATCCAAAGTGACACTCTGAATATTCAACTAACTAACCAGATTTACAAGTTCACAGCAACCATTTTTCCAAACATTTTATGTTCGCGTAGTGAACATTGGGTCAATCTAGTTTTATAAAAGGTTGTTCCAAAAATACATTCCTTGCTCATATGCTCTATTAGGGCAAATGGGCATCATAGAATGGTGTCTAATGTTCGGGAATAGTAATGAGTCAATTTTTGAAAAGCTCAGATGAGCCGGTTTGCCAAACTATTGCAAAAAGTTTGTTCGGTCAGAAGTAATTTCAACAGTACCAAAAGTTCACCAAAACCCCTAAAACTAGGGTATAACTCTGTCCGAGAGCCATAAAAGCCATGCATAAAACTCTAAGATTGTTATACAGTGCTATACACCATTGTTCAGGACTAGTGTTGAGTGGACTGAACCAGTAGAACCATGTTTTGGGTAGAACTTTGATGAAAGCTTTATTTGGGTTTGTGCTGAACCAAACTTTTAAAGGGGATGGCCAAGATGGTGGTTGAGGCATGTCCCTTGCCATCAGGGGGGACTGATGTTGTAGCTGCAGGTTGTGCCATGTATGGGGACTTGGGCTTCAAGTCGGATGCTTTGAACTTTTAATAATAGGACAATATCAAGTGAGTCCACAACAGATGGTTAATTGTAAATAAAAGTGCTTTTGCTTTAAGCTGCAGTCCCAGAATAATTTTTGGGCAGTTTCCGGCCACCTGTATAAAGTCCCACTTTAGTCTCTAATCACGGCTGTATCTGCTACGTACGGTACCTGCAGATTGTATTAAGTGCCTCTGTTACCCTCACAGCGCTCTCAATATATATCTCAGCTGAAGGCCTTTCCTCCTCAGCAAGACATGCACAGCAGCACAGTTGCATCCAGAGGAGAATAGAGGTATTAAGGAATTCGCTACTGACTGTGCAGGAGAGGAGGAGAGATACTGTAAGTGGGCGCCACTCAGAAGATCTCACCAGATGCATAAAAGCAATTGCCCATATGGTGGGTAGCACTAGTGTAATGGCCCGAAATACCAATGTCTGGCCTCCATAACATGTCATGTCTTCAGTGTGGATGCACTGTGCAAATTGTCTCGTCACCAGTTATGTGTATTGCACAGCTGCAACATGCAAGAGGTTAATGTCTGTGAATGTTTGAGATATGTCTGAAAATGTAACAATTTGTGTTGTCACGTGAGTATGCAAGTTATATATGTGGGTGCAAGAGGAGAGGAAAGGAGTTCCATGTTCTTCAATGGTTGGGTGTGGTGAAAGAGTGCTGGCCACATGGGGGTACCTTCAACCCTCATGTGGTGAAGAATGGAAGAGGAAGAGAGATTTCCCTGATGGTCTAATGCCAGGATTCCTACCTAAAGAGAGAGAGAAGAGAGAAAGGTTCTGCCGTGCAGTGTATTGAAACCATCAGCAAATGAGTGTTTTGTCTTCCTCCGGAGTGTGTGTGTCCGGGAGAAGATTCATACAGATAACTTGACTGTAGGCCTGGTGTCATCCTGTGTTCTTCCTCCCTGACCTCCATCTTTGTTCTTCCTGCACTGGTGTGTGAAATTCCCACCATGAATTGTGAGTGTGTATCCAGATAATCTATCTGCAAATCAAGTTCCAGTTGCTGCCATTCCCAGCAACTGAGTTTCTCAAGTTAACTGTATGTGGACTCTCTTATTTTTACCGTCGGATATCCTACGGATTAAGGAACGGTGACATCACCCGTGACAAGATTCTTCCCTTCCACTACACTATTTATTCAGGTAACCACTGCCCCAGCGTTACCTGGATATGCCTTTCAGTGCCTTTGCCGAGCATCACGTGCATCCCTACAGGGAGGAGTTGGTAGTGCCACCGCAACATCCCTGACAATTACCCGCCATCTTCTCAGTGGTGTGCCTTGTGCCTCGGTCACTGCATTGGTGTTCTATAGGATCCCAGCCATAGCAGCAGAATCCTGATCTGTTTCAATAGCTGATTGCTCAACTCACTCTGGTTCCCGACTCAGGCTCAGGTGGGAGGAGTACCCACTCACAACAACCTCCACAGTCTCTGCAGTCCTCCACACTCGCTGATATTCTTAAAGCCCCCTGGTGGATGCATTCTGAAAGCAGTTGTCTCTGATGGGACTGGTTATTAAATAGTAGGGCTTTTAATATCCCCAAATGTCCAAGACAGACACAGTTTATATGGACACGTTGAGTGTTTATAGGAATACTACAGTCACTCGTGTTCAGGGATATGAGTTTTTTTTAACAATTGCGCAATTACATAATTTTTCTCAGTAAAACCTTACTGCGCACTAAACACTTCATAACAATTCTTTGTAGCAAATCAAAGGCAGTACTTCCCACCCAGGACTGAAACACTGATTTCATTAATTCCCATTGTTGTAAACAGGAAATGAGAGCTTCAGACAATTGAAACCAGGACATTACTATATCCAGGGATTTGGGGAGTCACATGACCTTCTTTTTAAGAGTCAAATTTTGTTGTCTGTGTTGGTCTAATTCATGGTATTGAATGACTGGATAGAAGTAATGAATACAATCTTTGCGGCTCAGAAGTGGCTGGAGCGGCTTTTCTCAAAGCAGTCATTTATCTTCGCCCAAAAAGTTTTCAATACAAGCATGATCCTCCTCCTCACGTCTGGAGACATCCGGGGTCTGCTGCTTTTGTCACACGGAATGTTTAGAAAGACCGTCCGCCCAAGAAAGCCAAGTGTAGAATAATAGTCATTATTTCCACCAATGTTTTTTATCGTTTCATTATTTTTATTGTTCCCTTGGAGTACTCGTCCCATAGCTATATAGATACTGTACACTGGCTACTTCATTAGAGACTTGCACCTAGTAGCATGTTGGACCTCCGTTGTCTTTCAGAACCGCAGCAATTCATCATGGCATATATTCCACTAGGTGTTGAAACTATTCTGCAGGAATATTGACTGTGGACAGGTAGCTTCTTGTAGGTGATTAGAGGGAGGTACTTACATGTTCTGACTAGCTGAAAAGAAGGGGTCACCAACTCATGAGTTTGCCTTAAATTCTGACCTCCCATCAGCATGGTGCAGCAGAAATCTGGATTCATCTGACTAGGAGATGTTTTTTCCACTGCTAAGTGATCCCATTTTTGCGCTCTTTTGCCCGATCAAGTCTCATCTTTCTGATTCTTAGACAGCAATAGCATCAAACTGGTCATCAGCAGTTATAGCCCATCCATGCTAAGGAACAACGAGTTGTCCATTTGGAAACATTGGTTGGAGCACCAGCGTTGTATTCAGCTACTGTTTGCTTAACTATGTAATGCCTGTTTGTCAGAATGATTCTTGACATCCTCCTCTGACCCCTTTCATCGACAAGTTGTTTCCATACACTTGATCCCCTTTCGCTGGATATTTTTCCGCAATCACACATTCTCGATATACTCTTCACACTGTTGCACAAGGAAAGCCTACAAAGTTGGCAGTGAAATCCTGTCTAAAACACTGATCAGGCTCATGTAACCAGATCGGATTCCGCATGCGGGAGACCCGCAGCGGATTCCGCCTGTGAGGTTGTGCGCTGATGCTGCGTATGGCACTAACCTATATTGCATATGCCCGCATAGACTCACAGGCAGTCATGCACAGTACTGTTTTTTTTTTTGTATTTCCCGCGCCGTCACTTTGTGATGACGTGGGTACCCGCAGCCTATACGCAATTTTCCTAAATAAGAAAAGTAATGGGGTCACAACTCAAAAATTCAATGCTAAGTGCAAAAGTATTGGTGCCCCTGTGTAATGTACTAAATCTAATTCTCTAACTTCCCGGTGTCATACAAAAATAAAATTTGACAGGAGCATTTTTTTTGGCATTAAGTAGGAAAAATAAAAGGGTCACAACTCGAAAATTCAATGCTAAGTGGAAAAATATTGGCGCCCCTGTGTAATGTACAAAATCTAATTCTTTAACTTACCGATGTTGTACAAACATGAAATTTGGCAGGAACATTCTTTAGGTCCTAAATGGGAAAAGTAAAGGGGTCACAACTCGAAAATTCAAAGCTAAGTGCAAAAGTATTGGCACCCCTATGTAATGTAACTTCCTGGTGTCATACAAACATGAAATTTGTCACGATCATTCTTTAGTTGTAAATAGGAAAAGTAAAGGGGTCACAACTCGATTATTCAATGCTAATTGCAAAAGTAAGTGCACGCCTATGTAATGTAACTTATCGGTGTCCTACAAGAAAAGTAAAGGAGTCACTACTCGATTATTCAATGCTAAGTGAAAAAGTCAGTGCATCCCTATTTAATGTAACTTCCTGGTGTTGTACAAGCGTGAAATTTGGCACAATAATCTAACTGACCTTTGTGTGCATATACTGAGAACAATCTAAGGGACCTCTATGTGCATATACTGGAAGGCTCTAAAGTACATAAGGAAGCGGCTATGGACTGCAGGGATGGAGCATGCCTTTAAGGCTAAGAAAGGGCTGCAACCTCCAGTCTGGGGTATAAAGTGAGGGGAGTGGGAGGGGTGGCACATTCTGCAGAGGGACATCGGTACATGCAGCCTGAGGAGAATCTAACGCTCCTATATGTGTAAACATATTTTATTCCTCGGTTCCTCTGAAGTAACCATGACTTCATAAAAAAATTTCTGAGCAAACAACTGGTAAACACCTATAGCAAATGAACTCAGGTGAAGCTGGGTCTATCAGCTAGTTAGTCATAAATGGCGCTTCTGCAACCCTCACCTATCAGGCTGCTTACTTCCCAGAGGAGGTACATATACCAACTAGACATTTTCTGTGGATATGCTATGGAAATACACCCCTTTGATCTCTTAAAGGTTAGGAGTGACCTTAGAGCTTCTCCATTACGACCGTTCCCACCTGTGACATTCTCCTGTGGAACATGAATTACACTGCAGGGGTGTAACTACAGGGGGTGCAGAGGTAGCAGTCACATCCAGACTATAGTGCCTAAGTAGCCCCAAAGACCCCTTTGTCAAATAAGAAGATACCAGTTTTATACATAGCAAATGATAGGTTGTTACAGATTTGCAATAGAAACCAAGAGCTTGAGGTTCCACCTCTAACTGGACCAGCTCTGGCTAACATTTATTGTAGTAGGTAGTTGAGCATGTTTCATATACAGCCCCCTCTAAACAGCACAATGTCTTATGAGGAACAGATTGTGGTTTCTGGCAATGGTTCATGTTTATATGTGATGTCACTTCAACATTACAAAACCCTCTCTGGAGTTTAATATCACTGTTCCATCTATTGTTACCCTTGTGTTCATGCTGGAAGATTCAAAAGCCACTTTGTTGATGAAAGACAAAACCATTAGGATTTCTTGATGTTATTCTTGACTCCTCACTATTGGTTACATCAGATGGTGGCTTTCCAGGCATGCTGTAAGAAAAGGCTTGTCGAGAATAGGGTCAAAAAGTGAAGGAACCTGATAAGAATGAAAAACCAGGAGCAAAGTAAACTTATGTCTTCTGAGACTGCTAGAGGCGATTAGTTTGGGCAATGTACATAGCTTTGTGCTACAAAAGTAAGCTCATAGGTTATTGATTGAAAGTAATGGAGCGTTGAACTTGCTCGGGTCATTTAACAATAGTTTCTGAAATATTAAATTGTTAAAGAGGTTGTTCCAGAATTAACTTTTATTACCAATCCATAAGTGAAACTTCCTTCTTACTATGGGCTCGAATGGAGCGGTGGTCATACATGCACAGTGCCTCTTCATTAATTTTCAATGGCAGTACTGGAGATAGTCAAGTGCTTCTACTTGGCTATTTCAGTCAGTCCCATTGAAATGAATGAAACGACGTTGTGCATGCACAATCTGTACTTCCATGACATTCAATCTGTACGTCATTGTAAGGGATGGAGTGAGCCCGCAATGACATAGAGAGGAGCACATGGGATGCTTGTGCTTGGGATCGTTGAGGACTAGAGATGAGCGAGTATACTCGCTAAGGCACATTACTCGAGCGAGTAGTGCCTTAGCCGAGTATCCTCTCGCTCGTCTCTAAAGATTCGGGGGCCGGCGCGAGTGACAGGTGAGTTGCGGCGGGGAGCGGGAGGGAGAGAGAGATCTCCCCTCCGTTCCTCCCCGCTCTCCCCTACCGCTCCCCGCCGGTCCCCGAATCTTTAGAGACGAGCGGGGAGATACTCGGCTAAGGCACTACTCGCTCGAGTAATGTGCCTCAGTGAGTATACTCGCTCATCTCTATTGAGGACCTCAGTTGTGAGAGCGAGAGCCCAGCAATCATTTGATAAAAGTCTAATTTGTGAATACCCTTTTAAAGAAAACCACGGAGAACATGAACCTAGGACTGCACACATAGTTCAGTCCTGTATGTTTTATTCTGTGTTTTAGAAAAGACATACTTAGAAAATAAGCTCCGATTGGGGCTTTGAGTCATGAGGTCATGTTGGCCTCTCTACCCTGCCTGTTTCTGCATAGAGAGACTTCTCAGTCTGGACTTTGCGCATGACGAGATGCCAGAGGCCCCACCCCTTTGACTCCAAGACCTGATCCAAACTGATTTTTAAACTGTGTGTGTGTTTTTTTTTTTTTTTTTGAAATTCCACAGTGCATCAGAATGAAACACACAGGATCGAACTGTGCGTGCCTGTCCCGGGTATGTGCTATCTGTGTATCAGACAGCATACACCTGGTGACAGGTTCTCTTTAATGTAACCTATTGTTTTAATTTTTTCCCCACAAATGGATAGTTTATACAAATATATTACATTCTATAATATATCGTATTACATAAACCTACTCAAAGTACTCTTTCAGAGGTCCATGTTCCCTGTACCTGGCTACTGTAATGTGTGCAACTATTCAGAATCTCTGCACTCACTGACATACTAGAGCAACCATGGGGCATGGAAGCCATAAGAGCTTCTCACTAAGGAATCAGATTACATAGAGCCGAGATGTAGAGAAAGTATATGTGTAAGGCTGGCTTCATATAACTGGATTCCAATTGCGGAATGCACGGTTGGCGTCCGCATGGAGGTATCGCAGTAAAATACACACATTTGCGGAAGCAAATTGTGCATTCCGCAAATGGAGGAAAAATCGCAGCATGCACTATTTTGCAGGAAACTCTGCACAGTCAGCCTCCATTGAAGCCAATGGAGGCCGTCTGACCCACAGCTAATCCGCAATTAACATTGTGGCAACCCATGTCATCGGCTAGTGAGGGTGCGGGAAATCCAAATGTTTTAAACAAATATTTGTCATCCACATTACAGATTTTGCAGATTCGCTTGCCGGGGTCACAGCCGGACTCCGCTGTGGGGGGCTGCCTGCACACACACACACAGGTCTCTTCTGAAGAAGAAATAGCTAACTGTAGAGAGCATCAGAAGTAGTGACAGCTCCTTCTGGAGAAGAGTCCTTTTTCAGGCCGGCAGCACACAACTGGGCCGGATTCCGCATGCGGAAGCCCACAGCAAAATCCGACCCTGTGCCCAGCCAGCATTCGCGTGTACCTGTCTTTACTTCTTCTTTTCTGTACTGCGGATGGTCCGCACGGCTCGCCAGCGGACATATGCAGTACAGATTTTTTAAAAACCTCTGCTTTTCCTGTGTCATCGCCTGGCTATGACGCAGAATCTGCAACCTTTCTGCAATGTCAATTGCGGAAGGGCCACGGGTCGGACAGCTTCCATTGACTTCAATGAAAGCCGTCCATGCAGAGCCCACACAAAAATAGAACACGCTATGATTTTTCCTTTGCGAGCAGAAAATCGCAATTGATTTCCGCTCATGTGCAGGAAAAAGCGTTTTTCCATAACCGTATTTTCTATGGGCCATAAGTGCTGTGAAATCTGGAGACTGACGCACCATCCGGATTCTCAATGCAAATCCAGCAGTGTGCAATCGGCCTTAAGCCCCATTTACACGCAATGGTTATTGCTCAAAATGCAATAGCCATTGCGTATAAATGCGCACCCATTGTGAACTTACCGTACACTCTTCCTTAATCGCTGACTTCAAGTCAGCGTAAAATCCTCGTCCCTGATAACAGGGATGGCATGCTATGTTCAACGCGGGTGGCGCTGATAGCATTGTATGCAGCCGGCAGCCCGCAGAACAAAGCAGATGTATTTAGAGAACAGACCACCCACCGTTCTCTAAATACATGCAAATGAAGCTAGTTAGCTACTAATGGGCTGATTAGCCCAATAGTAGCTAATGCAAAACGATCACTCAAAACTGTCAGTTTCTGACAAATCATCTTTGCGTGTAAATGGGGCTTTAGGCTGTCTCACACCCATTAGAAAAATCAATATGTATCCATTTTGTATGCATATATTAACCCTTAAAGGGTGTTGTCATATTTGAAGCTATTTCCAATTTAACAAAGACGACTATTGAGCAATGTGTAACTTATGATAAAGAATCTGCCTGGAGATGTGATGTCACACCACATGATCATCTCCTCAAGAGAAAAAGCAAACCATGTATGTATATTAGGGTGGCCCAAAAAACTCAACTTTCAACTACTACTACTACTACTACTACTAATAATCTTTATTTGTATAGCGCCAACTTATTCCGCAGCGCTTTCAGGCATGGATAAATGCAAAACAATACAACAATTGCAACAATTACAATGTGAGGTACATTGGGTTAGACACAAATGGGTTGAGGGTGGTACAGGAGGTGCAGGGGTTGGGGAACACAGGCAATAGGAAATTTTATGTACAGATCATTTATCAGAAGGCAAACAGGGTGGGGCACCATAGGGAGGGGCGAGGGACTAGGTCAGGAGATTTGGTATGCTTCCCTGAAGAGGTGCGTTTTTAAGGCACGTCTGAAATTTCGTGCATCGGGAATTGTCCAGATGCCTTGGGGTAGAGCATTCCAGAGGATGGGTGCTGCTCTAGTGAAGTCCTGTAGGCGAGCATGAGAGGTTCGTATTACAGGGGTGTTTAGTCTGAGTGTGTTAGCCGATCGGAGTGAGCGGGCTGGGTGGTGTACTGACAGGAGGGAGGCGATGTATGGTGGTGCAGCACCATGCAGAGCTTTGTGAGTGAGGTAGAGGAGTTTAAATTTAGTTCTGCAGTGGATGGGCAGCCAATGCAGCGACTGGCATAATGCAGAGGCGTCTGGATAACGACTGGATAGAAAAATGAGTCTAGCTGCTGCATTTAGTATGGATTGGAGTGGAGCGAGTCTAGTGCGGGGGAGGCCAATGAGTAGCGAGTTGCAGTAGTCAAGCCGGGAGTGGATGAGCGCAACCACGAGCGTCTTTAGTGTATCCGTGGCTAGGAACGGACGTATTTTAGCAATATTTCTGAGGTGCATGTGGCATGTTTGGGCCAGAGATTGGATATGGGGGGCAAAGGAGAGGTCAGAGTCCAGTGTGACCCCAAGGCATCGGGCATGCCGTCTGGGGGTTATGATGGTGCCAGACACTGGAATGGAGATGTTGAGGGGAGGTCGGTTAGAAGGTGGAAAGAATGGGAGGTCCGTTTTAGAGAGGTTTAGTTTGAGAAAAAGGGAGGACATAGTGTTAGAGACAGCGGACAGACGGTCAGTGATATTTTGGAGGAATGGTCCAGAGATCTCACGAGAAGACGTGTATAGTTGGGTGTCATCAGTGTAGAGATGGTATTGAAGGCCAAATCTGTGGATGGTTTGTCCAATTGGGGCAGTATAGATAGAGAAGAGAAGGGGACCAAGGACCGAGCCCTGGGGTACCCCGACAGCGAGAGGAAGTGGAGCAGAGATAGAACCAGCAAAGGAAACACTGAAAGAGCGGTCAGAGAGGTAGGAGGAGAACCAGGAGAGAGCAGTATCCTTTAGACCAATAGAGTGGAGCATAGTGAGAAGGAGATTATGGTCGACAGTGTCAACTACAAAGCATGATACCCTTTAATTTTTTTCCTTTTAACCAACCTTTATTTGTGGCAGTTTCGGGTTCTTATGTCTTCGACAAGGTTTTGCTCAGAGACCATGAATTTTCAGACTTTTTACTAATGATGAAGAAGAAAAACAACTGTTGCTTCAAGTCGTGGAAGCAAATCGCAAGGCTGTTCCAACACAGATTACCAAGAAGTCTGCTGACCGGTCCTTAAGCGCTGACTGACAAGTATTTGTGCCGTAATTTTGACTATTTTCATATATTTGGAGGTATTTTTGTAAGAACAGCACAAATGTGTAGATTGTCAGGACAAATGCCAGTCAATACTTAATGATTTAAAGTATAGTGGTTGTTTGCAAATCAAATTGTTAGTATTAATGCTGCAGCTTGTGTAAGTGGAAATCTTGTACATAAGCGCCATTTCTCACAATATACATCAGTTTCGAGCCCTATCTTGCTGTTAGAGTAAAGTTTTAGCTTTAAATTCTAACATTACTATTAGCAGATGTAGCAAATTGGGACGGTGTCTTGGTGTATAGCTGCCATATCTCTATAGGCCAGTCTAATGTGTACCCTGTTTCCCTGAAAATAAGACAGTGTCTTATATAAATTTTTGTTCCAAAAGGTTTAACTTTTTTACATTTATAGCTGCCTGGACACTATTTAAATTGACTTTTTTAATTAACTGCTAGGAGGGCTTAATTTTGGAGTAGGGCTTATATTTCAAGCATCCTCAAAAAGCCTGAAAAATCATTTTGCATCCTCAAAAATTCTGGAAAATCATGCTATGTCTTATTTTCAGGGAATGTCTTGTTTTCAGGGAAACAGGGGTATGTATGTGATATACACTACCGTTCAAAAGTTTGGGGTCACATTGAAATGTCCTTATTTTTGAAGGAAAAGCACTGTACTTTTCAATGAAGATAACTTTAAACTAGTCCTAACTTTAAACAAATGCACTCTATACATTGCTAATGTGGTAAATGACTATTCTAGCTGTAAATGCCTGGTTTTTTGTGCAATATCTACAAAGGTGAATAGAGGCCCATTTCCAGCAACTATCACTCCAGTGTTCTAATGGTACAATGTGTTTGCTCATTGGCTCAGAAGGCTAATTGATGATTTGAAAACCCTTGTGCAATCATGTTCACACATCTGAAAACAGTCTCGTTACAGAAGCTACAAAACTGACCTTCCTGTGAGCAGATTGAGTTTCTGGAGCATCACATTTGTGGGGTCAATTAAACGCTCAAAATGGCCAGAAAAAGAGAACTTTCATCTGAAACTCGACAGTCTATTCTTGTTCTTAGAAATGAAGGCTATTCCATGCGAGAAATTGCTAAGAAATTGAAGATTTCCTACAACGGTGTGTACTACTCCCTTCAGAGGACAGCACAAACAGGCTCTAACCAGAGTAGAAAAAGAAGTGGGAGGCCGCGTTGCACAACTAAGCAAGAAGATAAGCACATTAGAGTCTCTAGTTTGAGAAACAGACGCCTCACAGGTACCCAACTGGCATCTTCATTAAATAGTACCCGCAGAACACCAGTGTCAACATCTACAGTGAAGAGGCGGCTGCGGGATTTTGGGCTTCAGGGCAGAGTGGCAAAGAAAAAGCCATATCTGAGACTGGCCAATAAAAGAAAAAGATTAAGATGGGCAAAAGAACACAGACATTGGACAGAGGAAGACTGGAAAAAAGTGTTGTGGACGGATGAATCCAAGTTTGAGGTGTTTGGATCACAAAGAAGAACATTTGTGAGACACAGAACAAATGAAAAGATGCTGGAAGAATGCCTGACGCCATCTGTTAAGCATGGTGGAGGTAATGTCATGGTCTGGGGTTGCTTTGGTGCTGGTAAGGTGGGAGATTTGTACAGGGTAAAAGGGATTCTGAATAAGGAAGGCTATCACTCCATTTTGCAACGCCATGCCATACCCAGTGGACAGCGCTTGATTGGAACCAATTTCATCCTACAACAGGACAATGACCCTAAACACACCTCCAAATTGTGCAAGAACTATTTACAGCAGAAGCAGGCAGCTGGTATTCTATCGGTAATGGAGTGGCCAGCGCAGTCACCAGATCTGAACCCCATTGAGCTGTTGTGGGAGCAGCTTGACCGTATGGTACGCCAGAAGTGCCCATCCAACCAATCCAACTTGTGGGAGATGCTTCTAGAAGCGTGGGGTGCAATTTCACAAGCTTACCTCAACAAATTAACAGCTAGAATGTCAAAGGTGTGCAATGCTGTAATTGCTGCAAAAGGAGGATTCTTTGACGAAAGCAAAGTTTGATGTAAAAACAATGTTATTTCAAATACAAATCATTATTTCTAGCCTTGTCAATGTCTTGACTCTATTTTCTATTCATTTCACAACGCATGGTGGTGAATAAGTGACTTTTCATGGAAAACACAAAATTGTTTGGGTGACCCCAAACTTTTGAACGGTAGTATATGTATATGTTGCAATTGCTTACTGCGCATGACAGAAACACTATTATTTTCGTTAGGCCCATTTACATGCAACAATTGCTATTTGAATGAGCAAATGACTTAACGACCTTTTTGCTTTCAAACAATGAGTATTTACACGTAAAGATAATCATTTGAATTTCCCTTGTTTGCGGAGCTGTTCGGTAGTGTTTATACATAAAGATAAGTGGACAATTGCTTGCTCAGGTGGGGGTGTGTATATGCAAAGAAAAAACCGTTGTGGATTGGCTTTTGAAAGAATCTCTAGGTGGGCGTTTTTTAATTAGTGCGCAGAAAAAGCCATTGTCCCCTGTGCCAGTATGTGAATTGGCTTTTGAATGAATTCTTTTGCTGGGCAAACAATCACTCCTCCCCTCAAGTTGTTTGAATGACTGAATAACTGCTGTTTAAACATTTATGACAAGCGAACAAACTAGGGAATATTTATGCAGGCTGAAACTCAGTGTAGTGGCCCAGAGTTTAGGGATCTACTCCATCACCTCAAAATACTTGTTTCATGTTTGTAGGATGCATCAGTTATGTGTATTGGATGGCTGTAAATTGTAAATAAAAAATCCAACAGCACTCACAAGGAAATACAAAACTCCAAATAGAGTGGGGAGGAAAAAACATGCAAAGCCGGAATAGGGTTAATGAACCAAAAATCCAGTATGAAAGCGGAAGACAGGAGAATCCGGCAGCATTCAGAGGTGATTTTAAATAACAGTCCAACCTTTGTTGTTCCATATTTTAAGAAGATCTGACAACGTTTCAACCTGAGAAGGTCTTCGTCAAGTCTGATCATAAACATACATTACATCATTAAATACAAGACACTTACAACACACAGCAAATGGGCTATAAGGAACCGCCCACTACAAAATAACATACAAACAGTAAACAGGTGGGATCCACACTACCTCCATAGTGAAGTGCCAGTCTCCATGCTCTGGATAGCTCCTTCCTTCCCGCGGCGTTCAGCTAGACGTACTGCACATGCGCGAGACTTATTTAAAATCACCTCTGAATGCTGCCAGATTCTCCTGTCTATTGGATGGCTGTAGGCATGAAAGGGTTAGTGTCTGGATACGTCTGGAAAATGCATCGTTTTGTCTTGTGCATGCTATAAAAGTGTAGTCACGTGCTTCTAGGTGTTCCAGTCAGATAAAAAAGTGCTAGAGAGAAATCAGCGAGAGTTGAGGAGACATGGAGGAAGTCGAAAGATGGTTTGCTGCTCCCGCTTGGGCCTAGCCCTTCTGGGGAAAAACGCCCTAGGACCACTATCCAGGAGAAAGAGTGAATGTGCCCGGACACTAAAAGTCGCGTGAAAAACGCATGAGTCCGGAGAAGGAGAGAAAACCGCTAGGAAGCGAAGATGTGTGAGTGACTGGCAGTGGAGAGAGAAAGTTACCAGGAGAGAGGGGACCGACAAATAACTAGGACTGCAGCTGAGTAATTCTCCGGGAAGCCTCCCTGTTTCAGCACCATTTCTCAGGACTGTTTCATGTTAAGACTGTTACATTATTTATTGCCGTGAAGAGAAGTTGAGTAAACGGGTAGAACTGAACGATCCTGGTTCCTACTCAGAAAAGTATACTTGGTGAGTGGAGTATTTTATTCCCGGAATGGATGGCAGAGCGATCCATCACAGAGGACAGAATGTTGGCGTCACAAGTGACAAATACTAGACTACAGGGAACCATAGTTACTATGCTAGTAAACTCCCCCAGCAGTAACGAGGTCAGGTCCCGAGCTACCCTTAAGGAGGAGGCGGTAGAGCCCCGTGATAAGGCCAACACTTTACCCCACTGTCTTCTCGGCTGAAGGCCTGCTCCTCGGACGCTGCATCAGTGACCAACGACAAGTGAACGAATAGTGCATGATGGCTTTGTATTTACACGTAATTATTATCGCTTACTTCTACTTGTTTGAATGAATTTAAAGCGACAATCATTGCATGTAAATGGGCTATTACTACTATAGAAGTCAAATGTGATTGTTCCCAGCTAAAGAAACCACGTAATCTTGTAGACATGATACCTTTTAATGACTAATAAAAATACATGATGTAATAGCGAATATTATTATATTGAATGAGTTTTGATATTGAAGGGTAGTTTCAAGTCACAAAGCCATAGAAGAATTTTGGAATATAAATTTATAACAACTTTTTACACGTTCAATGGAGGATTAAATTATTGCCGAGGTTTTATGGGTGAATGAGAGGTATAAGACATCTATAGCACAGATAAGACTGCTGGCCTGGTGAACCCCTTCAAACAGTAATTCAGGGATCATAAACTTTCATTCCCTTATTAGTGTCTAGTTAAGAATGTTTGTGTACCTGTTGATTGCTAAACTGGCCTGGCGACCCCCCCAACAGTAATTCAGGGACCATAAACCTTTTACTCCCTTATCAGTGCCTAGTTAAAAATGTTTGTCTCTGTTGCAGTATTCCTTTTAAGTGCAAACCGATCACATCCGTGTCTATGCCTTGTCATAAGTATGTATGTTATAAGGGTGTATAAATATTCATGCCTCTTCGGATCTATTCCATTTTTAGCCTGACGAAGAGCCCGAGAGGTTCGCAAGCTTGCTATTACATCATGTATTTTTGTTAGCCATTAAAAGGTATCATATCTACAAGATTACGTGGTTTCTCTTGCTGGGAACAATCATATTTGACTCTACTCGCTAACATGGTACCAAGCCTTTGTTTTCATTATACTATAGAAGTCTACTGTGATAGAATAAAGGAGACCGATCTTGATTACACCAACTGAGTGTGACGTGTCTTAGTTTCTTGGAGTACTCCACTTATATAATAATAAATTTGTACCACCAAAATATATCTGAAGCCCGGAGATTTCGGTAACACACCTGAGCTTGATTACGAGCACAGCTGCTCAGTGTTTTCAGTGTAAAGTCTTAATTATAAAGACATTAAGACTGTGCTGTTGCTTTGTCTGAATGTGTCTGTGTTACTTAAGGGGGTTGCAGATATGCTATTTCTCATGTTTCAGAGAAGAGCAGATGTTTGTCTTGGGAGAACATATCGAGCTGACCCAGGACACTGATGAGGACTCTCTGCCAGTTCATTAGAAGGATGCACAGCATTACGCTCCAGGAGACAGGGTGAAGTGCTCCTGAGAACATCACAGCAGGTACTGTCCAACTGACAATTGGAGAAGAAACCTGCAGGAGGTAAAAACCACAGAAAATATGCAACACAGAGATATAGCTGCAGTGCCTAATGCTTATGTGCCAATACCGCACAGTAGAAAGTACAAGACCCTTGGTTAGAATAGCTGGGGCAAGAGATTTGACCCATCCAGAGACAGGTGGCGCCATCGTTACAACCACACATAGAAAAGTTTCATTCGATTCCAATTCCTTCTAGGTGCTTAATTTTCCAACTTCCCTGTTAACCCTGTCATGGGGGCCTCCACCCATGGCACTGCAGGCCTATGCTATGGCCCTTTCTTGAAGACAGAGGTGGTGATAAATGTAGAGGTACCAAGTGATAAGAAGGAGTATGAGAAGCTGGAGAAGTACGAGGGCCTGAAAGAAGAGCTAGAGACGATGAGGAAAGTGAAGCCCAAAGTGGTCCTTGTGGTGGTAAGAGAACTTGGGGCTGTGACTCCTACATAGGGGCGATGGTTCCAACAAATCGCAGGGACAACATCTTAACACACTATCCAGAAGAGTATAATAACAGCTAAGATCCTGCGCAAAACTTTCCAACTCGCAGGCCTCTGGTTGAGGGCCCGAGGCTGAGGAAGACACATACCACCCATAAGGGTGGGAAAATAATTAAAAAAAATTATATATATTTTTTGCATTGCAAGATATCACTATAAGTAGAGAATTTTCTACTTCCTTTTCTTCCATTTCAGAGCAGTCGACTTCGCTTTCCCACAATATTTCCCTTGTAGATTTCATACATACAAGCAAGGATCGGTTTACCGTTTACTTGGGTACTTCAGAGCTGTCTGATACTTTACCAGAAATAAATATTATTTTTGATCCGTCTAGGAGTTTATCTGATTCCGTGACTTTCTACTTCGAGAACATACAAGTTCTCAATAGAAGGCACAAAACATGGAAAGTCACTCCCATCAGCTTAGCACTGGCCTGGAAATTATTTACATGACCAAATCCTTCACAGTGGGATACTGAGACCACCCTAAGGAGCAGACTGGAGTATAAATGTGGCCTCGGACAGTGTATGAAATATCGTTCTGTTGTCTTGTATAGTCCTGCCAACAAGCAAGTTTGCTACATTAATAAACACAGACTCTTTTTTTGTACACATCCCGCAATGGGGCTCAAGTGCATTATTTATTGCAATTTGATGACCCCAATTTATTGTACTGGAGTATTTGTTTTGACGATGGTTCCTAGTGAAAATTAGGACTTTACTTATTTAAGGTTTACGCCACTTTTCATATGTATTAAGTTTCTCTCTCAAGCATTAGCTGAGCTGCGTGTCTGGGACAACAGCGCTGAGTTTACTGAGTGTTTTACTCTTCATCGATGACATGAAAAAGAAATATCCTTCCTGATGGAATAATGAGAGCAGAGATGAATGTAAAGCCAAATCTGTGTCTCCTGGGTAATTGTGGAGAAAGCAATTAGTTGCAAAGAATAAACATAGAACATGGTGCAAACTTACTAAGTTTGTGATGCAGTCATTGATGCCCTAGTCTCCTATGCAGGGGTGTAACTATAGGGGATGCAGCGAATGTGGTCGCCCCCGGGCCCAGGAGCCTTAGGGGGCCCATAAGATCTCTTGTAGTGTACAGAAGTTTCTCGACGTTGCAGAATGATCTATGTATGTCTTGTGTTTTAAGTATTGTCAGTGTCTTCTATGTGAGTGTCTTTTTTAATGTGTATTGCATAGCTGCAGCACTGACTGGGTTACTGTCTGGGTTATGGCTGGAAAATGTATCTTTTTGTATGTCATGGGACCTTGTTATATATATGTCTTTTCAAGGTGCATAAGAGAGGTATGTCTGTCTTTTTAGTCTCTCCTTGGAGTGTGAGTTGGAGAGCCTGTCTACACACAGACACCTTCAGTCTGTGTGTAGTGAAGATGGAAGAGGCAGAGCGAATGCCATGTGTGTGTCCTGGGCCCAATCTACCCAAGCCTCTATGCTAAAGACTAGGAGAACCCGCAAGTCCTCGACAGCCCACCCTGCAGTGCTGAGTGCCTATCCTGGAGCGTGTGTGTGTACCGGTAGAGAGTTTGAGAGAGAGAGAGAAAGAGAGAGAGAATAGTGGCTGGGAACAGAACCCCACCGATAACTTGGCCTGTGGACTCGTCTGTCATCCTGTGATTTCTCCCTGTCACACCATAAGTCCTCCTGCACCAGTGTCCTGATGGTGGTTGTAAATTGCTTCAATGGAAGCCGCGAGAGCCATCCGCATGGGAGACCAGTGCGAAATAGAGTATGCAGTGGGTGTTTTCCCGAACGTGTGATCCACGTGGCAAGGAAAAGTGACATCCGCAGATATTTAATTACCTGCGGGTGTCCAATGCATCCCTATGGACGTGGATCACACGTGCGGGACACCCGCACGGATTTGCTAAATCGATTTACCTAGTGGACATGAGGCCTTATCCTTGCTTATTTCTATCTATGATATATATATATATATATATATATATATATATATATCATAGATACAAATAAGCAAGGATAAGCAATAATATTTATATATATATACAACCGCACAGCTGTGCATGTTGTGCTACTGTATTTTTGGAATTTCTTGATGCACAACCTACAGTATTCTAATTGCAACTACTGCCTCCGTGATATTGTCGCCCTCTTCTGTGACTTTGTTTAGGGTCCGGCTATTTTTTGGCTTTAAGGCTTCAGTACATGTTGGTTGTCCAGCCTTTAATCCTCTAGATAATGTGGCAAGTAATCAGGGTAGGGAAACAATAAGCAGGAGGTGATTGCTAATAGTGATGGAAGATAATGTATCAACTAGCAGGGATAAACCGGAAGGATCAAAGGGAATCTTGACCACCCACCATTGGGGTAACAACAGAGGAAAACACAAGCTAAATGAAGAGGGGGGGGGGGGGGGGGACAAAGTAAAAAGTTTGCCAGGGATGGAACGCTGGGAAATATCGCAGTTAGGCAAGATACAGATTGGACAAGGGCTGCGTAATCAGGAGTCAGTTCGGGTCAATATTACATTACAAATCAGTGCAGAATAGCTAGCACAAGGTATATACCACTACATAGCCAAGTTGTTTGCTAATAGCTTGGATATCTTAATCTTGTCCTAGGTTAATCCTTTAAATATGGTCATTATCCCGGGGATCTTTACATAGGAAAAGGACACTTAAAGCAAATGGTAACATGACACAGATCATCCATCATCCCATCTTCTGGCTCTGGTAAACACACCGCACCCTTATGGGCCTGGAAAGAGTTTCCAGAGTCTCATGGATTAGATTGTCAGCCTTATCTGCGTCCTCCACACTCCGCAGTTCCTCTTGGCTTTCATCTGAGGTTTGCAGATTTTCTGTATCTCTTCTCCACTTCTTCTTATCTGTCTGTCCTCTCTTATCCAGA
This sequence comes from Eleutherodactylus coqui, assembly GCF_035609145.1. Classification (NCBI taxonomy): domain Eukaryota; kingdom Metazoa; phylum Chordata; class Amphibia; order Anura; family Eleutherodactylidae; genus Eleutherodactylus; species Eleutherodactylus coqui. The sequence goes on along the minus strand of NC_089845.1, from coordinate 125,773,991 downwards.
GTAAATCCCAGAGATCCCAACCACCAGAACATCTTTATCTCTGTCCCTATCCTGGGAATAGACCTTGTTGTAATACATAAACTGCAATAGTCTAACTGAACGTTTTTTACTTAGTCATCAAAACCATTAACCCTTTGCAATCCAATTTTGGATTCAGGGTTTCCTAGGGGTCTTTCTCTTTCTACCATTTTACAATGTCACCATCTGCTGGCTAGAGCCAGTATTGCAGTATGTGACATGCCGGAGAGGCCCCCGACCAGAGTGGCCAGTAATATACAGTAAGAATACCCTGCCGGATGTCTTCCGACATCGGAGCTGTACAAGCTTTAATCAGAATGTCTTTAGATATCAGACAGTGGATTGGAAAGGGTTAAAGAAAAATCTATTTTTTTTTCAATATACGAAGTGCAGTAGAGCGGCGCACATAGAAAAAAGGGGACCCTATAGCAAAAGATGAAAAGGGCTCCTTATTTGGAACACCATGTGCAAAGGGTCTACATGGTGTTCTTGGACCGGTCAGGCTCTTAGAATGGAAGACCCCCTGGAAGAGAGCTGGCCATTCCTGGATGTTTTTGGGCAACTTTGGCTGTAACATATAGGCGGAGTAAGCCTTTCGATCATAAACATGCCTTAAAATAGAGCGCCCCACTGGAGTATAGGACGACGGGAGCAACATATTTTTTTTTCCTTTCAATGCTTTAATCAACCATAAACCGTTCCCAACGAAATAACTTCGGGATGATGTATAATTCTCGCTGGTATACACTTTGGCTAGCTGGAGGCAGTCATAGCGGGACAGTCTCTTATTGTGCCCCAAACAATGGAGTTCTGACAGGCTCTAGTTCTGCTACCATGGGCATAAACTTCTACGGGCTGTGGTATTCCATAGACCCCGCACCCTTACAGAACGCGGCTTCTCTTCTGCTCAGCAGCACCCGTCACTCCGTATACAACTCCGTGTGCATGCGCATTTTCTTTTCGTTTCCTAAACCCCTGATGGGCTGTCGCAAGATTGCCCCGCCCTTGCACAAAATATTTTGTCCTTGAACCGTTTATTGTAATACTAGCTTGTTAGCCGCGACTTCGTCCGCGTGGAATTTGTATTTTTTTATCTCATCTGTGTTTTGCTGTGTATTGAAACGTAAAAAGTTGAAATAGTGAAAGGACTGTAACTGCGATCTGCTGTCAGCACAGTTCTTGCTAGATCTGACTTGCGCTGCCTATTAAAAGACGACCAAAAAAATGGAGAGGAAATTCGATTATCAAACGGAAACCATTTCTTATACAGCTGAGGTAAAATTAAAGCAGCGCTGTGATTGGTTGCTAATTGGTATACAGCTGAGGTAAAATATAGGCTGTGCTGTAATTGGTTGCTATGGGCTACACAGATTTTATTTAAAATCTCAATCCATGTTAATGTATCTTTTGTTCACGTTGTAAGGCACAATCCGTCTGTCTATGTCGTACAGCGCAGCTTTCATTTCTCATATTGCTGAGGTAAAATGAAAGCTGCGCTGTGATTGGTTGCTATTTAGTATACTGCTGACGTAAAATATAGGCTGTGCTGTAATGGGTTGCTATGGGCTACACAGATTTTATTAAAAACTCAATCCATGTTAATGTGTCTTTCGTTTAAGTTGTAATCCCGGGCAATGCTAGCTTAATAATCGCATACGTGCAGCAACGACGTCTGCACTCATATGTGCCTGTTTGGGGAGGCCTAGCTTATGATGTGCACCCCCTTCCCCTCCGCCGCACTTGATAATCGCATACGTGCGGCAAAAACATCTGCCCTCACGTGTCTGCCTGCTTGTGTAAGCATAGCTTATGATACGCACCCCCTTCCCCTCCGTCTCGCCGCAACGCCTGCGCATCACCCAATAAATGTGTCTTGTCACGCTCCCTATAGAACGCCTATAAATAAAATGTTGCCTATGTCCTTCTTTAAAATGCAAGCCAAATGTAATCAAAATCATTGCAGTCATGTAAACACGCGTGTATTGATGAACTGAACTATGCATATTCCCTATACTGCATTTGTTTGCTTGTGTATGCTGGGCTCCTTCAGACAAGTGTATTTGCAAATACAGTAATTCTTTACGCACGCAGGGCATGTTCTTATATGCATGCGCCCCCCCCTCCCGCCCCGCCCTGATTTAAAGGACTATTTAGCCTAATTAGTTCCAGATGTGTTCTTTTCCCCACGGTTTTGCACATTGCTTTACACATCCCCTTGCGTACGCCCCATAGACTTCTATAGGGCACTTTGGTGCGCAAATATGCAGGAAAATAGAAAATAGAGCGCACCCTGTGAAGCAGCCCTTACATGCTCAACCCCACAAGAATGCCCAATTGACTTCATGTATATTTACATGATCCCATTGACTTCATTGGACTATTTTGGTGCGCAATACGCACCAAAATAGGACGTACCGCGATTTTATTCACACCCAAGAAAAATGCAGGTCTGAATGGACCAATGTAAATCAATGGGGTTTTAGCACTGCGTATTTCATGCATAGAAAATACGCACGTAATACACAGCATCATTATGCTCATGTGAGTGAGCCCTTATTCCAACGGTAACTAGCAGCCGCACGGTCTGCCTCCATGCTACATTCACTCTTATGCTTTTTATTATGGCACTTACCTTTTTCTGTAGTAATGTTTGCACTTTATATACTGTACACATCCATTCTCCTCTGCAAGGCCTGTGAAAATTCAGATATTGACTCATGACAGTGATTCCCAACCGTAGCACCATGGCACCTTGGTGTGCCGTAAGAAGCTCCTAGGGGTGCTGCAAGTAAGGAGAGAGAAATTTTTTGGGGGAGGGGGGAACGGTGCAGTGAGATAAAAGTTTTTATCAATGTGTACTGCAAGCCGAAAAAAGCTTGGGAAACACTGACTCATGGAATAGCTGCCTTCCGATTCGTGGCACTGTGGAGGATTATTCCATCCCTCACTTGCTTGTCTTTTTCCCACATGGCCTATAAGACTCCCTATACCCTTGAGATGCTCTCCACAAGGAGATACATTCTCCTACCTACCCCCCAGGATTGTGTCTTATGCAACATATTGAATAGTCATCCACACTGGGAGGAGAAAAGGTTAGTGAACCCTTGAATTTAATAACCTATACGTAGACGCTGCCCTACAATGTCTTGCGTGAAACTGAATGATTTTCTTTCTCTTCAATGTAAAGCTGTAGGAGCCCTGAACTCTTACCCAAGTAGAATGCTATTGTCACGGTGTCCATTTATGTGCCAACATGTTTTTTTCTCCAGCCTATCCAATCATTGTTGGATCATTTAGAACCAATTCTGGTCCAGGTAAAAGCCTTTCTTAGAGGCTTTGACTTTGTGTGACATCACACATTGTAATCTAGTTATTATAGTCACTTATGTTGATCTAGTAATATAAGTAATTCCTCATGATCCGGCTCTGCCTCTCTTCTCACTTCCAAAACCCTAATGATTTACAGCAATAAATTCTGGATTTACATTAATTCCCCCTGGAGCACCGATCTCCAACTTTGTGTCATGCATATAAGAAACATGAATGTGCTCATCAAGAAATGTCAGTGGATTTTATATGTTGGCAGGTAAAGGGTCCCTGAAGAAAACACTCAGAACCTAATGCAAAAAGGAACACAATAAAAATAGAGTATTGCACAATTACAAATGTTTGTAAGATTGTATTGGGAGAAGAGAAAGTGACAAAAATAAGCAATAGATATAATGCTGTACTTGGGTTCCTTGGGACCACCAGAGGAATTGACTTTGTGGGCCCTCCTCCAACAATACAGAACATGTGTAGAGTTATGCTTCAGATGATGATGCATTCTGCTGGACCTCTAGGGCCCACTATTCAAGGACATAGCAACACTATAGAGGGGCCAGAGGTTGGTTCTCTTGGAGTCTAGTGTCTAAGGAGGCCCAAAGAAGATACTAATATTGTAAATGGAACATGATAGGTTACAAATTTTGAATTGGGGCCCAGGAGCTTATAGTGGTGCTTGAAAGTTTGTGGGCCCTTCAGAAGTTTCCATATTTCTGCTTATATTTGACCTAAAAGTACTTAAGATTTTCACACAAGCCCTAAAGGTGGATAAAAAGAATCAAATCAAGCAAATGAATAAAAAAACATTAGATTTTGGTCATTTATTTATGAAAGAAAATATCCAATATCACATGTCTGTGAGTGGCAAAGTATGTGGACCTTAGTCCTTCACATTGGCCTGGAGGAATTTTAGCCTATTCCTCTGTACAAAACTGCTTCAGCTCGGTTATGTTGGTGGGTTTCATCCCATGAACTGCTCGCTTCACGTCCTTCCACAATATTTCCAAAGGATGAAGTTCCGGACCTTGACTTGGCCATTCCAAAACTTTAAATAGGTATTCCGGTTGTTAAGTGAATTTTCAAAAATTCCAGATAAGAAAGATGTCTGTGCCATGTTTATATACAGCTAGGTATGGGTGTAAATCATACCGCCATTATTTTCTTATCCTGGCCTCCCCCCACACCCCAGAGAGTAAGGCTAGTCCAAGCCTAGACTAAGTTGAGGAGAGTCGTAGAAGGACAAGGAGAATCCTGGGAACGGAGAGTCTATTTCAAACCCTACTAGAAGGAGCCTTCCCAGACAAGACAAGACCTCATGGATCTTGAAAGGAAAAAATGGCCATTATCAACCGTGAGTAAGCTACCTCTGCCTAAGCAGAAGGATAGTATTTAGAGATGAGCGAGCGTACTCGCTAAGGCAAACTACTCGAGCAAGTAGTGCCTTATGCGAGTACCTGCCCGCTCGTCTCAAAAGATTCGGGTGCCGGCAGGGGAGAGCGGTGAGTTGCGGGAGTGAGCAGGGGACGGGGGAGAGGGGGGGGGGGGGGAGAGAGTGAGATCTCCCCCCCCGTTCCTCCCCGCTCTCCCCCGCCGCTCCCTGCCCCTCCGGCACCCAAATCTTTTGAGACGAGCGGGGAGATACTCGGCTAAGGCACTACTCGCTCAAGTAGTTTGCCTTAGCAAGTATGCTCGCTCATCTCTAATAGTATCCACAACGGTGCCAGCTTAGTTCCCTCTATTCTTTTATGAATACTGCCACCCTAAAGTAGTGCATACCTGCAGTAAGACATATCTATTCCTAAGGATAGCAAAAGAGAAATAGTGGAGAAAGACTGTGAAATGTTCTTCTACCTGAGAAGTTGTAATTGCAAGTCATACGTGCAGGAACTAAAGTTTGTATGTTGCATTGAACTGTTATGAAAGTGCTAAAGTGTTGAGTAAACTTCATATCCTTGGTTTACTACATCATCCCTGGTTTGGACTCTTTCTTCGGTCGCTACCAGTATGCCTAACCTAAAGGATATTGGTGTCATGAACTTTTATTACCGTTGTAACTATTACCACTGTGTAGCCAAGCCAAATCGCCTCTGACCCTCGGAGCAGAGCAGCTGAGCCACCTGTGATAACCATCTTATTCCCCACTGTCTTCTCAGAAAGTCCTGTGTAATAGTTTATAGAGATACAGACACAAAAGTCAAAGCAGAAGGTTTAACTTCTTAAATACTGAGCACCGTAAATTTACGGTGCTTGGTCCTGGACTTTAATCGAGACTGGTAGCAAAAATACGGCGCAGGATTAAAGTTCCTGCTCCTACAATATAGCAGGAGCAGGTCGGATCATCAGATATTTCTCACAGCTACGGACCCAGAGGAGAAGACAGATGCAGTTTTTAACTGCTTCTCTCTTTTAGGCTCATTGAGTGCCCTTGCCAAGGCAGAGCTGCATGGTTCTAGCAGACCCTGATCAGCTCTGTTAGTGACTACTGTCACTTCAGGGCTTTTTTTCTCTGTAACTCAAGCTCCTATGGATGCCCCAGCTACAGTGGAAAAGTGTGTAATAAAAGTTTAAAAAAAGACAATGTGAATGACCCCCAGAGGTTTTCTATGAAGTTATGCGGGACATAGATGATAAAAAAAATTATAGACTATAAAAATATATACATAAAAAAGAAAACGACCCACCACCAATTCTAACTAAAACCATTGTCATATGTGCCCTATAATCCAAAACTATTCATATTATATATCAAAACATCCAAAACAAAACGAGGAAGCCATTCTGTACTATATGTTAGCATAGGTATACTAATTTTAAAAATAAACAATGATACATTTTCAAAAATCATTTTTTAAGCTTTTTACCCCTAATTAAACTAAAAAACAGTGGAAAAAGATAAAAACAACCCTATATGTCACGGGAATAAAACAACTAATTTTGGTAGCGGAATAAAAATAAATAGCACATAAAAACCATCACACTGTAAAATCCCTAAAGTGTCTGGTCTTTTGGGGCCAAAATCCGCTGGTCCTTAAGGGGTTAAGATAATGCAGTTGGTTTACCCACAGTCCTCTATAAAATCAAATTACCACAATATCACAGGCTTTGCCAAATGCTTCCCAAAAAAGTCAACTCTGCCACATATTTACCATTTGTACCATCAACCAGAAGACTAAAAAAATTGGACCTTGCAGGGACAGTGGCTCCAGAGTGGACTACTATACATTAATTCTGTATTGATATTATATGGATTATTATGGTCTTGAGAGGGCAAGACATCATCAGAGTGTAGAATTAGGCTCTTTGATGTCTGCGCCAGCAGATCCTATTTACAGTGCAGGGTATAGCTAATCAGTGGTAATTGGATGCAGATTTAATAAAGCAGGGAAGGATGCTGAGTGCCTGTGGGTTCTGTCAAAGTCGTTATCCAGCCACCGCTGTTAGCACAACTCTGGGTATTGGCAAAAGAGATTACTGGGTTGTATCTTGAAAGACTTTACAGTCTGTAATCAGAAGAAATCATATAAGGTTCTTTAACACCAAACCTGAAACTCAGTAAACCTATCAGTAGATAAATACAGCACCAGAACTAATCTTAGTACATAAAAACAGCACCAAAAATAAAGCTCAGTACATAAATACAGCACCAGAACTGATCTCAGTACATAAATACAGCACCAGAAATAATCTTAGCACATAAAAACAGCACCATAATCAAGCTCAGAACATAAAAACAGCACCAGAACTGATCGTAGTACATAAAAACAGCAGCAGAAAGAAGCTCAGTACATAAATACTACATCAGAATTGATCTCAGTACATAAATACCACATCAGAATTGATCTCAGTACATAGAAACAGCACCAGAATCAAGCTCAGTACATAAATACAGCACCAGAACCAAGCTAAGTACATAAATACAGCACCAGAATCAAGCTCAGTACACTAATATAGCATGCAGTGCGGGTCTTTTCTGTCCCGGCTAGATCTGCTTTTCCTCTACATACAACAGAGTGTGCGGGCGCATGTGCAGTACTTTTTTTTTCAAATCCCCAGTAGAGATGAGCGAGTATACTCGCTAAAGGCAATTGCTCGAGCGAGCATTGCCTTATCGAGTACCTGCCCGCTCGAGACTGAAGGTTTGGGTGCCGGCGCGGGGGAGCGGTGAGTAGTGGCAGTCAGCAGGAGGGAGCGGGGGGGGGGGGGAGAGGGAGATCTCCCTTCCGTTCCTCCCCGCTCTCCCCCGCAGCTCCCTGCCCGCCGCCGGTACCCGAACCTTTAGTCTCGAGCGGGCAGGTACTCGCTAAAGGCAATGTTCGCTCGAGCAATTGCCTTTAACGAGTATACTCTCTCATCTCTAATCCCCAGCTTTCCCGAGTTTGCCACAGATCGGACGGCTTCCATTGATTTCAATGGAAGCCATCCATGCGGGAATCCGCAGAAAATGGAGCATGCTGCGCTTTCCCCCTCTTGCATGCGATCTGCAAATCGTGAAAGATGGCATCCGCAGGTATTTAATTACCTGCGGATGCCCAATGATTCTCTATGGGATGATTGGATTGCATATCGTCAGTGTGGATGTCCCGTGGGAAATCCGCAGTTCAATTATGCCCCTGGACATGAGGCCTAAGCCTGAGGAAGGAGCAAGGTGCCAGATACGACACCATAGAATTTTTCCCTGTGCGCCAGTGGAAAACCTGGATAAGTAGTAGGGGAATTTAATGATATACAACGGTATCTCCAGTTACCATCTCCTAAGCTGTATGTATGGAAACGGACTGTATTGAATGATACCATGTACTTTGCCTGGAGCTACAATAAATGTAAGTTTGTTTGCTGTTAACCTCTTCCTGACTCCTGGAGCTTCTTTGTACTGGAGGACCTACACCATGCTATACTTTAACATCCATTCCAGGAGCAGAGACCAGCACATAATATCAAGTCCTCCATCATTTACTGTAGTGCAGCTGGTGGGGGGTTATGGACTATAGCCACCGTGACACTAACTTTTCCCACTCTGGTGTGCAGTAGATGAATCTAGATTTTTGTTGCACCATGTTGAAAGAAGGATCAAAATTTGGAGCAAGTAGCATGAATCGATGGTCAGCTGTTCAGAGCATGTCAATACCCCCAACTAATTAACTGTAACTATAAGAACCACTCCTAGAGGCATAGGCCAGTTTCCTGCAGAGTGATTTAAACACCTAGTGGAAGCTACATCATTGCAAACTGCTGCAGTTCTGAAGACCAAAGGAGGTCCAACATGTTACTAGATGGAGGTCTCTAGTTATTCGCTATTCTATGTAGTTTAGAATAAGAATTAGAGATGAGCGAGTATACTCGCTAAGGCACATTACTCGAGCGAGTAGTGCCTTAGCCGAGTATCTCCCCGCTCGTCTCTAAAGATTCAGGGGCCGGCGCCGGTGACAGGTGAGTTGCGTCGGGGAGCAGGGGGAGCCGCTCCCCGCCCCCCGCCAGCCCCCAAATCTTTAGAGACGAGCAGGGAGATACTCGGCTAAGGCACTACTCGCTCGAGTAATGAGCCTTAGCGAGTATACTCGCTCATATCTAATAAGAATACATCTTTGCAGTAGAGTAGGATGCAAAAGTTGGGCATTTTTCCTTTTCATTCATTCTTTACTTCTACCTCTTCCCCTTTACATCAATTTCCATTTTCTCCTCCCGCAATGGAGTCAAATCTTCCGTAAACTTTACCTTCTCCCACCATAGTGCCAAAAATGATGAGCATTATGCTTTATCCAAACACTGAATATCAGGAATAAATGGCCCTACAGGCCAAAATGTAAAGTCACAGCCACAAAAAGTTTTTAGAGATTGACAGGAAAGTGTATTGTATCCTCTAATTAAAATTTTATTAGTAATCAAATCATAAAAAAACTAACTGTATCCTATAATCTCCCAAATATAACATCTGGGTGAAAAGGGCAACCCCACATTGGAACCTGACCTGCCTCTCCCTGTCTTTCTCCTCTATTTTTAATCAGGGAGAGGCAGGTCAAGTTTCAGTGTGAGGTTGCCCTTTTCGGGGCAGTTACTCCTCTTGCTCTCCCAGATATTATAGTTTGGGACATTATAGAATACAGTTACGTTTTTTAAAATATAATTTGATTACTAATAAAATTGAAATTTTAATTAAAGAATACAGTACACTTTTCTGTGAATCTTTATCCAAACACTGTATTGTTTTTTATGTAAACTGACTGGAAAACTCTTTATATCCATCATTATAAAATCCTTGTGCCGTCCTAGGGAAGGAATGATGCCATCTTCTTCAGTAATGGCAAATTATATCTTGTCTTTTGTATGTTTTAATTATGTACCAACACGGCCGTGATTGGTTCTTTTATATACAGTACATGCCACGGACATTTACATAGATCATACCAGCTTACTGAAACATCAGTGTAATATATATTCACTCCCTGGTTTCACCATTACCTTGCATCAAGGCAAATCAATCTGTCTTTTGTTTTCCATCTAATTAGAGCCATTTTCTAGGAATCGCTTATTAGCACAGATCTGATAACTGCCAATGGTCTTACGCTTCAGCGATCTCCACAGTCACAATGTAATTTGTGGTAATTGTAAAGTTATCTACAGCACTTTCCACCATACTTATTGCTTGGCTCTTCCGTCCATCTGGAATTAAATTGCAAATGATTCATTTGTATACACACTGTCGGCATTAGGAAGTGTCTCTTAATTGTTGCCATTAACTTCAACAGCAAATACGAACTGCCAATGAAGTGTGGGGAGGTGAGAGGCAATGGAAAATGTGGATCATTTGGAAACCTCTCTTTAGAAAAGAGTGTTCTACAGGTAAATATAAATGTAGCAATCATATCTATGTATGCCACCAGGGTGAGTATAACAAAACGTCTAGCGGTTGAATGCATGCATAACTTTCTGCAGCTCTCTGGTTAGCTTTGTTCTATAGAGTGGGGCAGAATCAGCAGAGTTCAGCATTAGACTGGCTCACTGGAAGACCAGAGAATCTTCCCATAGCTATTATGGGGCCTATGGAGCAATTGGATCCACCCTCATCTAATCCCCAGTCCCCTACTCCTAAAAGTTTAGTCACTAGCAGTAAAAGTATCTTCTTAGTCACTTAATTCTATGCTGTTCAGCTCTCTGTGTAGTGGCCCAGAGGGTCCTACAGAACAGTTGCACTATCAATTGGCCCTGTCACACCTGTCTATGCTCTTTCCCTAGGCATAGAAGGTGCCGTGCGTCAGAGAAACCCTGTTTCTACCCTTTCCTAAGCTGAGAGCTTAGCGCTGGCAATAGCTGGTTGCTTACTGGCTATAAGTCACGCCTTCACTCATTGGTGGGAAAGTCCAGAATGGGAAAACACTACATGGGTCCCTATGCAGAGGGGGTGCAGTTTGGAGAAATTGCAGGAAGGGGAGAGGAAGTGAAGGAGGAGTTAGTCAGTTGGTTGCAGTCAGAGGAGAGGCAGCAAGACGTGGTCGGAGAAAGGAGGTGTCAGCAGTTCAGCGTGTCTTCAGCAATTTAACATTCCAGCAAGGGTAGCGAGGTCCCTTTCTCCTCCCTTGTTTTTTCAACAGTCAGGAGGAAAAAGTTGGAGGTCATCATTCCCACCTAACAGTGAGTCAAACTACCCGGTAAATTCAAAGCAAAGATTAGTTCAGCAGCCATTACAACTCTTATTTCACTCCTTCATAATACCCTTCCAGTAAACCCTCAACTAGTAACGCTTGGGGAAATTAATACTAAGTTACCTCTAGAACTAAAGAGAGAGAGAGAACGTTGAAAATAAGTGGAAATTCAAATTGTCAATCTACTGTTTTCATCGTGTCAATTCACTGCATTGCTGTGGACCCTGCTGTATCTGCAAAACGTTGCCTATCTGTTATCGTAACTAAGCTTCAGTAAAACTGCGTGCTCCCAGTTTACTAATTCAAGCTACTGGACTCGTCTCAAGTTATTCTGCCATCATTTGACTTGGGAGTTCAGGTTCGAGTACTGGTGTCAAGCGTGGTATTAGAGGTAACAACAGGATGGGGAGAGTATGCAGAGACAAACTGTGGCTGAATGAAATCTTCATGGTGGTCTGGGCCCAGATAGAGAAGAAAAACAAATAAGGAGATCACCAATCGGAGCAGATGTAACCTGTGATCACTGGACGTAACTACTCTGTATCACTGTGTAGAACTGGTACTGGGCCATTATTTCATGACAGCATTACTTAGAGATCCTTCTAAGAGTGGACTAGAGTGGAACTGCTGTATTTAAGCCAGCCATGTTATAAAACATGTCTTATAGAATATACGAGTTTTATGTCTGTCCCTGGCTCTGAGGGTGGAGATCAAAGCATGCATTATCTGATTGGGAGTTGGCTGGGCCAGGGTGATACATAATTGTGTATAGATGGAAGGTAGGCCTTCAGTATATTTTTTTTCTGATGGGCCTAAAGGCCTTTTTACATGCAATGATTATCACTAAAACTGCCACACGACTGAATGAACTGACAACATTTCTGCATAAAATTACATGCACAGATAATGGCTTTTAAACCTCTCTATTTCCTCATTAGCTAATATAAACTCAGTAGCTGCTGTTTGCTCGGCTGGGCGTGTGTTTATGCGAGGGATTATCTGGCCAGCAGGATTCCATTGTCTCCTCCCAGCAGAGTAAACAATTTATTTATTATGTATGCAAGGCGAACACAATGAGTACATTCAAGTCAGCAAGCTGCCTTAAAGACCGAACAAATTAAATTCAAATGGAATGTCTTTTGAGCAGTCAAACAATGGTTTTTATGTAAGCTAAAAACTAGAGATGAGCGAACGTACTCGGATAGGCACTACTCGTCCGAGTAATGTGCCTTATCCGAGTACCGCTGTGTTCGTGCTGAAAGATTCGGGGCGCTCCGCTGCTGACAGGTGAGTCGCAGCGGGGAGCGGGGCAGAGCGGGCGGGAGAGAAGGAGAGAAAGATCTCCCCTCCGTTCCTCCCCGCTCTACCCTGCAGCTCCCCGCTCCGCAGCGCGTCCCGAATCTTTCAGCACGAGTACAGCGGTACTCGGATAAGGCACATTACTCGGACGAGTAGTGCTTATCCGAGTACGTTCGCTCATCTCTACTAAAAACCATCGCTGAATGACAATTGAACAAATAGTGCACGACTGGCCGCGTTTACATGTAACAATCATCGCTCACTTTTAGACATTTGAACAATTTTTTTGAGCAATAACTGTTGCGTATAAAAGGGCCTTAAGGAAACACTGTCTGACATTGGCAGAGTCAACTCATTACCATTAAAAATGAGAGCTGTATTGTATTGCTGGAAGCCTAGATAAAGCAACACTGTAGACTCTGATGTGCATGTGTCCTTGTTTCTAGGGGAGAGGGCTGTACTGCATCACTTCTTCATCACTAACCTAATCTAGTGGTATTTCAATTGACATACTGCACTTCCAATATGGCCACTCCAGAGGTGGTTTTAAAGATGCAAAGGCATTTTTTTTTCAAAGCAGTGTCTTTCACTTTTACAGACTTAAATTGAATAAAAAAATAAAAATATTTAATTTAAGACAACTTAACACAGTATATGAATTCTGGCCTGACGTCCTGATATAGTTTTATTTTCTTGTATCATGCAAAAAAAAAAAAAAAAAAGAAAAACAACCCTCACAATGGTATAATTTCTCAGTCTAAAGTGTAGTGTTGTGGCCCAGAATGTATATTCCTGGCCCCTCCATAAATGTCATACATGTAATGTCTTTTGTGTAGATGCACTGTGCAAATTGTCTTGTCTCTTGCTATGTGTATTGCACAGCTGCAGCAAGTGAGAGGTTAATGTTTGCATGAGACTGGAAGATGCCTGCAAATGTATCAATTTATGTCCTGTCATGTGGTATGTGAGAGATTATATATATGAGTGTGGTAAAGGGATCCATCACAGAATCAGTCCATCTTCAGGGTTCCTGAGTGAGACTGCCCGCCACATGGGGGTACTTTCAACCTTCATGTGGTGAAGAGATGGAAGAAGAGGGTCCGATAGAAGGAACGGCCCTGCTGCTTGCTCTATTCACTACATAGTGCACATTGAATGCTACGGAGGCGGAAAAGGGAACGCAGAAGTGGTTATAAACCACCGCTCTCTTCTCTTCTGGGTCCTCGGCTGTTTTGACAGCTGAGCACCCGACTTGCTCCTGCTAGACTGCATAAGCAGGAGCTTCAAACCTGCGCTGTGCATTTACAATAGCGTGGGTTTAAAACTCAGGACCAAGCACTATATCTTAACTAAGTTAAAACAATTTTTAAGGATTTTTTTAAAATTTGTGATGTCACAATGTACTGCCTATTTTAAAAAAAATCCTGCAGTTTTTATACTGACCACTTAATCTAATAATACCCTGACACCACAGAAATCTCATTATCATCACAAGCAGGAAAGGATTACAGTGAAATATGACAACCATATATAGATAACAGAGTATGGACCATCCACAATAGGTGATGGTCACAGCTCACCTCCTACCCCTCCCTGCACAGGTCTCATAATATTTTTCCATAAAAATCAGTCATCTTCAGTCTACAGGTTCCCATAGTCTATATGGCTGCTGCAAATCATATTTATGAATGTTATCAGCAGCTCAGGCAAGAGGGCTGCCACCGTAGTGATGAATAGACAGTAGAATAAAAAATCTACAATCAGAAAACAAGAAGAGACGTATCCGGAGATCTCTCTGTGTGTGTGTGTATATATATATATACATATAATTTTTATTTTTTTCAAAAAGTCTATATCTATCTATCTATCTATCTATCTATCTATCTATCTATCTATCTATCTATCTATCTATCTATCTATCTATCTATACCTATATATCTATTCTCAAAAAGTCTATTTTTATGGTAAAACATTTTTGAGATGGATATCTCCATATGTGGCCTCTTGAGGATTGTAATGTTTGCTCTGCATGTGGTTAATAATGAAAGGCAATTGTCCAGAACTGTGCCGGTCTTGAAGGACCCTTAAGGACCCTTAACGGTCTCTGGCTGAGCAACTTGACTCACAGCAAGTAATATTACGTCTGGTTTTCTATTCTGACTGTGAAGACATTTACAATGCCATATATCATACTCGCAAAAATATTTTCCGCTTACCGTATAGAAGGACGGTAAAATAACCACGGAACTAATAACCACAAATGTGTAGCAATTAGGTAAGACTTTTTCAACACACCTCTACATGACTAACTATACAGTAACTAGGAACCAATTTTAGGTCACTCATATGATTTGCCTCTAGTTCTCTACTTCGCACCATTGGAAGCCGGTCACTGTATTGATGCACAAGTGGCATTTGCCTTCTTAAAGGGCGAACATCATCTGAGGAAATTCTGCTGAGCCTCTATTGGATCACGTCCTATTATTTTAACGTGTCCCTGACAGCTCACCTCTGCCTGCACAGCAAGGTTCCCCGAATCCTCTGAAATTTGAGGAGCGAGTAATTGGTTTACTTGGTTATACCTCGGCTTCTTCCTGACTACTTTATTGATTGCTGCTTGACCTGATCTGTGACTGTTTCCCATATTACAAGAACTCCACCAGTCCTGACTTTAGAGTTGTACAACTACTCTTCTGCCTATTACTTTTTACAATGTCTTTAAAGGGGTTGTGCAGGACTTTAGGGATTTCTTCTATTGATGACCTTTTTTCAGGATAATTCATCAATAGATGATCATCAGGGGTCAACTGCTTGGAATCCCAGCCAATCAGCTGATTCCAGGCACTGCTGTCAGTATAGACAGCGCAGAAAGCAGATTGCGCTGTCTGTATTGCAGAAGCCCGATTTGGTAGTACTGGTGCAGCTCCCATTGAATTAAATAGGAGCTATACCTGCACTACCAAACCAGGCCACTGCAGTACGGATGGCACAATCTGTTTCCTGCGCTGTGCATACTGATAGCAGTGCCAGGAATCAGCTTGAACCCCGTTGATCATCTATTGATGACCTATTCTGAGGATAGCTCATCAATAGATAAAAATCCTCAAAGTCCTGGAAACCTCTTTAAGCTTGCAGTTGGCTATCAGAGACTACTTCTGGAACATGACTTTGGGGTGCCCTTCTGAAAATCCATACACTGTGATTGTATCATTTCCTTGACAATGCCTTAGTCCTGAGCCCCCCAACCTTTTGTATCTTATGAGCCACATGTAACTTTGAGTGATCGTAGAGTCACATTGAACTCAAGAGTGAAGGAGAGACATATTAAATATGCAAAGATAAGAAATCACAAATTTGCGAATATTTGTTGATACATTGAGTGCAAATTTAGCACTGGCAAAATACCATTCAAATTGGCGGTGTTCAATGGTTAGCAAGTGACTGCAATAATGTTAGTTGTCATTGCATATGGTAATTATTCCGAAATCCTATCGTTAACCAGATAGGAAAGCCACTGGTTGGGGATCAATGCCTTAGAAAATGTCCCTCGCAAAATACATTTGCAATGCAGTAGATCAGTTATCTATTAGAGATGGGCGAGCACGCTCGGATAAGTCAGTTAGTCGGGCAAAGCCTCACTCTCCTCGAGTAACTGCATTCTTGTCCGAGCGTGCTCGGGTGGACGGCGGGGGTGAGCGGGAAGTGCCGGGCGGTAGTGGGGGGGGAGAGAGAGATCTCTCTCACTCTGTCCCCCACTACCTCCCGCTATCCCCCCCCGAGCATGCTCAGACAAGAATGCAGTTACTTGAGAAGAGCGAGGCTCGCTCGAGTAACTGACATCCGAGTATGCTCGCTCATCTCTATTGTCTATCCTCTTGCCTATTGGTGACTAGTGTTGATTTTCTTGATTGGCCAGGCAATAATATCATTTGATTTTCGCACAATTGAATCGGATTAGTCCAAACCGATCTTGGTGAAAATTGTGGGGAAAAAAAAATCAAATTTCCCATAATGCCTGCTGCAGGGCACCTTGCTGATGTCACCAAATGTTTCCTCCCATTTTGTATAAGTGCAGCAGTTTCATTACATGACTTAGCCATATATAACATAGGCACAGTGTAAACGGTGGACATTTTACAGTTGAGCACAAGGCAGAGAAGCTGCTTCACATTTATATGCCTATGTAATATATATGGTCTGTTGATAATAGGGACAGATATTCTACAGAGGATATATTGCTGCTGGGTATGAAAGCTTGTATACCAGCAGGGAACTTAAACAGGGTTCTATTGGAGAGAGCATACTCAGCCTAAATTACTGTGCTAGTAAAAATAAGATAATTTTGACACATATTACTTTGATTTGGATCTGAATTTTTACTGTACAAATCGGGCTCATTTGAGTGGTAGCATTACAAAAGCAACCACAAGGCAGTGCATGTGGACCCGCTGTGCCACAAACCAATTGGGCTAAGGCCTAATCCCAGGGACAGCACTTGGAATTCCCTGATATTCACCGTTTAAGACCACCAATGGGGATATCGTCTCTGTTGCAGGGAACCCTAGACCGTTACCCCAGAAGAAGTCTTGATTTTACACAAGCTGATGCAAACTGGCCAGAGTAACCCAAGTGCAGCGCTGGAGGAATAGGTAGAGACATAGGTAGAGGTCATAGAATAGTGCTGATGTCAGGGTGGGCAGAATTCTAGCAGAATGATATTTCAGGCCAAGAATCAGGGCAGGCAGCAGACAGACAAAGGAAGGTTAATTAATAAGCTGAGGTCAAGAGTAGAGAAGATGGGAAAGTTGAGTTAAACAGGTACAGGTCAAATCAGGAAACGTGACAATAGAACGCCTTTGCAAACGAGATTGGTTAATTGCTGCGATACCCTCCAGCGGGGGAAAGTGCCTTAAATAACCAGGTGCCTATCCAGAATGGCAGAGAATGGAAAAGCTAAGTGCATATCCTGCCTCTTTAAGAGGAGGGTCAGGCATAGACCTACCCTATGGGTGGTGGTGGCAGTGACAGTAGCTCTAGCCTGGAGGAGGATGTGGTGCCTGCTGCATCTGGCAGTAGTGAATCGAAAACCAAGACCACTGGATGAGGGGAGTAAGAGAAGTATGAAACAGTACACCCACACAGAATCAGTCGCAATACCCCATAATGCTACCAACCATAGAGCTCCCATAAAAAGTGCCAACCACCCAGTTCACAAACTGTACCGGCGGGCACAATGTCACCATAACAGTGCCAGCTTCACTAATCCCTGTAACACATTCAGCTATGCAAATATATAATTATTCCCCTCATTGCCTGAATGCCATTCTCATCTACTAAGGGGAACTTAAATGTAAGCAGCCAATCGGTGGCCAATCCCTTGTAGCTTCTATTTCCTGTGCCACTGGAGTGGTCTGCCTGCAAGAAGCTATATTTTGCAGATAGAATCCCGTTTTAGGGATTTCAAACATAAGCCAGGATGGGGCCCCTGGACTTAAGGGGAAACATCATGTGAATGTAGCCTAAGCTGCCTTTTTACTCTAAATGACTGATTTACATGTAATTTCAGCAGCATTTATTACATTAGACCATAATTAGACAATCTGTCAGTCCATGTGCTGATCTCCTAGGACCATAAATTCCAATTATCTGTACATTTAGGTCATATCATCAAGTCAGTAGGGGGAAATATGAAGATAATTTGAGTCATTTCTAACTAATTAAAACATTTGTGCAGATTGACATTAAAATTGAATCAACGGGGGAAGTAATTGACCGTTTTTATAATATCATATCATGTGTTTTCTTCCTTTTTTCTTGAAATCTAAACATTTTTAAAAACACATTAAATATGAACTATATTTGAACTCATATAAATACCATTTTCGAATATTTTAAGCTTTCCTCTTTCATACTTAGTAGGACCTCCATTGTTCCCGGTAGCACTTTACGCTATCCATAACACACCTTGGGTAGTTAAAGGGAACCTGTCATTAGTTTTTATCACAGTGAGGCCGGCTTCACGCGGGCAACAAAAGTGCACAAATAAGAACGCCATTCTTTTGAATGGGTCCATACACATGAGCAATTTTTTCCCCGCGCATGGCACCACGATGTGATGCGGGAATCAAGTCGTGGCATGTCCTACCTTGTGCGTGCTCTCGCATCGCACCATCCATTGTCATCAATGGTGGCGGCGGAAGCATTGCACTATGTGCAAAGGGCATGTGATGTCGCCCAAAAAGCAGCATGTACGGGGTGTAACTCATGGTATTTTGTATCTGATTGTTGTATGCCCACACAAGCTTGGGGAGGTATTCAGGCCATTTCATCTTCTTATTGTCCTCCAAGGTGAAGAGCATTTGTAGCATTTGTGTCCTGTTAAAGTGTTCACATGCTCCATTTTCCTGTGGATGGTATAGGGTAGCCTGGGATTTCTTAATGCCATACAGCTTATGCAATATTTCCATAATTTTCCTCTAAAAACAGGCCTCTTGGTCTGAGTGGATGCGTTTTGGGCACCCAAACACTTGGATGAAGTCTGGACTGATTAAACAGGCAGCGGATTCAGTGGTCTGGTCACAGGTGGAAGTCACTACTGTAAATTTTGAGAAGTGGTCTGTCATGACCAAACAGTACAGATGTCCAATCACTGACTGCTCAAGAAGTAGGTAGTCAATCATGAGGACCTCAAGAGACTTCTGGATGTTTTGTATAGGGGCATGCTGTTCTGGACTTTTGGTTACTTCACACTTCTGAGAAGTCTGACAAACTTTCTCAACAGTCTTAATAATAAATAAATTACCTAACTAATAAATAACTAAATTACCTAAAAGCGCTGTGGAATAAGATTTTTATTTATTTTACTCAGGGGGATGTGGAAAAGGGGGTGCCAGCTTCTGGTGCTCACTGTGACAGTGTGAGAAGGAGATGAAGTAATTGATCTAACATAGAGAGGGAGGGACAGTCATGATAACAGCTTGCAGAGGAGGAGGCGAAGTGGTGGACTTTGCAGGGCAGCACCATGCTAAGGCAGGGAGTAGGATGTTGCAGACAAATATAAGTGCATTTGTGGCAGTCAACTTAATTACAGTTTCTCTAACAATATCTTTTGAGCAATAATCATATCTAACTGCTACCATTGTTTGCTTTTCGGACGAACAATTATTTTTAGTCAAGTTTAAAATCCATTGTTCACTGGAGAGCTGATAGCAGGGACCGCACATTGTGATTCTCCATTCTCAACGCGATTGTTGTCTACATTTGTGCAAACCTCTTCTCCCTGCCCTTCCCCCCTTTCCTTTTTTTCCCTCTTTCTCTCTCCTTCTTTCTCTTTTTGTCTCTTCCTTTCTTTATACGAGGTTTAAAAAAAAAAAAGGTTTTGGTCAACGGTGATGGCAGGGGCAGACCTCCGTTTTCGGTTTCCCCTCCCCCACCTAGGGTAGGCAGCTTTTAGCTGCACTTTAAGCTACCGTTTAGCGGTTGTAAGTGGGTAGTTTAGATTAGTGAGGCTTCGCTTAAGGTCTACAAACATTTGATTTTCCCCATCCCCTCCACCCCCTCCTCCCTACATCCTACCCACCCACCTCTCCCCTTGCCCTTCCTCAACTTAGACCTCGCTTGATATTTGTTGTAAGATCTCTAACCACATTTGAACATGGCTAACCTGACAATTTGCTCTTATAATGCCAAGAGGCCAAATCCTATATCACATGCAGAAAAAAGGGAGGAAGGTGCTCCTATTCCAGGAGACACACTTCAGGGCAGGCGAGATACCCTCTTGCTCCATAAAACTATTCCCCACCTGGTTTCACAGCCTGAACCCGAATCGAAAGGCGAGGGGAGTGTCCATTGCGTTTCATAACTCTTTACAGGTTCAACCCCTTGGATGATGTGTGACCTGGAGGGTAGATACATTTTCATCAAGACTGAAGTATTTGGTAGGATGACCGCGTTTGCAAATTTTTATTTCTTATACCAGGGCCAGACCTCTTTTGGAATCGTTGCCTTGAGGGAGTTGGCGAGGTTTGCAGATGGCGCCATCATCGTCCTGGGGGGCGACTTTAACCTAGCGGTAGATCCAGAACAAGGGAACTAGGGGGCCTGCTGCTATCACTACAGGAGCGAGAGACGGCAAATAAGAGAGCCCCAAATTATGTTATACGTGCAGAAATTTTGACGCTGAGTCAAAAGATTCTGTCAATCTTAGACCAGAGGATGATGGCCTTTAGAGATAGGATCCGTAGGCAAGTCGGGGATAAATGCAGGAGAAAATTGGCACGCTCGCTCCACCCTGGAACCCCGCTGACGTTTGTCCCCAAAATCCAGAGAGCAAGGGGGGAAGCAGCGATTTCCACAAGAGACATCTTGGAGGAATTCCACCTCTACTATGAGAAGCTTTACAATATAGAGCAGTCTCCTTTGGTAGGTGGCAGAGAAGGGGAGAAGGAAAAGGCTTATTTGGAGAAGTATGGCCCGGGCTCGCTAAAGGCGGAGGAATCTGAAACCATGGAGGAGGACTTTACTTGTGATGAGGTTAAGGAGATAATCAAAAACCTCAAAATAGGCAAGAGCCCAGACCCGGATGGGTTTTCGGCAAGATTCTTTAAGCTTTTTGGGGAAGAACTGACCCCCATCCTAACACAAATGTTTAACGAGGTCTCCCGGGGAGTCCCCTCCCGCCTCAGGCTCTCCAGGGTCATATAGTGGTAATCCCGAAACCGGGAAAGGACCCCTCCTCCTGCGCCAACTATAGGCCCATCTCCCGGATAAATTTAAATGTTAAGATGTTAGCAAAACTTATAGCAAATAAACTCAGCAAACACATCCCAGGCCTGATTCATAGAGAGCCGGTGGGATTCATCCCCGGTAGGGAAGCCAAGGATAATACAATCAAATCTATCTCATTGATTGTCTGGGCAAGAGCAGTAAACAAACCACTGTGCGTGTTGGCGGTGGACACGGAAAAGGCGTTCGACCAGGTCAGGCGGAGGTCTCTGGAGGGGACCCTCCATCGGATGGGCCTTAGGCAAAGGATGAGAGAATGGATTATGGCCCTATATAATGGCCCATCTGCTAGAATTCGGGTGAATGGCACCCTCTTGGACTCCATCTCGATTAACAATGGGACCCGACAGGGTTGCCCCCTATCGCCCTTGCTATATGTCCTGTCTATGGAATCCCTAGCCAACGCCATCAGGGAAAATGGGTCTGTTAGAGGCCAGACAGGGGGCCCCACTGAACATAAGATGGCGTTGTTTGCAGATGACCTCCTCCTGTTCCTGTCGAACCCTAGGGTGGGGCTGCCGGTGGGGTTGAAAGAGTTCGAGAGGTACGGGCGAGTGAGTAACTTTAAAGTTAACTTACAAAAATCAGAAATCCTAAACGTAACTCTCCCTCAGACCGAGTCGGAGGCACTGTCAGAGTCTTTCCCCTTCAGGATGAGGTCCTCGTCCACTAAGTACCTGGGGGTCCAGCTCCTGGCGGACCCTTCACAAATCTTCGAGCTAAATTTTCTGCCATATCTGACTAGCCTGAGGGCGGATCTGGGCAGATGGAGTCCGTTATATGTGTCATGGACGGGACGGATCAATGCTGTAAAGATGGATTGCCTCCCGAAATTTTTGTACCTCTGCCAGACTATCCCGGTAGCCCTCGACCGGCAATATCAGCTCAGCATCTGCTCTCTAATTATTAATTTTGTTTGGATGAATCATAGGTTCCGACTTAGCTATAGGCTGCTTACGAGAGCCAAGGAGGAGGGGGGCCTGGGGCTCCCAGACTTCTCACTCTACTACAGGGACTGTCTTGCAAACTTCATTCTCTCGCTCTTGCAGGGAAGAGCTACAAAAATGTGGGTAGAAACGGAGTATGAACTGGACCCTAGGACAATACAGGGGGCACCATGGATCCCAAGGCAGTATCTAGAAGACCTAGAAAATCTTTCCCCTTCTCTTTTAGGGGTCCTTAAGACCTGGGGGACCTGCGCCCCGAGAGCAGATCTGGTGTCAACCCACAGTTCCCACCAGCTAGATATAGCAACACCTTACTGTCCATACCTGACACCCCTATCCCCAGAGTCAGAGACATAGTGACACAATCTGGGATGAAGCCCCTGAATGAGTTCTATGGCAATTTAAGCCTCCCCTCCCCCCCGGGAGCTTAGATATGTTATCTCAGGTTAGGGGCTTTGTGGGGTCCCTGGCGCCCAGAGGTTGTGGAAGTAGGCAGCTGACGCCATTTGAGTCCTTGTGCATGTTGTTAACTGAGATACCATGCTCAGTAGGCGTTATCTACAAGTTGTTGCTGAACAGCGAGACAAGGGACTCTCTCCCGAACTATACAGGTTATTGGGAGACGGAATTGGGGGGGGAGCCGATCCAGATCAGACTTGCAGAGGGCCTTTCTCCTATGTCATAAAAGCTCCAAATTTGGCAGGTTGCAGGAGCAGAACTTTAAAATTTTGTCCCGCTGGTACTGAACTCCGTTGAGGCTGCACCAAATAGATTCCTGGATCCCTCCAATATGTTGGAGGGGTGCCAAAATGGCCCTGGGACAATGACTCACATTTGGTGGGACTGCCCCCCAGTTAGAGATCTGTGGAGTAGTGTGGAGCTATTATATAATGCTATGACCAGGTCGGAGGTGTCCATGACAGTGGAAATGGCTCTGCTTCTGATGCTGCCAGGGTCTATAGCCATGATTAAGGCTAACCTACTAAGGGTGGTTATTTTGGTGATGAGGATGTCTGTCCCTGGTTTGTGGAGATCTATGTCGCCACCCTCACGAATAATTTGGTCAGAGAAGCTCAACATGCTCATGAGATACGAAGAAGAGGGAACTGGCAACAAACAGGAGCGACTTGGTTCCCACGACCTCTGGAGCCCTTGTATCTCGATGAGGGCTTCTGACTAGAGATGAGCGAGCACCAAAATGCTCGGGTGCTCGTTACTCGGGACGAAATTTTCGCGATGCTCGAGGGTTCGTTTTGAGTAACGAACCCCATTGAAGTCAATGGGCGACCGGAGCATTTTTGTATATCGCCGATGCTCGCTAAGGTTTCCATTTGTGAAAATCTGGGCAATTCAAGAAAGTGATGGGAACGACACAGCAACGGATAGGGCAGGCGAGGGGCTACATGTTGGGCTGCATCTCAAGTTCCCAGGTCCCACTATTAAGCCACAATAGCGGCAAGAGTGGGCCCCCCCCCTCCCAACAATTTTTACTTCTGAAAAGCCCTCATTAGCAATGCATTCCTTAGCTAAGCACCACACTACCTCCAACAAAGCACAATCACTGCCTGCATGACACTCCGCTGCCACTTCTCCTGGGTTACATGCTGCCCAACCCCCCCCCCCCCCCGCGCACGACCCAGTGTCCACAGCGCACACCAAATTGTCCCTGCGCAGCCTTCAGCTGCCCTCATGCCACACCCCCCTCATGTCTATTTATAAGTGCATCTGCCATGAGGAGGAACCGCAGGCACACACTGCAGAGGGTTGGCACGGCTAGGCAGCGACCCTCTTTAAAAGGGGCGGGGCGATAGCCCACAATGCTGTACAGAAGCAGTGAGAAATCCAATCCTGTGCCACCTCCATCAGGAGCTGCACACGTGGGCATAGCAATGGGGAACCTATGTGCCACACACTATTCATTCTGTCAAGGTGTCTGCATGCCCCAGTCAGACCGCGTTTTTTTATAAATAGTCACAGGCAGGTACAACTCCGCAATAGGAATTCCGTGTGCACCCACAGCATGGGTGGCTCCCTGGAACCCACCGGCTGTACATAAATGTATCCCATTGCAGTGCCCTGGACAGCAGAGCTAACGTCAGATTAAATGCAGGTGGGCTTCGGCCCACACTGCATGCCCCAACCTGACCGGGGTTTTTAATTCATAGACACAGGCAGGTACAACTCCCTATTGTGAAGTCCCTGTGGACCGACAGCATGGGTGGGTGCCAGGAAGCCACCGGCAGTACATTAATATATCCCATTGCAGTGCCCAGCACAGCTGAGGTAATGTCATGTTTAATGCAGGTGGGCTTTGGCCCACACTGCATGCCCCAGTCAGACTGGGGTTCTTTAGAAGTGGACACATGCAGTTACAACTCCGTGTGGACCGAAAGCATGGGTGGCTCCCTGGAACCCACCGGCGGTACATAAATATATCCCATTGCAGTACCCAACACAGCTGATGTAACGTCAACTTTAATGCAGGTGGGCAAAAAATTAATTAGATTACACTGTAGGCGAGGGCCCCAAAAAATTGGTGTACCAACAGTACTAATGTACCTCAGAAAAATTGCCCATGCCCAACCAAGAGGGCAGGTGAAACCCATTAATCGCTTTGGTTAATGTGGCTTAATTTGTAACTAGGCCTGGAGGCAGCCCAGTTAAAATAAAAATTAGTTCAGGTGCAAGTTTCAACTCTTTAATGAGCATTGAAACATATAAAAATTGTTTACAAAAATTATATGACTGAGCCTTGTGGGCCTAAGAAAAACTGCCCGTTCGGCGTGATTATGTGAGGTTTCAGGCCACGTGTCCAGCTTCGACACCCAGTAGTTGTAGGGGGCAGAGACGTCACGGAGGACGGTCGTGCGATCGGCTACGTACTCCCTCACCATCCTTTTACAGTGCTCCCGCCGACTCAGCCTTGACTGGGGAGCGGTGACACAGTCTTGCTGGGGAGCCAGAAAGCTGTCAAAGGCCTTAGAGAGTGTTCCCCTGCCTGTGCTGTACATGCTGCCTGATCTCCGCGCCTCCCCTGCTACCTGGCCCTCGGAACTGCGCCTTCTGCCACTAGCGCTGTCGGATGGGAATATTACCATCAGCTTGTCCGCCAGGGTCCTGTGGTATAGCATCACTCTCGAACCCCTTTCCTCTTCGGGTATGAGAGTGGAAAGGTTCTCCTTATACCGTGGGTCGAGCAGTGTGTACACCCAGTAATCCGTAGTGGCCAGAATGCGTGTAATGCGAGGGTCACGAGAAAGGCATCCTAACATGAAGTCAGCCATGTGTGCCAGGGTACCTGTACGCAACACATGGCTGTCCTCACTAGGAAGATCACTTTCAGGATCCTCCTCCTCCTCCTCCTTAGGTCATACACGCTGAAAGGATGACAGGCAAGCAGCATGGGTACCCTCAGCAGTGGGCCAAGCTGTCTCTTCCCCCTCCTTCTCATCCTCCTCCCCCTCCTCCTCCTCCTCCTCAACACGCTGAGATATAGACAGGAGGGTGCTCTGACTATCCAGCGACATACTGTCTTCCCCGCTCTGTTTCCGAGCGCAAAGCATCTGCCTTTATGCTTTGCAGGGAACTTCTCAAGAGGCATAGCAGAGGAATGGTGACGCTAATGATTGCAGCATCGCCGTTCACCATCTGGGTAGACTCCTCAAAGTTTCCAAGGACCTGGCAGATGTCTGCCAACGAGGCCCACTCTTCTGTAAAGAATTGAGGAGGCTGACTCCCACTGCGCCGCCCATGTTGGAGTTGGTATTCCACTATAGCTCTACGCTGCTCATAGAGCCTGGCCAACATGTGGAGCATAGAGTTCCACTGTGTGGGCACGTCGCACAGCAGTCGGTGCACTGGCAGATTAAACCGATGTTGCAGGGTGGCAGCGTCCGTGTGGGACTTGCGGAAATGTGCGCAGAGTCCGCGCACCTTTCCGAGCAGGTCTGACAAGCGTGGGTAGCTTTTCAGAAAGCGCTGAACCACCAAATTAAAGACGTGGGCCAGGCATGGCACGTGCGTGAGGCTGCCGAGCTGCAGAGCCGCCACCAGGTTACGGCCGTTGTCACACACGACCATGCCCGGTTGGAGGCTCAGCGGCGCAAGCCAGCGGTCGGTCTGCTCTGTCAGACCCTGCAGCAGTTCGTGGGCCGTGTGCATCTTCTCTCCTAAGCTGAGTAGTTTCAGCACGGCCTGCTGACGCTTGCCCACCGCTGTACTGCCACGCCGCGCGACACCGACTGCTGGCGACGTGCTGCTGACACATCTTGATTGCGAGACAGAGGTTGCGTAGGGGAAGGAAGAGGGTGGTTTAGTGGAGGAAGCATACACCGCCGCAGATACCACTACCGAGGTGGGGCCCGCAATTCTGGGGGTGGGTAGGACGCGAGCGGTCCCAGGCTCGGACTCTGTCCCAGCCTCCACTAAATTCACCCAATGTGCTGTCAGGGAGATATAGTGGCCCTGCCCGCCTGTGCTTGTCCTCGTGTCCGTTGTTAAGTGGACCTTGGCAGTAACCGCGTTGGTGAGGGCGCGTACAATGTTGCAGGAGACGTGGTCGTGCAGGGCTGGGACGGCACATCGGGAAAAGTAGTGGCGACTGGGAACTGAGTAGCGCGGGGCCGCTGCCGCCATCATACCTTTGAAAGCCTCCGTTTCTACAACCCTATACGGCAGCATCTCCAGGCTGATAAATTTGGCTATGTGCACGTTTAACGCTTGAGCGTGCGGGTGCGTGGCGGCGTACTTGCGCTCCAATACTTGCGCTAGCGACGGCTGGACGGTGCGCTGAGAGACATTGGTGGATGGGGCCGAGGTCAGCGGAGTTGAGGGTGTGGGTGCAGGCCAGGAGACGGTAGTGCCTGTGTCCTGAGAGGGGGGTTGGATCTCAGTGGCAGGTTGGGGCACAGGGGGAGAGGCAGCGGTGCAAACCGGAGGCGGTGAACGGCCTTCGTCCCACCTTGTGGGGTGCTTGGCCATCATATGTCTGCGCATGCTGTTGGTGGTGAGGCTGGTGGTGGTGGCTCCCCGGCTGATCTTGGCGCGACAAAGGTTGCACACCACTGTTCGTCGGTCGTCTGCACTCTCAGTGAAAAACTGCCAGACCTTTGAGCACCTCGGCCTCTGCAGGGTGGCATGGCGCGAGGGGGCGCTTTGGGAAACAGTTGGTGGATTATTCGGTCTGGCCCTGCCTCTACCCCTGGCCACTGCACTGCCTCTTCCAACCTGCCCTGCTGCTGCACTTGCCTCCCCCTCTGAAGACCTATCCTCAGTAGGCGTAGCAAACCAGGTGGGGTCAGTCACCTCATCGTCCTACTGCTCTTCCTCCGAATCCTCTGTGCGCTCCTCCCTCGGACTTACTCCAATTACTACTACCTGAGTGATAGACAGCTGTGTCTCATCGTCATTGTCCTCCTCACCCACTGAAAGCTCTTGAGACAGTTGCCGGAAGTCCCCAGCCTCATGCCCCGGACCCTGGGAACTTTCCAAAGGTTGGGCATTGGTCACGACAAACTCCTCCGGTGGGAGAGGAACCATTGCTGGCCATTCTGGGCAGGGGCCCGGGAACAGTTCCTGGGAGTCTGCCTACTCCTCAGAATGTGTCATTGTAATGGAGTGAGGGGGCTGGGAGGAAGGAGGAGCAGCAGCCAGAGGATTCAGAGTTGCAGCAGTGGACGGCGCAGAATTCTGGGTGGTCGATAGATTGCTGGATGCACTTTCTGCCATCAACGACAGGACCTGCTCACACTGCTCATTTTCTAATAAAGGTCTACCGCGTGGACCCATTCATTGTGAGATGAATGTGGGGACGCCAGAAACGTGCCTCTCTCCTAATCCCGCAGCAGTCGGCTGCGATACACCTGGATCAGGAGCTCGGCCTGTGCCCACACCCTGACTTGGGCCTCCACGTCCTCGCCCGCATCCACGTCCTCTAGGCCTACCCCTACCCCTCAGCATGCTGTATTACCAGTAGTGCAGAAACAGAACGCTGTAATTAAATGTGCCGCTTATTGGCCTGTGGTTGGAGGCTGACTTGCCTTACGGAACGCACAGCAGAGCCAGGAAACAATTTTGCGCACGCCTGTAGTGAGACGTAGGTGCGTATGACTGAGCTAGTGGAATTCACAGCGCAGAAGCAGTCAAGTGGCCAAAGGCCCGTAGTAGGCCTTAAGTATTTTGCTTCTATTTTTTTAAAATGCTGAGCTGATACAGCAGACAGATACTGTAGGCAGCGTATAATATTATGTATACTGTTTCCCTCTGGCGGGATGACGGCGGTGATGTAACAGAGACAGCAGACCCAGGAAACAATTTTGCGCAAGCCTGCTGTAACGCTTAGCTGCGTATTAATTAGGACTACTACCCCCAGCAGACAGATACTGTAGGCAGCGTATAATATTATGCATACTGTTTCCCTCTGGCGGGATGACGGCGGTGATGTAACAGACACAGCAGACCCAGGAAACAATTTTGCGCAAGCCTGCTGTAACGCTTAGCTGCGTATTAATTAGGACTACTACCCCCAGCAGACAGATACTGTAGGCAGCGTATAATGTTATGTATACTGTTTCCCTCTGGCGGGATGACGGCAGTGATGTAACAGAGACAGAACCCAGGAAACAATTTTGCGCAAGCCTGCTGAAACGCTTAGCTGCGTATTAATTAGGACTACTACCCCCAGCAGACAGATACTGTAGGCAGCATATAATGTTATGTATACTGTTTCCCTCTAGCGGGATGACGGCGGTGATGTAACAGAGACAGCAGACCCAGGAAACAATTTTGCGCAAGCCTGCTGTAACACTTAGCTGCGTATTAATTAGGACTACTACCCCGAGCAGACAGATACTGTAGGCAGCGTATAATATTATGTATACTGTTTCCCTCTGGCGGGATGACGGCGGTGATGTAACAGAGACAGCAGACCCAGGAAACAATTTTGCGCAAGCCTGCTGTAACGCTTAGCTGCGTATTAATTAGGACTACTACCCCTAGCAGACATGCAGTAAACTGAAGACGGTCACAGGCAGCCCAAAAATAGTATTTTTCCCCAATTTTTTTGAAAAAGCCCACTGCCTATATAGCCTGGATATCTCTTTCCCTGCCTCACCAGTACTGGCCCTATACTCTGTACAATGACTGCAGACTGAGGACGCAATGCTCTGCACGCCCGATATACAAAAAAAAAAAAAATTGTGCAACACTGCTAAAAGCAGCCTCAACAGTACTGCACACTGTCAGATGTGGCCCTAAGAAGGGCCGTTGGGGTTCTTGAAGCCTAAAATCACTCCTAACGCTCTCCCTATAGCAGCTCCGGCATCAGCAGCACTTTCCCTGATCTCTGTCAGAATGCATCTGTGGCGAGCCGCGGGAGGGGCCGATTTATATACTCGGGTGACACCTGATCTCGCCAGCCACTCACTGCAGGGGGGTGGTATAGGGCTTGAACGTTGCAGGGGGAAGTTGTAATGCCTTCCCTGTCTTTCTATTGGCCAGAAAAGCGCGCTAACGTCTCAGAGATGAAAGTGAAAGTAACTCGAACATCGCGTGGTGCTCGCCTCTAGTAACGAGCATCTCGAATACGCTAATACTCGAATGAGTATCAAGCTCGGACGAGTACGTTCGCTCATCTCTACTTCTGACCCATTTAAAATTTGGTTAGAATCAGGTTGACTCGCACCATAGGAGGTCAACAATATCACTTGGCGAGGTCGCTCTATATCCCTAAATCGCCTCATCCCCTAACCCTATTTCCCCACTCTTCCCTTGTTAGTTTCTTATGTATATATTGATTTTTTGTTTTTTTTCTAATATTTGAGATGCAAATAATTACTCACCAGTTGATGCCATATGATATACTGATGTGATGGTATGACTAATCTGTAAAAGTGGACACTGTTGGGTCCTCCTGCTTAATGTACTGCATCGTGATTGTTTTTTCCGAAAACTCAATAAAATTGATTGAATCTAAAATCTTGCATTTGAGGGACTAGACAGAAATACTATAATGGCCCTGGTACATCGCATGACCCTAGTAGCTGCAATGCACAAATTATAAAAATTTACCCTGAGTTTCACTGCAAGCCCCATCTGGCAAATAATGGAAATAATGTATAGAAATGAACAGTCTTTCCCCCTCATTGCAGTTTCTGGTTTGTATTCATTCATCAAAACCGTTGCACAAGCCAACAACAAGCTTGAGATTCATCCAGAACGGATCGTTAATAAAATATAGCATAAAATGAACAATTACTTACAGGTTTAGGAAAATTTAGCATAAAAGTAATACATTGTAAATGTTCCATATGGCGGTTACCACAGAGTAATTAAAGAAAATTGACCCTCAATGGCAGCTGAATAGCTCTGGCATTGCACCAATATATAGAACAGGCCGCTTATGAAGTGTTTCCTAAGATCGTTCACAGCAGCTTTTGATTTCATACATTAACATTAGACACAATGGTCCCTCGGCTGACATCTGCAGTCCCCTAGAATACACTGTATGGCTATGTCATTGTCTACAGTATCTGCCAAAGGTCACATGCAACATTTGCATTTTGGAAATATTGAATTAAGCTTTATACTTAGTAACTAAGTAACTAAATAAGGAATGAGATAATTATTTTCCTACATTAAGAATATAATGGTAATGTAATCGCCATGGAGCGCATTTGAGGGAAAACTCTGGCAGAGCACGTCTCTCCCTTAATGCACCAATTTTCTAGGTAAAATACAATGGATTGTGTCTTGTTTGCCATCGGCTTCTCTATAGCAAGTGACTGTCGTGTATTAATTCAGTCCACCATTCCTTTTAAAGAAGGGACAAAGCAACAATAGCAATGCCTGTTTTTTTTCAATACTACATAAACCTGCTACCATTTTTCTGTCCCTCAGTTCCTAAGTTTTTGTGCATAGTTGAGTTGCTTGGCCTTGTTTCTACCTCGAATGTATAGCTTTTTGGCCACAATTCTTCCATGAAGACCACTTCTGGCCAGTTCTGAGCTGATGGCACTGGTGGACATCTTCTGATTTTGAAGGGAAGTGAACATGATGTGTCCTTCATCTGTTGCCCTAAGTTTCCTTGCCTGACCACTGCACCTTCAATCCTCAATGTTGCCTGTTTCTTTGTGGTTCTTCAAAAGAGCTTGAAGGGCACATCTTGAAACCTCAATCTGCTTTGAAATTGCCTTGGAGAGACCTTGCTGATTTAATATACCCACTTTGTGTCTTGTTGCTATGCTCAGTTTTGCCATGGTGTATGACATGTGATATGAAACTGTCTTCCACAACCTCCCCTTCGTAGTAGCTTGGCTGTTCCCCACCCAGTTTTAAGATTCCCACACAGCTGTTTTTGTTTTAATTAATGACTGTATTTCAACCTAACTATGAAAATAATGATCATTATCGCTTGTTTGGTATAACTGATTAATTATACATCTAGCTATAATCCTATGAAATCCCTGACTTTGTACAAGTGTACTTAGAAGAATTGATGCTGTTTTGAAGGCATTATAGAAATAGGGAGGGGGGATTCCCAATCTATTAGTTAGAATGTAGAACACAGGGGACTAGGCCAAATTCAAGTATTACTGGGCGGCCATTTATATATATACAGTCGAAACATCCCCATAAAATGTAAAATGGCTTTCCCCGCTAATAACAGCTGATTGCACGAGGTTTTCGACCAACTTGAGTTTAGAACAGGATTGCTTTAATAAGAAAACCTCTTCAACATGCTCCATAATATCAAAAAGGGCCAAAGTAAGCCAAGTCTGAACTCGCGACATAAATGAATACCACTCTCTATGCATTAATCAGAATTGTAATTACAAAGAGCGTTTCATCCCAGCTAGCAGATCCTATTTGATTCATGTTCTTACTCTTATATGTTTAGACTTTATAGCCGTTCATATGATTGTGTCAGCTGGAATACGGAGCCCGGTTCTGCAAATCAGCTTGCAAAGGCTTACACAGCCTGTCCTTATTATGTAGTAATATAACCAGAAGTCCTGTACCTCATTATCCTCCACGGAAAGCAGAATTTAAGTCAGATTCTAGAATACAGGCATCACTTTGTAATCTATTTATGTATTTCGGAACTATATCGTGTATACCTACACTTTTCTTCATATCCTTTTTTTGGCGGCGATTCCCAGCATGCGAGGGAATGCTCTTTCCTGTTAATGAGTTAGACGACTTCCAGGATCCGCGTACAAATAGTGTGGACGTCATGTACTGTAAAGTGAACAGGCCAAGTATTCCACAATACACAAGGCCAACAGAATCAAAAACTTGGCTTCAACTCGCTTTATATTGTGTCTAACCTTGATTAGCTCACATGGTATGCGGCATGTTAACTATTAGGTATTTATTATAAACCAGGCTATAGATGTGAGATTTTTTTGTCAGTGCATCCCAAAAATCTAATACCTATGATGTAGAAGATGAAGAATTAGAAAAGCTGGAACCTTTGTGCCTATGGGAGCTTCTATTGAACTAAACAGGTCCCAAAATATCAATTATGTCCCAATTGTTTTTGGAGGAAACAAGAGGTAACCCAAGCAAAAACGAGAAGGACATAAAAACTCAAAAGTTGACCCAAGTCGTGTTCACTTTCATGACACCAATGGTACAAGAAGAGAAGTGACAATCGTGTGTTACATCTTCCAAACGGCCAAACTCAGGAATTTAGACAGAACTAAGACGGCATTGCAGAACTAAGGAACTCAGACAGAATACGCACACTGAGAAACAGACTTCACACTTGCCAAACAGCGAACTAAGACGGAACACAGAAATAGCTAAACAAACTTCACACACAGACTTTAATACTCGCCGACAAGCAAACTCAGGAAAACTGATACATAACTGCAGGACTGAGAGACAGATTACATACTCATGGACAAGCATAAACAGACAGAAACGCAGGACTGAAAGATGTACTTAAAGGGGTTGTCCCGCGGCAGCAAGGGGGTCTATACACTTCTGTATGGCCATATTAATGCACTTTGTAATGTACATTGTGCATTAATTATGAGCCATACAGAAGTTATAAGAAGTTTTTCACTTACCTGCTCCGTTGCTAGCGTCCTCGTTGGAGCCGACTAATTTTCGCCGTCTAATGGCCAAATTAGCCGCGCTTGCGCAGTCCGGGTCTTCTTCTTTTCTCAATGGGGCTCCGTGTAGCTCCGCCCCGTCACGTGCCGATTCCAGCCAATCAGGAGGCTGGAATCGGCAATGGACCGCACAGAAGCCCTGCGGTCCACCGAGGGAGAGGATCCCGGCGGCCATCTTCAGCAGGTAAGTAAGAAGTCACCGGAGCGCGGGGATTCAGGTAAGCACTCTCCGGTGTTCTTTTTTAACCCCTGCATCGGGGTTGTCTCGCGCCGAACGGGGGGGGGGGGTTGAAAAAAAAAAAAACCCGTTTCGGCGCGGGACAACCCCTTTAATACTCGTGGACAGTCATAAACCAAAGACTGCCAAGTGCACAAAACACTCACCTGCACACTTGGCCAGATGGAATAACTATAGCATCTATGAGGTATTCGTTCGTATTTTGGCCAAGATAACTAAGCCCACGAACCCACTTCATGGGTCCTCATTGTCTCGCGAGTCCCTAGACTAATGAGACAACTAACTCCTGGAAACCTGCCTGCATGCGGGGTGATTGTCTCGATAAGGATGACCCTGCACTTGAACCTAGGGACCTACCTAATCCTGGATGACAAATGATCACAAGCAAGACACAGTTCACACTACATGTGTGGAAACCTGCACAAACACACAGGAACATGACACTGTTCATACAGAACAAACAGAGGGAAGACCAGCAGCCACAACAGAAGAGCTGGTGTATATGAGCAGCAGACCCAGGGGGTTGGTTGTCTGGAGCATTTCACACCCAGCCAGCTCAATCAACCCCACCTGTAGAGCTGAGCTGCTGGAAAAACATGTAGAACAGGTCGCAGCAGAACGCTCCAACATCATGGTTGCATGGCGTACAACCACAACTGGTCCTGGAGGGGTATGGGAGCTTGCCATCCACATTCAGTCTAGGAGCAGGCAGTAGGAGATACTTACATTGCATTCTGTAGGTTGACAGTCACAGATGTCAGTCAAAATTTGACTGTTCTCAGCAAGAGAAACCAAGTAATCTTGTAGATGTGATACCTTTAAAGGGGTTGTCCCGCGCCGAAACGTTTTTTTTTTTTTTAACCCCCCCCCCCCCCCCCCCGTTCGGCGCGAGACAACCCCGATGCAGGGGTTAAAAAAACAACCCGCACAGCGCTTACCTGAATCCCGGCGGTCCGGCGTCTTCATACTTACCTGCTGAAGATGGCCGCCGGGATCCTCTGTCTCCGTGGACCGCAGGGCTTCTGTGCGGTCCATTGCCGATTCCAGCCTCCTGATTGGCTGGAATCGGCACGTGATGGGGCGGAGCTACACGGAGCCGGCATTCTACACGAGCGGCCCCATAGAAGACTGCAGAAGACCCGGACTGCGCAAGCGCGGCTAATTTGGCCATCGGAGGCCGAAAATTAGTCGGCACCATGGAGACGAGGACGCCAGCAACGGAGCAGGTAAGTATAAAACTTTTTATAACTTCTGTATGGCTCATAATTAATGCACAATGTACATTACAAAGTGCATTATTATGGCCATACAGAAGTGTATAGACCCACTTGCTGCCGCGGGACAACCCCTTTAATGGCTAACAAAAAGATATGATGTTATGGCGAGCTTTCGAACCTACTCAGGGTTCTTCTTCAGGCTCTCCAATGGGAAAGATATTAGGCAGGCACAGACAATACTCAGCACTCCGAGGGCGGTGCTGTGGCTATGCTTTATACAAGGTATTGCAGCCCCTGTTGGGCTCTTTGTTAAACGCAGCCTGGCATGTGGCACACACATGAAGTAAGCAAAAGGGAACTCCAGGTCAGGTTAGATGTAGGTGCTGTGGTCTAAACTCTGAATAGGCATTGCGCAAACAAATGGAGTGATGCACTAGTTACTACTGGCCAGGGCTCAGATAGTTGTAAGGAATGGAGGATAATGTTCCAGAGCTCTGCGACCTGGGGATACTATCCATAGTTTGCAGGTGAGTTCATTGCTAGAAGACCTTACTTTGCTCTGTGGCCCGAGAATGATGGGGCGCAGACCTAAGTTTGCCACGGGACCCGTTGGGGGAGTACCAAAGTTTGCTGAGAGAACCATATGACTTTAGTTGCGCCAATGGATACAAGATGATAATGCTAACCACTGAGCCACCATGCTGCTTCAGAAATACAAGGCATCCTATATTTCTTTTGACTTAAGGGGAGTGTCTTTCCACATTATTTGACTTGGTGAGATAAATCTTTATGTTCTTCTGGCCCTGGTAGAGTGGTGTAGAGGTAGAGCAGTAAATCAGGCTACTAATCATATACAAGAATTCTCAAGTATCATAAAAAAAATGCAAAATTGACACTAATAGAAAAAGCAAATATGTCATAACTCACAAAAAAGAGTCTCCTGTCGAAACACAAAGAAGAACCATAGACAACAGAATTTCCTTCATTACCTTTTGTCTTGTCTGAATGGCTAACCTGTATACTGTGCATGAGACCATAATGTGTATATACCAAGAATTGATTAAAGAACTGTCAGTCATACAAAATGTTACTTTTAAGTAATTATTTCCCAATAGGAAGCAACATTATAGTAGTTGTAATCCGGTTTACATAGGAGGCATTATAATAATAATAATCTTAATTTGTATAGTGCCAACATATTTCGCAGCACTTCAGAAATTGGGGGAAATATACACAAAATGAGTCATGATATACAGTATTAAACTGATGTGAAGCTTGAACAATAGAGGTAATGTCCCTGCTTGCAAGAGCTTACAGACTATGAGGAAGTATACACATAGGATACTATATATATATATATATATATATATATATATATATATATATAATCTTTTTTCAGCCTCACATACTATGTTGCTATGTATGTATGTCCATCTAGCTCAGTATATTTCACCCTCCCCCTCCAATATTGATCCAGAGAAAGGCAAAAAAACTCCATGAGGTAGAAGCCAATTTTCTCCCTTTAAGGGAAAAATTCCTTTCCAACTCCAATCTGACAATTGGTATAATCCCCGGATCACCGACCCTTCTGAAGTAATCAGTGACTATAACATGTAATATTGTATCGCTCAAGAAAGGCGTCCAGGCCCCTCTTAAACTTTTTTATTGAGTTCCCCATCAGCACGTCCTCAGGCAGAGAGTTCCACAGTCTCACTGCTCTTACAGTAAAGAACCCCCTTCTATGTTGGTGTAGAAACCTTTTTCCTCTAAACGTAGAGGGTGCCCCTTGTTACAGTCACAGTCCTGTGTATAAATACATGATCGCAGAGACGTAACTTGAAGCTCCTGGGCTCCAATGCAAAACCTGTAACAGGACTCCCAACTATAATGATTTATTCATAGTACTGGGCTCCCTATATGGAGAAGAGAGGCCTTATGAAACCCCCAAGGTTCCTTGGCCCGGGTGCAACCGCATCCCCTTCATCCCATATAGTTACGCCAGTGCATGATGGGAGAGATCCCTGTATTGTCCCCTGATATATTTAAACATAGTTATTAGGTCGCCCCTAAGCCATCTTTTTTCTAAACTAAACAACCCCAACTTTGCTAACTTCTCTGGGTATTGTAGTCCGCCCATTCTATTTTTTAATTTAGTTGTCCGCCTTGGAACCTGCTCAGCTCTGATATGTCTTTCTTGAGTACCAGTGCCCAAAACTGTACACAATCGCGGAATCCGCTATTCCTACCCACAAGTGTGAGCAAACCGGCGAAAGTCAGTGCATTTCAATGCCCGCGTATGGACAAGTTCTGATAAAGGTCCTTCCTGAGTACCGGCACCCCAAACTGTCCACAATATTCCATGTGTGGTCTGCCAGTGAGTTGTAAAGAGGAAGAACAATGTTCTTGTCATGCGCCCCTAGACCTCTTTCATGCACCCCATGATCCTATTTGCCTTGGCAGCAGCTACCTGACACTGGTTGCTCCAGTTAAAGCTGTGTGAGTTGATCACCAGCCATGTTTGTGAATAAGCAGATAGGAGGTGCAGTGGGGTGTGTGGGGGATGGAGTGGGAAGAAAGTGGTCAGGTTTCCATGGAAGAGTATAGAAGCAGGGTAGAGAGAGAAGAGTTTAGATTAAGTAATATGGTAAACTTCCGTAAAAACATGTGGTGCAGACAACATGAGTGAGCAAGTGACCTAAATATGGGGAGTGAAGGAAAGGTCAGATTCAAATATG
The DNA here is from genome assembly GCF_035609145.1 of Eleutherodactylus coqui. Taxonomy (NCBI): domain Eukaryota; kingdom Metazoa; phylum Chordata; class Amphibia; order Anura; family Eleutherodactylidae; genus Eleutherodactylus; species Eleutherodactylus coqui. Next base: position 125,736,675 of record NC_089845.1, on the reverse strand, counting down.
ACCCCAAGACAGCGGGCGCTGACGAGAAGCTATGGTGGTATTACAGACTGAGATGGAGATGTCAGGCTTAGGTCAGTCAATAAAAGACAATTAAACACAAGAAGTTTAGTTTTAGAGAGATGACGTAGCATTAGAGATAGCAGTTACTGGCATTTTGTAGAAGCGAGGGTGTCATTTCACGAGAAGAAGTATATAATTGGGTGTCGTCAGCATGGAGATGGTATTAAAAACCAAAGCTATGTTAGTTTCTCCAATGGGAGACATGTAGATGGAAAAGAGTAAAGGGCAAAGGACCAAATCCTGAGGAATCCCAACAGCAAGGGGAAGAGGAGAAGTAAAGCTGGCAAACAAGACGCTGGATGAGCAGGGAATGAGGTACGAGGAAAACCAGGAGAGCTCAGTATCATTAAGGACAGTAGTACAGAGCATGTTTAGGAAGAGCTGGTAATTTATTGTTTTAAATACAGTAGCGATCCAGAAGAATCAGTAGAGTGGTCCCTATTAGATTTAGTTGCTAGGAGATAGTTATATTCTTGTACATAGGGACTAGAGATGAGCAAACTTTTAAAGTTCAGTTTAGCCAGTTCACCAACCCCCCTAAAACCAGTATTAAACACTATCTAAGAGCGTGGTGGTAGCTCTACTTCAAAGTGTGTGGCTCAGTAGTTAGCACTGTTGCCTTGTTTTACTGGAATCCTGGGTTCAACTCTGACCATGGGTGACATCTGCATGGACCTTGCAAAATTCCATGCAGATGTTGTCCTCAGTCAGATTTGAACCCAGGGCCCCAGCTCTACAATTTAGCCACTATGCTTCTTTTTACTTTTCCGAAGGAGAAGAACAAGAAACACAAAGAGAACATTCAAACTCCATGCAGATGTTGTTCTCAGTCTCATTTGAACCTATAACTCCAGCACTGCAAGACAACAGTGCTATTGACTAAGCCACCATGCTTCATCTTCTTTCGCTGGAGAAGGAGAAGGAGAAGGAGAAGAAGAATAAGGAACACAAGGTGAACATTCAAACTCCTTGCAGAGGTTCCTCCTGGTCAGATTTGAATTTAGGACTACAACAATGCAAGACAATTCTTCTAACCAGTCAACCACTATGCTGTATATTCTTTCCTCTTGTCCTTTCTACTGCAGAAGAGAAGAAGAAACAAAAGCAGAACATACAAACTCTGTGCAGATGTTGTCCTTGGTCAGAGTTTAACCTAGGACCCCATCGCTGATTGGCAATAGTGCTAGCCACTGAACGCTTTCTTCCTTCTTTGTCCTCCTGCTTCTTTCTCAGGAGGAGGGAGTAGGAGGAGAAAAAGGAGAATAAAATCTTTATCTCCCTTTTCTTCTCATCTTTATCTATCTTCTCCTTCTCACCCTTCTTCTTCTCCTCCTCTTACTCCCCCTTTCTTCCTCCTTCCTTGTCTTATTCTTCTCCTACTTTGTCTTCCCTTTCTTCTTTTTCTCCTTCTCCAGCAAGAGGGAGGAGGATGAAGTAGTAGTAGTATGATGGCTGAGTGGTTAGCATTGTTTTGCTGCGCTGGTGCTCTAGGTTCAAATCTGACCAAGAACAACATCTGCATAGACCTTGTATTTTCACTTGGTGTCTCTTGTCCTCCAGAAAGGAAAAGAGGCATGGTGGCTCGGCTCAGTAGATAGCATGGTTGCCTTCCCATGCTGGAGTCCGTGGTTCAAATGGGGTCTTACAAAGTTCATGCAAATGGTGCCCGTGGTCTGTTTTGAACCTGAAACCCCAGAGCTTTAAAGCAACAGTGCAAACCACAGAACCACAATTCCTAAACGGGAGTGGGGGGGGGGGGGGATATTATATGATCTATACTCTACATAGGGGGCAGTATTATAATAGTTATATTCTTATGGGCCTCACGTGGTGCAGAGTGCGCAGAAAGCAGTCCTAAGCTCTTATTCATGACCTGAAGGTTGCAGGCTCAATCCCCACATGGTTTAGTTAGCTGGCTCAAGGTTGACTCAGCCTTCCATCCTTCCAAGGTCAGTAAAATATACCCAGCTCATTGTGCATTATTATAGTAGTTATATTCTTGTACGTAGGAGACAGTATAATAATATTCTTGTATATAGGGGGTGGTATTATAGTAATTATATTCTTGTTTTTATTTCTTGATCATTTTAGTTCTGAACATTTTCTATAGCATGGATGTTAACAAGTATTATGGGATCATTAATCATTTTCCCCAGTCTCTTACAGGAGGTGGCCCCTTGGTTCTTTACTGTTCTTTGTTTTCCCACATCTACGTATTTTATTTCCCCTTACAACATTTTAGAACTATATAAATAGAGGTACCTGGCTATGCATGGTATCCCAGCCCAATGGGATTATGGGTTTGAACAGACTTCAGATTTGTATTCTGACTTACTGGATATTACAATATCATCGCTATGACTTTACTTTAAGACTCGGAAACAACTGTTCTCAATTATCTTCTCTTCCCAGAAGGCTTTTTACCCTCTGGCCACGCAAGAAAACATAATTGAATCTTTCAAATTTGCAAACCCCATGAAAAGAAGGTTTTCAAGCTTCCCTTAATATTAAACAAATACAGCATGTGTTATTTTACCAGTCCATTTACAATAGATGTTGGTGAGTGGAATATTGGTGGTATGGTAACGCTTGTGGTTTGGCAACTGCACGCTTCATCTGCATCAATTTTCTTCAATATGGTTACTGGACAATGTTAGGGAAGAAACATCAGCTAATTGTAACAGTTTCTATTGTGATAAAACATTATAAATATTCTATTCAGCCATTTCATAGTAGTAGATAATATTATCTGTGTTCTGTGCGATATCGTTGCATTATTTTGCATCGATATTGCGATTTTGGGTCGCTACAAAGTTTGTAATGCTCTTTTGCCCTGGATTTTTTTTTGCGGGGGGGGGGGGGGGGGGGAGGTTGTTGAAACGTAATCCTTACCCCAAAAATTAACCCTAGCCGCATAAAAAAAAAAAACATCACCTAACAGGCGCTGTCCACTCTGCTGCACCTCTCCTCTGCAGATGGCTGTGATTGGTTCATCGAGTGCTGCAGTGATTAGCTCAGCCGCAGCGCTCGAGAACCAATCAAAGCCAGCACTTTCTGGAGGCGGGGTTTTTTAACCCCTGACCAGGAAGCGGTGGCTAAAGACTACAAATAAGTGCCGCGAAACTGCCGGAGGAGATGTGCGGCTGAGAGGACAGCGCCTGTTAGGTGATGTATTGTTTTTAAAAGGTTTTTTTAATGTATCTAGGGGTAATTTTAGGGGAAACAGTAGGATTTCCTACTGTAAAAGTTGCATCGCACCACACGAAAACCACGCTTTCATGTGATGTAACACAAATGAAGGCTCCATAGGGAAACATGGGTTACAGATAGAGATAAGCGAATGTACTCGGTAAGGCCGATTTCGCAATCGAGCACCGCGATTTTCGAGTACTTCATTACTCGGGTGAAAAGTACTCGGGTGCGCTGTGGGTGAGCGGGGGGTTGCAGAGGGGAGTGGGGGGGAGAAGGAGAGAGAGAGAGCTCCCACCTGTTCCGCGCTGCTACCCCCCGCTCCACCACGCCACGCCCCGCCCCACAGCGCCCCCGAGTACTTTTCACCCGAGTAGTGAAGTACTCGAAAATCGCGGTGCTCGATTGCGAAATCGGCCTTACCGAGTACGTTCGCTCATTTCTAGTTACAGAACAATGCAAATCACGGCAATATTCAGCAACCCACAATTTTTTTTCTCGAAATGTAGCAGCCTACAAAACATCGCTAATGTGAAGGAATCCATTGGAAAGCATGGGCTTCACATACATGCGATTTGTAGTGCTGTCGCATCTCGAGAAGATCGTGTGATTTTGTCGCCCATGTGAAATCAGCCTCTAACCTATTTAAAAAGCAAATTGGGTGTGAGATACTGGAGGGTCGCTATATCGCCCCAGGTTCCGCTACTACGCATAAGGGGACTGAAGGAAGGTCACGTCTCGCTCCCAGACGTAAGAAACCAGGAGCGTAATGTGGTCTCAAGCAAGCAGTTGCTGGAGATATGTTCTTTAAAAAATATCCGGGCCTGGTTTTTTTGGAATGGATGGCAGGTTGGTAGTTGGGCTGTCCATTCCACTTCCTCCACTCCAGGTTGTGGGCGAGGCCAATCAGCACCTGTGCTGAGGCTGAGCCAGGCTATGGCTAGAGATAAATAGCAGTGTGCACGGACACAGGGGGGAGGTAAGATGGCTGCTGGACACTGGCAGCCTGTGTGACTAGCTGGAGAGAGAGACCCTGCTGTGCGGTGCACCTGCTAAGTGCGACCGGATCAGGCCGGGACGGCCTGATAGCTGGATCTGGATCTGGATCTGGATCTGGATCTGGATCTGGACTATTGTTTGTTTGGCTGAAGCTAAGGTTGGACTTTTATGTTGCCGTTTTGCCTGAAGCTAAGGTTGGACTTTTATGTTGCCGTTTTGCCTGAAGCTAAGGTTGGACTATTTATGTTGCTGTTATATAAATAAAATGCAGGTCACGCTTGCTTTGGACTGCATCCGCTGGTGTTCCATCTCCTATCGCGAAACCCACATGCTACCAAGCTAATCTCCCATAGTGGTAAAAAGAATTATCCACTGTGCCTCCCTCGACAATGGGGTGCAGCTTATTGGAAAAGGGCGGGGTTTAAATATGACAACTTGTTCGAAACTGCACCAAGTTTTGACACAAAGGAAGCCAACCAATAAGTGGTATAAAGGTAGGCAAAATGGGATTATTTAAGATGTCCTGTAGGCCAGAATTTTTAGGTCCAAAAGTCACAATTTTAATTTATTCATCAAAACTGCGACTTTTCAGGCATTAACAGCACGCTGCCACTTTTCCATAACGTGGATGTGGCACAGCTTTAGAGGATATGGCTGTTAGCTCTGCTTCATTGACTTCTTTGGGTATATTGTAACATAAGCAGAGGTAATCACAGATGAGATGCAGTAATGCCTGCAGTTTGAGTCTCCTCTAGCCTATGGGCAGAAAAATCTATGAAAATTAGCCACTTTCACTGGATTGACAAGCAAGATCTCTGATGTGATCCATCCTGCTGATGTGAAAGAGGAAATCATTATAGCTTCCCCGAGGAACAAAATCCTACAGATGAAAAAGAAAAATAACATCTGCAAGCTTCCTTCGTTCAATACAAGCTATGACATGGCCTATTTTGGCGTTGAGGACCAAGCGATTTTTGGTATTTTTCCATCTCCATTTTTCAAAAGCCATAACTTTTTTATTTTTCCGTTGACGCGGCCGTATAAGGGCTTGTTTTTTTGCATGGCAAGCTGTAGTTTTATCGGTGCCACTTTTGGGTACATAGGCTATATCATAAAACTTTTATTATTTTTTTTTATAACAGGGAGAGAAAACGTATCAATTCTGACATAAATGACACACTAAATTTTTTCTGCGGGTCGTTACGGTTACAAAGATACCAAAATTCTTATATTTTTTTTAGGTTTTTAAACTTTTTTGCAATAAAGTCTTTTTTTTGGAAATCTTTTTTTTCTCTATAGCTGCATTCAAAGTCCTGTAACTTTTTTATTTTTCTATGTACGGAGCTCTATAAGGGCTTATTTTTTGCGAGACGAGCTGTAGTTTTTATTGGTACAATTTTGGGGAATGTACGGCTTTTTTTATCACTTTTATTGCATTGTTTGTGAGGCAAAATGCTAAAAATTAGCATTTTGCCTCCGTTTTTTAGCGTTTTTTTTTTAAATGCTTTTTGTTGTACAAAATAAAAAGCATGTTCAACTTTTTGTACACGTCGTTACGGATGCGTCAATACCCAATATGTGGGGTTTTAATTTTTTTTTTTTACCTTTTTTTTATGCTAATATTAGAAAAAGCATAAAGGGTTTTTTAACATTTTTTTTTTTTTACACTTTTCTTTTTTTTTACATTTTTTCTTCACACTATTTGAGTCCCTCTGAGGGACTTGCAGCACTGTGCCTATGATCGCTGTCATAAGGCATGGCAGAGCTACTGCTCTGCGATGCCCTATCGCTTATACAGCAATCATAGGCATAGGCAATACAGGACGCCAGTGTCTGGCGTCCTGTTGCCATGGTGACAGGCCGGGCTCTCGCGATGACATCGGGAGAGCCGGCCAGAGTGAACTCTTATCGCGGCAGGGAAGGGGTTAACAGCGGGGGGGCACATCTCCGATGTCCCCCCGCTGTTACAGCGGGACGCCGGCTGTGACTGACAGCCGGCTCCCGCTGCGGGATAGAGCGAGGTCAGTCATGATCTCGCGCTATCCCGATGACGTACCGGTACGTCATTTTGCGCGAAGTACCAGGCTCCCATGACGTACCGGTACGTCATGGAGCGGGAAGGGGTTAATGTTGTCCAATACTAGGAGCATCATGTAGCACAGTATGTGAAATGTGCGCCTAATCATTAAAAAACATGGTAAAATCTGTTTAGTTTTGGAACCAAGTTTTTGACATCTGCATAAAAGTTGAGTAACCACATTATATTACTTACTTGGTAATGAGTAATGGTTCCTTGACACAGGAAGACTACCGGGTGCGTAAATGCCCAACAGCCACCCCATGGATTAGCGCTTGACTGTTGCTCCTGTGCTTTAAGTGAATGCAGGCGGAGTGGCTGAGGATTGCTCCGACTCGCCTGCCGCCATTCTCATTAAACAAGAGTTGCTCAAACATTGAGCGTCTCCTTTTTACACGGCCCCGATAGTCGCCTGGTTTTTAGTTTTGCTAAAACCCAAGTGACCCGACAAGTGAGTGATTTCACTCTCAGTGCCCTGTTGACGGCCGCATGGACATGGGACGATTTGTGCCCGAATTAGCTGATTCCAACAAGAACCCAAGTGATAATTGCCCTGTGTAAATGTATCTTTGCAGACTGTGTTGTACTGCAGAGCTGTATTCACAATTCTCCCCACATGCATTGCTTATTCAGTGTCAGCTCAGAGATTAGAAACGCTCTTTTCTCCTTAGGGAGAGCAACTATATACTATAAACTAAGTGAGGAGACTCAAATGGCCACGCACGCTCTTCTGGGTAATATGCAAATAAGGGAGATGGAATAAATCCTCCACAGTGCCACCTATTGAAAGGCAGCATTCCTTCGAGTCAAAGTGGGACTTTTTATACAAGTCTTGTTACAATGACTGGGAATCAAAAGCAAAGCCAGACTCCATGTACATACAGCTGTTTCCGGGTTATTGCCCATCATCAGTGTACAGTAGGAGTCTGGCTTTTGCTAGTGAGAGGCCTGTCCCTGTCCCAGGCCTCTCACTAGCAAAAGCCAGACTCCTACTGTACACTGATGATGGGCAATAACCCGGAAACAGCTGTATGTACATGGAGTCTGGCTTTGCTTTTGATTCCCAGTCATTGTAACAAGACTTGTATAAAAAGTCCCACTTTGACTCGAAGGAATGCTGCCTTTCAATAGGTGGCACTGTGGAGGATTTATTCCATCTCCCTTATTAGCTCAGAGATTGTTATGCTCATTCTCATACTGAAATGTTTAGTCTTTACACCAAGTATTATTTAGGCGGGAAAAATGAATTTGCCTTCTGCATTATAGAAGCTTTGCTAACCTATTAGGGGTTATATCTGCTGAAGTGTCAATCAGTTGTTTTAAGGATCATTAGCATTCTTTAAAGTCAGCCCTAAGAGATAGATATGAGATAGATAGAGATATGGGAGAGAGTTAAGGCCTTTTTAGACACAACGAGAATCGCTCAAAAATAGCTCAAAGCCGTCTTTTGAGCGATTCTCGTTCTGTCTAAATGCAGGGACATCGTGCAGTTTTCGTGCACGAGTCGTTTAGCGCTGAATTGTAGCTTGCTGAAATTGAGCAATCAGCTGTTATCAGCGGAGCAGGCTGTTATCAGCCAGCTGCGCTGATAAGATTCTCTCTGCTAGTTTTTCCCTGTGAATTCACAGTGGGGACATTGACAGTCAGAGTGGTAAAGCATACAGCTGTTTATTTATGCAAAGCAGCTGTATTCTTCTATTAGCGGTCGCGGCTGTGTCCTGCTACGGCTGCATATCCTATAGTAGCTAATCAGATACTATAAAGTATGCAAAGATGATCACTCAAAACTGTCACTCAAACTATTGTTTGAGCAACTTTTAAGCAATCATTTATCAGTGTAAATATGGCTATAGACAGACAGACAGACAGACAGACAGACAGATATGAGAGATATAAGAGAGTTAGATATGAGATAGCTAGATATGAGATAGATAAATGGATGGATTGGATATGGACAGATGGATATGAGAGATAGATGTGAAAGAGATATGAGAGAGATAGATAAGAAAGAGAGAGAGAGATATGAGATAGATAGATATGAAAGAGAGAGAGAGAGCAATAGATATGAGAGAGATATTCAGGAATTCATAAATTCCGCCTCTACAAAGTGATGGCTGTGATTGGTTCATTCAGCGCTGCATTGATTGGCTGAGCAGTGGTGGAAGAACCAATCACAGCCATCGCATTGGTTCATCCAGAGCTACATTGATTGGCTGAGCAGCGGACAAAGAACCAATCACAGCCATAGCTTCTTGGAGGTGGGATTTATGAATCCCGTAACCAGGAAGGGATGTTGTACGAGCACCTAAGGACTGTGGGAAATGTGCTGAACCTCTAGAGAGCAACAGGAGAGACCTGGACTGCGCCTGCTAAGTAATGTATTTTTTAATGTAGTGTAATTAGGGCTTATTTTTGGGGTATGGCTTATATTTCAAGCCTCCCCGAAAATTAGACTAGGGCTTATTTGTGGGGTAGATCTTATATTTGGTGAAACAGGGTAGATATGAGATAGATGGATGAATGGATGGACAGAAAGATATAGATGGACAGACATATGAATATGAGAGAGATAGATATGTGAGAGATACAAAGATATGAGAGATAGATAATCGTTTTTTTTTCCTGACCCAGTCATTGCCAATACTTTACTGTAGGAAGGCAGTATATAAAACACACTGGGATATATTTAGTCAGTCCAGTATTTTAGACATTAGTAAAGGTCGTGTTGTCATGTAGTGTACCAACTGTATTAAGAGTCAAAAGTCTCAATACATTTAGCACGTTTTGGGCCGTCCATGCACCAAACCTTAAATCTAAGCCGGGTAGCAGTTGGTGTAGGGTTCAGCTATAATTTATGCCAGTTTCTAGCATAAATTATAGTAAATCTGACAAACTGTCCATGGCCGTGCCTCCTTTTTACCAAGCCCTGTCCATTTTAGAATAGTGGCGGAGACCGTCATAAAAAAAAAAAAAAAAAGCAAAAAATTTTGGCGTGCTTTATAACTTTTTATTTTTACACATTGGAAAACCTAATAAAAAGGCTCCGAGATACTTTTCAAGTCATATCATGTACATTTCATTGTTTACTCTTTCCCATATACGAGGAAGTCTTCGTACAGTAAATCACTATGATCCGTTTCTCCTGGTTTTCTTTTATTTACTCTTCACTTATATACCGGAGGTTGAAGGCTTTAAAGCTAAGAATCGCACATCAGGAAATCAGGTTCCCTCCAAGTCCAGGGTTCTGCAGTCATTTTTCAGTAAGTCATACCGCTGGGAGTCCTAGGGGGAAATGTAGCGACTCCCTCACGTTCTGTCCGCAGTTCTATGCCTGAAACACGCTCATTATAGATTTGTTATTCTTTCTGTGTAACCAGACTTTGTGCTCCAGGAAACGGAAATAAATGTACTTACACTGAAGCGAAAAGCGCATCGGTGAAGGTTCAGATGTTGGACAGCAAGACAAAACCTAATATAAGACCCAACTTAGAGGACTTGCTGCTAACGTCTTGGTACTGGATATTGTTGGACATCTTCAGTGATCTTATGGGGTACATGCTTCGATAGGTCACAGCTATTTTGGTGGCATGAAGGGAACCTACACACTGTTAAGAGCTTTGAATGTTATGGCTGATCGATGTACAGTATAGATCTAAAATGTAAAATTCTCACATAAAATATGGTAATTAGCAAAAGTAGCCCTGGACATTCCACTCTGGTCAGTCAATGTGCACAGGCATTTCTAAAGCTGAGCTGGAAGAGGGTTTTCCCAATGCTCAGCTCAGAAAGATTGCTTACTTGCTTCATCTCATGGCTGATGGCAGTATAGAAACATTGGTTTGCATTGAGCATGTGAATGACCCCAGGACATTCTCACTATGGTGGTTTAATGGATGTTCACAACTTAGTCAGCAGTCCTAGGTCAGATGTTTAAGAATTTGTTCGTCTTTAGAAAGAACATGATACTTTCACCTAATCAGTGATGATGGCTCTGGGTTGAGGACATGTGGCTCTCATATGTCTGATGTGTGGCCCCCATGTCTGTATCGCACCATTTGTATTTTTCCCAAATATCTGAAGATTAATTTTTAAAATTTTCTTTGCCTTTTTTTACATTTTTGTCTTAAAAACAGCTACATAAAAAACCTACAGGGGCAATAACTAGAAAAGCCCCCTAGCTTTTAAATGTGACCCTCTTTGAGCATAAACATTTACCAGACCCATGTAAAAGTTCAGGCAAGGACACATTTTCCTGTCAAATTGTACTTTAACGAAAAAAATTAGGCCGCTCACCGTGTGCTTACTATTATAAGCTGTGTAACAAACAACTGAGCAGTGATATGTTACCCAAGACCAGACCCCCAAATTATATTGCATACTTATTATAGTCATTCATATTACTTTCATAGTGTCGCTTAACAAAACCCACTTTGCCAAGACTGACATTAGCTACACTATATAAGAGCCAAATAATACTGCTATGTCATGATCAAACATTACCGCCAGTTACTGACTAACACCACCATACTGTTAGTGCATATATACCACTACAAAGAACATTACCAATTATAACACTACATAAGGGCCAAATTATACACCCAGATCGTGACCACATAATACCACAACAGTGTTACTGAAAAAAGCATTATGCAAATACCAGTATTTCCCCCATTCAGTGACCCTATAGCAATACATACCAACTCTGCACAGACATATAAGTAATTACTAGAGATGAGCGAGCGTACTCGGAAAGGCACTACTCGCTCGAGTAATTTGCTTTATCCGAGTATCGCTGTGCTCGTCCCTGAAGATTCGGGTGCCGCTGCGGCTGACAGGTGAGTCGCAGCGGGGAGCAGGGGAGAGCGGGCGGGAGAGAGGGAGAGAAAGATCTTACCTCCATTCCTCCCCGCTCTCCCCTGCAGCTCCCCGCTCCGTGCCGGCACCCGAATCTTCAGGGACGAGCACAGCGATACTCGGATAAAGCAAATTACTCGAGCGAGTAGTGCTTTTCCAAGTATGCTCGCTCATCTCTAGTAATTACAGTACCGTTATATCCAGTGATAACAGGTGTCATTTGCTCTCTCCTTTCTTCTCCATCCAGCCCTGACCACCATGATAACTTTTCCATAACTTTTCTCTGCAGAATTTGACACACAGACGTCTTTGACTTCTCAATTTTCCAGTGACCTGGCTTAGGTTTTCAAACCTCCACACAATCTCTCCATCCATAGGGACCTAAGCTACCTGTGGTGCCCATTACAGCATCAGTATTCTCCTTTTTTTTCTCTCCCTGTAGACCCCACACAGTGCCACTTTTAGTGCCCTCCGCACAGTTATAGACTCTTCTTTAATGTCCCCAACTAGTATTAATGCCCCTCATGGCCCCATTCCAATATAATGCTCCTCATGGCCTCCATTAAATAATAATGCCCCTTGTGGCCCTATTAAATAAAAATGCTCCTTATGGCTCCATTGAATAATAATACCCTATTATGGCCCCATTTAGTAACAATGCCACTAATGGCCCCATCTAGTAATAATGCCCCTTTTGCCTCCATTAAATATTACTATCAAAATACTAACTACCACCTGTCCGTGAGTGAGTTACATGCTCCGCCGCTGATCATATGACGGTAACGTTATCAAAGGTCCTAAAACATAACACATGCAGAGCCAAACAGCAGCCGTGTGCTTACAGGACCTGTAATGATATCACTGTAATGTGATCAGTTACCTGGGCTCTGTGTCCGCCCCTGATCACAATGCGGTGACATCACAGGTCCTTCATCCCTGTGCAGATTACAGGCGGACTACATCCTCTACAAACCCCCGCGGTCTCAGTTACGATGGAATACTAACAACCACCTGTCTGTAAGTGAGTGACTGTGTGAGTTACATGTGAAGATGTCACCATCATGGGATCAGTCATCGGGGCTCTGATCTCCGCCCCTAATCACATGATGGTGACGTCATCACAGATCCTTCACTTTATTAAAAATCCATGGCACTGTCCCGCAGCTATTAGGTTCTATAGAACCTAATAGCTCAATGTTCACACTGTGGAATTCCACCGAGGAATTCCGCAGCATGAAAGATAACACAGCATGCTCTATTTGCCGCGGGAATATGCGTGTCTGGCTTCCATCGTAGTCAATGGAAGCTGTCTGTCACACTATACTTCTGCTGCGACGGTGCGTCAGGCGGAATGCGCACAGTGGATACGGGAGGTGAATATGCTGTCCTGGGAGGGGGGGGGGCGCCGTGATGGACTCCGCTGCGATATTCCGCTGGCGGAGTCCGCCACAGCTGTGGACATTTAGCCCCAACTCCTAGTAAAGACAGTTTATTGTAATCCTGCCTTGGTGATATTGTCGCTTGTCCTCCTGCACCTCATACAGTGGCACAGGCTGTCCTCTCCAGCAAGCCTTGTGATCAATGAAGATAGGCAGAATTGGAATGGGATGTACATAAGATAATTGTCCCTTATCTCAATAGGAGTCTCTAGGACATGTGTTGGACACTTTAAATTTAAGTGCAATTAATATTTTGACACTGATGTTATAATCTCTGCTATGTCCATTATCTAATAATGATATATGAGATATCCAAAGCAAAGAGCAGCAAGAAGGAAAAAAAAAAAAATCTAATATTGGCCAGGCAGATGAAATGCATAATGACAATTTCAGATCTCGCTGCTCTCTATTGTTGCCTGGTTTCCAAGATATTCGTAGAACTGGATTCGTAGACTGAGCTTTACTGTGTTGTGGGACGATGTGTCATGTTCCTGAAACTCAGCGTGCAGCAGATCCAGCTGTGTTCACATGCCACTGGATGCTAGAATGTAACTGGAAACACATTGACACGAGATGAGTCACTGGATGTGACGTACTCCTTGCACAAGTCATCGAATTGATGTCACTGACCGTACTGTCTATGTCACTGAATGCTGCTGATAAATGTAGTTCAGTATGTATAAATTAAAAAAAAAACACAATTAAAAACCCATAAATATTAACTAATGGTTACAGACTTTTTTCTTAATTGAAACAATACACTTGGCTTATTGGCCAAATGGGTGCTCTTACTGAGGGTGGTCTCGCTTAATGATTGATAGCTATTGATGTAAGAACATATATAGAGAATGACTCATAAGCCCAGAGTCAGAAAGAATTTAACCCTTTCCAATCCACTGTCTGACGTCTGAAGACATTCTGATTAAAGGCTGTACAGCTCCGATGTTGGAAGATGTCCGGCAGGGTATTCTTATTGTATATTACCAGCCTCTCTGTTGTCGGGGGCCTCTCTAGCATGTTCCATACTGTAGTACTGGCTCTAGCCAGCAGATGGCGTCATTGTATAATGGCAGAAAGCGAAAGCCCCCTAGGAAACCCTAAATCCAAAATTGGATTGCAAAGGGTTAAAGAGGGTTTCTGGAAAATGAAGCTTTCTCCATACGACCGGCTGCTACTGGTGCTTGCTGGTACATGCACATTTAATTATGCCATACTGGGTCAACCAAAGCAAGAGCTGTTCTTTGTAGACGTGGCTACGTTTGAGTAGGGCATTCGCCTTGATGACATTCAATAGGGCCTATGGATGTTGTAACTACGTACCTTCAATTTTATTCAAAGTCACACAGAGATTTTTGTCTTATGGATTCCTTAAGAAATGTGAGGACAAAAGTAATTGTTTGCTCCAATGTAATCCATATAGAGGCATCCGAACCAGCAGGAACTATGTGTGCCGCCAACCAGGGTCTGTGACTTGCTGTGTGCAGAGGGCCATGTCTCCTGGGATAGAAGGCCATGGTGGAAAGGAGAATTTTGCATGTAATGTGGAGTGTTTATACATGTATATTCATGTGTTATTTAAATACTCACTGTGCTGTGGGAATGAAAGGATAGCACCCAGGAAAAGTGTACAGAGGGAGCTAGATGTTGTGAAAGGTCCCACGTTCTTTTTCATGTATACTGACATGCCAAAAGTCATGGGACAGGAATTAATATTGTGTAGGACCCACTCTAGCATGACAGTGCAGCAACTGAACATAGCATCCATTCCATAAGTGGACGGAAAACAACTGGAGGGATGTTGAGCCATGCTGTCTTGATATCTACCCTGAACTCTGCGGTATTTGTAGGTGCAGAATCTCAGGGGCGAATGTACCTCTCTTTACAGCATCCCATAAATGCTTAATTGGGCTCATGTCGGGAGAACAAGCCATACCATTTGTAGAAATTCTCCAGAATACCATGCAAGCTGATTCTTGACAATTTTTGGGCCTGATGAAGGGCTGCAACTGGTCACCAAACAGTGAAAAGTAGCAGACAGCGGTCAATGATGTATTTTGGTGGACCAGTGGACTCAACCCATACCATGAAAACACACCTCACACCAGTACAGAAGCACCACCAGCCTGCACAGCACCTTGTTGACAACTGGGGTCCATGACTTCATGAGGTCGCAGTGTGCCAGATGGTACGTAAATGGTGTGAGTGGGAGTTAGCTAAACTGGTATCACAGTGACTATCCCCAATGTTTCCCAAATAGCAACGTCTGCAGTGGAGTAAATGGCTAAAGATGACTTGTGAAATCGCTGGGAGCTGTGTCTGCAGTTGCAAGCATTGGCCACTACACATAAGTTGGCATGGAGACTTCCGCTGCTTCAGCTTCGACCTCTGTGTAATTGCGGCGCTGACAGCATGAGCCCGCTCAGCTGAACGGTCGTCAGACTCCAGCCGATCAACTATTGATCAATAGTATTCTCCTTGGAAAATCCCTTTAAACAGTTGCAGTGAGGTAGACAGGAGAATATAGGGCGGTGAGATGACAGTCTTGATTAAGAGGAGGTTTTCTGCGGTAGTATTGACTATGGCGCTGGCTTAGTCTACTAACTGCACTCTTCTAAATGACTGTTTAATTGGCTCTTCTAACTGACTTCCCACTTGGGACTTTCCCTTAGCTCTCTCTCCTCCAATCATAGGCTCCCTCTCATCTGTCACCCTACTATCTGCTAGCCAATCCTAAAATTCTTCTCTTGGTGGAGACTGGACAGTAGGGATTAGAACTGCTGGAAGGCAATGAAAATAGGTTGGTTGTTACTGGGCAGATTTACCTGTAGTTAACCATTTAAGGCCCAGGGGAGTGTCTGAAGTACCTCAAAACAGTGTCTCTATGGGTTCCTACACATGAACCCTACCATAAGCTGGTACCATGATTCATCAGACCACACCACATGTTGCCAGTCCTCTAGGCTCCAGTTAGCAACCGCACAAGCCCAGTTAGGTGCTGCATCTGGTGCAAGAGTGTTAAAACAGGCGCTATGGTGGTTCTTCTGCTCCGATATTACAGGGAAGCTATATAATGCAGCACTGACCTATGGGATATGTATGTGGGGCCTCCTGCATTGAATGTGCATGTGATTTCTGCTGCAGTTGCTTGTTTACACAGACAGTTTTAGCCAGATTTCACTGGTCACGATCATTAAGCACCCATGGGTGGTGTAACAGTTTGTCCTCCAGGGGAGGGGCTGCGGCGACACACTGAACTTCAAACGTGCGTAAACTCAACTTCAGGCTTTATTTGGCATGGCACACTCCAAATAAAAAGCAACACAAAGTCCTTATAATCCAACAAGGTGCACCACACAGGGTGCTCAGGCCCACACAGATGGTATTCCCACCTTAGGCTGTCAGGCTGTATGCCTCTCCTCAGGCTGTCAGGCAGAACACAAAGTCCATATACACACCCCACCTGGGTGTTGAGGTTAGGGTGGTCATCCCTGTTAACCTCGCCTTTCCTGGTCTGCGCTAGATCCTGGGGCTAACAGCCCTTCCAGCTCCGCTGAGCTGTCTTTCTGGCTCTCTCAGCCAACATGTCCCCTGACTGTGGCAGGAATGCACACTTATATCCCACTTCCTGACCACACTTGTGGGTGTTTTTCTTTTTCTCAGGCACCAGAATGCCTGTCTGTTGCCCCCTACAGGCCATTCTCTGTAGTGCACTTCTATAGTGGCCACTGCGATGTCCACTGCAGGTGGTAATGCCTTCTATAACGTTTTCCCGGTATACACATAAAATGGTGTATTGAGGAATGTTAAATGCTTATACTCATAAATCATAACTGGAGTGGCACATCCGTCTGGCAACCACTATCATACCTTGTTCGAACTCCAATAATTAATGTTATCTTTGCATTAGCACTGTGGTCATTGTTCAACCTCACTCACTAGATAATATATCACAACTTATAAAAGTGTGAGTGCTCTCAAGCCACCATCAGGGGTAACACCACTCCATAATCAATTTACATGCTGCTATCCCATGACTTTTGGCATGTCAGTGTATAAGAGCAGAGAAACATTTTAAAGTCATAAATGACTTAGGGGGTGACCTATTTTAATACCTAAGGTATTAGACAATCAGTGCCTATAGGCTCTGGTACTGCAGGATCCTGTACTGTGCATGTGCATGAGTCCTTAAATAGGCTGTCCAGGATAGACCATTTGGATAGCTCATCAATGGTAATCGGAAAGGGTTTGCTGCCTGGGACACCAACTCATCAGCTGTGCACACAGCTGATTTCTGCCGGAAGCAGACAGCTTCATTTCTACTGCAGTGGCCCGGCTTGATATTACAGGGAACGTTTCCATTGACGTAAACTGGAAATTTGCAATATCAAGGCAGGCCACTGCAGTGGGCACAGAGCTGTCCACTTGCCTGATGAACTGCTGATTGGTGGGTATTCCCGCCAATTAAATGTTGAAGTGAATGGGAATTTTTCCTGTAATACCAAGTTGGGCCACTGCAGTGGGAACAGAGCTGTGTGTTTTCTAAATGCATCATGAGCGCATTGGCCTGACAAACAGCAGATTGGCAGTGGAGCCCCACCAATCTACTATTGATTGACTATCTCGAAGATATGCCATCAATAGTTTAAAGCTGGAAAACCCCTTTAAGAACTCATGCACATGCATGTGCCTGGTGCTTATTGTCTGGTACTTATTTAGACATTCTGTAACATGATATTATTTTTATGGCGTTACCTCTTCATATAACCCTCTGTGTTTTTCGCAGGAAATCATTGAAAATTCGGTGCAGACCTTGTATTATTATATTTAATGCTTTAAATTGGGAATCATGATGAAACAAGATCCATGCTCTAAATAAATACCGTCGGGTTCCCCGGAGGTTGCATCATAAGCTTGACCCATATCTTTGTTTTCCAAAGAAACATTTCTTTAATTGCCTTCGATTTGATTTTCATCTTATCTCAATTGGAATTTTACAATAACAAACATTTTTTTTTAGAACTCGATTGGTCCCAGACTTCCATTTCAGCAAGTTATCCACAAGTTCCAAACAGGCCTGGAAAACTAATTTGCGGTATATGTTTATTTACTGTATGTACATATACTTTTCATTGTGCTTAAGCTTGGTATAAAAGTATAACAATTTAACAAAATTATAATATTTTGATGCAAATTTCCCTAATTTGTACATGGGGGGAAAAAATGTTTTTCTTCTAGCCAATCCGTCTTTGCCTTAAAGGCATCATTTCTATGCCTATAAATCTGACTGCACTGATTCAACCCCGAAAGTAGTGCTCTTTCTCAAACCTATTTGGTTGTAATTCTTGCTTAAATCATGCCTGTAAAAAAAAAGGTTTAATCATTTCCCATGCCACATTCTAATTCTTGCAAGTGGTTGGGCTGGTGGGCTACACCGTCCCATTACACTGCCCCTCGCTGCCAGTGTGACGTGGATGACGTTTGACACAAAAGCCAAACACAAGGACCATGGGTCGAAACCGGCCTGCCACCTTAGTTTATGTGGCTTGCCGGTCTTGCAGTAACCTAACAGGTATTTAAGCCACCCAGCCTGCAGCAGCAGTTTGGCGGGTCCAGTGCAAAGCCTTTGACCGCTTACCTTTCTTCCCCGGTGTGCATGTGTCCTGTCCTAGACACAGAGCGGATGTCGAGGGGTGAGGCCAGTGATCAAAGCCTCAGCAGCGGCTGTCACCACTGCTGGACTAGAGCTGCAAGCTAGGTGAGTGGAGACCCTGTAGCTATTATACGGGACACTTGTTACTACTGAGGCTATTATTGGAGACACTATTATTACTGGAGCCATTATTACTAATGGGGCCATCAATAAATGGGGCACTTACTGCTGGGGACACCATGGGAGTCACTATTGCTACTGGGGCCACTGCGGGAATACTATTACTATTAAGTTCACAGTGGGGGTCACCATTACTATTGGGGCTACTATGAGGGACCCTATTACTAATTAGGTCACTATGAGGGTCACTATTACTATTGGGAGCACTATTACTACTGGAGCCACTATAAGACGCACTACTACTACTGGGGCCACAAATATAGGGGACACGTATTACAGGGGCCACTATAGGGTTCACTGTTACTACTGGGGCCTCTGGTACTACTGGAGCCACGATGGGGGTTGGTATTACTACAGGGGCCACTACAGGGAACACTTATTACTGGGGCCATTATAGGGGATCCTATTACTACTGGGGTCACTATTACTACTTGGGGTAGTATTACTACTGGGGCCACTATAGGAGCCACTATTACTACTGGGGTCACTATTACTACTCATGTCACTGTTAATACTGGGACCACAATGTGAGTCACTATTACTACTGGAGGCACTATTATTACTGGGGTCACTATTTTGGTCACTGTTACTACTAGGGCCACTATAGGGAACACTTTTAATACTAAGAACACTATGGGGGTTATTGCTACTACTTTGGCCACTATGGTGGACATTATTACAACTGGGGCCACTATGGGGGTCACTATTACTGCTGGGGCCCCTATGGGGGACACTATTACTACTGGAGGTACTATTATTACTGAAGTCATTATGGGGGTCACTATTTCGATACAGTCTTACAATTACAATCGAACCCTTTGAAGACAACCATAAGGCTGCTGTGGCCCTTGATGAAAATGAGTTTCAAGGGTGGACATTTAATTAATGCATTAAAATCAGTCAGTTTACAGGTGCCTAAGCCATCTGCTGTTCATCTTACATAGGGTTGCCTTGTGGCACATTAGAAGGTTAGCTTTCACATCATGGACTGGTGTGCATGCTATTAACCATGAACCTGCAGATTTAGTGTTTCATCTCACTCTGTCCCTATAGATTATAACCGCGCTACGAGGTAGAGAGGATAGCAAATGTTTTCACTGATGTTTTATAATTCAATTTTTGGGTCTTTGTCTCATGAGAGTTTTTATAATATTTTGCAAAGTTCACTGGTGATGTGAGAATAAACAGACTGATGGATGAATCACGTGATATTAGGGCCAGTATCCGCCATGTAGATCATAAATGGATATAGATAGTGCTATGGAACACAAGAGGTTATACAGAGGTCCCTCAACATACAATATTGTTTCTGGGATGACCACTGTATGTTGAAAATATTGTAAATTAACATCATATCTCTGTAAAGACCCTCAGATGACACCCAAAAGTAATACGAAATGAAGGTTAAAGAGAATTAAGCAAGAGACTAATACAGATAAAGCTGCTGGAAGGAATCGCTCATCCAGGTGAAGAGCAGTAGAGAACATGTAGTACCACTTTGTGCTGTAGAGAGGCGCTACTAGACACCCAATCAGTGCAGGCTCTTTAGTGATACAGGGGATTTACCAGTGAAAGGTTCATGCTGATTGGTTGGACTTTCCAGCAATGAGCAAGGGCTGCAGATCTGGCCTGTCTGTGACATTGTATGTTGAGTGTAGTTTCACGTTACGATGACCCGGGAAAGACACATCGTAAATATTGTATCCTGAGGCCATTATCACTTGAGGGATCATTGTATCCCAATCAAATGTGGTCAAAAGGAATTCCTGCATTCACAAGTCTAATATAAATAGTTAATATGAATCCATTTGAGGTGATAATTAAGGGACAAGGATACCTTAGGGCTCATTCAGACAAAGCATCACCTTGTATGGGCAAATTAGGTATAATAATAAGGTTAAAGTGCTATCATGCAATGGAGAGGAAAAAGAGAGAAAAAGGAAATCAATCTGGAACAAGACCCGGAAACAATAAAATTAAAACAAAATATGAATTGTGGAACGAAGTACGTAATTTACCTACTGAAATGCCCATGTGGGATGAAATACGTAGAAGAACCAAGAATAAGCTGAGAACACGTATAGCTAGACACCGGTCCAACATCAAGAACAGTTTTAAAAATCATAGTATACCACGTCAGTTTTCTGAAGTACATAATCAAGATAGTCGCGGACTAACAGTGACACCGCTAGAACATATAGATTCAAAATCCCTCAACGAGTTACGGAAGAAAGAAATGTTCTGGATCTATAGATTAAAAACACTTGTCCCCAATGGCCTTAATGCAATATTAGAAAAAATATGATCTAAAATACCCCGTCCCCTTTCTATAATGTTTCATCTATACACTATAAATTCTCCCCCCCTCTCCCTTCCCCCCCAATAAGAATAATCTACATTTATTAAAGAATTATAATAATATTAATCCATAAAAAGTTCTCTGTAACTACAAACCACAATAATGGATTTATGCAGAATAATTAATTTTAAGTTTACACAGAAAAATAATATCCCTGATATGTCTTCTTGTAAAAAAAATATATATACATACTATTTAATGTTTCTACAGTATTTAAAATCATTGGTAATATAGAATCCCATGATGGGATTTTATATACTATTGTGTGCGCTATGATTTTACAAATTGTATGTATATATATGAAGTTTGAAATGTCCGAGAAGAAAAAAAAACCCAAACCTGTTTATGCGCACTATACACACCAATAGGGCTGTCTATTTTTGACCTAACGAGCAGACCACCGGTGTGTCCATCACAAGAACAGGAACTAAACAATGATGGTTCCTATGGGATGGCTGCAAGCACAGATCTGGCCAACAATGAGGAATTGCTAAGGAAGGTATAAGGTCGGCATCACATGGGCATACCTGCTGATGCAACATGCAGAGAATAGAACTATGGACTTCAATGGGTTCGCTCACATGCGCGTATTTTTCCTGGACATTTTGGTTGTGCAAAAACCCCCCACAAAGTATTCTCTATTTTTCTGCGCATTTATGCACCAAAGGTCCACCAATAAGTCAATGGCAATGTGCAAATATGCATGCAATATGCTAGGAGATGCCTGAAACACTGTGTAATTGTGCAGGAAAAAGCACACACCTGGAACTAATTAGACTAATTCACCATTTCAATCGGTGTGTATTTGTTTTGCGCCACGCAAATGGGCATTCCTTGAAGGCGCAAAAAGTACAGTAGAATATGCTGACGTGTGAGCAAAAAAGTACCGTTCATGCTGCAAATGCACATGCGGCTCGTGTGAAGGGGGCCTATCGGAAAATTGTAGAACTTTTCATTATTCAATAAGTAAAACGTATTTGCTTACACTGGAATCGCCATTTAATATTTATTTCATAGGAGCAAAAAAGGGGGAAAAAAACAGCCATCTTCTGTAGAGCCGGTGCACAACAGATGGGGTCTGTATGAAAATTGTGATTCAGTGTGGGAATATACTAAGTACTTAAGATGTCATCTGTCAGGAGGCTAAACAGTGCTGTCCCATTGGAATTGCTGTAAGTTTCAATGCTAAACAGATAATGTACATTTATGCCTAAATGGTCCGTATGCATTAAGAGAACAGGTCGTAAGCAGAAAGTGCAACAGTTGTGTCAAAGCATCCAATGAAAGTAACCAGAGGCAATGATGCAGACAAGTGACTCATGACAACTGTCTTCTGTTCCTGCAGTCAGGTCCTACTTTGCATATAGAGAGGAAGTATCCAAAAGAAATGAGAATCTCCTTATGGTGGGGGGATGTTACTAGTATGGGCTTCTATTGCCAGCCAACATTGTTCGGTGAGAGCTGCCTGTGATTGGCTGAGCACCTCAGCCAATCACATTCAGCTCTTTAGCAGGCGGGGATTTTAAATCCCCACCTGCTGATAGATCAGCACCACAGAGCAGTGACAGCAGGAGAAGACGCGACTGAGCCCCTGAGACCGGCAGCTGAAGCAAGGTGAGTATCTATTTTTTTGTCTTTTACCGCACTTTTACTGGATTTTCAGGGAAGGGCTTATATTTAAAGCCCTTCCCTGAAATCAATTGATGGGGTGCCAGCAGCAGAATCCTCTACCGCAGCTGACATGTGTGACAGCTGCGGTAGAGAATTGAAGAATTCCTCTGCTGCATGTCACAGATGTGGCAGCAGGGAATTAATTTTACTAGTGGGGAGGAAGGAAACATCTGCCGCGTGTGGCAGATGTGTTCTTCATTCCCACAGGGTACAGGGGCAGGTAAATTTATTTTTTATTTTATTTTTTTTTACACTAAAATTTTTGTATCTCAGGGAAGAGCTTATATGTAAAGCCCTTCCCTAAAAAACAATGCAGGGAGTCGGCAGACCATTGTTTTCAATGGAGCCACTGGCAGCAACCGCGGGTCCATTAAAAACAATGCGTGCATTCACCATGGTGCACGCATGTCCTATCTTTGCAGGTGCACGCCTGTAAAGCACAGACATGTGCACACACCATAGGGAATGCATTGGGGCTAATAGACACGTGTCTGAAGCCACCCTTAGCTCTGCATCTGTCTGTATGCTTGTTTTCAGTCAGTTCCCATTCCTGTTTGCAGTTTGCCCCTGTCCTCACCTACATCTGTGTGCTCCTCTATCTGCTGCCAGTCCCTGTGTTGCTGCCCCATCAGGAAAATTCAGACCCAAGGTTCCAGTGCAGGGTCGCCCTTATTGGGGCAATCGCCTTGCTGGTAGGTAGGGGCTCTCCATTCCCTGTGCAGCCAAGGGCCAGTCTCCATTTTCCTGGCAACAGTCTCTCTATCTGAGGAGTCCGCTGCCAACCACACCAGGACCTTTCTAGGCTTTGTTGGTTGGTCCAGTGGATCCACAAACCCAAATCCGTAACAACCCAATTATATTGCCCTCTTCCTCCTCATAATAGATGACAGCACTTGAAGGCCCTCACTTAAACTTAATGCTTTCCTCACAGTCATCTATCTTTTTAAACTTTCCACCTGTGTTTTATAAGATATCCCAACTATTGACTAACAAACTGAATTTAAGAGTGTTCTATTCATAACCAATGTATGTAAACTTTCCTTAATACTATATCACATAATAAGTATAAAGGGAGGGGATTTATTATATTTTTTGTCATAAAAAGTCACAAAATTTGGCGCAAATGCCATTTGTTCTACACTTTTGAAACTTTTTGATAGGTACGCTACTCTATGCAACCTTCACGAAAAGAGGGCATCAAGACCCTGACAGACACAGTTTATATATAATTTATGCCAAAAACTGGTATAAATGATAACAGAAATCCATGCCAGCTACTAATTGGCATGGATTTTGTGTGGCGCACAAAGGAGCCAAAATTTACCTATATGAAGAAGTACGCATCTCTTCAAATATTAGGCCCATTGTGTGCTGGTGAGAATAATATTAAAACGTCGGTCTTAATAAATGTTTCCTAAAGTACATGGACAGCAGGAGCATAACCATGTAATTGGACTGATTAAAACAGACTGTAACAGAGAAGATCCATGTGTCTCCTACGTAATTATTCCAGTGCTGATTCCAGCCCAGTGTCGTATATGAATTACATAAGTCTATAGCTGAACATCTATGAACGCATTTCCTCAATAAAATAATATAAACCATATCCCAATATCTGAATTTGTTAATGTTTTCAACCACATGTTCTTACCCTTCTATGTAGTGTTTGTTTGACCATCCTAATTTTGTTAGGGCCACCATAATCCTAGTCCTTGGGGTAGACATTTTGCAAATATAAGTAGATGAATGGATGGATAGATAGATGCTCTTTGACCCTTGAGGACTAAGAGTAGAGTTCTTGTTGACCACCTGAGATACCATATAACTAGTAGAGAGTCTTTAGAGTAATGTTCCCTGGGAGAAAGTGTGCATAGTTTTGCCCAGGGAGCATTACCATAAAGACTCTCTACCAGCTGCATCTCCATAAGGAGAATTAGTTCCTTTTGAGAGCTACCTCAAACATTTTACATTACCTCAAAGGCCTTTAGACCATGAATCAGAGAATAGAGTCAGGGAATGAGCAGATCTTTTCTTGACTTCTCCAGTTGCTTGGATCTTTGCTCTGAATCTCATTAATTCAGGGTTAAAATTCCCTGTTGGATTATTTTTGAGGGATTCAGGACTATTGAAGAGGTTCTCCACTTTAGACAATCCCTTCTTGAGAATAATCTAATCACTAAATTCTGCTTACTGGGACACCCAGTGATCGACTGTAATTTGAGGGTAAACCTGACAGTGAGTGTTCAATTTCCCTGCTATGCCACCACAGGGGAAATGAAGTATTACACAGTGTCCATCCACATCAATGGGTTTTCCGTGTAATGCAGGACAGAATAGGTCCTCCGGAGCAAGGGATGGTCTTTGTAACTGCTCTTGTTGCGGCGGTTCTGGGATTGCTTCCTTAGTAATCTGGTACAGGTTTTGTATGTGTTTCTCTATCTTCTATCTCTGGTGGGAGTGGTATTAGGTGAGATGTCCTTAGCCTTACCTATGGGTAAATTGTCAGGACTATTTAACCTGGCCTTGTGCTTGGCTTCAGTGCTGTTTAACTTCAGTCTTCTTTTGGCTGTGTTGGAAATCAGGCAAACAAGAGAACCAGCTTCAGACTTGAGTCTTCTCAAAGCTAAGTAGAGTGGTTATTACCATTTTCATCTTGCTTGCTGTGATATTCTCCCACTTAGGGTTAGAGGTAAAACATCTGGATTCACCCATTCCGGTGTCCGCCATCGTCGCCTCTCCATTATCACAAAAGCATTTGAAGTTCTGTGTTCTGGATGTTTGTTTAAAGATCAGATTATTCGATACTGAGACTATCACTGTATATATAATGAAATCCCTCCCAACACAGGTAGTCTTAGGTTTGCCTTGGTTGTGCTTGCATATTCCTGTGGTTGGTTGAGAAATGGGATACATCTCTAAATGGAGTCCTTACTGTAATTCTAGTTGTATACCTGTAAAGGTGTCTTCCGTGCAAATTGATGAATTACCTGAATATATAGCTGATTTCTCTGATGTCTTTGCTCAGGAGGCGGCAGACAAGTTACTGCCTCACAGAGAAGGGGATCGCTCTATTGAATTTATCCCAGACTGTTAACTACCGAAAAACCTTATGTACAACCTAACTGCTCCTGAAAGACAGGCTCTTAAGATCTATATCCAGGCCAGTTTAAGAAAGGGGTACATATTAGAGATGAGCGAGCACCAAAATGCTCGGGTGCTCGTTACTCGGGACGAAATTATCGCGATGCTCGAGGGTTCGTTTCGAGTAAAGAACCCCATTGAAGTCAACGGGCGACCCGAGCATTTTTGTATATCGCCGATGCTCGCTAAGGTTTTCATTTGTGAAAATCTGGGCAATTCAAGAAAGTGATGGGAACGACACAGCAACGGATAGGGCAGGCGAGGGGCTTCATGTTGGGCTGCATCTCAAGTTCCCAGGTCCCACTATTAAGCCACAATAGCGGCAAGAGTGGGCCCCCCCCCTCCCAACAACTTTTACTTCTGAAAAGCCCTCATTAGCAATGCATACCTTAGCTAAGCACCACACTACCTCCAACAAAGCACAATCACTGCCTGCATGACACTCCGCTGCCACTTCTCCTGGGTTACATGCTGCCCAACCGCCCCCCCCCCCCGCACAACGCAGTGTCCACAGCGCACACCAAAGTGTCCCTGCGCAGCCTTCAGCTGCACTCATGCCACACCACCCTCATGTCTATTTATAAGTGCGTCTGCCATGAGGAGGAACAGCAGGCACACACTGCAGAGGGTTGGCACGGCTAGGCAGCGACCCTCTTTAAAAGGGGCGGGGCGATAGCCCACAATGCTGTACAGAAGCAATGAGAAATCCAATCCTGTGCCACCTCCATCAGGAGCTGCACACGTGGGCATAGCAATGGGGAACCTATGTGCCACACACTATTCATCCTGTCAAGGTGTCTGCATGCCCCAGTCAGACCGCGTTTTTTTATAAATAGTCACAGGCAGGTACAACTCCGCAATGGGAATTCCGTGTGCACCCACAGCATGGGTGGCTCCCTGGAACCCACCGGCTGTACATAAATGTATCCCATTGCAGTGCCCATCACAGCTGAGGTAACGTCCGATTAAATGCAGGTGGGCTTCGGCCCACACTGCATGCCCCAGTCAGACTGGGGTTCTTTAGAAGTAGACACATGCAGTTACAACTCCGTGTGGACCCACAGCATGGGTGGGTGCCAGGAAGCCACCGGCGGTACATAAATATATCCCATTGCAGTGCCCAGCACAGCTGAGGTAATGTCATGTTTAAAGCAGGTGGGCTTCGGCCCACACTGCATGCCCCAGTCAGACTGGGGTTCTTTAGAAGTAGACACATGCAGTTACAACTCCCTGTGGACCCACAGCATGGGTGGCTCCCTGGAACCCACTGGCGGTACATAAATATATCCCATTGCAGTGCCCAACACAGCTGATGTAATGTCAGCTTTAATGCAGGTGGGCAAAAAATTAATTGGATTACACTGTAGGTGAGGGCCCCAAAAAATTGGTGTACCAACAGTACTAATGTACGTCAGAAAAATTGCCCTTGCCCAACCAAGAGGGCAGGTGAAACCCATTAATCGCTTTGGTTAATGTGGCTTAATTTGTAACTAGGCCTGGAGGCAGCCCAGTTAAAATAAAAATTGGTTCAGGTGAAAGTTTCAACGCTTTAATGAGCATTGAAACGTATAAAAATTGTTTACAAAAATTATATGACTGAGCCTTGTGGGCCTAAGAAAAATTGCCCGTTCGGCGTGATTACGTCAGGTTTCAGGAGGAGGAGCAGGAGGAGGAGGATGAATATTATACACAGATTGATGAAGCTAAAAGGTCCCCGTTTTTGATGGTGATAGAGAACAATGCTTCCATCCGCGGGTGCAGCCTACGTATTGTTTAGGTATCGCTGCTGTCCGCTGGTGGAGAAGAAAAGTCTGGGGAAATCCAGGCTTTGTTCATCTTGATGAGTGTAAGCCTGTCGGCACTGTTGGTTGACAGGCGGGTACGCTTATCCGTGATGATTCCCCCAGCCGCACTAAACACCCTCTCTGACAAGACGCTAGCCGCAGGACAAGCAAGCACCTCCAGGGCATACAGCGCGAGTTCAGGCCACGTGTCCAGCTTCGACACCCAGTAGTTGTAGGGGGCAGAGGCGTCACGGAGGACGGTCGTGCGATCGGCTACGTACTCCCTCACCATCCTTTTACAGTGCTCCCGCCGACTCAGCCTTGACTGGGGAGCGGTGACACAGTCTTGCTGGGGAGCCAGAAAGCTGTCAAAGGCCTTAGAGAGTGTTCCCCTGCCTGTGCTGTACATGCTGCCTGATCTCTGCGCCTCCCCTGCTACCTGGCCCTCGGAACTGCGCCTTCGGCCACTAGCGCTGTCGGATGGGAATTTTACCATCAGTTTGTCTGCCAGGGTCCTGTGGTATAGCATCACTCTCGAACCCCTTTCCTCTTCGGGTATGAGAGTGGAAAGGTTCTCCTTATACCGTGGGTCGAGCAGTGTGTACACCCAGTAATCCGTAGTGGCCAGAATGCGTGTAACGTGAGGGTCACGAGAAAGGCATCCTAACATGGAGTCAGCCATGTGTGCCAGGGTACCTGTACGCAACACATGGCTGTCCTCACTAGGAAGATTACTTTCAGGATCCTCCTCCTCCTCCTTAGGCCATACATGCTGAAAGGATGACAGGCAAGCAGCATGGGTACCCTCAGCAGTGGGCCAAGCTGTCTCTTCTCCCTTCTCCTCATCCTCCTCATGCTTCTCCTCCTCCTCAACGCGCTGAGATATAGACAGGAGGGTGCTCTGACTATCCAGCGACATACTGTCTTCCCCCGCCTCTGTTTCCGAGCGCAAAGCGTCTGCCTTTATGCTTTGCAGGGAACTTCTCAAGAGGCATAGCAGAGGAATGGTGACGCTAATGATTGCAGCATCGCCGCTCACCATCTGGGTAGACTCCTCAAAGTTTCCAAGGACCTGGCAGATGTCTGCCAACCAGGCCCACTCTTCTGTAAAGAATTGAGGAGGCTGACTCCCACTGCGCCGCCCATGTTAGAGTTGGTATTCCACTGTAGCTCTACGCTGTTCATAGAGCCTGGCCAACATGTGGAGCGTAGAGTTCCACCATGTGGGCACGTCGCACAGCAGTCGGTGCACTGGCAGATGAAACCGATGTTGCAGGGTGCGCAGGGTGGCAGCGTCCGTGTGGGACTTGCGGAAATGTGCGCAGAGCCGGCGCACCTTTCCGAGCAGGTCTGACAAGCGTGGGTAGCTTTTCAGAAAGCGCTGAACCACCAAATTAAAGACGTGGGCCAGGCATGGCACGTGCGTGAGGCTGCCGAGCTGCAGAGCCGCCACCAGCTTACGGCCGTTGTCACACACGACCATGCCCGGTTGGAGGCTCAGCGGCGCAAGCCAGCGGTCGGTCTGCTCTGTCAGACCCTGCAGCAGTTCGTGGGCCATGTGCCTCTTCTCTCCTAAGCTGAGTAGTTTCAGCACGGCCTGTTGACGCTTGCCCACCGCTGTGCTGCCACGCCGCGCGACACCGACTGCTGGCGACGTGCTGCTGCTGACACATCTTGATTGCGAGACAGAGGTTGCGTAGGAGGAGGAGGAGGAGGAGGGTGGTTTAGTGGAGGAAGCATACACCGCCGCAGATACCAGCACCGAGCTGGGGCCCGCAATTCTGGGGGTGGGTAGGACGTGAGCGGTCCCAAGTTCTGACTCTGTCCCAACCTCCACTAAATTCACCCAATGTGCCGTCAGGGAGATATAGTGGCCCTGCCCGCATGTGCTTGTCCACGTGTCCGTTGTTAAGTGGACCTTGGCAGTAACCGCATTGGTGAGGGCGCGTACAATGTTGCGGGAGACGTGGTCGTGCAGGGCTGGGACGGCACATCGGGAAAAGTAGTGGCGACTGGGAACTGAGTACCGCGAGGCCGCCGCCGCCATCATACCTTTGAAAGCCTCCGTTTCCACAACCCTATACGGCAGCATCTCCAGGCTGATCAATTTGGCTATGTGCACGTTTAACGTTTGAGCGTGCGGGTGCGTGGCGGCGTACTTGCGCTTGCGCTCCAACACTTGCGCTAGCGACGGCTGGACGGTGCGCTGAGAGACATTGGTGGATGGGGCCGAGCACAGCGGAGGTGAGGGTGTGGGTGCAGGCCAGGAGATGGTAGTGCCTGTGTCATGAGAGGGGGGTTGGATCTCAGTGGCAGGTTGGGGCACAGGGGGAGAGGCAGCGGTACAAACCGGAGGCGGTAAACGGCCTTCGTCCCACCTTGTGGGGTGCTTGGCCATCATATGTCTGCGCATGCTGGTGGTGGTGAGGCTGGTGGTGGTGGCTCCCCGGCTGATCTTGGCGCGACAAAGGTTGCACACCACTGTTCGTCGGTCGTCTGCACTCTCAGTGAAAAACTGCCAGACCTTTGAGCACCTCGGACTTTTCCAGGGTGGCATGGTGCGAGGGGGCGCTTTGGGAAACAGTTGGTGGATTATTCGGTCTGTCCCTGCCTCTACCCCTGGCCACCGCACTGCCTCTTCCAACCTGCCCTGCAGCTGCACTTGCCTCCCCCTCTGAAGACCTGTCCTCAGTAGGCGTAGCAAACCAGGTGGGGTCAGTCACCTCATCGTCCTGCTGCTCTTCCTCCGAATCCTCTGGAGGAGCAGCAGCAGCAGCCAGAGGATTCAGAGTTGCAGCAGTGGACGGCACAGAACTCTGGGTGGTCGATAGATTGCTGGATGCACTTTCTGCCATCCACGACAGGACCTGCTCACACTGCTCATTTTCTAATAAAGGTCTACCGCGTGGACCCATTAATTGTGAGATGAATGTGGGGACGCCAGAAACGTGCCTCTCTCCTAATCCCGCAGCAGTCGGCTGCGATACACCTGGATCAGGAGCTCGGCCTGTGCCCACACCCTGACTTTGGCCTCCACGTCCTCGGCCGCGTCCACGTCCTCTAGGCCTAGGCCTACCCCTACCCCTCAGCATGGTGTATTACCAGTAGTGCAGAAACAGAACGCTGTAATTAAATGTGCCGCTTATTGGCCTGTGGTTGGAGGCTGACTTCCCTTACGGAACGCACAGCAGAGGCAGGAAAGAATTTTGCGCAAGCCTGCTGTAACACTTAGCTGGCTGCGTATGAATTAGGACAACTACCCCCAGCAGAGACCCAGTACACTGAGGACGGTCACAGGCAGCCCAAATAGATTTTTTTCCCCAAATGTTTTTGGAAAGGCCCACTGCCCATATACACTAAATATGTCTTCTGTCCCTGCCTCACCACTACTGGCCCTGGACAATGTAAAATTACTGCAGGACGCAATGCTCTGCACGGCCGATATACAAAAAAAAAAAAAAAATAGTGCAACACTGCAAAAAGCAGCCTCCACACTACTGCACACGGTTAGATGTGGCCCTAAGAAGGACCGTTGGGGTTCTTGAAGCCTAAAATAACTCCTAATGCTCTCCCTATAGCAGCTCCGGCACCAGCAGCACTGTCCCTGAACTATGTCAGAATGCATCTGTGGCGAGCCGCGGGAGGGGCCGATTTATATACTCGGGTGACACCTGATCTCGCCAGCCACTCACTGCAGGGCGGTGGTATAGGGCTTGAACGTCGCAGGGGGAAGTTGTAATGCCTTCCCTGTCTTTCTATTGGCCAGAAAAGCGCGCTAACGTCTCAGAGATGAAAGTGAAAGTAACTCGAATATCGCGTGGTACTCGTCTCGAGTAACGAGCATCTCGAACACGCTAATACTCGAACGAGTATCAAGCTCGGACGAGTACGTTCGCTCATCTCTAGTACATATGTCACTCAAATTCTCCATTGGGTTTTTTTTGTCAAGAAAAAGGATGGGGTTTGCGGCCCTGTCTTGATTTCAGGGAGCTAAATAAAATAACCAAGCTTGTCTTACCTAATACCACTCCCATCAGAGTCAGAAGATGGAGAAACACATGCAAAACCTGTACCAGATTACTTAGAAAGGAAGTGATTCCAAAACTGCTGCAACTCTTGCCAAGAGATGAGGATCCTGAACCAAGGACCCCCTTGATTAATTCAGAATTCACTAACAGGATATATGTAAATGGGTTTCCTAAACTATTGTACACAACCACTTTCAGTGTCAGGCTAATGGAAATTTATTGTACTTTAATTTCATGCTCTACACTCCAGGTCTCCAACTTAAGTTAGTTTGTTGATGATCAGTTTTCAATTTTCCCTTTAGGTAGATGAAAAGTGGAGACCTTGTAAATGATATATGGCATTATTAGATTGAGGTAAGATTGCTCTTTCCAGGTCTGTGTATGGATATGTAAGGTGGTGGTGGTGGAGCTCACTCACTGATCCACTGAAGACAGGGTTGCAGAGACCACTCTGACGAGGATTTGGTGCACCCCTGCCCCCAGCTGTGCTGCGGAGTGATGCGATCAATACATCACATCCCACAAAATCAGCTCCCAGTAGGGTAGTGCTGGAACAAAGGTCCCACCTGCTTGTGCAGTATGGAGAGTAATGTGGCCAGCACTCTATAAATTCAGCCCTATCGAGGACTGTGCTGCCCACCTGACATGATTATCTTGTCACCAGTGACAGCGGCAATAGGAGCCGATCAAATATAAGTGCCAGATAGACATTAAAGTGTGAAATGGTTAAAGAGTAAGTTAAAGTGCTGGAGGCCAGCCACAGTAGTAAGCATTCCCTTGCGACCAGAGACTCAGTCTGCCATAAGGATGTCCAGCAGAATCAGAGGGCCAGTAGTAAAGGCCTGCTTTGGCAGCTGCTATACTGGGTAAAGTACAGAGGCCTAGCAGCGGGGTCTAGGAGAACAAGGACCAGGCAGGTCGCAGAAACACCAGTAAAGTAAGACCTATGATGACCACTCAGGGCCAAAGAGGCCTGGAGAGTGGGGCAAATGAGTTAATGGCCACTAAGTGTTCAGATCAGAAAATAGCCATGAACAATCATATGGCTAGGCCCAATGCAGCAGAGCAAGGAAGATGTATATGACTTCCTCATGGTTGCACAGTGTTTGGTGCATGAGAAGCTGTAGCTATGTGTTCCTGCAGGAAGTGTGCAGGGAAGGTCATTGCTGTAAGAGGGGCGGGTAAGCGGAGAAAATATTATTGTGGAGATACTCTTGTTGAGTGCTGAGCCATTGTCAGAGTCTGCTCAAGTTCCACTGGAAGAGTTGAGCGCCCAGGTAAATGAGACTACTAAATGTGGACATCGCCATGAAGACAGGAGATCCTGGCCAAGCCAATCAGGAGAACATCAATGAACATCGGAACTAGGACAGAGACTGTATTCTTTTGAGTGGCAAGCCCATGTTTCAGAGACTGTCATTGTGCCTTGCATTAGACCCATGTATTTTTAAGTTATTAGTGTTTGGGATTGTAATGTCTAGTACTTTGCAGTGTTTAAAGGTTATGCCCTCCTATGGAGAGAAGATTGTGAAAGCTTCTTGCCTGCTTACTGTTGCGCCATTCATCAACAGCTCAGCACCTGCTTACTAACGTGATATATGTCACCTGTGTTCTCTCTGTGCTCGGTTTGTGTTTTATAGCACAAGATTATAATTGGAAACACCAGCAGATTAAATACATTCAGATTGATTTCTGAATGTCTTATTGTTTGCTTTAGTCACAGCATCTTGGCATGTTTTGCATTAGAAAATACACCGGAGATGCAAATAGGAAGTTTCTCATATTTCATACTGTCTAATTGTCGATTTTTAAAAGTTTTTATAGTTTTCATAGTGAAGGGAGATATTTTTGAGAAAGTCTTCGCACAACTTCAAATGTCACACAAGTTCCTTCAAGATATATAGATAAGGAAGCATAAAACCTTGTAAGAACCCAGCAACAGAAAGTGCAAAAGCAAATATAAATACAACTATAATGTGCTATGTGGGTAATATAGTTGAAAAAAAGACCTATATCCATCAAGTTCAAACAGGACAAGGGAGAGAAAGTGGATGAATGGGGAAGGGGTCAATTTTACAACTTTTTGTTTCCCCCTATTGATCTAGAGGAAGACTCCAAAACCCCCTGAAGACATGAACCAATCTACCCTAAAAGGGAAACATTTCTTTCCTGATCCCAAGTGACAATCAGACTTTATCAAGATTCCTACAAGAATCCCATATATTTCCATAAAAAATTCATATGATTTTGTTCTAAAAAAATCACTTAAAGGGGTTGTCCCGTGATAGCAAGTGGGGTTATACACTTCTGTATGGCCATATTAATGCACTTTGTAATATACATCGTGCATTAAATATTGGCCATACAGAAGTTCTATGATTGACATTGTGCTCTAACTTAATCTATGATCTACAAGTATACCCAAATCTTACTCTATAAGCGACTCTCCCAATCTATATCATCCTATTACATATGGTGCATGCAGATTATTAGTTTCCAGATGTGTAACTTTACATTTCTCTAAATTGAACCTTATTTGCCAACCTGCCGTCTAAACGTTCAGCATGTTTCAAGTCAGCTTAGAACTGATGAACATCTTCCATAAACTGTATTATACTACATAGCTTGGTTTCATCCATACACTTATATTGATGCCCCATTAGTTAGTATTAAGCATGCATGTTGATGCTAAACCTGTCAAAAACCTAAATCAAAATGTTCAATGTCTAATGTTTGCTGATTGGACGGAACACTATTGCGCACACAGATGACAGTTTTCTTGAAGTGTCAAGGTCTCCATTTCTGGTTTTCATTGTCAGTAGAAAGTGAACACAGGCATAAAAGCAAATTTTAATAACTTTAATGCCTGCGTTCTATTACTGTTGGTTTGCAGATGTTCTTCTTGAAAGTGGCATTCATTAAAAATCTGCAGCTAATGGATTAGAAATAATAGCAAATACTTCAAAAGTCATTGTGAAGAGTTATTGGTAAAAACTAAGCAGTAATATTTGTTTCTCACTTGTCCTGTTCTGTAGTCTAATAGGAAACACACGGGGTTCTGGTGGCAATTAAAATATGGAGCCAAGTCATTTCACTTTATAGGCATTGGTATGCAAATGGGAGATGGCATAATGCCTCTGCAGCACCACCTATTGGAAAGTAGCTTCCCTAAAGGCAATGTTGGATTTTCCAAAAAGTCTTGCAACATGACTAAGGATATAAGCCAAACCAGAGTCTTGTCCATAGTATAGACTTAAGAGGATTCTATCACTAGGTTCATTAAGTATGGCTTGTTGCTGAGCGCCGAGTCACGGAGGTAGGCCGGGCA
The DNA here is from genome assembly GCF_035609145.1 of Eleutherodactylus coqui. Lineage (NCBI taxonomy): Eukaryota > Metazoa > Chordata > Amphibia > Anura > Eleutherodactylidae > Eleutherodactylus > Eleutherodactylus coqui. Next base: position 125,701,916 of record NC_089845.1, on the reverse strand, counting down.
TAAAGAGTGACAGCTCTCTCCCCAAACACAAAAAGTAGCTTTCAGTCTCCATGACGTGGGAGGGGAGAAGACAGTGTGGCCACCACCGTGACTTCGAGCTCGGCTTCGAGTCACATTCATGAACCTGGTGACAGAATCCATTTAAAAAAAAAGTACACACCAGAATATATTATCAAGATTGCTACATATTCTAACCACATGCCAGAAAGTATCCAAGTGCCACAACCGAGGTACAAGCCACGCTACTGGACAAAAATGTGGATGGGTTGGCGCATTACAGTATGACCGAGTTTCGTAGATTTTCATGTTCTACTGATTTATGCAAAAACTGATAATAATAGGTATCTTCACAGTTGGCAGTGGAGAGGTTAAATGCCCCATATAAGCCAGCCTGGAAGAGCTATTGTACTAAATCCTCATTCACATGAAAGAGAAAGTGTGCTGACAGTGCGGTGCCCATATATACGTATGTATTGTTGAAACAGCACCAAGTCTACCGCAACTGAGACTAATTAAAACAAAACACAACTTTTTAAGTAAAATCTTGGCTCCGGTGATTGAATAAACGTACGAAAGACTCAAAACCTGGAAACAATTTGTAGAAACAGATGTTTGTGCATCGTGAGCAGATGTTTCATGATAACCACTCTGAACGTGGTAATGGGACGTGCAAGATACAATACATGTACTAACAATGCAATTTAAACAGCCAGCTGTTGCAATCTATTTCTGTATACATTAAGGGTACATATGGATGTCATGGGGGGAGGTCCTCAACTGGGACCTCCCCTATCAGCTATTGCATGTAGGGATGGCTCCACTGTGTGCAATCATGTATCAAAAGTCACTTGTTCCTTTGAACTGGTGACAGATAATACCACTTACATTTTTCCTGTAGCAAAAGGTATGGCTTGCATATATATCTTTATGTCTGTTGATCATATAGCACCAACATAGTCTGCAGCGCAGTGATTATCATCACTCACATACTTACTAGTTGGTTTTATTATGTCTGACATAAGAGGACAATTAATCTATTAATATGTTCTTGGAATATGGAAGGCAACCAATGCAGACGTCAAGCACATGGCGTCCCTGGCTACATTCAGACCAGGGCCGCAGCATTGCACTGATCCACTATTCAGCCCAGACCACCATCTGTCCACCCCCAGCTGCAGAAAAATATAAAACCTTTACAGGACTTGTGTCACTTTGACAGAAGAAGAAGAAGAAGACTTGCTGACTTATTTACTAGCCTTTTTATTCTGGATCTTTAAAGCGATCCTTTGGTCCCAGGATATTTTTTCCCAAGACCGGAGGGAGGAGAGTATATTACACATTTCCTCCTTTATTCTTGTATAACCACCAACCTTCTGGTTTCTGACGCACTGCTCTACTGATCCGAGATGGCTGAGCCACTTTTTAGTGTACACCTGTAGTTTAAGATATTACATGCTGCTTTGATTGGCCGTTGTTGCCCATGCAAGTAGTCCTAGGGAGATAGGGAGACAGGAAACAAACCAGAGTAATGGACATAGAAGGGAACGAATCTATCCCTGATTTAAAAATGGTTGCACCTGTCTAACAAGCTGAGAACCTGCCCCGAAAGGGGCGACCCTGTGACAGGAACCTGGGACTTCCTTAAAAGACTCTAGATGTAATAAAAAAGAAAGTCAAACCCCAGTTACAGACCAAGTGGGAAAGATCCATGAAAATAAGGGATGCCTTACAGGATACACACATAAGAAGCAGAACAGAACAAATGTAGAAAGCAACCAAAACTGACACAGAGCAAATCTCCACAGAGCTGTTCACTGAACAACACTCACAAGACCAGGTTTTAAGAAGTCTAACCATTGCCTTCAGCTCTGAGGAGCCAGTGCAATAATCAAAGTTACTGACTGACTGGCTGGGCTGCCAATTATCCCAGCCAATGAATCAATTAACAGCAAGAAGCAGGCACTGACTTGGTGAATCACAAAGGTGTCCGGATCCGACTGCCTCCCCATGACAGTAATAAGAACTAATGCAACCATCAGATCTCTGGCTGTACGGAAATAAAGGAGGGCACTAGGTAATATAGCCTCTCCACCCGGAAAACGTTTTGTCCTGGGACCAAAGCATCGCTTACAATTTAAAGGGGTTTTCTAGGCGCATCAATGGATGATGTGTACTGGTCTGATCCCTGCAGTACAAGGGATTTACAGCACTACAATGAGCGCCAGACACATCCCACCTACCACTAGCTGGTGCATCTTTAAAGGCTATGTATGCCTTCACAAATCTTTTTTGAATGTAATTTAACATAAAGTTGGAAACATATAGAAGAAAGTCTGACTACAGGATTAGTCTATACAGAGTTTGTTGTCTGTTTCCATGGAAATTAATTGGTCTGTATAGGAGCTGTATACCCACCAAAAGAACCTAATATTTCCATTAATGTGTGGCGCTACCATATCTCCCTCTTGCCAGACTTGCTGCCTTGTGGTCACATTTGACCTCCCATTATAGTTTCTGCTGATGTTCAGAGGCTCCTGTCACACAGTTATAATGAAGGAGATCACAGCTCATCCTCCTGACTGTATACTTGTGGTCTGTAGCTTATTTAGAAGAATATAGAAGATAATGATAATTACACTATCCTCCTAGCAGGCAGAAATGGTTCTAGCTGCTCATGTGAGTGCATCACAGAAGGGAAAATAAAAAATTAAAAACAATCACAGAAAATGGCCGTTACTTACTGAGTGAGGAGTCCATATAGATGCATCCTCCTCTCACCATGCAGGTAGCTGACTACCAAATGGAGGAGCCAATAACACCTGTGCAGAACACCGATAAGACAGCCACTCACACTGCCTCTTGATAATGAGGGGGGTGGCTGCTTGGTGTATACTCCCACACATAGTGGATACAGGGTGCCAGACCATTCTGATATATGTAGTTCACCATGCAGACCAGCAACCTATTAATGATGTCATGATAATTCGGCGGGTTGCCCTGCATAGCCATCAGTGAACCACATTGGTACTGCCACCCTGGGCTCCCCCTGGAGTCTTAAAGCCACGCTGCGTGTGAATGATAAATAATAAATGCAAGGCATTGGTTGGATGTTGGCCAAGATACATGAGCCCACTAACCACTTTCAGTACCAATGTGGTTCACTGATGGAAATGCTTGGCAACCCGCCGAATTATCATGGCGTTATTAATAGGTTGCTAGTCTGCATGGTGAACTACATGTATCAGAATGGTCTGGCACCCTGTATCCACTATGTGTGGGAGTGTACACCAAGAATCCACCCCCCTCATTATCAGGAGGCAGTGTGAGTGGCTGTCTTATCGGTGTCCTGCACAGGTGTAATTTGCTCCTCCATTTGGTAGTCAGCTACCTGCATGGTAAGAGGATGCATCTACATGCACTCCTCACTCAGTAAGTAACGGCCATTTACTGTGATTGTAGCTGCTCATGTGATGTGCGGATACATCATAGAATTGATAGCACAGAAAAGTGAAAGAGAAAGCAAGGACAAATCTCAGCATCAAGATGGTGTCTGATAAGCATCCAGAATGTGACAAGCAGGAGAAGGGGAGGGGAGGGGAGGGGGGGGGATGGAAAAATATATTTTCGCTGAAGTGGCCCTTTAATTTATGTATGCCATTTTTTACACGGCTGCAATGCATCTTGCAGACTACATGGCGTGAGCATTTAATGAGTGGAGTAGCTCCCTCATTCTATGCATGCACACAAGTAGTGCACTGGATGCATTCAATGGCGTCTTTGACAGCACACAATGAATGAATGGCAGGGAATGTAAGCATAGTGATCACTTTCCCAGACTCCTATGAGTCCAGAAGTTTAGTTCATTGGGCTCAAAGGAGCTAACAGATTCTCTTTAACTTCAAGAGACCCCTCTAACAGAAATAGATGGCCAATAGTGGACAACCCCTTTAAGAGAACCTATAAAGTCATCTATGGATTTCTCAAAGAGAGAAAAAGCTGGAGTGCTTCTTTAACCCTTTCATGACCAATGGTCATTGATGCGCCTGCATCGAGGTCACATTCTGCAGATCTAGTATGCTTACTTTCAAAAAAATCATAACTTTTAGATTTTTCTGGTGACATATCTACATGAGAATTTGCTTTTTGTAGGACTAGTAGTATTTTTCAATGGCACAATTTAAAGTATCATATTAGGCTTTATAAGATTTTAAAACCCTTCACAGAGTAGACGTAACTAAACGAAAAACCTAATTTTTATTAACAATTTATTAAAAATGGAATGTATATACGGCTCAAACACACAAAAAATGTATCGCCACACAATGGCAAAATTGTGTTGATGAATATGTGGTGATAATGGGGGACAATTGGGGGACAAAAAGACTTGTAGTCACCCAATAATATGGGAAACAATGCACCCCTACAATTCGTTCCCCTAAGAGATTGTAACAAGAAGACTTTAGAACTTACTAAAAAAATGTTTTTTAAACTGGGAGGATAGCCCAGATATACAACCGGAAAAAGAAAATTCGGTAGACTAAATTGGCAATCACCCTGAAAATGCGTCCTAATTAAATACGATGTTGCAGTTTGACAGTACACGGTTCAACACGTTTCGCTGTAAATGGCACAGCTCATTAGGAACCGCAGCTAAGTTGTTGGGTCTGATTGCAAATTTATACAAAGAGTAATGGCGACAGAAAAAATCTGCCAACCTCCAGGAGAGAAGGGAAATATAGCAACCCCGATCTTTAGTTGATTCAGATCGGTAGCAAAAACTGTCCCTTATGTTCTAGGGGACGGTAGCATTACCCTGTATGGGTGGCTCAATTGTAATATTTAACACACAGAAACCGATGCAAAGAGCTGCTGTGCATAAAAAAGAGCCTTTCAAATTGCTAGGCTGAAAACCCTCACCCATAACAAAAAAGAGCCTTGTGAATTGCTAGGCTAAAGACCCTCACTCATAGCATGGAAGCAGCTACCCCGGCTCCCTATCTAAAGTTAATAGTACGACGCAAAATAATAAAGATGAAGTCTAGCCTGTAACCTTGATGGTAGGCTACAGGCATTATAAGTAGGGATGAGCGAGTATACTCGCTAAAGCACTACTCGCTCGAGTAATGTGCCTTAGCCGAGTATTTCCCTGCTCGTCCCTGAAGATTCGGGAGCCGCCGCAGCTGACAGGTGAGTCGCGGCGGGGAGCAGGGGAGAGCGGGCAGGAGAGAGGGAGAGAGAGATCTCCCCTCCGTTCCTCCCCGCTCTCCCCCGCAGCTCCCCGCTCTGCGGAGGCTCCCGAATCTTCAGGGACGAGCAGGGAGATACTCGTCTAAAGCACATTACTCGGACGAGTAGTGCTTTAGCGAGTATACTCGCTCATCCCTAATTATAAGGCATTATAAGATTTTAAAATATTCTATGTGGGGCGAAATAGGAAAAAAACATAAACCACTATGGGGCTTATTTTATTCTAATGGCGTTCAAGGTGCAGTAAGAGTGACACGTCTTTATTCTGTGGGTCAGTACGAGCACGGCAATATCAAATTTATATAGTAACTAGCTGATATACCCGGCTTCGCCAGAGTTAATTTGGTACTGGTGTTTATCTGGTGTTCACACGGAAAATCTTATGAAGTCGTGGTTACTTTAGAGATACCGGAAAAACATATGTTCACCATTTTGCATAGTTCTCTGCGTTACCCAGGAAACACCACGTGGAGGTAACAATGCGACGTTTACTTTATATAAAATGACATCAGGAAGTGAGAGAATTAGATTACGTACATAAAATTTGGACACTAATTCTTTTGCACTTAGAATTAAATAATCGAGTTGGGACCCATTAGCTTTTCCTATTTATGACATAATCAATGCTCGTGCCAATTTTCACGTTTCTATGACATTGGGAAGTGAGAGAATTGTATTCCCTATGTAAAATTTGGACGCTAATTGTTTTGCGCATAGAATTGAATTATCGAGTTGGGACCCATTAGCAGCGTCGACCCCATTGAGAACATATACTACATAAATCATTCTCCTCTGCCACAGCTGTAACAGCTGTGGCAGAGAAGAACGATGTTTGCCCATTGAATTCAATGGAGCCAGCAATACAGCCAGCTCCACTGAAAGCAATGGGCTGCCGGCGAGCGCAGGATGAATTTTCGGGAAGGGCTTAAAAATATAAGCCCTTCCCTGAAAATCATCCAAAAGTGTGTAAAAATAAAAAATATATGTATACTCACCTTGTCCGTGCAGCCGGAGTTCAGCCGCGGCCGGCAGTTCTCCTGAACTGCTCTGAGTAGTATTGAGCAATCAGAGGCAGCTCTCACTCACCCATTCATGAATGGGTGAGTGAGTGCTGCCTCTGATTGGCTCAGCGCAGGGACCAATCAGGGGCAGCTCTCAGCTGTCATTCAATACCCATTGAATTCATGAATGGGTGAGTGAGAGCTGCCTCTGATTGGTGAATAAAAGAAATGAAAAAGGAGGGTGGAGCAAGACCCAGTGAGGGTAGTGGAATATTTATGGAGTACAAAGAGTTTTCAATGATTGAGTATTTTGAATGGTGGAGGTGCTGCCAACCAGATGACGCTCCACCAGTGTGGGCGTAAGTGTAGCGAAAAGGATGTGAAAAGAACTGGTATGGAGGCGCAACACTCTAAGCTACTAGAAGATGTAGATCAAAGTCCAATGTGTGATGGTGAAAGCACTTCTTTTTTATTATTTTTCAGAAATTAAAAACCAGCAATGGAATACGCGTTTCGGGGAAGAACCCCTTCGTCAGTTCGGCTGGATAGGACTGTGTGATAAGTACAAATAGATAATGGAGGAGTGATTAACAAAGAAAGGGGAGGAGAGGGGGGAAAAAAAGAACAAAATTCATATACATAATGAAGTCTCACAAATGTGTCAATAAGAACAATAAATATACGATGAAAACATCGATCTGAACAGTGATAAAATATATATGAGACAAAAAACATAAAAGAATATGAGCATCCGTACATGTAAATTAACATGAAATTTATACAAAACAAATATCTGTTAAAATAGGATGAAGACAATCCAGAGTAAAATACCAATCTTAAAAGTACCAATATGAGAGCGGATGGACTCAAAATCGTGTGGTTGCTTTCAGCTGAATGGAATGACTACAGAATTAAAATGCATGTACAGCCTATTGGGAAATATGATATGATTGCTACACCCAAGGGGGTGCATAAATAATACACATGTTTTCATCATATATTTATTGTTCTTATTGACACATTTGTGAGACTTCATTATGTATATGAATTTTGTTCTTTTTTTCCCCCCTCTCCTCCCCTTTCTTTGTTAATCACTCCTCCATTATCTATTTGTACTTATCACACAGTCCTATCCAGCCGAACTGACGAAGGGGTTCTTCCCCGAAACGCGTATTCCATTGCTGGTTTTTAATTTCTGAAAAATAATAAAAAAGAAGTGCTTTCACCATCACACATTGGACTTTGATCTACATCTTCTAGTAGCTTAGAGTGTTGCGCCTCCATACCAGTTCTTTTCACATCCTTTTCTCTGATTGGTGAAGGCTGTGACCAGTCAGAGGCAGCCCATTCAGCAGGCAGGGATTTTAAATCCCCGCCTGCTGAATACTACTCAGAGCAGTTCAGGAGAACTGCCGGCCAGCCGCGGCTGAACTCCGGCTGCACGGACAAGGTGAGTGTATATATATATATATATATATATATATATATATATATTTTTTATTTTTACACATTTTTGGATGATTTTCAGGGAAGGGCTTATATTTTTAAGCCCTTCCCAAAAATTCGTCCTGCGCTCGCCGGCAGCCCATTGCTTTCAATGGAGCCGGCTGTATTGCCGGCTCCATTGAATTCAATGGGCTGGACAGCGCTCCTGTGATCGGGCCCATTTCAAGGGAAACGCGGCTAGGAGCAGATTTTTCCGGCGATTTTTCGGCCCTGGTCATGCGATTTGCGGATGCGCATCCGTCATGCGATCCACAAATCGTGGCAAAAAACGCCCGTCTGACCGAGGCCTAATAATGTGTAATTATTGTGATATTTAACGAAAAATTGCCCTTTGGAGATGCAGCAACACCAAATTTTTTGGGGGGATTATTTTTAGATGCAATGCCTGGGAAATGTTTTGTTTTCACTTTTAAAATTTTTTAAAACCTTTATGATAATAAAATCTTTATTTTATCTTGAATCTGTGATCATTTATATAGTATAATGCAATACTAGGGTATTTCATTATACTATATTTTAATAGGCTTCCTATTAAAGACGTGCCAGAGGCACATCTTTAATAGGCAAATGATCATGGCAGCCTAGGGGACTTTTGGAACTCACCAAGCTGCCATGACACCTGGAAAGCACCCCTCTGATCTTATCTGCTAGAACTGACAGTGGCATATAAAAGGTTAACAGCCGCAACCATAGTTATCTCTGCTTGTGGCTATTGCCAGCTATCCTCTCCCAAGCCCACTCCATACATAGTCTATGTAGTGGACGGCTATATACGTGGTAACTAGAGATGAGCGAGCACACTCGTCCGAGCTTGTGCTCGTTCGAGCATTAGGGTACTCGAGATGCTTATTGCTCGAGTCGAACACCACGCGGTACTCGAGTCAGTTGCATTTCCTTCCCCTCATGTTTAGCGCCATTTTCTAGCCAATAGACATGCGGGGAAGGCATTACCACTTCCTGCTGTGACGTGTCAGCCCTATCCCACCCCACAGCAGTGAGTGGCTGGCGAGATCAGGTGACCGCCGAGTACTTAAAGTGGGCCCGCCCGTGGCTCGCCTCAGACACACACTGGCAGAGGTTAGGGAAAGTGCTGCTGCTCATTCAGGGATAGTGTTAGGGTAAGATCCAGTCTTCAAGAACCCCAACGGTCCTTCTTAGGGCCACATCTGACCGTGTGCATTACTGTTGTGGCTGGCTGGGAGCAGTAGAGCACCATTTTTTTTCATCTCAGGCTGTGCAGGCCATTTCATCTATAGCGTTCTCAGTCTGCAGTGTATTATGCAGAGTTTAGGGAAAGAGCTGCTGCTGATAAAGGGAAAGTGTTAGAGTAGGATCCTGTCTTCAAAAACCCCAAAGCTCCTTCGTTGGGCTACATCTGACCGTGTGCATTATATTGCTATGTAACTCGCGGCACCTTGGGTCACACAAGGTGGAAGCTGGGACCGAGCCTGACCCTGGGCCTGCTCACGTGCTTCCCACACAGAGTATTGCTGCATTGTGGATGTGTTGAAGTGCTGGCACCTGAGTCCCCTTTATGCCCACATTTTCGGCTCCTGACAATTTTGTGACAGAGGTGGTACGGGATTGGAATAATGATTGTACGTCAATTTATCATCAATTCTCAACAGCATTGTGGACTATTGCCCACACTTTCAAAGAGGGTCGCTGCCTAGCCCTGCCAATCCGCAGTGTGTGCCTCTGGTTCCTCCTCCCCATTTTGGCTTAATAGTGGGACTTGGGAGCCTCTGATGCATCCATGCATGCTGCCCCTGCCCTTCCCTATCCGTTTCTGTGGTGTTTCCATGACTTTCTGATGTTTTCTGGTGTTTGACAAGTCATCAGCTATGCGGAGCATCGGTCCCATACAAAAATGCTCGAGTCGCCCATTGACTTCAAAGGGGGTTCGTTACTCCAAACGAGCTCTCGAGTATTTCGGAAAGTTCGACTCAACCAATGAGCACCCGAGCATTTTGGTGCTCACTCATCTCTAGTGGTAACTGCATGGGATATGTGTCTCACGAAGGGGTTAATTATACCAAACAATAGGGATTATACAGTAAGAAAGTAAATGTGTCTAATAAGTGTGGAATTCTGTAGCCGGGAAAGCACAAAGCGCTTCCTTGTATTGAGAGGTATTGACTGAAAGACCTCCTTTATTGCAGCTCAGTATAATCACTTCCAGGAGCGTCTCACAACGTTTTTTGGAAGTGGCTGCTGTTTTGGGACCTCTTGCAGCAGCATTGACTAATCTTTGTACGCAGTTGTACCAAATGTAGCGAGACCTAAAGGAAGAAAGTTATTCATTCATTCGAAGATGTCAGCACATCTTCATACCTGAGTCATTCTTCTTATGCTGTCACCCCTCCCCCACAATAAGAGGGCAGGAGGCCCGCAGAAGGGTTGTCTTTTACAAGCGCACAGTCCATTTATTATACTATGTTGCTTCCTGCCATATGTTTAATTTACTGTAATCCAAAGGAGAAAGCTGATCTTTGAACGAGCTGATGCTTTCTTAGGATATTAGTACATGGAAACAATCATTGCCCATGTAGAGGCACAGTTTCATGGGAGTTTTTACTTTATTTGTATCGTATTTGTATTTTTTATGGTTCTGCAGCATAAAACGGCAGGTCTTGATTAAAGGAGTTGTTGTTGGGTTTTCAGAAATAGGTTAATTCCTCTACATGGCCAAGGGTGCCCCTACCATGAGGCAACCTGAGACTGCCACCTCAGGCGGCAGTCTGCAGAACCTAAAAGGGACAGCGGGTTGCTGCCCGGATGGTATTTATTTTACCAATCATATTAAAGTGACCCTTCCGTTTAGGGACAAAAGTATGCCACAGCACTGGAGGGGCATGGGGCATACTACCTGCAGGTGTTCTCTCTTGTTCTTATCCACTGGTTTTAGGTCACATTTTTGGTCATCCACTGCGCTCTGACTGGCCAGTGCTGATCACATGTGTAGCTATGGCCTATCAGAGAGCAAGTATATTGCATTAGTAGTCTAACACTCTCAATGTACTGTAAGGATTAGGCAGCCTAAAAACAGCGTTGGCCATGTTGGATGGGTGAAAATGGGAGTTTGGAACCAGTGAGTTGGATGGTTGGCAAAGAAAAACAATTGCAGGTAATATATCCCCCTTCCGGTCCTGGGAAAGAATCTTGTAAAGCTGGAGGGTCACTTTAATGGCCGTGAAAAAAAATGCCACCTGTGAGCCGGCCGGGCAGCAACCCCACAAGCATTTAATTCACATGTTCTGTAGTTCTAGTCTGTCAGCGGCCACTGCTGTGATCAAGCTGTGTGTCCGTGACCTCCACACCCGGTGTCTGTGTGCAGGATCAGGTTAGTGAATCCCCAGATGGACAGCATTAACACCGAGGCCCTTTTACTAGTGGAGCCACTATGGAGTTCACTATTACTACTGCAGCTACTAATGGGGATCATTATTACTACTGTGGCTGCTATGGAGTACACTATTACTACTGACTCCATTACCGGGTGCACTATTATTAATGGGGCCACTATGGGGGTTATTACCACTGGCGTAACTATAGGGGATGCAGGGGATGCGGTTGCACCCAAGCCCAGAAGCCCTAGGGGGCCCATAAGGCCTCTCTTCTCCATATAGGGATCTAGAACTATGAATAAAGCATTATAGTTGGGGGCCCTGTTACAGGTTTTACATTGGAACCCAGGAGCTTCAAGTTACACCTCTGGTTATTACTATTACTACTGGGACCACTAACGAGGGCACTTTTGCTGCTGGGGCCACAAACAAGGGCACTATTACTACTGCCGTCACAGATATAGACTTTAAAATTTCACTTTTATTATAATTATTTAAAAAAGTCAGGGCCTACTAACAAAAACCATACATAAAACATATAGTAACAAGACAGACAAATCCACAACAGTGGGGTCCTGGGAAAGATAGGGGAGGGAGAAATATGTCAATGGCTCCCGTTTAATCTTCCCCAAAAGAAAGGGGAGAGGTATATCAACGACTCCCGTTCAGTCTTTCCCAGGAAAACAACAAGAGTCACTTATATTCAATGGATGGAACCGTAGCCTCTAACCATGTAAGTATATGTCGTTTTAGGCTGTGGTATGGTTCGTATATGCTCCAGAAGGAGACTATCATATGTCATATGAATCAAAGCAACCTGCTTTATTATTTGGGACTCTTGTGATTTAGATGTTTTAGATCGGTATCATTTGGTGTATTATTGACACTTTATTGTACGGTGCGTTATTTGCACTCTTTGCACAATTCTTGTTATGATAACTCTTCGAATTAATGTGATAGGAGCTTTATAGTTCATATGGCTCGTGCTCAATATTTCTAATGTTCATAAGACTTCTGCTCTTGATATGATTTTTGCTCGACGCGTTTCTGTATCGGGATGGCCGATAGTTCATCAGGAGCTGGGCGAGAATAAGCCCTTGGGTAAGCAGAGAAGAGTATTATCTGAGATGATACACCAGATCAATGACTAAAATGTGTCTGTCACTATTCAATCAAAGAAATACTCCCAGTTGCCTCATTGGAATATCGTGCTTGAAACCCAACAATGGTTTGGGTCCCAGGCGTGCTCTAATCCTTCAAGATCCAGAGATCAATGCAACTGGATCTAATTGACTCGCAGTTAGACGCTGAGATCAGCCTAGGGGGTGTAACTCTGGAATAGAATGTAGAAGTCGTGCACCGTGTGCATCATGTGGAGATAATGCACACGATGCATACAGGTGCTGCCAGAGTTAAGCCTATCTAAAGTAGCACCCAGATTTCCTGAGTAGTTAGCTAGAAATTGTTGACCGTCCGCCAAGACTAATAGCTTCTAAGTAGACGGCTGCCAGGTTGAGTACCCGTTAGCCCGATACAGTAATATAGTGTAGGGGACAATACCCCAATCCAGCCTATATGCTAACAGTAACTGCCACAATGGCAAAAAGCAATTTTAAGCTAACTAAACGGCTTGCATTAGTAGGATAGAGTCAGCTGTAATAGTCATAGTCTGTAAGGCGAGGAAGAGAAGTAGAGCAAGGCAAAAGAGGGATGCTAGGAGTAATCTCCAGCAGCGCCTGCGGCTCTAATGGTGAGCTGCAGGCATCTGAAGTCTCTCTGTGTGGCTCTCGTTTATATATCACACTAACTCCTCCCCTAGAGGTGTGGTTTAAGTAAGGCAGCCAATCCCAAAGGATGGAGGTTGTACCTAGTTTTATTGCTGACATACGTCTTGGAGATCGGTGTTTGGCTAGAAAAATTGCTAACCCGCATGTCCCGATCATAAACCAAGACCGTCAGTGACTAGATCGGGCTAAAAAATAATTAGCCGATCGTGCTCGTTCCTCCTTATTAGGCCGTTGTGTGGAGTGCGGGGTCGAGCCTTCCGCGTTCCACGATGGAACGCAAGCGCGCAGCGTCATCACGCCGCGTCCCATCCATCACCATCGTGCGGGTTGCCGTTATGAGGATTGCGGGGTCAAAGCTTCCGCGTTCCACCGTGGAATGCAGGCGTGCAACATCATCACGCCGCGTCCCATCTATCGCTGATTGCCGTTATGAGTTGAGAGATCGGCCCCGAATCTTTAGAGACGAGCGGGGAGATATTCAGCTAAGGCACTACTCGCTCGAGTAATGTGCCTTAGCGAGTATACTCGCTCATCTCTAGTCAAGAGCCTAGGGCTACCTGGTTGTTAGTGTCATAAATTAGTAGGTACATTCTGGGATTTTCATTTGTTTTGAAGGTAATCACCTTGGTGGAAAATGTTTGATGTTATCAATACAAGAAAGTTAGACCGTAACTAGAACTTACTATGGATGTGCCATAGATGTCTAAATTTGGAAAACTAAGGATGAGCGAACTTCTGAAAAGTTCGGTTCAGCCAGTTAACTGAATCTTGGGAAAAAGTTTAGTTTGGTCTGAATTCATTCGAACTGTATCGGAACTTTACCAATACCCCTAACATAATGATCCTGGCCAGATTGTGGTGGTCCTGTGGCTCAGCAGTTGGCACTGTTGCTCTGTAGTGCTGGTGCCCTAGGTTTAAATCTGACTACATCAGCATGGAATTTATGTGTTCTTCTTCATAATAATCACCTTTATTTATATAGTGCATACATTTATTGAGAAAAAGAAGAAAAGTAATGGTGGTTAGTACTGTTGCCTTGCAATACTGGAGCTTGTATGTTCTTCCGGTTTTTGTCTCCCTCTGCACTCCAAAACCATAGATGGATATAGATTGTAAGCCCCAATGAGGACAGAAAATATTAAGTGTTGTGAAGCGTTGTGTAATATGCACAACATGCTATATAAATAAGGGTAATTATTATGAAACACAGGGAGAACATACAAACTCCATGCAGATGTTGTCAAATTTGAACCTAGGACCCCATCACTGCAAGCTAACATTTCTAACCACTGAGCCATAGGAGAACCATCACAACAATGATATATGGCCGGGATGAGCCACCTGCCACTTGAGGTTTGGGTTTACCGCAAAACAAACTTTTACCAAAGTTTGAGCTGAAACAGGGTTCCACTAATTTGGTTCACTCAACACTGTTGAAAAGCATGCAGTCATTAGCGGTGTTGTTGGTTTCTCAAGTCGATTCTTAGAATCACCGGTAGTACACGAACTGGTTCTAACCTCAACGCTTAGCAACTCAAAGAAGATTGTATGCAGCCTAAGTGGCTTCACACGAGAGTGTTTTTGTGCGTACATAGGTGCGCACCCATGTACGTGCAAAAGCTCGCATAAAAAAGAATGCAGGGGTGTCGGCAGACCATTATTTTCAATGGAGCCACCGGCAGCAGCCGCGGCTCCATTGAAAACAATGCATGCATTTCCTATGGTGCACGCATGTCCTATCTTTTTAGGCACACGTCTGTAAAGCATGGACATGTGCACACACCATAGGGAATGCATTGTTGCAAATGGAAGTGTGTTTATGTGCGGGCTGTGAGACGGTGACCGGCCAGGTGCTGGAGGGCAGGTATGTGTCGCCTAGGATGCTCTCCTATGCTGCCTTGGGGAGCGCTTGGGCAAATACGTGCCACCGAGCAGCCTGGGCTCGGTGGAGGAAGCCGGCAGTATAGTGTTAGTAGCATTAAGCTACTAACACATTGTAGTATGTAAGTGGCTCCAAGCCACATAATCCGGGCCGGCTTTTCCTGGAGTGACCAAAGTGAAGGGTGGGATGGTCACTCCCACGTACCAGGTGGGGCTGGTACCAGGCCATATAAAGCCTGGGCCTACAGGGCCTAGGGGAGAGCTGAGACCTCTGCAGGTCTGAGAGTCCTGGCTGGCTGTGTGCAGGAGCCATTTGTTTACCAGTACGTAGACAGGGACGCTACATGTTTAGTAAGTGCTCGGACGAGCAGGATTTACTTTATGTTTGCCTGATGTTAAGGCCTGTATTTTGCTTTGTTTTGCTTGGAAATAAACCCAGGCAAAGCCTGGACTAAAGACTTTATCGCAAGTGTCACTGTCTCTGACTGCTTATGCCCCGGTTGCTACCAATCCTAAACGCTAATCCCTCACAGGGCGTATGCACACACAAAAACACCCTGGCCTCCTGCACATGGGTGGATTTGCATTGCGAAATCCAGAGCTGAATTCCACTTCCGGATTCTGCAGCATGTCCAGCCCATAGCATGCTATGAGAATCCGCAATTTCCTGCTCACGAGCGGAAAATGATTGCGATTTTCCGTTCGCGTGTGAGAAATCGCAGCATGCTGAAATTTTGTGCAGGCTACGCACAGCCTGCTCCATTGAAGTCAATGGAAGCCGTCCGTTCAACTGCACTTCCACAATGAGCACTGCAGAAGTATCGCCGGATCCGCATCATCGCAGAGAGTCGGCGGCTACAATGCATGTGTGACGGAGTGCCTGCCGGCACATCCGCAGCACTGAATGGAAGACACCAGACAGGTACTCAGGGGTCACCGGCCAGGCACGTGGGGTCCGACCCGCCTGTCTGCAGGAGGCCTTAGATCAGTTTTTTTGTTTATTAATAAACCAGAAGAATTGTCAGGCTGCAGATATTAATAGGCGCTTACTGTATTGCACAATCTGTTCTCACTTCATTAGGAAACCTCATTATAACATTTCAGCTGCCAAATGGATAATTTATTTTTGGAAAATATATTTTTGACAAAAAATGTCCAAGAATGTGATAACTATATTTATCTAACTTGTATCAATGTGGATGTAACACACAGAGACTCTGCTGTAGAAGGTAAAGCAAGTATGACCGTATCCCAGAGCAGGGGGCGCCAGAGTCCGGGTCAAAATGGTCAGAAAAGGAGATTTATCCCATATAGGAATGAAAAGTGTATAAGAATATGCCGCTATATATATATATATATATAACTATATTATATAACTCTGTTAATTGTTTCTTTTCAAACCAATTTGTTTTGGATCTACTTAGTGCTCAATTGTAAATACTATAAATGATCTCTTTGTACTTACATGTCCTCTGTTCCATCCTGAACCCTTGCGTAACACCAAGGGCCCATTACAGACTGATCCAGTGATATATTTGGATTTGTGCAATAAGTTACCTCACAGAGCCTGTTACAATTATCGGTTTCAGTTCTATTGCCATACGTTTCTTCATTAACCCCTTCAGTGGCAGGTGTCAGGATGTGCTGCTGGGATCTGTTGTACTATGTACTCCTAGCAACACAGCTACAGGTGGTTATGGGTTAATTGAGCTGGCTGGGTGTGGTACTTCCTGCTAGCCAATCTCCTGGGTCTGTGCTCACATATAAACGCAGCTCCTGGTCAGTCTCTGGCTGGGTCCCAAGGTGAGCAGTCATGTTACTTCTGTAACTTGTTATCAGTCATGTTCAGCTTGCTCCCACTCTGATCTGTGCTTGCAAGTAGGTCTGTGTCTCTCTGCTTCCAGTGTGTCAGTTGGTGGATCCCTGATACAGTCCGCTATGTCAGCTCTGTGGCTGACTGTCTGTCTTTCCCCCCTGATATGAGGACGCATAGACTTGCTGTGAGTTTTATCTGTGTTCATGTGAGCTCTGGGTAGAGTCCGTGCCCTGGTTGTATGTCGTGTTGCAAGCTTGCTGTGTCATCTGTGACCTGCTGGTTTATGTCCGTTTTATTTGCTGTCAGTTTTCTGTCAGCTTGCTGTGTGCCCTGTGCTCTGTCCTGTTCCTTATGTAAGCTTGCTGTGTCATCTGTGTCTTGCTGGTTCATGTCCGTTTGTACGTTTAAATTCTGTCAGCTTGTAGCTGTGCTGCTAGGAGTACATAGTACAACAGATCCCAGCAGCACATCCTGACAGCAGGTTTATTATTACCATGACAGCGCAGCAAGCCCAGAGATTTTCCTGTGGTAATTCGAGATGGAAAACGTGTACAGTGGCACAATAACTGTGTGTCCTGTCCAGCATTTCAGCACTAGAGCTGTCCACGGAAATCTTCTGGGGTTTTTTCTGCATGGTCAATGCAGCAAGCCCGGGAAATTTTCCGGGCGTGCCACTAAAAGGGTTTAAGCAAGAGTTAATGCAATCCCAGTCCGAGTCAGTCTGTCGCTTACCACTGACACCATTCTGTTTGTACCATTTTGGGGTACATGTAAGTTTTTGATCATTTTTATTACATTTTACATTGCTCTCATTGTGTATTTTTTTCTGACAATACGAAACATATAATATGTTATTTTAATATATTGGACTTCTTACGGACTCTTTGATTTCATATGCTTATTCTTTCTTTGTTTTGCTCTTTTTTAGTTTTTAGTTACATTTTTTAATTTAAAAGAGGCTTTCTTTTAAAACTTTTAATATTTTTTTGTAATAATTAAAAAAATTAAAAATATATACACTACCGTTCAAAAGTTTGGGGTCACCCAAACAATTTTGTGTTTTCCATGAAAAGTCACACTTATTCACCACCATGCGTTGTGAAATGAATAGAAAATAGAGTCAAGACATTGACAAGGTTAGAAATAATGATTTGTATTTGAAATAACATTGTTTTTACATCAAACTTTGCTTTCGTCAAAGAATCCTCCTTTTGCAGCAATTACAGCATTGCACACCTTTTACATTCTAGCTGTTAATTTGTTGAGGTAAGCTTGAGAAATTGCACCCCACGCTTCTAGAAGCATCTCCCACAAGTTGGATTGGTTGGATGGGCACTTCTGGCGTACCATACGGTCAAGCTGCTCCCACAACAGCTCAATGGGGTTCAGATCTGGTGACTGCGCTGGCCACTCCATTACCGATAGAATACCAGCTGCCTGCTTCTGCTGTAAATAGTTCTTGCACAATTTGGAGGTGTGTTTAGGGTCATTGTCCTGTTGTAGGATGAAATTGGTTCCAATCAAGCGCTGTCCACTGGGTATGGCATGGCGTTGCAAAATGGAGTGATAGCCTTCCTTATTCAGAATCCCTTTTACCCTGTACAAATCTCCCACCTTACCAGCACCAAAGCAACCCCAGACCATGACATTACCTCCACCATGCTTAACAGATGGCGTCAGGCATTCTTCCAGCATCTTTTCATTTGTTCTGCGTCTCACAAACGTTCTTCTTTGTGATCCAAACACCTCAAACTTGGATTCATCCGTCCACAACACTTTTTTCCAGTCTTCCTCTGTCCAATATCTGTGTTCTTTTGCCCATCTTAATCTTTTTCTTTTATTGGCCAGTCTCAGATATGGCTTTTTCTTTGCCACTCTGCCCTGAAGCCCAAAATCCCGCAGCCGCCTCTTCACTGTAGATGTTGACACTGGTGTTTTGCGGGTACTATTTAATGAAGATGCCAGTTGGGTACCTGTGAGGCGTCTGTTTCTCAAACTAGAGACTCTAATGTGCTTATCTTCTTGCTTAGTTGTGCAACGCGGCCTCCCACTCTTTTTCTACTCTGGTTAGAGCCTTTTTGTGCTGTCCTCTGAAGGGAGTAGTACACACCGTTGTAGGAAATCTTCAATTTCTTAGCAATTTCTCGCATGGAATAGCCTTCATTTCTAAGAACAAGAATAGACTGTCGAGTTTCAGATGAAAGTTCTCTTTTTCTGGCCATTTTGAGCGTTTAATTGACCCCACATATGTGATGCTCCAGAAACTCAATCTGCTCACAGGAAGGTCAGTTTTGTAGCTTCTGTAACGAGCTAGACTGTTTTCAGATGTGTGAACATGATTGCACAATGGTTTTCTAATCATCAATTAGCCTTCTGAGCCAATGAGCAAACATATTGTACCATTAGAACACTGGAGTGATAGTTGCTGGAAATGGGCCTCTATACACCTTTGTAGATATTGCACAAAAAACCAGACATTTGCAGCTAGAATAGTCATTTACCACATTAGCAATGTATAGAGTGCATTTGTTTAAAGTTAGGACTAGTTTAAAGTTATCTTCATTGAAAAGTACAGTGCTTTTCCTTCAAAAATAAGGACATTTCAATGTGACCCCAAACTTTTGAACGGTAGTGTATATAATTAATTTTTTTTCATTCCCATAGGGGACTAGTGAACACTTGACCGCTTATATATTACCATGCTTCAAGTTCTTCTTTCATTCTGCATTCCTCTATTACTCCTCCTGGAAATATATAGTTAACTTGACAATTGAGTGTTACCATTCCCTTGCCAGTGGTGCATGCCCCTACAGAACCTGACATTGTACAGTCAGTGCTACTTTGTCATTGTCCCCAGCTCCAGCTTCTAGTGTATATTTTGCATTCACCTTATGTGTTTTTGCATTAAATTTTGTAATTCTAAATGATTATAATGGCTCCTAGGGCCCCCAGTGTGGACCATGTGACCACTTTTCTTCATTGCCTTCTCTAGAACAATTTATTTTGCCTTTTATAATGGATGAGAATCAAGACTGGCACTGTGTCGTCGCCTTTTAATCTTCACGATACCACTGACATCTGGATTTCATGTCATTTTTGGCATGTACACGCTTTGCAAGGGGGATCAGGAGGCTGCTTGTGTAATATTGATTTTTTTACAAAGCGTTGGAACACGGCAGCTCAGGAAGGAATATTAAATGTGGACATAAAATTCTTATGGTCCTATTTATCTATAAAAATGATCCATGAGTAGTATAAACCTCCCACTGACAGGGACGAATAAAGACAGACACTTATTTTTTCACATTTGATAGATCAGTGAAAACATATGGAAATTTCTCCAGCTCCCGAGCTGCTCATTTTTTTTTCTTGGTGTGATCCCAAATTGGCACCTAAAGGGTTTTTCTAGGACTTTTATGTTGATGATCTATCCTTCGAATCAGAGAGATAGAGGGTTAGTCTCGCCCGGATCAGTTGATTGCAGGGCTTGGACAAGCAGAACTCCATATATTGTATAGTGGCTGTGCCTGGTATTGCAGCTCAGTCCTACTCATTTAAAGGGGTCATTGTGCAAGGAGAGGGAGGAGGTGTAACCTATTCTGAATGGTGGATCCTGTGCTAAAATCAAATCAAATCATGGTATTTGTATAGCACCAACTTATTCCGCAGCGCTTTCAGGTAATCATTACTTATTACCCCCCACCAAGCTGGGTTCTCAATTTTACCGACCTCGGAAGGATGGAAGGCTGAGTCAACCTTGAGCCGGCTACCTGATTCATGCAGGGATCGAACTTGCAACCTTCAGGTCGTAGGCGAGAGCTTACACTCTGCACCACACGAGGCTCAATGCTAGCTACAGTATATATAGGTGACACCTTATATTGTAATACTCTCTGTGATAATGAGATGCCTGCTAAAAAGTTTTCTCTACCCAACAGGAAATGTCATATTATTATTAGGCCTAGTGGTCGGTGTGAATACTGCAGGATTTTAGGATTTTTTAAAACATAAATTAGGACATTAAAATTTTTTTAAATCATCAAAAACTTTAAAGGACCACTCCGGTGACTTCGTTCGTTATGTAGCTAAATACCCCAGTATATATAAGTGAGTTAGTGGTACCTTGGTTAGTTATTTTATTTGTCTGAGTCTCCCAGCCTCTTTTCCCTCAGATGGTCATGTGATCTCAATTCTGACCAGCTCAGGTCTACTTAAGGGTTATGGAATCATTTTCTAGTCAGATTCTCAGTTTGTTTGATATTGTTACATGCATCTACCACAGTACCTGCCTACAGGGGGACATAGATACACCTATCACAGTTACTAATGGTCACACAGATCATGTCACACAGCTATAATAGAGGAGATCACAGCTTATCCTCCTGACTATATACTTATGGTCTGTAGCTTACATAGGTGAATACAGAAGGTAATGATAATTAAACTGTCCCCCCAGCAGGCAGAATAGTATAACCTTACCCAGGGATAGACGTAAAACCTAAAGTAAAAAGTTTCAGCCTCCAGATGGTGTTTGACTAGCATCAGACAGGGGGCCGCACTGCACAGAGGAGACCTCTAGAGTGTGACAGGCAATCAGGTGAGGGGGGCAAGAATGGAAAAATGTGTTTTCACTGGAGTGACCCTTTGAAAAAAGTTTAACCCTTTCCAATCCAATTTGTATCCTGTATTTTCTAGGGGCTTACTCTTTTTTCTGCCGGTATGCAATGGCGCTATCTGCTGGCTAAAGCCAGTACTGCATGAGGTGGGACGTTGGATAGGCTCTGACAGCAGAGAGGCTGGCAATATACAGTAAGAAAACCCTGACGGACGTGTTCCAACATCAGAGCTGTACAGCCTTAAATCATAATGTCTTCAGACGTCAGACAGTGGATTGGAGAGGGTTAACATAAAAAATTAATTAATACAATTAGTCATTTTCTGATGACAAATTCCCTTTAAATGGGATTGAACTGCAGAAAGGCCATTTAACCATTGCTGGATTATCATTGGAGCATTAGCCCAGCGATATCCACTATTCAGGGGGTACCCCGACTTTCTGGCAGGCTGAGGCAGGCTACCCAACACTGGGTAGTATAGTGCTGTTTCATGTACATGTAGTGACATGTGACTGGTACAAGCAAATCCCTGAATTCATATTCTGAGACAAGTGATTCTCCTACAGTGGTCATGTGTTTCAGCACATAGCATGTACCCGCACTACCCAGAAGGAAGAAGGAAAAGGGGGCATCGTCTGTTACAGGGGCAGAAAAGGCAGCATTATTTATTATGGAGCAGAAGAGAGGCATTTTTAATTACAGCCGCATTCCCTACAGGGGTAGAAAAGACGGTATTATTACTATCAGGGGCAGAAAAGGGGCATTATTACTTATGTAAGGGATTCTTACTGATTGGGGGCAGAAAAGGCAGCATTAACCCTTTCTAATCCACTGTCTGACGTCTAAAGACATTCTGATGGAAAGCTATACAGCTCTGATATCGGATGACGTCTGGCAGGGTATTCTTACTGTAGATTACTGGCCGCTCTGTTGTCAGGGGCCTCTCCAGCATATCCCATACTGCATTACTGGCTCTAGCCAGCAGATGGCGCCATTGTATAATGGCAGAAAGAGATAGACCCCTGGGAAACCATGAATCCAAAATTGGATTGCAAAGGGTTAATACCTCTGGAAACAGAAAATAGGGCATTATTACTGATGGGGGCAAAAAATTGGTCACTTTTACTGTGTGGAGGGCACTAAAAGCAGCACTAAATGTGTAAGGCCTTATTACTATCTTCATCATTATGGAAGATGAGATTGTATTGAGTTGTAGAAAATATAGAGAGGATGCTTGAAAAGCAAGGAGCCAAAGATGTCTCTTTGTCAAATTCTGCAGAGACAATTTTTTGTCTGGGAGAAGTCATCTTGGTGGTCTGGGCCTGGATAGAGAAGAAAAGCAAAAGAAAAAACTTCAATCAGAGATTACATCACCTGCAATCACCAGAGGTAACTGCATTGTAATAACTATTGCTAGTACTGTGAGGGGGTCACTGATTGCACTATTACTGTGAGTAGGTCACTGAGAGCACCATTACTGTGAGGGGGTCACTAATGGGAACTGTTATTCTGAGAGAATACAAGCACATGAGTTTGTGTAAAGGGACATGCTCTAAAATTGCCATGGTTCTCACTGTGCGTCACTAACAGTTTTTTTGTTCAATAGTTTCAAGTATGATCTGGTCACGGCTTCTTGGGCCAAAAAAGGCATGACAAAAAAAAACCTGGAAAAAAGTTGCAAAAAGAGTCTGTTTTGAAGGATAATTTATTAATAGGCTGTAAATTTAAAGTTCATAGAAGCACTGTCACAATCAAGGGGGGTGGGGGGGGGGGGGGGGTGGGTGGGGGGTGGGTGGGTTCATAATTGAACCGCTCCATTCCGTAAACAGCCTTAATCTGGCTTTGCACAGTAGTTTCCTGTCTAAAACCGACATGTGATGTCACAGTCTGAAACTCCCTTGTGTAATTACCTGACAGAACCACCCTTGTGATGTCACAGAAGTTATGTCTTTGAAACCCTCTTGTGATGTTACAGTACTTTCTTATCTGAAACCCACATGTGATGTCACAGGAGTGACCTCTCTGAAACACATGTAGTGTAACATCCTGGTCCTTGCCATAATTGTCATACATGTCTTTTTTTGTGGATGCACTGTGCAAATCTGCCACGTCAATTTTTTGAATGTATGTTGCACAGCCGCAGCATCTGAAGGCTAACTTCCATAAAACCATTGCCTGTCAGCTCTGGTGCTGAATGTATCTATTCTACTGTGCCGGGTGATACAAGTAAGGTTATAAAAGTGAGTGTCTGAGAGCGGGAAGAGTGTCTTCTTCAATCTGTTTTGGAGCAGGGTTCCATCTTGCCTGCTGATGGGGACTGGGACCCTATTATAATGTCACAGGCACTGGCGTAACTATAGAGGGTGCAGGGGTTGCGGTTGCACTTGGGCTCAGGAGCTTTAGGGGGCCCATAAGACCTCTCTTCTCTATATAGGGAGCCCAGTATTACGAATAAAGCATTATAGTTGGGGGGCCCTGTTGCAGGTTTTGCATTGGGGCCCAGAAGCTTCAAGTTACGCCTCTCTTAAGGGCTTAAGAGAAGTTGGGGAAGGGGGGGGGGGGGGGGGAGATAAACTTTTGCACCCGCGCCAATGAGCCTTTTGCTTCGCCCCTGGACAGCAGTTACCTGTCTGAAAACGCCTTGTGATATCATAGTAGTTAAATGTCTGAAACTCCCTTGTGATGTTACAGGAGTTGAAATGTCACAGGGATACCTGTATGAAACCCCATTATGATATCACTCACAGAAGTTGCCTGTCTGAAAATCCCTTGTGTTGTCACAGTTGCTTACCCAGAGGCAGACACCAACAACAGTAGCTAATATTGCTACTGGTATAATCATGCAAAGAGAAAAATGGTATTTTAGTTTTAGCTTTTCACCAAATTAGAGTCTCATCTGTAGATGAAAACAGAGTCTTCAGCCCACACAAAACTGTCACACATGGTCAGGTTAAGAGTGTGTTAGGCGCTAGGCAAAAAGGTATATTCAGGCCATCCAAAACAAAAATATACAATAACTCTCCATAAGTAAATATCAGGTCACATAGGAAGCAGTAGGATGTGCAGTTTTCATTACTTTCTTTGATTTGCATTTACAAATTATTCTTCATGTGCAAAACAACCAAAGCCTAAAGCAATCAAAGTCAGGTCATAAATTCATCATTACAAATATGAATTTCCAGTTTTTCTATGGGCAAAGTCTGTAATTGCTTTATCAAAAAACACTAATTCCCCCTTGATAGACAGAATTGCAATTGCATTTAAACCAGTCAGTCCCATTGTCTTCCCTGCTGATGTTATTTCTCTGTGTGTGCAATATAGAGTTAGAGAATATATCCTGTTTTCTCCATGTGCAGTATATAAAAGACAGAAGTCTCCTCCCCTGACCAGCTCAGAGAAAACTCAGAATTAGAGATACAGCCTGCTGAGGGGAAAACTGGTGATAAATGCAGGTTACAAGTCAGATAATGGCCAGATATAGTGTTATTTCTTATACACACAACAGCTTATTCTGAAAAGTTATCTGAAAGTGCAGGTATGCTTTAACTTTTTACTTACTGTACTGATTTATTGTGACTATCCGATACAAATTTCCTTTCCTTGGTTTCTGTTCTCAAAGACTCACACACAGACGTACCCACACACAGCATAACTCAGTGGTCCATACACATGTGATACTTACATGTGAGAAGCTGCAAAATATGAGTCTGAAAATATTTCTAAGCATTCTCAATTTTCAAAGATTTAATGCTCAACAGGAGACAACTATATCCACTGGCGTAACTATAGGGGATGCGGCTGCACCCGAGCCCAGGAGCCTTGAGGGGCCCATAAGGCCTCTCTTCTCCATATAGGGAGCCCAGTACTATGAATAAAGCATTATAGTTGGGGGCCCTGTTACAGGTTTTGCATTGGGGCCCAGGAGCTTCAAGTTACGCCTCTGTTAAGGGATTAAGAGAAGTTGGGGGCCCCAAGATAAACTTTTGCACCTGGGCTCATGAGCTTTTAGCTACGCCCATGGACAGGAGTTACCTGTCTGAAAACCCCTTGTGATATCATAGCCAGGGGCGTAACTATAGAGGATGCAGGGGATGCAGTTGCACCCGGGCCCAGGAGCCTTGGGGGGCCCATAAGGCCTCTCTTCTCCATATAGAAAGCCCAGTACTATGAATAAAGCATTATAGTTGGGGGCCCCGGTCCAGGTTTTGCATTGGGGCCCAGGAGCTTCAAGTTACGCCTCTGATCATAGTAGTTAAATGTCTGAAACTCCCTTGTGATGTCACAGGAGTTACTTGTCTGAAATATCTTGAGATGTCACAGGGATACCTGTATGAAACCCTATTATGATGTCACAGGAGCTATGTGTATGAAACCCCATTATGATGTCACTCACAGGAGTTGCCTGTCTGAAAAGCCCCTTGTGATGTCACAGTTTCTTGAGAAAGTCCTCTGAGAAGGACGAAACGTCGCAAGCTCCTATATGTACGTGGAGTTTTAAGCTTTGTATACAACAATAAAGATGTCGCATGGACCTTTTATCATATGAAGATTGCCTGAAGATCTTTTCTTGAAAAGAGTTCCACGGAGTGCTGCTTACGCTGCTATCTCTACCTAACAGTTTCTTACCCAGGGGCAGACACCAACAACAAAGGTCCCCTGTGTAAGAATAGTACATGGTCTCCTTGATCTTCATCTGCTAATTTGCTGCCGGCAGAATAGTAGCCATAAACTCTTGATCTGCGCTTTTTTGGTAGGAAAACTATTGAATTATGAGTATGAATCACGAGAAATGACAAACTAAGCTCTGCTACAAATCCACACACATACATACTGTAATGGGTTTACGAAAAAGTATCCCCATGACAACATTTGCTTATTTTCCTTGCTTTTCTCCAGATTTATGGCTCCATATCTGCTGTAATCTAAGCAGCGCAGTCTATCACTTTTGCATAGTCGCCTCCCCAAGGATTTCCACCGGAGCTGGTAAAACGTTTGGGTCTTCACATTGTATGGAGATTATGTTACACACAAGATACACATATTGTTTGGATTGAGCTACAAATCAAGGTCTTTGCTGAAACGTATTTACCGGACTATAAATTATTCCAACGTCCGCGCCAAAATTCGAGATTTTAAAATAGAATTATCAAGTTAACGAAAGCCAAAAGTCTTCAGATTTTCTTCGCTTTTTCTGAAGCTGATCTAAGAGACGGAGTGTATCATCTCTCTGTGTGGTCTGTCTGAGATCAGGAGATGTTAGGATGATGGAGGTGTTGAAGATGAAACTGTACACAGGACGTGTTCACATTACACATGAGGAGTGCGAGACTGCCGAGGATTAGAGCCCATAATTCTCTCTGCTTTATAGGGCTATTCTTTAAAGCTGGAAAATAAAAGTATCAGGGATAATTTAGTGCTGCACTGCTTTGATTTATTGGAAATTTTTAGGTTTGGAACTAAAAGTCGGCTTCTTTTTTTTCCCTCAAGAACAGTGCCACTCTTGGCCGTAGGTTGCTTTTGGTATTACAGCTCAGCCCTATTCAAATGAATGAATGCATGCTATGATACAAGAGCATGTGAATAGTTGGGGTGTTGTTTCTAGCGAATAATAAAGAAACAGAATCAGTATATGGGTCCTTAGTCCGCTGTCAAGACCATCATAGTGGCCTTTTCTAATGACCCTCTAAAGAAAATCCTTCATCAATCTATCTAAATACTATATTGCAATATAGCAGTGATTGTGAACCAGAGGGATCATTAGAGGGTTTTTTTCTCGGACTCTGGGCATTTTCTTTCTATTGATGACCTATTCTTGGTCATGAATTGATGATTGATGAGGGTCTACCACTCAGGTTCCCCGCCGATCAGCTGATTTCTAGTACCACTATAAATGTGGTCAGTGTGTGCAAGGACATAGCACTAACAATATTGAAGTGGCCTGGTTGGTACTGCAGGCACAGCTCCTAGTAAATTCAATGGGAGCGGTGTCTGTAATACCAACCTGAGCCGTTGTACTATGGACAACATAATCTGCTTCCTGTGCTGTCTATGCTGACAACGGCAGTGAGAATCAGCTGAGCGGCGGGGATGCTGAGCGACAAACCTCTCTGATCATCTATTCTAAGATCGCGGTGTGCTGTGCAGTTGCCATGACAACCTGGGGCCTTCTGAAAGCCCCCGTGGCTGCCATTTCAGATTGCCTGTGGCGGGACTTGATAGATTTCTGTCAGATTGCTGTATAATGTAACACTATGCTATTACATACTGCATGGGAAATCAAACCATCGCAAGTTCTTGTCTTCTATGGGGACTGAAAAAAATATATAAAAATCAGTTTAAAATTTTTTATTAATTATTACAAAAAAGGTCATAAAAGTTTAAAAAGAAACCCTTTTCCCATATGTATAATAAAATATCTACATTAAAAAAAACAAAACATTTTGCTATCGCCGTGACAATAAAAGTCCGATCTATCAATTAACACATTATTTACCCAAGACAATGAATGTCATAGATTTTTTAAAATAGAGAAAGCCAGAATTGCACTAATTTGGTCACTCTATCCCCAAGAAATAGTGTTTTGAAATTGATCATAAAGTCAAAAGTACTCCAAAATGGCACCAATAGAAACTACAGGATGTCCCGCAAAAAATGAGCCCTCATACAACTACGTCAACAGAAAAAGTTATGGCTGCCAGAAGATGGTGGCAGAAAATAATTTAAGTTTTTTCAAAATATATTTTTTATTTTAAAGGTAGTACAACAAAAAAACTGTTTAAATTAGATATTGTAGTAATCATACTGACCTACAGAATAAAGTTATCGTGTTATTTTTGCTGTAGTGTGTACACTGCAGAAACAAGACCCCCCCACCCCAAAGATGGCAGAATTTAGCTTGTTTCCCATTTCACCCCATTTAAAAAAAACATTTTTTGTACATTAAATAGAGCTATCGAAAAATACAACTTGTCCCGAAAAAAAAGCCCTCCGACAGCTACCTCGATGGATAAATAAATAAATAGAGAATTAGGTTTTTTTTAACTGGGGAGGCAAAACACCCCCCCAAAAAAGTTCCATATCCTTAAGGGGTTAATGTACCATATAATGTACTGAAAAAGTTTTAAAATGTTTTAAAAATTTAGAAGTGGGGTAAAATGTAAAAGAACAGCAATTGTGACATAATTTGGGGAGTGGGGATTTATGGTGTACAGCAGAAATGCTATGATAACTTTATTTTGTAGGTCAGTAGTATTGCGGTGATACCAAATTTATAACTTTTTTTTACTACTTTTAAAAAATAAAATATTTCTGTTGCCTCCCATGTGGGTCCATAAGCTACATTCCATGTATTTCACTGCTGCTCAGAGCTGTCCGAGGTGACATCTATCATAATATTCTGGACAATTAGGTAATGAAGAGGAGTCACAAGTCACGGTCTAATGAGAGGGTATGGACTCAGTTAAACGGCTCTTGAGAAATTCAGCGCATCAAGTTCTAAACTTCACAGCACTATAAAACAAAATGCTAACTGCTCTAATATATTAAACACGAGTGATAAATGAACAACTAACATGTGTTGTCTCCTTGTCTTCACAAGACATCTGGATGACATCAAGCAACTATCCTCAGAACTGCCATGCCTCCGTATGACATCAAAGGGAAATAGTGGTGCAGTGGTACCCCATACAAGTCTATAGGCGTCATACGGCATTATAACGCTGCACAACTGGGAGGTTGGACGTACACATCATACGCTCATCTGCATGGGGTTTAATTTGATCGCTGCTTCTACTTAGCAGACTTTAAAGGGAATATCCGCCTTTTCTTCTTCATCATCGTTATCATCATTTATAGATGCTGCTGACTACTCCTATTAGTTCTACATTTTCATTTGCTGCTTCCATGTACAGCAGTCTAGATAACATACACAGAATAGCCACTTTATTGAAGACCCTCATCTAGAAGTGTGTTGGACCTTTTTTGGTCTCCAGAACTGCAGCAATTTGTAGTGTATAGATTCTACTAGGTGTTGAAGTCATTCTGCCCATGCCGAAGGGAGAAATTTTTGCTGTTGCCGCGAATTAGATGGAGGTACTGACATGCTCTGGCCCGCTGACAGGAAGGGGTCATCGATTCTTCTTGCTTGCGCCCAAATTCTGACCCTCCCTACTGCAAGGTGCAACATAAATCTAGATTCATCGAATTTTTTTGTGCTCTTGAGGCCGGTTTCACACAGGCGAGAAAATCGTGTGATTTTCATGTGATGCGAGAGTAAGTGAAAGCGCAGAGTTATGAAACCAATGATTTTCAATGGTTTCATTCTCAATTGCGATGTTTTCACTGACGTGATGTTGTGTGGAAAAAAAATCGCAGCATGTTCTATCTTATTGCGATATCGCCCATTGCTACCGGCTCCATTCAAAGCAATAGGGGAACTCCACAATCCTCTGCTGCAGCTGGGGAATCCCTTTAGCAGTGGCTGGGAGAATCCCTTTAGCAGCGGCTGGGGGAATCCCTTTAGCAGCGGCTGGGGGAATCCCTTTAGCAGCGGCTGGGGGAATCCCTTTAGCAGCGGCTGGGGGAATCCCTTTAGCAGCGGCTGGGGGAATCCCTTTAGCAGCGGCTGGGGGAATCTCTTTAGCAGCGGCTGGGGGAATCCCTTTAGCAGCGGCTGGGGGAATCCCTTTAGCAGCGGCTGGGGGAATTCCTTCAGCTGTGGCTGGGGGAATCCCTTCAGCTGTGGCTGGGGAAATCCCTTTAGCTGCAGCTCGGGAAATTCCTTCAGCTGCGGCTGGGCGAATGGCTTCAGCCGTGGCTGGGTGAATCCCTTCGGGGGTGAAGGGATTCCCCATAGTGATTCACATGTAAATGTCTTGCATCCACAGGGCTTTCATATGGTGGAAAGTGCGATATCGGGCCGTAAATCACGTACCGATATCGCTTTCACACGTGTGAAACTAGCCATAGGCTGCTTTCACATGGCCGAGAAAATTGTGCGAGATTTGTGCATTGAGATACATAAATCTCACATAAATATGAATGGGCTCATATACATGAGTGATTTTTTCCCCCCGCATCGCGGTGCGGGGAAGAATCGCTGTATGTCCTATCTTTGGACGTTCCCTTGGAACACCTCGCCCATTGTTTTCAATGGGGTCGGAAAAAAACATGGCAGGGCGTATGAGGTGTTTGCGATGCTATCCAGTGTTCCCCTTAGTGCCTCCATTATGTACCATTCTGTATGTCTAAGGGGGGTTATTATTGCGGATAGGTCCGCTTCTTCCATTTTTTGAAGTTTTTTTACACCCCTACCTTTGTGCCTCTCTACCTCTATTCTTTCCATGGTTATTACATGAGTGAGTTGGGCCACCATTTCTGTTACCTTGGGGAGCATCTGTGAGAGCCAGTGTTTTAGGATTGCATGCTTGGTGGTTAGCAGGAACACATGTACAAAGGGTGTGATGGGTGGTTGTTTGGTCATGCCTGTCATCTGTTGCATGTGCAACTGGCGGAGACGGGGGGGGGGAGTGAAAGACTGTAGTAATAATTATGCTTTTTAAATTGGGTAAAGATCTTGTATCACATGGTGACGCCACTGTTCCCACACACTGTTATTCTATGCGGCGGAGTAATAAACACAGAGACTTGTGTATCGTACCTCGGGTCCTCAGGAACGGTAAAACTTTACTTGAATAAACTTGACATAACAGGTATTACAGGTATCATTCACTTGCATAAAATTACAGGCAGAAGATCAGAGGTTGAGAGGAAAACACAGGAACAATACGGCCCTATAGTCCACGTTATCTATATGTCAGTGGTCCTGGAAATCGGGTATGCTCCAGAGGAGGTAAAAGGTAGGGGTCACTCCACATACACTCTGGCAGACAATTATTACAGAAAGACTTAGCCTAAATACACCCCGCACATCATCAGCGTGGGTGTCACAATTATGTACCTCTGTGTGGTGATCCTAATGGCAGATGACCACGCAGGAAAAATTATGCATGTAATGTGAACGAGTACTTGGTATGGTGGGTTACTCTATAGAGAATTAATTGGGGGTTGCTCTCACTCTGGGGAATTTAGTAGCTCACTCGTTCTCCTATGCGTTTCACAGGTGGTAGGGATGTCTCTCCTTCTCCTCCATGTTAGACACAAGGAAACCAAAGGTGTCTCCCTGTGCCCCTGCGGTTTCTCCAGCGGATCAGGGAAGAGGGAAGATCCTCAGCTCTAACATGTGGAGCCTCTCCTTCTTCTCCATTTTCCATGCAAGGAAGCTAAAGGTGCTTCCCTGCATCACTGCGGGTCCTCCTACCGCATGGGTAGATGGATGATTATCAACAACATTTCCCGCTTCCAGACACTCACTTTTATCACCTTACTTGTACCACATGATACAGTAGGAAAGATACATTCAGCAGCAGAGATGACATGCAATGAGAGTTAACCCTTCAGACGCTGCAGCTGTGCAACACAAATACAGAAAATTGACACGACAGTTTTGCACAGTGCATCCACATAAGACAGAACATGTATGACATTTGTGGAGGGGACCAGGCCACATTTTGGGCACTTTACCAGTTGGTCAGGGTTTGCTGACGTGGTTGGGAAGTTAAAACCATAAATAGCATGATGCATTTGTTTTGACAAAGGACTCTGGACGCCTCACTCTGTACATGTTTGCGTATCGTGTTCCAGCTAGGATGAAGCTCGCTCTCTGCGTCGTCGTTTCGTATGACTTTTTTCCATTGTGTAAAGAGTTTGTGTGTGCCTGGCTCGTTGAATTTGCCTCTGATGGTTTTCCGTATTGTTGATAGCGATGGTGTCATGTGCGTCTGCTCAATGAAGGTGTCAAACTCAGTGACAGTGGCTTCTTTTGTCATGTTTGTTGACCTGGTTTCTGGTTTGGGTGTGGTGAGGGGAAGGAGGGTGGTATGGAGTGGGCAGGTGAGGGTTGGGGGGGGGGGGGGTTCCCAGTGCCTCTGGGAGTTCTTTTTCGCAAATTTGGAAGAGGTCCAAATTCAGGTAGGCCCACTAGCCTCAGATTGTTGCATCTTGTTTGGTTTTCCACATCATCGATTTTGTCTGCCATGCTCTGATTCTGAGATTATTCCTGCACTGTTTTGTCTTAGGTTTTCTATTTCCCTTTGCTGTTTTTGCATTGATTGGTCTATTTTGTCTGCTCGTTTAGCGTGGGCCGCTAGTTTGGCAAAGATTATGTTGAGAGAGGCTTTCAGAGCTTGTTCTAGGTATTTTTGCATGTCAGGCATTATGCACGCTGCCACTTCTGCTATAATTTGGTTTATGTCTAGATCTCGAGGAAGGTTTGGGGTCTGCTCCTCTGCTGCGTGGTGCTCAGCTTGTTCACTTGTGTTCGGTGACAGAGGGGTTAGGTTCCCCCAACTTAGCAATAGTCTTCAAATTATTCTAAAAGTTACAATGGACCTCGCAGTTACATTATTTCAAGTTTACATGTGAACATACCTTTGCTAAAGCTGATAGTTATCTAATCTCAAATTTACAAGTGAACATATACTTTTGCTAAAGCTGGCAATTATTTTATCTCAACCCTTACATGACTGCATACTTTTGTTAAAGCCTCTCCCACTGAACTGGTAACTTCTGTTTTTGACTGTTTTTATGAGTCAGTTATGAACCATAATAACCCTGAAATAAAATAATGTGTAAAACACTATTCCAGGTTACTTTAACAATCCCAATTGCTTAGTCTCCCATTTTATACTCACAAGGACCCAGGATACTGAGATTCGTGGGTTTGTTTGGCTATTTTCACACCTCAGAGCTAGTGGCTATCAGTGGTTACGAACAAGCCTTGGCACTGAAGGAAGCATACAGGACCGCATCTTGCCATAAAACAGTCTGTTTTCTTCCACTGCAGCAGTACGACAGGATGAGGTAGTCGAAGCAACGCCCCAGACTCACTTGGGCCTTACATTACAAAACTTGTTCTTGACTCAAAAGCTGTAAAGAAATACACCAATCTCCACTGCTTTCCCAAGCACTCTTCCTTTGGGCAAGAACAGACAGCTTCCTTGGTCCTGCTGACACTCTTAGAGGGCTGTCACCACTATGCATGACCTGAAACTCCACAAATCTCTCTTTTTGCTGTCATACGGCACATCCTCGCTCTTCTACGGTACATCTCATTATAACAATTCATAGAAGTCAATCAACCTACAACTACACCCTTCCGTCTGCAAGAGAACAGAACACATGCATCACACACTTGTTCTTCTCAACATACAATGACCCACGTTCCGAGTACTGTAGTATGGGTGGTAGGAAGGCCTGTTTTGTCATGGTGACGCCAGTACTCCAACTGCACCTGTGGGGTGTAATGATGATGAAATAAATGAGTCGAGTCCAGTAGTATGTTAGTAATCTGGGAGTAAGCAGATTTACTGACCTTGATATTTTGCAATATAAGTGAATTTGCAATCATCTGTGAAGGTACTTTGAACAGGTACACAAAAATGCAGTATTAGGCAGGCAATTGAACATAATGAGAAATACAGTAACCTTTGACATGATTAGGACCTGACTTCAACACTCTCTCTTCTTTCCTATGAACTGACTTGAAAGACAATCTCTCCACTAGTTATTCTAGATGAGGGGTTGTTTTAAGTTTCAGTGAAGTGTAGATGAAGCAGAGTACAGAATGCCTGTAAGGCTAATCCTGGCTTTGAATTCACTGGGTAGCTATGACTCACTGTTAGTAGGAGGCCAACCCCAGAAAGGCTTTCCTTCCCTCTGCCGTGGAATGCCAAGGGAATGGGTTTACACCCTGCTCAACCTCGGAAGGAACATGCTGCACTGCTGACTTGCTTCTGTACGCGTACCGCCTCCTTTATGACATGACTGACTGCAACCTCTCCCCTCTCACACCTGGCTGAGTCTGCCTAACTGCTCACTGACTCCTCCTTTTATCTTTCCAGCACTTTCTGGACTCCTCCCAGTCTTGCATAGAGACTTGTGTTGTGGCTTTCCCACCCTTGGACTCTGCACCAGTGAGATTGAAGCTGACAATCAGCCAATAGGACACTAGCTGGCATCAGAGCTAAGCTCTAGGCTTAGTGGAGAGAAGAGGAGAAACAGGGTCTCTCCTACAGATGGCACCTTCTATGTCCATGGGCGACACATAGACAGGTGAGACAGGACACGTGTTGGTGGGCCAATACAAAGAGTCATTATGACCAGTGGTTGCTGACCACCATTACAACCTATTTACCACAAGTGTATATGAAACGTACATTTTCCTAAGAGACATTGCAAATAACATACTGTATATGAATAAAATTAAGATTACTGGTTCTGAGCTCAACATACCTGTACATGCCCTCTCAAGTGCAGAACTTTGCACAGGGGTTCAACATGCCATGCATGTTCCTACACCTTGATGAACAGACTAGAGGCTCTTCAAGCTATTTGTTTTTTACAGAGTCAGATAAACACCAGTGACCATCAGTTCTCGAATTTGCGAACCAAACTGACCATTTTTCGTCATTTCTGATGTATTTGCCTCTCACCATAGTTTTGTGAGTATGCTCTGGGACATGTGGAGAGGTCACTATACAGTGAGAGGGAGGAGGGAGGAGGAGCAGTGCTGATTCCAACACCTATTGTCAATGTTGCCATTCTTATAATAGCCATTTATAGCCATATTATACCATTTATTGTAACCCTGCCTATGCTAAGGAGATGATTGTTGGTTTGCAGGGAGGTTAGCTTCTACTATTTTCTACTAGCAAAATATATCAGCGAAACATTCATTATAGAAGACACAGCATTGACAATACACCAATGCATTCTGCCTAAACTGAAACCACATTACATCATACCGGTTCTCTGTGACGTGGAGTTTCAGGTTATAAATCCGAGCTGGGTAATTACTACCCCTCACTGAGATTCCTAACCCACCTCCAAGTACGTTTTCCAGAACTTGTAAAAGCGAAGGATCTAACAGGAGATGTCAAATGTTTTATAAATGACTTTGCAGAGGGTTCCGTAATGCTTTTCTTGGCTTCTGTGGAACATTTTTTGGAAGATTATATCTCGTTCATTCAAGGCATTTCCTGGTCTTCTTCGACTATTTTATTAGCGATTCATATATTTTCTTAAATCAGCCTCTCTATGAGGATGAACATTGGGAATACTCTCCAATGGACTGATTGAATTGAGTTGTTTGGGACTTTTACTGTTGATGACCTAGGTTATCAGTAGTTGATCAGTGAAGGTCCGCCATTTGGGATCACAGCAAATCAGCCTATCCTGAGGCTCGTTTCAGTGAGAATATCACTGGAAGCAAATAGCACTGTCAGCATTGCAGTGGAACGGTTTGGTACAACAGGCACAACTCCCATTGAATTCAGTGGGTGCTGTGCCTGCTTTACCAAGCAAGGCCATTGCAATACGAACAGTGCTATCTGCTTCCAGTACTGTCTGCACTGACCGCGGGCCAGGCGATCTGCTGATCGGTGGGGATCTTGAAGGGCGGAGCAGTAAGGGGGTTTTAATAGACTTGGTGATATGATATTTTGCACTGTCCCAACTTGATATGTGTCTTGGTACATGAAGCACTGTCTAAGAAAATGTCAACATGTGTTTTGAAGTTTCTTCAGTATGCTGTGCTCTTTAATGAGGTCTTGAACGTCTGTGTTGCAGAACAAAGCATTGACATATCTATGCCAATTATAGACTTTATTACTGATAAGAAAATGTTTTCCATGTACCTGTTTCTTTACGTTTTGTACCTCCACATTTCTGAGCAGAGTAGGGCAATAGTGCAGGGCATGTGTGAGGAGGTGGTACCTCCTGTAATCAGGCAGCCCCTGGTTGGAAAAGTTATGCGGGGAAACAGAAGTGAAGATAGATGACACAACTGAATTCCTTGTGTGTGCTCAGACAGTAATGGTTCTGACCAGTGAGAAGTGAGAATAGCGCAGAAACATGCCGCAAGTTACAGAAACTACTGAGTGAGGAGATCCTAACAAGACTTATCGGGAGTCACCTCATGAGTGCAAGTCGTTTACTAACGCCTCTGCTATCTGCTGAAGTTGCCTATCCAAAGGCTACCGTGAGTGCTTGTAACTGTGAGACTCCGTACCGAGCGAAAAGCACAGGGAGAAAGCAGCTCTGTATTTCTGAGTTTTGTACATGGCACCATGTTTTAGACCTGAGCTAAAATTCGACCAAACAAATCAAGATGAGTTTTGTATGTTGGTAGTTTTAATAATTGAAGTCCTGACTCCTCTTATCTCTGCTTATACTAGAGAAAGCAATATCATCAGCCTGGCTGTTCCAATATGTCCGATCCCTAGTTCTCCCAAATAGCACAATTTGGGAGACCGTCTTCCAATGACTATAGGCAAAGAATTATTGGTGGATGGTCCAACAAAAATCTCCTGTCTATAACAAGATTAAAAAGGTTTTACAGTATAGAAAACCCATTTTAAAAATAGTTTATTAGGGACTTCTGAGTTAATGGAAAGATGTCCCTTATTGTAGCCTATTAGGGAACTCAGAACTATGCTACTAACTGATCTTACTTTAGGTTACTCTTGAGGGCAACACCTATCGGATGGCAACATTATTACAAATCAAGTTCAGAATTTTTATGAAGTTTAATGTTTTTTAATTATGATTCGGAGGAGAACATGCCTCTTGACCTCCTTCAGATCTTTCAAATTTTCCACTTATGCAAGAATCCCGGCCTGAGGTTCATTCCATTCTTGAGGGTATCAAACATGACCGTAAATTTGTAGTCCCAAACTCTTCTGTGATGCGGCAACTTGAAATTGCCCTTCAGTATAACTTTCATCTGCTCTATACTGTGTCCATGACCACAAAAATGCTTTGACACAGGTAGTTCAGTCTTTTCCTCTGTAATCGTGTGGCGATGCGATCTCATCATGGCTCTCAGTTTTTGTCCTGTTTCCTTCATATAAAGCCCCCCAACAGGACATTTACTGCACAGGATCAGGTACACAACATGCACTTGTATCATATTGCCATCCAATAGGTAATGCTCCATCTCCTTCCATGTGCAGGTTGAAGAAGAAATAAGACACATTATTAACTTTGCATGAGTACTTAAATTCATACAAACAGAATGCAGGTCTTGGACCGCCTTCACACGGCTGAGAAAATTGCGCAAGGGTTATGCGCTACGAGACACACAAATCTTGCACGAAAAGGAACGCTATTCTTTTGAATGGGGTCATATACATGAGTGTGTTTTTTTTTCTTTTCAGAAAAAAAAAAAATCACAGCATGTCCTATCCTTGGGAGTTTCCTCGGAACACATCGCTCATTGTTTTCAATGCGGCCGCAAAACACATCGCACACCGTGCAATGTGCACACGAGCGAGTGCGATGCGAGATTTCCCAGCTTAAAGTCGCGACAAAGAATCTCAACCACACAGAAGTGATGGGAGGAATTTTTGACAGAAAATTGCCTCACACCCGCGGGTACATCGCACATTCCCGAGCACAATATTGGGCCAAGTTTCACGGCCCGATGTTGCGCTTGGCCGTGTGCAACTAACCTTATGAATCAACCTGGTAGATTGATTGTAGTGGAATCTTAGGGGGATTTCACACGGGCATATTAGCGTGCCAAAAATCTGCACATACAATGAGCAGAAAATAGAACCCATTGAATTCAGCATGTTCTACTTCAATGCGCATTAGGAATCCATGCGATTGTGCAATAAACTGCATGATTTCACAGGAAAAGAACACACCGGGGACTAATAGCATTTTAACTTGGGATGTAGCTGTGTTCCGTAGCCATGTGAAGGCTACGGTAAGCGCAAAACATACAGAGCGCAGATACGAGCATGATAGCAAAGCATTCACGCTGCTAAAATTTTGAGCCATCATGTGTGTTTTGCGCATACGCTTGTGGGAAGATGCCCTTAAGCTTTATGTAGGATATCTATTGGCCGCAGCCATCTGAGATCATATGAGCTATCCCACAAGCTACAGCCCAGATCAAAATTGCCTGTAAATGTATGGGCAACTTAAAAAAAAGAAATAAGCCTGCGGGCGGTTTCAGATGGCCGTATGCGCAACTACGCCCGCCGCTACGGAGCGTAGTTGCACATGAATTTTTTTTTCCTCCGACCATTCAAACTCTGTGCCATAGTGCACTTTGAAAAAAGTGCAGGAAGATGGGTGCTGCCAGATCTTTCCCGTATTAACTACATGCGGGTAAGATATGACAGGTCCTAGCTTTTCTCAGGCGCGGAATTCACAGCCGAGAAAAGAGCCAGTGAAAACGAAATCATTGAAATTAATAATTTCATTTTGTCCCATTATGCAGTCATGATAATCACGGCCGCATAACGGGACTAAAACACGCCCATGTGTTTAAGCCCTACCGTGAATGGAGTCCCTAGGGCTCCTTATACTGCTTGCCCTGACTATGGCTAAGTCTCCTGGATTCGACTCTGTTCACATGCTCAGATACCACATCCTAGTCTTGTGTCAGCTGCCATATAGGGTGTTGCATAAAGGATCCGCATCTCATCCTTGCCACCTGGCCACTTTCTACACCTGTCTTCCTCTCCGCCTCCTACATCCCTCCGCCTTCTATATGCTTCTTTCTTGTGTCTAACAAAGGATCCTCTAGTTAACCTCTTGCTGTGAGCGGGCTACCAGCGCCATCATTAACTCACTATTTACTACTGTAAGCCCTGAACAAGGTATACGAGTATATGCCCAACTTGTCCCCTTGTTAACTTCTCCTTTTCTCCAATGTGACTGCAGTGACCCCTTTATGGCTCCTTGTACTCAGCTCGCTCGTACTCATCGCTCTTTATGGACTCGTAGGCACTCTTTGTGCCACTGTATGGTAGTCCGTTCTGTGCCATATAACAGAACAATGCTTCTAGCGGAGAAAACATCTTTTTGTTATAAAATTGTATACTTTACGGAGAAGAATTCATGTTTTTGTTTATTTTTTAACACGGATTTGGTTTCTGCGGATCAGTTACTTTTTCTGTCCAGCATTTGGCTTCACTCTACGCTTTTGCATCCCAGTCCCTGGAGAAGAGTGTATACAATGTCTTACCTTGTTGCTTGCCCCTCTTTCTGCGGATCCTCAACATCTGCTCCCTCAACATCTGGAGAAGGTTTCTTTATTAAATGCTAGTTAAGAGATGAGTGAACCCCCTTCCAATAAAACTTTTAGGAAGTTCACAGGACTTTGAAACATCAACATGTGCTTACATAAGGAAAAGAGGTGAAGGGGAAAATCCTCCACAATGTACTAACAGGAACCGAGCAGAATAAATTTCCATCTAAATGGGACTAAATGTTTCCTGCAACTGAGACACTGAGATAAAAATGTGGCATAATGAATAAGATAACCCTTGAAAAGTTGACAACTGCAAGTGGAAGCACTGCAGAGAGTCAATATGGGCACAATGCTAAGAAATAGACTTTTCCTGCTTCTTTATATACTGTAAATTGAGAGCAGACAAACTACTGGGGTGCGGTGCAACCCTCTAGACATAAAGAAAAGCACAGAGTTGGAGTTATAACCTGCCCACTCTTTTTATTGATAAACCAACAAAAAGACACGTTTCAAGGCAACTGGTGTCTTCCTCAGTAGGGCTGGAGGTTGCACAACAGTGGCTGGAGAGTATTGGCAAGCCAGTACATGGGAGAAGGAGTACAGTGTAAAGACCCTACATATTCGGCTTGGTAATCTGGATAAATCCACTAAACATTGTCTACCTCTACGAGCTACGTGACTTCTATCAATCCCTGAAGATTTTCAGAGAACGGAGACAATCCATCTTGTCACAGTCACAGCAATTCCTGTTCTCTTCATGTAAAATCATTATCTTGGGAATCATTTTTCTAACTTCTTTGGAAGCGTCTATGGGGTTTCTTCTTAACCCATCCTGATTACTAACAGCTCTACATATTCTACCTTATGGGTTTCGAATGATTCCCATGTGTTACAGTAAGGACAAAATATTAACCAGCCATGTACTCACAAGTTCAATGGATGTTGTGGATTTATTACGTTTTTGCTTCTAGGTAATTGCCTAAAATGTTGGGATATTCACAAGTTGAAATGATATATTTTTGGCCAATCTGAATAATCTTCTTGAAAAGTGATGGAGGTGAAATTCCTGAACATGTCCAAATGCAGTCATATAGCTAAGCAAATTTTTAAAAAAGTAACGTAAAAAACATGAAAGTTGGTGGGAATTTAGCATCATGGGAATTTTTAATGCCAGTTTCCCGTTTTCTGGCATACTTTTTTCTTTTCCCCATTTTACAGATGCTACGAATCTATCAAATGTTGCACCATGATGATAAATTTGTAGCATTTTAAGTATGTCTAGTGGTGTCAAGTCACTTTTGTACATCCCCGGCTACTGGAGTAAGATTGAGATGATTTTTGCGATGTTTTTTTATCAGTTGAATGTCATAACTGTCTGTAACTACTGCACTCCACTTGAAGTCTGTCCTCTTTTCCAAACACTTTTAAAAAGTGAGTGTAAGGTGTTTTTTTTTTGGTTCAAATCGATATTATTTATCATAATTTTGCAACATTTGATAAATTTGTTGCATCCATAAAATGGAGAACGTAAAGATGTCTTAATTTATTTGCACCCAAAAAAGGCACAAGTTACACCAGAATCCCCCCCCCCCCTTCCCAATGCCAGTAATAAATGTGCCCTAACATGTCAACATATATAAGCAGGGCTGCTGTTACGGCGTGTGCTCCCTGTCATTCTGGTGCTAGGCACCCACAGGAGCATTCCTCTACAGGTGTTTTTGTTGATTGGTTGCCTGAGGGGTGGATTAGCCCTGTCAGCCAATCACCTTTGTATGTGCACATTTATTCTAGCCACTCCTCTGAAAGGGCGCCAGTTATTCTCCAGTCTGGTTTAAGCATGCATGCTGCTCAGATCGTTGTTTGTCTGTGTCCTTGCAAACGTGCACAATACGCTGCACAATTCCGTGAGAAAAAGAATACACCTGGAACCCATTAGGCTAAATAGCCTTTAAAATCATAGCGGGGTGTGTCCCCTGCCCGTGTAAACTGGCCCTGTGAGTGCAAAAAGCACAGTAATATGCGTAAAAACAATAAAGGGCTTAGTACAGACAATAGACTACTAAGTCATGCTAGCTAGCCCCCTTTTAAAAGTAGAGCAGGACATATGAGCAATGTATGCTATGTTAAAATTAAAAGCGGCTCAATAATTTAATGCTTTTGCAGGAGGCAACACCCAAACTATCTGTATACATGGGCATTGGTCTGGTATTTTCTAAACTCCGATTGAGTCAAAATAATAGCTGCACAGTTACAAAGTAAGGCCTTAGTCAGACGGGCGTTTTTTCGCGCGATTTGCGGATCGCATGACGGATGCGCATCCGCAAATCGCGTGACCGGTGCGCGCAAGTCGCCCGCAAATCGCCCGAAAATCTGCTCCTAGCCGCGTTTCATTAGAAACGGGCCGGAGCTGTCCAGCGCATTGCATTCAATGGAGACGGCAATAGAGCCGCCTCCATTTAAAGCAATGCGCTGCGGGCGAGCCCAGGATGAATTGTCGGTAAGGGCTTAAATATATAAGCCCTTCCCTGCAATTCATCCTAAAATGTGTTAAAATAAAAAAAAATTGTATACTCACCTTCTCCCGGCAGCCGGAGCTCCGCGCGGCCGTCCTGCAGTGGGTGTGAAGGGGGTGTGAGTCAGACCTGCCCCCTGATTGGCTCAGCGCTGAGCCAATCAGAGGCATGCCTCACTCACACCCATTCATGAATTCATGAATGGATGTGAGTCAGACCTGCCCCTGATTGGCTCAGCGCTGAGAGGCAGCAGTCACTCACCCATTCATGAATTCATGAATGGGTGTGTGAGTGAAACCGGCCTCTGATTGGTCAGGGCTGTGACCAATCAGAGGCAGATCATTCAGCAGGCGGGGATTTTAAAGCCCCGCCGGCTGAATAGTGCCGAGAAGCAGTTCAGGAGAACTGACAGCGGCCGCGGCTGGACTCCGGCTGCAGCGGAAAGGTGAGTATACAATTTTTTTTTTATTTTAACACATTTTAGGATGAATTGCAGGGAAGGGCTTATATATTTAACCCCTTCCCGACAATTCACCCCGCGCACGCCGGCAGCCCATTGCTTTCAATGGAGCGGCTGTATTGCCGCTCCATTGAATTCAATGGGCAAACATCGTTCTTCTCTGCCATAGCTGTTACAGCTGTGGCAGAGAAGAATGATTTGTCTTCTATATGTTCTCAATGGGGTCGGCGCTGCTGCCGCCGGCCCCATTGAGCGCATATACAGAAGAGAACAGGAATCGCAGATCGCAGATAGGTGCGATCTGCGATTTTTTTGTTCTATAATTTATCGGACGAGCGCATAAAAAGTGCTCATGTGTCCGATACCATTGCAAAGCAATGGTTTTATAAAATCGCCGGACGCATGCGCATGCGCAAATCGCGGCTAAAACGCCCGTCTGACTAAGGCCTAAAGCATACAAAAATATCAGA
Organism: Eleutherodactylus coqui; assembly: GCF_035609145.1. Lineage (NCBI taxonomy): Eukaryota > Metazoa > Chordata > Amphibia > Anura > Eleutherodactylidae > Eleutherodactylus > Eleutherodactylus coqui. Next base: position 125,659,169 of record NC_089845.1, on the reverse strand, counting down.
CAACAAAGGGTGCCAGACTAGGCATATAAATATGTTTGCCTTACACATGTTCCGCTTGGAGTCAGAAGTAGATCTTTCATAGACAGAAAGATGACAAATGTATCCCAAACAATTGAAATTACAATACTGTTTCATTTGTTAGGAAGTGGCTGCTGTCCAACACTCTCCAAAAACACTGTGGGCCATCTCTTGCCAACAGTTGTCGTCGTAGAGCTTCTCTTTGTACTCCGCACAGGAGTTGTTCCACAGTGCTGGCCTCTGCTCAACCAAATGGACGAGCCTCGCCATTTGAACTCTATTGAGCATGCTTACACACTGAGTGGTTTCAATGCAGTCTCCAAAATGTCTGCGGTTCCTATGGAGCCTTTGGTGCGCAATCCCGCATAAAATTAGAGCATGCTGTGTATTTACACCGATGGCGGAAATGCGCGAGGAAAGACAAGCAATGTGAGGGAACCCATTGAAATCAATAAGAGCCATGCCTGCAGTTACAAGAGCTCACCACTACACAGAGGTCGGCGCAGAGGCTTCCACTCAACCTCTGTGTATTTGTTGCTCTTTCAGCATGCAGCTGCTCAGCTGATCAGTCGGAGTCCTGAGCAATGGACCCCAGCTGATCAGCTATTGATGACCTATCCCTAGAAAACCCCTTGAATATTTCTGGGGGGACTTTGTATATGCCTTCAAATGTATAGTGTATTTTATTACTGTCCTGCCTTGAAAGTGGTGGCTTAAGCACAGCACAGTAAAGAGAGGCATAGAACAACCCAGTGAGTCAGCGACTCACAGTTACAGCCAATCAGCACCAAGCAGTGGGAGGAGCAAAAGTTATAAATGTTGATGTAATAACCCTTTCACTTTTTTTTACATTTTGTTATGCTGTTTCGTTGTGCAAATTTTTTAAAAAAAACTCAGCTTTTTCCTCCTTATTCTGCACTCAATATCCCTTATTGATGATGGGGAAACAGAATGATCAAAATCTTTGTAAATTAAAAATTTAATAAAAACTAACATTTTGAATTGACATAAGTATCCACACCCTGTGATCAGTACTTAGTTGTAGCACCCTTGGCAGCAATTACAGCCTCTAGTCTGCTTGGGTACAATGCTACAAGTTTTGCATACCTGGATTTGGGGATTTTCTGCCATTCTTCTCTCCAGATCCTGTCAGGTTGGGGGCTATCTGTGGACAGCCATTTTTAGATCTTTCTGGAGAGCAAATGCTCTGACTGGGCCACTCAAGGCACTCACAGAGTTGCCCCTAAGCCACTCCTTTGTTGTCTTAGCTGTGTGCTTAGGGTCGTTGTCTTGTTGGAAGGTGAACCTTCTGCCCAGTCTACAATATCTTGTGCTCTGGATCAGGTTTTCATTAAGAATATCTTTGTTTTGTGCCATTCAGCTTTCCATCAACCCTGACCAGTTCCCCTGTCCCAGCTGCTAAAAACACCCCAACAGCATTATGCTGCCATCAACATGTGTCGCGTCTTACCGATGCTGGATTGGAGCTGCAGGTATAGTAGCCGAGCCGGTCACTGGAGAGTAGTCAGAATAGCCGGGAGTCGTTATTGGGAAGCCACGATATGCAGTACAAATGGGCCACAATATGCGGTACAAATGGATGAGATGGAAGTATAGTCAATAGAAGCCAAAGGTCAGCAGTAGCAGACATCGATATGCAGTACAAATGGGATGAGACCGAAGCAAAGTCAATAGAAGCCAAAGGTCAACAGCAGTAGGTATTGGTATGCTTGGAGAGGGGCCAGAGGAAGGGGAGCTTGATCAAGGTGGTCGAACACAATAATCATGCACTGAAGGAGTGGCAGGGCTAGGCTTATATAGGAAGTCCTAATTAGTAGCAGGACAGAGCCAGAAGCATATATGTTATTTCAGCCACACTTCAGTAGTGGTGAGCGATTCCAGCAACCTCATTGGTTGTGGGGTACACCCCCCCCCCCCTTTGGAGATGTGCACAAGTGCTAGTTCACGAGACCCGTGGGCCGTGCACGAGTGCTACCTCACGAAGCCCCACGGCCCATTAAATAAGCACTAGCAGGCCCGTAGGAGGATCAGAAACTTGTACTCTGTCGGCTGATGTTATGAACCCCTTGCAGGCTGCTGTTCCCTGTTGTGAGATCAGCACAGCAACTCCCGGTCACTTAATGTACTCAGCTGTGGTGTGACCCCCGACTGTCCGTACCAATCCATCCTTCAATAATAAGCGTGGAAGAAGTATATCCTGATCGTCAGTTCCGCTACATCCCGTGTGTCTTATTATAGAAGGCTGGATCAGTGGTCAGACCCGGGCTGAGTACATTAAGTGACCGCGAGTGCTGTGCTGATCTCACAAGAGGGAACACCAGCCTGCAGGGGGTGAGAACAGCGGACAACACAGTACAACTGTAACGCTGGCAGGCACTGCAGGGTGCCGCTGAAACACTCCTACGGGGCTGCTAGCGGTTATGTCACAGGCCGCGGGGCTCGTTAGGTAGCACGCGTGCACAGGCTGCAGGGCTCGTGAACTAGCACTCGTGCACATCTTCAAAGGAGGGTGTGTACCCAACAACCAATGAGGTTGCTGGAATCGCTCACCGCTACTGAAGTGCGGCTGAAATACGATATATGCAAGCCAGAACAGAGAGACAGGAAGTGGATTTAGCAGGAGCAAGGAAACATAGAATAAGGCTTGGTTTCAGCAAGGAACTGTCCAAATCCTGGTTAGCCTAGCTGGATAGCCTAGCAGAGAGCTGTCGATTGGAACACAAGAGGTTGTGGGTTCGAGCCCTGACACCATGCTTCACTACGGTAATGGTTTTGCATAGGTGATGAGCAGTGCTTGCTTTTCTCCAGGTATAACGTTTGTAATAGAGGCAAAAAGTTCAATCTTGGTTTCTTTAGACCAGAGAATCTTGTAAGGGTGGACACTGACTAGCGTTATTTTCTTTCTTGCGCTGCGAGAGCACGAGAAAACTCTCGCCTCGCAGTGCAAGAAAGAGGCTGGTATAAAACCGGCATATTGCCAGTGCTTTCAATTGGGCCAGCAGCAGCAGCGCTAGCCCCATTGAAAGCATAGGGAGAATACCGCGGACTCCTTCCACAGCTGTCACAGCTGTGGCAGGAATTTCCTTTATCCCCGCGGGGACCGTGAGGATGAAGGAATCCTCAGCCACAGCTGTCACAGCTGTGGCAGAAGTCCCTGGTATTCTATTCCATTGCTTTTAATGAATGAATAGCTAAGGGCTATGTGTGATTGGCTGAGCGCTCAGCCAATAGCTAAGCAGTAGCTGCTATTGGCTGAAACCTCAGCCAATCTGCACAGCCCTTTCAGCAGAAGTCCCCGGCATTCTGCTTCTCTTTTCCATGGGGCTAGCGCTGCTGCCGCTGGCCCCATTGCAATGACTGGCGTGATGCTGGCTTTTTTCTTGTACTGCGATGCGAGACTTTAACTTTATTCTCGTATCGCAGTGGAGAAAAAAACGCCACTTACTCGCAGCTTGAGAGTTTTTTAGGTGCTTTTTGTTAAGATCCAAATCAGCTTTAATTTGTCTTTTTTTTGAGGAGAGGCTTCTTTCTGGCCACTCTGCCATCAAGCCCAGATTAGTGGAGTGCTGCAGTGATGGTTGACCTTCTGGAAGTTACTCCCATGAGCACACACAATCTTTGGCGCTCAGCCAGACTGACCAATGAGTTCTTGGTCACCTCTTTTACCACGGCTCCTTTACCCCATTACTGAGTTATTCTAAGAAGAGTCCTGGTTGTTCCAAAATTCTTCAATTTAAGAATTAAAGCCACCATGCTCTTGGGCACTCTCAGTGCAGCCAATATATTTTTGAAGCCCTCTACAGATCTGTGCCTCCACACAATCCTGTCTCTGAGGTCTACAGGCAGTCTTTTCCTCCTCTTGGCTTTGTTTTGGCACTGATATGCATTGTGAGCTGTGACACCTTATATAGACAGAGATGTCTATTTTAAAATCATTGCAAGTCAGCTGAATTTACCACAGATGGACTCCAACTAAGGTTGGAAGCATCAAGTATTATGCCAAAGGGTCTGAATATTTATGCCAATGCGAAATCACAAAAGATTTCAAACATTCTGTTTTCATTTTGTCTTTATTAGGTACTAAGTGCAGAATGATGGGGAAAAAATAGAATTTTTTTTTGGTAATTTTCACAAGGCCACAACATAACAAAATGTAAAAAAAAATGAAAGGGTCTGAAGACTTTCCGGATCCATTGTATCTGCAAGGTTCAGATAGAGAGAGAGAGAGAGTGTGTGGTGCAAAGAAGTTAAATTAGTTCAGGGAGCAGTCACTTAAACCAACTTCGACTCTTGGGCTGTCAAAAGATATATGGTTGATGGAAAAGGCTCCAGGTTCCAGGGCTGTGCTGGAAAACCCACAATAGCCAGTACAGAACTGCAGAAAGGCTATGGTCTCCAGAGCTGTGGTGAAAACCCAAAACATGCAGTAGGGAGTGCTAGGGTGGCAGGGATGAAAGCTACCATCCTTAAGACCAGAATTTGAATTTTATTGGATTATAAAGCTTTATGCCTTCATCAGCTGGATATTGAACTATTACACATGTGGAACAAGTAAAAGTGAGTTACACAGGTTTCCCAATCTTAACTCTGTAGACTCTTTCTTATACTGGGGCTTTGCACTACACTATATTACCACACCAGGACCAGAGACCAACCCTTTTACCATTGTAGTGGCCCAGTACACCATCCTCCAGAAATCACAAGAAAAGTGTACCCAGATAGCACCTCAGGATCTGAGCGCAGAAATAGTTTTTTTTTGGCTAATAGTCATTTTCTATTATCCTCCAGAAATGTCATACATGTTTCGTTCTATGTAGATGCACTGTTCCCTCTGCCTCAATGAATTCATGCTGACTACCTGCAACCACCATTTGGAGACGTTTACGAGCTTATTGAATACGGTGTATAAATATCTACATATCTATATAGATATTGATCGGCTGGGATCCGCCACTCAGGACCCCGATCAATCAGCAGAGCAGGTGCATACTGTCAGCACCACAAATACATGGAGGTCGGAGCACAAGCCTCCACGCCAACATCTGTGTAGTGGACGGCGCTTGTAAGTGCAGGCACGGCACTCATTGACATCAATGGGAGCCATGCCTGCAGTTAGAAGTGCAGGCCACTATACGGAAGTCAGCGTGAAGGCTTCCGCTCCGACCTCTGTGTATTTTGAGCGGAAGTCTCCACGCCGACCTCCCATGTAGTGGCCGGTGCTTGTAACTGAAATCAATGGGAGCCGTGCCTGCAGTTACAAGCTCCTGCCACTACACAGAGTTTGGCACGGAGACTTCCGTTGCTTTAGCTGCAACCTCTGTATATTTGCGGCGCTGACAGCATGCACCCGCTGAGCTGATCGGTCAGGGTTTCGAGCGACAGACCCCAGGCGATCAACTCTTGATGACGTATCCTGAAGATAGGTCATCAATAGTATTTCCCTGAAAAGCCCCTTTAACTATTTTTCTGTTTCCTCACACAGTCAAGATCCGAGTGAAAAATGTGAGTTTTCATTTTCCCAGTAGATAATGCAGAACAGATTTGCACGGGGGACCAGGAGACTGTTATACGGGAACCTTTCAGGAATAGGAAAAAAAGTAGCGATAGCCATCAGGTCGGTGGTAATGGTTTGTGGATTCGCACTGGATAATGGTGAATGTTTTTGTGGTGAGTGACAAGGTCTTCATTGGTGCTGACTGGTATCGCACAGCAGATGACGGACATAGCGTAAGTTCTTTATGTTGGGACCTCCAGCTCAGACAACTTTTTTGTAACTTGAACTTTTTTTCTCGTATTTTTTCTCTCTGGTAAAAGTTTGTAATTGCAAACTGCTTTAATGATGTCAGCGAGTCGCCTGATAAGAGCTGACAGGAGCCGGGAAAATGGGACGATGATTGACAATGACTGATTATTTGATCTGTTCGTCCTGACATAAACATTTGAGCCGGGCTGCTGACAAGTGGAAGGATTTCTTAAACAAACAGATTACAGCTCTGCAGCCACTGAGCTCAGTTTTATTCTGCACTGTGCAAACCATGGGAAGAAACATAGAATTGTTGTCCTATTAAAAGGCAATGTAAAAACTACAAAGAGGAAATACATATATACATAGACAAAGGGCCAATATATACACCTCCGAAAACACATACTATATAATATCATACCTCCAAACTGTACAGGAAGAAAGAGGGACATGTAAGACGAAGTGCTATGCATGCCCCACCCCAAATAGTCCTTGCCCCTGGACATACCCTTGACCATGCCAAATCTTTCAGTGGAAGGTGTTTTTAGGGCTGGGACTCAAAATTTTAACAACACATTCCCTACCCGGGTGATTAAATTATGCATGTGAAATGCCTATGATGGCTATGATGGCTATGATGTAGCACGCTGCAGAAAATTATCCCTAAACTAAAATTCCAATTAAAAACAATTGCAGTACTCCAAATATATATTATTGTGATTATTAGTATTAGGACAGTTCATTACATAAATGCAGCACCAGAACCAAGATCAATAAAAGGATAAATTGTAAAGTCAAGTCAACCCCTGCTATTTAAGTTAGTACTTCCTAGTATGACCTGTATGATGGGTGTTGTCAGTTCAAAAACAAGAATGCTGCTACCCATCATCACTCTGCAGACCATACAGTGACTGCAGAACTGATCAGAGGCAGAATAAACAATGACACTGTGACTCACACAAGACATCATCTCTAATTGGCTTTGTGGTTATCTTCTCCATCCAGTCCAGATCGACATGACAGCTTCTCTTGGACACAACTTGTCGTTGTCACACATATGTCTTTGGCTCTTTGCTTTTTCATATCCATAATCCGTATAATAATATAAACTTTTAATACTGCCATACATAGTTTCCCATAAATGCATACCTGTGCAACTCACAGCACCCACTGAGTAATAAATAACAAGTCGCACTGTCCTCCTGTAATAATGATCCGCACTGTATCCCTGTAGTAAATAACGAGCCATATTGTCCCCCTGTAGTAATATATATCCAAACTGCCCCCCGTAGTAATATATGGCAATACTTCCCCCTGTAGTAATATCTAGCCATACTGCCCCCTGTAGTAATATAGATCCATACTGCTCCCTGTAGTAACATATAGCCATAATGTCTCCTTGTAGCCATAAAGTCCCCCTGTAGGAACATAAATCGTAATGTCCCCCATAGTCAAATAATAAACGTACTCACCTCCCCGATGGTCCCATGGCACTTTCTGTCCGCTTCCGGCTTATACCCTGCTGAAAGACGCACGCAATGCAATTGCATCATGGTACTACCTGCATCACCTAGAAGGCGCCATGTGATGGAGACGGGAGTCGAGTGTGACTTTTGGCACTGGCGCAGTGCACTAGCAGCGCCGAGCATGATGAAAGGGCACAGAAAGAAGGAGCCAGGCGTGTCAAACAGAAGATCGCATGGGATGGCGGGACAGGGGTTCAAAACCCAGACTGTCCTGCTACAACCGGGACAGTTGCGAAGTGTGTCATAAAAATGTACTATATTATTGCCCTGTGATAAAATGTGATATATACACTGAATGACAACTGTATTAGAGACCTCCATCTAACTGAGTGTTCACCTACTTTGGCCTTCAGAACTGCAGCAGTTTTATTGTGACATACACACTAGGTGTTGAAGTCATTCTGCAGGAATATTGGCCCCTGCGGACGGGAAGCTTCTTGTACTGTAGTTCTTGAAAATTGGAAGGAGGTACCGACATGTTCTGACCAGGTGACAGGAAGGGTCCATCGATTCCTGCTGCTTGCACCGAATTCTGACCTCCCATTAGCACAGTGCAACAGAAATCTGGATTCATTGGACCAGATGATGTTTTTCCTCTGCTCAGGGATACGATTTTTGTGCTCTTTTTACCCACTTGAGTTGCATCTTTTTGTTTCCCTTAGACAACAATGGTGCTTGAATTGGTTGTCTGCTGTTATAGCCCATCCGTGCTAAGGAATGCCAGATTGTGCATTTGGACACATTAGTTGGAGCATCAGTGCTGTATTTGGCTACAGTTTGCTTTATCCTACACTGCCTGTTTGTCAGAACAATTCCTACATCCTCCTCTGACCTCTTCTGGTGATCAAGTCCTTCCGTCCACAGGATCCTCTTTTGTTGGATGTTTTTCCTCGATCACACCATTCTCTGTATACTTTCCACATCTCTGCACAAGAAAACCCCACAAGGTTGGCAGTGTATGAAATATTGGCCCCAGCTAGTCTGGCACCGATGACCAGACCTCACTAGAAGTCACTCAGGTTACTGGATTTTCCCACTTAAGGGTTTAAACAGATGACCACATGCGCAAATACGCTCGCCACTATGGAGTGTATTTGCGCATGACCAAGTACAAAGTCCTTCTTTTGCAGAGTTCAAAGTCCGCACTATTGTGCGCACAAAAACCCCGCTGAAACACAGGGCAAGGCCTATCTTTTCTTACACATGGGAATATCTCGTGAGAAACACGCCCCTGAGAACGAAGTCTTTGAAATCAATGTGGGCGTAATTGTTATAGAATACTGTATTTAGGATGTATTGGTTTAATGTGATGTATATGTCACCGATGTGATTGTTCTCAGTAAGAGAAGCCAAGTAATCTTGTAGATAAGATACCTTTTAATGGCTTACAAAAATACATAATGCAAGCTTTCGGATCCTCTCAGGGTCCTTCCTCAGGCAGGATCCTTCCTCCGAAAGCTTGACCCGAAGGCCATGAATTTGGTTTCCACCCCCTCCTATCTGATACCCAGCCAGGTGGGGGAGCGGGGAGACAGAGGACACCGTTGCTTGCCAGCATCAGTCTTAAGAGCACCACAGAGACATGCAACAGGTTCCCTTTTGCCGGCCGAGAAGGGGATAAGCAGTAGAAGGCTTCATGTCCATTTTTTATGCGGATTTCCACAGTGGATGCACTGTGAGTTGTCATGAAATTGATTTTTTTATTGCTTGCAGGAGATCGCAGATTGCATTTTTTTTTCACCGCGCAGATGTACGCGGCTGCACTGCGGATCATCCGCACGGAAAAAGTCTTCAACTCCACCTTCCTAAGATTTTAAATCTGCAGTGAATCCGCAAATGCACTGTGGATCGTAAGCTCCGATAGAGATTAATGGAGCACATCCGCACGTGATCCGCACTGAATTGGAGCATGCTGTGATTGATTATCCACACGTGGCATCCGCAAAACAAATAAAAACAAATCCGCAGGTGTTAAATGAATTGCAGACGTCCAATGCTTCCCTATGGGCGGCTTGAATGGCGTGGATTCCGCAAATCAAATCTGCCAATGAACATTGGGCCGAAGTCTAGCTTCTTCAGGCACCATGTTGGAGCCATCCTGTCAGGTGACGCCATTTTGAAGTGGCCTCTTAGAAGCTTCAGTAGGGTGTTCTGTCTCCAGTGATGACGCAGCGGTGGAGCTGTTAGCGCATCACTGCCTGAATATCTGGCCCCTTGGTTAGGACATAGTGGTGGGCTAGGCTCCTGTTCACCTCACAAGTGCTGGAGAAAGTTTGGCGCCATACAGGGGTATATAAAAGTGCTGGAGCTGTGTCACAGTTCCAGACTCTGAGACAGACACACCACGGAGACAGATGCAGCAGAAGCTGTCAAAAAGCAAAGGGGACTGCAAAATCATGGTGGGTGTCATTTGCAAGGGGCTACCACACAGTGCAGAATCCATTCTGTTGGAACAGCATTAAAGACCATCAGATGTGCCTTGACACCTTGGGGGAGCAGAACCTACAATGGAGCAGTGATTAGATTCTCAAGGTGAAGCTCCCCATAGCCCATGGGAGGAGATGACGTTTCCCTCCCCATATTGCCGGACAACACGGTGGCAGGACCTATGACCTGCACTGGACAACAAGAGCATCAAAAGCGAGCAGCAGGTGGAACTCCATGTGAACATGAGTGGACTACTACCCCCAGCATTTTGTATAGCTAAACCCTTGGCCAGGGTCGGGGGATGCAGACTCATGGGACAGTAATATTTAGCGTAAATTAATAATAGCGCTATGGTTTGGTTAATGCAAGGCCTTGTGAGGGTTAGTGATTAAGTCGGAGAAATGTTATATGCAGTGTGGTGTGATGTCGTGCAAAGTGTTATGCAGATGTGAAATATATGTGTGATATATATGACACAGCGAGGCACGTGTGATGGAGAAGCAATATGCGATGCGGATGAAACTGCCTGCATTGATGTGAGACAACCTCTGGTTAAGTAAGTGACATCTAAGACATTTGACCTGTTCAGTAAGTAAGGAAACTGCTCCTAAAAGGCTTTTGAGGTTGGGGCCTATGACTAGGATAATGATGCAGTTATGGCACATTAATGAGAAGTGACAAAAGATGATGACAGCTATGGGAAGAAATTATGAAAATGCCATATGCTTGCTTTGGCCAGGAGGAATTAATGAGGAGCTAGATGTATATGTTGGCAAAAAGTGCCAAATGATGAAGATATTGCTTTTAGAGTTAATTTTAGAGTAATTCTTTTCCTGCATGGCACCGCGATGCAATGCGGGAATCAAATCGTGGCATGTCATATCTCGTGCATGCTCTCACATCCTACCGCTCATTGTCTTCAAGGTCCCCTTCGTCCCTGAAGTGATGCTAGGTTGTTGTGACATGAAAATGCCTCACATCCCTAATGGATTTCACAAGGATGACGAGCGCAATATAGGGGCGGGATTCACGGCCTCATATCGCGCTTGCTCATGTGAAGTTAGCCTAACTCTGCATTTCACCTGACATTTAATTTTCCTAAGTCAATACACTGGCGAAAAAACTATTTAATAAATTTGCTTTCATCTCATCACCTTTTACAATTTTTCCTACATTATTTTTAAGGGGCCAACACTATTAATATATTTACTATTTATATAGTTGAAAAACAGTTTAGGGTTAGTTTAACTCCCAACATCTATCCCAGCGAGTTCCTGCTCAATGAGCAGGGAACTCCTCTCCAAGTTGCCAATGGATCTCAGCATGGCAAACTGCACATTTAGATGCAAGATCTTGGCTTCTAAACACACAACATGCTCACGTCTCATACAGCAGTATGCACCAACTAACAGCTGTTTAAGGACTGCATACATGGCACAAGATGTACAATGGATGGTATTGTCAATCATGGAGTGTATTCTAAATGGAGATTGGACAGATAGATTAGCTAAAAGTAATATATGCAAGTGAAAATGAAAATAGATATGTCATAAATATAAATTACTTTTCTAAAGTCTCTGAATCTAAAATTAGTCATCTCAAATCAGACACACTTAAGAAACAGCACACACACTAAGCTTGCAGACTCGCTTTTGTTTGCTTTATATAGCTCTTATCTGTAATACTCCTGCTCCTACTCTGTTTGGAAAGGACAGAGCAAGTTCCACAGATGCAATTTATCACACCTTGATTGGGTAATCGTGCCCTTAATCACCTGTGCAAAGCAATGGAGATTGAACCCACAAGGTTCAAAGCCCTACATCTGGACAAGAAAAATGAAAAAAGCACATACAGAATGGGAGGAATTGGGCTAAGCAGCAGCACATGTGAAAAAGACTTGGGTATACTAATAGATCTTAGACTGAACATGAGTCAACAATGTGATGCAGCAGCCAAAAAGGCAAACACAATTCTGGGAAGTATTAAGAGAAGCATAGAGTCTAGATCACGTGAGGTAATTATCCCTCTCTACTCTTCCTTAGTTAGATCTCATCTGGAATATTGTGTCCAGTTCTGGCACCCCACATTTTCAAAAAGAGATAGACAAACTGGAGCAACTTCAGAGAAGACTTACCAAGATAGTGAGCGGTCTGCAAATCATGTCCTATGAGAAACGGTTAAAGCATCTGGGAATGTTTAGCTTGCAAAAAAGAAAGCTGAGAGGAGACTTAATAGCTGTCTAGAAATATCTGAAGGGCTGTCACAGTGCAGAGGGATCAGCCCTATTCTCATCTGCACAAGGAAAGACTAGAAGCAATGGGATGAAACAGAAAGGGAGGAGACACAAATTAGATATTAGAAAAAACTTTCTGACAGTGAGGGTGATCAATGAGTAGAACAGGTTGCCACGGGAGGTGGTGAGTTCTCCTTCAATGGAAGTCTTCAAACAAAGGCTGGACAAATATCTGTCTGGGATGATTTAGTAATCCTGCACTGAGCAGAGCGTTGGACCAGATGACCCTGGAGGTCCTTCCAACTCTACCCTTCTATGATTCTATAGCTACAATATAAAAAATTACTATGACTTGATACAAAAAACAAATAGATACAATTATAATAGGAAGAGTTGCACTCAGCAATGTCCACTAATCTCAAGTCACACACTTAAGAAACAGCACACTTTAGAATACATCACACTCGCTTTTGTTTGCTTTATTTATCTCGTATCTGTAATTCTACTGCTCCTCCTATTTCTTGTACAGTGCCAAAGATTGCAGTCCTTGTGATCAAAGCACCTCAGTGTGGTTGGTCATCTACACAGGATGCTACATTGCTCAACAAAACTATTTTAGTCTTCCAAATACACTGTTGTCCTATCCACCATGTTTCTATGTTATGATATCTACAAAAAATCTTCTGCTGTACGCTGAGTAAACAATAATGCACGGTTTTACTAACACATCACCAAAGAAGTGAAATGTGGACACCTTTAAAGACTTGACCTGATTATTCATTTATATAAGGCCTACAAAATGCCACCCATAACATCACTGTGAATAGAGTTGTTGGCCCAAAGTCAACTTTTGTAGCCTAAACAATTTAGCAATTAAATGACGAATGAGCACAAGCTTTAATTTCATGTATCACGTGGGAGAAAAATGTAAATATATGCTTCAGGAATTGTCCACTTTGTACTATATTGTTGCTCTTGTGACTTGAGTCCATTGAAGAGGCTCTAAAAGTTGAACAATCCTGGTCTCTTCTCTTTTACACCTTCAAAAGTGATTGCATTTTAAGTAGGTCTAATTTCCCTGAGTGGACACACATGTTCCCAGCTAGGCACGGCTCATATTTCACAAAATGTTGTAGGGGGCTCCTCTTAACTAATGTCTGTTATTATTTTGCCTCTATTTAATCTCTCATTTTGAACTATTTTCCGCCTCTCAAAGCAAAATAAAACTACTCTACTGCTTTGCAAAGAACAAAGACCATAGTCAGTTACACTGGCTCCCTGCCCGATGGTCGATGCCATTTATTAGCACTCCTGAGACTGAAGACCTTTAGTCTCTGCTGTTGTTGTAGGGAAGGGAGTTTTTTTTTTCTTTCTGACGCTCAGGAAATGAGCTAACTCTGTAGTGGCTTTTACTTATTTCTCAAGGGCAATCGGTGTTGCCTGCTGCACTCTATAGATCTGGTGTTCAGAGCTTTCTATTCCTCTCATGTGACATGAAAGGAAACCTGAAAATGCGGCTTCATGTGGTTTATTCTCAATGGAGTGCAAACTACAATGAAGAGAGTGATACAAGTGTATCCTATGGATATTTATAGATATAGCACAGCTGAGCTTGCTGTTAGTCCCAATGCGTGATGCTATTATGATAACTGTGGTTTTACATAGGACTACAGTTAAACTATTTTGTCAACTCCAAATGTTATCTTGGTGTTTGAATAAAGCAGCTCTGAGACGTTCTACCACTAACTCATCGGAATAGTAATAGACCTAAATCAACAGCGAAGGCCTTCTGAATATACAATGAGAAATGGGCTTTGTTTCATATCCCAGTAATAACACATTTCTGACATGTATCTGGGCCTGGAACAAAGCATAAAAGGAAAACTGTCTCATGAACATCACTTGTTTGTTGAATGTCCCGTAACTGTATGTACTTTATACAATAGACTATACAGTATATGACATTGTACACTTGAAACAGGGAGGCCCCTTGGGTGGTAGTTGGGCCTTCTGCAGATTCGGAAGGATGGGGGTCTTACTTTTAGACTGCGTTTTGCCTGGTGATCTACTGGCTACAACCAATGATAGAGGAGCACTGTACTCCTCCCAAGCTGTGGGCTTCGGGACACACCTGTATTTCCATTCCTGGACCATATGCATGAAAATGAGCTTGGGTACAGGCTTGTAACATAAGGGACAGAGGCATGTGCCGTGACATGAACATGAGACAAGCCATTATGCTGCAGAAAGAGGTTTATTCTCATAAACGTTGCAAACCCTTCAACCCAATGTCTGTTGATAACAGCAAGCACAGGCTAATTACTCACCCCATTCACAAGGATGGTCTCCGTAAAGTCCTGCCTTTTCAAAGAAATAAGATGGCAACTATGCAGTGAGGTACAACAATGGAATCTAAGTCCAGTCAACAGGCCTCTAGGGTTGGGACAATAGAGCACATGTACCCAGAGGTAGCAGAGAGACACTTGGGCAGTCTTGGATGTCTGTGATTAAAAACTATTGGTCTTGACAGTGTTGAGGAAACCCCGAAGCTTGAGAACTCTCTCTTTGGCAGTACAAGTCTTTTCAGGCCATGGGCCAACCAACAATGGACTGTGGGCGTGATTCATCACCCAGCTGGCAGCCGATGTTGCTTCTGCAAAGTCCTGGCATGAACTATTCCCGTATTATGTATGTGCGCCAATTTATAGCGCTTGCATGCCTTGTGGTTCTCTGCAGCCAATAGTAACACACTGATAACACAAGATATGTCCAAAATTATGATAGTTTTTAAACAGTCTTTTTTTATTGAAAATTTTCTGCAGGGAAAGACATTAAGGCAGTTGGGTCATGCAGGACCTCGAGCAAACATGCAAAATATAATATCCATTCACCCAGCAGGAACACTAAACAATAGTCACTTCTCTGTAACTTAATCAGATCCTCCAGCAATATTTCTAAGAGAGAAAGAAAAGAGAAAAAAAAACAACCTATAAAATGGGGTAAAATAGGGATAGGGTAAGGGGAAACCTTAGGAGGGGGAAATGAGAGGGCAAGGGAAAGTAAAGCAAAGGGGGTAACAAACAGCAAATGCAATTTCTTACTCTTCAAGTAAAGGGGGAGAGATGTACAGTACGAGGCAGCTTAGCGGGTCAGTGGGGAGGGTTGTCCCTATTTCCTCGGTACCTGATCTAGGGTACCCAAAGGGCTGTGAAAACGTCTCTTGAGCCCGATTCCCAAGCCAGAACCTCTTTGAATCTAAAACAAAATAATGATAGTTAACTATCACTAGGGGTCGCCCTGTCCAAGCAATACCTAGGTGAAAATTCTTATAAACATGCTATATAAACTGAACATTCACAGAGACCATAACTTAATGACCCTATAACAGCAGTACCCACTTACATATTATTGGTAAGAGTGATAGAGCATATAATGGAGTTATATGGTGCTGTTCATAGTTACTTTTTAAATGTTAGAGGATATTTATTTTATCTAAAGATGAGGACATCAGTCTTGTGTTCTTCCATTGTATTGCAAAAGGGGAACATATACTTTTGGCTCTATTTTTTCTGAGACCTAGGGAAATCGGCTAAACTAGCTGATGTTGAGATCCCCGATACCAGATGTTGCGGCAAATAAGGTTGGGGATTCTTGGATTTCTATATGCTCTATACTTTCCAAAGCCATGCCCGGGGTCACTGGCGATCATGTCATCAGCAGGTCTTACAGAGGAAACGGTACTGCTGCTTCCTCTATTCTCTACATAATGCTCATTGAGCACTATGAAGCCTGGAAAAGCATTTTCATCTTCTCCTCCAGGTCCTAAACTGCTTCTGACAGCCAAGCACTCAACCTCCCCTTCTCTCTGCGTTTTTACTATTGACGTTAAATATATGGTGGTTGGTCCTTAACAAGTTTAAAATAGACATACATTCTTAACCAAACTGCATATGCTTGTTTCTGGGAAGTCAGAAGACAAAACAATTGTCTGCTGAAAGATTATGTGGCAAACAGGCAGACCAACAAAGCTACAGATAAAGCAAAAATAGCTGCCCCACTTCTCTAACTACCTCTTGCACATGGTACATTATTTTGCAGTGGTACTCTGAAGGCCCTTTTACATGCAAATATATTCTTTCATATAACTAAAAGATAAAAAATATTTAGCAATATGTTTGCATAAAGTGCATGTAAAAGGGCCTCCAGGAGCCGTTTGCAGAGCCCAGTGTGTGATTAATCACATGCCCAGCTGTGCAAACAGCTGCATTGTTCTCCTTGTGGCTAGTGTAAACCTGCCGCAGGGAGAACATCATGCCATCTGTTGAAAGATGAACGAAATAGTCTTTTAGAGGTGTGAACAAAACACAAAAAGAGCATGATGCATGCATTTACATGTAACAATTATCACTTGTTTTCGGCCATTTGAACTCATTTTGAGTAATAATCGTTGCATGTAAAAGGGCCTTAAGACACTACTTGCTGCTCTGACTGGTCAGTTCCTGCTCATGTAAGCATCACTGGGCAATTAAAGAAGCCTGTAGTGTATTAGACTAGTGATACATACGGTGTGCATCAGGTGGTCAAGAAAGCGGTGCGGCCATCTTTGTTTGTTAAGGACCAGAGGGTTGCTTTAAAGGGGTTGTCCCGCGCCGAAACGGGTTTTTTTTTTTTTTAAACCCCCCCCCCCGTTCGGCGCGAGACAACCCCGATGCAGGGGTTAAAAAAACAACCCGCACAGCGCTTACCTGAATCCCGGCGGTCCGGCGTCTTCATACTCACCTGCTGAAGATGGCCGCCGGGATCCTCTGTCTCCATGGACCGCAGGGCTTCTGTGCGGTCCATTGCCGATTCCAGCCTCCTGATTGGCTGGAATCGGCACGTGACGGGGCGGAGCTACACGGAGCTACACGGAGCCCCATTCAGAAAAGAAGAAGACCCGGACTGCGCAAGCGCGGCTAATTTGGCCATCGGAGGGCGAAAATTAGTCGGCACCATGGAGACGAGGACGCCAGCAACGGAGCAGGTAAGTATAAAACTTTTTATAACTTCTGTATGGCTCATAATTAATGCACAATGTATATTACAAAGTGCATTATTATGGCCATGCAGAAGTGTATAGACCCACTTGCTGCCTCGGGACAACCCCTTTAAGATAACAGACCAATAGTTTTTGAATGGTTTAAGAGAAGATAACTTGTTGCAGAAAGTTATCACACTGAAGTTAAACTTTGCTACGTCTGTACTATAAACCAATAAACAAGACTTAAAGAAAATGTATCGAATTTTCACATCAAGGTTATGGCCAACGTATTTTTCAAAAATGTTTTTTTGAAAACATTCCTTGCTTTTAATATTTATTTTACCTATTGTCTATTGCCTTTAATGGTTAATTTCCTGACATACGCACATCCTTTTAGACCTGGAGCATTGAATTTTCTTCTTGCAGGAGGAAAATAGAAACACTTGAGTTTAATTATCTCCGATCTTTAAAGGATGAAAGTTTTAAGGGATTGTATCAGTTTATTACAACCAGACAATGAAACATATCTTTTTTTTCTATTCGGTTTTTATTTGCTGATTATAGATTTTTTTCAATTCTATTTCCTGTGCTTGATTATCGGATGGCCATCTTGTAAACTTCATATGGACCATGTCATTTCCAAGTCAGGCCGAATGCACACAGCAGAGCCAGATTTTAACTCCTGTGTCATCATTAGGCGATTACGCGGAATCTGTGACCTTTCCGCAATGTTGATTGCAGAAGGGCCACCGGTTGGACGGCTTCCATTGGGTATGGCATTGTAAACTAGATTCCTTTATATTATCTTGTGCACTATGCCAGCAGCTACCTTTTTTTGGCTGATACTTTATACCTGACTAATGTGTTTGGACCTAGCATTTTTATAGGTTTGCCCACAGCCTCTCCACTATGGTTTAGTAATCACATTTATATTTGTATCTCATTTGTGCCCCTGATTGCTGTTTTTCTCCATATTTCTCCATGATCAGTTGGCTATGATTATATGAACCCCATTCTTTTGAATGGAGTGATATACATGAACGATTTATTTTTTCCAGCGCCGAATCACATACCAGTCTGGGAAGAGCTACAAAACCATTGCTAAAGGGTACTTTATACGGGGTGATTATCCCCCGAATTCTCACTAATAAAAGGGAATTCAAGCTCATCATCATCTTGTGTACCTGCGGCCACTAACAGGGCACTGAAGAAGAAATTGCTCACCTGTCAGACTTGCTTGGTTTTTAGCACAAACAAAAAAAACAAGCGACTATTGGACCATGTAAACAGGAGACGCTCAATGTTTTAGCAAAATACCACAATATCACGTATAGACGCCTGCAGGAAGTCACAAAAGATCACAGATGAACATCTAAAGAACTGCAGGCCTTACTTGCCTGGGTTAAGATGTCAACACTGGGAGAGTTGCAACCTGCAAACCACTGCTGACCAAAAAGGACACAAAGGCTCGTCTTGCCATTGCCAAAAAACATCTAGATGACCCTCAAGGCTTTTGGAATAATATTCTGTGAATTCTGCTCTCTATCAGAAAAAATCTGATCAAGAGTGGCAGCCGATCAGTTTGTGACCTAAATATCAAGCACAGTTGGGTCATGCAACAGGACAATGTCCCAAAGTACACAAGCAAGTCTACCTCTAAACAGCTGCAAAGAAACAAAATTAAGGTTTGGGGTGAAAAAGTCAGCGTCCTGACCTGAATCCCGATGAGATGCTCAAGCAAGACCTTAAATCAGCAGTTCCAGCAGCACATGGATTCCAGCAGCAGAGGATCCCAGCAATAGGGGATCTCAGCAGTAAGTGATCCTGGCAGCATTGGGATTCCAGAAGCAGAAGATTTTAAGATTACATTATAGTGTGCAGCTGTGGCAACTGACGTACCCCTATTGGCGGCCACGGCATGCACTTGGCTCCCCTTCCTGGTAGGCGCTGGGCTCCAATGTCTGCACTGGTAGTGACAATGGCCTGTAGCATGTGTGCACATAAAGCCTTCCTGTTAAAAATGGGGATTCCAGCAGCAGAGGATCCTAGCAGCAAGGGATCCCAGCAGCATATGGATTCCAGCAGCAGGGGATCCCAGTAGTAGAGTATCCCAACAGTAGAGAATCTCAGCAGCACAGGGATTCCAGCAGGATATTGATCCCAGCAGCATGGGGATTCCAGCAGCAGAGGATCATAGCAGTAGGGGATCTCAACTGTAAGTGATCCCGGCAGCATTGGGATTCCAGAAGCAGAAGATTTTAAGATTATATTGTAGTGTGCAGCTGTGGCCACTGATTTACCCCTATTGGCGGCCACGCCATGCACTTGGCTCCCCTTCCTAATAGGCACTAGGCTCCAATGTCTGCACTGGTAGTAACAGTGACCTGTAGCATGTGTGCACATAAAGTCTTCCTGTTAAAGAGTCACACATACAAAGTATTCCCCCTTCAAACGTATTTGACACCTGGATATATCAGACATCCTTCCTCTGTAGAGGGTGCCTGAGTTTTGTGGTGATTTTAGTTTGCTTAAGGTGTTATCAAGTTGTTCTGACTCTCTGGTTTCCTGAAATTGGCTATCCCTGACTACTTTCACATCTCCGCTACTCTCCCCAGCTTGTAATCCTGACTATGTTTCTATACGCTGCCTGCCCTGCCCTCTGGCTTTAGTTACTATGCTGAACCTGTTCTCCGTGCCCTTACCTCTGGATTGTTCCTTGTGAACTGTCTGACTACACTCCTGTTCACACTTTCACGTAAACGCCCATTTAGACACAATGATTATCACTCAAAATTTGCTCAAAAGTTGTCTTTTGAGCGATAATCGTTGTGTGTAAATGTGCCTATATTTCACTGTTTGGCCAAACAATGGAATTCAGTTCTGCCTGAAAACCATCATTCAGCAGAACAGCTGATAAGCAGGACCGCACGCTGTGCTCTGCCCGGAGAGAGCTGATTACAGCTTATTGCTCTGTCTCAGCTGTTCTCAGTTGTCAGCCCCGTTGGCAGAACGAAGCAAAAGTAATAAGGGAACAGCGGGAGTGATCTAAAAGACTCATCGCAGGTTAACACAAATGTTTTATTGCACTTATTGCTGGCAATAGTGGCACTACCAGTTTTTAGATTTAGTGGGGCAATTACTTTTTCACATGGGTGATGTAGGTTTTGAACAAGTCTTTATTTTCAATAAATGGAATGATCATACAAAAGCTGCATCTTGTGATTCTTTGGGTCATCTTTATTTTATACTAGCTTACATACCCAACATTGCTTGGGTATCCCTTGATGTCCTGGCTCTTTCCCTCTCTATTTGAATGCTGGCATCATGCTATTCTGGAGTCTCTGTAGCCCTTGATGTCCTGGCTCTTCCCCTCTCTATTTGAATGCTGGCATCATGCTATTCTGGAGTCTCTGTAGCCCTTGATGTCCTGGCTCTTCCCCTCTCTATTTGAATGCTGGCATCATGCTATTCTGGAGTCTCTGTAGCCCTTGATGTCCTGGCTCTTCCCCTCTCTATTTGAATGCTGGCATCATGCTATTCTGGAGTCTCTGTAGCCCTTGATGTCCTGGCTCTTCCCCTCTCTATTTGAATGCTGGCATCATGCTATTCTGGAGACTCTGTAACCCTTGATGTCCTGGCTCTTTCCCTCTCTTTTTGAATACTGGCATCATGCTATTTTGGAGTCTCTGTAGCCCTTGATGTCCTGGCTCTTTCTTGCTAATTCTTAAGTTGTTGATTACATTCTTCACTCACTTGTAGTAATTGTACTTTCTTTTCTTTCAGCTGGTCTTGTCCAATGGGTTTTCTTTTTCTGACCACCACATGGCAAACTTTTTCACCGCGCTGAATCACAAAGCATCTTATTTTTACCCTAGATTATGCAATAGGTCTTATTTATTGAAACTGTGCAAAAAAACTATTTGCTACACACAGCAACCAATCATTATTGATTTAAATTGCTGTAGTAAAATGAAAGCTGTGCTGTGATTGGCTGCTATGAGCAACAGTTGTAACTCCCCGCCTTAATATTTTAAGTTGGATCATGCACCACACTTCTCACTGGTCTATTTTGTGTAAGAGTGTTCACATTGTTTTGCCAATCAAAATCAAACAAAGTTTACCCATATTAGCATTTTGAATAATAAGGGAAAGCACTATTAGGGTGCCTACCCACTTGCGATTTTTTTTCCTGTGATGTTTTGCGTTTTTTCTCAAGAGCAATTAGTATAGAATGTGTTCTTGTCCATCTGGGTTTTTTTTTCCGTTTCGTGGGGTTTTTTCACATAGGAACTGTCAGTTGCATATCTGTCCTTATTTTTCTCTTAATGCACCCATGAATGTCAATGGAGGGCTGCAAAAAACGCGCAAAAAACGCCGCAGAAAATGAGCAAAAAACACGCGAAAACGCCGCATTTTTCACGCGTGAAAATCGGCAACGCAAGTTGGTAGGCGCCCTTACACATATCAACCAGGGAAGTAGCTCATTGATTAGCATATCGCACCTGGTCAACCTGGAGACTGGCTTGGGTCTGCTTGGGAGTTTCTGTTGCTTGTGTGTCTCATGGAGACTGCAGTCGTGCCTTAGTCTGCTGGGGAGTTTCAGTAGCTTGCTGTTGGCTCTGATTCATATTTGCTTTGGTATTCCGATTTTTGATGAATATGTCAAGAACCGTAGGCCATGGAGAGCTGAAACCAGATCTAAAACCTGATCTAAAGCCTGATCTAAAACCTGACCTACGAACCTGATTTACTAATATGGCAAATTTGGTGAAGATTGGTCCAGTTGTTTGGCCCTGCATAAAGAGCAGACAGCAGAAATCCGTTTTTTATATATACTGTATAAAGTTTAAAATTAGTTGGGTGATCTAAAACATTTAGATGTGACAAACTAACAAAAGCAGAAGTTATCAGGTGCGGACAAATACTTGTTCACAGCGCTGTATACTGTAAGCAGATCTTCCACTTGGTTCATTTTTATTCTAGAACACGATAAAGAAATAATCTGACAACACTAGATGGCAGAACAAGATTAGAGCCTGCGTCTTCTATACGCACAGTAACATCATTTACCCGCTAATAGACCTTACAGATCTAAATAAGCTTTTATGTCAGTGACAGGATGACATTAAAATGATTGCACCGTGTTTCTGTCATTATCAATGCTCGCTGGCTGCGTTAAGCACGGTAAAATTGTAGGTGATTGCAGCTGGTGATTTACAAGCTCTGAATTGGTCTTATTTTAGCACAATGTGTAGAGTTACTGTATATGTGTATAATCAGAGCTTCTCAATAGCTTGTTTCAGATGGAATATAGGTTTTACTACATAGCAATCTGCAGGCCTCTTAAAGACAAAATCCACTTTAAAATGATAATTTGAAGCTGAAGACTATTATTTGAATTATTTTAATATTTCAACTTATATTTCTTATATTAGGTTTACTTTCTAGGGAGCATATGATTAGACTGAACGCTTTAGCAAGGGCTCCATGGTGACGTTTGGTCATCCTTGAGTCATGTTAAAAATTGTCTCATTAGTGCAGCTTATGGGGCATCTGAATGTAACCCTATGAAAGGAAAAGTCAGGATGATTGATGATGGTCAGAAGAATCGCAAAATGTTGCACTCAGTAGAATGGGGATTCCAGCAGCAGAGCATCGCAGCAGCATATAGATTCCAGCAGCAGAGGATCCCAGTAGAAGAGTATCCCAACAATAGGGAATCTCAGCAGCACAGGGATTCCAGCAGGATATTGATCCCAGCAGCAGAGGATCCCAGCAGCATAGGGATTCCAGCAGTAGGGGATCATAGCAATAGGGGATCTCAGCAGCACAGGGATCCCAGTAGTAGGGGATCTCAACTGTAAGTGATCCCGGCAGCATTGGGATTCCAGAAGCAGAAGATTTTAAGATTATATTGTAGTGCGCAGCTGTGGCTACTGACTTACCTCTATTGGCGGCCACGGCATGCACTTGGCTCCCCTTCCTAGTAGACACTAGGCTCCAATGTCTGCACTGGTTGTGACAGTGACCTGTAGGATGTGTACACATAAAGCCTTCCTGTTAAAGAGTCACACAAACAAAGTAATCCCCCTTCAATCGTATTTGACACCTGGATATATCAGACATCCTTCCTTTGTGGAGGGTGCTTCAGTATTGTGGTCATTTAAGTTGGCTTAAGGTGCTATCAAGTTGTTCTGACTCTCTGGTTTCCTGATATTGGCTATTCCTGACTACTTTAACATCTCTGCTACTCTCCCCAGCTTGTAATCCTGACTATGTTTCTATACACTGCCTGCCCTGACTTCTGGCTTTATTTACCATGCTAAACCTGTTCTCCGTGCCCTGAGCTTTTGCTTGTTTCTTGTGAACTGTCTGACTACACTCCTGTTCACCCTGTCAAGTAAACACCCATTTAGACACAATGATTATCGCTCAAAATTTTCTCAAAAGCTGTCTTTTGAGCAGTAATCATTGGGTGTAAATGTGCCCATCTTTCACTGTTCGGCCGAACAATGGAATTCATTTCTGCCTGAAAACCATCGTTCAGCAGAACAGCTGATAAGCAGGACTGCATGCTGTGTTCTGCCTCGGGAGAGCTGATTACAGCTGATTGCTTTGTCTTAGCTGTTCTCAGCTGTCAGCCCCATAAGCAAGGCAAAAGTAATAAGGGAACAGCGGGAGGTCTATTCTCTGAATACAGCTCCTGTCGGCTCACATTCTGCTACTTGGTACTAATAGGCATTAGTACCAAGTAGTATTTTATGCAAAATGATTGCTCAAAAGCCATCTTTTGAGCGATCATCTTTGCAGTGTAAATGCACCTTAAAACACCTAGGTCTTAAGTAGTGTCAACTAACACAGTGCTGGGACTACTTCCTGAGTAATGGCCCGGCGGCCCTAAGGCAAAGCTTACATCCTGACTGGTAGAGTTAAATGGTGAAGACCAGGGTACCTCAAGATTTGGGCAATGCTAAACCAGTCTGTGACTCGGTGGATCTCTGTCTGATGTTCCTGACAGATTAGCTTTAATCCTCAATCTTCAACAGGATAATGCCTAGCTCTAATTAGGATGGTGAGTGAACAGGGTTATCGGATAAGTCCCATACCCATGACAATCAGATTGGATGCCCTTCTTGTGTTATTATATTAGCAGTGCCCATATTGCTATATACAAGAAGATGTTTAATAGGACTATCCACTTTGGATAATTGATTATTCTTACATGTTTCCGCAGAGGATAAATGTACTAATTACAGGATCGGCTCACTGCTGTAATCTGTGTGAGGGAATTTGGCAGTAAGTATTCTGTTCCCTTGTAGCACCACTGCTGGTGAAATGAAGCATCACATAGTGTCTATTAAACCCAATGGGACAGCTGTGTAATGCATAGACAATTTATGTCCTCCAGAGTAGCAGATGCTGTTTTACTGGTGGAACCCTGAATAAGCATTTTTCCTGAATCTGTTGGTTGAAATGAACTTCTCTGGTGCCCTATACGTATACTTGTAGATCATCAATCTTTATAGACCACCTAGCTAACTCATTCTAGTACTTAAAGGGGCTGTTGCACGTTTAGCTGTTTTGCTGCAGGAAGCAGACAGCTCTGTACATTATGCAGTGGCCCGGGTTGGTACTGCAGGCTGAAAGCCATTAATTTCAATAGGACTCAGCCTGCAGCATCAACCCAGGCCACTGCACAATGTGGGACAACCCCTTTAAGGATGATTAGTTCTTAGTGCATTATAATTTATATGTGCAACCCATGCATAGAAATTGTATCTTTCAGCTGTAGTGTTAGACTGGGCAATAGAATAGTATGGACTCATTGGATGGTCTGGTGAAGCTCCTTGTCTTGGACCTACCAGGGTGGAATATGTGATAGTTATGAGGTGGGGACCCACCGGGTCCAAACACTCAGGGGAGCACTTTTGACCTGTGTGGCCAGCCTTTCATATGTGGATACCTCAGGATTACACATGGTATAATATGTGTAATCCTGAGGTATTGACATATGAAAGGCTGGACACACAGGCCAAAAAGTTTTGCTATGTTTTGCCATGTGTAAACATACCCTAAGTCAGCTTGCGGTATCTTGCCATGTGCAGAGTGGCCCCAGTAGTAATAGTGTCCCCCATATTGGCCTCGGTAGTAATAGTGACCCTGCACAGTCACGTCAGTAATAATAGTGACCCCCACAGTGACCCCAGTACTAATAGTGACCCCCACTATGGTCTCAGTAGTAACAGTGACCCCCACAGTTGCCCCAATAGTAATAGTGACCCCCACAGTGACCCCAGTACTAATATTTACCCCCACAGTGGTCTCAGTAGTAATAGTGACCTCAGTAGTAATAGTGACCCCCCACAGTGGCCCCAGTAGTAATAGTGTACCCTATATTAGCCTCAGTAGTAATAGTGACCCCCCACAGTGGCCCCAGTAGTAATAGTGTCCCCTACAGTGACCTCAGTAGTAATAGTGATCCCCACAGTGGCCTCAGTGGTAATACTATTACTACTGGGGCTGATATAGGGGACACTATTACTAATAGTGTCCCCTATAATGGCCACAGTAGTAATAGAGCCCCCCTAAAACCCATATACTTATCCTCCCCGCCTGGTCTTCAGAGTGCCACTGCTCCTCTTCTTGGCGCTGCTGCAGGCAGAAGTGTGTGTGCACTTCCTCCCTTTTCCTCTCCTCTTGTGAAGCCAAGAAGGAAAGGTCAGGGGAGGAGGAAGATCCCGGGTGCACACACTGCTGTCTGTGTGTGCATCTGTCAGCAGTACCACACAGCGATTACCAGCCGGGGGAGAGGGAGCAGGATGAGGCTGACTCTGTGCCCTCTGGCCCTCTCTAAGGCAGCGGATGGAAGCAGTTTATGTGACTGTTTATGCACCTTGTGTTGAGCTTGTTTGTGTTCTTGTCATTTTTTAAATTCTTACTGCATATCTTACAGATGAAAACTCTTCTGTCTTTACATACAGCCTCAAAAAATGTCCCAGTCTGTACAAGTCCTGTGAGCAGTCTTCGATGAGGCCTTGATGTTGCTGCTGCAACTAGTAATAACTAATGCTGATGATGTGGCCCTTGATGACTCCCTGTCTTAGCATGGTGCTGCCCTGCAATGTCCACCTTTTCCTCCTCCCCGTACAAGCTGCTATGATGACTCTACCTGTCACTCCATGTAAGATCGAGTATTTCATCCTCTTCCACCTCCTCTTCCTCTTCCTTTTCCTGGTTGGACTCTATGTCCTAGTAAGCATCGGGAGCTGGTACTTCCGTTCCCACATCCCCCTGTGTACACATTGGCTGTCGAGGGCACACACTGACCCACCCTCATCCTCCTCTTTGGAGAAGAAAAATGATTGGGCATCAGAACATTCAATGTCTTGTTTCCTCCCTCTGGTTGTTTGGACTGCCCGGTTGATATCCATGACACTGAATGATCAAACAGCTCCTCAGACTAATTCATGTGGACAGCTTTGGAGGATGCTGTGTGCTTACGATTGGGAGGAAGAGAAGGTGGTGGTACTTGGGGTATACTGTGTCATCCACTGTATGACCTGTTCTGCGTGCTGCGGATGTAACACATGGGCAAAACCACTTCTAATGAATGGCAGTGGGTTTGCCTCCTGCAAAACATGGAGCTGTTGCTTAAGTAGAGATGCTGGAACTGCCAACTTAGCCCATCATCTACCACCTCCACATCTCCTACATCTTCCTTTTATTTACTTTTTTGTGTCGTTTTATGCAACTTATCAGCTAACTTTGTAGTTTACATAAAACCACAGCTAGCTGCATAAAGGCCCATTTACATGGAGCGATGATCGCTCAAAGATCGCTCAAATGACAGTTTGAGTGACAGCTTTGAGCGATCATTTTGCATAAACTATTAAGTAGCTAGTAGCTACTCAGCTACTTAATAGCAATTAAGTGTGCAAATGAAGCCTTAGCTGAAAGCAGTTAATAGCCTGAGGGCTCTTATCTGCTTTTGCTTCTTTTGTTCTCCGACGGGAAACAATGCTATCAGCACTCACCGGGGAGAACTGCTGATAAGGCTGAAAGACGTCAGGTTGTCCTGAACTTAACGATCAGCTAGCAGTGCACGATGGCCATGTGTTTAGATGCAACGATTATCGCTCAAACAATTGCTTTTTAGCGATTTTTGAGCAACCATCGCTTTGTGTAAATGGGCCTTAAGACCTGCAAATAGTAGTTGCTGGATTGGTGACTTTAAAAAGATTTATGAGGCCGCTGACACGCACTGTGTGTATTTGCTGTTTCTCTGTTTAGGTTTCTTTTGTATGTACAAAAAAAACCCTGCCAACTAAATAGACCGCAGTCGCTGGGAGGCATGGTATGTGAGAACAGAAGGCCACATAGCTTGTATCTTTGTGACCTGTCCATGTTTGGTGCAGTGTAATTGAATGCCCTTCATCCCACTGGTATCCGCGGAAGGTCTGGAAATAATTTGTAGTGACTGGACTGGTGACTTTGAACAGTCTCTGAAGCCAGAAAAAGTGAACTGCAATATTCTTCACCCCAATGAACAATTTGTCTCTTTGCTTTGCTACTTTATATGGTAACAGCAGCAGAAGTATCCCCTCTCCCAATGTAGAGACCACGTTTTGTATAGATATATAAACATGATGCAGCTTCTTTCTCTGTTCCCTCCAATATATCCCCGGTATACAAGCTTTCACAGTAGCAACAATATATCCTCTGTAGAATATCTGGCCCTAACAACAGACCATGTGTAATATATCAGTGTGATGCAGCTGAGCACAGGACAGAGAAGCTGCATCACATTAATATATAACACATGGTCTGTTGTTAGGGCCAGATATTCTACAGAGGATATATTGTTGCTACTATGAAAGCTTGTATACTGTGCCTATGTTATATATGGCTAGGTCATGTGGTAAAAGTGTCAAATGAAACTTCTGGATATGCAAGTTAAAGGACACATTGGTGACATAATCAAGGGATCTGGCTTCTGATTGGTTGCACTCTTACTTCTGCATGATTAAATCAATTTAGATTTAAAAAAAAAAAAAAAATCTGTAAAGACTTACCCAATTCGATCCTGCTAAAGTCAGGTTGATTTTATCGACTGACTGATCAAGACAAGCAAAAGTAATACTGATCACCAAATCTATGGGCAAGATGGTGGCTCAACGGTTCCTAAGTTCAAATCTGAATAAGGTGTTTGCATGTTCTTCATGTCTTTGTGTAGGTTTCCTCCAGGTACTCTGGTTTTCTTTCCACACTCTAAAAAAACAAACTTAGGCCTTAGTCAGACATTCGTTTTTTCGCGCGATTTGCGCATGCGTCCGCATTTTTTTAAAACCATTGCTTTGCAATGGTATCGGACACATGAGCGCTTTTTATGTGCTTGTCCGATAAATTATAGAACAGACATCGCAGATCGCACCTATCTGTGATCTGTGATTCCTGTTCTCTTCTCTATATGCGCTCAATGGGGCCGGTGGCAGCAGCGCCGACCCCATTGAGAACATATAGAAGACAAATCATTCTCCTCTGCCACAGCTGTAACAGCTGTGGCAGAGAAGAACGATGTTTGCCCATTGAATTCAATGGAGCCGGCAATATAGCCGGCTCCATTGAAAGCAATGGGCTGCCGGTGATCGCGGGATGAATTGTCGGGAAGGGCTTAAATATATAAGCCCTTTCCTGCAATTCATCCAGAAATGTGTAAACATAAAAAAAATATATATACTCACCTTGTCCTGACAATTCATCCCGCGATTGCCGGCAGCCCATTGCTTTCAATGGAGCCGGCTGTATTGCCGGCTCCATTGAATTCAATGCGCTGGACAGCTCCGGCCCGTTTCTATTGAAACGCGGCTAGGAGCAGTTTTTTCGGGCGATTTTTCGGCCCCGGTCACGCAATTTGCGGATGCACATCCATCATGCGATCCGCAAATCGCGGCAAAAAACGCCCGCGTGACTAAGGCCTTAGGTTGGGGTCACACGGAATGGGCGCACCACAAAAACGTGAGAATTCCACTGGAATTCCGTCCCGTGTGACCCCAGCCTAATAAGTGAATTTAAAAAAGGTGAACCACAATGGAAACAGAACCCAATTTTAAGTGTCATGCAATATGTATATGTAATATACATAAAGGTGCTTATACATAAATGTCCTAAAATACTGTACCAATTAGCCATAACATTTAAATTACTGACAGGTGAAGTAAATAGCACTACTTATCTTGTTTTAATGGCACGTGCCAGGAATGAGATATATTAGGCAACAAGTGTCCTAGAGGCTCAGTTACAGGAAATGTGGACTGATATGCCGCAGGATACCATATCAGTCAGGAACGCTATCTTTACACCTTAGGGAGAGCACCTAGAAAGTGAGTGAGTGAGGAGACTTATAAGGCCATTCATGCTCCTCTGGGTAATATGCAAATACCATATGAACTGCTCACACACTGATGATCTTCAGTCTACATGAGAGCATGCAGTTCATCCAAAACCAAGGATGGTCTATTACTAGTAATGTGGTTGCTGATTACCTATCCATATGCCAAGCCACAACAGCTCATGGGTCACATACATCATTTTAACATAGGAAATAAACACTGGATTTGGGTCTCAGAAACCCCTTTAAGATTGAATGATGGAGGATACCTCAGACTCCGCACCCTAGCCTAGCTTGAACCAACCCAATAACAATCTCCTAGAACTGTTCTCCATCTTGATGCGTAGCTTCTTCCAAGATGGTCTTGCTCTCCTATGCTACTTCTGTCCAAAGAACCTGCCGTCTGCAGCCCAGCCACCAGTTAACCAGGTATCGGCATCCAGGTCCACGCTGAACTGCAACTCGTAGGGAGCATAAAATTTTCCTTTTCAAATATCTACCCACTCCCAAAAACAGACAAAGGAAATGAGTTAGGAAAGAAATCGTTTATTGCAGAGTATTTCCATGTCCGCTTCGAGTCACTAACATACACAGAATTGGAAACTTTAGAAATGAAATACAGTAAAATTGAAAAATTGAAACAGATTTCCTCTCATCTGTTTCCATTCTGATATATTGATACACCGAGGATGGTGACCAGAAGAGCCAAGAGGGAAAAAAAGTCACGGAGGAGTCCGTTATATACGACTTCAAATGGTAGTCAAATTCAGGCCAGATGACTACAGGCGGATAGATATTTCAGATTTTCTTTCTTCATGTTTACAAGGCAATCAAACAGTGAAGCCAGATGTTGAGCTACATAAAAGTACTATTCTGCAACACAGAACATATGGACAGATCATACGGATGTTACCAGCACATAAATAAAATGGGAAATATGGATATATGAGCTTCATAAGCAAAATTAACATTGGTAACACATCCTCTTTTTTTTCTATCAATCTTTCTTCCTGGAGGGTACATGGATGACATTCATCAATTAGCTCTACTAATGGAAGGAAATCCTCTGGTGTAAATTACTTTCTGACATGTCATAAAGAAATCAAAATATAACTCCTGCATACGGTCTGACGTATTTACGGTGCAGGTACAGAAACCATATATTGTATGTATATGCATAAGAGATATTACACTGCAGGCATATACTTAGAGGTGCTGATATATTCTTTCTTAATAGCGGGTTAAATATTTATTCCTCTTTGGTCTGGATCGTATTGTTTCTGTATGACACTGTATTTATTTCAGTTATTTTCTTGGTTTCTGTTATTTTTTTTATTCTTTTTTCCTTTTTTTTGTTAGTCTAATGTGATTACTTCTAATCCTCATTTTCATCATTTTAACTTTTTCCTGTTGATGAAGGTCAAATAGACAGATTGAGAGCCGCCTGGATGTTTTTCTTTAGTGTAATAATAGTACATGTTATAGTCGCTCATTACTTCAGAAGGGTCGGGGATCCAGGGATTATTCCGATCAGCAGACTTGGAGTCAGTAAGGCTGGGTTCACATGGGACGGATTTCCAGCGGAATTCTTGCGGATTGGCCGCACCGAAAATCCACGAAAATTCTGCTGGAAACCCGCGGCGGCAGGTTTTGGAGCGGCTTTGCCGCCTTCATTTCTGCTGCAGCCATCTCTCCCCATAGAGAGGATAGAGGCCGCTGTGGAAAAAAGAAAAAGAATTGACATACTGCGTCTTAAATTTCCGCTCCGCATGGCCGTTTTGGCACCATTTGTCTGCAAAGGATTGGCTGCCGCGCATGGATGAAAATTTTGCAAAATATTGTTCACTTTTCTGGCCAATCCCGGGATTTGGAGCCATGTGTGGAATTTCCATGCAGACAATCCACATGGAAATTCCGTAGCAAATCTGTTACATGGGAACCCAGCGTAAGAAATTTTTGTCCCTTAACCCCTTCCTGCTCCAGGACGTACATTTACATCCTGGAGCGTCAGAGTATGTATGCAGAGAGGTCGCGGGGTGACCTCTCTGCATACAGCGCGGGCGTCAGCTGTTTACTACAGCTGACACCCGCGGGCAATAGCCGAGTGAGTCTGTTTATACACATTTCTCATTGCTGTTTCTCTGGATGCACTGTTTCATTTTCTATGCTCCTCAGCAGTGTATTTCTATGTAGATGGCAGAACCAGCTGAAGGACACTCTTAGGCATGACCCAGAGAAGTGTGGGCCATCACGCTTAGGCACTTTCAGACATATGAGTGCTTTTATGATGCAATGCTTGTAGAAGGACCGTCGCATTGCCCACATCAACACATCGGATTATTGCTGGGCAGCCATCCTCCTTGATCCCTGTTACAAGGCCAAAATGACAAATCTAATTCCAGCAGTGAAGAGGGATCTCAAAATGCAGCAATATCAGACAGACTGCTAAGCAGTTTGAGTGTCACATCCATGCAGGCTATGGGGACAACAACTTACATAGATGGAACCCAAACATGGGCTGGTCAACCCATTCCAATTCAACCTTAGCCAAGGACACACCACACCCAGGATGAACGCAAGGACGTGTTCACTCAGGGAGAGAAAATGTGCATACACAACAACATAGGCAACAGATGTCAATAACAATGTTTACTTGTAATACTACAACTAATACACCAGACGTGCAAACAACCAACAACGGACAAATGGCATAACACCAATAATAGAAACACGCATAAGCAGATAGAATAGGTAAAGTATGTACAAGGTATTGTTTCATATTTTAGCCGAGATGCTTAAGCTCACGAGTCCACGACAAGGATCCTCATTGTCTCGTGAGTCCCTACTTTAACAAGACAACTTAACCTCAGGAGTCCTGCCTACAGGTGGGGCAATTGTCCCTATAGGGATGGCTCCATTCTTGAACCTAGGGGATTGGCTTGATCTAGGGGAATGCAAGGAGATGGCTGGGCTCAGCAGTGGCTGCTAGGCCCTGATCTGAGTTGGGGGCAGGGCCTATCACTCATCAGGCGTAAGATGGATTCGGACCTGTGATAAGTTCCTCCAGCAAGGTCAGGGAATGTTCCAGTCGGCCTGTAGAGCAGATAGTAGAAGCAGATGTGAGGGGTCATGCAGCAGTTCAGTTGGCTGTCCGGTGGGTCAGTCGAAATGGCTGGCCATTCAGCGCACAGGAGGGCTCATTTAATCAAGGCAGCGGGCACAGCATCCACAGCAGCTTCCTTGTCATGGACAGTTCAAACACCCAAAGATTCTTCAGATCCAGAAGATGAGGATACGGCGACATATTGTCAGGATTCCTTGGTTACAGCTGGGAGTTTCACAACTCCTATGCAACCTGGTTAGTATGTGTCCATTTTGTGTCCATTGAATTTTGACAGTCAAATTGACTTAGCAGGAGTAGGGATAGGTCAGAGGTGCAGGGGGGAAGGCATCTGGGTCAGGTTTTAGGAGGTGTGGGGAGGATCTAAGGAAGCTTTTGGGAAGTGTTACGAAGCTATTGATTTGTTATGACAGGGGAACTGGGTTTTGTTTTGGGGGTGACCCCTCTGTTCTACTCTCTTATTGACTATACAATGGGTGGCACAACATTTTAGGGTGCTGTTAGCTCCAGAGAAAACAGAAGGATCCACCACTTGCATTAGTTTCGTATGTATTAATATTGATATGGAGGGAATGGAATATAGATTGCCGGCAGAAAAATTGGACTTCCTGAGCCAAGTGGCTGGTCTGGCACGGCGCGCTAATAAGATTATACTGACGGAGCTACAACCCTTCTGGGAAAACTTAATTTTGCGTGTTGGATTATGCCCATGGGAATGATTTTTTTGCCATCATTTGGCAGCAGGCATGGTTGGATTAAATTCGGGCCATCATTATATTAGTTTGAGAAGAGAACACAAGGCAGATTTGGAGGTGTGGACATCTTTTCTTTAACAGTATAACGGGAAGTCCTTGATGATTGTGGAGACAATTGACAATTTTGACTTAATTGTTTACTCATGCGGTGGGCAGTTCTGTGTTCGGCGCGATTTGTCAAGAGCAATAGTGCATTGCTCGATGGCCAGAGACTGGGGTTAAGTTAGGATTGGTTAAAAATCTAGTGCTTCTTGAGTGTTTCTCTATAATTGTGGTGGTGATGCTATGGGTTGAATGGTTTCATGACAAAAAAGTTAGATTTCACTGCAATAATTTAGGGGTGGTGCAAACCATGTAGTTAGTTTGCTCCATCATCTAGTGCTGCAAGATTTGTCTTTAAATGCTTGGATGGCAGCTGTTCATGCTCCGGGTATTGAAAATTCAGTTATGGACTCTCTCTCTCTCTATTTCAATGGGAGCATTTTCGATCCTTAGCTCCTGAGGTGGAAGAAGAAGGGAAAGTTTGTCCTCATAGCTTTGGAAATTGGTCAACAAGCAGCTAGCCAGCTAGCGGCATAGTTGGCACCAGGTATATTGACCACTTACCAGACTGAATGGGCGTATCGGGTGGTCTGGTTGGGGGATATATGGACTCATGACGATAGAGTTGGGGCACTATTATATTGGCTGGGCGATGCATCTACTGAAGGCTGGTCTATAGCCAAAGTTAATCATTTAATGGCTTTGGCTTTTGGTCTTATAATTAGGGTGTTGAGGGAAGTGACAAAAAACTTTTTAGTCGTTCAGGTCCTGAAGGGTTTCAGATGGGGTAAGGTGCGAATAACAAATGAAGGCCCATTTCTTTTCAATTGTTGGAACTGATGGAAGCTACATTAGGGGGTATGTGTTACAAAACGTATGAGGGGGGTTTATTTCACCTGGCTTTTTCATTACCTTTTTTTGGGCCCCTTCGATTCGGGGAACTAGTTTTTCCCAACAAAGATTGCGGGAGATATTTTGGAGAAGGGTGTAATCTCCTTGGTTTATTGCATTGAAATCCAAGGCGGACCACTTGGGTATGTGGCGTAGAATTATTCTTGGGCGA
The DNA here is from genome assembly GCF_035609145.1 of Eleutherodactylus coqui. Taxonomy (NCBI): domain Eukaryota; kingdom Metazoa; phylum Chordata; class Amphibia; order Anura; family Eleutherodactylidae; genus Eleutherodactylus; species Eleutherodactylus coqui. The sequence goes on along the minus strand of NC_089845.1, from coordinate 125,624,812 downwards.
ATATCGGAGCTGGTAAGGTGTCCTGTCCACTGTCTGACGAGATATCGAAATCAAACAAAGGCCATCATTGGCTCGTTATTGCATCATTAGGACAGTTCATTTTTGTCCAAATTTCAATTAATAGCGTTTTGTCACAAGGCCTTGACTAGTCTAGACCTTGATAGGTCTCTATTTGCTTCTCATTCCTACCAGATAGGACCAGCAACAAAGGCAGCAGGTTGGGGGCTTAGTCTGGAGGTGGTAAAATAGAATTGTAAATGGGAATCAGGCTGATATAAATCCAATATTTGTCCGCACTTCCTGTGAGATTAAAAGAAGAAAAGGTGGGGCTCGTGAAATGAGGCAATTAGGAATTTCATTGTTATTTTACGTATGTTGTTTTCTTATCTTGCAGGTCAGGGTCAGGCTGTAATTTGGATCTTTGGGTATTCCTTCGTGTATTGGGGTGTGGAACGAGCAATAATTCATCCTAACGGTAGGCAATTGAGTTTTTCCCGGGACATCACTACGGTTCGCTGGTTAGGATTTTATAGCATGATTTAGTGTCGGGTTTTATCTGAGGTACAAGTTTTGTTCGTCTGGACAGGGCACTGGACATTTTAGTGTTGCGCTTTAGGGAAAACAATTTAGGAAGCGGTCCTTTTTGGGAGTTGATACAAGTTATATGATATGATATCTACCGCCTTTGGTCCATGTTCCCTGGTGTAGTAATACTATGGTTAAAAATTACCCCATGTAACACATGGCGCAATGCTTGGTTGGTCAAGAACATTAACAAGGCCCAGGTGAAAATTAATCAAGCGATTTCTGCTTTTATAGCTTGTAATGGGCGAGTGGCAATTAGGCATCCAGATTTAGAGTCAGGATTAGAGATGAGCGAGCATACTCGCTAAGGGCAATTACTCGAGCGGGCATTGCCCTTAGTGAGTGCCAGTGGGGGGTGGGGAGCAGCGGGTGAGAGCGGGGGGGGGGGGGGGGGCGGAGGAGAGATCTCTCTCCCTCTCTCCTCCCCGCTCCCACCTGCTCACTCCCGCAACTCACCGCTCCCTCACAGGCAGGTACCCGCTAAGGGCAATGCTCGATCAAGTAATTGCCCTTAGCGAGTATGCTCACTCATCTCTAATCCTGACTCTAAATCTGGATGCCTAATTGCCACTCGCCCATTACAAGCTATAAAAGCAGAAATCGCTTGATTAATTTTCACCTGGGCCTTGTTAATGTTCTTGACCAACCAAGCATTGCGCCATGTGTTACATGGGGTAATTTTTAACCATAGTATTACTACACCAGGGAACATGGACCAAAGGCAGTAGATATCATATCATATAACTTGTATCAACTCCCAAAAAGGACCGCTTCCTAAATTGTTTTCCCTAAAGCGCAACACTAAAATGAGGCCCAGGACACAGGAACTACTGGCTCAACGACGATGTCCATTTAAATCCAGTGGGCACAGAAATATGGCCTCTGGCGATTCGGGAGGGGATTGAGAGAGCTTTATTATCGTGGGAAGCTTTGCAGGCTTAAGAGTTTCCAGTCATACTCACTGTGGCAAGTGGGGGGTCCTTTGAGTCGGTTCTAAATTGGTTGGAGGGGGTCAGGGTGAAGATAGCCCACCTGTGACTCTGACAGGGAGAAGTCCCTCGGAGCTGGTGGATTTTTATCAATTAGCCCTATAGGGGCTAGTGGTGCCTCAGAGCCTGTGGGTCTTCAGTTGGGGGTAAAATAAGAGAATGACATTGAAGTTGTGGTGCCAGATTTTGGGGCTCCCAGCACAACCCCTCTTAGCGTATAATGCTATTATTAATAATGTTATATATATTTACCCATTGGCTTTAATAGGCGGCGTAATCGATTTTCCTGATTCACGATCATTTTTGTGAAATTTGCCCAATATGACACAAACCGATTATTCCACTAATCCCTAATCACCAGTCTTTATACAATTTTGTGGATTCTTGCAGCGTGATTGGAGGTACAAAGGATCTTCACTGACATGCACAAGTTCAGTTTTTGTGAATAAAAGGACCATGAAGATTTTTTACCACTATGGTTTTTAAAGGATTAATAATAACAATTCTGTTTTTTTCCTTCTAGTTTGGCAGTGAAAGTGATTTGCTAGAGGGAGAAATTGTGCATCATGTTGGCAGTGATTTTCCTGCCATGAGCATCTGTCTAATCTTCTTGTGAGAAGTCATGAGACAATATGAAATGATTTTTATTTTTCAGCAGTAAATCCAGATAATGAATATTTTGTGGCCTCACAGCAGGAGCTGCTGCTCACTTCTTCTTTTGTTCTTGGAAACCAAATGACTCAGCGGGTGTCCTCAACCTTCAAACTTCATTTGTAAATATCCTTGAGATAGCTCAAACTTTGAAGTTTATGATCTGCCACTGGTGCCCAGCTATCAACCTCTCCTACACGTTTCATCTACTTTGCTTTAAATGTCTTCTAATTAACACTGTTTTATTCTTTTTTTACACAAATAGGTCCAGAATTCTTTGCTGATGACTTTCATGATTTATCTTATTGCTGGGAGTGTTCAGTTTCTCTGACGCAGAGCTCCATAGGCTTCACACAGACTCAACATTAAAAATTCTACCTTTTTATAGCCACCACTAGAGGGAGCTCAGTAGCTTATTGTATGCTGTTTATTATTGTATTTAATGTATAAGCAAAATACAGCATTTTTTTTTCAGATTATAGGCAATCAGATCCCCTTCAACCCAGCTCTTTGTCTCCTGGGTATTCTTGACATAGATGCCTGTTCCCATTTTGAAAAATCTTTCTATGGGCAAAAACACATGGGCACATGAACTAACACGTTTGTCGCTAGGGAGCGAATTTGCGCACGTACCAGGGTTTTTGGTTTTCTTTTTTGGACTATTCAAACTCTGCGCTAGTGCGAGTTTGAAAAAAAAAAAGGGAGAAGATAGGTCCTGCCCTATCTTTCTCACACGTAGTATCAACTCGCGAGAATCCTGTAAGTGGAAACAAAACGATGATTTTGCTTCATCCCGTTATGCAGCTGTGATTTTCACGACTACATAACAGGACTAAAGTACACCCATCTGTTTAAGCCCTTTGAGAATCTCTTCTCATGGCCCCAAAGTCCATTGCTGCCCCATAGATGGCCACAAGATTCCCCCTCCTCATTCAGTGGAAGCATCCGATTAATGATTCCATGATATATGAGAGTGTGGTGTATAAAAAAAGGGGTTGTCAAGATAAATTTATGCAGATTTGGGGAAATTGGTGTCGTCCTCCTTCTACTCAGTTAATGTACATGTTTCTCATGGCCTATTTTCCAATGTTAATATAAGCGAGACATAGAATAATTTCTATGACAACTGACCCACTATTCTTCTTTTTCCATGTACTATTCAACTACTAATTGCAAGACAGTGGCTATGTTCTTTACATGTAATTTACATGACCTCTGTAAGCAATCTTATTAATAAAATGAGATTTTAAAAAAGCTATATAAAGCAAGCTCCAAGGCTCCTCCTAGTGGTGGCTGCAGGTAGACAGAATTTTATCATTAAACTCTAGTCTATGCAGGGAATCTGATGCTAAGAAATTAACACAATGCTTATTATCGAAAACATTGTGGAGGCACACATTCACTTTAAGGCGATGTTCACAAAGTGTAGTCTGCTGACAATCTGATGCAGAATTTGTGTAGAATCTGCACTGATTCTATATAAAAACTGTGTCAAATGAGTGTTTTTGTCATACCTTTGAGCGCGGCTCTGCTCTTTCACAGCTCCTATTTCCACCAGAATCCAGTCTAGCTCTAATGCTCAATGTTTAGACTGATAATGACTAGAGATGAGCGAACGTACTCGTCCAAGCTTGATACTCGTTCGAGTATTAGGGTGTTCGAGATGCTTGTTACTCGAGGCGAGTACCACGCGATGTTCGAGTTACTTTCACTTTCATCTCTGAGACGTTAGCGCGCTTTTCTGGCCAATAGAAAGACAGGGAAGGCATTACAACTTCCCCCTGCGACATTCAAGCCCTATACCACCCCCCTGCAGTGAGTGGCTGGCGAGATCAGGTGTCACTCGAGTATATAAATTGGCCCCTCCCGCGGCTCGCCACAGATGCATTCTGACAGAGATCAGGGAAAGTGCTGCTGATGGTGGAGCTGCTATAGGGAGAGCGTTACGAGTGATTTTAGGCTTCAAGAACCCCAACGGTCCTTCTTAGGGCCACATCTGACCGTGTGCAGTACTGTTGAGGCTGCTTTTTGCAGTGTTGCACCTTTTCTTTTTTTTTGTATATCGGCCATGCAGAGCATTGCGTCCTTAGTCTGCAGTAATTTTACATAGTATAGGGCCAGTAGTGCTGAGGCAGGGACAGTGAAAAACGTGAAAGACATATACTGTCTATATAGGCAGTGGGCTTTTCCCAAAAAATTTGGGACAAAAAAATATATTTGGGCTGCCTGTGACCGTCCTGACTGTACTGCGTCTCTGCTGAGGGTAGTAGTCTTAATTAATACGCAGCCAGCTAAGTGTTACAGCGGGCTTGCGCAAAACTCTTTCCTGGCTCTGCATTGCCCGTTACATCATTGCTGTCATCCTGTCCAGAGGGAAACAGTCTGCACTGCAGTAATTTTACCTAGTATAGGGCCAGTAGTGCTGAGGCAGGGACAGTGAAAAACGTGAAAGACATATACTGTCTATATAGGCAGTGGGCTTTTCCAAAAAAATTTGGGACAAAAAAATATATTTGGGCTGCCTGTGACCGTCCTGACTGTACTGCGTCTCTGCTGGGGGTAGTAGTCCTAATTAATACGCAGCCAGCTAAGTGTTACAGTGGGCTTGCGCAAAATTCTTTCCTGGCTCTGCGTTGCCCGTTACATCATTGCTGTCATCCTGTCCAGAGGGAAACAGTCTGCACTGCAGTAATTTTACCTAGTATAGGGCCAGTAGTGCTGAGGCAGGGACAGTGAAAAACGTGAAAGACATATACTGTCTATATAGGCAGTGGGCTTTTCCAAAAAAATTTGGGACAAAAAAATATATTTGGGCTGCCTGTGACCATCCTGACTGTACTGCGTCTCTGCTGGGGGTAGTAGTCCTAATTAATGCGCAGCCAGCTAAGTGTTACAGCGGGCTTGCGCAAAATTCTTTCCTGGCTCTGCTGTGCGTTCCGTAAGCGAAGTCAGCCTCCAACCACAGGCCAATAAGCGGCACATTTAATTACAGTGTTCTGTTTCTGCACTACTGGTAATACACCATGCTGAGGGGTAGGGGTAGGCCTAGAGGACGTGGATGCGGGCGGGGACGCGGAGGCCCAAGTCAGGGTGTGGGCACAGGCCGAGCTCCTGATCCAGGTGTATCGCAGCCGACTGCTGCGGGATTAGGAGAAAGGCACATTTCTGGCATCCCCACATTCATCTCACAATTAATAGGTCCACGCGGTAGACCTTTATTAGAAAATGAGCAGCGTGAGCAGGTCCTGTCGTGGATGGCAGAAAGTGCATCCAGCAATCTATCGACCACCCAGAGTTCTGCGCCGTCCACTGCTGCAACTCTAAATCCTCTGGCTTCTGCTCCTCCTTCCTCCCAGCCTCCTCACTCCATTACAATGACACATTCTAAGGAGCAGGCAGACTCCCAGGAACTGTTCCCGGGCCCCTGCCCAGAATGGGCAGCAATGGTTCCTATCCCACCGGAGGAGTTTGTCGTGACCGATGCCCAACCTTTGGAAAGTTCCCGGGGTCCGGGGGATGAGGCTGGGGACTTCCGGCAACTGTCTCAAGAGTTTTCAGTGGGTGAGGAGGACGATGCCGATGAGACACAGTTGTCTATCACTCAGGTAGTAGTAATTGGAGTAAGTCCGAGGGAGGAGCGCACAGAGGATTCGGAGGAAGAGCAGCAGGATGATGAGGTGACTGACCCCACCTGGTTTGCTAAGCCTACTGAGGACAGGTCTTCAGAGGGGGAGGCAAGTGCAGTAGCAGGGCAGGTTGGAAGAGCCAGTGCGGTGGCCAGGGGTAGAGGCAGGGCCAGACCGAATAATCCACCAACTGTTTCCCAAAGCGCCCCCTCGCGCCATGCCACCCTGCAGAGGCCGAGGTGCTCAAAGGTCTGGCAGTTTTTCACTGAGAGTGCAGACGACCGACGAACAGTGGTGTGCAACCTTTGTCGCGCCAAGATCAGCCGGGGAGCCACCACCACCAGCCTCACCACCACCAGCATGCGCAGACATATGATGGCCAAGCACCCCACAAGGTGGGACAAAGGCCGTTCACCGCCTCCGGTTTGCACCACTGCCTCTCCCCCTGTGCCCCAACCTGCCACTGAGATCCAACCGCCCTCTCAGGACACAGGCACTACCGTCTCCTGGCCTGCACCCACACCCTCACCTCCGCTGTCCTCGGCCCCATCCACCAATGTCTCTCAGCGCACCGTCCAGCCGTCGCTAGCGCAAGTGTTTGAGCGCAAGCGCAAGTACGCTGCCACGCACCCGCACGCTCAAGCGTTAAACGTGCACATAGCCAAATTGATCAGCCTGGAGATGCTGCCGTTTAGGCTTGTGGAAACGGAGGCTTTCAAAAGCATGATGGCAGCGGCTGCCCCGCGCTACTCGGTTCCCAGTCGCCACTACTTTTCCCGATGTGCCGTCCCAGCCCTGCACGACCACGTCTCCCGCAACATTGTACGCGCCCTCACCAACGCGGTTACTGCCAAGGTCCACTTAACAACGGACACATGGACAAGCACAGGCGGGCAGGGCCACTATATCTCCTTGACGGCACATTGGGTGAATTTAGTGGAGGCTGGGACAGAGTCAGAGCCTGGGACCGCTCACGTCCTACCCACCCCCAGAATTGCGGGCCCCAGCTCGGTGGTGGTATCTGTGGCGTTGTATGCTTCCTCCACTAAACCACCCTCCTCCTCCTCCTATGCAACCTCTGTCTCGCAATCAAGATGTGTCAGCAGCAGCAGCACGTCGCCAGCAGTCGGTGTCGCGCGGCGTGGCAGCACAGCGGTGGGCAAGCGTCAGCAGGCCGTGCTGAAACTACTCAGCTTAGGAGAGAAGAGGCACACGGCCCGCGAACTGCTGCAGGGTCTGACAGAGCAGACGGACCGCTGGCTTGCGCCGCTGAGCCTCCAACTGGGCATGGTCGTGTGTGATAACGGCCGTAACCTGGTGGCGGCTCTGCAGCTCGGCAGCCTTACGCACGTGCCATGCCTGGCCCACGTCTTTAATTTGGTGGTTCAGCGCTTTCTGAAAAGCTACCCACGCTTGTCAGACCTGCTCGGAAAGGTGCGCCGGCTCAGCGCACATTTCCGCAAGTCCCACACGGACGCTGCCACCCTGCGCACCCTGCAACATCGGTTTAATCTGCCAGTGCACCGACTGCTGTGCGACGTGCCCACACGGTGGAACTCTACGCTCCACATGTTGGCCAGGCTCTATGAGCAGCGTAGAGCTATAGTGGAATACCAACTCCAACATGGGCGGCGCAGTGGGAGTCAGCCTCCTCAATTCTTTACAGAAGAGTGGGCCTGGTTGGCAGACATCTGCCAGGTCCTTGGAAACTTTGAGGAGTCTACCCAGATGGTGAGCGGCGATGCTGCAATCATTAGCGTCACCATTCCTCTGCTATGCCTCTTGAGAAGTTCCCTGCAAAGCATAAAGGCAGACGCTTTGCGCTCGGAAACGGAGGCGGGGGAAGACAGTATGTCGCTGGATAGTCAGAGCACCCTCCTGTCTATATCTCAGCGCGTTGAGGAGGAGGAGGTGGAGGAGCATGAGGAGGAGGGGGAAGAGACAGCTTGGCCCACTGCTGAGGGTACCCGTGCTGCTTGCCTGTCATCCTTTCAGCGTGTATGGCCGGAGGAGGAGGAGGATCCTGAAAGTGATCTTCCTAGTGAGGACAGCCATGTGTTGCGTACAGGTACCCTGGCACACATGGCTGACTTCATGTTAGGATGCCTTTTTCGTGACCCTCGCGTTACACGCATTCTGGCCACTACGGATTACTGGGTGTACACACTGCTCGACCCACGGTATAAGGAGAACCTTTCCACTCTCATACCCGAAGAGGAAAGGGGTTCGAGAGTGATGCTATACCACAGGACCCTGGCGGACAAGCTGATGGTAAAATTCCCGTCTGACAGCGCTAGTGGCAGAAGGCGCAGTTCCGAGGGCCAGGTAGCAGAGGAGGCGCGGAGATCAGGCAGCATGTACAGCACAGGCAGGGGAACACTGTCCAAGGCCTTTGACAGCTTTCTGGCTCCCCAGCAAGACTGTGTCACCGCTCCCCAGTCAAGGCTGAGTCGGCGGGAGCAGTGTAAAAGGATGGTGAGGGATTACGTAGCCGATCGCACGACCGTCCTCCGTGACGCCTCTGCCCCCTACAACTACTGGGTGTCGAAGCTGGACACGTGGCCTGAACTCGCGCTGTATGCTCTGGAGGTGCTTGCTTGTCCTGCGGCTAGCGTCTTGTCAGAGCGGGTGTTTAGTGCGGCTGGGGGAATCATCACGGATAAGCGTACCTGCCTGTCAACCGACAGTGCCGACAGGCTTACACTCATAAAGATGAACAAAGCCTGGATTTCCCCAGTCTTTTCTTCTCCACCAGCGGACAGCAGAGATACCTAAACAATACGTAGGCTGCACCCGCGGATGGAAGCATCGTTCTCTATCACCATCAAAAACGGGGACCTTTTAGCTTCATCAATCTGTGTATTATATTCATCCTCCTCCTCCTGCTCCTCCTCCTGAAACCTCACGTAATCACGCCGAACGGGCAATTTTTCTTAGGCCCACAAGGCTCAGTCATATAATTTTTGTAAACAATTTTTATACGTTTCAATGCTCATTAAAGCGTTGAAACTTGCGCCTGAACCAATTTTTATTTTAACTGGGCTGCCTCCAGGCCTAGTTACAAATTAAGCCACATTAACCAAAGCGATTAATGGGTTTCACCTGCCCTCTTGGTTGGGCATGGGCAATTTTTCTGAGGTACACTAGTACTGTTGGTACACCAATTTTTGGGGCCCTCGCCTACAGTATAATCCAATTAATTTTTTTGCCCACCTGCATTAAAGCTGATGTTACATCAGCTGTGCTGGGCACTGCAATGGGATATATTTATGTACCGCCGGTGGGTTCCAGGGAGCCACCCATGCTGTCGGTCCACACGGAGTTGTAACTGCATGTGTCCACTTCTAAAGAACCCCAGTCTGACTGGATCATGCAGTGTGGGCCGAAGCCCACCTGCATTAAACATGACATTACCTGAGCTGTGCTGGGCACTGCAATGGGATATATTTATGTACCGCCGGTGGCTTCCTGGCACCCACCCATGCTGTCGGTCCACACGGAGTTGTAACTGCATGTGTCCACTTCTAAAGAACCCCAGTCTGACTGGATCATGCAGTGTGGGCCGAAGCCCACCTGCATTAAACATGACATTACCTGAGCTGTGCTGGGCACTGCAATGGGATATGTTTATGTACCGCCGGTGGCCTCCTGGCACCCACCCATGCTGTCGGTCCAAACGGAGTTGTAACTGCATGTGTCCACTTCTAAAGAACCTCAGTCTGACTGGGGCATGCAGTGTGGGCCGAAGCCCACCTGTATTTAACATGACATTACCTCAGCTGTGATGGGCAATGCAATGGGATATATTTATGTACCGCCGGTGGGTTCCAGGGAGCCACCCATGCTGTGGGTCCACAGGGAGTTGTAACTGCATGTGTCTACTTCTAAAGAACCCCAGTCTGACTGGGGCATGCAGTGTGGGCCGAAGCCCACCTGCATTAAACATGACATTATTACCTCAGCTTTGCTGGGCACTGCAATGGGATATATTTATGTACCGCCGGTGGCTTCCTGGCACCCACCCATGCTGTCGGTCCACACGGAGTTGTAACTGCATGTGTCCACTTCTAAAGAACCCCAGTTTGACTGGGGCATGCAGTGTGGGCCGAAGCCCACCTGCTTTTAATCTGACGTTAGCTCTGCTGTCCAGGGCACTGCAATGGGATACATTTATGTACAGCCGGTGGGTTCCAGGGAGCCACCCATGCTGTGTGTGCACACGGAATTCCCATTGCGGAGTTGTACCTGTCTGTGACTATTTATAAAAAACCGCGGTCTGACTGGAGCATGCAGACACCTTGACAGAATGAATAGTGTGTGGCACATAGGTTCCCCATTGCTATGCCCACGTGTGCAGCTCCAGATGGAGGTGGCACAGGATTGGATTTCTCATTGCTTCTGTACAGCATTGTGGGCTATCTCCCCGCCCCTTTTAAAGAGGGTCGCTGCCTAGCCGTGCCAACCCTCTGCAGTGTGTGCCTGCGGTTCCTCCTCATGGCAGACGCACTTATAAATAGACATGAGGGTGGTGTGGCATGAGGGCAGCTGAAGGCTGCGCAGGGACAATTTGGTGTGCGCTGTGGACACTGGGTCGTGCAGGGGGGGGGGGGTTGGGCAGCATGTAACCCAGGAGAAGAGGAGAAGTGGCAGCGGAGTGTCATGCAGGCAGTGATTGTGCTTTGTTGGAGGTAGTGTGGTGCTTAGCTAAGGTATGCATTGCTAATGAGGGCTTTTCAGAAGTAAAAATTGTTGGGAGGGGCGGGGGCACTCTTGCCGCTATTGTGGCTTAATAGTGGGATCTGGGAACTTGAGATGCAGCCCAACATGTAGCCCCTCGCCTTCCCTATCCGTTTCTGTGTCGTTCCCATCACTTTCTTGAATTGCCCAGATTTTCACAAATGGAAACCTTAGCGAGCATTGGCGATATACAAAAATGATCGGGTCGCCCATTGACTTCAATAGGGTTCATTACTCGAAACGAACCCTCGAGCATCGCGATAATTTCGTCCCGAGTAACGAGCACCCGAGCATTTTGGTGCTCGCTCATCTCTAATGATGACCCTTCTTCTGATTAACTTCTGTCTTGCTGAGACTTTTAGCTGTAATGATCTGACTCATGGCTTGCTTAGTGGACTTTAATCGCTACTCCGATACTCCTGCTGAATTTACGTAGCCAATCCATGCTTTTAAAATATTTTTTTTCTATGAATACCACCAATCTAAAACACTCCAGTTGGCATGAACCTGGGGATTAGTGATGAGTGAGCTTTTGAAAAGTTTGGTTTAGCCGGGTTGTCCAGTTTTGGCAAAGCTTTTGGTTTGGCCCAAATTGGTTCGAACAAAACCGGAGCTTCACCCTGAAACTGGTACATGACACTGTTTAAGAGCAATATAAGCCCTATATAACACTCTTAGGTAACCTAGGAGTTTATCTAAGTAGTATTGAGCTGTTTTAGGGAAAAATTAATGAAGAAATAGAAGAAAAGAGAAAGAGGAAAAGAAGAACGTGCAGTGTCTCATAGGGAGACCCCGGGCACCTGACATATGTGGGAAGCTGGGAGGGTAAAGTGTTGGCTTGTCACAGCAGCACTTACCAGACTCCTTCCCGCAGAGACACACGCAGCCAATGCCAGAGTATCACTGCAGGCCACCAGGGACACCCCTAGAATAGGGGGATGCCCAATACACAGGATAAAAGGGGTTGTAATTGTCACGGGTGATGCCAACGTTCCTTCACAGTCCGGTATGACCCTCGGTGGAGAATAAATACAGCCACAAACAGTTATTGAGTACCACGGGTCTCTCGGAATGATTAGAGCCTGGCATAAATTTTACTTAAAAAACTTTAAACAAGTAATACAAGGCAGTTCAATTAAAGTCATTACAGTGCAGGCAAAACAACGTATTTGAGGTCAGGGAGGAAACTCAGGATGACATCGGTCCTGCAGTCCACATTATCTGCCCAGAACCGCTCCTGGAAGGGGGAACACTCCGGAGGAGGAAAACGGGTAGGGTCACTCCACAGACACTTTGACAGCAATTATTATCTTGCAGTACCTCCACCCAGCCTTGGATACATGTGGGTGTGACAATTAAAGGGTTACCTCTACGCAGTGATCCAGGCTCAGGACGGCCGCATAGGAAAACTTGAGGATTGATTAGTACCTCTGCACTGGCCTTGAGAAGAAGTAGTTACTTACAATGCTCTCTCTTACGCCGAACCAAACTTGTAGTAAAGTTGACCTGAAGCAAGATTTGATTGTTTTATTTCTCTCATTATTACTAAGGGTTTCCTGTGGATAAATCCTCACCTCTGTGATGGGGCATATAGGTGAATCCTTTTGACCCCGAGACTAGATTAGCCTGCACAAATTAGATTATGGGAATAGAGGATGCACTGCATCTAGAGGCAGCATAACAGCTCTATTCATTTGTTTGGAGTTTTGGAGGAATAAAGAAGTTTTAACTGCATCACTGCCTGCTGCCACAGTCTTTTGTATATCCAGCTCTATTCATTTGAATCGGAATCCATGCCACATTTTCTATGGCACTATTTTTTCTGCATGCAGATTTGAAATCTATCTCATGATAAGAAAAAAATAAATGACATGTGACTTCTTGACGTGGCTACCGTGCTGAATCTGCATCCTTTAGCCCCATTGAATGGGGATCTGACGACTTGCAGATCATGCAGATCTGTGTCAGCAGAAATACATTTCTGGAGCAGAAAACTTGCACTTAAGGGTGCCTACCCACTTGCGATTTTTTTTTCCTGTGATGTTTTGCGTTTTTTCTCAAGAGCAATTAGTATAGAATGTGTTCTTGTCCATCTGGGTTTTTTTTCCGTTTTGTGGGTTTTTTTCACATAGGAACTGTCAGCTGCATATGTCTCCTTATTTTTCTCTTAATGCACCCATGATTGTCAATGGAGGGCTGCAAAAAACGCGCAAAAACCGCCGCGGAAAACGCGCAAAAACGCTGCGTTTTTCACGCGCGAAAATCGGCAACGCAAGTGGGTAGGCGCCCTAAGGGTGACTACCCACTACAGTTTTTTTTCACTGCGAAATTCGCAGCATTTTTTTTTTCTGCAGGGGTCTATGGGACTTGTAATGTTAAAATTGCAATTTACCGCGAAACCACGATTTTGCGGATGGCCAATGATTCCCTATGGGCAAAATCCGCTGCGGATTCCGCAAAATCCGCAATTCCATTTACCCAGTGGACATCAGGCCTTACAGAAAGTTGGTATAATTAGACAAGATGTCAGGAAAAATGCAGACAAATATAGGTCATCAATATCAGACCCTTGGGGGCTTGACTCTTGGGACTGCTGCCTATCAGCTGTTTGAAGGGGCCCGGGCACTTGGGTAAATGTTTTGGTCCCTCCTTTGGCTTGTGACACCCGATTCATTGGTTGCATTGTGTTTCTACAGCTCAGTCCCACTGGAGTGAATAAGACAGAACAGCAATACCAGGCACAGCCACTATACAATGTACGGCGCTATATCTTATATGCAATGAAGAGGCTGCAATGTTCAACTGAGGGCCCTTTATAAGTAGCTGATTAGTGGAGGCTCCGAAGTCAGATCCTCACTGATCTCATATTGATGGCTTAACCTAAAAATGGATCAGTAGCATTAAATTCCTTGAAAACCCCTTTAAAAAGTCCTAATATCTATATTACATAATCAACAAGGATGATGTCAGCTGCTGAGTTGTAAATGTCCTTAATGCACTGGAAAATGTTTGGATGTCAAAGCTGAAGTTAATGCTTTCTGCTGCGTAAACAGTTCTTATGTAAAACAAGACAACTATGCTAATCGCTGGGCTTGGTGATGTCACAGTAGCGGCTGTGGTAAGTATGTTACCAAGAAACTCCCTCACTGTTTACTTGAAGTTAAACTTTATTTTAGGGAGAATTAGTTCTTACATCAATGACTGCCCTTCCCTTTCTATTAGAAATTCTCCGTTGCAGCTTCGTGAAACTTCCCAATTCGTTTGGCTATAGGTCACCTAATTTCTTAAGGCTTGGTGATAAAAGCACACATACATCTTTATATAAATATCTGTGCGTTAGGGGAGATTCAGGCTGCACAATGGTGTCATCATGGAGTCCATCTACAGGTATCAAGAAAAACACCTCTACACCATTACTGCACCTCCCCCAGCCTGAACTGTTGGCACCTGCGAGCAAGGGTTCATCGAATCATGCTTGTTTGCGCCTAATTCTGACTCTACCATCTGATGGGGCAACAGAAATCTGGATGCATCTGACCAGGTGATCTTTTTCCACTGCCCAGTGATCCAATTTTTGTGCTCTTTTGCCCAACAGAACCTCACCTTTATGTTTCTCTTAGACATCAATGGAGCTGGAACTGGTCCTCTGCTGTTATAGCCCATCTGTGCTAAGGAAAGACAAATTGTATGTTTGGACACATTACTTGTAGCACCAACATTGCATTCAGCTGTAATTTGCTTGACTGTGCAGCATCTGTTCATTAGCATGATTCTTGGCGTCCTCCTCTGACCCCTTTCGGCAACGAGTTTTTTCTGTCCACAAGATCCCCTACTGCTGGATGTTCTATATCAATCACACCACTCTCTTTATACAGAAGGTAAACACCACTAAGTTGGCAGTATCCTGGCCCCAGCTAGTCTACCACCGATGACCAGGTCATGTTGGACGTCGTTCAGATCACTGGATTTTCTCATTCTAATGTGGATTCTAATCCACAGAAAACTTGTCCCGTGATTTTATGCTTTACTCTGGGGGTCACATTCCATACAGGCAAGCTTGTGGAAGGCCTGAGTGGCCATTCAGAGTATATCCATAACATTGCAGGATAACTGTATTGGTCTGTGTATGGGCACACATAAATCCAATATATGCTATTGTACTGTAATATAGTGTGAAGCCTCAGTACACAGTTAGTACGCCATCGTCACCTCTTGATTATTGTGCAATGTTACAAGTTGTAAGAATTAACACAGTAGCCAAAAAAGACAAACACAACAATTCACAGAAATAAATGTATCAAATTCTCATCATGAGATCAGGAAACATGGCCAAAGAATGCTGGGGTTGTTTTGTGTAAGTATTGACAAAACTGAAATATTGACCTACTGTATTAACCTTAATATTAACCATTTCACTCCTTACATATCAATTAAGGGTTTGCTTTCACAAGGAGGCATTTCCGCATCCAGAACACAGTCAGAATCAGCACCATCCGCACCATAGCGCCGCTATCTCCCTCCATACAACGCGGGCATCAGCTGTTTATTAACAGCTATTAACCCTGTAAATGCCCCCCCCCCCCCCGCAGTAAGATCAGGGGAGCCGTGCAGGTTTCATGGCAGCCGGGGGCCTTTTCCCAGGACTGCCTTAGCAGACTGCCTATCAAGCCATCCCCGTGGGGTGGCTTGATAGACTGCCTGTCAAAAAGCAGTATGACGTAATGCTATAGCATTATGTTATACTGCAGGAGTGATCAAAGCATCGCTGGTTGTGGTGCCCCCTGTGGCCTGAAAGAAAGTGTAAAAAAAAAAAAGGCTTTACTAGTTATTAAAAAAAAAAAAAGTAATAAAAATTTTAAAAACTCCCCTCTTGCCATATTTGCAATAAAAGTACATCTGCTTCCCTTACAATTCGGCGGACACTCAACAACTGACTCCACGGTTAGGATTAAAGAGTCTTCCTGGGGTATAGGGTATCTGGTGTATGCAATACCAGCTTGAGAAAGACCCAGATATATGGGTCAAAACGTTGCTGTTTGATGAACGTGGGAATAAAGATATTTTTTCAAAGAAATTGGATTTTTGCCTTAATGGTCTTGAAAATTTAAACTATACCTTTTGATGCTGCTTGTTTGCTGATTTAATCATTTGTATACAAAAATGGTACCAACGGAAACGTCAGGACATAACGCACTAAATGAGCTCTCACATAACTATGTCGGCAAAAAAATAAAAAAATTATTGTGCGTAGACAAAAAATAATTTTAAAAACTTAAAGGGGTTGTCTCGCGTCGAAACGGGTTTTTTTTTTCCCCATAGGCTCCCCGTTCGGCGCAGGACAACCCCAATGGATGTGTTAAAAAAAACAAAACATATTACTTACCCGAATCCCCGCTCTGCGACGTCTTCCTTCTTCCTACTTCTTCCTTCACCAAGATGGCCGCCGGGATCTTCACCCACGATGCACCGCGGGTCCTTTCCCATGGTGCACCGTGGGCTCTGTGCGGTCCATTGCCGATTCCAGCCTCCTGATTGGCTGGAATCGGCACACGTGACGGGGCGGAGCTACGATGACCAGCTCTCCGGCACGAGCGGCCCCATTCACCAAGAAGAAGACCGCACAGCGCAAGCGCGTCTAAAAACGCCAGAAGAAAGCGAAATTAGACGGATCCATGGCGACGGGGACGCTAGCAACATAGCAGGTAAGTGAATAACTTCTGTATGGCTCATATTTAATGCACGATGTATATTACAAAGTGCATTAATATGGCCATACAGAAGTGTATAACCCCACTTGCTTTCGTGAGACCACCCCTTTAAATATCCTTAAAAAAAATACAAGTAGTACAGCAAAAAAAACCATACAAGTTTGGTATCATAGTAATTGTATTGACCCATAGAATAAAGTTATCAAGTCATTTTTGTTGCAGTTTGTGCGCCGTAGAAACAGGACGCACCGAAAGATGGCGGAATGTCATTTTTTTTCAATTTCTCTCCACTTTTTTTCAAAGTTTTTTTAAAGTTCTTCAGTACACTATATGGTACATTAAATAGTAGCATTCAAAAAAAAATCGTCCCGCAAAAAACAAGCCCTCATACAGCAAAGTCGATGTATAAATAAAGGAGTTACAATTTTTTAAAAGAGGGGAGGAAAAACGAAAATGGAAAAAAGCTCCATCACTAAGGGGTTAAAGTGGTTCTCCACTTTGGACAATCCTTTGACAATAAGCTGATTATAAAGTGTCCTCTTGCTGGCACCCCGCTGTGGGGAAGCCTGGCAGTAAATGTTCAATTTCCCTGCAGTGCTCCCACAGGGGAAATAAAGCATTACACAGTGCCGATTCACATCAGTGTTTTGTCCATATAATGCAAGATAGGACATGGAAACAGGATTTCTAAACTAGACTTTCCTTTTAAGGGTATTTTGGTCCCTCCCTAATATTTTCCAAATATAAAAATGCTCATATAACTTGAATATTTCCTACGATCACCCAGAATAACCCAAGAAATGGCAGAAGGCAAATGTAAATATTTAGATGTCACTGCTGAAATCTTTAGTAAAGCCTCTTCCATTACAAAAGTACGTAAATGACCTTGTGCGCTAATCCCGTGTTTGTGTTAGATGCAGATGTGCTGCACTTTAATTCACAAATGTGAAATCTTTTATTCAAATGGAAAAGGTCAAGAATGTTTGAGTTAATCTGATGCTGCGAAAAAAATAAAGTCTAAGCAAATGTGTTGTCTGGTTTATTAAAACATTTTTCAAATGACCTATTAGGGAATTCAGAGTTACACGAATGAATGATGGAAATATCTAAAACAGCGTCACCAGTGGAATGGCAGCTACCCTCTAAGTCAATATCCAACCTATTACCAAGCCGTGCAATATCACTAGGGATATAAACCCAGCCAGAATATCCTTGTACAGACAGCTGTTTCAGGGTTCAGTAAGATTCTGGTTGGTTAGGGGAAAGGCCATCAATGTGAGTTTGGGGCACATGTGACAAATTCAACTAACTATCATTTGTTTTCTTCCAACTGTCAATGGTTTGACTGCTCCTTGAGTCATGGACAGACGTTGTTGCTATAGTATAGAGTCTATACTATAGCAATAACCTTGCTCTATTTGGCTCTATATGCCATAAGTTTGATACCCCTGGTTTGGGGGTAATGTTTAGCCTTGTAGAGTCTTGTTGAGCTCCTTGTGGGGATCTCTCCTGTGGTGGTTTCACCCCATTCACATTGATGGCCTGTCATCTAGCCAGCCAGAATGCTACTGTACACAAATAAGGAGAAATAACCTTCAAACAGTTCTATGTACATTGATATTCTGCCTTGGCTTATATCCCTAGTGATATTGCAAGATCTGTTAAATTTTGGACATTGACTCAAAAAGTAGCTACCATTCCAATAGGTGGTGATATGGTGGATAATTCCATCACTCATTTGTATGGCTTTTCCCCAGAGAGCATTGCATGGCCTATATAAGAGTCCCTTCCACATCCTTGGGGTGCTCTTGCCTATGGAGCTCTCCATAAGGCTAAGCATTATCCCCTGGAATTCAGAGGTAATAGAGGAAGATCCCCAGTTTGGATTTTCCAATCTATTAACCAGTGGCCACAAAGAGACTCTCTCACTATGAAGGACCCAGCACATCTCTGTACTACATGCACAGCCCTTTACCCCTCAGTATTTGGGTAGAAATTCCTAATTTAGACATCCAGATTAGATTCCCCCCTCCCCCCATTGATGTGTTTTTTTATGATAGATATGATGGATCCACTTTTGTCTTTTTTGGAAAGGTTCCTAATGGATTCCATTGACTTACATTGGGTTTGTCTGAGTTTAATTTTAATTTTATAGGCAGAATAACACAATAGATTAAATATAATCAAAGGAAACCTGATGGAACCTAAGGTCAGCTCATGAGTTTATGCAGAAGTGAAGGGCTCTACAGCAGTGGTTAAAATTGGGCTCCCCTTCTAGTGCTGCTAAATACTACCACACCCCTAACAACCTGGAATACGAGTATTGCAGCTTTTTCCCCAGCTGCTTTTCATGATTCTTGGGTCAACTCCTCTGATCTCTTCTACTGTTGTAGGACCTGTGGAGAAGAGATCTTTGCACTGATTCACAGCACCAATTAAAATAAGCGATGCAACCAATCTAATCTTTGCTCCCTTTTTCAAAGGGTCCTATGACAGCTGTATGATCTGGCAATATAGGTCATATGCTCTTGGGTCAATAGAGCCTTGGGAATATCAGAAACAGACAGGATCTAAGAAGAACCTCTGCATAATGAAAAACTTTATCATCATGTCTGGTTCACGTAAGTTACACAACTGGAACCAGTAACCAATAATACAGGTCTTTTCAAGCTACCAAAGGACACCAGGATATAGAATGTGAAGTATGAGGAACAATATGAACAAATGCACCAGACCTAAGAGAACTTGACCGGTCCCAAAGGGGGGCATCCTGTCTGAAAAGGGTGATCCCACTATGAGAGACAGACCAGACACCAATCTGAGACTAACTTGCCACAACTATGTTGAACATTAGTTCATCCTAGCTATGACAAGAAAAGAACCTGACTAAAACTCTAATAACTAAATTTTGGAACCTCAGAGTAATTAAACACTAAACACTCTGGCACAGTAAGTGACCCGAATACACACAGTATAACTAGTGTCAGATGTTACTCCCTTGGCATCCTGCACTGAATGACACAGCAGATGCTCAGCCCTATGGTTCACATAGTTGAGGGTGACAAACTGATGTCACCCCAGACTTGTAGAGAACCCAGAAGTCATAGCACAGCCAGCGCTCTGATATTACATATTCCTTATCACCAAAGATAACAGGACTGACTTTTAAAGCAGTTTTCCTCTCAAAACAAAACATTTGCCATATACTATACAAGTCGGAAGCAAAGTGATAGCCAAAGTTTGGTAACTACAATATGTTTGAGATAAGTACTGTACAAAGATATTGCCATTTTCTTGTTAGATTCTGGTGGCCATTTTCAAAAAATGACAACAGGAAGTTCAGCCATATTAGGTGTCACATCTTATGGTTCCAAAGAATTGTATTCAAGCTGCAGGTTCTTCAAACAGTGTGTACAGAAATGCATAGGATCACATCAATAAATGACTACACTACAGACTGTTTCTAATGCGGTATAATCTGTAACACCTTAACTATACAGCCAATTACTAAACCTATAACTGACAACAAAACAAGAGACTCCTGGAATAGTGGAGCAAGTAAAAGGGAGAAGAAGAAAAAATATAGAGGAGGTATGGGAGACAAGTAAGAAGAGAGGAAAAGGGTAGAGGGTGAACTGGTGAGGGGTGGAGGTGACCTAATTACGTCTTCCGGAAGATACTAAGATTTGCTAAGCAGATTATGACCCGACAGGGTCTACGGATGAATCAAACGTTGGCACGTTGGCGGAGCAATCCCATTAGCTAGCCACAAATCTAATCCACAAAACTGAATCCAGACAGCCCACGTTGCGTAGAATTTGTTGCATCTCTTCTCATCAGTAGCGCAGAACTCCTCCATATATTTCAAATTGTCTAAGGACTCCAGCCACATCAGCCTCGAGGGACTTCCATTTCCTAGGAATGATTTGGGTGTCACATCTTATAAACTGAGAAACTAATTTGTGTAACCATATTGCTAAATCTCTTTTTTTTCAGGCTGTCTTTTTATGTTTAATATCTTTTTATTAAGACTTTTGTAGAAATTCTTTACATAATAACAGAACAGACATAACAAGTAGCTAGTCTCGCAGGACTGCTGCATTAATATAAGAGCTATAAAGGTGATAGATCATACCAAAATATGCTGAAACTCACAATTGCTAGGTGCCTAGCTGACACCCCTTCAATGATTATACTTTTGCCATGGGTCATTCAAAAACCGGACCCGCCAATGTACTTAGCCCTTGTAAACAAAAGAATAAGAAACAAAAAAGGGGAAAGTAAAAACAAAAACACCACAGGTTTTGAATAGCTAAGACCACAAGAAAAAGAAGAGAAAGCACAGAAACATGGAAATCTAGAGTACAAGCAGATAGAGAAAGGAAGAGTGAGGGGGAGAAGGAAAAAAAAGGGTGGGGGGTGGGGGGAGTTATCGGGAATAGAAAACCAGGCGTAAAGGGGAGTGGCCCTTTCATGGCAAACAAAATAAGTATATGGCCGCTCGATTCCGATCAGCTGTCAACCCGGGAATCATGTTTGCGACATGACTTCATGGGAGCCCTGGGGAGACTTGTCTCCTCACCACCCTGTGATATTCTGAAACTCAGCTGAGTCACGAAATTCGTTCCATATTGACCAGGCGCGCCTGCCTGAGCTCTCGACGCCAGAGCCCTCGTCCCCCAATTCCTCCATGTACATCAGCTGATTCAGCTCTTGTATAAATTCCAGAGTCGAGGGGGTGACGCCGCTTCGCCAGTGGCGAAGGATTGAATTGAGTATGTGTTCAGAGCTCAGTCTAGGGGTGTCTTGGATGTTTATAAGCCATGTAGGCAAAGAAGACATTTGAGCATGGCTCAGAATGTACAAAAGATATATAAACCTCTCACGTGATGGAGTTATGCTCCTTTGGGCACAGCTTCAATGAATGCCCGTGTGCAGGGGGCCTAAGAGAAACCAAGTAATCTTGTAGATATGATCCCTTTTAAAGGGGTTGTCCCGCGCCGAAACATTTTTTTTTTTTTTCAATAGGCCCCCTGTTCGGCGTGAGACAAACCCAATGCATGTGTTTAAAAAAAAAAACGTTTAGTACTTACCCGAATCCCCGCGCTGCGGCGACTTCATACTTACCTTACCAAGATGGCCGCCGGGATCTTCACCCACGATGCCCCGCGGGACTTCTCCCATGGTGCACCGTGGGCTCTGTGCGGCCCATTGCCGATTCCAGCCTCCTGATTGGCTGGAATTGGCACATGTGATGGGGCGGAGCTACGAGGACCAGCTCTCCGGCACGAGCGGCCCCATTCACCAGGGAGTAGACCGGACTGCGCAAGCGCGTCTAATTGGGCGATTAGACGCTGAAATTAGACGGCACCATGGAGACGGGGACGCTAGCAACGGAGCAGGTAAGTGAATAACTTCTGTATGGCTCATAATTAATGCACGATGTACATTACAAAGTGCATTAATATGGCCATACAGAAGTGTATAACCCCACTTTCTTTCGCGGGACAACCCCTTTAATGGCTAACAAAAATACATGATGTTACTGCGAGCTTGGACCTCACAGGATCCCTCCTCAGGCATAATAATATATGCAACACTCTGAGTGAGAGAAGAGTCAAGAGATAGCAGAGAAGGAGCTATGTATATTTATATGTATGTTGGAGCCCGGTTGACCAAGGACAGTAATGGAAAGCCTCCAAAATGTCTGACTATGGGTGAATCTTCTTCTTCTCAGAATAGTAAAACAGCTCTTCAGCAACAAATGACATATTGTTCAGACTTAGAGAACAAACACATTGATAAGTACATGGGAGTTTTATTATTTGGCTGTAGAAGCAGATCTATAAGTCGATAAGATGACTCTTCATGCAGAGTTTCTGCACGCTGTTGGTAACACAAGGGAAGGGCAACTTCCAGTTCAGCAGAGAACGGTCTCGGACAATCTGTTGTGGTGTGCAGTGTGTTCCAGGGCTTTGCTAACATCCATGACTGTGATTTTATCAGAAGCACAAGTGTCACCCGCAGCATAACAGAATGTAAAGAGACACATGATTGTGTTCTTTCTTCATCTGGAGCCGGTTTTCATCGTACAGAAGTGAAGCAGATGTTTGCAGTGAAGTAAGAGCCTTTTACTCTACAACATTTTCTGTCCCAAATCTGATGTTTCCCATGAAGCAGGAAGAAACTTCAGCCAAGACTTGGGGAGAACCTCTTTATAGGGAAAGCTTCTATCAAAGCAATGCAAATGAGAGGAACAGTAATAGCTGATAATGTATGAATAAGGGGATCGTAACATGTGGTCGTACATGGGAAAAGCCAGAAACCTATAGCATGCTTAATTCCTGGAAGATCTGGACTTAAAAGAGGTTTTTATTTTGAGACTCTAACATCAATGGGCTATCCTTAGGATAAACCATCAGTATTGCATCTGTAGGTTTCCAACTCCAGCAGGTTGAAGTAGCCACAGCTCCATCCATCCATCCATCTATCCATCCTTCCATCGATTCATTCATCCATCATAACTCTTAAATATTTTGTGTAGTGCACACTCATTTCACAGACTACACCTCCTTTTACACCCCCCTATTTTCAGCCCACATACCCTTGAGCCAGGGAACAAAAATTAAGGGGCTGTGTGGAGACTCCCCATCCTGTTGCTACATCCACCTTTCTCAGTGCCTCCTACATAGTAATAATACTCTCTTTGTGCCCCTACATAGTAAAAATTTCCCATTTTTGCCCCCAGAAAGTTATAATGCCCCCTTATTTTCCCACAGTTATAGTTTTTTCTTTGAGCCCATATATATAGTAGTGTTCACTTTATTCTCCCGTTAGATAATAGTGTCCACCTTGTGGTCTCATTAGGTGATAAAGTCAACTTTATGCCCCATGTCCCTCTGTGACGACACTACTTGCTTTATCCATGGCTTCCTTTCCTCTGCACACCACGTAGCAACTTCATTTGCATCTTGACTTATCCTTATCAATGCTTTCTCCCTCTGCCTCTGATGAGAACTGGATGGGTGGGAATAGAGCCAGAAGGAAGATGCCAAAAGGTGCTCGAAGAAATAGAAGCAGAGGATAAAGCAAGTAGTGCCGTTCAGTGCCCGGGAGACTTGCCAGCTTATTCAGGAGTTCTGTAGGTTCCAATCTTTTTGCGTGAGCCTCCCGAATGTTCCAAGAAAGTTGACAAATTTGATATCTATCTATCTATCCATCCATCCATCCAGAGGAAGCTCCTTTTTCTCCATTTCACAAGTTCGCCGTCTTGCTCTATCACTAATCCATGTGGTTTTTGATGTTTAGCAGATGTTACCAATATGATGGGGAGCAATCAGTGTGTCCTAAGAATGTCTGGCTTCTTGATAGTTCTGTTGCCAAAAAGTACAGTAAATGTAAAGGCTACAGTGAGTTCAGAGGACGGTGAACATGGACAGATATTGTGCTGGCCCCAGCTGTGTAGAGTAATACCCGCAGAAATCTATTTTGCCTATGTTCAATGAGATATCACAAGATCTTAGTTCTCCGGCTTGTAGAAGAGCTGAGTGACAACCAATATGGCTGACATAAACCTGATAATGACCATACTGCTGCTTCTATAGAACCCGCCAAGCACATGATCAGTCAAGATCTTAGCAAACCCCCATTAGCTATGCCTATGTCTAAAAACACAGGAGAGGACAGTGGCATAACTTATACAGATGAAGAAGCTGTGAGGGGGGGAACAACAAAAATGTCCCTCTGTTTCCACATGAGGAAACCACAACTATAAATGAAGTATAATTTGTGAGGGGTCCTAAGGTTTTGCATTTGTGTCCAGCAGCATCAGTTACATCTCTGCAAGGTGTATTACACTAATAATTAAATTTCTAAGTAAAAATTAAGCCTGAATGTCCCCATATGTCTTTTATGACCACATTACTAGACAAAAATGTACAAAAACTGGTTAACATAAAAAACACAAAGTGAAAAGAAACAAAAACATACAAACTGTCATCACCTACCCAAACATTAGTTTCTTTAATCACCAAAACCATGCATAAAATATATCAAACTTAAACACAAACTCAAGCTCTCATTTTACAATTTTAGTGTGAATAAGCAAACTTCTAAACTGCACTTTTTGTGTACTTTTTACACAATTTAAACCCAAATAAAGTTGAATAATAATAATGAAAAAATGGATAGCCTGAGAATTAAAAAAGGCAAGACCCACATGTGCTAAATCAGTAAAATGCAGTGCTAGGTTACTTAGAACTTAAACACTGGTCGTTAAAGGGAAATTGTCAGCAGAAAATGACTTAGGGTGGCTTCACACGCAGCAGTCGCCGAATGAATCATGGGGAGAGCTGCCTGTGATTGGCTGAGCACGTCAGCCAATCACAAACAGCTCTTTCAGCAGGCGGGTTTTTAAATCCCCGCCTGCTGATAGATTAGCACTAGAGATCCGGGAACCTCCAGGAGAAGACGCGGCTGAGCCCCAGCAGCCGAAGGGAGGTAAGTATGTTTTTGTTTTTTAAAACACTTTTTCTGGATTTTCAGGGAAGGGCTTATATTTAAAGCGCTTCCCTGAAATCAAATGAAGGGGTTGCCAGCAGCAGAATCCTCTACTGCAGCTGACATGTGTGACAGCTGCGGTTGAGAATTAAAGAATTCCTCTGCTGCATCTGCCACAGATGTGGCAGATGTAGCAGCAGAGAATTCTTTTAACTAGCGGAGGTGAGTGAAACATCAGCCGCATGCGGCAGATGTGTTTTTTTTATCCCCGCGGGGGTCATGGCAGACAGTTAAGTATATTTTTTATCTTTTTACACTAACATTTTTGTCTTTCCTCTGCTGCATCTGCCACAGATGTGGCAGATGTAGCAGCAGGGAATTCTTTTAACTAGCGGGGGTGAGTGAAACATCTGCCGCATGCGGCAGATGTGTTTTTTATCCCCGCAGGGGTCATGGCAGACAGTTAAGTATATTTTTTATCTTTCTACACTAACATTTTTGTCTTTCAGGGAAAGGCTTATATGTAAAGCCCTTCCCTGAAAAAGAATGCAGGGGTGCTGGTAGACCATTGTCTTCAATGGAGCCGCCGGCAGCAGCCGTGGCTCCATTGAAAATAATGCATGGACCTACATTTACGCGTGTTTTTGCACGTACATGGGTGCACACCTATGTAAGCACCTATGTGTTGCAGCCGTTCTGAGGTTCCCACCTTGCTTTCAGGCCAGACCAGGGTTTAGCAGCATTCCTACCTCTCCTGGAGCTTAGAGGTGTGGTGGTTGCAAGATTAATGTCAGTCAGCACCTGGTGCTAAGTAGCTCTGCTCCTATTTAAGCAGGGCTAACAGTGACTCCTGTGCTGGTCAATCACTTCAGTCCTATGTTGGACAGCGTCGAAGCAACACAGAGTGGTGGAAGCTCTCCATTATAAGCTAAGTTCTTTGCTGTTTGGTTTTGTTTTGTTTCTCCTTTTGTTTTGTGCTAGGGCTCCCAGATAGGGACTGGTCAATGGCCCAGGCACGAGTGCAGGCTCGCACTTATCAGCGCGGTCGGTCTGCTGAGCAGGCAGGGCCCCCTCCCGGGCAAGGGGAGTATAGGGAGAGAATTCCCCCTTTTTTTTTGTGTTCTCTTTGCATGGTTGTGCCTTTCATTTATGTTATTGAGGTTGCGCGTTCATAGGACACAACAGATTGACCACCCCTTACCTACTCAGGGAGATTCTGTGCTGTTACTATGAATCCCCTTGAGGTTTTGTCGTACCAGCTTGGCACGCTGGCTGCTGAGCTAGCTGAAATAAAACAGCGACAAACTGCGCTTCAGGTTCCCAGCAAGGAACCAAAAATTGAGCTACCTGACCGTTTTTCTGGTGATAGGCAGAAATTCGGATCCTTCCGGGATGCCTGTAATCTCTATTTTAGACTGCGTCCAGTGTCTTCAGGGGACGACGCCCAGAAGGTGGGCATTGTCATGTCCAGACTGCAGGGGGCACCACAGGCATGGGCTTTTTCATTACCTCCAATGTCTGAGGTCTTGAACTCGGTGGATGACTTTTTTGCTGCATTGGGTCTTATTTATGACGACCCAGATAAGATATCGGTGGCTGAAGGGAATATCAGACGCTTACGACAGGGAGACTCCTCTGTCGAAGATTATTGTAGTGGGTTTCGACGTTGGGCAGCAGAAACCCGGTGGAATGACCCTGCTTTAAAGAGCCAGTTCCATTGGGGTCTATCCAATAAAATCAAGAATGTACAGGTAGGTTATCCAGTACCCCGCAGTCTTGATGAGGCCATGTCTCTGGCTATCAAAGCTGGGAGACGGATCAGGGAGAGACATCAGGAACTCTCCATAGATTCTGGCTTCTTATCGGCGGATGTGGAGGAGCCCATGCAGTTGGGGTTTCTGGCTGCCAGGGCTAGGAATGGGAACAAAGTACAGTGTAAAGGTCGATGCTTTTCTTGTAACCGCATTGGTCACATGGTTCAGTGTTGTCCCCATCATAATTGCCAGCCAGGACTTGATGACCGGGAGATTTCTGAGGGGGCCCCTTAAGGCCATCAAATTGCCTGGATATCACCCTCTAGACTGGTGCTTCCTGCTGAGATCCTGTCTGATAGTGTGGGCAACCCCATAAAAGTCCTTTTGGATTGTGGAGCTAGTATTAATTTAATACATCGGGAGACGGTCAGACGTTTAGGCTTAGAGATGAAGGCTCTGGAGTCTCCCATCCCAGTATCTGCCATTAATGCTGCTCCACTATCGCAGAGAAGTCTGAGGTTTTGTGTGCCTAACGTCCGTTTAAATATTGGGCTGTTCCACATGGAGATTATAACATTATATGTCATAGAATCCCTCCCTTCGCAAGTAGTCTTGGGGCTGCCTTGGCTATGTCTACACAACCCGGTAGTAGACTGGGAGAAGGGGGACATTGTTAAATGGAGCCCTGGGTGTTTGTCTGGTTGCATTTCTGTCGATCTAGCTTCTATTCAGGCAGAAGAGCTGCCGGAAGTCATCGCTGACCTCTGATGTGTTTTCCCCAGAGGGGGCAGACAGATTGTCACCGCTCCGACAGGGGGATTGTGCAATTAAACTCCTCCCTGACTACGAGTTCCCTAGGAGCCGCATATCCCCTCCTGAGAGACTGACGCTCAAAGATTATACCCAAGAGGGTTTTAAGATGGATCCTGAGAGGGTTCAGAAATTGAAGAAGTGTGTTGCTGCGGCTCCGGCACCGGGGCAGCCAGATTCTTCTGGGCCTATTATTGCAGAGGTCCAGAGAGAGTTACGGCGAGCAGTTCAGCGGAGAAAGCGAGTTGCTAACAGTCACCGCTCAGAGGGGTCGGAATTCCATGTTAGAGACTTGGTTTAGTTGTCTACCAGAGTTATAAAACCCAAACAACCATCCGCTAAACTTGACTCGCGATTTTTAGGTCGATTTAAAATAACTGAGAAGAGTAACGTGGTTGCTTTTCGGTTAGAAATTCCCAGTGCGATGAAAATTAACAATGTTTTCCACAAATCTCTGCTCAAAAGATTCATCGATCCTGGGAATGACCCTCCACCCCCGACTCCTGTGCTAGAGGATGGGGAGGAGCAGTTGGTAATAAGTCACATTTTGGACTCCCGTCGAGTCAAAAAATTTCACAGATCAAACCCTGGTCGTCCTGATCCTAAGGGTCCTGGGGCCCCTCCTAGAAGGGGAGGTACTGTTGCAGCCGTTCTGAGGTTCCCACCTTGGTTTCAGGCCAGACCAGGGTTTAGCAGCATTCCTACCTCTCCTGGAGCTGAGAGGTGTGGTGGTTGCAAGATTAATGTCAGTCAGCACCTGGTGCTAAGTAGCTCTGCTCCTATTTAAGCAGGGCTAACAGTGACTCCTGTGCTGGTCAATCACTTCAGTCCTATGTTGGACAGCGGCGGAGCAACACAGAGTGGTGGAAGCTCTCCATTATAAGCTAAGTTCTTTGCTGTTTGGTTTTGTTTTGTTTCTCCTTTTGTTTTGTGCTAGGGCTCCCAGATAGGGACTGGTCAATGGCCCAGGCACGAGTGCAGGCTCGCACTTATCAGCGCGGTTGGTCTGCCGAGCAGGCAGGGCCCCCTCCCGGGCTAGGGGAGTATGGAGAGAGAATTCCCCCATTTATTTTGTGTTTTCTTTGCACGGTTGTGCCTTTCATTTATGTTATTGAGGATGCGCGTTCATAGGACGCAACACTATGTACACGCAAAAACACGCTCGCGTGAAGCCACCCTTAGAGTATAAATCAAACTTTTATGTTAAACAGAATTAAAAGGGGTCAAAAAATGTTCCTGGAAACTACAGGCCGCTAAGTCATACTTGTGGGTAAAATTTTGAAGGGTTTCTTAGAGATACTATCCTGGAGGACCTCAAGGAAAATGGCTGTATAACTCCGTATCAGCATGGGTTTATGAGAGATCGCTCCTGTCAAACCAACCTGATCAGCTTCTATGAGGAGGTAAGTTCTGGACTGGACTGGGAAGAGTCACTGGATCTTGTGTATCTGGACATTTCCAAAGTGTTTGATACTGTGCAGCATAAAAGGGTTGGTATATAAAATGAGAATGCTTGGTCTGAGGGAGAATGTGTGTAAGTAACTGGTCAGTGATAGAATGCAAAGGGGGTATAAATGGTACATACTCTGAATGGGGCACGACAGGGGGCAGTATTGGGGGGGGGGGGGTTCACCACTACTAGTGGGGTACCACAGGGGGCACTATTGGGGGGTTCATTGTTACTAATGGGATACCGCAGGAGTTGGTTTGGGGCCCTATTCTTTATAATATATTAATTTATGACCTGGTAGATGGAATGTACAATAAAATATCAATTTGCAGATGATATAAAAATATGTAAAAAAAAATTAACAAGAGAGGACAGAATTAGAGATGAGCGAGCACCAAAATGCTCGGGTGCTCGTTACTCGGGACGAAATTATCGCGATGCTCGAGGGTTCGTTTCGAGTAATAAACCCCATTGAAGTCAATGGGCGACCCGAGCATTTTTGTATTTCGACGATGCTCGCTAAGGTTTTCATGTGTGAAAATCTGGGCAATTCAAGAAAGTGATGGGAACGACACAGCAACGGATAGGGCAGGCGAGGGGCTACATGTTGGGCTGCATCTCAAGTTCACAGGTCCCACTATTAAGCCACAATAGCGGCAAGAGTGGGCCCCCCCCAACAACTTTTACTTCTGAAAAGCCCTCATTAGCAATGCATACCTTAGCTAAGCACCACACTACCTCCAACAAAGCACAATCACTGCCTGCATGACACTCCGCTGCCACTTCTCCTGGGTTACATGCTGACCAACCACCCCACCCACGACCCAGTGTCCACAGCGCACACCAAACTGTCCCTGCCCAGCCTTCAGCTGCCCTCATGCCACGCCACACTCATGTCTATTTATAAGTGCGTCTGCCACAGGAAAAGCAGGCACACACTGCAGAGGGTTGGCACGGCTAGGCAGTGACCCTCTTTAAAAGGGGCGGGACGATAGCCCACAATGCTGTACAGAAGCAATGAGAAATATAATCCTGTGCCACCGCCATCAGGAGCTGCACACATGGGCATAGCAATGGGGAACCTATGTGCCACACACTATTCATTCTGTCAAGGTGTCTGCATGCCCCAGTCAGACCGCGGTTTTTAATTCATAGACACAGGCAGGTACAACTCCCTATTGTGAAGTCCCTGTGGACCGACAGCATGGGTGGCTCCCTGGAACCCACCGGCGGTACATAAAAATATCCCATTGCATTGCCCAACACAGCTGAGGTAGTAATGTTGTGCTTAATGCAGGTGGGCTTCCGCCCACACTGCATGCCCCAGTCAGACTGGGGTTCTTTAGAAGTGGAAACAGATGCATTTATAATTCTCTGTGGACCCACAGCATGGGTGGGTGCCAGGAAGCCACCGGCGGTACATAAAAATATCCCATTGCATTGCCCAACACAGCTGAGGTAGTAATGTCGTGCTTAATACAGGTGGGCTTCGGCCCACACTGCATGCCCCAGTCTGACTGGGGTTCTTTAGAAGTGGAAACAGATGCATTTACAAGTCCCTGTGGACCGACAGCATGGGTGGCTCCCTGGAACCCACCGGCGGTACATAAAAATATCCCATTGCATTGCCCAACACAGCTGAGGTAGTAATGTTGTGCTTAATGCAGGTGGGCTTCGGCCCACACTGCATGCCCCAGTCAGACTGGGGTTCTTTAGAAGTGGAAACAGATGCATTTATAATTCTCTGTGGACCCACAGCATGGGTGGGTGCCAGGAAGCCACCGGCGGTACATAAAAATATCCCATTGCATTGCCCAACACAGCTGAGGTAGTAATGTCGTGCTTAATGCAGGTGGGTTTCGGCCCACACTGCATGCCCCAGTCTGACTGGTAATATATACCTTAACAGTAACCTCGTTGGTGGTAATGTGGTGGTGACTGCGGACCTGGTAGCGTGGTTTTATGTAGTTGGTTTTCGGAATGTGGCCAGGATTAAGTGGGCCGTGGCGGGGGGATGGTGGTGGTGCTCTCTTGTTGTGTCGTTAAAGGTGAAATTCTTGGACTGCCACCAGACGGACCAATGCAAAGGTATTTGCCAAGAATGTTTTCATTGGAGGAGGAGGGGGATGTTTTGGAGGCACTATGTGTCCTCTACACATTTCCGTGGTTATATGCACCTTAACAGTAACAGCGTTGGTGGGAAATGGCCTCGCCGCCATCATGTCTTTGTGAAGCCTCTGTTTCCACACCCCAGTGACATACCATTAGCAGCGGTATAGGCAGAGCCCAGAATTATTAACATTTCAGCGGTAGCATTAGGGACAGGCCCCACTAACATATCACTAGCAGCAGTATAGGGGGAGCGCAGTCTTAGTTCCATTTCAGTAATAGTAGCACTCAAGACAGGCCCCAGTAACATTCCCATTGCAGCAGTTTAGGGAGATAACAGTCTATTTCACATTTCAGTAGCTGCAGTATAGACAAGGCCACAGTTACATTTATGTAGCTAAAGTGTAGGCCAACCCCACACACCTTTCTGTACCATGAGTGCAGGCGAAGAACATAGAAATTACTATGATTACACTGTAGGTGAGGGCCCAAAAAAATTGGTGTACCAACAGTACTAATGTACCTCAGAAAAAATTGGCCATGCCCAACCAAGATGGCAGGTGAAACCCATTAATCGCTTTGGTTAATGTGGCTTAAGTGGTAACTAGGCCTGGAGGCAGCCCAGTTTAACGAAAAATTGGTTCAAGTTAAAGTTTCAACGCTTTTAAGAGCATTGAAACGTATAAAAATTGTTTAGAAAAATTATATGAGTGAGCCTTGTGGCCCTAAGAAACATTGCCCGTTCGGCGTGATTACGTGAGGTTTCAGGAGGAGGAGCAGGAGGAGGAGGAGGAATATTATACACAGATTGATGAAGCAGAAATGTCCCCGTTTTGGATGGTGAGAGAGAACGATGCTTCCATCCGCGGGTGCAGCCTACGTATTGCTTAGGTATCGCTGCTGTCCGCTGGTGGAGAAGAGAAGTCTGGGGAAATCCAGGCTTTGTTCATCTTGATGAGTGTAAGCCTGTCTGCACTGTCGGTTGACAGGTGGGTACGCTTATCCATGATGATTCCCCCAGCCACACTAAACACACTCTCTGACAAGACGCTAGCCGCAGGACAAGAAAGCACCTCCAGGGCATACAGCGCGAGTTCAGGCCACGTGTCCAGCTTCAACACCCAGTAGTTGTAGGGGGCAGAGGCGTCACGGAGGACGGTGCTGCAATCGGCTACGTACTCCCTCACCATCCTTTTACAGTGCTCCCGCCAACTCAGCCTTGACTGGGGACCGGTGACACAGTCTTGCTGGGGAACCATAAAGCTGGCAAAGGCCTTGGAGAATGTTCCCCTGCCTGCGCTGTACATGCTGCCTGATCTCTGCGCCTCCCCTGCTACCTGGCCCTCGGAACTGCGCCTTCTGCCACTAGCGCTGTCGGATGGGAAGTTTACCATCAGTTTGTCCACCAGCGCCCTGTGGTATAGCATCATTCTCGAACCCCTTTCTTCTTTGGGAATGAGAGTGCAAAGGCTCTCCTTATACCGTGGATCGAGCAGTGTGTACACCCAGTAATCCGTAGTGGCCAGAATGCATGTAACGCGAGGGTCACGAGAAAGGCATCCTAACATGAAGTCAGCCATGTGTGCCAGGGTACCTGTACGCAACACATGGCTGTCCTCACTCGGAAGATCACTTTCAGGATCCTCCTCCTCCTCCTCCTCTGGCCATACATGCTGAAAGGATGACAGGCAAGCAGCATCTGTCACCTCAGCAGTGGGCCAAGCTGTCTCTTCCTCCTCCTCCTCATGCTCCTCCCCCTCCTCCTCAACGCGCTGAGATATAGACATGAGGTTGCTCTGATTATCCAGCGACATACTGTCTTCCCCCGCCTCCGTTTCTGATTCCAAAGCGTCTGCCTTTATGCTTTGCAGGGAACTTCTCAAGAGGCATAGCAGAGGAATGGTGACGCTAATGATTGCAGCATCCCCGCTCACCATCTGGGTAGACTCCTCAAATTTTCCAAGGACCTGGCAGATGGCTGCCAACCAGGCCCACTCTTCTGTAAATAATTGAGGAGGCTGACTCCCACTGCGCCGCGCAAGTTGGAGTTGGTATTCCACTATAGCTCTACGCTGCTCATAGAATCTGGCCAACATGTGGAGCGTAGAGTTCCACTGTGTGGGCACGTCGCACAGCAGTCGGTGCACTGGCAGATTAAACCGATGTTGCAGGGTGCGCAGGGTGGCAGCGTGCGTGTGGGATTTGCGGAAATGTGCGCAGAGCTGGCGCACCTTTCCGAGCAGGTATGACAAGTGGGGGTAGCTTTTCAGAAGGCGCTGAACCACCAAATTAAACACATGGGCCAGGCATGGCACGTGCGTGAGGCTGCCGAGCTGCAGAGCCGCCACCAGGTTACGGCCGTTGTCACACATGACCATGCCCGGTTGGAGGCTCAGCGGCGCAAGCCAGCGGTCGGTCTGCTCTGTCAGACCCTGCAGCAGTTCGTGGGCCGTGTGCCTCTTATCTCCTAAGCTGAGTAGTTTCAGCACGGCCTGCTGACGCTTGCCCACCGCTGTGCTGCCACGCCGCGTGACACCGACTGCTGGCGACGTGCTGCTGCTGACACATCTTGATTGCGAGACAGAGGTTGCGTAGGAGGAGGAGGAGGGTGGTTTAGTGGAGGAAGCATACACCGCCGCAGATACCACCACCGAGCTGGGGCACGCAATTCGGGGGGTGGGTAGGACGTGAGCGGTCCCAGGCTCTGACTCTGTCCCAGCCTCCACTAAATTCACCCAATGTGCCGTTAGGGAGATATAGTGGCCCTGCCCACCTGTGCTTGTCCACGTGTCTGTTGTTAAGTGGACTTTGGCAGTAACCGCGTTGGTGAGGGCGCGTACAATGTTGCGGGAGACGTGGTCGTGCAGGCCTGGGACGGCACATCGGGAAAAGTAGTGGCGACTGGGAACTGAGTAGCGCGGGGCCGCCGCCGCCATCATGCTTTTGAAAGCCTCCGTTTCCACAAGCCTATACGGCAGCATCTCTAGGCTGATCAATTTCGCAATGTGCACGTTTAACGCTTGAGCGTGCGGGTGCGTGGCGGCGTACTTGCGCTCGCGCTCAAACAGTAGCGCTAGCGACGTCTGGACGCTACGCTGAGAGACATTGCTGGATGGGGCCGAGGACAGCGGAGGTGAGGGTGTGGGTGCAGGCCAGGAGACGGTAGTGCCTGTGTCCTCAGAGGGGGGTTGGATCTCAGTGGCAGGTTGGGGCACAGGGGGAGAGGCAGTGGTGCAAACCGGAGGCGGTGAACGGGCATCGTCCCACCTTGTGGGGTGCTTGGCCATCATATGCCTGCGCATGCTGTTGGTGGTGCCTCCCCAGCTGATCTTGGCGCGACAAAGGTTGCACACCACTGTTCGTCGGTCGTCAGGCGTCTCTGTGAAAAACTGCCACACCGTAGAGCACCTTGACCTCTGCAGGGTGGCATGGCGCGAGGGGGCACTTTGGGAACCAGTTGGTGGATTATTCGGTCTGGCCCTGGCTCTACCCCTGGCCACCGCACTGGCTCGGCCTGTGCCCACACCCTGACTTGGGCCTCCGCGTCCTCGCCCGCGTCCACGTCCTATAGGCCTACCCCTACCCCTCAGCATGGTGTATTACCAGTGATTTGATTTCCCGGGCAGGAAATAAATTAGTGCAAGCCTGCTGTTAAACGTAGCTGGCTGCGTATGATTTTTGTTTACGTTCTCCACCCACCACACACGTACCCAGAACGCTGAGGACTGACAGAGGCAGGCCAAATAGAATGTTTCCCTTTTTTTTTTTAAAGAAAAGGCCCACTGCGTATATTCAATCAATAATATATGTCTTCTGGCCCTGCAAATGTGTCACAGAACTGCAGGGTTGCAGAGTTATTAACTACAGCAGAGCGGTGATTTTTCCCAGGCAGGAAAGAAATTGGCGCAAGCCTGCTGTTAAACGTAGCTGGCTGCGTATGATTTCTTTACGTTCTCCACCCACCACACACGTACCCAGAACGCTGAGGACTGTCAGAGGCAGGCCAAATAGAATGTTTCCCTTTTTTTTTTTAAAGAAAAGGCCCACTGACTATATTCAATCAATAATATATGTCTTCTGGCCCTGCCTACACAATTCTGTCCCTGTAGTATTACTGCAGGGCGCAATGCTCTGCACAGTCGATTTAAAAAAAATAAATAAAAAAAATGCAACACTGCTAACAGCAGCCTGCACAGTTCTGCACACGGTTAAATGTGGCCCTAAGAAGGACCATTGGGGTTCTTGAAGCCTACACTCACTCCTAACACTCTCCCTGCCTAACCACCACTTCTGTCCCTGTAGTATTACTGCAGGGCGCAATGCTCTGCACAGCCGATTTTGAAAAAAAAAAAAAAAATGGGCAACACTGCTAACAGCAGCCTCCACACGGATAGATGTGGCCCTAAGAAGGACCGTTGGGGTTCTTGAAGCCTACACTCACTACTAACACTCTCCCTGCCTAACCACCACTTCTGTCCCTGTAGTATTACTGCAGGGCGCAATGCTCTGCACAGCCGATTTTGAAAAAAAAAAAAATGGGCAACACTCCTAACAGCACCCTCCACAGTACTGCACATGGTTAGATGTGGCCCTAAGAAGGACCGTTGGGGTTCTTGAAGCCTACACTCACTCCTAACACTCTCCCTACAGCAGCTCCAACACTATAGCACTGTCCCTTAGCTAACTCACAAGGCATCTGAGGCGAGCTGCGGGAGGGGACGACTTTTATACTCGGGTGACATCTGATCGCCCCAGCCACTCACAGCAGGGGGGTGGTATAGGGCTTGAACGTCACAGGGGGAAGTTGTAATGCCTTCCCTGTCTTTCAATTGGCCAGAAAAGCGCGCTAACGTCTCAAAGAGGAAACTGAAAGTAACCGGAACATCGCGTGGTACTCGTTAAGAGTAACGAGCATCCCGAACACGCTAATATTCGCCCGAGCATCAAGCTCGGACGAGTACGTTCGCTCATCTCTAGACAGAATGCGTTACAAATACATCTGGATAAGTTGGGGGCCGAAAAGTGGCAAATGAGAGTTAACACTGATAAATGTAAGGTTCTGGACATGGGCAGAGGAAATACATGTAACCATTACACACTAAATGGGAAACCACTGGGTAACACTGACATGGAAGGACTTGGGGGTTTTAGTTAACTGTAAGCTTCATTGGAACAACCAGTGTCAGGTAGCTGCTGCCAAGGCAAATAGGATCATGGGGTGCATCAAAAGAAGTCTAGGGGCGCATGACGAGAACATTGTTCTTTCTCTTTACAAGTCATTGATCAGACCACACATGGAATATTGGGGACAGTTTTGGGTACCGATACTCAAGAAAGACATATCAGAGCTTGTCCATCCA
Source organism: Eleutherodactylus coqui (assembly GCF_035609145.1). NCBI lineage: Eukaryota > Metazoa > Chordata > Amphibia > Anura > Eleutherodactylidae > Eleutherodactylus > Eleutherodactylus coqui. The sequence continues at coordinate 125,588,534 of NC_089845.1, read as the reverse complement.
GTTCACCCTCCAATGTTATGCAGAGAAAGGCAAGAAAAACTCAATGAGGGGTAATACACCGGCATTGTAATACATTGACTTTCGCCTGTTTGCTCTTACTTGTGGGTAGGAATTGCGGATTTACCGTGGATTCTGCGAGTATGAGCTCCATTGATCTTTATGGATGCGTTTCATCCACAGTGCATATGTAATTACATTGCATATGGGAACGGATTCATACGCAAGTTGCTAGGAGACCAGAGACAAATGGAATAAAGAAAGTAGGAATTTGTGGGCAGATAATGCAGGAGTCTGGGGAGCAACACCCACATCTAGACAGCTGTCTACAACCTCCACTCATTCTTCTGGGCTCTTCTTCCACAAGCATAAGTGTTTTTTGTTGTTGTTTTTTTAAAAGTAGTTTATACAACTTCCAAAAAAGTAGTATAAAACCAGCCTAGCCAGAATGTCTCCTGGGTGGTCACCTGAGTGATAGAAGGAGGTTTCCAGAGGGTTGGGCAACATTCTGATGTCATTCCCTGCTTGTGTTCGTTCTTTCGCGCAGACGATATGCTGTCCTTAAATGTAAAACCGCATGCATAAGCGCCCATACACAATTCACTTCCGTGATCAAATGCAGGTCTTCCGCTGTGGATGTCCGCTCATGGAATCCAACCTGTTCCTGTGAGCGCAGCCTTAGTCCAAAGATCCTGGAAAGAAGGTTGTGAAATAAACCTTTTCTCCTAAGTGAATAGAGGTATGATGGTATTAACCCCCACCAGAAGGGGGTCCTCTTCTACTATGGGATTCCACTCCTCTATAATGGATACAGTACTATTAGTCACCTAGCTTTCTTTGGATCCCATTGATTTCAGCCTCCTGCTTATACTTCATGTTCAGGTTCAGTGGAGCTGACTGCCTTTATGGTTGCAATTTTCTTCTGCCTGCTGTGCGTTATTTCAAGTTTATTGCACATGATATGTGCTGTACAAATATATTTGAGCCTCAATATATCCTCTGTAATGCAATATGTGTATTATGAGACAAATGGAAATATGAAGAAGGTCTGGTAATGTAGGTTTGGCCGCTCGCAGATGGAGCACAGCTGGATAGGCCATTTAAAGGGACCATTCACTTAAATACAGGGGGATTGCATGGTGAGCAGTTCTGTAATTTACTTCTATTGATTGAATTGCTTCAAGAGTGGGAGGCAGGGAAGCTGCATAAATTTCTTGCATCTGCCCTATATGATGGAAGGGCCTATAATTTCAAATTCAAAGTTTTATTGGTAGGACCAAATAAACATTAGCATTTCCAAAGAGTAGTGATTGAGAAATAGTGATTGAATGATTGGGCTTGAGGATTTGGGTGATAAGGACACATTTGGGGGTAGGGTTATAGATGTTCATGGCATATGATTCTCTTCTGAGTTTATGGCAGGTACTAACATGCTGGGGCCGATGTGTTTTCCTCTTCCCCCAACAGATGTGGAGTTTGTCTTCCTCCTCCATGGAGCTGCAGGCCAGGCAAAGATCTTAGAGTCTCTTAGAGTCTCCTAGAGTGAGTGTTCCTCACCGCCAAGTATCTGAGACATCGCAGCAGGAAGTGAACATCATCTTCCACTGTATTTTGGTCACACTGTTGGCATGGTCTGCTTAGACTTGTAGTTATATATTTGCTGCCCTGATTTGATGGGCAGGCTATGGGCACTGTCTATGCCGGCTCAGGATCTATTGTTCTCTGGGGTTTGGTAGGATTTCCAGATATGGGCCTCATTAGTAGTCCCTCTTTAGCCCCTGGTATACTATCAGTTTCTGGGATTTTCTTATCATGTTCCTCCAATCCCTGATATGCTCCTTTTGCTTTTTGTCTTGCCTATATCAATAGAGAGCAATCATCGACAGTTCTTTGTTTATGCCCTTCATGCTCATTTTATCCAGATAATATATACGCTCTTCTGCCCTTGCTTTCTGCTGATTATGCAAGAAGAGTAACTATGGGAATTTAAAGTGATACTCTAAGGAAAACGTGAAAATACAACTTTTGTCTTGAGTGCAGATGGTTCCAACCCAAAGTGGGAACCCTCTCTGTGGTCCCAACTGATCATGATGTGTATATTCAGGCAGGCAGCAGAACCAACCTGTCAAAAGATACCCTTGAATCTTCTGATTGGTGGAGATCAGATGGGATGCAGCACCTGAGTCTGGGTAGGTGCCTCCACTGACGAATAGGTGTATTTTCAGCTTTTGCCCTGAGTGCCAATTTAATTTTCTTGCGCTTTCTTTCCTCCAGTTGCATTAAATGTTCTGTCCCTTGTAAACTGAGTGATTCAGATAATTCTATCTATAATGTGTATAATTAGATCTACATTGCTGATAATGTCATTTCCTAATATGCAAGCCAAAAATTTTTAAGCAAATGTCATTAATGCATCATCAGGATAAGACAGCTGCATGAGTGTAATACAGGTAATAGAAGAGATTGGAGAGGGGGTAGGAGGGCAATGCAGCTGCAGTGTTTTAGTAAAACGGCATGGAGGGACCAGGGGACGGGAAATATGTACACGGCATACCAGAAAAACCACATTCACTAAGCAAGGTTATTTAGGGAGAAACACAAGGAGAGGAAAGGAAAAATACCCCAAATCTGCAGGCAGCACTACATTAAATGCACATCTACAGCTATCTAGGGAATAACTTTATTGCACATTGCTTATGCAATTTCATCAATGTCACCATTCACATCAATCTCTGTCCCCTTAGGGCTTACAATTCAATTTCCCCATCTCAAACAGGGACTCCATGTGAAAATAGTTTGCAATATACAGACGACTGTGCAGAAATTGATGAATCCGCATTTTGTACTTTTCTGTATGTTATGAAATCATGGATTATATTTCTCCTCCCCCTTCTGTTGACTTGCACTTTTGGTTCACATGTGTTCTTGAATCAATAAACTGTAGCTATCCATTAGGTAAACATTATTCGGAACGTCGTTCTCTTGATCTACTCATAGAAAGCCAATTCTGTGTTACATGGAGATAATTGCTTCCTTCTTTACGTCTGGTCTCAGCATATGGCTGCGTACTGTAGAGCTGAAAGGAAATCGCACATTGTAGCTAAGTAATGCAAGCACAAAATGACCATTCTCACTGCAGATGTGCGGGGCTTCAAGGGTGAATCTTTTTGATCACTCATTGGAGAAGATTTAGTAAGGGTGGTTTCATATCTGCATTGGAGGTTCTGTTGTAGAGCTGGCACAAAATATCGGAAGAAAAAGCACTGCATGCAGTTGCTTAATTCCTTCTCCCTAACAGAAATCTATCTGCAGTGATCGAGAACCAGGCCTTCAGCTGAGGAGAAAGCGGGGTACAAGATGGCAGCAGTTCACGGTGGCTCTACCATCTCCTGTCCCAAAGGCTGAAGTATGGCCCAGCTCAGTCACTTGCAAGGGAAATAAGATTTTAGCAGACTTGATTGCCACAGATCAGTTCTAGATTATTGTTGTGACGCCAGTGTCCCTAGATAAGCAATAAGTTACTTGCGATGAAAAAATAAATCCACAAACAAAAAAGTACATTTCAAAACTGGGGTCACACGGTTTCCTTTTACTCAGGATTCAACTTTGAGTTTCCAACAGAGGCAAATTACTTGTACTTCTCAACATGAAGATACAGGCTTCTGAACAGATTTTTGGGCTCTACCTTTCCGAACACACTTGACAACAGAAAGTTCTTTTTCCCAAAACAAACACATCCTCAGTCTTGTGTTACACGGCCTTTCAAATCCTTCTCACTTTAGCTGTGGGCAGTAACGAGCTTCTGTGCTTCCCCTCTGGATGCAGTTCAGCAGGGCGTGTGCGGTACTTGCATCTCTTAAGCAGCATCTCCTCTGTTTCGTCCCCGGAGGAGGCAAGCCTTCTAGCAGCAAAAACATAACCGCGGCTTAGCCCCATCAGGAGCATCAGCCTGTCTCTCCTGCGCGCACCTCCTTCTCTGACCACGAACAATTCACTTCTCCTCCAGATCTCTCACTCACAACTCCTCCCCTTACTTCCAAACTACTAATCACAACACACTTACAGGACAGGGAGAGAAACAAACTTAGTTAAAGACAAACAGACTTACAGATGATGGAGGGACCCTACTCTGGGTCGGTGTTAGTGTATCTTGACGCCACTAGAAGCTAGGGGTTTGACAGGAGGAACGCCCCTCTCACACCCCTTGCTCCCGAATGGCTTAAGAGTTGAAAGTCCTACTATCCTGGATTTGTGACAGAAGCCATCGGCACTCAGCGAAATAGGCTACGTACAGTTTCCCCCCTCTGCTCCCCACTGGCGATGCTCACTTCCCCCGGCTGGGCTGCGGCCTACAGCGCTGCACTGAAAGGCTCATGTCCCCCTGTATCACCTCCGCGGTCGGCTGATCGCACTGCTCACCTCACCACTGCCTGCTCTGCAGCCTCGGGCAGTGCACTTCAAGCCGTTCCTCAGCTCCCCCCTCTCTCCACTTGTCCGCACTGCGCCAGTCTCTTGCGGTGGCTCAGTGCCTCCGCTCCCCAGTCCTGTGCAGTGTGCCTCTCTGTCACCCGCTGCACTGCACGCTCGCCGCTCTGCCGCTGGGTTCCGGACTCTGAGCTGTGGCCGGCTGCAGTCTCCCCTCTGCTCCGCTGCAGGCTCCGCTGTTCCTATGTCAGCGGTGCTGCTCCCCAACGCCGCTGAGCCTCCCCGCTCCTCCGGCCCTGCAGTGGGAGGCCTCAGAGAAGGCCTCTGCTGCACCACAAGCAGCACCCAACAGAGCCGCGCGGTACCAGAGAGCAACGAGTCAGACGCCTGGTGAGTAACACTGCTTCGGGGGGGCACAGCACAACACGGTCACTAACAGCCAATGCGGAGGTAGGGTTGTGACAGGGCCATCCCTCTATGTAAGCCCTATCACACCCCTACCTTCCGGTGGTGTCAAGATACACTAATACCCTCTGTGTCACTATTTATCCACTCTCGGCCAATCATGCATCTATATGGGGGAGTCTGGAGCAATAGCTGTTGTCTTAACAAGCATTTGCTCAACAGATATCCACAATTTATAAGTAGCAGCTTTAAACTGGCTTACCAATAGGTGATGTCAACACTTAAAGTGCCTAGGGCAGATCAAACTGTAAAATCAACCATGCCGTCACTCAGCAAAGTTTTAAGAGTATGGAGCAGGCACCAGGACACAGGTCGATACACGAGGAGAGCTATACACGGCTGTAGAAGGACATCAACCCAACATCAGGACCAGAGGAACAGGAGGAGCTCTGCCAGAGCTCTACAAAATGACCTCCAGACTCCATTTGGACAGCATGAGGGTCCAACGTCCTGTAGTGGGACCTGCATTCACAGCCCAGCACCATGCAGCTCAATTGGCATCACCAGAGAACCCGAGCATTGGCAGGTCTTCCATCTGTGTTCTCAGATGAGACCAGGTTCACACTGAGCATATGTGACAGACCTGAAAAAGTTTGGAGACGCTGTTGTGAATGCTATGCTGCCTGCAACACCAGTGTTCCCTTACTTTTTTTGAGCCGTGTAGAATGTCTTAAAAAGCGGTGAGAAGTTTCATGTTACTGATACCCACCTGTATGAAATACACAAATATGGAGTGAAATGGAGTTTGCTTAGATGCTTACTAAAAATGGCAGAATTTACATGTTTTTACCCAAATTTCCTGCACAAATTTCCATATTGAATGCTGTGCGTATTTACAGGAGTTTTCCTGCCATTGAAAGTAATAGTATATTTCTAGCATATGCTGTTAATTCCTGATCGGTGGGGGACAGAGAGATGGGATGCCAAGCGATCTTTAAAAGGCATTTCCTGATGTTAATTTTTTTTTAAAAAACAGATCCAAATATGTTAAAATAATGAAAGTAGCAGTACTTATCCATCCTCACCCCCAGCAATCCAGTGCTACAGCTCCCCATGGTCCTCCTAGTGTTGGGACTCGAACCTAGGACCTCCTGTGCTCTGGACAGGGTCTCTCCCCAGCAAGATATCTAGCTTGCTGGACAAGCTCCTCTGCTGAACGTAGCCTTGTTTCATGCACCTGTGAAATCCAGTTCCAGTCTCCCTGTCTTGGCCCCACCCTGCTTCTAATCGGCCCCACTGTAAAAGCCTGATCCTGCCACTGCACCAGCGTGCAATTATTGTTCTCCAAGTCTTAAACAATTTCCATTCCTGCCTGCTCCTCTGCGATTCTACTTAGACCTCTGTTACCAACTCTTGGCTTCCCTTTTGACTACGTTATCTGCCTCATTCATCTGTACTACAAACCGAGAACTCCCGTTGCTGACCTCTGGTTTCCCTTCTGACTACACTACCCGCCTCATCCATCTGTACTGCAAATGGAAACCTCCATTAGAGACTCCTATCTTCCTTTTTTATCTATGCTACCTGCCTCAACCATCTGTACAGCAAACTGAGACCTCCCATTGCTGACTCCTGGCTCTTCCCTGACTACTCTTCAGAACTGCGGCTATTACACCTGAGGCTCCAACTAGTGCCTGAAATCCCTTCACCTAGTCATTATTTTGGAATGGTTACCACCTGACCATTGCAGCCAATTAGAGTCCACAGCAGTAAGGTGCCATTCTCCTGGCATCATGGCTTGCAGTATCTGAGCGGTGATGCCAGGAGAACGGCACCTGAGGCTCACTACAGCCTCTGATTGACTGCAGCAATCAGATGGTAGCCATTCGAAAACAAATACTGGGAGGATCGCAGGTTTGCAGTGCTGGATTTCCAGCGATGAGGATGGGTAAGTACTTTCATTTTTTAACAGTTTTGGATCTATTTTTAAATGGCCACTCCAGCGAAAAACCATTTTCCATCCCTGTTCCCCTTACCTAATTGCCTGTCACACTCTGGAGGTCTCCTCTGTGTATTCCAGCCACTACCCTGCAATGCAGCCCCCTGTCTAGCACCATCATGAGCTGATGAATACAGGGGAAACTGTTTAATTATAATCAGCTTCACCTAAATAAGCTACAAACCATAATTATACAGTCAGTAGAATGAGTTGTGACCTCCTCTATTATAACTGTGTGGCAGGAGCTGTGCAATAATAATCAGTAACTGTGATAGGAGTGTCTGTATTCCACCTCTTAAACGTCCGTGTAGTAGATCCATGTAATAGCATCACACTGACCAAGAAATTGACTAAAAATGCTTCCCTAACCCACAAGTAGATCTGAGGGAGTCAGAACTGCGATCACATGACCACCTGAGGAAAAAGAGGCCAGGAGTTTCAGACAGAAATAAGTAACTCACCAAGGTAACATCAGCCCAATTATATAAACTGTGGGGGATAGCTATATAATCACAGAATTTACAAAATAAATGGAATGGCCCTTTAAAAAATTGTCTAACACCTGGACAATCCCTTTAAAATGAGAAAACCGCTTTGCTAGATAAGGCAACCTGTCATGTCATATGAGCACCATAAAAGAAAGTTATGGGCTTATGCACAGTGTGTGCACACAGAATAAAGAGAAGGGGTCTACTTAATGGAGTGGCAGAGAGCCAGAGAATAGGTAGGCAGATGAGTATAAAAAGCTTCCCCCCTGGGGCTCCTTTACATGAGCGTATTGTACATCAGTATTTTATGAGCCCAAACCAGGAGTGGAGAGAATGTAGAATAGAAAGATTTGAAGTTTTTGCTAATTTTAGACCCACTCCTGGTTTTGGTTCACAAAATACTGACGTAAAATACACCCATGTGAAGGAGCCCCTGCCACTGAGTCTAGGAATGTGCCCATAACCTTAGTTTAGGCTGCTTATAGGACCTAACACGTTCCTTTTAAGTGCTATAGGCCTTTCATAGTTAAGCCCCTTTCTTCTTTTGTAATATGTGAAAGTCCCAGAATTTGAATACCCACCAAATATTATGACATATCCTAGCCATTGCATTATTAGATGGGAATAGGCCTGTAAAAGCTTGAGTCTTCCCAGGTTATAGCGACCTGAATCATTCAATAATTACTTTGACTAATCTAGCTCCATTCACTCCTTTCCGGGCCCCCTATGCCCACCAGATTATTGGCATCTAGTTAGACTTTATAGTGGGAAAAGCAAGATACTGTACATTGCACATTGTAAGTTCTCCTAAGAAGCTGTGTGATCATCATATATCATGAGTCTCTCAATAGGTTACCAGTAAGTACTGAAAAATGTCCCAGAAATTTTTGCAATGACAAATTAGGAAAAAAAATGAATTAATATAAGGAAAAATAAATGAAATATGCAAATAGGAAGAATAGAATGTTGTCCGTTTTCTCAATTAAGTTTGTTTTCTATCCCTATTCAATGACTGAGCCCTTACAGTGCAATTCTAAAGTAGCTGAATTCACAGTAATGAATGCACTGGAGACCATTCACATGAATGAAATACCCCACAGTTTAAGGCAGCTCCGGCCACAGATTTTTTAATTAGACCAGATCCTCAGTGTAAGGATTTAATCACCAAAATTTCATATTAAGACACTGGGGGGGTTGAAGACATCTATTGAGCTGCTCAACAGATGTGGTTACATAAGCCGCTCATTGTGCAGCTTATCTGTCTGGATCCGTCGTGGTTGGAATGAGAAATTTTAACAGGAAAATTTAAGACAATATATCTAGTACTGAACTGCTATGTCTATTAGGAAAGCAATACAAATGTTAATATTTTAAATAGTCCTTAAAGGGGATGTCCATTTGTAAGTTATTGATGGTCTATCTTCAGTATAGGTCATCAATAGTAGATTGGTGGAGAATCTGACTGGGCAGATTCCCGGTCATTGTTACAAGGCTTGTATAAAAAGTCTGACTTTGGCTTGAAGGAATGCTGCCTTTCAATAGGTGGCACTGTAGAGGATTTATTCCATCTCCCTTATTTGCATATTACCCAGAGGAGCGTGCATGGCCATTTGAGTCTCCTCACTTAGTTTATAGTATATGGTTGCTCTCCCTAAGGAGTAAAGATAGCGTTTTTTGACCCCTAAGGCTGTATTTACACAGGAGAATGTGATATCAGTCCGAGAAACTTAGGCCAATATCACACTTGTAAACATGCGTCTTTTTATGATTGAGATGCGTTTAAGAAAAATGCATCAGATCGCGATTTGGCCTAAATAATAATTAAAGTTCCAACCCACAGAAGACAGCCCCATGAAGGTCACATGAGCACGGGATCAACATTTTTTGCTGGTTTTTGGAGCATAGAGAGTTCTGGGAGCTTGTACTGATTTTTTCAGCGCTAGATCATGGATTCACTTCCGTGTTAGTGATCTAGCTGATCTCCAATTCCTTTGGAGAGCATTCCAGGATGTTGGAGGAGGAACCCCAACAGAGGAGGATGTATCCCAGCATTCTCCAAAGGGACTTTCATACGCAGATCTTTGCCAACATCCAGAGAAGTGGATGAGGGTTTTGAACTGACAAAACACATTTTGTGGCCATTTCCTCGCCGCAGACTTGAAACCAGAAGGAGAGTTTTTAACTACAGACTTCTGAATTCTTGTCAGCAAGTGACAGGTTTTCAAAGATGCTCTTCACCTGGATCTACAACATCTGCATGATTCATAACGGTGGTTTGGACTCCATGGATGAACCACAGATGACTGTCTTTTCAGCACCAGATGACTTTTCCCCACCACAAAGACTGCCCACATCTAGTTAGAGAGTGCGGGATCCATGCCTTGGTAGCTGGACTCTATCCTTGAAGGTCCATGGAGGTACGGCTTCCAAAACCTGCCTTTTTTTTGTTTTGGCTGCAGATTAGTTAGTGAAGGGGGAGGGGTGGGAATATAATTAGACATTCACAAGATACTTGGGACTCAAATAGTAGAAAGTATAGCAGCAATGCAAGATGCAAAATCTTCAAATAGAAAAAACTCTATACCTCCATAAAAAAAACATAAGTAGCAGCGACGTTTCGACCAACAGCTTATGTTTTATGGAGGAATAAAGTTTTTTCTATTTGAAGATTTTGCATCTTGCATTGCTGCTATACTTTCTACTATTTGGAAACTTTTGTGGGCTGTGGTCCAAACCTGTATGTATAGCGTGCATATGGTATTTATACCAATCTAATATATGTGTGGATTGACCCATTGTTTTTGCTGCTGACCTCTTTTCACATACTTTGAAGATACTTGGGACCCTTGACGTGGGTTGCAGGCTTAAATGTTTTTGCTAAAATCATCCTTTTTTTTACTGTCTTTATTTTTATAAATTGTGTTATGACCAAAACGTTTTATTTAACTTAGCTTTTGGCAAAAATATAACCAACATCTCATTACTTTTTTTTTTTAATAAAGATTATTTAAAAATGTTTGTGTCCGATTCTTTTGATAAACACAACGTATCCAAACAACCATGAATAAGCTGTATAACAACTGTTCAACATGCCTTTTTTAGTGCCCTGTATGCAAAAATTAGAAGAGGATCAGTAATTAGATGCTTGCTGCCGCTGTAGTCCATCACCAGGACTACAGCTGGGTTGCAGCTATAGTAATCGGCATCAGGAAACAGATTATTCCTTTTATTTTTTTTCACTGTAGGCTCTAAATTTTTTTAAGGGGTTTGACCACCCTAACAGTCAGGGTCGTAACTATAGGGGATGGAGGGCATGTGGTACCACCCGGGCCCAGAAGCCATAGGGGGCCCGTCAGGCCTCTCTTCTCCATATACGGAGCCCAGTACTATGAACAAAGCATTATAGTTGGGGGCCCTGTTACAGGTTTTGCATTGGGGCCCAGGAGCTTCAAGTTACGCCTCTGATTACAGTTATCCCCTAGCCCCAGGAAAAAGAAAAACCTGCTGATTTCTTCACCACCTCCTCCCACGCTGCATCATGAAATGCTTGGCAGTGGTATTCATCAGTTCCTGTGTCCCAGGGAACTGTCTGCTCATGAACTACAGTGATTATTGTATATACTTGAGTATAAGCCTAGTTTTTCAGCACATTTTTTTGTGCTGAAAAAGCCCCCCTCGGCTTATACTCGAGTCAGGGAAGGCTTAAAAAAAAAACCCTCCATACTCACCTCCCAGCCAGCGTCTGTGTCTCCGGCGGCGGTCCGGCAGGCTGCTTGAATTCTCTCCGCTGTCATGCCCCGCCGTTCTCTTTGCTCGGCTCTGACATCCCCTGCCGTCAGTGCTGTGTAAGTAAGAGCTGTGATTGGATCATGCTCAATCATTCACAGCCAATCAAACTGCTTTAGAATTCTCCCCGCTGTCATCTCCCTGCTTAGCTTTCAAATCCCCTGCCGTCAGTGCTGTGTAAATAAATGCGGTGATTGGATCGAGTGCCAGCTGTGATTGGCTGGCGCTCAATCCAATCACAGCGCTTACTTACACAACACTGACGGAGCCAAGCATAGAGGACGGCGGGGGATGACAGCGGGGAGAATTTAAGCACAGACACAGACGCGGGCTGGGAGGTGAGTATGGAGGGTTTTTTTTTACCCAGTATATACTCAAGTATGTCTCAGCTTATACTCAATAAGCTTTCCCAGTTTTTTGTGGTGAAACTTATTGACTCGTCTTATACTCGGGTCTGCTAATACTCGAGTATTTACGGTAATTGTTCCTTATCCACAATTGAGCCAAAAAAGGGGACACAGTTCCCACAACTTCTTTCACAATGCTGTCTGCTCTCGGGCTCAACTGCACTTTCTAGAATCTGTTTCTTCATAAAATTACCATGGTAAAAAAAAAATATATATCTCATCACATAGAAATCAAATGAAACTGTGATGCGATTTTCTAGAAACCACCATTGAAAATAATGGGTGAGATTTTTTGTTGAATGGCAGAAAGCTATGACATGCTGCAATTTTTCCATCTCGTAGTATCGCGGCAAGAGAACAATTGTCCAATAAATACATCCATTGGAAATAATGGGTTCTATTTTTGTGCAAGTTTTGTCTCGCAATGTTCAAAACTCACATGCTAAATACAGACTAAGGGCTCATTTACACGGATCTAGTTGTATTCCGGCCCTCCTTACGATACTTTTGTGTCCGTAAGGGTGGATTCAGATGAACGTGGTTTGTCCCCTTATGGGGCTGTGATAATCGTGGCCCCATAACAGGACAAAACTAAACCACTGATTTCAAAAGGTTTTGTTTTCACTAGCTATTTTCTCGGCTGTTAATTGTATGGACGAGTAAAGATAATACCTGCCCTATTTTCCCCATATGTAGTGTATACATCGTGTCGGGATGATCGGGCAGCACCTATCTTCTCCCCCTTTTCTTTTCAAACTCCTGCGCTCCATAGTGGCACGTAAATGCGCACGCAATAAGTAGATGTGTGAACGACTGCGTAATTCCATTTTAAAAAGAACAAATCTGGAACTCATTCAATGAATTAGCCATTTCAATCAGTGTGTTTGTATCTTATGGCACAAAAATTCCAATAAAATACACCGACACAAGCATAAAAAGCCTGCTCCATAGTGCATAAAAGTTGTGCTAAGGCGTGCGCAATTGTGCTGATGCTTGTGTGAAGTCAGCTTAATAGTCTGAGTTGGAAAGCTTGCTGCATGTCCTATTTTGGGGCAATTGTTGTTCAAGTTGCATACGAGAGCAATCTGTTTATAAAGCATTTTATTATGGAAACCGCGTGTGATTTATTCACTCGCACGAGAAACGCACGTGAACAACTGATGTAAAGCTGATGCAAATCACTTATTTTTAGTGCAAAAACACATCACACACACCCGAAATCCTGTGAATTTGCATTTAAAACCATCAGTTTTTCACTAACACCCATCGCATTTGCCTGTGTGAGTAGAACCTTACAAAAATGATATTAAAAGTAGAAAAAAAAAATTCCCACATTCAGAATAAAAAAAAAAAATACAACAAAACCCCACCAAATTTCCACGGCCGCATAATGGGACAAAAACACAGCCATGTGTTTAAGCCTTTAGGAGAAATGTTTGCTTCCATCTAAGCCTGTAGCATGGATTTGAATACATGAAAGAACTTATAGCCATTGCTGTGACATCATCATGGAACACTTGACCTGGTATCATCATCTAATGCCATAAGTGGCATAACATCGGAGGAGGAACGCCTAGGGAGCTTAACACCAGCTCTGGGGCCATGTGCAAGACCATCACTGGAAGCCAAGAACCCATCTAACATCTTTCCAATCTCACCTGGACTTATTATGTCAACAGCATAAAGGTAAAAGCGTTGGATGACGAAACATCAAGGCATTTGTATGGTTGTCCTAAAACCTACAGTATTCTTACAGTGTATATATAGACATAGTACGATGAGTTGGTCATGTGGCTCGTTGGGTTTGCTATAGTGACCTTAGTTTGGTTAGTCTGGTTTCACACATAGGGGAAGATTTACTGAGGGCGGTTTCGGACGGCCATATGCACATCTATGCTCACCGGCACGGAGTGTAGTTACGCATGATTAGGCTTTTTTTCTCCCTTCTCGGGTTTTTCAAACTCTGGATGATAGCGCAGTTTAAAAAAAAAAACAAAACATGGAAAGATAGGTCCTGCCTTATCTTTTTTCGCATGTAGTTAATACTAAGGGCGCCTACCCACTGGCGTTGCCGATTTTCGTGCGTGAAAAACGCAGTGTTTTTCACGCGTTTTCCGCGCCTTTTTCGTTAATTTCCATTGACAATCATGGGTGGATTAAGAGAAAAATAAGGAGACATATGCAACTGACAGTTCCTATGTGAAAAGTTGCAACGAAACGAAAAAAAAAACCCAAATGGACAAGAACACATTCTATGCTAATTGCTCTTCAGAAAAAACGCAAAACGCAATTTAGCATCGCAGGAAAAAAAATCGCCAGTGGGTAGGCACCCTAAGTGTGGAAAGATAGGTCAAGTTCTATCTTTTCTCACCGGTACTATTAACGGGCAAGAAATCCCGCTAGTGAAAATGAAACCATTGAAATAAGGGGTTTTGTTTCATCCCACTATGCGACCGTGACTTGTTTGCTGAAGGGTGGTCCTAAGGGGACAATTTTTTAACCCATCCTCTATTATCTTGTACCACTAACCACCACAGAAATGACATGTACCCTAATGGGTGACGTAAGGATCATAGCTGCCAGCTAAACAACTTTTAGCCAACAGTTGTGATAGGCCTCAGTGCCGTCTTAATAGCATTATGGCCCCCCAGGCAAGGCCGTGTACTGGGGCCCCTACACCAACTACTCACAGGAATAAAAAATGTAAATTGTTGATAAAATTAAACATATATTTACTTTACTGGCACTTCCAACAAATTCGGTGTTGAAACATAAAAACATACTGTGCAGCAACAACTAATCACCATGATTACAGCCGGTTTCACACAGGTATCAACAATCGCATGATTTTCTCGCAATGTGACAGCGCTACAAATTGCATGTATGTGAAGCCCATGCTTTCCAATGGGTTCCTTCATATGAGCCATGTTTTGTCACCTGCTACATTACAAGAAAAAAAATTACAAGTTGCTAAATGTTGCTGCGATTTGCAAGGTTTTGTAGCCCATGTTTCCCTATGGAGCCTTCCTATGTGTCGCACAAAAATGTGGTTTTCATGCGATGCAATGTAACTTTTACAGTAGGAAAATATACCTGGAATCATATATTATATGGGGATGCAGCAGGTATGGGACGACGTCAAGAAAGGAGGATCAGCGAATCAGTAACTGGCAACCTAAACCGAGAACTGGAAGTCTAAGGGTGGATTTAGATGAGTGTGTTTATGTGTGTACAATTGTGCTCACAAAAACGCGAACCTATTAGAACTATTGGTTCCCTATGGTGTGTTCACATGTCAGTGTTTAACAGGTGTGCAAATGTACTACCTGCAAATAATAGGACATGCGTGCACCACAGGTCTGTGGTGCGCGTCAATATTCCCCTGCGGGGAGTCCCCTTGTCACTGAACACTGTGACAGCACTGTCACAGGGATCAGTGCCGAGGGGACTCCCTGCGGGCAGCAAAGAATTCCATGCCACAGCTGTGACAGCTGTGGCAGAGGATTGCAATGTTCTCCCATTGCTTTCAATGGGACCGGCGCTTCTGCAGTGCAACTGAAAGCAATAGGTTGCCAGCAAACCCTGCAGGGATTTTCAGGGAAGGGCTTTAAATATAAGTCCTTCCCTGAAAATCATCCCTAGAATGTGTTAAAAAATATTATATACATATATATATATATATATATATATATATATATATATATATATATATATGTGTGTATGTATGTATATATAAACTCACCTCTCCTCAGCTGCCGGGGCTCAGGTGCGTCCAGCCTGTATTCTCCCTGCACTGCTCTGAATCTGTTTCAGAAGGCAAGGATTTAAAATCCCTGTCTGATGAAAGGGCTGTATCTGATTGGCTGAACGCTTAGCCAATCACAGGCAGCACTCAGCCATTCATTGAATGACAGCTGAGCTTTGCCTGTGATTGGTCACAACACTCAGCCAATCACAGGCAGCGCTTGGCCATTCATTAATTTCAGAGGAAGTGGAATTCTTCAGCCTTGCGGGAAGTCCCCTTGTCACTGAACACTGTGACAGTGCTGTCACAGTGTTTACTGAGAATGGGACTCTCAGCGGAGATGAAGAAATCCCCTGCCACAGCTTTCACAGCTGTGGCAGGGGATTCTTTACTCCCTGTGGGGAATATTTACACAGCAGTGGCGGAGAGGTATATATATATATATATATATATATAATTTTTTTCTTCAATTTTTTTTTTAACACAAACCATGGCTAAGTTTCAGGGAAGGGCTTATATTTCAAGCCCTTCCCTAAAAAAAAAAATCACTGTAAGGATGCCGGCATCCTATGGCTTTCAATGCAGCCGCCGGCAGCAGCCACGGCCCCATTGAAAGCGATGCTGCACAAACCTGCATGTATGCGTGTTTGTGTGTGTATGTGGGTGCACAGTTTTGTGTGCACCAATGTATGCAGGGGCGTAACTATAGAGGATGCAGGGGATGCGGTTGCACCCGGGCCCAGGAGACTTAGGGGGCCCATAAGGCCTCTCTTTTCCATAGGGAGCCCAGTACTATGAGTAAAGCATTATAGTTGGGGGCCCAGTTACAGGTTTTGCATTTGGGGCCCCGGAGCTTCAAGTTACGCCTCTGAATGTACGCATACACACACGCTCGTGTGAATGCACTCTTAGTCTCTAGGGTTCATCTTTCTCTTGTACTGTAGATGTCTCTTTGTCCATAGTGCCAGACTACTTTACACTAGAACGTAACGAGAAGATGTACGGCGCTTCACAAGATGATCCACACATCCATTCACCGGGAAATCTCTCTTTTTGGATAATTTACAATAGGAATTATGGGTAATTTACAAAAAGGAATTATGGGTAATTTTTTTTTTTTTTAATCAATGAGTTTTATTGGTATTTTCGATACATAAAACATATACGAGCATAAGATATATCGAGTATTCCTCATTGATTTTGAACAGCGCATGTTACAACTTTTTATGGGGGGGGGGATGAGGGAAGAATGAGGATAGGAGGATAGGAGGGGTGGGGAAGATAGGGGAGGTCAGAGGAGATCAGTGAACTTAACTTTAAGGTACCTGTAGCACGTTAATCTTGGTCTATCAAACTGCAGTCATAAAGTTATATAGGATCGTCTTGGTGAATTTCATGTGGATTTGTGATGTTGGAGGGCCACATGAAGAGGACGGAGACACTGTTCCACGCAGGAGCAATTTCCGATGCCAACCCTTGAATGCCTAGTGCGGTGGGTATGGAGGAAGGGCAGCGATGGAGGGGGGAGAGGGGGAGCAATCAGGAAGGGGTAGGAGAGAGAGGAGCCTGTTGGTGGTTAGTCAAAGCCTGTTGGCATTTTCATTGCCTGGATCCACATTGCCCAGTCTTTTCGGAACTGAGCCAAAGTTTCCTTTTGGTGAGCGATTAGTTTTTCGTGGACACAATTTAGGGTAACAATGTCCTTCATCTCCTCTATGGAGGGGGTATATTTAGATCTCCAATTTCTTGCTATGAGTATTCGCGAGGTGTGGAGTATGTGAGACACTATTACTCTGTGACTTCTAGGTATATTTCCTATGCCTAATAGGAGCAATGCCAGTTCGGGTTCGAGTTTCCACGAAGTAGATAATAGATTGGATATGAATTGTGAGACCTCACCCCAGTAGTGGCGCATATGGGGGCATGACCAGAATATGTGAAGTAATGATCCATTTCCTCCGCATCCTCTCCAGCAGAGGGGGGATATCTCCCTTCTCATCTGCGACAGCCTTAATGGAGAGCAATACCATCTAGTTAGAAGTTTTTGGTACTGTTCCCAGTGAAAGGCACAGGAGGAGGATCTGTGAGCCCATTTCAAGGCCTCACACCACATCTCCTGTGAAAATTTTCTGTTCTGGTCTTTTTTCCAGTTTAGGAAATTAACAGTTTTTCTTGGAGGATTGGATGCCAGATAGGCAAGTGTAGATGGGTTTGGAAAGTTTTTTCTGTGATGTTATGTTTGCGTTTAATAAGTCATTTAAAGGGTTCGGTAGTGTTGAATAGGTAAGCTTGTGGGCTTTTAGGAAATTGCATATACATAGGTGAGTGTAGTGCTCTGAAGGTGGGACTGCGTATTTTTCTTGCAGCTGAGGAAGTGTTCCCTTGGTACAGGTCTGAGAGCAAACTGTTCCCTTGGTACAGGTCTGAGACATTCATGGTATCTCTGTGTGGCCAGTTATTTAAAGAGAGGTCAGGGATTAAAAACTTTAGAGTGAGAAGGGGTAGTGGAATTTTTGTTGATATGTTTAGCTCCAGGTTTGATCCCGGGGATAGTGCGTTCCATCCTTGTGTGGCTTTCACTGAAGGAAGGAGTTGCAAAGCTTCTTGGGGACGTATTGAATTTGCTAGGAGATATGCTTTCCAGCTAGTTATGCCTGTTAGGGTTGATTCAATGGAGGCCCACGTTTTGTCAGCCTCCGAGTTACACCAATGTCTGCCTTGGTTAATCAGAAAAGCATTATGATAGTTTCGCTTTATTGGGAAGACCCATGCCTCCGAATTTCAAAGGTCTATTTAAAATAAAGAATGCCACTCTAGGTCTTGCTCCCCTCCATATAAACCGGTTCATTTGTTGGTGAAATGATAGGAATATAGAGTTTGGAATGGGCACAGCGATGGTTCTCAAAAGGTACAAAATGTGAGGAAGAATAAGCATTTTGTACAGTATCACTCTGCCCATCCAGCTAGGCTCAAATTTTGCCAGGCGGTCCAATTCTTTTTGTAATAGCGTTTTCAACGGGGGGAAGTTTGTTGATGGGAGGTCATCAACTGAAGGGGTTAGAAGTATGCCCAAGTAGGGAAGGGAGGACGGGCACCATTGGAGTGAGAATGTAGTTCTCAGGGATTTTTCATCTGCTTTTGATGAATTAATGCCCATCATTTGTGATTTAGTAGAGTTTACTTTATAGTAGGAGATGGCTCCGAATTGTGGCAAGGTAGACACCACCTGGGGAAGTGAAGCTTTTGGGTTTGTTAGAGTTAAAATTACGTCGTCGGCAAATAGGTTAATTTTATGTGTGCATGTTCCTATGGGAATGCCCTCAATATCTGGGTTGGACCTTATTGCTTCCGCCAATGGTTCCATCATCAATGAGAATACGAGTGGGGATAATGGACATCCTTGGCGTGTGCCATTAGTGATTTGGAAGGGTTTGGACAGGACTCCGTTTGTTAGTACAGAGGCTCATGGAACAGTGTAGAGGGCAGTCACAGCCGAGAGGATCGACCCGGAAAAACCGAATCTTTTCAGTATACGGCGCATGTACCCCAGTGCACCCTGTCAAATGCCTTCTCTGCGTCCAAAGCAAGGAGCAAAGACGGCATTCGCATTGTGCCAGCTTTGGCTATGAGGTTTATCAGGTGTCTTGTTCCGTCCGGAGCTTGTCATCCTCTCGTGAAGCCCACCTGGTCATTTTTAATAAGTTGGGGCAGGATGGGAAATAGTCGGTTGGCTATTATTTTTGCATATAATTTGATGTACAAGTTAAGGAGTGAGATAGATCGTAAGTTGCCTGTAGTCTCAGGGGACTTGCCCTCCTTGGGAATGGTGACTATGGTTGCTTTTAAGTTTTCCGGGGGAACCTTGCCTGTTGACATTATGTAATTAAAAAAGTCGCATATATGTGGGAGCAAAGCTGGTTTGAATAATTTAAGATATTCATTCGAAAATCCGTCTGGGCCTGGGGATTTGCCTGGCTTTAATGAGCGGATAGTCTGTTCTACTTCTTGCAGTGTCATAGGTAGGCACAGCTCTTGTATT
The DNA here is from genome assembly GCF_035609145.1 of Eleutherodactylus coqui. Lineage (NCBI taxonomy): Eukaryota > Metazoa > Chordata > Amphibia > Anura > Eleutherodactylidae > Eleutherodactylus > Eleutherodactylus coqui. The sequence goes on along the minus strand of NC_089845.1, from coordinate 125,569,243 downwards.
TGTTTTTGTGTAAGAGATGGGATGGATAGTGGGGAGAAAAATGCATTGATTAGCTCCTCATTAGGTTGAGGGGTATTTTTGTCGTGACTAAGGTTGTAGAGTGAGTTATAGTAATTACTGAATTCGTCAGCAATTTCTTGTGGGCTGTACAACTTGTTGTTTGTTGTCTGAGAGATTAAGTAGGAGATTCTCGAGTTTGCTTTATTTGCTTTATTGGCCATTAATTTGCTCACTTTGTCATGCGAGTGATAGTGTTGCAATTTAAGTCTTTTTATGTGGTTCTCGTGGTCTATTGCAAGGTGCGCTTGTAGTTCCGTTCTTGCTTTTTTTAAGGTAAGTAAGTTTCCCAGGGATGGGTCTGCCTTGTGGATCGCAACCAGGGAGGAAACTTTTGTTAGTTGGTCTGATGTGATTGAGTCGCGTTGCTTATTGTATTGTGCCGTCTGTTGGATGAAAAGACCTCTTGCATAAGCCTTATGTGTATTCCATAGCGTGGAAGGGCTGATGGAGGAGTGGGAGTTGAGAGCAAAGAATTCAGTCAGCATTTTTTCCGTGGTAGTAGTGTTGTTTTTAAGGGATATGACTAGAGATGAGCGAGCACCAAAATGCTCGAGTGCTCATTACTCGAGTCGAACTTCCCGCAATGCTCGAGGGTTCATTTCGAGTAACGAACCCTATTAAAGTCAATGGGTGACTCGAGCATTTTTGTATATCGCCGATGCTCGCTAAGGTTTTCATTTGTGAAAATCTGGGAAATTCACGAAAGTGATGGGAACGACACAGAAACGGATAGGGCAGGCGAGGGGCTATATGTTGGGCTGCATCTCAAGTTCCCAGGTCCCACTAATAATTTTTTTTTATTTTTACACATTTTAGGATAATTTTCAGGTAAGGGCTTATATTTTTAAGCCCTTCCCGAAAATTCATCCCGTGCTCACCGGCAGTCCATTGCTTTCAATGGAGCCGGCCGTATTGCTGGCTCCATTGAATTCAATGAGCTAACATCGTTCTTCTCTGCCACAGCTGTTACAGCTGTGGCAGAGGAGAACGATCTTTATGCTGACAGTGCGGGGGGGGGGGGGGGGGTCTCACTCCCGCGCTCGCCGGCAGCCCATTGATTTCAATGGAGCCGGCTGTATTGCCGGCTCCATTGAATTCAATGGGTTAACATCGTTCTTCTCTGCCACAGCTGTTACAGCTATGGCAGAGGAGAATGATCTTTATGCTGACATATTTTTATTTTTTTTATTTTTACACATTTTAGGGTGATTTTCAGGTAAGGGCTTATATTTTTAAGCCCTTCCCGAAAATTCATCCTGAAATCGCCGGCAGCCCATTGCTTTCAATGAGCTTGAGAAAGGCGTTTAATACGCCGAAACGCGTCGCAAGGATTTCCCAAGTATTTTGTTATTTTATGAGGTTGTGACCTCTTTATACTGTTTAAATAAACTTCTTTGTCTCTAACCTGAGGCTGGCTTCTGAGACACCTATTATTGGCTCTTTATACGATAAGCAGCGCAGGTCTATAGTTTTTTCTTTTTTCTCTGTTGTTACAGAAGGACAATTCTTGAAGAGCACATGCCGCATTCTTTAAGATATCGAACTGTTTTCTATAGTTATAACATTATACTATAGTTATTACTGGACTTGATGCCATCTTAGCTCATGAGATATTATAAACTATCATATATTTGCATTTCACTTCTTCTAGATACAAAGGAACACAGTAATAACCTACTACCTAAGATGACTCACCTCCAAAAATCACTTGAGGAAGGATCAGACATGGCAATGAGTTTGTCCAGTGAAGAACCTCCCTCTGCATCCAATACTCCTTACAATATCTGTAACAATGAGCCTGTAGGTGACGGTAAAGAGGACAGCAAACTAAAGAAGCCCATGAAATTTTACCAGTTGTCGAACCCTGAAGATGGTCTCTTCAGCGACGTTGGAGTTTTCGTATGTAATGCATGGTATCCTCTGTACGATAGTGAAGACTTTTCTATCGAACCAATTCCCATTGAAACTGAAATAGTTGTGTCGAAGGAGCCGCTCCCTATTAACACCAAGGCCCATGTGTGTAAGGAACCATTGCCAATCAACACCACAGCATATGTGTCCATTGAACCAATCCCAGCCAACACTGACATTCTACCATCCAAGATTATCCTACCAACATCTGATTGTAAATGTAAAACATCTTGAACTTTCACCACTGCCCAACAGAGTCTTCAGTTAGATTATCACTAAGCCAAATAGCGTGAGATGTGTTGGCACCAAGTACCTTCACCAAAAATCACCAGTTCTACTATACCAGACTTTCTCATGCTTTTCGACTCAGCCCTTCACAGTGACAGATGTAACTACTCACAAGAAGATATCATAGTACGAAGGCTTAAAACTTGGGCTTAATGATGATGTCATTACTGAAACATAATACTCTTAAGATAGAAAGTAATGCATATAATAATTTGTGGTGCATAATAAAACCATGTAACACAATACAAGTGTGACTTGTAATAATTATTTATTATCTACAGGACACTCGTAAAGGCGCATTTATCATTATGAATTTGGGTTACTCCCAGAGTATCATGTGATCTAAGCAGGCAAGGCAGAAAAAGAACTCATGCTTCAGAAGATAGATGAACACTTTGACCACAGAGGACCACGCATGCACAGAGCTGTAGGCAGTAAGAGGGACCGTTGCAAGTGTTTGCTACTGGACCATAGGTGCTGCTATATGTGTGATCTGTCTTCAATCCGAAAAATTTCTTGAGCACCGCAAACACACTCCAAGCATCCTTGGTCGAGCTTGACCCCAGTAATGATGAATAGCCTGAGCATGCATTCCAGAGATGCTCAATGCAATGATGAATACGCCTAAGAGTAAGAATATTTTGCTTCCTCTAGGTTGAATATTTTAAAGGGGTTGTCAGGCTCAAAACACAGGGTTGCTTTCTTCCAAAAATGATGCCACACTTGTTGATGAGTTGTATCTACTATTGCAGCTCACCTCCATTGAAATGAATGGGGCTGACAGCAATACCACATACAAACTGTGGACAGGTGTGGCGCTGTTGTTAAGAGAAAGCAGCCATGTTTAAGATCATCCTATTAAGTCAGTGTTTTTGTATTCTATAGTGGTTTTCCTAGTATTTTAATATAATACTCAGAAGTGCAATGTTAATGAATGGGCATTAATAACCTTTTTTGTTCCTTCATCATTGACACCTGTGGGTTGGGGGCAAGTTCCTACATTGTCCAATCTATGCTGACAGTACCATACTCTGCAGAGACAAGTCAGGAGAGCTGATAGATCATCTCTAAATGTTTCACATTGCTATACTTATTGGAACAGACTAGTGCAGCTTTCTGTATCCATAGAACCTCATACAGAGTTGAGTCACATTATTATGACCACCTGCTAATATCCAGAGTACTCACCGTGTGCCGCACGGACAGCAGCTAGATGGGCCAGGAATGACTCAGTAAGGTGCTGGTAGATTGTCTTAGGTATCTGGAGCCATGCTGACTGCTGTACATCTCACAGTTGGTGAGGGTGTGTAGGGGAGGATCCACAGAGCGACCACAACGATCGAGGTGGTTCTACAGATGCTCAGTTGGGTTCAAGTCTGGAGAGTCAGGGGACCGGAGAAGTACTTGGAAGTCTTCGCCATGCTGCTCCAACCAGTCGGACATTTCTAGCCAAGTGACATGTTGCATTCTCCTGCTGGGAGAACCCATCTGCCCCAAGGAAGACAAACAGCATGTATGGGTGTAGATGATGGATTCATAACCAAATCGGTTCAGAGTACCTTCTTCATATTTGAGCAGCCCAGAGAATGCCACAAAAAATTTCCCAGACCATAATGCTGCCGCCACCAGCTTGTGTTCTTCCAGCAATAGCTGCAGAGTATTTGTTCTATGATGTTTCTCACCTGACACACCAACGTCCATCCATTCGATAAAGCACAAAATGGGACTCATCGGAAAAGACAACTCTTTGCCAATCAGTGGTGGTCCAATTCTGATACTGCCGTGCATATTGAAGCCTTCCATCCATGTTCTTCAGAGCCCCATCGCAGTAGGGTTTTGTTCTTTTCAACAAACATCTGATAGCCCTATGGTTCATTTTCATGGTGCTCTGCTCTACCCTTGCCTTACAGTCGTCCCTCATGCACCTTCATAGCCAACATTCACCTCTACATCAATGGCACGTGGAGCTCGGCAGCTTCCACATTAGTTATTTCCAATGGTGCCTTTTGTCCACTCATGATACACTTTCACCACAGCAGCACACAAACAATTCACAGACTGTTCTGTTGGAGAGATAGCGCCACCCTTGGCCCCGAAAGCCAATAATCATCCCATTTTGCAACTCTGATAAATCTCCTCTTTTAACCCTGACAACAATAAGTCATATGTGAGCAGATACCTTATATACCCAGCAAGCCAGCCCACTACACGTTCTTCCTTCATGGCTACAGACTGCGAATTATCTAAAGTAGAAGATGGTCAGAATAATGGGGCAAGTGTGTAGTTGTAGTGTAAAGAAATGGTTAAGTTAAAAGAAAATGGTTGCAAATGTGCGTGTACACTTTAGGGGGTTTTTTTTGCTAGCTTGGAGGCCGATAATCACAATATCCTCCCGGACGTGATAGTTCTAGTGTTCTATCTTCAGAACCGCTTCCTAGCACTAATAAAAGTGAACTGTTGTTAAATCCACTCAGCGCTTTATGGCTCGCTCTAGTAAAAGCGTCAGGCAGCGAGAACAGATAGAGATAAATAGATGGACGCTTTATAAATGGTGCGCAAATTACTCATACAAACTCCAGGGGATAACCACAGAGAGGTCATCACCCCTGCAGTGAAAGCAGATGCCATCAGCCCCTACAGAAGTTTTCCAGGAATACACATTGATGACTTATACTTAACCCCTTCTGGCCCTAGGGCATATATGCACGTCCCGGGTCAAAAGCAGCTGCTGTGAAAGGGCATACAGATTCGTCCTATGGATGGCGCGGGTTGAGAAGCTGAGCCTGTGCCATCCACAACAGGAGCCAGTTGTGACTGACAGCTAGCCTCCTGCTGCAACAGTGGGGATCGGTGAGAACACTTATCCCTGCTGTTAACCCCTTACATGCTGCGATCAATATTGATTGCGACATGTAGGAAATTAACAGAGGGAAAGTGCTTCCCTTTGACACATGGACGTGATTTTAACATGATGTAGGCATGTAAAAAAAAAATCACGTCTAAAAGAACCAATGGTTTCCTATGGGTTCCTTCAGACAGACGATTTTTTGACCCGCCTAAAAAATTTGTGCGTCAAAAGATAGGACATAGGCTCGTTATTTCAACGCCAAAATTTCTATTGTGTCAAAAGATAGAACATGTCATATCTTTTGACGGACCAATGTAGGAGACTCTGATAGACTCCTATGGGAGTCAAGGGAAGGCGGACGGCAAAAGGGAGGGGGACTTCCTTCATCTCCACAGCGGGGGACTCCCTTCATCCCCAAGGGGATACCTTTCATCGTTCTGGTGGCCAAAGGATTTCACGGGTTCGGCATCAGTGCACTGCAAGACGCCGCAGCCAGCTGTGTAAACTCGCGGGGAACAGCCGCGACTTGGTAGCGGCTACTTTTCATTCAGCAGATTTAGTACTCTGAAAGCTGCAATTTTTATAGCGAGGCTATCGCAGCGCTAAAATGACATTCGTGTGAAAGAGGCCTTAGGGCTCCTGCAGACGAGCGTAGGTGTACGTCACTCACAATAGCAAGACGTAATAGCGCTGTGAAAGGGGGGCTCTCACTGGCTATGATTCCGGGCCCGTTCACATTGGTGTGGGATACACCTGCACCGTTAATAAACCCAGCGGGGCAGCCTAATTAGTCCCCTGTGTTATAGATTTACACCATGAAATTGTGTAGTTCAGTGTGTGATTTGTGCGGACAGGGTGAGCAAATGCGTACCCCCATATACGCCTCGGGTCCATAAATGTGCACAAAAATATAGCATGTTGTGTATTTTTCCGCACGTGCGAAGATTATGTGCAAAAACACAGAATGTGAGGGAACCCATTGAAATCAATGGGCTCTTTTCTCTGCAGCTTACGCAACTGATTTTGTGCACACAAAAACGCATGCAAAATCGCCCATCTGCAGTAGTCCTTAAAATGGTTTTCTCTGCAGTGCCGACATGCTTACACTCATAAAGATGAACAAAGGCTGGATTTCCCCACACCCAAGGTGCCGTGAGTGAAATAGCAATGGAAAATCCATGTGTCCCCACGCAATTCATTCTGTGTAGGTGTCAGATAGCTCAACACCACAATGGGAAGTCTTTGAGTTCCTTGGGCTCGCCTATGCTGTCGGTGCACAAAGATGGTATTACACAGGAAGAAATCAGAGTTTCACCCCGCCAAGGACCTCAGCCCACATTTCTACCCTAGTCAGTCAGTGTATTTATGCCAGACAGGTAAAACACCGCAATGGGAAATCTCTGTGCACCCACAGCGTAGGCGAGCCCAAGGAACTCAAACATGGTATTACACATGAGGAAATCAGAGTGCCCAAACATGGCAGAGTTTCACCCCGCCAAGGACCTCGGCCCACATTTCTACCCTAATCAGTCAGTGTATTTGTGCCAGACAGGTAAAACACTGAAATGGGAAGTCTTTGTGCACGCACAGCATAGGCGAGCCTAAGGAACTCAAACATGGTATTACACATGAGGAAATCAGAGTGCCCAAACATGGTAGTTTCACCCTGCCAAGGACCACGGCTCACACCCTCATTAATCGTGTGCATAAAGCGGTCTCAGATGCTACTGCTGCTCTGAACGTCTCATTAATGGAGTAGCGCTCCTTTTGTTTGGCCCAAACCACTGTCTCAGATAACTGTGGTAACACAAGAGAAAATAGATGTTGCCCAGCTCTGATCCCCAGACCCCAAGCAGGAGGATGAGGTGGCATAACAAGGCTGAGAAACCATGACCGAGGTAGGACCCGCAATACTCTGTGTGGGAAGTACGTGAGCAGGCCCTGTGTCAGGCTCGGTCCCAGCCTCCATCTTGTGTGACCCAAGGTGCCGTGAGTTAAATAGCTATGGGAAATCCATGGGTCCCCACACACTTCATTCTGTGTAGGTGTCAGATAGCTTAGTTTCACCCCGCCAAGGACCTCGACCTTGGCCCACATAGGTGAAACACAGCGATGGGAAGTCTTCATGCACCCACAGCATAGGCAGACCCCAGTAACATTTCTGTAGCAAGAGCATAGGCGGACCACAGTAACATTTCTATAGCAAGAGTATAGGCGGACCCCAGTGCCATTTCTGTAGCAAAAGTATAGGCGGACCCCAGTAACATTTCAGTATCAAAAGTATCGGCAGACCCCTGTAACATTTCTGTAGCAAGAGTGTAGGCGAACCCCTGAAACATTGGTGTACCAAGAGTATAGGTGAACACCTGAAAAAATTTGGTACCAAGAGTGTAGGCGAAGGCCGTAAAAATTAGTTAAATAACAGTATAGGCGAGGGCCAGAAAAATTGGTGCACCAAAAGTACAAGTGCACCCCTGAAAAATTGTTCAGCCGCGAGGGCAGGTGAAAGCCATAAACATTTTTTAAAGATACAGCTCGCTGTTGCTTAATTTGTAACAGAGCAGCCCTGTGAAAAAAATTGGTTGCTGTTAAAGTATCAATACTTTTGAAACTTTGAAAAATTGAAAAATCTTTTAAAAAGAGCCTTTTGGGCCGCAGAAAAATTGGCCGTTCAGCGTGATGACATGCTGTTTTAGGAGAAGGAGTAGTAGGAGGAAGAGGAGTAATAATATCCGAGAGTGATTGACAAAGCTAATTCCCCCTTTTTTGTGGTGATAGAGGATGCATTTTTCTCCTGTTGCAGCAAAAAGAATCAATAGGTTCTGCTGCTTTCCACCGGTGAAAAGAAGTCTGGGGAAATCCAGCCTTTGTTCATCTTTATGAGTGTAAGTATGTCAGCACTGGCAGTTGACAGGCGGGTACGCTTATCTGTGATGATTCCCCCAGCCGCACTAAACACCCTCTCTGACAAGATGCTAGCAGCAGGGCAGGCCAGCACGTCCAGGGTGTACAGCACAAGTTTGTGCCACGTGTCCAGCTTTGACACCCAATAGTTGTATGGAGCAGAGGCATCACGGAGGACAGTGGTACGATCGGCTACGTACTCCCTCACCATCTTTTTACAGTGCCCCCTCCGACTCAGCCTTGACTGGGGAGCGGTGACACAGTCTTGCTCGGGAGCCATAAAGCTGACAAAGGCCTTAGAGAGGGTTCCCCTGCCTGTGCTGGACATGCTGCCTGATCCCCGCTCCTTCCCTGCTACTTAGCCCTCTGAACTGCGTCTTCTGCCACTAGTGCTGTCAGATGGGAACTTTAGCATCATGAAATCAGCCATGTGTGCCAGGGTCCCAGTGCGCAACAGATTGCTGTCCTCACTAGGAAGATGACTTTCAGGATCCTCCTCCTCCTTCTCTTTAGCCCATAAATGCTGAACATATGAGAGGCAAGCAGCATGGGTACCCTCTGCAGTGTGGCCAGCTGTCTCTTTCCCCTCCTCCTCCTCCAAAACACGCTGAGATATAAACATGAGGATGGTCAGGCTATCAAGCGACATACTGTCATCCCCTGTCTCCTGTTCCAACCACAAAGCGTCGGCCTTTATGCTCAGCAGGCAAAGCAGCGGGATGGAACGCTAATAAGTGCCGCATAGCCGCTCACCATCTGGGTAGACTCCTCAAGGTTTCCGAGGACCTGGCAGATATCTGCTATCCATGCCTACTCCTCAGTAAAGAATTGCGGAGGCTGACTACCACTCCGCTGCCCATATTGCAGCTGGTATTCAACTATTACTCTACGCTGCTCGTACAGCCTGGCCAACATGTGCAGCATAGAATCCCAGTGTGTGGGCAAGTCGTACAGCAGTCGCTGCTCTGGCAGCTGAAACCGACGTTACTGGGTCCTCAGGGTGGCAGCGCTTGTGGTGTACTTGCGGAAATGTGTGCCGACACGGCACACCTTGCCGAGCAGGTCAGACAAGTGGGGGTAGTTTTACAGAAACCGCTGAACCACCAGATTGAAGACGTGGGCCAGGCATGACATGTGTGTGAGGCTGCCGAGCTGCAGAGCCGCCACCAGGTTACGGCCGTTGTCACACATCACCATGCCCGGTTGGAGGCTCAGCGGCGAAAGCCAGAGGTCAGTCTGCTCTGTCAGACCCTGCAGCAGCTCGGGGGCCATGTGCCTCTTGTCACCTAAGCTGATTAGTTTCAACATGGCTTGCTGACGCTTGCCTACCACCGTGCTGCTGCGCCGCGCGCTACCGACTGCTGGCGATGTGCTCACACTTATTAATTGAGAGGTAGAGGTGGCAGAGGAGGAGGAGGGGGAGGGTTTGGAGGAGGTGGCATAAAACGCCGCATATACCAGCACCGAGGTAGGACCCGCTATTCTGGGTGTGGGTAGGACGTGAGCGGTCCCAGGCTCTGACTCAGTCCCAGCCTCCACCAAGTTCACCGAATGTGCCGTCAGGCAGATATAGTGGCCCTGCCCGCCAGTACTTGTCCACGTGTCCATGGTTAAGTGGACCTTCCCAGTAACCGCATTGGTGAGGGCACGATTTATGTTGCGGGAGACGTGCTGGTGTAGGCCTGGGACGGCACACCGTGAAAAATAGTGGCGACTGGGGACTGAGTAGCATGGGACCGCCACGCCATCATGTTTTTGAAAGCCTCCGTTTCCACAAGCCTGTACGGCAGCATCTCCAGGCTGGTTAATTTGGCAATGTGCACATTTAAAGCTTGTGCATGCAGGTGGGTGGCGGCGTATTTGCGCTTTCGCTCCAACGCTTGTGTTAGCGACAGCTGAACACTGCACTGAGAGACATTGCTGGATGGAGTGGAGGACGGTGGAGGTGAGGGTGTGGGTGTAGGCCGGGAGATGCTCATGCCTGTGTCCTGGGAGGGGGATTGGATCTGGGTGGCAGGTTGGAGCACAGGGGAAGAGGCAGTGGTGTGACCCGGAGGCGGTGAATGGCCTTCGTCCCACCTTGTGGGGTGCTTGGCCTTTATATGCCTACGCATGCTGGTGGTGAGGCTGCTAGTGATGGCTCCTCGGCTGATCTTGATGCGACACAGGTTGCACACCACTGTTCGTCGGTCGTCCGCGCTCTCACTAAAAAACATCTACACCTTTGAACACCTAGCCCTCTGCACTGAAGCTTGCTGCGAGGGGGTGCTTTGGGAAACAGTTGAGGATTCTTTGCTTTGGCCCTGCCTCTACCCCTGGCCACTCCACTGCCTCGTTCAACCTGTCCTGCTGCTGCACTTGCCTCCTCCTCTGAAGCCCTGTCCTCAGTAGGCTTAGCAAATCAGGTGGGGTCAGTCACCTCATCGTCCAGCTGCTCTTCCTCCGAATCTTCTGTGCGCTCCTCCCTCGGACTTACTGCCCTTACTACTATCTCACTGACAGACAACTGTGTCTCATCATCCTCATCCACAAAAAGCTCTTGAGACAGTTGCCGGAAGTCCCCAGCCTCATCACCAGGACTTCGGGAACTTTCCAAATGTTGGGCATTGGTCACAACAAACTCCTCAGGTGAGAGAGGAACCTTTTTTTCCCACTCATGGCAGGGACCCAAGAACAGTTCCTGGGAGTCTGCCTGCTCAGAATATGTCATTTTCATGGAGTGAGGAGGCTGGGAGGAAGGAGGAGCAGCAGCCAGAGGATTCAGAGTTGCAGTCCCTAGGACAGGAGTAGTGGACTGCATAGAAGACTGGGTGGTCGATACATTGCTGGACGCGTTTTCTGCCATCCACGACAGGACCTGCTTGCACTGCTCTGTTTGTAATAAAGGTCTACCACGCGGCCCCGTAAATTGTGATATAAAGCTGGGGAACCCAGAAACTTGCCTTTCTCCTAATCCTGCTGCAGTCAGCTGTGATTCACCACGCCCAGGAACTTGGCCTGTGCCCACACCCTCACTTGGACGTCCACGTCCGCGTTCTCGACCCTTACCCCTGGGACTCCTCATCATGGCGTATTAAGAATAGAGCAGGGCCCAAATAAATTACCCCACAGTACAGCACTGATAACTGGGCCTTAATTCACCGCACACAGAGACTTGTAGATAGTGGAGGCTCTATGCTGTGACTTGAAAAAATTAACCCGCTGTCTCGTGCTGATACCTAGGGGTAATTTACTGCTCACAGAGACTTGTAGATAAGAGAGGCTGTGTGGAGTGGGAGAAGACTCTAAAGCCAGTGGATAGTGCTGGTAACTGTGGCTATCTCAACCCCACCAAGGAAAGGGTATTGTGAGACGCTCTGCACAGCGGCAGAGCTGAAATACTTTGCAGTGGCCCAGGAAATATTACAGTACTGTTTAGCAGTGAGACCTCTGTCTAATGCACTGCAGACACCGAACGGTATAAACAAAGTTGTTCGCAGTAGGCTAGGAAATATTAGAGTGCACTTTCACAGTGAGAGTTGGTTGTACGGCACTGCAGGCTGAGAAAGCTATTACTAAAAGGCTGGGAACAGGACTAGATGCGTAATACAAAAATTGATGCACTACTGCTCCCAGCCAGCCACAACAGTAATGCACACGGTCAGATGTAGCCCTAAGAAGTACTGTTGGGGTTCGTGCACGGTGGATCAGGACTGTATAACTTTCCCTATAGAAATGGCCGTGTCCCTAAACTCTACGTTATGCACTGCAGACACAGAACGGTATAACTGAAGTAGTTTGCAGTAGGCTAGGAAATGTTAGAGTGCAGTTTCATGGTGAGAGCTGGTTGTACGGCACTGCAGGCTGAGAACGCTATTACTGAAAGGCTGGGAACAGGCCTAGATGTGCAATACAAAAGTTGATGAACTACTGCTCCCAGCCAGCCACAACTGTAAAGCACACGGTCAGAAGTAGCCCCAAGAAGGACCGTTGGGGTTCTTGCACGGAGGATCAGGACTGTATAACTTTCCCTATAGAAGCAGCCCTGTCCCTAAACTCTGCATAATACACTTCAGACTGAGACCGCTATAGTTTAAATGGCCTGCACAGCCCGAGATGCTTAAAAACAAAAAATAGGTGCACTACTGCTCCCAGCCAGTCACAACAGTAATGCACACTATGAGGAGTAGCCCTAAGAAGGACCGTTGGGGTTCTTGACAACAGGATCCTACGCTAACACTATCCCTATATCAGCAGCAGCACTATCCCTAACCTTTGCCAGCATGCGTCTGAGGCGAGCCGCGGGCGGGACCACTTTAAGTATTCGGCGGTCACCTGATCGGCCCAGCCGCTCAGTATAGTTGGGGGGGGGGGGGGAAGAGGGCTGGCACGTCACAGCAAGAAGTGGTAATGCCTTCCCTGCATGTCTATTGGCTAGAAAATGGCGCTAAACATGCTGGGAAGGAAATGCAATTGACTCGAGTACCCCATGGTGTTCGACTCGAGTAACGAGCATCTCGAGTACCCTAATACTCAAATGAGCATCAAGCTCGGACGAGTGTGCGCGCTACTCTCTAATTAGAACTCATTGACTTTAATTGCATCGCACAAAAAGAATGCAGCATGCTCTTTTTACGAAGTGCGATATAAGGTTTGAAAACAATGGGAAAAACTCCGCAGCCCGCGATAATAAAGAGGCGTCTGGCTTTCTGCAGTTATAATTAGCTCTGTCATTGTTTCTTGAAGATGTTGTGTTCGTTTCCAGAGAGATAACGTGGAAAACTTTTTGACGTGTCTCGTGCTTTGATGAACATGTGATTAATGACCTCATATCTGGCCGAGTCTCCGCCATGTCACATACCGCACCCTGCCGCGCTGGACATCTAATCCTCTTCTTGTATCAGTGTTTCCTCAGCGCTTCCTGTTCACGTTTCTTATTTCATAATTAAATATCACTTCCTAAACCATAGCGAAATAACGCGCTCTACATATCACATGTCAACCAGGCTCATGACGCCGCAGTTATATATGCTGCCAAGTGAGGGGAAGGTTTACAGATGAGTGTAATACGCTGCGATTATGCGTGCAGGAAATTCTCGCATGCATAACGTGGAGAATAGAACCCGTCGATTTCAATGGGTTGATTCACACTTCTTTTTTTTTTTGCACATCTTGTTTTCACCGGGGCAAAAAAGTAAGACCGGACCTATCGCTCTACGTTTTGTGCACCAAAGAGCCCCATAGAGGTCTATGGGAATTTCACAGGTATGCGCTAAAAAGGGGATATACTTTATTTTTGTGCGCATTTGTGCACCCAAGGCTCAATAAGATTTTGCTTGGTTAGTTGCCAACATGAGGGACTAATTAGGCTGCTCAGCCTCTTCAAGACGTGCCTTGTAGCGCCGAAAATTACATTAGGCTGCGTTGAAACGCTCGCAAGAACACGTGATAACGCTCTATTCAGAGAGCAATCACGTCACGCTCTTGCCCTAAGGCCAAAAGCACACAGGCTTATGCATACTTACGCTCGCTGCTATGGAGTGTAGTTGCTCATGAACATGGTCTTTTTTTAATCTTCCCCAGCCATTCAAACTCCGAACCATAGTGCAGGAATTTGAAAGAAAAACAGCAGGAAGAATGGTCCTTCCCAAGAAAAGCAGTTTTGTTCCGTTATGCTGTTGTGATTGTCACAGTCACATAATCGGACAAATACATGTGAATACATCTGAAGAAGCCCTTAAGGTCAATTTCACATGAACATAATACGGACAAGTTTTCAGGCCCAACAGTGGATTTAGTGCTCATAACTCAGTGTGTTGTGAATCTCTATGCAGTGGCGTAGGAAGGGGGGTGCAGCAGGTGCGGCCCTCCCCAGGTACTATCAGTGAGGGGGGGGGGGGGTGATAGCAGAGGCTGAAGGGAGCAGCAGGTAATGAGAGCAGACAGCAGGGAAAAAGCCTACAATGCATGGAGGTCATGTGAGGAGCAACCGCGGGACTTACACCGAGGAGAGGGGCTGACTGAGTGCACAGTGGTTTGGTAGGGAAGAGAACTCATGACCTATCTATCTATCTATCTATCTATCTATCTATCTATCTATCTATCTATCTATCTATCTATCTATCTATCTATCTATCTATGATGTCTCGAATTTAGGTCAGTAGAACCACAGTTGGGCGGGAACACTCCCTCATACTTCAGAACACTCCTGTGAAACTAGTTTACAGCAAGTCTTACCACTAAAACCACATCTAATAACCTGGAACTACTTACCTAAGGGCTCACACACATTACTTGTTTTAGAGCTTCTACCCACTTGCGTTTTTTTAAACACTGCGATATTGCTTTTTTTTAATGCAATTGTCAATGTTAAAAACACATTGCAAGTTTGTGCTTTGCAATTTTTGTGCGATGCGTTTTTAACATTAGAAAGTCCCATTGACAATCGGGTTAAAAAAAATGCAGCGATATCACAGTGGACAGAATTCCAAACCATAGGTATTGCTATGGAGTGTCATACATCACTCTTTACTTCAAAGACTAGTGAAAATTGAGATCAGTGGAATGATCATCATCGTCCCTTTAAGAGAATAAAACACACTGTTCCATGCATAAAAATATGAAAAAAGCGACTGGCAGGAAAAAGAAGAGCAAAAATATCACTGGAGCAGTCAGTAGTTTTAGTCAATACCGCTTTCCGTGATTTAAATTAGGTGAATAAAATGCCCCGCCCACTGTGACAGACTGAAACAGGTTGCATGAACACTTAAGACTGGACTAAGGGGTACACAAGAGACCTCCAGCCATACACACTAAACTATCACTCCATACACACAATCTCATACACACGGTGACTGTACTTGGATTTGCATAAAATTAGCATTAATCTGATTATATTATACTAAATATTAATTAAGCATGAATATGAGATTACTTTCAGGGCTTATTCAGACAGGTGTATATCAGTCGGGTTTTCACTCCCGGCCAATATATGCTGTCCCTCTCTGCAAGGGGAGAAGGTGGACCAGGTCGGGAGCAGTGCAAGCAGAACCAAAAAAATGGGGAACACTGTCCCTGATATAACTAACACAGTGGAGGGACCTGCCTGTAAGCAGGGCAATCATCCTGATAAGGATGGCCCCGACTGCGTGCCTTGGCCCCTAGTTAACCCTATGTGGGAAAGAGGAATAACACAGGAAACAAAAATAGGAATACAAAAACAAGCGCAGTACTTAGCTCTGAGTTGCAACAGGTAACTGAGAGATCTAGAACTAAGCTCTTATTGCTAGGCCAGTCAGAGAGAGACTGAAAATTCAACAGCAATTCAGCTTAATACCAGGCCAGGCTAAATAGCCCTAGCAATCACCCACAGGTGCGACCAAGCCAGAAGATGTATAAACATCTCCAAAACCTGCACCAGACTATCAGCAAGGCAGCAATCCCAGAACCTCCACAACACATCGGCTGTATATTTGAAGTGGTTGTCCTGTTACAGAATAAATTTGGAGCCAATCAGATGCCTTCTATTTTTGAAAATATTCATACTTCCCAGCATTATTTCCACACCTGTCTAAAGCTTTTACATAGTACTGTATATGAAGTCCTTCAATTATATACACTACGGAAATACATATGCATATATATATATTACATTACTGATCATGTACCGATCAGATAAGAAACTTGTATTATACCCCAGAGCTGTACTCACAATTCTGCTGGTGGAATCACTAGGAAAATTTACCATCAGGGAAATTTTAAATTTGTCTGAAAACTTTGGAATAGTGGAGCGAGAGGCGTAACATCTGTTCTTTTTGGCAACAAACCAATACTATGTGTGTCTAAATTGATTTGTGCCAAAAGAAGCTTCAACTTATGCTAGAATTCTGCCACAATACTGCTAATAAATGTGCTGCAATATGATTTCTGATATTCCATATTGTATTGAGGTGATGTGCTGGATTATTAGATTTATTGCTATCTCTCTGTATATGTTATGTGTGCTGCTGAGACATGTTGTACTACAGTGCTTCCAGCAGCACAGCACCTCTCAGGGGTAATGATTGAGCTGGCTGGGTGTGGTTCTTCCTGCTAGCCAATCTCCTGGGTCTGTGCTCACATATAAACCCAGCTCCTGGTCAGTCTTTGTATGGCCCCTAGGGTGAGCAGTCATGAATCCTTGTCTGTTGAAGTTTGCTGTCTGACCTGCTTTCTGTGTTTTGTTGCAGCTTGCTGTGTGATCTGTGCCTTGTAGTTCATGTCCGTTTGTACATTTATTTTGTGTCAGTTTGGTCTGCTGAGTTTGTTTGCTATGTTTGCGCTAGGTTGGCCCCCAGGGCCCTCTAGTAGATGTGTCTTGCTAGTGTAGGGACTGCAAGATACGAGGGGGCTTGCAGCTTAAGTTCGTTGGCCAATGTACGAACTAATACCTCGCATTTATATTCAGCTTATCATCTGCTATTAGTGTTTGCATTGGGGCTGCTGTATGCTGTGTATTCTGGCTCTGTGTGCCCTGTTGTTCAGTCCCTGTCATGTGGCATGTGAATGTGTCCTATTCTGGTGCGTGGTTCCTAGGATCAGCTAGGGCCCAGATCCGAAGACCGCTGCGCTGCCCTTATTGGGGCAATGTTCCCGCTTAGGTAGGGCCAGGTCAACCTCCCGTGTAGCACGGGGTCAGTTGCTGGAAACCCGTGTGCGTACCTAGTCCTCCTTTGGTCACAATCGTGTGGGCCTCGTGCTTAGTTTGCCCACACGATCGTAACAGTATATGTACATTTTTAGAGGGGCCTAGTGTGGTGCAGAGTGTTAAGGCATCAGTATGCAGTCCTAAGCTCTCACTAACGACCTGAAGGTTGCAGGTTCAATCCTTGCATGGTTCAAGTAGCCAGTTCAAGGTTGACTCAGCCTTCCATTCTTCTGAGGTCGGTAAAATGAGTACCCAGGTTGGTGGGGGGTAATAAATAAATTACCTGAAAGCGCTGCAGAATAAGTTGGCGCTGAACAAATAACAAGTCCCCTCCCCAATTTAAATTTTTGGGGTGCAAATGCTAATTGTTTTGTCTTACCTGATGCCAGCTCTGTACACCCTGCATACAGTATATAAAAACAAGTATTCTCAAAGTTACTATCTTAGGTATAGTATCTCACTTGTTCCGACTTCCTGTCTGCCTAGAGCCTTGTCAGAATTTTGGCCATTTGATTTTTATGTTTGTTTTATTAAAACTTTCTACTTGGGGAATTCCATTATTATGCAGCTCCATGATATCAGCTGTCACAAACTTTACAGATTATTTTCCAAACTTTGTTTTTACTTTTTTGCCCTCTGGGTCACATTTCGCAACACATTCTTAAGTAAAACACCACATGAAAAAAAAACGGTATCATGCCAAAATATGGATAAAAATATCTTTATTGTAATTACAAACTAGTAAAAAGGACAAAGCCATGATGAAACAAATCCAGAAGATTATCCTCATTACATGATCCCATAATCTCATCTCATGTTAGCAGAACAGCGAAACAATGGCAGAGCAACCCCAGCGAAAAATAGAATACGAAATTGAGGGCTATGTACTCTTTTTGAAGAGTAATGGGCTGAAATTTTTGAACAAAGGGAAAAATACCTATATACAGTAGCTGACCCCAAATAACGTCATAAATAGAATCCTAGAATGGTAGAATTGGAAGGGACCACCAGGGTCATCGGTCCAACCCCCTGCTCAGTGCCGAATTTACTAAATCATCCTAGACAGATGTCTGTCCAGCCTCTGTTTGCAGACTTCCATTGAAGGAGAACTCGCCACCTCGAATGAGGAAAATTGGCTTCTACGTCATTGGAATTTTTTGCTTTCCTCTGGATCAACATTTGAGTGTAATAGGCTGAACAGGATGGACACAAGTCTTTTTTTCAGGCTATCATACTATGCTTCGTTGTGATACACGTTCTTTCTATTAGGTGGTTATCTTGGTGAGTAGCTATTGTAGTTATGTACGTTTGACAGTATTTTTAGTTAAATGGCCCGCTGTTATTTTGGATTAAACTTTCTTAAGTAAGAGTAAATGTGGAAAACTCCTCAAAAAAATGATTCTTCAGTGAAGTGTATGTATGGATAATTATACGGTATATTCCTTTAAATAACTCTTGTAAAATCTGTGGTGAAATTGCATATATTAACATTCAGATTGTTACCATGGAGTTGCTGTGGATTTCACCTCTCACAATAGAGTAATTGTCAGAACAGCAATTTACAATCCACAGAGCACCCTTACATTTGCACGGATTCTTAACCCGCAGTCACGTGTATAGAATCTGAGAATTCTAATTGAACCCCTCACATTAGGAGTACGGTGTATGTGGAGGAATATTTTCCCACAGTGCTCATAGTAAGAGCTCATACACAGGTCAAAGCTACCTGTTCAGTGCCTGTATTTCATGGAGCCCCTCTAGGTGACTCTTTATGGCTCCTCCATCCCAGCATGGGAGAAAATAGATAAAAGTAAATAATAATAAATGTATAAAATAGCATAAGCTCCTCAGCAGTGAAACTGCAACACCCAGAAGAACAAAGAGTAAGGTTATACAAATCGAGAAAGTAGAAGGCTTCGTTAAGATATGCAAATGATCAGACTTTCAAGCACCTGGCTCCAATCTGTGGCATGTGGATAGGGCTTCAGTGGCATATAAGCCAGATCGAAAGCAAATTTTTTCAGCCCCATGAAACCTGGAAAATCAGATAAAGTGGTATGATTGCACAATGCCTCCTGTTCCTCAACATGCCAGCTATCGACACTTGTTGCAAGCTGAGAGGCCTTGGTTTATCACTCCGTCAGATCGCTACGGGAGTAGGCCGAGATCTCAGCACTGTTTAACGTTACATGTCCCAGTGGTTTGGGGACACCGATGAACCCAAATGACAGCAGGAGGTGCACATGGGCGAACCTCTGCACAGATGGATCATCAGATTAGAAGAAAAGGCATGTAGGGATTCAGTCTCTACTGTGAGTAAAATGGGACATCGCATCCCAAGCCTAGGGTACTGGACAGTGTCTATACCAGGGGTGTCCAACTTTTTGCCATCTCTGGGATACATTGAAAGAAGAAGAGTTGTCACATTAAATATACAAGCACTAATGATGCAGTGCATCGTCTTCCATAATCCTCCACACAACCTCTATTGTTCTCTACAGTCCACCAAACAACCCTTGCATTGTGCCCCCAAACAATCCCCATCATCCTACAAAAACCCTTTGCCAGGCCACACGCATACCAGACTAGAGTCAGTACTTCTGCATGCAAGCCTGGACACAGAAACTTGTCTAGACTCACATGTAGTTTGCAGCCATGGACTCGTTTCTGGCACCAGAGGAGGGACATGCAGCGTCAGCTGCCCACGATGAGACCACTATCTCTCGTTATCACCTCAATATTGCAGAGGAGGCTCTCATGACTCAGGAGGACAGGAGGGAGGAGTGACTGAGTGAGTCAGACCGTCACAGAGCCGCTCACTGCCTTGTCATCTGTATGAGCCTGTCTCGGAGTGGAAGCTACAAGCCTGCTGCTGCCGTCAGGTGCCGCCTGTGGCCTCACCTTCTCCAAATTAAGCCTGTGCGAGACCCTACCCTTGGCCAACGTTCATAGCAATCCTGGACATAACATTGGGCTATAAGCCAGATGTCCAGCAGCAGATCTATTAAACCTCACACCACCGCTCTCCAAGCCTATCATGGTGCAGAGCAAGATGGCAAGAGTGGCCAGAATGGAAGTCTTGGATGCAATGATAGCTGAGAATTGGTCTGGAGACCTTGTGGTGATGCCATGAAGAGGCCTTCACAAGGGAATGTCACATAGGTCCTACTCCCAGTTTATAGTGAGGGGTGGCATCATGTACCCCTCTACTCTTCATTGCAGGTATACTAACAGCTTAGCATTATGTTGATTTGGTCATGGAACCAGTAATGTGGCAATTTTTCAGAAGTGTTCCAGAAGTGTCAACCTGACAACATCAAGCCACATATTGCTTGTGCAACTGTGAGCAGCCTATATGGCCTAATCGTGCTACCATGGTCTGCAGCGTCTCTAGACATGTTTCACATCAAGTATCTGGGCGCATCTTGATGATTTATGAGCCCAAGTGCATTCAGCGTGGCAAAACATTTCTCAGGCAACCATTAATAACGTCATTGATAGCATGCCAAGGCGTGTATTTCTACATGTAGGGCTCATACTTCTTACTTGATAAATCAAGATGTTTTGAATATTTTGTTTCCATTTCTTCAGTGTTTGCATACCATTAACATGTCTGTCGATCCTGTAGCTTCCATAATTCCATGACTTTTGCTTCTTCCTTCTTGCAGTTTCAGTGTTGAGGAGTTTAGTTATAAATATGGTTATATAATACAAAATAAATATGAATGAATAATAAAAAATTTACACTGATTGGTCGCTTTATTAGAGACACCCATCTAGTAGTACATTCAACCTCCTTTGGCCTCAGGTATCAGAGGACCCAGGATGTGCCAGGAAAACCATCCCCACACCATTACTGCACCTCCACCAGCCTAAACTCTTGCTACCTGACAGGAAAGGTTCATCGATTCATGGTGCTTGCGATAAATTCTGACCCTACCAACAGTAAGGTGCAGCAGAAATCTGGATTTATCTGACTAGGTGATGTTTTTCCATTGCTCAGTGGTCCAATTTTCGCACTCGTTCGTCCAATGCAGTATTGCCTTTTCCATAGGTTGTGCATTCACACACAATAGTTGCTACACTAGCTTGTATTCAGCAGCAATTTGCTTAACTGTGCACCTTCTGTTCATCAGAAAAAATTTTTGACTCCTTCTCTGACCCTTTTCATCGATGTTGCTGGATATTTTTTACTCAACCACACCATTCTCAGTATAGTCTTCAAATTGCTGCACAAGAAATCACCCCAAGGCTGGCAGTGAGATCCCGGCCCCGGCTAGTCTAAGGGTACTTTTACACACAATGACTTTCGGCCAAAACTGCAGAAAGTTATCGATCATCTTTAGGTGTAAACTTTTTTTATGACTTGTTACTTATCGTTGACGTTCAGACGGCATAAAAGTTTTCGCTTAGAAATTTGTTGCTGCATAGCTTAATTGACAATCGTTCAGTTACTAAGCGATTCGTGGGGATGGGGTTTCATTTGGTAGGGCGTTCTTGTTCTTCATTAGGTTTAAAAGCTCATCTTTTAACCTTTTGCAATCCACTGTCTGACGTCTGAAGACATTCTAATTGAAGCCTGTGCTGCTCCAATGTCGGAAGACGCCCGGCAGGGTATTCTTACTGTATATTACTGGCCGCTCTGCTGTCTGGGGCCTCTCCAGCATGTCCCATACCACAGTTCTGGCTCTAGCCAGCAGATGGCACCATTGTATAATGGCGGAAAGAGAAAGCCCCCTAGGAAACCCTCAATCCAAAATTGGATTGCAAAGGGTTAAAGAAAACAGTCACTCACTTTTTGGTGGGTCTAGCGAACTTTAATAAAAGTACCCTAACACTGATAGCTGATGAAAGATGAGAGGAAAAAACAGGGAGCGGAGCATGTACTTGGGAGCTTAAAGTCTATAAACTTGTTTCTTGGTTTGGGAATTTTAATCTCTTCTCCCTTAATTCTATAAATGGGAGGAAGATTGCTCAATTCCTGATGAGTTTGAGAGGGTGCAGCCAGTCCACAAAATGTCACACCTTCCTAGGAGGGCGTGCAAATACATAGACTAAGTGTAAAAAAAAAGTGATTGTAGGAACAATCCCTTTTCTTAAGGAAACCGTATTATTAAGCTTGACTCCTCTGTTTTTATTAATAAATCCACCAGCATACAATAAACAGGTTCCGGGGCCTTTGTGCCCCCTTCCTCAGTATTGTAGCGGGGGTAAAATTGACAAATATGGGAATAAAAACATAATAGTTGCATAAAATTTATTTTTAGTAATAAAAAGAGTAATTTCTAAAAAATACGAAGTAGAAGAATAAGGAATACAAGCAAACACATAAATAATTAAATTAACAACTAATTAGGTATGTAGCTTTCAATTTAATATCTAATTATATAATTATAAAAATGGACCTCGAATTAATTAGCTCAATTTTTAAATTGAAAGCTATGTACCAAATTATTTAATTATTAATTTAATTATTTATGTGTTTGCTTGTATTCCTTATTCTTCTACTTCTTATTTATTATTAGAAATACATTTTATGTACCTATTATGTAATTATTAGAGATGAGCGAGCATACTCGCTAACGGCAATTACTCGAGCGAGCATTGCCCTTAGCAAGTACCTGCCCGTTCGAGAGACAAGGTTCGGGTGCTGGTGCGGGGGAGCGGTGAGTTGTGACAGTCAGCAGGGGGGAGCGGGGGGGAGAGAGAGATATCTCCCCTTCGTTCCTCCCCGCTCTCCCCCGCAGCTCCCTGCCCGCCGCCGGCCCCCGGACCTTGTTTCTCGAGTGGGCAGGTACTCGCTAAGGGCAATGCTCGCTCAAGCAATTGCCCTTAGCGAGTATGCTCGCTCATCACTAGTAATTATCCCCCTATTTGTTACCATTCCCCATTATATGTACAGTGTGTCCCAGCTATAAAAACTGAAAAGGGGAGACAATGGCCCTGAAATGCGTTTATCGTATGTTGGATTTATTATTGATAAAAACAGAGGAGTTGAGCTTCATAATAATACGTCTGGTGCCTCTTTAAGAAAAGGGATTGCCCCTACATTCCCTTTTTTCCCTACACTTAGTCTAGCACCGATGACCAGGCCTCATAGGAAGTTGCTTAGATTGCTGGATTTTCTGATTCTAATGTAGATTTGCATTAAAACTGATCTACAAAAAACTTGTTACTTGATTTTATGTGAAAAATCCAGTGTCCCTAATAAAGTGGCAATTCCTACGTATAACATCTAGTATAATAACAGATATAATATAAATAATAACAAAATAAAATAAAATAAATAGAAGAAAAATAAAATAACAATAATGCAATAATTATACAGAATAACAGAAAATGAAACATTCATAGCTGATAATTAAATACAAACCCCTACTCAGAGGTCAGGAACTTGTTGCATGGATGTAACAGTGAACTATTATATTTTACAAGACATTTCCGCGTTCTTTAAAGTGCACAGGTGAGCCGCTGGAAGACAAATGGTACTTTCAGAACAGGAGGGGTATGAATGCATAATTTACTAGTGCTGTAAGATGCTGCGGGGACGGGAAGCGGAAGGTCTGCATAAAGCCCTCTTGTTGCCCACTCTTTTACAGCCGCACACTCTTTGGTTGTCTCTCTGTTCCTTTTCTATTTCCTTAATAATCTCCAGGTGTTGGTATGGTAAAAAAAAATTACAAAAATCACAGTAAACGGTGTCTAATGTAGATCTGCAGTGTTAATTATGGTCTACGCGGGGAAAAATTGTTTATATGAAAAGGAAACTTCCTCTAAAATGTTTCAAATCAAGATGTAGAATTTTATAGAAACAAGTAATACAAGCAATTACGTTTAATTTCCCGCAGGTGGGTAGAAGCTGTGTGTGCGTCCTTACATGGACGGCACTGAGAAAATGGCAGTAGTTTTCGAATTAGAACTTGGATTCACAAAGCTAGAAATGAATTGACGTTGGACTTGAGGGTGAATGCTGTTTATAATGCCTTTTATGTTTCTGTTCTATACTTAACCATTAATTGCTTACAGTTAATTGGGTTGTGCAGGTGCTGCGTCTGTGCAGAGCGTATCCTACATAGCCTACACAGGTGTAAGTAGCTCTATTTACACAGGATAATGTGAGTTGTGCCCAAAACTCTTAAGAGTAACTCTAATTGCACAACACACAGACACCCGCATCATAGTCACACAAAAATGGGACATGCAGCAATTTTTCAATCTCGGCCCAGGAATATGGGGGGAAAATAGCTCATACAGATGAATCTATTCAAGTGAATAGGTTCATTTTTCGTTTGAGTTCAGGCATTACATATGGCCTTAACCCCTTAATGACGCGGACCCTTTTTCTTTTTCCATTTTCGTTTTTTCCTCTCCCCTTCAAAAAATTCGTAACTCCTTTATTTATCCATCGAAGTTGCTGTATGAAGGCTTGTTTTTTGCAGGACGAGTTGTAGTTTTCAATGGTGCTATTTAAAGTACCATATAATGTACTGAAAAACTTTAAGTTTTAAAATTCTAAGTGGAGTAAAATGAAAAAAAAAATGACACTTCGCCATCTTTTAGTGCGTCTTGTTTCTATGGCGCACAAACGGCAACAAAAGCGACATGATAACGTTATTCTATGGGTCAGTACGATGACTACGATACCAAACTTGTATAGGTTTTTTCTTATTATACTATTCCTTTTTTTTCAAAGACATTTAATTTTTTTCAATTATTTTCTGCCGTCATTTTGTGCGCGCGATAACTTTTTTATTTTTCCGTCGACGTAGTTGAGCAAGGGTTAATTTTTTGCGGAATGTCCTGTAGTTTCCGATAGTATCAATTTGGAGTACATATGACTTTTTGACAGCTTTTTATTGTGTTTTTTCTGGGTGACAGGGTAACTAAAAAAGTGCATTTCTGGCGTTCTTTATTTTTTTTTTTCGGACGGCGTTCACTGTGAGGGAAAAATAATGCACTACTTTGATAGATCGGACTTTTACGGACGCGGCGATACCAAATACATATTTTTATTTTATAATTTAGATTTTTTTAATAATAGATATGGCAAAAGGGGGGTGATTTAAACTTTTATAACTTTTTTTTTTTTACAATTAAAAAAACTTTATTGATTTTTTTTTTTAACTTTACTTTGAAGTCCCCCAGGGGGACTTTAACATGCAATGCTTTGATCGCTCCTGCAGTATGACATACTGCAATTTAACAGGCAGTCTATCAAGCCATGCCACGGGGATGGCTTGATAGGCAATCTGGTAAGGCAGCCCTGGGGGCCTTTCATTAGGCCCTCGGCTGCCATAACACCTGCACGGCTCCCCCGATCTCACCCCGATCTCAGAATTGACAGCGGCATTTAAATGGTTAATAGCCGCGATCGGCCGATCGCAGCTATTGCCCGCAGGTGTTAGCTGTTATAAACAGCTGACGCCCGCACTGTATGAAGAGAGGTTGCCACTAGAGATGAGCGAGCACCAAAATGCTCGGGTGCTCGTTATTCGGGACAAACTTTTCGCGATGCTCGAGGGTTCGTTTCGAGTAACGAACCCCATTGAAGTCATTGGGCGACCCGAGCATTTTTGTATTTCGCCGATGCTCGCTAAGGTTTCCCTGTGTGAAAATCTGGGCAATTCAAGAAAGTGATGGGAACGACACAGCAACGGATAGGGCAGGCGAGGGGCTACATGTTGGGCTGCATTTCAAGTTCACAGGTCCCACTATTAAGCCACAATACCGGCAAGAGTGGGCCCCCCCCCCTCCCAACAACTTTTACTTCTGAAAAGCCCTCATTAGCAATGCACACCTTAGCTAAGCACCACACTACCTCCAACAAAGCACAATCACTGCCTGCATGACACTCCGCTGCCACTTCTCCTGGGTTACATGCTGCCCAACACCCCCCCCCCCGCACGACCCAGTGTCCACAGCGCACACCAAACTGTCCCTGCCCAGCCTTCAGCTGCCCTCATGCCACACCACCCTCATGTCTATGTATAAGTGCGTCTGCCACAGGAAAAGCAGGCACACACTGCAGAGGGTTGGCATGGCTAGGCAGCGACCCCCCCATAAAAGGGGCGGGCTGATAGTCCACAATGCTGTACAGAAGCAATGAGAAATCCAATCCTGTGCCACCTCCATCTGGAGCTGCACACGTGGGCATAGCAATGGGGAACCTCAGAGCCTCGTGTGGTGCAGAGTGTAAGCTCTCGCCTACGACCTGGAGGTTGCAAGTTCGATTCCCACATGAATCAGGTAGCCGGCTCAAGGTTGACTCAGCCTTCCATCCTTCCGAGGTCGGTAAAATGAGAACCCAGCTTGGTGGGGGGTAATTAAGTAACAATTACCTGAAAGCGCTGCGGAATAAGTTGGCGCTATACAAATACCATGATTTGATTTTTTTTTTTGAACCTATGTGCCACACACTATTCATTCTGTCAAGGTGTCTGCATGCCCCAGTGAGACCGCGGTTTTTTATAAATAGTCACAGGCAGGTACAACTCCGCAATAGGAATTCCGTGTGCACCCACAGCATGGGTGGGTGCCAGGAAGCCACTGGCGGTACATAGAAATATCCCATTGCATTGCCCAACACAGCTGAGGTAGTAATGTCGTGCTTAATGCAGGTGGGCTTCGGCCCACACTGCATGCCCCAGTCTGACTGGGGTTCTTTTCAAGTGTACAGATGTAGTAAAAACTCCGTGTGCACCTACAGCATGGGTGGCTCCCTGGAACCCACCGGCGGTACATAGAAATATCCCATTGCATTGCCCAACACAGCTGAGGTAGTAATGTTGTGCTTAATGCAGGTGGGCTTCGGCCCACACTGCATGCCCCAGTCAGACTGGGGTTCTTTTCAAGAGTACAGATGTAGTAAAAACTCCGTGTGCACCTACAGCATGGGTGGGTGCCAGGAAGCCACCGGCGGTACATAGAAATATCCCATTGCATTGCCCAACACAGCTGAGGTAGTAATGTCGTGCTTAATGCAGGTGGGCTTCGGCCCACACTGCATGCCCCAGTCTGACTGGGGTTCTTTTCAAGTGTACAGATGTAGTAAAAACTCCGTGTGCACCTACAGCATGGGTGGCTCCCTGGAACCCACCGGCGGTACATAGAAATATCCCATTGCATTGCCCAACACAGCTGAGGTAGTAATGTCGTGCTTAATGCAGGTGGGCTTCGGCCCACACTGCATGCCCCAGTCTGACTGGGGTTCTTTTCAAGTGTACAGATGTAGTAAAAACTCCGTGTGCACCTACAGCATGGGTGGCTCCCTGGAACCCACCGGCGGTACATAGAAATATCCCATTGCATTGCCCAACACAGCTGAGGTAGTAATGTCGTGCTTAATGCAGGTGGGATAAAAATTTATTTGATTACACTGTAGGCGCAGGCCCACAAAAATTGCTGTATCAACAGTACTAATGTACCTGAAAAAAATTGGCCATGGCCAACCAAGAGGGCAGGTGAAACCCATTAATCGCTTTGGTTAATGTGGCTTAAGTGGTAACTAGGCCTGGAGGCAGCCCAGTTTAACGAAAAATTGGTTCAAGTTAAAGTTCCAACGCTTTTCAGAGCATTGAAACATCTAAAAATTGTTTAGAAAAATTATGAGTGAGCCTTGTGGCCCTAAAAAAAATTGCCCGTTCAGCGTGATTACGTGAGGTTTCAGGAGGAGGAGCAGGAGGAGGAGGAGGAATATTAGACACAGATTGATGAAGCAGAAATGTCCCCGTTTTGGATGGTGAGAGAGAACGTAGCTTCCATCCGCGGGTGCAGCCTACGTATTGCTTACGTATCGCTGCTGTCCGCTGGTGGAGAAGAGAAGTCTGGGGAAATCCAGGCTTTGTTCATCTTGATGAGTGTTAGCCTCTCGGCACTGTCGGTTGACAGGCGGGTACGCTTATCTGTGATGATTCCCCCAGCCGCACTAAACACCCTCTCCGACAAGACGCTAGCCGCAGGACAAGCAAGCACCTCCAGGGCATACAGCGCTAGTTCAGGCCACGTGTCCAGCTTCGACACCCAGTAGTTGTAGGGGGCAGAGGTGTCACCGAGGATGGTCGTGCGATCGGCTACGTACTCCCTCACCATCCTTTTACAGTGCTCCCGCCGACTCAGCCTTGTCTGGGGAGCGGTGACACAGTCTTGCTGGGGAGCAATAAAGCTGGCCAGGCCCTTAAAGACTGTTGCACTGTCTGGGCTGTACATGCTGCTCGATCTACGCACCTCCCCTGCTACATGGCCCTCGGAACTGCGCCTTCTGCCACTAGCGCTGTCGGATGGGAATGTTACCATCAGCTTGTCCGCCAGGGTCCTGTGGTATAGCAACACTCTCGAACCCCTTTTCTCTTCGGGAATGAGACTGGGAAGGTTCTCCTTATAGCGTGGGTCGAGCAGTGTGTACACCCAGTAATCCGTAGTGGCCAGAATGCGTTGAATGCGAGGGTCACGAGAAAGGCATCCTAACATGAAGTCAGCCATGTGTGCCAGGGTACCTGTACGCAACACATGGCTGTCCGCACTAGGAAGATCACTTTCAGGATCCTCCTCCTCCTCCTCCTCCTCCTCCTCCTCCTCCTCAGGCCATACACGCTGAAATGATGACAGGCAAGCAGCATGGGTACCGTCAGCAGTGGGCCAAGCTGTCTCTTCCCCCTCCTCCTCATCCTCCTCATCCTCCTCCTCCTCCTCCTGAACGCGCTGAGATATAGACAGGAGGGTGCTCTGACTATCCAGCGACATACTGTCTTCCCCCGACTCTGTTTCCGAGCGCAAAGCGGCTGCCTTTATGGTTTGCAGGGAACTTCTCAAGATGCATAGCAGAGGAATGGTGACGCTAATGATTGCAGCATCGCCGCTCACCACCTGGGTAGACTGATCAAAGTTTCGAAGGACCTGGCAGATGTCTGCCAACCAGGCCCACTCTTCTGAAAAGAATTGAGGAGGCTGACTCCCACTGCGCCGCCCATGTTGGAGTTGGTATTCCACTATAGCTCTGCGCTGCTCATAGAGCCTAGCCAACATGTGGAGCGTAGAGTTCCACCGTGTGGGCACGTCGCACAGCAGTCGGTGCACTGGCAGATTAAAGCGATGTTGCAGGGTGCGCAGGGTGGCAGCGTCCGTGTGGGACTTGCGGAAATGTGCGCAGAGCCGGCGCACCTTTACGAGCAGGTCTGACAAGCGTGGGTAGCTTTTCAGAAAGCGCTGAACCACCAAATTAAAGACGTGGGCCAGGCATGGCACGTGCGTGAGGCTGCCGAGCTGCAGAGCCGCCACCAGGTTACGGCCGTTGTCACACACGACCATGCCCGGTTGGAGGCTCAGCGGCGCAAGCCAACGGTCGGTCTGCTCTGTCAGACCCTGCAGCAGTTCGTGGGCCGTGTGCCTCCTATCTCCTAAGCTGAGTAGTTTCAGCACGGCCTGCTGACGCTTGCCCACCGCTGTGCTGCCACGCCGCGCGACACTGACTGCTGGCGACGTCCTGCTGCTGCTGACACATCTAGATTGCGAGACAGAGGTTGAGGAGGAGGAGGAGGGTGCTTTAGTGGAAGAAGCATACACCGCCGCAGATACCACCACCGAGCTGGGGCCCGCAATTCTGGGGGTGGGTAGGACGTGAGCGGTCCCAGGCTCTGACTCTGTCCCAGCCTCCACTAAATTCACCCAATGTGCCGTCAGGGAGATGTAGTGGCCCTGCCCGCCTGTGCTTGTCCACGTGTCCGTAGTTAAGTGGACCTTGCCACTAACCGCATTGGTGAGGGCGCGTACAATGTTGCGGGAGACGTGGTCGTGCAGGGCTGGGACGGCACATCGGGAAAAGTAGTGGCGACTGGGAACTGAGTAGCGCGGGGCCGCCGCCGCCATCATAGCTTTGAAGGACTCTGTTTCCACAACCCTATACGGCAGCATCTCAAGGCTGATAAATTTGGCTATGTGAACGGTTAACGATTGAGCGTGCGGGTGCGTGGTGGCGTACTTGCGCTTGCGTCCCAACACTTGCGCTAGCGACGGCTGGACTGTGCGGTGCGAGACATTGGTGGATGGGGCCGAGGACAGCGGAGGTGAGGCTGTGGGTGCAGGCCATGAGACGGTAGTGCCTGTGTCCTGAGAGGGAGGTTGGATCTCAGTGGCAGGTTGGGGCACAGGGGGAGAGGCAGCGGTGCAAACCGGAGGCGGTGAACGGCCTTCGTCCCACCTTGTGGGGTGCTTGGCCATCATATGTCTGCGCATGCTGGTGGTGGTGAGGCTGTTGGTGGTGGCTCCCCGGCTGATCTTGGCGCGACAAAGGTTGCACACCACTGTTCGTCGGTCGTCAGGCGTCTCTGTGAAAAACTGCCAGACCTTAGAGCACCTCGGCCTCTGCAGGGTGGCATGGCGCGAGGGTGTGCTTTGGGAAACACTTGGTGGATTATTCGGTCTGGCCCTGCCTCTACCCCTGGCCACCGCACTGCCTCTTGCAACCTGCCCTGCTGATGCCCTTGCCTCCCCCTCTGAAGACCTGTCCTGAGTAGGCGTTGCACACCAGGTGGGGTCAGTCACCTCATCGTCCTGCTGCTCTTCCTCCGAATCCTCTGTGTGCTGCTCCCTTGGACTTACTGCCCTTACTACTACCTCACTGCAAGACAACTGTGTCTCATCGTCATCGTCCTCCTCACCCACAGAAAGTTCTTGAGACAGTTGGCGGAAGTCCCCAGCCTCTTCCCCCGGACCCCGGGAACTTTCGAATGGTTGGGCATCAGTGACGATAAACTCCTCTGGTGGGAGAGGAACCACTGCTGCCCAATCTAAGCAGGGGCCCGAGAACAGTTCCTGGGAGTCTTCCCGCTCCTGAGCATGTGTCATTGTAGTGGAGTGAGGAGGCTGGGAGGAAGGAGGAGCAGCAGACAGAGGATTCGGATTTGCAGCACTGGACGGTGCAGAACTGTGGGTGGATGATAGCTTGCTCGAAGCACTTTCTGCCATCCAGGACAGGACCTGCTCACACTGCTCATTTTCTAATAAAGGTCTCCCGCCTGGACCCATTAATTGGGCGATGAATGTGGGGGCGCCAGAAACGTGCCTCTCTCCTAATCGCGCAGCAGTCGGCTGCGACACACCTGGATCAGGAGCTCGGCCTGTGCCCACACCCTCACTTGGCCCTCCGCGTCCTCGGCCACGTCCACGTCCACGTCCTCTAGGCTTACCCCTACCCCTCAGCATGCTGTATTACCAGTGATTTGATTTCCCAGGCAGGAAATAAATTGGCGCAAGCCTGCAGGCCAAATATAATGTTTTCGCTTTTTTGCAAAGGGAAGACCCCACTGCGTATATTCAATGAACAAGAAGTTTAATATCTGTGGTGTGGCCCTCAAAAAGTGTCACACAACTATAGTGTAGCAGAGTTATTAACTCTAGCAGAGCAGGTATTTGCCAGTCAGGAAAGACAATGGCGCTAGGCTGCAGTAAAGCGTAGCTGGTTGCGTCTGATTTTTGTACGTTGTACACGCAGCACACACGTACACGGAGACCTTAGGACTGACACAGGCAGGCCAAATATAATTTTTTTCCTTTTTAGCTTAGGGAAGACCCCACTGCGTATATTCAATGAACAAGAAGTTTAATATCTGTGGTGTGGCCCTCAAAAAGTGTCACACAACTATAGTGTAGCAGAGTTATTAACTCTAGCAGAGCAGGTATTTGCCAGTCAGGAAAGACAATGGCGCAAGCCTGCAGTAAAGCGTAGCTGGTTGCGTCTGATTTTTGTACGTTGTACACGCAGCACACACGTACACGGAGACCTTAGGACTGACACAGGCAGGCCAAATATAATTTTTTTCCTTTTTAGCAAAGGGAAGACCCCACTGCGTGTATTCAATGAATAATAAATGTCTTCTGGCCCTGCCTACACAATTCTATCCCTGTAGTATTAATGCCGGGTGCAATGCTCTGCACAGCCGGTTTTGAGAAAAAAAAAAAAAAATGCAACACTGCTAACAGCAGCCTGGACAGTACTGCACACGGATAGAAGTGGCCCTAGAAAGGACCGTTGGGGTTCTTGAAGCCTACACTAACTCCTAACACTCTCCCTGCCTAACCCCCACTTCTGTCCCTATTGCTGGGCGCAATGCTCTGCAGATCCAATTTTGGACAAAAAATAAATAAAATACTGTGCTAACACAGTACTGCACACTAGTAGATGTGGCCCTGAGAAGGGCCGTTGGGGTTCTTGAAGCCTACACTGACTCCTAACGCTCTCCCTACAGCAGCACCAGCAGCAGCACTTTCCCTCAGCTAAGTCACAAGGCATGTGTGGCGAGCCGCGGGAGGGGCCGACTTTTATACTCGGGTGACATCTGATCGCCCCAGCCACTCACAGCAGGGGGGTGGTATAGGGCTTGAACGTCACAGGGGGAAGTTGTAATGCCTTCCCTGTCTTTCAATTGGCCAGAAAAGCGCGCTAACGTCTCAGAGAGGAAACTGAAAGTAACCGGAACATCGCGTGGTGCTCGTTACGAGTAACGAGCATCCCGAACACCCTAATATTCGCACGAATATCAAGCTCGGACGAGTACGTTCGCTCATCTCTAGTTGCCACGCAACCGCTCTTCATACATACCCCGCCGCTCCATGACGTACCAGTACGTCATTAAGCGGGAAGGGGTTGCACCTGAACAGGGGAAATTTCTTCCCCTTCACTGCTTTTCAAACTCCGTGCAAGAGCACAGGAGTTTAAGCAAAACCATCGGAAGATAGGTGCTGCTCGATCTGTCCCATATGTAGTACTCGCTAAGTGTGGGAATGGAAACATCGGGTATGTACTATCTTTTCTCGGCCGTACAGTTAGAGAGTAGAGATAAGCAAACGTGCTCGTTTAGAGCAATTACTCGATCGAGCATCGCTTTTTTCGAGTAACTGCCTAAACGGGCGAAAAGATTCGGGGGGCGCCAGGGGTGAGTGGGGGGGGGGGGCGGGTAGAGCTCCCCCCTGCTACCCCTCGCTCCACCCCGCCACCCCCTGGCGCCCCCCGAATCTTTTCGTCTGAGTAGGCAGTTACTTGAAAAAAGTGATGCTCGATCGAGTAATTGTCCTAAACGAGCTCATTCGCTCATCTGTATTAGAGAGTTTTCGGCTTTCTTTTTCACAGAAGTTGACAGACAGGAGTCTGCTGCTTGGGACCTCTGTGCTTGAGTTGATCATCTGGCCCGCTATCCAGTGCAGCGGGCCAAAT
The DNA here is from genome assembly GCF_035609145.1 of Eleutherodactylus coqui. NCBI lineage: Eukaryota > Metazoa > Chordata > Amphibia > Anura > Eleutherodactylidae > Eleutherodactylus > Eleutherodactylus coqui. Next base: position 125,536,363 of record NC_089845.1, on the reverse strand, counting down.
GTTGTCAGAAGCAGACAGGGGAGAAAGTGCGAGCACTGGCTTCAATCCCACTGATTTCAATGGGAGAGCAGCGCTGTTATGGCACTTCCTGCTCCTCTCCTGGTCAGGACTGGATGTGATGTCTTGACCAACAAAGAAGCAAAAGTGTTGAAGCAGAAGAGCTCTCCCATTGATTTCAACGGGAGTGAAGCTGGCACACACTGAGTGTGCCGAGGGCTAATGACAACATCCATCCCACTGCATTGAGAGCAAACCCCCGTCCATCAACTTTTAAAATATCTTGCTTTTCCCCTATCTTGACATCACGCCTGTCCATAGGATGTGTTTGCTTTTGCAGTTCAACTCCATTTAAGTGAATTGGGCTCAGCTGTAATACCGCACACAAACCATGGACAAGAGTGGTGCTGTTTTTTAAAAAGAGAGCAGCCATATTATTTTAACCCTGTTCAACCTCTTTAAAGGGATTGCGCCAGGATGGTATTCCCTGGTCATACGACCATCACAGAGACAGGGTTCCCATCTTGGGCCACCTGTATGGCTGGAACAGAATGCTACTCTATATGCTCCCATCTGAGTGGACAGTGTGCTATCTTTGTAACTACAGGACGGCCATTCATATAAATGGCCATCCTGTAATACCACAATACACTTCCCCTGTTGCTGACGTTTTTCGCTGGACATGGCTACTCCTAGCAAAATCTGGGGCCTCGCATGTGAAAGGGGTTGCCCAAGTTGGCACACTCCTTTTAAGTATGCCTTTAACATTTTGTATGCACAATGTAATTTCTATTAAATATATCATATTACATCATCGTTTTTTTATTTCAAATTAAAAGTCCCTTGATGATGCAAAAAATGTGAAAAATACCTAAAATGAATGATTATGAAAAAAACTGTCACAACACAAAAAACAGTGAATAAAAATAATTTTTATTAAATCCTTTTTATATTAAATAAAATTCAATAAACAGGCAAAACATTAATATCTAATTAAAAATACACAGAAAAAAACAAAAAAACATTAAAATATATCAATTGAATGCTGACATACAAACCCACAAATCATGACTTGTGTCTCAAAAACATCGCTTCACATATCTATGTAGCCTTATGATTAACAACTGTATGTCTGAAAAAATGAGAAAAAAAAATGTTACAAATTCAGTTTGTATCATTTTTAAATTGCGTCAGACGTGCGTTTTTTTTGTCCGCATTGTTTTGCGCAAAACGTATGCATAAAAAAACTCGCGTGACCGAAGCGTGCGTCATGCTGAAAAAAGCGCACAGTGCGGCGTGTTCTAAAGAACACAATAGCAGGCAACGGCAAGTCCTGCGTTTTTGAGAAAATTCTTTGTGAACGCAGAAAGCCGCGTTTTTAAAATACGGCGTCCTATAATTTGCATCGCAGACTTTTTTGCGCATATAAAAATCAGGACATGTGACCGCCGCCATTGAAAAGCATTGGTTCTAATAGATGCGAATCGCAAACGCAGGAAACATGCACAGCAAACAAACGCCCGTCTGACTGAGCCCTGACTCGGCCTTTAGAGGGTTAAAATGTTTCGAATGCAGGCCTATTCTCGATGATATTTGTTATTCCGCAGAGTTATTGCTCGCGAGTCGGCAGAGAGTGATCTCTGTGGGAACATTATAGGACTGCATATTTTCATAAAATAAATCAGGAATGGTTTTACAAGGCCTGTAATCTCTCCGCTCCATAATAACATTTACCCCGAGGGCCAATATGTTAGACAGCATCACGTTCTTATGTAAAACACACAGTTTTGGTGGCTTTCAGAGAAACCAAAAATATTTGAAGTTCTCACAAGCATTTCTTCTGCAGTCACCCGGCAGTGGTATAGATACAGCTTGGCAAATATGCAGATTAGAATTGTATATCAGTCAGGTTAAATTACCATCGGCATCAGATCCTCCAGTGCAAAATCCATTATATATGTTGGGGGAAAAGCACTCTATACGCTGCTATTTTTTCAGACAAAACGATGAACACCCTAGCAGTAGTAGCAGATTATAATTAGGGTGGTTTTGGCAGCCACCTGGGGCCCAAGCCTCTTGTGGAGCCCATGTTCGCCAAACCATCCCGCCATCTTAAAATACGGCTCTGTAGCAGTAGCATGTGGCAGGCCACCACCACTATTCCCCACGCACGCTCTGTCACATCGGAGGAAGAGTGTCACATTTAGACTGCCAGCACAGTAAATCTTTCACTATTGAGCTCCTTACTCTCTTTGCGCTCTACATGGCAGTATATATACATATGGTATCTCCTATCATCCTACTCTGTCTGGAGGAACCAGAGAAGAGAAGACAGGAGAGACCGATGGAAGACACAAATGTGTCTTCCAAGCAAGGAGCTTAATAGTAAAAGATTTACAGGGCAGGAAGGACTCACAGGAAGAAGAGCATCGAGGGGCTTGTGGGGGGAGGACAAAATGGCGGCACTAAAGTGGCATTTTTTGTGGGTGCAAAAGAAGGCACTATTTATCTTGTGAGGGCACAAAAGATGGCACTAATACCTTATGGGGTAGGGGCTATTATCTTGCGGGGGAACTACAACTATGGGGTCACAAAGGGGCCATGGGACAGTACAAAAGGGCTAGTATTGAAAATGTTGCCCAACGTAGGCTAGATTCACCTTACACTCGTGAACCAATTTGTGGTTTCAATCGCTGGACTCCATCTGAAATGCCAAAAACAGCATTCAGACAGAATCCTGCGATAGAATCTTAGGCATAGATTAACCAAATGAAGACTGAAAGCATAAACTTCAGCGGGTTATGTTTGTTTCCAGCTTTTCAGCCAGACAGAATGTGTAGTCAAGTAGTCCTCAGCAGCGGCTGAGGAAGGGAGCCCAACTTATGTCAATAGCCCTGGACTAATGGCCTACTTAATCTGCCGAGTGGAACCCAACTGGATTGGACTATACCCATTACATTTCTTATCTCTTGTTACTTATCAGTAAGTAAGACTACAATCTAATATGCAAACTTTCCAACCTTGATTAAGATCTACAAAGTTTATGCCTAGATAATCTAATTTTAAAGAATATACCATTGGACAACCCCTGCTCATATACCCTGTTAGGGCATATGGACTTCACGGAGAAGTCCACCTTTCAGAACCTCCTCCTAAGAGCCAAACTGTGTAGGCATGACTATGTAACACTTACTATTCTTCCCCAAGACTTGGAAGATATTGAAAATATGTGGGTATATCATAAATACCCAGTTCATACAAGATGAGCAAAGAATGTGTCTGAACTTGAGACATTCTGCAAGGAAGAATTGAAAAAGAGCTCAAAGCTACAAAGACATCAAAGATACAAAGACCTTTAGCTAAGTAGAAAAAAAATTGTGATTTCTGCCACAAAGGGTCTTACTATGTATTGGCTGATGGGGTGCCAACACTTGCACATACCAAACTGTATATCAATAGTGGATGTATAGTGTCCACGCCTCTTTTAAAATGTCATGTTTTTGTCATGTTAAAAAATCTGACAAAAATTAATCATTTCATATTTATTTCTATCTTCAATGTGACTCATCTGTACAATTCCATTGAAGAACAAACTGAAATCTTTTAGGGTGGAAACAATTAAGTGAAATAATGTGGTTCCATAAATATGCACACCCTAAAACTCATACTCTTCCTTGTAAAAGCGCTCCAAATCTGTGAGATTGTGAGGGCATATCATGTGTAGCTCCCACCTCCAGATCAACCCACAGATCTTCAATGGGATTCAGGTCTGAGTTCTGGCTGGGCCATTATTCTGGAGAAGCCATTCTTTTGTTGATTTACCTTTTTGAATTATGGCCAAAAAGTTCCCTCTTGGTCTCATCAGACCATAACATGTTCTACTACATACTTTTGGCAGACTTGATGTAGGTTTTTGCAAAACATAGCGGGTCTTGGATGCTTTTATTTGCAAGAAAAAGGCTTCCATCTTGCCCAACTACCCCACAGTCCAGACATGTGAAGAATATGGAAGATGGTTGACATATGTACTACACAGCCAGTACTTGCCAGAAAATCCTGCAGCTCCTTTAATGTTGCTGTAGGCCTCTTAGCAGCCTCCTGGACCAATTTTCTTCTGGTAATGTCACTGTTGTGCCTAATTTAATCTATTTCTTGATGATGTCTTCACTCTGTTCCATGCTATATGTAATGCCTTGGAAATTTTTGGTCCCCTTCTCCTAACTGGTACCTTCCAGCATTCAGATGTCTTCTCTTTACAGCTTTGTTGAAAAATGCAACTAAGAAAATGTCAGGAAAGTCCTACTAAAACAGCTGAACTTTATATCGGGCAAATCGGAGTACTGGCTACTATTTAACATGAGATTAAATATGATTAGCTAATTCTGAACACAATCACATCCCCAACTATAAGGTATAGGGCAATCACACCTTTTTGGGGGGGTTTGTGAGTATGTTGTCTATGTGGCATTTCTATATGTATGGTATGATGTGGCATTTTATTTTAATTCTTCTGCTATTGATATGGTGAAGAAGAGTTGTCATGAGAAAGCCAGAAAAAACGTGTAGCAAATACTGGACCTCCAACATATTTTGCTGGTCCAGTGAAACAGCCCTTCACCCCTACTGTCTCCATCAACTGATTACTAGATGTAACTGTGATTTTGTTTCTGTTCCTCCTGTTTTGTAAGTGCTGCGAAATATGTTGGGGCTATATAAATAAGGATTATTATATGAGTTGGTCCTCCTTTTGTGGCTGTAAAAACCTTAACCCTTGTAGAAGTTGGCGCTTGGCATTGTGAACAGTGATCTTAGGCATTTGGCTGCTGGAAGTCCATTTCATGAAAACCAGGCACAGAATTCTTGCACTGATGTCACTTCCAGAAGCTGTCTGTAGGCAGATTCTGATGAGTCACGGGCTCCACTCTTGGTGACCCCATTCTTGGTGGCTCTACCACTTCCCAGCTGAGCTACTGTCACTCTTAGATGCATCCACTTCACATTAATAGCACTTACAGATGACCGGAGCACATATAGTAGTTCCGAACGTTCATGAATTGACTTGTCATAAAGTTAACATCTTATGGCAGTGCAATTTTTAAAGTCACTGAGCACTATGAACTATACCACCACTATTGTTTGCCTATGGGGAGTACACAGCTGTATGTTTGATTTTATGCACAACATTGCAATCAGTGGGGCCAAAACATCCTAACTCGATAAAAAGGAGAGGCACCCATACACTTTTGGCCAAGTCCTGTACTATGGTGAGCAGTGTAGTATATTTTACACATCTCAAGCTCAATGGTTTCCATGTTAAGAACCCAAAGTGATTGTTAATCCTTATTTCTATACAATAGAAGCACTGACTTTTTTGCACATATTGTGCCCTCATGTCCTCATCTTCCATTGCCCTTGAGTGAGTCCCATATGTAGTTGTAGTCATCGTTTGTCACCTTCCTCTTTGTGTTTACGCCACTTAGTTACATGGAACATTGAATGAATTGCTATTGATACGGCCCTACATAAATACACTTTGCTGGCTCCTTTGATTTATGAGTACTATATCATAGATCAGGGTCAATGCATGCTTTGAAGAACCATGTATCTAATAAACAGACTCCAATGGTCTCCAGCTGAAACTTCTAAAAAATCTGAAGCCACTCAAGGAACACAACACTAAGGATAACAAAGGGGATAGAAAAGCCTCTCTTGCTATCTATAGCTGACTTGTATATCCACGGTCATTAGTCTACTTCACCAACTACACAATCACATATCAGCAGCTGTAATAACAGTTGTAATAAGAGAGATCAAAAATGGAACAAGTTCTTGCAAAACTGACTTCATGATAAAGTTATCAACTCTTCCTGGTGATGAAAGTAGATTCAAGTAGAATAAAAGAGAGTATACTACCACTATTGACCACTTGTGGTATATTTACAGTGGTTCACTGACTGATCTCATGGTTTGGGCTCAAAGATGCCTAGTTTTGTTCTAAGAGAGGCCATTGCTGTAGTCACGTTATGTACAGTCTTTCCAAGGCGATGTTGCAAACTCTTGTTTGTTGACTCATTTCTTTGTCTATCGGCAGCACATCCATCCCCACCCCATGTGAATAGGGGGCTCTGCTACAGAGGAATGCACTTTGTATAGAAATTAATGATCCTAGTAATGAATGATCAATCGTCCTCATACCGTCACTGCCGATGTGAACAGCATAACCCATGTTGATTGGCAAGTTTTCCAAATAGGCATAAGCTTGGTAAGGCCTTGTTCATGTTAAGTGGAAGACATTAATGTGATATGAACACATGGAAAAATATACCATATATACCAAGTGTCTCCATAGAGTTCCATTAACCCAATAGAAGTCAAAAGACGATCCTCAACACTACTTGTTACCCATTGACGAGTTTACATACTACAAATAATGGGGTGATACAGAAGGTAAAGGGGCTGGAGATGTGCAAGCTAAGGTGAGTTGGAGAGTGTGGGATGCTATACACATAAACAATGGTCAAATTTAGAAATATAGTGGCCGAATTGGTATAACTGCAGAAGGAGGTTAATTACAGCTACCAGGGATTGCAATCAGTAGGACAGGGAGCATGTTATCAGGGGGAGTACAGAGGGGTTTGGTTTAGGAGATGTGGTATGCCTACCTGAAGAGGTGCGTTTTTAAAGCACGCCTGAAATTTTGTGTGTCAGTGATTGCCCGGATAGTTTCGGATAGCATGTTCCAGAGGACTGGTGCTGCTCGGGAGAAGTGTTGGAGGCGGGAATGAGAGGTTCGAATTAAAGGGGCGCTTAATCTGATTTCGTTAGTGGAGCAGATGGCGTGGGCTGGATATGTGTGATGGTCAATTGTCCACAATCTTTTTGACATTTCATATACGGAAAGGGGAGCAGAGTCAGGACTGGCTCCTGCAGTGTCACTAAGCTTTGTGTCTACCACATCTCTGGTCTGACGAGTGTAGAACATCTTTAAGCAGTTCACAATGGGCTTATCAAGTCTAGTATTTCCTGCCATCTACCCAAGTTATCCCAGTGTTAATACTATCCATAAAAACAAGGTCATTTGTCATCCAGCAAATGACCAAAAGAGAACCACAAATGATAACATTTTTGGTCACTCAAGGAGGACTAATCACATGCCCCTCAGCTTCCTCTGAATGCCCAAGGCATCAGAAGGCTACAATAAGAAAGGGTCCATTTACATGTACAAATCAATGAGATCAGCACTCTGGCCTTTACCAAGTCCGATTCAGGCCCTATTATGGGACAAATGATTATTCGTCCACATAGAGCTGACATTGGCCAGCTAATTGTCCATTTACATAGCCCGAAGATTGGGCAAACAAATGTTCATGCCAAAAGCCCTTAATTTAAGAAAGGATTTTGCACACAAGATACTTGTGCACCGTGTAAATTCCCCCATATTAGAGCAAAAGCCAATAGAATTGTATGGGATTAACAAGTCTATTGTAATGCTTCCAGCAGGGAATATAAGACTGTAGAAAAAAAATCTTTATTTGTTGTATGAAAAGGAAATGCTGTATAAGACAATAATGTAGTCTCAATATGGCCACTCTGGATGTAGTGGGCGAGGCGAATATGTGCTATGGAACCAGCAATAGATGGAAGTAGCGCTAACAGGGATTGCTAGCGCTAGTACTCTTGGGTATTGACCACACTGGCTGAAACTAGAAGTGACATGGACAAGGATACAGGACCACAATAAGGTGACTGGAGTTCCGAAAATGCATATAGAGAGTGGGCAGGTAAAATAAATGTGCCAACTGTTCTTCAGGGTATTTGGGATGCTGAGCGACGTCATACAGGAGGAGGAAAAAAAAGTTTGAAATGGGAAAACCCCTTTAATACTAGGGTTTTAATGAGGTTTAAATCTCTACATAAAGTCTTGTAGTATTTCTTACAGTTTGTCTTCCTTACTATGGAAATCTATATTGTCCACTGCACTTGGCCTCCCATATAGCTATCACCCCGATGTTCATGACCATGGAGCGCAGAGCGGGATGTATATATAAATCCTCCTCTAGATGTGCACCAGCTGTTTATCCCTCACCTTCTACTTCTTCCTGTTATTTCTATCATCTTTCCCATCCCTTCCTTTTAAGAAGTCGTCTAGACTTTCCCACATCCTCCTTATCTTTTGGATCACATATATTGTGTATACTCTACAGATATCTTTCTTCTTGGACTGATTTCATTTTAGAAGCGCAGTAACCTGGTGACCCGCTCCCATTCATATTGCGGCTGGATTTGCCAGATGTTTTATTACAGCTCCTGGCAATGTCAGAGAGATGAAGCTCATAGAACTGCATTTAGTTTTATCTCCACTACAAAAGGATGGTAAATGTCAGTGTAGGTTTCCATGTTGCTGCGCTTAGTTTTTATAGTGTCGAAATGAATGCAATTGTCTCTCCTTTTAATAGTGCCCCCTATCCGCTTCCCCTTCAGAGGGGAAACTAGAAGCCCAAATGTAAAGTCTTGCACAAAAATAAAGGAAACAATAAATGGAGACCTCCCATGATGTCTCTTGAGACCAATCACTACAACTAGCCATGCTCTTTAAGAAAGCCTATTACCTTTAGTAGGTCAGTCAGCACATATCACCCACTGGGGGGGCTAATGAGCGAACGTCTTTTTACTAGTCGTTATAGTACCGTTTCAAGTTGAAAAGAGGCAGTGGATTAAAGAAAATGCCATTTTGTGCTGTTACCTTGTCATGGAAGAGAATCCTTACAGTCTAAGAGTCCATTTGAAGTAAAATCCTTTATTTTCACTCTTTGTAAAAAAGTCCGGCCCCTAGAACAAGATGTCATTTAGCTGCAAAGCTCGGCATACAGTTACATCTCAGTTACATATGTAAATGATTAGAGTTGTAGCGTATTAGATGAACGGTCTTGCCACCTGAGGTGTTAAAAGTGGTTCCCCCCTTGGCGTATAAAAGGCTCTCACTACTTGTATGTAGTGATCTCTTCTTCCGCTTATGTAGACCTTGTTGACCACTAGACGCAAAGAAGAGATTTTGCCCAGTTAACAGAGTTTGAGAGGGGCGCATTATTGGAATGTGAAAAGCTGGATGGTCGCATCGACGAATTGCCAACTGGGCGATTGTGACCAGAATGTTAGGAGTTGTTGGGACCAGTGGATATGTGAGGGCACGCACACAAGGCGACCGGGCTCATGGCACCCCTGACAGACCATCAGTAGAGAGATCATCTAACTAGCACGACACAGCTCCCACTGTTTTGTTGTCCACCATCCAGAGACAGCACCTCAATACTCCCTTTACTGTGAAGGGGCTCACTGCTGGTGGAATGGTCTGGAGGGCCATCACATACGACAGTCGGTCAACCCTTAGTAGTGGTATGAGGGACAATGACAGCTCAGCGATATGTTCAAGACATCCTGCAGCCACATGTGTTCCTCTCATGGTGGCATCTAAGAGACATTTTCCAGCAGGATAATGCTTGGCTGCACATGGCAAGGGTGCCACAGAAATGTCTCCACTACATTGTAACACTTCTGTGGCTGCCCAGTCACCAGATTTATTGCCAATAGAACATGTATGGGACCATCTGGGAGCCAACTTCAACAGCCTATGTGTTTGCAGGATCCAGAGACTCAGTTACAGCAAATGTAGAGTATTATGCTGCAGGATACCATACAGAACCTGTATGCCTCCATGCCCGCCCATATCACATGCTGTTGTCAGAATTGACAGTGGAACTTAAAGGGTTAACAGCTTTGATCGGCTCTTGTGGGTGGGTGTTGGCTCTCACAAATGACCGACACCTGCCATGTATGAAGTGAGTTTGCTTTATACACTGACACTCGACTTGTACCATATTGTTAAATCTGCAATCATCTGCTGATACTGCCCCAGTCTACACAGCAAAGTTGACAAGGGAGCGTCAGAAACCAGGAATTGTCAGCTTATTATGTGCTCTAGAGTCAATTCAAAAACTTACATATTTATTTTGAATGGTTAAATGTGTTTAAAAATACTCTTTCAATAAAACATGATTGACAGGGCATATTAATTCTTTTTTGAGGACCCACCACACTTACGTATCTCTAGTGTGTTTGGTAACATAGCGTGAATGTAGCATCTTTGGATGACTGTTAGGAGTACCTCGAAGCTCAAATCTGCAAAATGATGTAAATCCTTTAGAGCAGTCTCTCTAGCTGTAGTCCTTGCAGCTTTGTTCTCTTAGTGATGTCCGTTTTGATGCATCATGGAGCCAAACTTCTCACATACAGGCTCCCTTCTTTTCTCATGCCACTGTTCCTCTCTAACTGGCACCGAATCTCCAGTACACATTTCACATGGCTCCCTCAGCCAACTCCTCTTGCAGGTCTCTCTCTGCAATGTAGTCTCTTAAGATTGATTACAACTGGATTGGCTCAACTCGACACTGTGTAATGCTTCACATCTCCTGTGGAGGTGCTGCTCAGAAATTGAACACTTGTCACATTTCCCCATACAGTAAAATTAATCGTGGGAGGTCCCAGCAGGAGGACACTTTGTGATATGCTTGATTTCCAAGAGCACTTTTGACAAGTAGAGATTGTCCCAAGCAAAGAACCTCTTGTAATATATTCTGATTTTCTGCTGATACATTCCCTTTAGAGGCATAACATGATAGTGAATCATTGAAGAAACTGTGCTCTAACTTGGCAAACCCTTCCGCCCCCCATGTGTAGATTCCCACACGCTCATACTTTTATCTGGTAATGTACAGTAGTACATTATAGGCTGCCGAGTGACGTGCACCAGTTTGCTGGTCTTGAATAGAGCCCTTTGTGTGTTCTGCTCAGTACATTAGAGTGTCAATTAAAAAAGAAAAATAGAGGAAAAATGTGCAGATAAGGAGCTGAGATTTTGTACTGGAGTTTGATAAATGTTCCACTTAATAAAACAACCTTTATACTATAAAACAAAACGAAAGTGCAAAGTACCAAAGGCATAGACCCGCCGCAGAACTGTGTTCAAGGAACAGTGTGACATTCATCGGATGCTGGAAATGAGGTCAGTCCGACTATAATGTGCATGGGGAATACTGTAGCCAAAGGGACGTGGGAAAAAAATGTACATAGCGCCATAGAAACCTTCTAGGAAAACTTCACAGCTACCTAGATGCAACAATAAGAAACATAAAAAGATAAAATCCCACTGTAGCACATTATGATGGTTCATCGCTACATTCTGATTTTTCCAATATGGATTTAAATGAAAATCCACGTCAGAAATCCGATCGGTTGACACACAGATTTAGCCTAATCAAAGGGAAAAATCAATGTGCGTATTTTCTGATATAGATTCCCCACAGATTCTGCACACAATCCGCATCAAGAGGTCACAGGTCGCTTCAAGACTCCAAGCCTGTTTGCCAAAACAATTTATAGACTACGACACGGATTCTCATTAAAAATAATATTACACTTCAGGATGTGGAATTTGCTGCGGATTTGGTATAGAATCCCCCCATGATCAGCATGGATTCTGGATCAAATCCACAGTGACAAATGCAGTGTGAACATACCCTTACAATGCTACACCCAACACTCTATGCCAAAAACCATCCCTTCACCTGGAAGTTGTCGGATGGCAAGAAACTTTCTTTGTGTGATTGAAACATTGTTTAAAGTGATAACAATACCAAAGTAAAGGCTGGTTTAGAGAAAACGATTATTGCTCAAAAGATTTTTTGAGCGATAATCGTTATGTTCTAAGCACATGGTGATCGCTCAAACGTTGAGCGATCAACTTGCGCTCCGAGCGGAGGATGCAGAAGACAAGCGGGGTGACCCTGCTTGTCTTCTGCATCCAGCTGTTCCCCGCTCGCAGCGCCCATCTGTTACACAGCCGAGCGCTCCGACCAGGGTATGGAGAACAGAGCTGGAGAGCTGTGTTCTTCATACCCCGCCTGTCATCAGGGAGCGGGATACAGCTGAAACAATAGTATCAGCTGTATCATGCTGTGAATTCCTGATAATTGATCACTGATAGAGTTGAGCGAACATACTCTGTCGAGCTTGATTCTCGTTCGAGTATTAGCGTACTCGATGGTGCTCGTTACTCGAACAAGCATCAAGTCGTGTTCGCTGTTTTTGGCCATCCCCGCCGCGACCAAAAAAAAAAAAAAGAGCTCGGGACTCGGCGTCCCACATACAAAGATGCTTGAGTCTCCCATTGTAGCCAGTGGGGTTCGTTACTCGAGTAAAGCTCTCGAATTTTAGGAAAAGCTTGAATAATGCGCCCCCGAGCATTTGGGTGCTCGCTCATCTCTAATCGCTGATCTTTCAGCATGCTGAAAACTTGACGAAAACTTCACGAAGTCAGTGCAGATAAACACGATTATCGCTCAAAAGATGGCTGTTACCATGCAGGGCGGCGCAGGGTCCCGCGGTCAGTGCGCGCCACCCCAGCGTCGGCTCCGGCGTCCTGAAGCCCTGACATTGGGGCTCTCTCGGCGACTTGGAGCGGCTGGTGTGAGGTGGCGTGGGCGTGTCCGCCCGTAGGGCACCGCCCGCACTCCTCCACCTCTCTTGTGCAGTAGTGGGGGAGCTGGCTCCTCCCACTCTCTGCCCCGGGGCGGAGTCTTTCGTTTATAAGGCTGGCAGTGACCTGAGCTCACTGCCAGTTATTGGTTCTGCTTGCACCTAGTCAGTCTGTCTGCAGCTAGTCTCAGCCAGTCCCTAGTTGTCTGTCAGTTTCCTTCTAGCTGTCTGTTGCTCAGTCTTTTTCCTGTCGGTCATTTCCATCAGCCTCCTCTGTCGGCACTTTGTCCCCCCATTAGGTAGGTTCCATCTTGCCAGTCGCCAAGTCCCTAGCCAGTGCAGGGACCGCCGTCCAGTTGTCCACCTGGGGTTAGCCAGGACCGAGGCAAGTAGGCAGGGACAGTGGGATGCGGGAAGATCAGGGCTCCCCACCTGGCGCTTGGGGGGTCAGAGTTGCGTAGTGGGAAGAGTCTGTCTGTATCTGAGCCGTATAGGGTGGGACAGAAGGTGTACCGGCCCTCTGGAAATCGCAAAAGGAGGGTTCGCAGGGTGTTCCATAAGTCGTTATCGAAACCTTTTGTCCCTTCGGTGAGTATCTCTACCGGCGCGTCAGTGCGCATGCAAAGTGCAGGGCATGACGCTGCCGTCAAGCCGGCAATGAAGCTGATTCTGCAGCGACTTCAAAATTTACTATAATTTATGTCAGAAACTATCGTAAATTATAGTGCTCATAAAAAATGTAGATTTCCATTTCTGGTGCATGAACGGCAAAAGATGAACCAAATTTCTTAAAAGTCTGGATTCTTTGTAGATTTGGTGCATTTTACTCCAACATAATTTGTGTTTAAATTGACACAAGCAAATAACCTCCAAAATCAGAAAAGAAAGAATAAAGCCGAAATTTTTGGGATCTGGCAACAGAAAAAAAAAACTTATAAAACATGAAAAAGTATTTCTGACATTCTGTCGGATTTGTGCAAGATCACACTTAGGTCAGAAACGCTATCTTTTCTCCTTAGGGAGAGCACCTAGACGGTGAGTGAGGACACTTAAAAGGCCAATCATGCTCCTCTGGGTAATATGCAAATAAGGAAGATGGAATAATACTTCCACAGTACCACCTATTGGAAGGTAGCATTCCTTCAAGTCAATGTTAGACTCTTTATATAAGCCTTGTAACAGTGACCAGGAATTGAAAGCAAAGCCAGAACCCATGTACTCATACTTACCAACAGTTAAAGGGGTTGTCCTGCGAAAGCAAGTGGGGGTATACACTTCTGTATGGCCATATTAATGCACTTTGTAATGTACATCATGCATTAAATATGAGCCATACAGAAGTTATTCACTTACCTGCTCCATTGCTAGCGTCCCCGTCTCCATGGTGCCGTCTAATTTCAGCGTCTAATCTCCCGATTAGACGCGCTTGCGCAGTCCGGTCTTCTCCCTTCTGAATGGGGCCGCTCGTTCTGGAGAGCTGCTCCTCGTAGCTCCGCCCCATCACGTGTGCCGATTCCAGCCAATCAGGAGGCTGGAATCGGCAATGGAACGCACAGAGCCCACGGTGCACCATGGGAGAAGACCTGCGGTCCACCGTGGGTGAAGATCCCGGCGGCCATCTTCGCAAGGTAAGTAAGAAGTCACCGGAGCGCGGGGATTCGGGTAAGTACTAACCGGGGTTTTTTTTAAAGCCCTGCATCGGGTTTGTCTCGCGCCGAACGGGGGGGCTATTGAAAAAAAAAAACCCGTTTCGGCGCGGGACAACCCCTTTAAATCCCAGCTATGCAAAATTATAAGCCCCATCCAGTTACAACAGCCCCTACCTAAAACAGCAGAAATACTGCATATGATACCCCCTTTATAGTCCAGTTCTTATGACTATCCCATGAAAACTGGCATGCACAGTAGCCAGCAGTTCTTTATGCTTGGTGGCTCAGTGGTTAGGACTATTGTCTTGCAGTGCTGGGGTACTGAGTCCAAATCTGAGCAAGGGCAATATCTGCATAGAGGTTGTATATTCTCCACATATTTCTGGGTACATTCAGAAACATACTAAAAGTTGAATATAGAATGTGAGCCCCCATGGGCCCAATGGAAGTGATCACAATATGTGTACAGCAGTGTAGAATATGCATGTGTTATATAAATAATATCATGGCTATGGAAGGGGGGGGGGGGCGTGCAGAAGTGGCAGCCACATCTGAGTCCTAAAGCCCATTTGGCACATAAGAAGACGTCAGTATTGTAAATAGCACATGGTTGTCATGGGGCCTGATTGCAGTGGGATTCAGGAGCTATAAAGGCCACTGTGTGATGTTCTGCCAATAATGACAATCACAGAGGGTCTTGTAGTTGAGTCCTTCGACCCACAATTTCCTGTTGTCACCAGGGTAAGTACTGTACCCGGGAGTACTTATTTCTTATGTTGCAGGGACAATGCAGTATTATAACAGTTTTGCTGTGGCTTTCCGCTCTGGATTATTTAGGAACCCCCACTCTCCATTGATTACATCCAGCATACAACCCCTCTGTTTTGGATACTTTTTTTTGTTAGGAAGGTCTTGCAATGATATGCTGCTCACAAGAGGTTCTACTGCTGGGATCCATAGTGATCAGCTATAATCTTTGTAGGAATTTTGCAGCAAGTGTTGAATTTTAGAGATGAGCGAACGTACTCGTCCGAGCTTGATGCTCGGGCGAATATTAGGGTGTTCGGGATGCTCGTTACTCGTGACGAGTACCACGCGATGTTCGAGTTATTTTCCTTTTCTTCCCTGAGAAATTTGCGCGCTTTTCTGGCCAATAGAAAGACAGGGAAGGCATTACAACTTCCCCCTGCAACGTTCAAGCCCTATACCACCCCCCTGCAGTGAGTGGCTGGCGAGATTAGGTGTCACCCGAGTATTAAAATCTGCCGGCCCGCGGCTCGCCACAGATGCGTTCTCACTTAGCTGAGGGAAAGTGCTGTTGATGCCGGGGCTGCTATAGGGAGAGTGTTAGGAGTGATTTTAGGCTTCAAGAACCCCAACGGTCCTTCTTCTCTATATGCGCTCAATGGGGCCGGCGGCAGCAGCGCCGACCCCATTGAGAACATATAGAAGACAAATCATTCTTCTCTGCCATAGCTGTAACAGCTGTGGCAGAGAAGAACGATGTTTGCCCATTGAATTCAATGGAGCCGGCAATACAGCCGACTCCATTGAAATCAATGGGCTGCCGACGATCGTGGGATGAATTGTCGGGAAGGGGTTAAATATATAAGCCCTTCCCTGCAATTCATCCAGAAAAGTGTTAAACTAAAAAATATATATATACTGACCTGCTACCGGCAGCCGGAGTTCCGCACGGCCATCCTGCAGTGGGTGTGAAGGGGGTGTGAGTCAGACCTGCCCCCTGATTGGCTCAGCGCTGAGCCAATCAGAGGCAGGTCTCACTCACACCCATTCAGTGGGTGTGAAGGGGGTGTGAGTCAGACCTGCCCCCTGACTTCAATGGGGTTCGTTACTCGAAACGAACCCTCGAGCATCGCGATAATTTCGTCCCGAGTAACGAGCACCCGAGCATTTTGGTGCTCGCTCATCTCTATTCAATTTCCCTACAGCGCCCCCACAGAAGAAATAAAGTATTACACAGTTCTAACTAAAATTAATGATCTGAAATCAATAATATAACTACATTAGCTATTGTTGATAGCAAGCATCACAATTTTTCTTTACCTCCTAACCTTGTATCATGGACAAGCAATCCCTGAGACACAGAGTCTATTGAATACAGCTAGAAGTGAAGCCCAGCCTTAGAAAGTCTTGGAGATCAGCTATTACAGCCTGGGTAAATGGCTATATCTATATTATTACATAAGCCCCATTTAGACGGGATGAATATCGAGCAAACAAAGCCCGACACTCGGCCCCGCACATACATGCTCCCATGCACCTGTATGGGAGCTTGTATCGCTGGCTCACAGCGGAGCGGCAGGAGCAGATTTCAGTTCTCGCTCTCCCGCCCCTCTCCATTCACTTAACATAGTGGCTGTTCAATACTGAACGGCTGCTATTTACACTGCACTGTCATAGATAAACTCATCTCTCATCATTTATGCTGCATACTTGCAGGCATCAGGGGGCGCCGCTAGCGTGACATGACCATGTAGGCAAAGGACCTTTAGTGAATGAGTCATGTGACCGACCAGGCAGAGCAATGTGCAGTGGGTCATGAGACTATCATGTTCAGAGAAAGCCCCGGGAGTGGTGGTATGCAGAATTTTATAGTTATAGTAAGTTTATCTTTACAGTATAAATACACGCCATACTATAAAGCTACTTATACTTTACTACAGTATCAATATAGTAAGTAGAAGTAGCTTACTATGCTACAGCATTCAGAGAAGGCCCCAGGGTGGAAATATGTAGGATGGCAGTCATATAATGTCTGGATAGGGGGTTATTCCTCATGTACACACATGTGGCAGCTAATTCAGAAAAGTTATGTAAAAACTCAGGTATGCTTTAAGGCAATTGAATCCGGAGAAGTGTATATCACTATAATTACACCCCAAATTAATAGAGACCCCAAATCAGACCCCTAAGCAAATACAAACACCAAGCTTGTAAGTAAATACATATCCTATGTATAATCCTTAAGCTTTATGACCTCTAACGTCAAAAATAAATTCAGACAAGACCCCTAAATAAATATATACACAAGATGAAAGCCTTTAAATGTAGCTTTACATGGGGCAACTATCAAACAAGTGATTTTTAGTGATGGTTGTCCGGTGCAAACATGGAATCCAACAGAGTACTGAGCTAAAAATCGCTTATTAGGCATCATGCACATGACACGCACAGATTCCGTATGGGAATCCCACAACGGAATCCACCCATGCCTGTTGCCAACAACCCTGCTTACCTGTCATTTCTTCTCCATTTCTTGGGTGCTTCCCAAACCCTCTTAATAAAGACAGACCCCAGACTAAACCCCCTCAATAAAAACAGACCCAGTCCAGACCCCAAACAAATACGGACTAGAACATACCCCAGACTAGACCCCTTAATAAAAACAACCCCAGATTAGACCCCATAATCAGATACAGACCCAGACCAGAACCTCTAAGTAAATATAGACCCAAGACAAGACCCCTCTAAACAAATGCTGACTCTAGACTAGATAAATAAATAGGAATCCCAGATGAGACCCCCTAAACAAATACAGACTACCCCCTTAAGTAAACATATTTATGAAGCACCTGTGTTACTTTTTTGGCATGTATGAATGCGCCAGTAAAAATGGGTGGGACTTCCGACTCACACCGAGAGAGTCTTTAAAAACTTTCATGGGTTAGTTATGTGAATGAGGTTACAGAAGGAGTGGGGCATATGCTAATATGTGCTTAAAAAGTTTGGGGACATTCCTGGTGGAATGGGGTGGGTCTTGAAATATTCGACAATTTATTATTCATATGTTGGGAAGAAGTGGAAAGTTCCTTGTTTTTTTTGCCTGGTGCCTGTCTATCCTGGAAGCAGCAATTACCACATTCAAATATATCCATGTCCCCCTCCTAAAAACAGTATGTCCCCCCCAGGTATCTTAAGAGTTTACTAACACCCGTGTTGGTAAGTATACTTGCATTCTTATGTTTTCAGACACTTTTTTTTTTACTCAGGGCACCCTGTTGATTAACCTGGTGTATACCTGACAGCGTCGAGATTCTGGTGCAGTATTAAAGGTATTGTGCCTAGATGCACTACCACTCCCAGAATCCATGGCCTAGGGCAAACAGCTGACCACCCAGGGTCCTGTTTTCCGCACACTCAGCAATCAGCGGATCTTGCTGGGGAAAGCTGCGGCCAGCTGCACATCTTCCTGCAGTGGTAAATGTAGTATTACAGCATGACTGCTGAACACATGAATGGCTGTTTTATAAGGTCCACCAGAATGGGAGCTTCTCTTATTGAGCAGCTTTTCGTTCTTGGTCATGGAGGGAGGTCCTGAGCTGGGAACCTCGCTTTAGCCCCTCTACATGCCTTTGTACTTATTTTTGGTATTATTATTATCATTCTGCTAATTTTCCCATTTTAGTGGCTAAACATTGTTACCATGTTGGTAACTTTATTGTTTAAGTCTAGTGCCGGCTGATTGGTGGAGCAAAGTCATGTGATGGCAGGATGGAGCTACCTGTTGTGCACCCCGCAGAAAATAGAGGAAGGGACTGCAGAAAGAGGTGATCAGGCTTGAACCCGTACTGTTCAAGAAGTTGAGCAGGAACCTCTGGCTATTGTAGCTGAAGCAGTCCATTCTGCTGCTTGGTGAGTCCGCTCCACCAGAAACGGAAGACTCGGTGTACCGTGCATTCTTCAATAAAAAAAACGTCTTGTTCGAGTATTATCTCAAAGTCTGAGTAATGGATAAACAAGCAGTACTGATCCCTGTAGCACGGCATGCATCCAACTATGTGCATCCCCCATCCAAACTGGTTCAACATATGGGCAGGAGTTTAGCTTTTGGCACAACCCCTTTATGGGGCCTTTCAGATGGGCAAAATGTGGGCATAACATGCACTGCAACATGTGGGAAATTCCACACCAAAATCTACCAAACTTTACTTGGTATTGGAGCTCAAACCCATTTTTTGACTGCGGCTGAGCTGCAATACCAGATACAACCTGTGAACATGAGTGGCAGTGTTTCAACAGATTTGATTGGTTAATAAACCATTTGAATGGCAAATTATAGAAATACATTGTGAATGGAATAAGAGATTCAGCTCCTAATCAAATTTACCTTACATCCATTGATTTTCCCACATGGCACCATATATAAATCAGCACTTCATCCGAAATTTAATTCCCGCATATTTCATTTCTTCAGCTATAACAAAGTCCATCCATTGTCTACATACAGTAGTCGCAGGTCTCACGAATATTTTCTAGTACATCTTAATATTTCAGATTGTTCCCCTATTACATTACATAGTTGTTGAGCTATTCCTCTCCCATTAATGAAACCGCTCAGCTCCATCCGTCAGGCCTTTGTTTGAATAATACGACTGATGACTGAACTCCAGCCCATACTTAACGTTGGACTTAAACATGATGGACGTTTGGCCTGAAATTCGCTGCCAGAACCCACAGTCTAAACAAATCTAGCTCATGCATTAAACATAGCTTTAAAGCTTTTCGCCTTCCAGGGTTTTGCACAGCACCAATGCGTCATGCCAAGTGGAAGTAGTCACATGTAACCTGGGCAGAGATGGAACATTTATTTTCACTAATTTTTCAGTAATGGAAGGCTGAGTAATTCTTCACTGTAATGGTTTCAGCATAACAGAGAAATAAATCCTGAAATCACATAGACGTTGGAGGAGGACATGGGATGGGGTAGAGGTAATATTGTAGAGCTGAGTGACATCTTCATTGATGTGACTCTAGTCTAAGGCCCAATGTCCATGGGCGGAATTGAATTGTGGAATCCACTCGGGGCACCCATGCTTTCGATTTGCATTTTAAGCCGCCCATAGACAATCATGGGCACCCGCAGCTGAATTTAAGCATGCAGATTTGATTTGCGGACCCTTTGGTCTGGAAAACAGATTGCAGCATACTCCATTTTGCTGCGTGTCCCACATGGACAGCTTCCATTGAGAAGATTTAAAAATTCCACTGTGGATGTGTGGTGGCGTCCCAGTCCACATCCGCAGTGGAGAAGATGGAAGACCCGCTCAGCCACACAGAGGATCCCGACAGGTAAGTAATGTCCTCTTGCCGCAGGCAGGGTGGATTCCGCTGTGGGCTTCCGACCGTGTAATCCGACCCACCCGTTGACACTAGAGGTGACTGACTGTTGTATGCACTGGACCATCACACCAGCAGTGGGGGCAGTGTGCCGCTCCACAGCAAAGGCAGGATTGAGACGCTCACCCCGAGGTCTCCAGACATGACATGGCTGTCGTCAGTGCCCAAACTAAACCCGGATTTATCTCTGAAGACAACCTGGTTCTACTCTGTAGCAGTGCAGTCTCATCTTCATGACACCACTGCAGATGGAGATGATGGTGGGTAGATGTCAAAGGAAGTACATATCCTTCAGCCAAGCGCCTGGAAATGGTTTTAACAGACACATGTGCCTGTAATGATGGCACCACCTGTCTCTGGATGGTGGATAACAAAACAGTCGGAGCAGGTTGTGCTTGTCAGACGATCAGACGATTCTTTCTACAGGTGGTCTGTCAAGGGTATCCTGAGCCCATTCGCCTTGTTTGTGTGCCCTCACGCATCCACTGATCCCAACATCTCCTAACAGTCTACGCAGAGCTGCCCAGGTGGCAGGCAATTTGTTGAAATGACCATGCAACTTCTAACATAACAATAATCTCTCAAACTCTGTTAACTGTGCAAAATCTCTAGTGGTGTCTAGTGGTCAACAAGCTCTACACAAGTGGAAGAAGAGGTCACTACACAGAAGGAGCCTCTGAGAGCCTTTTCATAGGCCAAGGGGGAACCACTTTTAGGGCCTCAGGTGGCAAGACCATTCATCTAATCACCACAACTGATCATTTGTATATTTGCCTGAGATGGAACTGCATGCCGAGTTTTGCAGCAAAACAACAACTCCTTCTAGGGACTGGATTTTTTTGACAAAAACTGTCATTTTCTGGGTAAAGATTTAGTATAATGTCTAATGTATTCATTAAAATCCTTGCTTTAGGGTACATTAATTCATATAGGAAATGTTGTGGATTTCCGGAGCAGAAAATCCTGCAACAAAATCCACACCATTTCTACAATCTAAACTCTGCCAAGATCCACACCAATAGTGCAGATTTTAACTCTAAGGCTACTTTCACACGGGCAAGGACTATATCAGGCCAAGAAGCTCAGTGCCATATCCTGCTCGGCAATGTGTGTTTTACCCATGGATGTAAAGCGATTTTCAGGCAAAAACGCGCTGCATTGCTTCTGTGAAATTCCGATCCTTTCGCACGAGTTTCATGTGCGATAGAGGATGGAAAGTGTTGCCCATTGATTTCAATGAGAAACCTTGCATCAGACTCGTATGCACATCCTACAGCATGCAAGAGCCATGCAATGTTTTTAAGGTCCCATTGAAATCAATGGGCGATGCGTTCTGAGGAACAAGAAAAAATAGAACATGCCACGATTTTGTCCCTCGCAGCCTCTCTGTGAGGGAAAACATTGCTCATGTGTATGACTCTATTCAAAAGAATGGAGTTCATACTCTTGTGAGTTTTGTGTGTCTCGCAACGCACAAAACTTGCGCAAGATTCTCGCCTGTGTGCATCTAACCTTAATCAGTTGCAGATCCACAGCTGATTTCAGCATGCTCTCCCAATACTCCTCTCACCTCCCAATACTTCATGGTGCTGTACTCAGAGTGCAGTGGTCATTTGATGCGGAAGTGTTGCTCAGTAGCAGTTTTGCGCTGTGCACTGCATTCTAGGTATAGCAGTGCACAGTATTGGGAGTTGACGTGAGCACAGCGCAGGGTGAAATCAGCTGCGGATCTGAACCAATTGTGTGAATTTTGACAGGGTTTTTGATGTAGAAATGCTGGGGATTTTGATGTGGGATTTTGTGCTAAGGAAAATCTGCAGTACTTCTGCCGCCTGTGAACATACCCTAGGAGTCCAGTGGGCGGTCCTAATCAGTGATTAACAGCTATCTCTGTGCACAGCTTTACAGGAAAGGCTGCCAATCACTAATATGACTGCCCACTGGACTCCTAAGCATACTATTATTATATTACAAGATTTGCTGAATCTTTTCTTGCAAAACTACACTGAAATTGTATTAGAGACCCCAGCTCTTTTATGATTGGAGCTTCCCTGTATGGAAATTAGAACCCTGGACTGCAGTATAAAATCACGTGAAAGGTTTTACGTGGATCAGTTTAAGTGTAAATCCACATTAGAATGGGAAAATTGATTGAGCAACTTCCAACGAGCCCTGGTCCTCAGTGCTAGACAAGCCAGGGCCAGGATTTCCCTGCCAACGTTATAGGGTTTCCTCATGGAGCGATGTGGAAGTGTAGTGGCCCAGAATGTCTATTCCTGGCCCCTCCATAAATGTCATACATTTAATATCTTTTGTGTAGCTGCGCTGTGCAAATTGTCTGGTCTCCTGTTATGTGTATTGCACAGCTGCAGCAAGTGAGAGGTTAATGTTTGCATGAGACTGGGAGATGCCTGCAAATGTATCAATTTATGTCCTGTCACATGGTATGTGAGAGATTATAAGTATGAATGAGAGAGGAGTCTTGAGAGTTCTGCTCTGTTCTTCTAGGCTCCTGAGAGAGAGTGCCAGCCACATGAGAGTACCTTCAACCCTCATGTGGTGAAGAATGGAAGAGGAAGAAAGGTATCCTGAGGACCCTAATGCCAGGAGCCAATAGAGAGCAAGAGAAGTAAGAGAGTTTGAGAGTGAGCGTGTCCAGAAAAAGCCGAGATCCCCGTGCAGAGGTACTGTACTTCAAGAGTGTCAGTGGAGTGACCCTACCCCTACCCTCCTCTGGAGAGTTCCTGTCAGATAACTAAGACTGCAAGACTAGTGTCATTCTGTGTTTCCTCCCTGACCTCAAATCTGCTGTTTTGCCTGCATGGCCGTCTTTTTCATTTGTGCCCTGTATCACGTTTATCAAGTAAAGTTTTGCTAAGCCCTGACCATTCCCAGGCGGATGAAATGAGGTGGTGGGCCAGATTCGGCCCTCAAGACTTGTGCTTGACATGTATGTCCTATAGCGGGGGTTCCCAACTCCAGTCCTCAGGGACCACCAACAGGTCATGTTTTCAGGATCTCCTATAGTAAGACCACCTGTGGCAATGTCTGAGGCACCGACAATAATTACATCACCTGTGCAATACTGAGGAAATCCTGAAAACATGACGAGGTAAGTGATTCCTGAGGAATGGAGTTGGGGAACACTGTCCTATAGTGTATCTTGATCTTTGGCCATCTATAATAATTATATATACCCAATTATAATCGGAGCCAACGTTGCTGAAAATGGTATCCACTTTGTCAGTATTATTTTTGAATGTCATCATTTATATATTCTAAGAGACATTTGTAGTGACCCAGTACATCTATTTCTGGACCCCTCCATAAATGTTATACATGTAATGTCTTTTGTGGGTGTGCTGTGCAAACTTGTCTTGTCATTCTTATATGTGTATTGCACAACTGCAGCAAGTGAGGAGTTAAGTGTTTGCATGAGCCCAGGAGATGCTTGCAATGTGTCAATTTGTCTTGTCATGTGGTATTAGTGAGAATATAAATAGGAGTGTCTGAGAGCAGGAAAGGAGTTCTGTTCTTCTGCGTTCCTGTGACAGAGTGCCAGCCACATGGGGGTACCTTCAACTCCCATGTGGTGAAGAATGGAGGAGGAAGAGCGGTTCCCATTTACCTGTGTGACAGCAACTGTGGCAGAGTGAGTCCCTTGAGAGAGTGAGAGCATGAGCAAGAGAAGGTGCATACAGCCAGGCCTAGTGCAGAGGTACTACGTGATTATTTTTCCTTCGTGGCCCTTCTGAAGTCTAGGATCACAGCGTAGAGGTACACCCATTTGTTTTCACATCCAGCTGTCCTGAAGTTTGGGATCACAGGGTGGAGGTACACCCATTTGTTTTTTACACCCAGGCTGTCCTGAAGTCTGGTATCACCGGGTGAAGGTACTCCTAAGTCTACTTCTTTACCTGCACTGCCAATTCTGTTTAAATTGTACCATCAGCTGGAACTTCTGTTTTGTAAAGTTTTGCCAGACCCTGACCATTGCCAGGGACCTGAGGTATGTTACTTTTGTCTGCGGCTCCATTATTTACCGCCGAGCGTTATACCAGTGGGTAACGGAATGGGAGCATCACCCGTGACATCTGCTATCTCCGTTTTCCAGTTTATTGGGCATCCCTATCCTAGGGGTGTCCAGAAGAGGCCCAGCACTGCTCTGGCCAAGGCTACGTGTGTCCCTCCTGGTAAGTGCCACTGTGACAAGTGACCACTCTACCCTCCTAGCTCCTTAACGTGTGCCTTGTGTCTGGGGTCACCCTATGGGATGCTGCAGCAGCCTCCTTCTTGGCGTCACAAACCCAACAGCATCCTCTGTGCCGCATCATCCTGCCTGCAATACCGCAGAGGGTAGGAGTTGTGTTTATAGGTCTCGCCTTGCACACTCCGTGACTGCGTAAAGGCCTCACAAGTGAAATGGAAATTACACACTGAAGATAGTCTGACTCCGGATCTTACACTCTGTTTTGGAGTATATCTATTCCTGGCCCCCTCCATAAATATCATACATGTAATGTCTTTTGTGGGTGCGCTGTGCAAAAGTGTCTTGTCATTCTTTTATGTGTATTGCACAGCTGCAGCAATTGAGGAGTTAAGTGTTTGCATGACCCTGGGAGATGCTTGCAATGTATCAATTTCTGTTGTCACGTAGTATGAGTGAGAATATAAATAGGAGTGTCTGAGAGCGGGAAAAGAGTTCTGTTGTTCGGGGTTCTTGTGACAGAGTACCAGCCCCATGGAGGTACCTTCAACTCCCATGTGGTGAAGAATGGAGGAGGAAGAGCGGTTCCCACTTACCTGTGTGACAGAAACCATGGCAGAGGGACATCTGCTATCCCTGTTCTCCAGTTTATTGGGCATCCCTATCCTAGGGGTGTCCGGAAGAGGCCCAGCTCTGGCTGAGGCTACATGTATCCCTCCGGGAGGGAGCCTGGTGAATGCCACTGTGACAAGTGACCACTCTACCCACCCAGCTCCTCAACGTGTACCTTGTGTCTGGGGTCACCCTACGGGATGCTGCACATTTCCTCCAAGTATGAGGAATGATTCTAATTTAAGGAGATTGATTGGACTGATGACAGTGATTCTTTTGCAGGTCATGTCTCCTTGGGATACTTTGCAGAAATAAAGACACTGAGCATAACAAATGTTCTACTTTACTGAGTTTGAGTTGGAACTTGTCAAGCGCAGGTAGGTTAGAAAAATAGTGCTCTGTGCACCGTACAGAATATGTTTCTTGTCAGGGTTTCAGCAGCCATGCAGCATATCGGATGAGGGATGTTCAGGTAATGAAAGATTAAACAATGGCGCAAGTGATTTGTCTACTGGAATTTCCTATCATGTTCTTGAATACGCAGAATAGGGTCCTGTATCTATACACAGAGACATAGCTATGGGGTGTAGAGGTAGTATTGCTGAATTATGTAAGGTTTCCCCTGAAAGAGACAGTTTCTGGATGGGAGCATATGTTGTTCTAAAACCTCTACATACCTCATATTTGAAAATGTTCAAGACAGGGTCCTCCATAAACATATTAAAGACATGCAGAATATTTTGTACCAATTTTCAGTAGCTATATACCAGCCATCAGGTGGTGAACAATTCGAAAGCTGAATTAAAATGATTCAGTCTTCAAAAGATTCCTACTAATGGGCAAAATAAAAGAGAAGCGGGTAACAGAGCGCCTCTTTCACATCTCTCCCGGTGAGTAGTAGTAACACCTACGTGCTGGATCCAGTGACATCTCCTCATGATTTCCTTCCTGAATTAATCTCGGCTCAGAAAAGCCCTTGAGGGAAATATTAATACACTCATTAGGCTGTTAGCAGGTCTTGAATAAGTCAATGTTGTGTTTAAGGGTAAAAGTTCACTTTCACAATAAGTCCTACCGAGCGGAAGTGTATGACCCCTGTAACTGAAGCTGATTGCTTTACATGCTATGAAAAGTGTCATTAAATGTGTAATAATCACAAATCGCATTAATAAAAACGCAACTACTAGGGAAAAGGTACAAGAAAAAACTCTAGCATGCCCAAAAGCCTGTACGTTTATGGGATGCCTCTGTTATTCTTAATACATAGTTGTGGACTAAATTATTTGCACAATTGATGTATACTTAACATTTTGCTCCCAAATCCCCACCATTAGACCTGTGAACACACCCCAAAATTATCAGTATCCACCCTTCTTATGCAAATTGCCATACACCCCACCCTGTACCGCTTCATGAGACACCTTTGCAAAAATGCGGACTTTGTACTACTCTGTGTTAGGGACTTTTTATATGCATCAAATTCTCAGCTGGATGTAAAGAGTGCAGAACAACAAGTATGTCAATTAGTGCTGGTTCACTTCTTGTTTACATGGACCAAGGATTATGGGGATGATCGTTCATCCCTATAGCCTGGCTGTACAAGTCCCCAATCGCACGCAGAGATGTACAGCTGACGAGTGAGCATTCTTATGCTTGCAGAACACCAATGATCAGCTAGGTGGTTGAACTCTGTCCCTTTTACATGGCCCAATAGTTGGCTGAGCAAATGTTTGGAGGAACCTTCATGCCTAACCATAGGGCCATGTAAAAGGACCTTTGCACAAGGTTAAAAACCCATGCATATATATCTATGTATATTATTGTTTGACTTTGTATATGTTTTTGCTAGAACCTTTAGGAAGGTCAAATGGCTGTGTTTTTTTACTCTTTCTTTCTGTGGATTAGAAGGGAGTGAGCTGCCTGTCAGCTGATAGACTATGTATAATAAGCAGGCTAAGTTGTGACTCACCAGTTTTTGCAGAGAGCCATATGAGGGGTGAGCTGCCCCAGTACTACTGAAGAGCTGGGGTTTTCTCTACTATAGAGAGTACAAATTGGATTTTGGAGTGGCGCTACCCAGCTGTTACAATGCAAGTGCCAATGGAAGGTCTACTGATCGTCCAAGCAAACGTCAGCAGCAGTTAGTGACTACAAGTGACAAGCCGTCTCTGGGAGAGAGACACCAGTGAGACCGACAGCTAATGTCTAGATATTGTAGTTTCGGTGGCGTTTAATTATGAGCAAAATCACCGAGGCTCATCACCAGTTAAACAGATTATTTTGACTTCATCACTGTACAGCCTCCCCAAAGGCACTGTGATAATAATTCGTTCAGGGGACAGTGACTACATATTTCATTTAGCAGATTTAGGGCTCAGTCAGACGGGCGTTTTCTCGCGCGATTTGCGCATGTGTCCGGCGATTTTATAAAACCATTGCTTTGCAATGGTATCGGACACATGAACGCTTCCGTCATGCGATCCGCAAATCGCGGGAAAAAACGCCCGTGGGACTAAGGCCTTAGTCATTTGGTTAACTGTATTTCCTGCAAGACTAAAGGGCAATTTAGACGGAACAAAGGTCTGGCAAACGATATCTGACACTCGTCCCCACATACACTTGCACAGGAGCTAGTATCGCTGGCCCGCTCACAGAGTGTCCAGCAGGGCAGCGGGGAGGCTGCAGGAGATTCCTCTCCTTGCTCTTCTCTGCTCCTCTTCATTGATTTAACATAGCGGCCATTCAAAACTGAACGGCTGCTATTCACACTGAACAATGATCGTTCGGCTCAGAAGGTATAATTGTACCCTTAATTGTCCATACACCAGATCCAGGGGCTTCTACCTAATACAACCAAGAAGTCCCGTCTGTCTGCCTATCTATCTATCTATCTATCTATCTATCTATCTATCTATCTATCTATCTATCTATCTATCTATCTATCTATCTATCTATCCTTTATTCCACATACTATCTCTCTGACCATCCCTCTATCTACAGAATGGAAGTTACAGTAGCACATCTGTAATGACAAAATATAAAACTGTTCTACAACTTCAGTTCTCTATAACACAATCAAAAGTAAAATAAAATACCTAGGAATTCAAAACAGATGCAAGTCGACTGCTTGTTCTTTACTGATTTTATAATCATTTAGGTCTTTAAAGTCATCAGAATGGATGCATATATACTAGGAATACCAGATATGTTGCAGGGGATGGATATATTGCATGCTATTACCTTCTGTAGGTCTTTCTCCTGTGTGGCTCATAGATGATTATTACCATCTGGATGGAGTTTTGATTCTGTGAACTGTCAGGAAGAAGCACATGCTGCACCTTTGCATGTGGTCTACAAATAAGGGATCGAAAAGCACCTCCACAGTTCCACCTATTGGAAGGTGGAGGTACTTCTCCATCTCTTATTTGCATACTTCTTTTCCCAGACAGCATTGCATGGTCTATAACAGACTCCTTACACTAACTTATTGCTCTCTTCAAGGAGAAACGTTATCCTCCCAGGCCCATGTAGTCTACTGAACTTTATTATGTAGTTTTACAATTAGATTTCTGTAATTTGTTTTGAACATTGTTGTAAGAATATCGGATGATGTTGTGAGTGGTCGAAATGTACAATTCTGCATGTAGAAAGGAACATTTAAGATGCAACATATATGTGAGTTCTAAATATGCACCTGTGTAGTAACTATCAGGACCCACCCTAGAGGTGTGTACTGAAGGGGGCAACACTGAAGTTCTGCCACCCAAGGCTTCATAACACCAATGCATTTTAGTGGTAAAGTAGTAGGACAATATTTAGATATTATATGGAGCAGTTATTTGGTAACTTCTGGTCTATTGGCATTATTTGTGCACTATATGGTGGTATTTGTGTGGCATAGCTACTTGGTCAATGTGCAGTATGTCATTTTTGCAGTGTATAGTATTGGCGGCACTGCATAATATGACCTAATAGTGAGGCGCTATTCACATCTGGAGTGTTAACTAGAAATATACTGTACTGTAAGTCACAAAATAATGCCAACATATTTCTACATTGTATACAGTATATCGCCCATAGACTTTTATATTCAAAAGATGTATACAGCATGCTATATAAATAAATCTTGTTATTTGTATAGCACCAACTTATTCCGCAGCGCTTTCAAGTAATTTTATTCATTACCCCCCACCAGGCTGGGTGCTCATTTTGCTGACCTTGGAAAGATGGAGGGCTGGGTCAACCTTGAGCTGGCTACCTGAACCAAGTGGGGATTGAACTTGCAACCTTCAGGTCATGAGCAAGAGCTTAGGACTGCATTTCTGCTGCCTTAACACTCTGTGTGACACAAGGCACTATATGTTTTTTTGTACTGGATGCATCAGTATGAAATAGAAGAGTCGACTAGAAGTTGAAAAGAAGAATCAACTACTCTAATCCATGCAGTTAAAAACACAGCACAAAACAACATTCTTTCAGTACCTAATGGGTGTACAGGGCCCTATGAAAATGTTCAATGTATATGCCTTGAGTGTTCCTGGCACATCTTTAGAACAGACATTGCAAATGCAGTGTGAGCATATGAATAAATATGCCCAAATATTCAGAGGTGTAGCTAAAGACCCATAAGCCCTAGTGTAAAACTTCAGCTTGGCCTACACTGGAATTTTCGGCCTCATCACTAGGTCTTTTAAGTTATCTATGATTGCAGCTCTAACAGCCACAGGCATTGCTGGGGTCTTAAAAGATTAGGAGGGCACCAACCTCAAGATAAAAGATGACTTCTATTCCACCACAGACTCAAATACAATGCCTCAGCTCTAGTACCGTATAATGCAGTACTGTATAAATAATGCAGTCACCAAAAAATATTCAGATACCAGCTCTTCACAGTGATAGTGATTACAGTGCAGTTACCTCCAATTATTAGAGGGGACCTTGTTGCTGGTTAGAGCTTTCTATTTTTCCTTTTCTTCTTTATCTGTGTCTAGACTGCCATTAAGATTATTTCCTTTATCTGTGCACACTCTCCCCATCCTGCTGCAATCTCCAATACCCCTATCAGTACTTCCCATAGCAATAGTGCTTCATTTTGTGCTAAATACAGTAGTAGTGCTCCCTTTTATGTCCCACAAATAGTGCCAAGAAACAATAATAATTCTCTCATAGTTTCCACTACAAGAAATAATGCCTCCTCTGTGCCTCATAGTTATAGAGTCCTTTTTTTAACTCTCACGAGGTAATAATCCCCCTTTGTGCCCCCACAAAGTAATAATGCCCATTTTATGCCTCCATAAACCAATAGGACACTTCTGCACTTCTACATCCTCATAACACCACCTTTATATCACTATATCCTCATAGAACCTCCACTGCACCACTATATCCTAACAGACCCCCTTTGTGTCCCCACATCTTCATATAATATCTATATATACTTATAGTGTATTAGGTTTTTATTTACCTTTAACCACTGTCATATGACTCCTTTCTGATCTCCGTTTTAAAAGCACAAATCCCATTAATTTGGTTTTCCAGGATTAGAAAAACATGGTTACTTTCTTTTAGAAAGAGCACACACCTGTCCATGGGTTGTGTCTGGTATTGTAGGCTGGTTTCATTGTAGTTAATGGGGCTGAGCTGCAATACCCGACACCACCTATAAACAGGTGTGGTGCTATTTTTTGAAGAAAGCAGATATGGCTTTCTAATTCTGGACAACTCCTTTTTAATGACTAATGTAGCAGATGGAGACAGTTGATCTCTCCTAGTAGTATAAAAAAAAAGTGGTCGGGTAAAATAAAGTATGTCAAGAAGTTAAGAACTTTTATTTATAGCATTTGGTATTTATATTTTGCTGCAACTCGAAGGTTTCACACATTTGAACATTCATGCAATATAGGCCTGTTGGTCAAAGACCTTGATGATGTTATAGCTTGTCTCCTCCCAGCTAGCCTGGAGGTTTGTATGAAGGACACTGGGTGCTTTTCTATCTGCCTGTGTGGGAGAGAGCAGAGATCACAATCTCGGATCTTGATGTATCATTTACACATTGGAAACCACTAAAAACTGCACAAATTAAGAAACACTAACAGAGTAAAGCGCTAAAGAAACAAAGGTCAGAGCTGAGAAAACAGATCTAAACATGGCTTTGATGCAGGTTCTAAGAAACAATTATGTTCCTAAGAGGTTAGAACTGTGGGGACAAACTAATTACTCAGCTGAAGTAAGGGTGAAGAACATGTGATAAAACTTGAAGGTTTCAAAAGCAGAAAGACTTCACTTAGAAAAATATCTATCTAATAGTCTTTGTTTTTTTTCAGGGTCTTCCTTCTTTCTTTCCTTCCTCTCTTCCTAAGTCACTGCCTTAGTCACTCTCTCTGCTTTCTTCTCACTTTCTTTCTTCCTTTCCTCCTTCTCTATTCCTTCTTCCTACTTCTTTCTCGCACCCTCCCTTTTTCTTCCTCAATTTATTTCCTTCCTTCCTCCCTCCCTCTACCTTCTTTCTCTTCCTACTGTTTCCTTCCTTCTCTACCTACCTTACTTCCTGCTTTCCCCTATTCCTTTATTCTTTCATCCCCTTCTTTCGTTCCTTCCTTCTTTCCTACCTTTATCCCTCTCTTCCTTCTTCCTCCCTCCCTCCCTCTACCTTTCTTCTCTTCCTACTGCTTCCTTCCTTCTCTACTTACCTTACTTTCTGCTTTCCCCTATTCCTTTATTCTTTCATACCCTTCCGTCCTTCCTTTCTTCGTTCGTTCCTTCCTTCCTTTCTTCGTTCGTTCGTTCCTTCCTTCCTTTCTTCGTTCGTTCCTTCCTTCCTCCCTCCCTTCTGACCTTTACCCTCTCTCCTTCCTTCCTTCCCTTTCAGACAAAAGTATGTAAAATAGCTCTCCTTCAAAATTCTTATCTCCCTAATCATGCTTCAAAGCATCAAACATCATCTTGTAATGTACTTGCCTATAGGTGGCACTAGTGAGCCAGTTTTATTCCATCTTGAGGACAGTTTTTCTGCATCCTTTACCAGCGTTGCTGTAGGACCTCCTACATCAGCTTGATCTCTGCAAAGAGAATCAGTACCTTCCAAGAAATGTCAAACATCAAAACTATTTCATTTCTTATATTTCAAAAATTATATTCAGATCAAATTCTAATTTTTCTTTAACACACAGATTAGAGGCCATGATTAAGTATGGCGCCCACTAGATGCTACATCACAAGAGAAGGATGACTGTGCACATGTCTAGATATACAGTACAAGTCCCCTACTGGGAAGACCCGGGTGTAGAAGACACAAGTAGTGGTGCAAGGAGCGGGCAAGGGGCCAGTGCCAGTTTTGTGGTGGAGGAAACATCTCTGAAGATTTTGTAGTAATCGGCATGCAATACCTTTTGGTAGACTGTTGTATGCCCTGTGTGCATTTCCAGGAGACGTCTCGGCCAACGAATGTTACATTTCTACTAATTTGCATGTCAGACAGGCAACCTCCTCTGGTCAAACACTAGACCTCAATAACCAGCGCTCTCTGAGAATGTAGAGCTGAGCCATGGCACATAAGCATCCTGCAGTGTACACGGGTCCATATGCCACTATAGTGCAACCCAACAAACTAACCCGTAAGAATGTTTGTTCCTTTTTAGATTTTTTTTTTGTTGTTATCTTGTTTTATGTTGTTTGATATGACCAGCGCTTATAAGGAAGGAACCTTCTATGGGGGCACATTTAATACTGGTTCTGTGCCAAAATTCTTGCACAAAAATTCCACGTTTTGGTGCAAATCAATTAAAGACAAACTTCTGCACATGGGCATATTTGCATTGCGGACTCTGGAGCGGGAATCTGCACCGGGGTTCCGCAGCAAATTCCGTCCATAGTGGGCTATGGAAAAGTGCTTTTTCCTCCACACGAGCGGAAATCAATTGCGATTTTCCATGTTGGAGGAAAAATCGCAACATGTTCTATTTTAGTGCGGTGTCCGCATGGACGGCCACATCATTTTTTAAGGGGTGGGGCCTAGCATTAGAGAGTGTGGCTACTCACGGCCTGTTGGATTTGTTCTCATTTACACCAGAAACTGAAATAAACTTTATCTAAAGCCTACTTTAGCTCATAGCGGATGCAGATTTTAGTCTGATGCATAGAAGTGCTGCCAGGTGCAACAGATGCATTAAGAATCTTCCACCTTTTAATATATTTGTCGCACGTACGCTGGTCATACTTTTCTTAAACTGGCGCAAAAAATACCAGTCTAAGTAAATATGCCCCCCAGACTAAAAGATAAATAAAATTTATATGAGAGAGAGAGATAGATAGATAAATAGATAGATATGAGATAGATAGATAGATAATAAATAATAATAATAATCTTTATTTGTATAGCGCCAACTTATTCTGCAACGCTTTCAGGCATGGATAAATGCAAAACAATACAACAATTACAATATAAGGTACATTGGGTTTGACACAAATGGGTTGAGGGTGGTACAGGAGGTGCAGGGGTTGGGGAACACAGGCAATAGGAAATTTTATGTACAGATCATTTATCAGAAGGCAGACAGGGTGGAGCACCATAGGGAGGGGCGAGGGACTAGGTCAGGAGATTTGGTATGCTTCCCTGAAGAGGTGCGTTTTTAAGGCACGTCTGAAATTTCGTGCATCGGGAATTGTCCGGATGCCTTGGGGTAGAGCATTCCAGAGGATGTGTGCTGCTCTAGTGAAGTCCTGTAGGCGAGCATGAGAGGTTCGTATTACAGGGGTGTTTAGTCTGAGGGTGTTAGCCGATCGGAGTGAGCGCGCTGGGTGGTGTACTGACAGTAGGGAGGCGATGTATGGTAGCGCAGCGCCATGCAGAGCTTTGTGAGTGAGGTAGAGGAGTTTAAATTTAGTTCTGCAGTGGATGGGCAGCCAATGCAGCGACTGGCATAATGCAGAGGCGTCTGAATAACGACTAATAACGACTAATAACGACGAATAACGACTAATAACGAGATAAATAGATAGATAGATAGATAAAAGATAGATAGATATGAGATAGATAGATAAATAGATAGAATAGAATAGAATAGATAGATAGATAGATATGAGATAGATATAAGATAGATAGATAGATAGATATGAGATAGATAGATAGATAGATATGAGATAGATAGATAGATATGAGATAGATAGATAGAGGGATAGATAGATATGAGATAGATAGATAGATAGACATGAGATAGATAGATAGATAGATAT
Source organism: Eleutherodactylus coqui (assembly GCF_035609145.1). NCBI lineage: Eukaryota > Metazoa > Chordata > Amphibia > Anura > Eleutherodactylidae > Eleutherodactylus > Eleutherodactylus coqui. Next base: position 125,501,995 of record NC_089845.1, on the reverse strand, counting down.
GAGATAGATAGATAGATATGAGATAGATATGAGATAGATAGATAGATAGATAGATATGAGATAGATAGATAAGGGATAGATAGATAGATAGATAGATATGAGATAGATAGATAGATAGATTATAGCAAAATTGGTGGGTTCTACCAACATGGATTTAATGTGTATGGGCAGTCTTGGAGTTGATGTCATATTGTGATTCTTTGAACCCACCAGAGGAGATTTATTTGAAGGCTACCATTCATCTATACAGAACATGTGCACATGCACTTTTCATTAGATTGTAATTAGAGATGAGCGAGCATACTCAGTAAGGCACTATACTCGAGTACCTGCTGGCTCGTCCCTGAAGATTCGGGGGGCCGTGGGTGGCGGGGGCAGCGCGGGGGAGCTGGGAGGAGAGTGAGAGAGATCCCTCTCTCTCTCCCTCCCAATCCTAACAAAAACACTTCCTTCCTGAATCTTATTTATATCTTTAAAGGTTTTAATCATGTCCCCCATTGAGTTAATAATTACATTAAAGACAAAAGAGATAAAACCCCACAAAGATATAAAATATATGATCTAATCTTTCTTCATTTCACTCTAAATGTACTAATAAATCTATTTATCATTTGTACTTTTCTGGCAGTTTTGGGGCTGCTTGTCTTATTCTGTGTCGATACAATAGTTGTTTTTGATGCCCTCGTGGCACTCACTTCAAACTGTAAAAATGTTGCAGAGCACAAACTCAAGAAGCAAGTTTCTTTGATAATAAGGAGCCATTACCACAAGTTCATAAAATTCAATTGCAAGTGGAGACACATTGTCTATTAATCCTTCCAAAATGAATTCGGCTTCAAAATAGACCCACATCACCATCATCATGAGAACATTACATACTTGGCTGAAGACCTCATCAGCAAGAAGTCTTTATAAGGCCTGAATTTTTGAAATTTATCTCTAAAAATTGTCAATTTGTTCTTATTTTGGGAAAGTGTAGAATAGTAAATAAATTAGTGTGAAACGAAACGATCTGTCTGTTTTAGAGAATCGCTATTCATTTCCATATAACCATATAACTCAAAGCTCTTGGGCCCCAATTCAAAATATATAACAATGCCCCCACCTACCTTATTCCTTTCACCGAAGTGATTCTCTAAAACTTAACTTTTAATAGTGTGAATTAAAAAATTATTATTTCTGGGCTTCACACGTATGAATAAACCTATACATTTTCACTATTAACCCCTTAAGGACCAGGCTGTTTTGTACCTTAAGGACCACATACTTTTTAGGTATTTTACCCATGTAATAATAATAATAATCTTTATTTGTATAGCGCCAACTTATTTCGCAGCGCTTTCAGGCATGGATAAATGCAAAACAATACAACAATTACAATGTGAGGTACATTCGGTTTGAAACAAATGGGTTTGGGGTGGTACAGGAGGTGCAATGGGGGGAGCAGATAGGCATGGGTAACATAGGCAATAGGGGATTTCATGTGGAAATCAATTATTAGAAGGCAAACGGGCTGGGGCACCATAGGGAGGTCAAGAGATTTGGTATGCTTCCCTGAAGAGGTGCATTTTTAAGGCATGTCTGAAATTTCACGTCTGGAATTGTCCGGATGCCTTGGGGTAGAATGTTCCACAGGATGGGTGCTGTGGTGGTTTTACTGCCCTATTTTTTTTTCCTTCAGCTACCAAAATTATTTTTGCTGTGTCTTTTTTTCTGCGACATATGGGGCTATTTTTAAATATCTTTTTTAGTGACTTTTCTCCTGTTTTTTAGTTTTATTGGGGGTATTTTTAATTAGTATATTTACGCTAAAATAAAGTATGGGAATAGGTTCCTTGTTTTTTTTTTCGACGTTTTGATATATAGTATGTATGGTTTTGGTTTACAGGGCGCATGCGGCGATGGTTTTGGTTGGCATCGGCTTCGGGTTATTTTCTTTCTTATGTATATATTGTTGTTTAATTCTGTAATTTTTATTTACTTTTGTATGTAATTATGTTTTTTACTATTTATGTCCCCCATGACGTCATATAAGACCTCTGGGGGACATTCACATGTTTTTTTTATTTTTTTTATTTGACACTTTCCTACTGTAGCTGGGGCATCCATAGGAACCCCTATTACAGGGAAAAACATCCCCTGTAGTGACATTAGTCACTGGCAGAGCTGATCAGGGTCTTCTGGGACCCTGTAGTTCTGCTGTAGCAGGGAATCTCAGCAGTCATGTAACCCCTGAGCTCCCGTAGTAGAAGTTACACTTCTGCTTTCACTTTTCAGTACACAGCGTTCATTGAGCGCCATGTACTCAGGGAAGGAGAAGTCAGAAAGGGTTAAAACCCCCTCCTTCTCCTCCAGGTTATTAGCTGTCAATAACAGCTGACAACCTGTCCTGGCTCTGAATAAATGCAGAGACAGGAGGCTTAAATCCCCACCGTAATTTTACATACTGCTGGGCTTTAAGCCCGGGACCAGGCGTCGTAAATTCATAGTGCCTAGTCCTAAATGGGTTAAAAGTTAAGTTTTAGAGAATCAATTTGGTGAAAGTTATTGAAATATATTTGATTCTTGTGCCTCAGTGAATCCACCTACCATATGCTATTTACTTATGGTATATGCATTGTTGGTATCAGCTGTGGTGGTCAATGTTCAAAGGTTAACAGATTATTATTACTTTATGAACCATTTGTTATAAAGCGGAAAAAAACAGGAGAATTACACAATTTATCTACAGGACCCACTTTTCCCTTTAGTTTGGGTCTCGGCGGTCCACTAACCTAGGACTTGGGTGCAAGACTGTCTGGCGGGTATTTCTCTAGGTAACTTTACTAGGATTTAAGAAAGTAACTGCTAGTGGCAAAGAAACAACATAATCTTCTAGTCTGGTCATCAACGGTAGCCAAAGTCAACCAGGGGAGAGAATTGTAGTCAGAAACAGTGTGGTATGAAATAGTGTTGCTTGTCTTGATTGGCTGGGCATCATAAGTACTTTGCCACTGTTATATACCAAAGGCAACTTACCTCGACTAACAAAGTGCCTTAAATTGGCTGACCAGGAAGACAAAGAAAGGAGGGTGATTTCCAACACCAGACGTAGGAAATAGACAAACATGGTGCAGTCTCTGGAAAAACAAGCAAATGTTTTTTTCTAACCTGAACAACCCGTTTATGATGAAAACTCTCTTATTGCACAACTACATATTTCTCCCATATGCGACCCTTTCTTTTCTTAGCTTGCTTTACTGCTTGCTGCAAGTAGTTCTCACTTCCACCTATTCCAATAACTTATTTAAAGGGGTTTTCTGGAACTTTCATACTGATAACCATCAGGTCATCAATATCAGATTGTTGCGGGTTCCCACCAATCAGGGTTTTGAAAAGACCACGGCACTCATTGAATACCACGCACAGCACCATGCATTTCATAGCAGCAGTGCCTCCTGCAGCAGGTCAGTCTCATTCATTTGAATGGGACTGAGCAGCTCTCAGGCCATGTGACAAATGTCTGTGACATCACGAGCTTGAAAAGAGGCTGTGATGCTCACCCGAACTTCTTCCAACAGCTAATTGAGGGGACCCCCAACGATCTGATATTGATGACCTGTTCTAAGGAGAGTCTAGAAGATATTTGGGTCAGCAGCACAACCAAAAAACCAAACCCTGGGAAGCGGCTGCTATCCATGCTCAAATGAGGGTTATGACTCCAAAATCCACAGAGACTTGATACATAGACGAATCATGAGCAGCATAGAAAGTGCAAGTAAAATCACATCAAGCCTGATACCTTTTTATTTCCTCCATAGTAGGACAACAAAGTTGAGAAAGACTGCTATAGGTGGTCAAAACATTGTTCTACTATGGAGGCAAATAAAAAGGTATCAGGCTTAATGCAATTTTACTTGCACTTTCTATGCTGCTCATGACTTGCCTATACATCCTTTCTTAGGATAAGTCATCAATATTTTAGGCCCAGAAAAACAAATTTGGTCCAGATTTAATGTAGTTTTTGAGTCGGATCTGCAGCAGATTTCACCCTTTTGATTGAAGGGGTGAAGTCAGCTGTGGATCTGTACTAATTCCACTACGTCTGAACATACCCCCAAGACAGGAAATATATACTATTAATAAGTATATGAATATTTTTTGGGCTTCTGATCCGTGTCTTTCTTTTTATGAGGAATTCCTCACCCGAAATTCTTGGCACAAAGAAATCAAACTTGGGACTTAGGACGGGCAATTAAAAAACATTCGGCAGCTGCCACAAAACATCAGACTGAGAAGGAAAAATTAAGTTCTGTTAATTCTGAATACAAATTTTCACGTGAGAAAAAGTGGACGAGCTCTGAGCTCCGAGGCCTGAGACTGCGGACTAACAAGATCGGGGGGTGGGGGGGGGGGTTGTATTGTATTTTACATTTTTACCTCAAAATTAGTTGCTCAAGTAATCTTACAAAGCTGTGCTAATAATGTCTGATACGTCGGGGTCTGGAGAACGCCACTAAGGGCAACACTGAGTATTATTGTTGCATTATATATTGTTATATAGTATTGTTATTATTTGTTTTACTTTTTGCCTACTTTCTGACCTTTTCATAAATGTGTATTTCTTTATGGATGCATTACACATTTCTAGCCCTGAATGGTTCAGGAATCTGGACTTAGCGATAGACTTAATGATAGTAAGTGGCCGGTGAAGAGACTGGTTACTTAAAAAAGTCGTTTGGTTCTGTACATCCATTTTTAAACCAAATACAGGTTCATATTGAGACGTGGTGGATTTTATGCACAGATTTAATGCAAAAACCCTTTTGCTACAGATTTCCCCATATATTTTAGGATAGGGACCTAAAATCAGTCCATAAATACATAATGAAGCAGCACGGCGGGGAAGAAAAGGTTCTTTACGATGTCATCAGATGAATAAAATCTCTATTTTTATTTGAAACATCCATAAAAGGCAGAACACGACGTTTCGGCCGACACAGGGGCCTTTGTTAAGCTGTTTCGGCCGAAACGTCGTGTTCTGCCTTTTATGAATGTTTCAAATAAAAATGGAGATTTTGTTCATCTGATGACATCGTAAAGAACCTTTTCTTCCCCGCCATGCTGCTTCATTATCTATTCATGGACTGCTATGTTTGGCTCCATTGAAGTCTGGGCCTTTCTTGAGATGCGTGCACTGGATCAGATTTTGCTCCCCCACTGAAAGTGGTATTTATTGGTTCTGCGGCTGCCTTTTTCTCTTGGATCTCAAGGGCCTAGAATCAATCATTATCCTATACTAGCTTCAATAGAAATCTCACTATTCATTTTCTATTTGTCACCCACTGTCACCTATGAGTGAACAGCGGATGTGAAAGAAAAATGGCTCAAGGCGCAACGACTCCAAAAGTGATGATGGTACAATATAAGAAGATTCTATTATATGAAGAGTATAACCAGCAGAAAAACGCGTTTCGAGGAAAAACCTCTTCTTCAGTAAATGCTGGGGCATAACATGCAATAGGGAAACTATAGGGAGAGAACCAGGCTGCAGGTGTAGCTCCTGGTGTCTGAAGTGTAGCTATCTACATTACATACCTACACTTCAGCAACACTTATAGCCTGGTTCTCTCCCTATAGTTTCCCTATTGCATATGTAGTGAACCAGAGTTAGGGTCCCTCCAGCACTTGGGGTTTGTTCATTCTTATGTGTAAGTTCATATGTGTTTGGTGTATGTGTTGGTGTCATTAATCTTAATAGAGTCTGTTTGTCTGCTTTCCTAACCTGCTGTACGTAATGTGATTGGTGTTTCAGGGGTTAGATAGGAGTTTAGAGAAAGGAGAGAGAGAAGGATTTAGTCGGTGGAGGAGGTGGTGTTCGCTGAGGTCAGCGGCGCTGACGCTCTTGCCAGGGCTCAGCCTCAGTCCGGTCTCACATGCCAGGAGACTTATCCCCTCTGGGGACTGTAGCTCAGGGGACGCAACCTGGGGGAGAAGTTGGAATATGGTTGTCGTAAACTCCCCCGCTGAACTGCATCACCAAGGGAGGAACAAAATCCACCAAAGCTAGCACAGGGTGCTGAGAAGTCGGAGACGAGGAGAGAGCGCGTGTGAGAATCCTTTCTAAGACAGGAGTGGCTGCCCCAAGAGAGTGTCCATCAGATAACTATTACTGAGCATATATGTGCCTTGGGAGAAAAAAAGGACTCCTTGTTTTCAAGTGTATCGGAAAGGTGTGCAAGCGAAGTAAGCTTGTCAGAAACCTGGTACTTAATTTGTTCAAGAAGCACTAGTTTCACTAGTGGAAAGTAAAAGCACTTATGTTGTACTAGAAAATCAAGAGTTGAAACTGTGAGTAAAAGAAAACCGTTGCCCCAGTTTTGTAAGACATTGTGGTTGTAGATTCATTTCTTCATTGCAAGTGACTCGTCACTCATCTAGGGACACTGGTGTCATGAAGACAATCTAGGACTGTTAAATCTTATCCCCCTACAAGCGGCTAAGCTGGGCTTTACTTTGGCTCTCAGGAGAGGAGACGGTAGTGCCACGATGATACACCACCATCAGGTGTGTCAAGTTGCCAGGTGAAGTGGACTTGTCAGTTTTCAATGTTGGCCTGTGTTGGATTACAAAAAAGAAAAGCCACCAGCACAGGAATGTATGTGACAAAGATGCCCGACATGTTAATGGATGACTGTGTTGTTGGGTGAAGTGACATTTTTGGACATTTGCACACAGTCAGGAGATTTTGGTGATAATGACTGTGTTGCTGGGTAAAGTGACATTGTTGGATATTTGCACACAGTCAGGAGATTTTGGTGACAATATGGACTCTCAAAATGGCGCCCAGATGACACCTTCCTCCCCACAGGAAAAGCCCGCCAAGAAATTCCCACTGTTGGTGAGCAAAAAGTAAGGAGGGGAGGAACTCCTCAACTGCAGAGTTGGACGGAGAGGGTGTCTGGAACCACCCACAGGTGGAGCTTGTGACATCTGCAGGAGTCCATAAGGAGTGTGCTCTGGCAAGAGTGGAGAGTCAGGACGGTCAGGACTGCGAGGTGATGGCTGCTGCTCAGACTCTACTAGGCAGGCCAGCTGGCTACAAACCAGCCATCTCCAGTGGTATTTCAGGGACAAGAAGGAGGTACAGGAAATGTTGCCCTCCATCTGCTCATTGCCCACAGGACTTTCTCCCGGGCCTGCAAAGCATGGTTGGGGAGTCTAAGCTCTTGGCAGTTGCTACCCCCACACGGGATCAGCAGTTGCAGTGACTGGGCCTGAAATGCTCTAAAAGGGTGGCTTTTTCTGTGGAGGAGTCAGAGGAATTAGCAACCACTTTAGGACTGAGTACAGGAATGACAACTTCTCATCTGTGTTTCGGGACGACCGAAAGGACAACTTGAAGGGTTGCCTAATATCACCGCCCCTGCTAAACAGACTGATTAGAGTGTTTTCCCAAATCTGGAGTCCATGTTGGGACTATGGCAGCCGTGTGCCAGTCTTCCACCACCTTGGATGAAAGGGGGTGCACAGAGGAGAACTTGGAGGTGAGGAGATGAACATGCCCTAGTCCATCCTTGCGTTAGTCCATTTGGATCCATTCTTGGGAAAGTAACGTGACTCCTACCGGTTTCAGCACCAAATCAGATCCCGATGAGCCTATGTGACCTAGCAGGGTTACGTGGTGCTGAGGACTAAGTAAGACATTTTGGACATTTATGTTGGTTGCTGTGGCACTGATGGAGTTAACTTATGATGCCCCTGAAAAAAAACACAAGAGTTTTGTTTGCATGCTAATGTTTATTCTTTGCAGGAAAGTGATGGAGTCCCTGTTTATTGTTTACTGAGATAGTTGGTGTGAGAACAGGTCATAATGATAATAAAAGAAAAAATTGATAATTGATAAGGAGTGAGTATGGTGGCATATTGTAGTTGCATTTATGTGTTATGAATAGTTTGATTGTTTAGACTAAGGGGTGTCTGCGTGGAGTCGTGTCTGGGTGTCACTGTTAGAGACAAAAGTCTACTTAATTAAATTAAAACTCCAGTGTCTGCTTGTGTCTAGCCGACAGTCTTATTTTTGCTGGAGAACATCCATATTTCTATATAGTAGTCTCGGCTGGGGGCATTAGTAGACGGCTCTCCACCCAGTTCGAGTAAGGGGGGAGTGAAGTTTATTCCGCATCTAGCCATTTGTGTGTTACCTAATCATTCACCCTTCTCTATCCTGGTGTCAGCAACAGTGTGTTTTCTGTAGAAAGCTTTGGGGAGAAGAATTATGTGAGGGCCCCATAGCGTATGCTGGGTTATCCTGAGTTCCGCAGTAATCTTTAAAAAGGCACTGGCCAGTCATCTTGTTTTGCTGCACGCTGTCGTGAATTACAGTCTGACATGGGAAGGGTGATCCTGGGCATACTATACTGGGATGGGTCAAATGCTTTGTCATGACCAAAGGGGGTAGGGTGTAGCGATTCTGCCCTGCACTCTCTAGATTCAGTTAGGGAATTGTGTAGTCTACAGCCCACTCTTTATTGTAGGTGGTGTAAAGCCCTCTTTACTGAGAGTTTGGGAGTCTCAATTATGGGTTAGCCCACTAAGGAATTCCTGCCTTGAACTTTGTCTCAGCTTTAGGAAGATGCTGAGGCCGTCTTTAATTAAGTAGGGGGAAACTGTAGTGACCTAGAGTTAGGGTCCCTCTAGCCCTTGTGGTTTGTTCATTCTTATGTGTAAGTTCATATGTGTTTGGTGTATGTGTTGGTGTTATCAACCTTGATAGTCTGGTTGTCTGTCCTCCTAACCTGCTGTACGTGATGTGATTGGTGTTTTAGGGGTTAGGGAGGAGTTTATATAAAAGATACAGAGAAGGAGAACGTAGGATGTAGTCGGTGGAGAAGATGGTGTGTGCTGAGGTCAGCTGTGCTGACGCTCCTGCTGGGGCTCAGCCTGGGTCCGGTCCCACATGCCAGGAGACTTATCCCCTCGGGGACTGGAGCTTAGGGGATGCAACTATTTCCCCAGCTGAAGGCCTGGCTCTCGGTTGCTGCACATGTTATGTGCCAGCACTTACTGAAGATGAGGTGTTTTCTCGAAAACCCATTTTTCTGTTGGTTATACTCCTCATATAGTACAATCTTCTTATATTGTACCAACATCACCCTTTCTTCTTTAACTTCCACTGTGTACTTCTTGACCTGTCTTGTACAGGTACACGTCTGGCTGGCAGCACCTCCCATGTATACTTGTACCATTATTCATCAATGAACTTTCTATATCTACTCATGGAGTAGCTCCACCACTCTCCTTTCACCTATGAGCACCTGAGATAGTTCCTTCATTGTCAACCAGGATACTGCCACCATCATGCAGTCTGGCCTGTCACCATCAGAGACCAGTATTAATTGTGACATCATGCTTCAGGATTTTGTAAAAGGTGAGGTAGCTGGAGCAGGTCTTGCAATGCCAAGGCAAATCATAACTACCGATGAGAAGCAAGAAAATGTCTACGAAGATCCTTCTAGGTCTGATTTCAGGCTACGTCTGATTTTCTTTATCATTGGGTGGACTAAGTATACTGACATTTTCTCCCTGATACTACAATCTTGAACCTATTACCAATCCTGATGCTAAATGTCATTAATCTTATGATATCCCTGGTGCCAGTGGCATACAATAAGATGGACAGGAGTTAACATGGTGAGAGTTGCTGTAGTTACAGTAGATTTATACTCTTTCTATTAGTCTTGAGCTACATAGAAGACCGTTCTTGAGATGTACGAGTATATCAACACTTTTGTGGATGATTCAATCCATCTGGAAGCATCCAGTCGGCTATGTTTCCATAACCTTCAATCTGGTGGGAGGCAAAAATAGTACAAAACTAAATCACTCATTTAATAGTACTTTAGAATCTTGGACCATATTGTATTTTTTCCGCTTGGCGTGACTTGAATGTGTACTGGAATGTTGTTAACATATTCAAGTATTCTAGAGAAATCTCAATAATATCCCAACGTTCAAATATAGAATCAAATTACAATGAAATGAGAAGAACCGAGCAGCTGTCACTTGTAGAATGTGCCATGTATGTGACATGTTCTGCTCAATAATAACCATGGAAACATCGCTGTCAGCTGTCAGACGGAGATATGCACAAATGAATGTATTATAGATGCTGCTAATGTAGCAGATCATATGAAGACTGTGAGTGAGCAGGAGTGACAGGAGGATTTCGCTTTATTAAAATTTTGCAATTCAAATAAAAAGTTGAACTTTTTCTTTTACAAAGTTTAAGTTATTTCATGTTTTTATCTTTATGACATAACTGCTTACGAAATTCTTGCGGTTCCCCTTGGATACAGACAGCAGAGTATCCGCGCCCACTGGCCTAGTGTGACCACAATCATATGTTCAATCTGTGCTCACTGCTACCTTAAAAATAAAAATAGCGGCTCCGCTTGTCTATTACATTACATATAAGGCCTCTTTGTAAAATCAATGGAGTTTTACTAAAGTTTTGTTGTTTTTTTTTATTGTAAGATCTTGTATGTGTAATTTTTGATATTTTTGAAGTCCAATGAAAAAGCGTATTAGAAAAAATGTCAAAGACCAAGAGCTTGTTAAGGTTGAAAAAAAAATTCCACTGATCCCAAAAGCGTTGCAAAAATTCCAAAAATCAAAAAGCTTTGTATGTAGACTTTACAATATTTTACTATAGACTTTAACCCCTTAAGGACACGGCCTATTTTGGCCATAAGGACGCAACAATTTGGGGGGGATTTTCATCTTTTTCTTATTTTTCAGTCGACATGGTCATATGAGGGCTTGCTTATTGCCTGGCAAACTGTAGTTTTTATTGGTACCATTTTTGGGTGCATAAAATATTTTGGAAAACGTTTTGAATTTTTTTTAGGGCACCGAGGTAAAACACATCAATTCTGCAGTTGATTTTTTTTACAGTGTTAATCATGCAGTATAAATGACATAATAACTTTTTATGTGAGCTAGTACGATTTGGACGACGCCAAATTTTTTTTAGGTTTCTCCAATTTTACACAATAAAACACTTTTAAAAAAAAATTATGAATTTTTTACATCATTGCATTTAAAATCCCATGACTTTTTATTTTTCCATGGTTGGGGCTCTGTGAGGGTTTGTTTTTTGCTTGACAAGCTGTAGTTTTTACTGTTACGATTTTGTTACTTACAGCTTTTTTTAATCACTTTTAGGGCTTACAGACAGGCGTATATCGGTTGGCTTTTCACGGCTGGCCAAAATACGCTGTCCCTCTCTGCAAGGGAAGGTGGCAGGCCTGGCCGGGAGGTAGTGCACTGAGCTCCCGCCCCCTCTCTGCCCTCTCTCCGCCCCTCACCACTACTTGCAATGAGCGGGCGTGACGGGGCAGAGCTAAGTTCTGCCCACCCTGCCCCCTCCCATTGCAAACAGTCGCGAGGGGCGGAGAGGGGGAGGGAGCTCAGTGCACTAACTCCGAGCCAGTCCCGCCTCCTCCCCTTGCAGAGAGGGACAGCTTATATCAGCCGGGTGTGAAAACCCGACTGATATATGCCTGTCGGAATAAGCCCTGATTGCTATTTTTTGGGACTCAAAATTAACAAAGTAAGCACTTTGTCTCCATTTTTTGGGTTTTGTAAATGTTTCTTGCTATGCATGATAGTTTTCAGACTGTCATGGATACGATGATATCAAACATTTCAGATTTTAAAAAGTGATTTATTTTTTTAAACAAACAGGGAAATGTGCACAAAAAAAGTTTTTTTTTTACAATATTTTTAATTTTTTTACTTATATATTTTTTATGTCTCTATAGAGGCCTAAAACATAAAAGCTCTGATCGCTATGGTAATGCATTGCAGTACTTCTGTATAGCAATGCATTTTCGCTCACAGTAGCAATCACAGACATGTATGGTGTCCGGTTGCCCTGGAAATGCATCAGCTCTCTGCGATAACCTCGTGGAGGAACGATGACATCACAGATGGAGCAGACTCCCTCTATGAATCCTTTATAAGCCACAATGTACATTGATCGTGACATTTAAGGGGTTAAGAATGGTGATCAGTATTCTCATTGATCCCTGCTGTTGGGAGGCCGGCAATCAAGCACAGCTGGCTCCCAATGTGGGATCAAGCGAGCTCAGAAGTTTACATCCTATTACGTTAACCAAAACCCTGTCAGGACGTAATCTTAAATCCTATGGCGTTAAGGGGTTGAGTCCTTATTTACATGTGCGATTTTCATGCCTGTGTGCTGTCTGTACTTGCAACTGATTGCACACAGATGGCACACTGACCCATTGTAGTCAATGGATCTATACAGACATGCATTTTTTATAGAGAGACTGTAAAAAAAAGGTAGCATGTCTTATTCCGGTTCGACTTCTCTGATGAGAGTCACCCATTCAAGTCAATAGGTGAGCAAAAAAAAAAAAGAAGTACACACGTGTGTTACACTTTTCACTGATCATTGCTGAGCCGTGTTAGAAACTAAACTGGGCCATCGGCCATTTCTTATGCATGCAAGAAAAAAACAGATGACAAATGCTGAGCAAAGAGAAACAGTCAAACCCCATTTTGGGTTGAACTTTGCTAATAGTTCGGTATGGCACCAACCCAAATCTCAGGAGGAACCCACTAAAAGAAGTAGAAGGAAAAAGAAGAAGAAGGGAACAGGAGGAGAAGAAGGAAAAGGGACAAAGCTGAAGAAAAAAGGGGAGAAGAAGGAACAAGATGGAGAAGAAGAAAAAGATGAAGGAAAAAGAAGAAGGAAGAGAAGGGTTAATTGGTTTTTTTTTCATGTTTCTTCTTTTTCTTCTCCTTTTTCTTCTTCGTCTATTCTTTGTCCTTGTTCTGTTGTTTGCGTCTACCCCTGGGTAAGCTGCTGTGATTTCACAACTCAGTTTCAGTTGGGTAAAATATTGTAAAATGTATCATACAAAAGGAGCCACTGTGATAAATTTGGTGCTTTTTCTGACTCTCTCGTCTGAGTCCTTTTATACTGTCTGATAACACCCCAATGATGATTTCATTAATCGGCACTCGTTTACTTGGCCTTCATACATGCCAATTCAGAACATATGCGTTATGAATGATCCCATTGTAGTTTCCACATTGCCAAGAACACATCTCCTGTTCACATAGGGAGATTTGCTACCGGCAATAAAAAAATTTCAGCTGCTCAAAAGATGTGATCAGCTAATGAATGAGCATTTGCTTGTTCATTGGCTGATTGGGTACAGATTCACATGGCCGGCGGAATCAGAAAAAATATATTCTTACAAATGTTTTTGCCTGATCATCAAGCTGCATAAAAGACTCTTAGGTATACATTGACTAACTCTTAGTCAGGATTAGTAAATTTGCCCATTTTTTCACAAGTTCTTGTGTTTTCCTGGGTAATCATGGGGAAATTTTATTCCTGGCTTGATGCTCTTTCTGGACAGTAAAAGTCTCCCTCTAGCATCTTCCATGTAAAGGTAATGCAGCGTCTGAGGAACAGGCCCCAGCCTAGGAGACAGCGGGGGTAGAGTAGTTCACTTGTCACGGTGGCTCTACGTTCAAGGGGCATGGGCAGACTATATTAAATAGGGAAGCCCACAAGGGGATTACCTTGGTCCTTCTTTGTCACTCGTGACACCACCATTCCTTCCTCCGCAGTGATCTCTCTGGAGAGTAAATAAGAGTCCACACATGGGATAGAATTAAATAGGCCTAATGGTTGGTAAGGCCGTTTACTGAGTAACTTGAAGTAACAATGCACAACAGTCCTCTTTACATCTACCAGCAAAATAGTGAGGGTTCAGAACACGTGAAGTGACAGGGAGGAGACACGGAAGAAACAGGGTGACTTACGCAGGCCTAGTTAACTGTGGTTCCCTGGTCCCGGACTAGGGTTGCCATCTTTGTCACGAAAAAATACTGGCAATGGTTTAAAAAAAAGGGCGTGTCGGGGGTGTGACTTGGGGGCGTGTCTAATTACAGCATTTTTTTCCCCCCTCATCTTCTGGATCCTGTCCAGCGGCTGTGGGCATGCACAGGATCCAGGCCAGCGTGTTCTCGCGAGTAGATGACGTTTAGTGTGAATCACACGTCATCTACTCACGAGAACACGCTGCAGATAGAGATGAGCGAGCACGCTCGGATAAGTCAGTTACTCGAGTGAGCCTCACTCTTCTTGGGTAACTGCATTCTTGTCCAAGCATGCTCGGGGGGGGGGGGGGGGAGGGGCGGCGGGGGATAGATGGGGAGTAGAGGGGAAGAGAGTGAGATAGATCTCTCTCTCTCTCCCCCCCCCCCTGCCGCCCCACCGAGAACGCTCGGACAAGTATGCAGTTACTCGAGAAGAGCAAGGGTTGCTTGAGTAACTGACTGATCCGAGCGTGCTCGCTCATCTCTAGCTGCAGATGCTCACATACAATCTACACATATATAATTATATACATGAGATACCCAGGCTACCCCAGCATGGTCCATATCACTATATACAGGAGATATACCTTCCCTGTATATAGTGATGCTGATGTAACCTGGAGATATCCTGTACATAATTATATGTACAGCTGGTATAATGTATACCACCTAAACATACAGGATTACATGAAGTACATGGTACATACCTCGTTGTACCATATGTTCTGCTCCGCCGCTCTCATCCTCGGGTCCAGACACTGTCACTGCAGGGCCGGTCGGACATCCACGCTGACCCCCACACATCACACACAACTCCACTACATCCATCCTGATCCCCAGACATCACACACACACACACACACACAACTCTGCTACATTCATCCTGATCCCCAGACATCACACACACACAACTCCGCTACATTCATCCTGATCCCCAGACATCACATACACAGCTCACCTACATCCAACTTGAACCCCACACATCACACACATAGCTCTACTACATCTATCCTGACCCCCAGACATCACACATACAGCTCTGCTACATCATCCTGACCCCCATACAAAGCTCCACACAGCTCCACTCACTCCCTCCCTCCATCCAAAGCCCCACAGCTCCAAGAGACACAGACAGAGACACAGAGACACACACAATCTTACATTTACTGAGCTCCCCATGGTTATGTGATCCCTGACTCCTCCCACACAGGGTATCACATGACGTGACATCATCGGAGGTCCTGGAAGCTAGTGGCTCTCATGTCTGTGTTTCCCCTGATTTCAGGACTGCCGGAGGAGGGTTAACCGGTGGCAGGGGGCAGTGCAGGCTCTGAAAATACCGGCCTGTAACAGGACCGGTAAAAAAAATACCAGCAGCGGCCTGACAGAAAAAATACCGTCAGGCCGGTGGTGGCAATGCTATCCTGGACACTGACTCTTAGGAAACACCACCAACACTCTACCGGTCCACTCCCATGGAACTTGAGACACTCTTCACCTCAAACTGGATGGCGGGAAAAACTCCACATAACAAGGGAAAGTAGAAGAAGGGGTTTGCGGCATTAAAGGGGTATCCTCTCAGCCTCTTTCATCTCTTCTTGTACTCAGACTGAGGGTGTCTAAGTACAGGCCAGGCTCTTTTTCTCTCTCCCAGAAAGACAACCACACAGCTGGCAGAAAAGACTAGAAGATTTCTCTCAAGCATATTGCACCCACATATGTAAAATTAGGTCACATGACATACAACTAGATATTTTTCCAGACACAACCCATTCAGTGCTGCAAAGGTGCAATACACATCATATTAATACACATAGAAGGCAGTAGAAAAACACAAGACTACAAAGATCATCCAGAAACTTCTAAAACACATGTACACATTAACTTCTGTACACTACAGTAATGCTGTATGTGCAGCCTCTTGCTAATGGTAGGTAATGCTGTATGTGCAGCCTCTTGCTAATGGTAGACGCCCACACTATGTCTTCAGTGGAGCTACATGTAGCTCCCATGATGAAATTATGTGATACTTGGAGATGTCCTACATCTTGCGTTTTGCTATTAGGTTACATCTGCAGGGACAACCTCTTCTGGGAGTGATGAAAATCCTCTCCACTAGTAGATGATCTTCAGGACAGTGGAATAATTGAACTTCAGTTGTTTAGGGTTCTTTATATATCCCTTTGCAGACTCTTAAGCATTGGGCAAGGCATCCCAGAAATATTGATGAATTAGAGCACATCTGCAGGAAAAAGTAGTCTAAAATTCTGAAATGTTGCTCAGATGTTATTTATAAGTACAGGAAATATTTGGTGGAGTGGTTGCTGCTGAAGGAAGATCTACAAGTTTTTTAAATTCAAGGATTCACTTTTTTTTCTCTTTGCACTGTGGAAATTTAGTCAACATGAATGGTACAACTGTGTGTTATTAATTAGGGTGTGTTAGCCTGCAATTGTGACTTAGAGAACAATCAGACCACATTTCATTAATGCAGAAATCCAGTTCATTCTAAAGGGTTCACTTATTTTTTCTTGTAACTGTATGTCCTTAAAGTCTATGAGAAACCTGCTTATTGACAAATGACAATCTACTACATCTGTACAATCATTCACTCTTTCCTCTGCACAGTGGCTACTATTTATATTATTTTATTCAGAATTTTTGTAACTATAAATGACTAAAGAATACAAGAATTTCCTCTGAGCCCAAATCCCACACGAGGAATCTTCTGTAATTCATTTTTTACCATCTCTTTCTATGAAGCCAAATTCAATGTCTATAATAAGCTCTCACTGACTCAGCACAACCAGGAGCCACTGGCATTCTGCGTGTGCCCACAGACACCAGTTTGTGCCAAAAATGACCAGTTCAGAGTATTTCCCATGATTATTTAGTAATCTGTGGAGACTGTGTGTGCTCAGCGGGCTCGAGGAATTGGCACTGCAGGCCCAGAACCCAATGTTGGGGGTCTTTAAGCCCTATCATCATGAACATACCAGTCATTTTTCTCTATGTTCCTTCTTTTAACCACAGAACATTGAAAACATGTTTTTCATCGCAAAATATTTTCCCTCAGCGTAATGAGTTCTCGCTTGTTGTGTTTTGTGTGATTCGTCTATATATTTCTCTATTCATCTCACATTTATTTCATATCTATCTATGTATCATTATATCTATTGTCTGTTCATTGTTTTCTGAAGCTGCAAACAAGATTGGGAGGAATTTTAGATTATTCCTTTCTGCAAATATGCTTCAGTTCATCAACATTTCTAGGATGCCTTGTATGCACAGCCCTCTTCAAGTCAGGCCAAAGCATCTCTATAGGGTTAAGATCAGGACCTTGACTTGGTCGTTACAAAACGCAAATTTTATTCTTTTTCAACCATTCTTTAATTGATTTATTTGTGTGATTTAAGTCATCGTGTTGTATCACCCAACATTTCTTCAGCTTGAGGTCATGGATGGCTGCCCTTATGTTATTCTGTAAGATGATTTGATCCACCTTAGAATTAATTGTTCTCTCAAAGATCACAAGACTTCCAGGCCCTGAGGCAGCAAAACAGCCCCAAACCATGATGCCTCCTCCACCATGCTTTACAGTCAGGATGAGGATTCAATGTTCTTTTCCCAACTAATATAACATTGTGCATTTTCTTCAACAGTTCCACGTTTATCTCATCTGTCCAAACACCATTCTTCAAGAAGCATTTTGGTACATCCAGGGGGTCTTGAGTAAACTTGAGATGGGCCGCTGTGTTATTTTTTCTACAACATACAGGTTTCTGTATGATGCTTTTTCATGAACACTCCTCTTGCTCAATTTTTTTTTTTTAATAGTGGACATATGAACAGAGGTTTCTACAGTTTGTAAAGTCACCTGTAAGTCCTTGGATATTACATAGTAACATAGTAACATAGTATGTAAGGCCGAATGAAGACATTGTCCATCTAGTCCAGCCTGTCTATCCTACTGTGTTACCCTTGGGTTCATTCTCATTTCTTTAAGAATTGCCCTTTGTGCTCCTGGAGTGATCTTAACAGGATGCCCAGTCCTAAGGAGTGTAGCAACAGTCTTCAATTGTTTTTATGTATATCTAGCTGATATACCCGACTTTGCTTGAGTTAATTTGATACAGGTTTTTATGTGTTGTTCGCACAGAAAATTTTATGAAGTCAAGGTGACTTTAGAGTAACCGAGAAATAAAATATATATACATATAGAGGAGTGTTAGATTCTCCTCGGGCTGCATGTATCGATGTCCCTCTGTAGAATGTGCTACCCCTCCCAGTCTCCTCATTTAGGACCTAAAGAATGATTGCGCCAAATTTCATGCTTGTAGGACACCGGAAAGTTACTTTACATAGGGTGCACTTACTTTTGCAATTAGCATTGAATAATCGAGTTGTGACCTCCTTACTTTTCCTATTTAGGAGCTAAATTTTCATATTTAGGACCTAAAGAATGCTTGTACCAAATTTCACGCTTGTACCACACCGGGAAGTTACATTACATAGGGGTGCAGTTACTTTTGCAATTAGCATTAGCATTGAATAATTGATTTGTGAGCCCTTTACTTTTCCCGATATAGAATCGTCATGCTAAATTTAATGTTTGTACGATACCGGGAAGTTAGAGAATTAGATTAGGCGCCTTACATAGGGGTGCCAATACATTTGCACTTAGCTGCGTTTAGCTTAACATCTTAATTGAGCCACCCATATAGGGCAATGCTACCACTCCCTAGAATTTAAGGGACAAACGTCACTATCGATCTAAGTTTATTTAGGATTGGGGCTGATATGTTTCCCTCCTCTCCTACCATTGGAGGCTGATAGATATCTCTCTTTTACCACTAACCTCTGAAATAATTTGCAATCAGACCTAATAACAAAGATGCGGTTCCTGATTAGCTGTATCAACCACAGTGAAACACGTTGAACCACATACCGTCACATTGCGGCATTATATTTAATCAAGACGCAATACTTATGCATTGATCTGGGTTATTGCTAAACTTGTCTATTTGAGATTTTCCCTCTTGGGGGTTTATATGGGTTTCTCTCTCTTCCCAGTTTATGATAATCTTTCTAGCAAGTTCTAAAGTCTTGTTGTCATATTCGTTTGGGGGCATGAATTGTAGGGGCGCTTTGCTTACCATATTATTGGGCAACTATAAGCACTCTTGGCCCCCAACTTTCCTTACTATTACCCTACACTTATCAATACTATTCTTACTGTATGGTGACACATTCTGTGTCTGTCTGAGCTCAATATAACTTTAATAAATTGTTAATAAAGTTTCTGTGAAAGGTTCTAAAGGTTTATAGACTGTCCTCTGCCTCTGTGTGCACTTAGCATTGAATAATCGTGTTGTGATCACTTTACTTTTCCTATTTAGGAACTAAATAATGGTCATGCAAAATTTCATGTTTTACAACACCGGGAAGTTAGTGAAAAGAAAAATGTGATGGGTATAGGCGAAACTGACCGAAATATAAAGTCCAATAACAACACAAGAAGTAAGCTCAGCTTCTCCTTTTTATTTTATACCAGCATAACAAGAGGCATTTTGGGGCAATGCCTCTTCCTCAGTTATAGCTGGTGATGCGCCTTATGTTAGCTGTTAGGCAGAGCTGCCTATTTGCCTGATATCAGAATAGTCTCACCTGCCAGTGCAACTATCATTGGGTTGACTGCACCCAAACAACCAGGTCTTTTCCATGACCCACCATCTTAACAAGAGAGAACAATCACATCTTCTGCACGTTCCTCTACCTGTGTTAATCCAAATCACTCATTCATTCAGGTAGCTCCATCCCTATTTTTTTTCCTACCTATTGGCATATCTGGGAAATTTCAGTCCAAGGGTTAGAGGGGGTTAATAAACCAGTAAAAAGGGGAGGGATTGCGAAAATAAACCGAGAAAAAAGGAGTTATATTGGATTATGTAAGTGGAAGTCAACATCTGAGGGAATTGAACCTTTTCCTTAACGTAATGTACAATAAGGCATTTATTAAAAGTAAGACCATAATAAATATATGTTGACATTTAAGATATGGGCATGCGCTGAGGTATGCAAAAAGTTAGTTAGTGCTCATATGATCTGGGGGAAGTAGTTAATTTTTAATGTGGTTGCAATATTTTGGAACTTTGCTATGACTAGGACCAAGGATTATACTGTATGGCTTGAAACATGTAAGCATTCCTGTTTTAATCTTCTGCTTTCCAATGTGTTGCCTTTTAGAAGATGCAATAAAAGATACACTTATTTATGAGAGTGCTGGTAGTTCTGCTTTTCTTGTAAGCTGTTGGTTTGATGCTGGAGCTAGTGTTTTTCTTCCCCGCACCTTCGTATTTACATGAGGACTGATTCAATCCTGCGGCAGTGAGCTATTTTTTCTATTGTAAAGGTCAGATATTGACTCACAGGTTAGCTACCTTACAATAGGTGGTGCTGTGGAAACATTTTTCTATCTCCCATTTGCATATCTTTTTCCCAGGGAGCACCGCATAACCTATAAGACTTCCTACACCCTTGTGGTGCTCTAGTCAGCAAAAAACACTACCTCCGGACCTGAGAACTAAAGTAACGACCCTGCTACAGAATTCTTACCTACTCACAGACAAATCCCATAGTCTTCTAGATCATGGGTAGATTTTCTCTTTGACCCATAGTCTACCCATTACCATTCACAAGGCTGGCCCCGGTTGAGATAAACCATAGCTTCTTCAGCATAACATCTTCAAAGTAAACCATTACTACGTCAAGAGAATCACTTCCTCCCAAGTCTTTGAAGCTGCTGGGCAATTCATTATGGCCGAGGATGTGATAAGTGGACGGGAGACCTCTGAAGTATCCGGCTTCTTCATATGTTTTTTGTAAAAGTATCAGCCCCCCAGATCTAGAACGTATCTGAGGGTTACAGAGAGTTCACCAGGTTGAGTAAATGAAATCTGCCATGAGGTCATGTTTTTTGCCATTATTTGCTGGAGTTTTTCATTTCAGCGGGGCAGAGACAAAAGTAATTATATCCATGTGTTGCAGTTTGATGACCATATGGAAGCCACTATTTTTTATCACAGCCCCATGGTAATTGTCAAGATTTCTTCACTGACCAGGCCTGACGTCATTCTCTTAGTAATCATATATGCCTCGGTGGACGTGCACAGTATCACTCACTCTCCACGTCATCTACAATGCAATGTTAAAGTTTGCCACATATGTACTCATGGCGTCGTCACATAAAGTAATACTAATATACATATAGCAGAGCAGGGTCAGTCTGATGAAGAAGAGCTATGTCAACCAGCAGGCACAACTCAAGGCAATATCATACATTATTATCTGTAGTTCAAGGAAACCTATATCATTATTATTACAAACCACAGATTATGCAGTCCAAAAGATTTACAGGGTGTGTATACTTATGCAACTAGCATTTTTTATGCATTCAAAAACAAATAAATTAAAGAAACTATGAAACAGTCTGGATTTAAATATCACATATCGTTCTATGTATACAGCCCCTATGCAGACCGACTTGTCTTAGAGCAGTAACCTGAAGCTCATGGACGCCAAATAAAAAAATCTGTAACAGGCCCCTATGTACCATGTGTCATTTATAATGCTAGTGCAATCTTATGTAGCAGAAGGGACCTTTAGGGCCCCTCAGGCTTCAGATGACTGCTACCTCTGTACCCTCTATAGCTACTTCCCTGACGAATCTCCAAGGTTGCACACTACAAACTAACCCTTTGTGTAGCCTGGTGCTACCGCATTTCTCCCAAGCTTTTCATCCCCAATCAATGGACATGTTTAAGCCCCAACCCACACAGAAAGCCCACTTTTATGCAAATTTACATAAGCTATAACCGCTCTGTAGTCCTTTCACAGGACAATCCCACAAAGAATGGGAAATGTGTGTGCCATTCTGTGGATACAGCTCCTGTGCAGACCTAATGTATGTCTTGCCATAACTACATGCCCTGTATGTAGTCTGATTCTACCGTTTTGTGTATGCAGCTCCTGTAAAGACATATGAGTCAATAAACAGTAAGGTAGATGTATCAAGACCAGTGCAAAGGAAAAGTATAATATCTGTCCATGCCAATTAAAGAGCCAGTCTGGAAAAAAACACATTTTGCCATCCCTGCCCCACCTTCACCTGATTGCCTGTCACACTCTGGAGGTCTTCTATAAACTGCAGCCACTTTCATGAAGTGCAGCTTCCATTCGGATATTCTCCGTAACCATCTTGATGTTGAGATTTCTCCCTGCTGACTTTTCCTCTGCTCTGTTAAGAGTCTCATGATGCAACAACACAACATCAAATGACCAGCTTGAGCAAGTACCATCTCTGCCTGCAAGGAGGACACTGACTTTACTTTCTGCATTCTATATTCACCTAAATAAACTACAGACTAGAGATGAGCGAGCGTACTCGGAAAAGCACTACTCGCTCGAGTAATTTGCTTTATCCGAGTATCGCTGTGCTCGGGTCTGAAGATTCGAGTGCCGGCACGGAGCGGGGAGCTGCAGGGGAGAGCGGGGAGGAACGGAGGGGAGATCTTTCTCTCCCTCTCTCCCGCCCGCTCTCCACTGCTCCCCGCTGCGACTCACCTGTCAGCCGCAGTGGCACCCGAATCTTCAGACCCGAGCACAGCGATACTCGGATAAAGCACATTACTCGAGCGAGTAGTGCTTTTCCGAGTACGCTCGCTCATCTCTACTACAGACCATAATTATACAATCAGGAGGATGAGCTGTGATTACCTTCATTATAAATAAGTGACAGAAGTGTTTAAAGGGGTTTTCCAGGGAGAATACTACTGATGACCTATCCTCAGGATAGGTTATTAATAGTTGATCGGTGGGGGTCCGTCACTTGGGATGGCTCTCATTGAAATCAACGCGCGCTGTGTCTGCAGTTACCAGCATTGCTAACTACACATAGGTCGGTGCAAAGCCTTCATGCTGATTCAGCCCTGACCTCTGTGTATTTGCGGCGCTGACAGCACTCGCCCGCTCAGCTGATCAGTTGGGGTCCTGAGCGACTAACCAAGGTAATACATAATGAATGAAAAATATTTCAGCAGAGTGGCCCTTTAATTAGATTTAGTCTCTTACCTTGAGTCACAACTATTCGACTTTTCCTTCGCACCAATTATGATGAATCTCCACCATTGTTGGTTGACACACTAGTGTGCACAGGAGCTGGAAACACAAAACGATTGAAGATTTTAAATGAACACTCTTATAAAGCTGATTTTTTTTAAACCTAAATACATTTGAAACAATAAATCAAATTGGTTGCAAAACCTGTTCATACCCTTTAAATGATAAATTCAGCTCAGCTTGATCTGTGTGCGAGAAATAAAACTCAACAGTCTACATAAAAGGTGGATTCTGGTTTCCTTCCTAGGATTAGTGAGTATGGCTGTCATCACATCAGTATTTATAACTGTCTGTGTATATTACGGTTACATCTACAGAGGGGGATTCTATAGGTGGTATGACTTATAGCAGACAGGGGAAAGAGCAGGGATTAGTAGTCCGGATATTGCTGCTGAATAATATATGTCAAACAATAAATACAGAATTCACAAAAGACTAAATAAGTAATAAGCAAGTATAATATAATCACATGAAGAACAGTTTTAAAGGTCTACGGACCATTTTCCCCCCAGGTTTTATATAAATATCACTTAGTCTATGTATAAACAGCAGAGCCCTATGCGGCGCAGAGTGTTAGGGCAGCAGAAATGGAGTCCTAAACTCTCGCTCACAACCTGAAGTTTGCTTGTTCAGTTAGCCGGGTCAAGGTTGACTCAGCTTTCCATCTTTCCGGGGGTCGGTAAAATGAGTACCCAGCTTGGTGGGGGGTAGAAGATGACTGGGGAAGGCAA
The DNA here is from genome assembly GCF_035609145.1 of Eleutherodactylus coqui. Taxonomy (NCBI): domain Eukaryota; kingdom Metazoa; phylum Chordata; class Amphibia; order Anura; family Eleutherodactylidae; genus Eleutherodactylus; species Eleutherodactylus coqui. Next base: position 125,478,185 of record NC_089845.1, on the reverse strand, counting down.
TGACAAACCACCCCACAATAACAGTCTGCCAAGAAAATGTCACAATGTGACATCGCCGTGGGACCTTACCTTTACCTGTATATAAATGCAGTTCTACAAGTTTCTAATACAGTTTATATTTGATTCTTCAGAATTATCATGATGTCAGTAAACGAGAATACTCTTGGTTACATTTAGGTTACACTAAGTTGAGAAATGGATACAGTTGTATCCTGTCCTCACAATGCTCTGTGAGCTCAACACATCAGCAGCTGCTCACAGAGCATTGTGTAGACTGGATAAAGTTATATCCACTTCTCAGGTGAGAGCTGAACCAGCTGTGTAGAGGCTTATTGCTTGTGAATATACAGACACTGACAGCAAACTCATTTTTTTTAAATGGTGAGGAACTGAAAAATAAAGTATTAGAAAGTTATAGAAAAAACATCTACTGTATTATTACTCACATGTAAAATAACTGGTACTAAAAATACCACTATTACTACTTTTTAATTTCTATAATTACTACCAATGGGGCTCATTGTAATCAGCCAGGTCATAAAATTGTCCCAATTATCGTAAAATGGAATCGGGTTAGTCCGAATCGAATTTTGGCAAGAAGCGCAAGAAAATTAAATTTCTCATAATGCCTGCTGCATAGGTCAGCATGCAGCCAATCAACAACGAGGACACATTTCTGATATCACCAAATGTGTCCTCCATTCTGCATATGGACAGCAGTTTCATTGGATGCCTGCATCACATAACCTAACCATATATAACATATATGGTTAAATATGTCGTAAATAGGGACAGATTTTCCAGAGAATATATTACTGCTGTGTATGAAGGCTTGCATACCAGCAGAGAACTTCAATGGGGTTCTATTTGAGGGAGTAGAGAAAGTTGCTGCATTTATATGCCTATATGAAACGTGGTCTATACATTGGAAAATGATATATTTCTGCTGTTAACGTATATAGCAGCAAAGCACACAGACGAACTATGCTCCAGTATGAGGAATATTGCAATTCTCTGTTTGTGGCCTCAGACGTCGTTTAAAGTCGTCAGTCCAGCCTCTACTAATTTTTTGCAGACCAGTGGGGTTTGGGGAATTCATTTACGCTATAACAAACAGGGACAGCTCAATAAGATACCAGCTATACTCTGTGGCTCCCAAGGATTGTTGCTTATTTAGTACATTGTACTTTTTTTGTTAATATAAAACAAAGAAAATATCAAACAGGGAAACAGTAAATACATGCAGTGCATGTCAGGGGCCTCAGACATCATAGGTAGAAAATCATCCAAGCAGAACAGGACACAGTTGACACCAACACACAGGGGAATGCATACCACATGGAACACGACTGATAATACACCACATGTCCGGACACCTGCACAGGCTCACAGAACATGTCACTATTCACACTAATACACCCTGAACAGTACTGTTCACACCACATGTCCGGCCACCTGCAAAGATGAACAAAACATGTCACTGTTCACACCAAAGAACAACATGCATGAATGCAAACACAAGGGTATTGGGAGGGAAATGAGGAAATGAGCACCCTCCAGCCAGAGGGGCTGGTATTTATGTGCAGCAAACTAGTAGTAATTGGCTGCCTGGAGAACTCCACACCAAGCCAGCTCAAACATCCCACACCTGTGGCAGTGTACTCATGGAAACCCATTGAACTACAGGTCCCAAGAGCACAACCTAACAATAACGTGTCCCTGGTGTTAAAGATTGCTGTAATGGGCAGGGTGCACCTGAACATGGCCACGTGCTCCAGCAAACATGGCCAGGGCCATTACATATCCTTAATAGCACACTGGGTCAATGTTCTGCAGTTGCGGCATGAAGACAAGACTTGCTAAACATTCACCCTTATCTGTCCTCTCCTCCTTCCCTTCTTTCATCTCTTCATGCCACTTTTTAACACCCTCCACATCAGCACAGTTATTATATGTAACAAAATCTAACCTCCTGAGGTATATGCCAAAATATGTCTAGGGGAGGCAGCCATACGGCCAAAGAGCTGTTGATGGCTCTGCAGGCCCAGGCTGAAACATGGCTGACCTTGTACAATCTGAAGCCAGACAAGTACTTGTGTGACAATGAGGCCAACCTTCTCATACATGTACCTTGCCTGGCCTATGTGATGAACCTTGTAGTGCAGCACTTCCTAAACAATCACCCAGATTTGCATCCAGTTGTGGAAAAAGCTAGGAAACCTTGTTCACATTTTTGGCGTTCACACCCAACTGTCTTTCATCTGGCAGAGGTACATCGACAGTTCATGCTATCACCCAACTCTCTCATCTGTGACATGCGTACATGGTGGAATTCCACATTGTATATGTTGCAGAGGCTAAGCCAGCAGCAGAGAGTGATCATGGAGTACCAGATGGTGTATGCCATTAGCAGACGCAGTATGGGGGTCAGTCGCCTGATGTCGAGTAGCTCAGAGACGTTTTAGCCTGCTTTGAGGAAGCGACCAAAATGGTCAGTCGTGATGATGCAGTGATCAGTATGACCATCCCTGTTATCTGCCTGCTGGAACAGACATGTTTTTATCATGAGAGAAGGTGGAGGAGGAAGGGATACCAATCTCCCAACTGACTGCCCAGTCCGCCGTTACTCAGGGGATGGGTGGCTTTCAGCAAGAAAGGGGGACTTCTTCTTCAACACATTTCTCCACCCATGGAAAAAGTATAGAGGAGGAAGAAGAAGAGGATGGAGATCATATAGGACTATAGGCAAGGGAAGGAGTATGCAACATTGCTTCCCTCAATCACTAACCCCAGCTATTCTACATGAATGGCAGGACCAACCAGAGGACAATCTTAGGCCTGACCCTGAGGAATGTGATCCATCACCCTTTGACACTTTGAGGAATATGAGTGCTTTTATGCTGCAGTGCTTGCAGAAGGACCGTCACATAGTCCACATCAAAACATCAGATGTGGATGGCCTTGGATGGCTACAAGGCTAAAATGACAAATCTCATTCTGACAGTGGAGAGGGACCTCAAAATGTGGCACTATCAAGATAGACTGTTAAGCAGCTTGAGCACAGTATTTTGCCATGGTTGTGGGGATGCATCCATAATGGATTGCAGATCTGCGGCTCATGGAGTAAGTATAAGCAGGTATTCGCTGCGGCACCACCTTTGCCAGGGAAAGTCTAACTGAGGTGTGGCATAGTTTTTTCAGCTTATCGCAACCTGAAGCAAAAGCACAGGGTAGGACTGACAGTCACAGGCAGCACTTATCAATGATAGTCCAAGAGGATGTCAGCTCCCATGTGGCTGTATTCAGACATGCAGTTGGTTACTTTGACTTCTGGGTGTCCAAGCTAGATGAGTGTCCAGAGCTTGCCAGTGTGCTATTAGAAAGGTGTTCAGCGCAGCTGGGGGTGTGATAACTGACAGACGCATCCGCCTGTCCATGCAGTTTTGGAGGCTTTGTCAGCATTATGGACCATCTGGGGGGACATTAGTGAACCTGATTTTTACTCCTATGGAGTTTAATGTGAGTCGGAATCAACTGTCCCGATTCACAATGACTTTCATGAAATCAGCCAGATACTGACATAAACTGATTATTTTACTAATCACTCATCACTAATTACTACATCTATTACTTCTACTATTACTGCAAATCTTTATATTTGGCCATTTTCCTTTGCGTTTTTCATTGAGCCTGCCATTGCCAGGTATAGTAATGTCAACAAGCAACACCCTTTTCTTCTCAATGATGGTCAATTGGGCTGTTAAGGGCCCAAAACCTATTACTTCAAGCCAGGTTAATGGGCAAAATTTACGTGCAAATTCTCCAATGCAAATGGTGCATCCACATTAAAAAGTGACACGTCAATTCCTTATTTCTGCACACAGACTGTGGCAGAGTTTAAAGGGGCTGTACCAAAATAAACTTTTATCACCCATAACTCTTCTTGTCATTGTGGGATGCTTCTCACATCCACTGTGATACCAGATTGAATGGAGCGATAGCTGAGTATGTGCAGTTGCTGTTCCATTCATTTCAGTAGGACTGGTGGAAATAGCCAATTGGTAGCACTTTGCTACCTCTGACAGTCCCACTGAAGATGAATGGAGCACCACAGCGCATGCTCAACCGCTGCTCCATTAAATCTCGCAAAGGGTGCAGTAAGCTCACAGTGAAGAGGAGGGAGGGACAAAGGACTCCTATTCTTGGGATCCTAAGGGGTCTCAGTGGTGAGATCCCATTGATCAGACTTTTATCACTTCTACTTTAATATACCAACATTGAAATGTACAATATACTACAATATTGAAGTATTGTAGTACACTGTACAAGTAATCACGAGATTGCAAATTCAATTCCCCTGGTGGGAGCATGAAACATGTAAAAATAAGTTTAATTAAACAGAAAAAAATCTTAAACATAATTAGTATCATCGCAACCATAAAACTATTAAACTATGGCATTGTTTATCCTGCATGGTCAACGTTCTAAGGGAAAGGAAAATACACATTGCCAGAATTGCAGCTATGGAACACCCAGTCTACTAAAAGCAGCACCGACCCAATTAAGATCATACAGTGAATATCGCGATCCTCTGCCACAGCTGTGACAGCTATGGTACAGGAGCACGATGTTCTCCCATTGCTTTCAATGAGGCTTGCGCTTCTGCAACCCCATTGAAAGCAATGGGCTGCCGACAAGCCCTTTAAATATAAGCCCTTCCCTGAAAATCATCCCTGGAATGTGTAAAAAAAAATATATATATACTCACCTCTCCTCAGCTGCCGGGGCTTAGGTGCGTCCAGCTGCTTCTTCTCCTGAACTGCCCTGAAGTACTTTCAGCAGGCGGGGATTTAAAACTACTATAGGTCTTGAAATAGGATAAAAAAGTGGATTGCAGGCTAATAAAGGGTTAATACCCAGTGTGATAAATGGCAAAGTGCAAGTGCAAAAAATAAAATAACGTTTTTGCTCTGAAAAATTCCCCTAAGATTTTAGCCAATGAGGTTTTCCCTTTCTTTTAATTTGCTTTCTCCTACCATCAGTTTAGAGAGAAATGAGACTTATGGCCCTTTTACATGGGACGATAGATGGCTAAACGACTGCGCGAGCACTGAGGTCACCTCTAAGGTCTTTAGCGCTCGTGCAGAGCATTTAGACAGACTTCGCAGCAGGATTGTTGAGTCCTCGCTCGGTGCTTCCCCTTCTATATGAAGCACTGAGTGGGGAGCGCTTACACGGAACGAGAAGCCAGCGATAGTCTTTATACTGCCTGAAAGTCAGTGATAACAATGTCCGAACGATTAGTGAGTGATTTTTTTGGCATTTACACTGAACAACTCAAGTGTGTTCGTCTGAACGAATTTTGAGCGATGATCATTATGTATAAATGAGCGGTTACTGATATAGCTTGTAGGGAGAAAAACTGGTGATAAATGCAGGGTACAAGTCATATAATAGCCTAAGGTACTGAATGATCACAAACAACAGATTGGTCCACCTTTTTGGATGATCACAGCTTTCAGACATTAGGGAACAAATTCCACAAGGTGGCAAACATCCGCTATACTCAACTCCTGCAGCAGCTCCTTCAGTGGGAGTGCTGTTGGCGGATAAATGGAAGCAGATCTCACAGTCCTTTCCAGCATATCTAAAACATGTTCAATGGGGTTACAGTCTGGTGAGTTTGGGGGCCAAGGCAGTGTGGAGAATTCATTGCACTTGTAGCATTCACCATGATAGGGTTGTGGCATGACCAATGGTCCACCACTGGCCTGTTGAACTTTAAGTATTGCACAGATGGGATACAGCCTTGTGTCCATGCAAGGCATTGTTGGTGATGATATGGGTCATCAGGGGCACCCTTGTTGGTCTTTGGCTATTGAACCCCAGTTGACACAAGGTACACCACATGGTCATTGTGGAAATTTGTCTAACTTCCCATTGTTGTACTACTAGGTCAGTTGGTCAACTGTCGCACAATGTTGCTGAGATACCAGACATGCCACCCAATACTTTTCTCTAGGATAAACCACATGTGGCTTGTCACTGTGTAATCTTCTGTTGGATGCCTGTCCATGATTTAACCAGTATTGGTACACTCCTGATATCATGGTTCAGGAGGTGCGACTGTTTTAGAAATACTGGCACCATACGTAGTGACCCAGAGTTGGGGTTCCTTTAAATTGTGTTTGTCTCTCTATTGTAAATTGTCTTTGTGTATTTGTCTGTTTGATTGTCCACGTCATTGTCCTGTGTTGGTGTTGACAAGGATAATTATGTCTGGATGTTTGTCTCAATACCATGTTGGATGTGGTGCAATTTGTTAAATTTGAAGTTGGAGGGTTGGAGCTTGTAGTGAAGAAGGGTGGAGGAATAAGAAGTGTGGTTGGTTGGAAAAATGTAGTTTGTGGAGGAGGACGTTTTGCAGGAGCTTATAACTCTGATGCGTCCGTCTGGGGCGAGTTGAGACTTACCCCAGATACCAATGGGATGCGGTGGTCAGAACCAGTCCCAGTCCAAGGGTTTAGTTCAAAGAACATATCCTCCCCTGCTCATCTACAAGAGAAAGGAACCATGTGAGCTCCATTACTGCATATCGGGCATGAATGATTGTCATATGTGTGTCCCTAATTTGGCTAGGAACCAAGTGTTCATGATAAGGAGAGACTGTGTAATTTGCACCCTGTGATTGAAGTGTTCGTCCGAATGAAGTGTCCATCAGATAACTGCGGCTGATGATGTTCTGTCTGAGTTTTAAAGAAAATTGTGCCAAAGAAAAGCATTCTACTTAAAAGTTGTTGCATCATTGTACTTGAAAAATCAAAGTTGAGAACATTGAGTAAAAACCGTGTGCCTCCGGTTTAAAACTATCTATTGACGGTGGACTCTATTATTTGGTTCCAAAGATCCATTACTTAAAAGGGTCACTGGCGTCACGTGAACAGATAAGTAAAACTTTTCTACCAGCAAGGTTGCTGATTTTAACCATGCGTGTAGCTAGGCCTGGCCGCATTTGGACTACACTGTGCTAAACGGTAGAACCACCCATGACCCTGCCATCATGTTATCCCTGCTATCTCCCCACCTCAAAGGCCTGTATCTGGACCGCTGCACATATCACTTGGCAGCAACAATCTGCTAGCGGTCAAAGTTACTGAAGTCACCACATTTACTCATGACTGGCAAATATTGCCTTCTGCTGCACAGAGGAGAGGTCAGCACATTATCTGACATTGAGGGGCTTTGATGAAAAAATATAAGGAAATTGAATTACATCACCAGTAGAGATGAGCGAACGGACTCGTCCGAGCTTGATACTCGTTCGAGTATTAGCGTGTTTGAGATGCTCGTTACTAGAGGCGAGCACCACGCGATGTTCGGGTTACTTTCACTTTCATCTCTGAGACGTTAGCGTGCTTTTCTGGCCAATAGAAAGACAGGGAAGGCATTACAACTTCCCCCTGCGACGTTCAAGCCCTATACCACCCCCCTGCAGTGAGTGGCTGGCGAGATCAGGTGTCACCCGAGTATTTAAATCTGCCCCGCCCGCAGCTCCCCACAGATGCATTCTGACATAGATCCGGGAAAGTGCTGCTGATGCTGGAGCTGCTATAGGGCGAGTGTTAGGAGTTATTTTAGGCTTCAAGAACCCCAACGGTCCTTCTTAGGGCCACATCTGACCGTGTGCAGTACTGTTGAGGCTGCTGTGAGCAGTGTTGCACTTTTTTTTTTTTTTTTGTATATCGGCCGTGCAGAGCATTGCGTCCTCAGTCTGCAGTAATTTTACATAGTATAGGGCCAGTAGTGGTGAGGCAGGGACAGTGGGAAAGGTGAAAGAGATATACTGTCTATATAGGCAGTGGGCTTTTTCAAAAAAATTTGGGAAAAAAAATCTATTTGGGCTGCCTGTGACCGTCTTCAGTGTACTGCGTCTCTGCTGGGGGTAGTAGTCCTAATTAATACGCAGCTAAGTGTTACAGCAGGCTTGCGCAAAATTGTTTCCTGGCTCTGCATTGCTCCTTACATCACCGCTGTCATCCTGTCCAGAGGGAAACAGTATACATATATACGCTGCCTACAGTATCTGTCTGCTGTATCAGCTCAGCCTTTAAAAAAATAGAAGCAAAATACTTAAGGCCTACTAGTGGCCTTTGGACACTTGACTGCTTCTGCGCTGTGAATTCCACTAGCTCAGTCATACGCACCTACAACTCACTACAGGCTTGCGCAAAATTCTTTCCTGGCTCTGCTGTGCGTTCCGTAAGCGAAGTCAGCCTCCAACCACAGGCCAATAAGCGGCACATTTAATTACAGCGTTCTGTTTCTGCACTACTGGTAATACAGCATGCTGAGGGGTAGGGGTAGGCCTAGAGGACGTGGACGCGGGCGAGGACGCGGAGGCCCAAGTCAGGGTGTGGGCACAGGCCGAGCTCCTGATCCAGGTGTATCACAGCCGACTGCTGCGGGATTAGGAGAGAGGCACGTTTCTGGCCTCACAATTAATGGGTCCACGCGGTAGACCTTTATTAGAAAATGAGCAGTGTGAGCAGGTCCTGTCGTGGATGGCAGAAAGTGCATCCAGCAATCTATCGACCACCCAGAGTTCTACGCCGTCCACTGCTGCAACTCTGAATCCTCTGGCTGCTGCTCCTCCTTCCTCCCAGCCTCCTCACTCCATTACAATGACACATTCTGAGGAGCGGGCAGACTCCCAGGAACTGTTCTCGGGCGCCTGCCCAGAATGGGCAGCAATGGTTCCTATCCCACCGGAGGAGTTTGTCGTGACCGATGCCCAACCTTTGGAAAGTTCCCGGGGTCCGAGGGATGAGGCTGGGGACTTTCGGCAACTGTCTCAAGAGCTTTCAGTGGGTGAGGAGGACGACGACGATGAGACACAATTGTCTATCAGTCAGGTAGTAGTAATTGCAGTAAGTCCGAGGGAGGAGTGCACAGAGGATTCGGAGGAAGAGCAGCAGGACGATGAGGTGACTGACCCCACCTAGTTTGCTAAGCCTACTGAGGACAGGTCTTCAGAGGGGGAGGCAAGTGCAGCAGCAGGGCAGGTTGGAAGAGGCAGTGCGGTGGCCAGGGGTAGAGGCAGGGCCAGACCGAATAATCCACCAACTGTTTCCCAAAGCGCCCCCTCGCGCCATGCCACCCTGCAGAGGCCCAGGTGCTCAAAGGTCTGGCAGTTTTTCACTGAGAGTGCAGACGACCGACGAACAGTGGTGTGCAACCTTTGTCGCGCCAAGATCAGCCGTGGAGCCACCACCACCAGCCTCACCACCACCAGCATGCGCAGACATATGATGGCCAAGCACCCCACAAGGTGGGACGAAGGCCGTTCAGCGCCTCCGGTTTGCACCACTGCCTCTCCCCCTGTGCCCTAACCTGCCACTGAGATCCAACACCCTCTCAGGACACAGGCACTACCGTCTCCTGGCCTGCACCCACACCCTCACCTCCGCTGTCCTCGGCCCCATCCAGCAATGTCTCTCAGCGCACCGTCCAGCCGTCGCTAGCGCAAGTGTTGGAGCGCAAGTACGCCGCCACGCACCCGCACGCTCAAGCGTTAAATGTGCACATAGCCAGATTGATCAGCCTGGAGATGCTGCCGTATAGGCTTGTGGAAACGGAGGCTATCAAAAGCATGATGGCGGCGGCGGCCCCACGCTACTCGGTTCCCAGTCGCCACTACTTTTCCCGATGTGCCGTCCCAGACTTGCACGACCACGTCTCCCGCAACATTGTACGCGCCCTCACCAATGCGGTTACTGCCAAGGTCCACTTAACAATGGACACGTGGACAAGCACAGGCGGGCAGGGCCACTATATCTCCCTGACGGCACATTGGGTGATTTTAGTGGAGGCTGGGACAGAGTCTGAGCCTGGGACCGCTCACGTCCTACCCACCCCCAGAATTGCGGGCCCCAGCTCGGTGGTGGTATTTGCGGCGGTGTATGCTTCCTCCACTAAACCACCCTCCTCCTCCTCCTCCTCCTCCTACGCAACCTCTGTCTCGCAATCAAGATGTGTCAGCAGCAGCACGTCGCCAGCAGTCGGTGTCGCGCGGCGTGGCAGCACAGCGGTGGGCAAGCGTCAGCAGGCCGTGCTGAAACTACTCAGCTTAGGAGAGAAGAGGCACACGGCCCACGAACTGCTGCAGGGTCTGACAGAGCAGACCGACCGCTGGCTTGCGCCGCTGAGCCTCCAACCGGGCATGGTCGTGTGTGACAATGGCCGTAACCTGGTGGCGGCTCTGCAGCTCGGCAGCCTCACGCACGTGCCATGCCTGGCCCACGTCTTTAATTTGGTGGTTCAGCACTTTCTGAAAAGCTACCCACGCTTGTCAGACCTGCTCGGAAAGGTGCGCCGGCTCAGCGCACATTTCCGCAAGTCCCACACGGACGCTGCCACCCTGCGCACCCTGCAACATCGGTTTAATCTGCCAGTGCACCGAGTGCTGTGCGACGTGCCCACACGGTGGAACTCTACGCTCCACATGTTGGCCAGGCTCTATGAGCAGCATAGAGCTATAGTGGAATACCAACTCCAACATGGGCTATAGTGGAATACCAACTCCAACGTGAAAGTCAGCCTCCTCAATTCTTTACAGAAGAGTGGGCCTGGTTGGCAGACATCTGCCAGGTCCTTGGAAACTTTGAGGAGTCTACCCAGATGGTGAGCGGCGATGCTGCAATCATTAGCGTCACCATTCCTCTGCTATGCCTCTTGAGAAGTTCCCTGCAAAGCATAAAGGCAGACGCTTTGCGCTCGGAAACGGAGGCGGGGGAAGACAGTATGTCGCTGGATAGTCAGAGCACCCTCCTGTCTATATCTCAGCACGTTGAGGAGGAGGAGGAGGAGGTGGAGGAGCATGAGGAGGATGGGGAAGAGACAGCTTGGCCCACTGCTGAGGGTACCCATGCTGCTTGCCTGTCATCCTTTCAGCGTGTATGGCCGGAGAAGGAGGAGGAGGAGGAGGATCCTGAAAGTGATCTTCCTAGTGAGGACAGCCATGTGTTGCGTTCAGGTACCCTGGCACACATGACGGACTTCATGTTAGGATGCCTTTCTCGTGACCCTCGCGTTACACGCATTCTGGCCACTACGGATTACTGGGTGTACACACTGCTCGACCCACGGTATAAGGAGAACCTTTCCACTCTCATACCCGAAGAGGAAAGGGGTTCGAGAGTGATGCTATACCACAGGACCCTGGCGGACAAGTTGATAGTAAAATTCCCATCCGACAGCGCTAGTGGCAGAAGGCGCAGTTCTGAGGGCAAGGTAGCAGGGGAGGCGCAGAGATCAGGCAGCATGTACAGCACAGGCAGGGGAACACTCTCTAAGGCCTTTGACAGCTTTCTGGCTCCCCAGCAAGACTGTGTCACCGCTCCCCAGTCAAGGCTGAGTCGGCGGGAGCACTGTAAAAGGATGGTGAGGGAGTACGTAGCCGATCGCACGACCGTCCTCCGTGACGCCTCTGCCCCCTACAACTACTGGGTGTCGAAGCTGGACACATGGCCTGAGCTCGCGCTGTATGCCCTGGAGGTGCTTGCTTGTCCTGCGGCTAGCGTCTTGTCAGAGAGTGTGTTTAGTGTGGCTGGGGGAATCATCACGGATAAGCGTACCCGCCTGTCAACCGACAGTGCCGACAGGCTTACACTCATCAAGATGAACAAAGCCTGGATTTCCCCAGACTTCTCTTCTCCACCAGCGGACAGCAGCGGTACCTAAACAATACGTAGGCTGCACCCGCGGATGGAAGCATCGTTCTGTATCCCCATCAAAAACGGGGGCCTTTTAGCTTCATCAATCTGTGTATTATATTCATCCTCCTCCTCCTGAAACCTCACATAATCACGCCGAACGGGCAATTTTTCTTAGGCCCACAAGGCTCAGTCATATAATTTTTGTAAACAATTTTTATACGTTTCAATGCTCATTAAAGCGTTGAAACTTTCACCTTAACCAATTTTTATTTTAACTGGGCTGCCTCCAGGCCTAGTTAGTGGGCCGAAGACCACCTGCATTTAATCGGACGTTACCTCAGCTGTGATGGGCACTGCAATGGGATATATTTATGTACCGCCGGTGGGTTCCAGGGAGCCACCCATGCTGTCGGTCCACACGGAGTTGTAACTGCATGTGTCCACTTCTAAAGAACCCCAGTCTGACTGGGGCATGCAGTGTGGGCCGAAGACCACCTGCATTAAACATGACATTACCTCAGCTGTGCTGGGCACTGCAATGGGATATATTTATGTACCGCCGGTGGGTTCCAGGGAGCCACCCATGCTGTGGGTCCACACGGACTTCACAATAGGGAGTTGTACCTGCCTGTGTCTATGAATTAAAAACCCCGGTCAGGTTGGGGCATGCAGTGTGGGCCGAAGCCCACCTGCATTTAATCTGACGTTAGCTCTGCTGTCCAGGGCACTGCAATGGGATACATTTATGTACAGCCGGTGGGTTCCAGGGAGCCACCCATGCTGTGGGTGCACACAGAATTCCCATTGCGGAGTTGTACCTGCCTGTGACTTTTTATAAAAAAAACGCGGTCTGACTGGGGCATGCAGACACCTTGACAGAATGAATAGTGTGTGGCACATAGGTTCCCCATTGCTATGCCCACATGTGCAGCTCCTGATGGAGGTGGCACAGGATTGAATTTCTCATTGCTTCTGTACAGCATTGTGGGTTATCGCCCCGCCCCTTTTAAAGAGGGTCGCTGCCTAGCCGTGCCAACCCTCTGCAGTGTGTGCCTGCGGTTCCTCCTCATGGCAGACGCACTTATAAATAGACATGAGGGTGGTGTGGCATGAGGGCAGCTGAAGGCTGCGCAGGGACAATTTGGTGTGCGCTGTGGACACTGGGTCGTGCGGGGGGGGGGGGGGGGTGGGCAGCATGTAACCCAGGAGAAGTGGCAGCGGAGTGTCATGCAGGCAGTGATTGTGCTTTGTTGGAGGTAGTGTGGTGCTTAGCTAAGGTATGCATTGCTAATGAGGGCTTTTCAGAAGTAAAAATTGTTGGGGGGGGGGGCACTCTTGCCGCTATTGTGGCTTAATAGTGGGACCTGGGAACTTGAGATGCAGCCCAACATGTAGCCCCTCGCCTGCCCTATCCATTGCTGTGTCGTTCCCATCACTTTCTTGAATTGCCCAGATTTTCACAAATGAAAACCTTAGCGAGCATCAGCGATATACAAAAATGCTCGGGTCGCCCATTGACTTCAATGGGGTTCGTTACTCGAAACGAACCCTCGAGCATCGCAAAATTTTCATCCCGAGTAACGAGCACCCGATCATTTTGGTGCTCGCTCATGTCTAATCACCAGATAAAATTTGTCATTATATACTGTATACTTCTCATCAGTCTCCTACCTCTCCTCACTGATTTTACAGAAATTTGCTCCCACCTTCCCGCTGTTAATAGTTTTTCAGTTTCTAATTTTTACTTGAGAACGTATCGGAGTCTTGAGCATGTTTGAGTTATTTAACATTTCTGACAGAACACATGGCACCTCTCCAAAATTATATAACTTTTGGCTGCTGAACCGTTTCTTAGGCTCTCAACAGCACAACCGTTAGAGGAATCAGTAAGGACTCGATAAGAGATTCTGAAGTGGGGCTTTCTCTTCTTATTTTTAAGCCTTTGACCGCCCAGCCAGCTCCCGGAGGACTCCTACAATGTGACCTGTATATTAAGGAGTTGGGAAAGTGCAGATAAAAGCTCTTGATTAGAATTCCTAGAAAGCAGCACAGGAGAATTAGTGAGTTTTCATCTTACACCAGAGAAGTAGAATAATAGTCAAGGATATTTATAGGTGTAATAATGTGTCTGTATCTAGAGCTCAGACTGTAATAAACATTAATGGATCTGCTACAAGCTGCAATTTGTGCTGAGAGTACTCAGTGGAGAAAGAATGTAATTAACAGACATTAACACATGATGTGCTAAAGGAACGCCCAGGGAAAAATTGATACGCTGTGTTATGCCAAGTTCAGGGCCTGAGGGGCTCTGCCTAAGACTCTATTCACATCTGTATTGATTGCTTCAGGTTTAGTCATATTTGCAAGAAAAAATGGTGTAAAGGCTCATTTACACGCAAAGATAATCTTTCAAACGACTGAAAAATTGAAACATTTAAGACCCATTTACACGGGACAAATGTCGGGCAAACAATGCCCGACACTCGTCCACCCATGCTCTTGCTACTGTGCTGTCACACCGGAGTGAGTATCGTTGGCTCACAGCGCAGAGGCTGGAGGAGATTTCACTCCTCGTTCTCCCCCACCCCTCTCCATTCTCTTAAAACAGCGGCCATTCAGTACTGAAGAGCTGCTGTTTGCACTCTTTGTTCATCGTTCAGGATTTTATGCAGCCTGAACGATGAGCAATAATCCTGAACGATGAATGATGAGTGTAAACGGCAGCCGCTCAGTACTGAACGGCTGCTGTGTTAAGTGAATGGAGAGGGGTGAGGAAGAGCGAGGAGGGAAATCTCCTCCATCTGCTCCGCACCCCTGATGGCCTCTCTGTCAGAGAGCCAGCAATACTCACTCCTGTGCAGCAGCACGGGAACGAGTACACACAGGGACGAGTGTCTGGCATCGTTTGTAAATTGAGGCTTCAGCGATCTTTTTGCATACGGTTTTAATGTCCATTAACACTTTATCATCTTCATTTGCATGTAAAAGGGCCTCCAGGATCTATTTGCAGAGCCCAGCATGTGAATAATCACATGCCCAACTGTGCACACAGCTGCATTGTTCTCATCCCGGCAGGTTGTAATGTTATCTGCCTATTCCCACGAAGATAACAGCATGCGGTCTATTCAGAGACACTTTATCTCTCAGTATAAGAATAATGAATTTTAAGTTCACCTTAAAATCATTGTTCAAACGAAAAGTGCACGATGGCAGTGTTTACATGTAACGATTATCACTCGTTTTCGGTCGTCTGAACGAATTTTGAGCAATCGTTACACATAAATGGGCCTTAACAGTGGTGTCTATAGGCAGACAGAATTATATTATTTAAATAACTTTTTCAGGATTCTGGGATATACAGGGTCAGAGACTGTATAGAGGCTAGCAGGAACAGCATGCCTGGCGGTTTCAGGGCCAAGTAAGGGTTCTGGAAAGTAGTTCTGTATGGAGAAGCACTAGACTCCCAGTGAGTTGGGTATCCTAGCATTTGTGGTGCAAAGGTCCAGCATAGCCAAAGAGGCCTGGAATAAAGGTCTGCTTCAGTGGCTCCTGTAACAGGTTAAGAGCAGCCAAGTGACCAAAGCACCAGAGTTAAGGACCCCAATAAAAAGGGCAAACAGCCAGGCTGAGGGAGCTAGACTCACATTAGTTGACCAATGGGCCTGAGATCACTGGCATAGCTATAGGGGTCGCAGAAGTTGCAATTGCGACCTGCTCTGTAAACCTGGGGTCCAAAGGCCACCCTGATCAATTCTCATTTCAGATGACTGGATAAGTACGTCACAGTGGGATTCACTTTTTCCTCGCAGCTTTCTCCTCTAGCTCATAATGGGTGACCCTCAGTGGAAGTTTCCCTCTCTATAATGCCTACTAGGTTATTTGTAAAGGGGTTAACCAAATGGAATAACCTCTTACAGGTATAATATAATTTTGTTGACCTTCCATGTATAAGCATGTTACATTTTGGGATGGCATTCATCCTCCTAAGATGTACCTTCAGGTGGAGACCTATCCAAAGTTTTCATAGGTGGGAGTCCATGAGTTGGGAGTGCACCAATTGGTAATGTGAAGGGACATCAGGGCTCCTTGGAGTTGCCATGCCCCCTGAGAGCTCAAACCTTCCAAAGATCACCAAAATAAAATTGACAACACAGTCCCATTATACTTAATGGAAGTGCCATCAGTGTTGGTTCAGAGACTTCCAGAAATGATGAGGCTTTGAAAAGTGGAATCTTTAATGTGAACCCAACTTGAGACCAGCGAATGTATTTTAGACGTAGCTAGTCTTTAATATATGGTGTCTGTAGCCTCTATTGGGCAGTAAATAGTGTGCATTTATGAACTGCATATGTTCTTTTGTAGTTGGAGCTTCTATAGATAACTTTCTTACTTACATCCATATTGAATCTTGAAGTCCTTGACTTCTAAGAACCCTCTACTGTAATATGACAAGCTTACAGTGTAAATGACATATATAATCTGTTCTGACCATGTAATAGGCCTATAAAGTGTACAATGCAGCGCACAATCTGCCTTGTCATTCTTCCTAGGTGATGAGTGCTTGTTCTTAGCAAATTGGTCACATCTGTTGGCCTGGTAGAAATGTCTGTTTAGAATTTCCCATGTTTCACTTTATACTTTGGATGAGAAAGTGTTATCACCAAGAGTTTAGATATGTTATTATATGCAATGTGCGGATGGCTCCCATTAGCTATATCCACAATCTCTTTATATTATATCACTGAGGACAAGGTTTTTTTTTTTAAGGTAGGATCTTTTTAATCAAACAAAGCCTTAAAAGAGTTTTTCCACTTTTCCCATCAAATAAATTACGTATTGTTAATGTGGTGCCTATAGTCCCTCTTATCTCCTCTCTTTGGTCATGGCCAAGCCATGTCTTTGGCTTCTTCTGTGCAGCACAAACCACACTGTCCTCCCTGTGGTCAGTATCTCTCATGGGGCACACGGCTGATCTACTTCTTAAAGGACCAACAAACACACCTAAATTTTCTGTCCCCAACCAATCCTAATGGTTCCTGAGATATTTAATGCATCCTTCCCCACTGGAGGGTGTCTGAGCAACAGGTTACATTAAGTTCTGTGAAGGTGACACTGGTTTCCACTTGACTTCTGGTTTTAACCTATGCCTGTTCGCTCAACTTTTTGAATTTTTCCTAGTTTGTTCCTTGGCTAAGATTTTGTTGATTGCCACCTGTATCGATTCTCTGCTTGTCTCTCCATTTTTTAATGAATTCCACATGTCCTGACCTAGAAAATGGAGGAAGCTGAGCGATTCTCTTCTGCTTGGCCTAGGAATAGTTTACGTAGGATGTGCCAATGCTACCTTTAAGTACTGAGTGAGAGAAGGAACGCTGCATGGCTAAAGCACAAGAAAAGAAGTGTGAGTGTTGACCGGTAGAGAGTTGGAAAGAGAGTTGCAGGGAGTAGGATCACACAGATAACTAGGACTGTGAATTTTTCGGAATACCTCGAGAATCCTCCCTGCCACACCACCTTCTCCTGTTTTAACTGTGTCAAACCGTTGTTGTAAAGTGGACTTTGTTGGAGTTACAGTAAACAGACACTATCGACCCTTACCAGTTTTGTCCAGAAAGTTTCCTGTGTGTGGACTAAGTTATTTACTTCATTAAGATTCACTGCAGAGGACAGAACAGTGCCATCACAAGTGACAAAGAGCTTCAAGTTAACTACTAGTTACTTTCCCCCTGTGACTTGCCCCAGCAGTAACTCGGTCAGGTCCTGAGCAACCCCCAGGGGAGAAGATGGTAGAACCCCATGACAAGGCCTTTAACTACCCTGCTATCTCCTCGAATGTGGGCCTGCTCCTCGGACGCTGCATTGCCATTGCACCGAGACTACACTTGGGGTAATTGCTAGGGGCCCCTGCATCACTCAAGAGTAACCAAAGTCAAGTCAGTCAGTGCATGACACATATTGATTAGATAGTCTAGCAATGTCAGCTTCGTAAAGTCCAGCCACTGGCACCCTCATTGAAGAAATAATCTGTGGACAATGCTGAGTCCAGGGTTGCTATTTCCAAAAGAAAAATAACAAAGGCTCAGGCTTGATGGCTTTTTTCTTCTAATTATTGGTGATGGCCTTAGTAATCTGCATGCTGTAAAAAGTAAAGCTTATAGGAGATCATCTATAAGGTGAAATACAAGACCCTTAAACAGTGCTAGTCTCCAAGACAGGGACCAAAAAATAATTGTATATTTAGATCTAGCTGAAGGTCGATGGGGGTCCTTCATAATACTGTCATACAGGGCACACATAACAAGTGCCATTCAGGGTCTAAATGATAGACTAAATATTGACCAAATAATACTCATTTGGATATATATCTCTTCGACTGCGATCATAAGCTGCAAGCTAGGTCGCAACTGTCTGACGAAAACAGATCTATATCTGATTCCGTGTCTCCTATGTCCTTATATTGTTAAGGGCATTTTGGATACTTTAAGGCTATTTAACGAACGACTTATTCTAATTAAGCCACTACCAAGTTTATTTCTGGGAATTAATATATTCGAACCCCTGAAGAACCCACGGTGTGGGGGAAACGCGTTGGGTTACGTAATATGCTTAGTGTTCGCACATGTCATGGTTCTCCCACTAGAATGACACCTGCGTAACAAATTGCGACATATCTCAGACTAACGAGTCTCCTTCAAGACCAATGATATGCAATAGCTGGATAGATCCTTTTCATTCA
The DNA here is from genome assembly GCF_035609145.1 of Eleutherodactylus coqui. NCBI lineage: Eukaryota > Metazoa > Chordata > Amphibia > Anura > Eleutherodactylidae > Eleutherodactylus > Eleutherodactylus coqui. The sequence goes on along the minus strand of NC_089845.1, from coordinate 125,459,735 downwards.
GCGTGCTTGGTCTTTATCTGCTAATTAGAGTGGCATTGATTCAGTCTAGTTCTTTGATTTCTTCTATCTATCCAGTATGTGTGTTTGTTCTTCCTTTTTTTAGCTATTTATAATAAAAGTTATATTTTAAGATTATTAGTTTGAGGGGTCCACATAGTAAATTTCTCGAGATCAGTTAGTTGGACTAATACTGCCTCTGTAAACTCTAATTAGCATAGTCGTGATGCTGTCTGTGGGTACAATGACCACTCAAGTTTAATTCTCGTAATTCGGTTGGTTCTTGGTTCGATGCGTTTCCCTGTGAATAACAGTTCATCAGGGACCCTCAAAACTCTCCCGTTGGTGGAGGAGAATTCTAGTTCTATAATCTAAGACTAATATCAGGTCCCTCTAAGTTGATAATCACTATTCTTAATCCTCGGCTATATAAGAACACCGAAGGTCCTTTCTTGTAAACTATCTAAGATACACCACAAGTCCTAGTTGATGGATAAACCAGGACAACATTACTGAGTTTATAAATATTGTTCTAAGTCTTCAGCCAAATCAGGACAACCATGTAAAGAATGGTTGTCGCAAAAGTTTGAGCGACAGCTGGAAATTGCATTACATAGGGGTGCACTTACTTTTGCACTTAGTGTTAAATAAGCAAGTTGTGACCCCTTTACTTTTCCTATGTAGGACCTAAAGAATGCTCCTGCCAAATTTCAAGTTTGTACAACATCGGGAAGTTACACAATATAGGGGTGCACTTACTTTTGCACTTAGCATTATATAATCGAGTTGTGACCCCTTTACTTTTTCTATTTAGGATCTAAGGAATGGTCGTGCCAAACGTCACATTTGCACAACACTGGGAAGTTAGAGAATTAGTGGTGAGTCAGTCTGTCATTTAGGGCTTTTGCTTTTATATATATATAGATGTTTTCCAGCTAGTCACATTCCTCCTCTCGTGTCCATCTACATCAGTCCTTGACTATTACGAGGATAAAACGTGATATCTTTGTATGTCTATGACCCTAATTTTAATATTGCTTCAATAAAAATCGAGTTTTAATAATGTCTATGCTGTGAAGGGTACACTATAGTTTAGATTCAGTCCAACGATATAGCTAGTGTGCTGATGCTGTTACTGACTTGACCCCAGCTAAGGTGAAGCAGCTCTCTGGTATGCAGAGGGAATATCTGACTACCGTAGCTGCCTGCAGCAGCTCCCCTCTTGATTCCCATGGGCTGTGGAAATTCATATCTCAACAACCCACCCCCCTTTTATAACCACCTCATTTACATATAAGGGATTTCCTCATCACTTTCCAAGCACTCAGGACGGTACCAACTTATCCAGATACGTTGGGGTGGGTGGCCTTGGGCAAATCCACTACACATACTTTAAAACCAATATAACAGTGATTTCCTATGAGAGCCGTGCCTGCAGTTACCAGCCATTAGATGGGAGGTTGGCACAGAGGCTTCCGCTCCGACCTTTGTTACTGCAGCGCTGACAGTTTGCGATCGAACAGCTTGCGGATAGGTCGTCAATAGTGTTTTTGACCGGAAAACCCATTTAACTTACAAAATAAGAGCTATTGTGTCAACGGTGGGCAAGAGTGCACACTACTGCTTCATTCATTTCTATGCAACTTCCAGGGGTACTGTACCTGAGCACTTGAATTTGGCTATCTATAACAGCAGTGCCATTGAAATGAATAGAGTGGTAGTACACACTCATGACCACCACCACTCCATTCATTCCAGAACACTTGGTATCTGTGGTTGGTGGGGATTCCCTTGTGGATCCCAGATAACTTAATTTTTGTGGAACAACCCCTTTAAATTGAGCACCCAGTCTTATTAAAGTATATTCACCAACCATAAGCTACAGTTTGCCTTCAAAATAAATCAAACACATCCTGGGATAAATAAGTATAAGTATTATGATGTCTGCGCAATGCCCAGTAGTATTATAGTCAAAGGTATTCCGATAATATCTCCCAGGTGTCACATTCAAACAGTGGGTCAATTACCTATAAGTGGTGCACTTTCATAATTGTCTACTTTGCCATAAAACAGCAAAGTGCAATCTACAGAAGAAAGTGAAGATCAAAGGATCTCATAGTGTTTCTTCCTTGACACAGCTGAGACACAGAACAAGTCAAACCATATGTAATTTATCAAAGTATCTAAGAGAATTTCCAATATTCTATGATAGCACTATTGGGCAAATTTGGTATTTCTCGCATATAATTTTACCTTATTTAGACATGCATCTAAAATAAAAATTAGCAATTTTCCACTTTGCCCCCAATTCTGCCATGAGTAAACAAAGCCTAAGTGTTAAGAAAGCCCTTAGATGGACTAAAATAAAATATTACATTTTAGCCAATAAAATAGTTAAAGCATTAGCTAGTAAAATTGAAAATAATAACATGAGTCATAGACCAGCTACTTGCCTTCCTCCTGCTATTTCTGACAGATGCAGGCGTTATCCTGCTTCCTTTGTAGTATGAACTGCTGCATACTTCTCGCTGGCACTTCAGGGGTTACGTTCTCCAGTGCTCGCAGCTCAGCTACAGGGTAAAGGACAATTACCTCCCTATTTATCTGAGCTGGTAACACTCCCTCATTGCCTGAGTGTTGGAGTGTTTTGCCTCTGCTGCCAGCACAGGTCCTCTGCATTGCTAGTGTGTCTGCCCCATTCCCTGCCTTGTTATTTGTCCTTGTCCCTGCTCTGTTACTTACCTATTTGCTCTCTATCAGTCCTGTCTCAGCTCCAATTACTGGCTGAACATTCTGCCTGTTTTCACGGTGCTCTCACTGATGCTTCTGACCCCCGAGAGTCAGCTGCGAACCACACAGGGACTACTCCAAGAGGTAGCGGCCTGCCATAAAATGCGCTGCTGATCAGAATTCCCTCAGTTGGCAGGAATCCTCCTAATGACTTTATAATGACTAAATAGAGGCACCTGTACTTTTTTCCTAGCCTTGGATGCAGCTAAACTCCCCCCCCCCTTTTTTTGCAGCTCCCATAGGAGTCTATAGAGCCTCCAAGGTTTTTCAGTCCAAAGATAGGGCAAGACCTATATTTTTGTGAGCATGAAATTTTGGTCGCTCATTTCAAATGCTTATGTGCTATATTTTTCGGTCGGTTCATCTGAATGAATACATTGAAAACCAATGCTTCAGATGGTCGCCATTTTTTGGCGTCGCTAAATTACCCGCATAAAAACGCTTGTGTGAATAAGGCCTTAAACAATACTATGACTTGCACTGGGTGTGCAGGCCAAATGATGCCCCTGTGTCGTGCCAAATAGAAATGCACAGACAGTCTCATCACATCACCGCCACATAGTGCCATGCAGAGAAAACCCATATGAGTACTGGTACCATTGTACCTATAGTACCAGCCTAAGCCGTTCCCATACAATGGTGCTGCCAATATAAAAAGCATCGAAGACACAAAATGTCTAATACATGGTTTTATTTTTAGATTTATTATATTTTGTTTTATTGTAGGTTAAAAGCAATGTTCATTACATAGAATTAGACAAGAGAATAAGTGATATAATATACAGAATATTTATAACATTTACTATGTACTGCGGGGTTGATGTATTTCATCATTCTTATATACATTTGATCCAGAGTTGGAACTACCTGTCTTTCCATGTACAATGTGAATGCCCTGCCAGCCCCTCCGCCAACATAAAAGGAGAGGGTTATGATAAGTAATATTGTGTACAAATTTGGAAACCTGTGTATAAAGCCTTATCCACACGACTATAAATACGATAATTTAACCTCGTCTAAAAATCCCAACCATCTGAAGCATTAGTTTCCAAAGTATTCATTCAGATAAGCGATTTTTAGCCACGTAAAATCATTGCACCCAGAAAAATAGCATATTAGTGATCAATTTTATGCACTGCCATAAAAGATAGGCTTTGCCCTATCTTTTGACAAGACATGCTGGGGGCTCCCATTGACTTCTATGGGAGCTGAAAAAAGGAAAGGGGGGAGTTCAGCTGCGTCAACACTGGGAAAACATGATGGCTGGCTCTAGTTAAGCATTAGAAGTCATTCTAAGGATTTCTGCTGACTAAGGGATTTCCACGCTGCAGTGTAAATTTGTGCTAATATGCCATGGCTTTTATCTTTGCACACAATTTTTGTGGGCGATATGGAGAGCATTAAAACGCATCCACTCATGTGAAAAAGGCCTAAGAAGGATAAAGAGAACTAGAGTGGGTATAGAGGAGGGCAGCCAATTAAGGAAATAAGGGGGTTGGAGTACCAAGATGGGTAATGAAAGTTGGGATCATTCATTTTGGAAAAAGATGATCTAATTGCAATGTATAAATATATAAATGGACAATATAGAGATCTGTCTAGTGATCATTTTACACCTAACCCAGCAACCATGACAAGGGGGATCCTTCCTGCTTAGAGGAAACAATATTTCAGAGTCATCATTGATTCTTTACTGTAAAAGCAGTGAGACTTTTTATCTCTGCCACAGGATGTTGTGATGGTTAATACTTGTATAAGGCTAGGCTCAAACAAGGGGGTCGGATTCCGCATGCGAGAGGCCTGCAGCGGATTCTGGCTGTGAACCTGGCAGGTGACCCTGCGTTCTGCAAGTACCCCTAATGTGGAGGCTCGCAAGCGGTCATGCACATTACAGGGTTTATTTTCTTTGTTTGTATTTCCCGTGCAGTCGCTTAGAGATGCTGCGGGTATCTGCAGCCCTTAGGCAATATTAATTTCGTATGGGCTGCAATTGGAACGCCTCCATTGACTTCAACAGAGGGCTTCCGTACGGATTCCACTGTAAACTAGAGCACGCTGTGATTTTCCTTTCAATCGCAGAATATAAAATTTGTATCCGCGAGTGTGAAGAAAAAAATCAAAAATACATGCCTTTCAATGCCCGTGTCTTACTGCGGGCTGTCCTCACAGACAGCTAGCACCAAATCCACACTTCAAAAAAAGAAAGTTCAAGAAAGAAATTTTTCTCCCTAATATTGGGCAATTGACTTTTTTTAATGGCAGATTTTTGCCTTTCTCTGGATCAACATAATTGGTCTGTCTATTTTCAACTAGTTCAACTATGTTAGGCCTTAGTCACACGGGCGTTTTTTCACGCGATTTGCGCATCGCATGACGGATGCGCATGCGCAAATCGCGTGACCGGCGCTGAAAAATCGCCCGAAAAATCGCCCGAAAATCTGCTCAGCGCTGAGCCAATCAGAGGCAAGTCTCAGTCACACCCATTCATGAATTCATGAATGGGTGTGACTGAGATCAGCCTCTGATTGGCTCAGGCTGAGCCAATCAAAGGCAAGCCTGAGTCACACCCCCTTCACACCCACTGCAGGACGGCCGCTGGGATCTCAGGCTGCCGGGAGCAGGTGAATACATCCTTTTTTTTTATTTTTTGACTTTTCAGGATGCATTGCAGGGAAGGGGTTATATATTTAAGCCCTTCCCGACAATTAACCCCGCGCACGCCGGCAGCCCATTGCTTTCAATGGAGCGGCTGTATTGCCGCTCCATTGAATTCAATGGGCAAACATTGTTCTTCTCTGCCACAGCTGTTCCAGCTGTGGCAGAGAAGAATGATTTGTCTTCTATATGTTCTCAATGGGGTCGGCGCTGCTGCCGCCGGCCCCATTGAGCGAATATAGAGAAGAGAACAGGAATCGCAGATCACAGATAGGTGCGATCTGCGATTTCTGTTCTCTAATTTATCGGACGAGCGCATAAAAAGCGCTCATGTGTCCGATACCATTGCAAAGCAATGGTTTTATAAAATCGCCGGACGCATGCGCATGCGCAAATCGCGGCAATAAACGCCCGTGTGACTGAGCCCTAACTATGTTAAGTTTTAATGAGGACTATACCCTCCTCTGTGATTACTAGGTTACAATGTAAATCGGCCATTATAACATATGTATTGTATAATCTTGTATAATTTAGATCAGTCTGTGTGTCAAGCTTGACTAAAGCCCCTGTTACATGATCGCTTCTGTGCTTTTTCACAGGAGGATTATGGCTCAGTGAATGGAGGTGAAGCAGGCCACCACCGGTCCGCCTCCATTCATGGTAAACTGGCAGTCCTTCATAGATGAAAAACTGCCTGTTTAAACTGAATGATGCAATGAAAATGTAATGGTCTGCATGAAAGATCCGATCAGTGATTTATTGCTAACCAGGCTTGCACTGCATGCATTCACACTGCACGATTATCGTGCAATCGGCTTGATCTATTGAGCAATTTACAAGATAATCATGCCATGTAAAAGTGGTTTAAGGCCTCTTTCACACGGGCGACAGCGATATCAATGCGAGAAAATCGCAGCAATATTGCATCTATGTTCTTTGCAATATGGCTGTGTTTTCTTGCGTTTCACGATTCTGTGTCGCTACAAAGTTGCGCACTTTGTAAAGTTCTTTTGCCAGGATTTTTTGGGGGGTGTGGGTGGGTTTGAAATATAAGCAGTACCCCGAAAATAAGCCCTGCCTACAGTAAAAAATAAAAAATACAGCTGCTGTCAGGCCCACTGCACATCTCCTCTGCATCTCTTGCTTGTAGTTTTCCACAAGCGCTTCCTGGCTTGGAAGTTCAAAATCCCCGCCTCCAGGAAGCGCTGGCTGTGATTGGTTCTTGACCGCCGTGGCTCAGCCAATCAGAGCCAGCGCTCAATGCGATGGCTGTGATTGGTTCATGGAGCGCTGACTCTGATTGGCTGAGTTAGGGGGCTTGAGAACGAATCACAGACAGCGCTTCCTGGAGGTGGGGATTTTAAACCTCCAAATCTGGAAGCGCTTGTTGAAAACACAAGCAGGACTGCTGGAGATGCAGAGGAGACACGCGGCGGAGCTGACAGCAGCTGTTTGGTGATGTATTTTTTTTTTTTGTTAAAATAATTTTAGAGCTTTTACAGTAGGACTTCCTACTGTAAAAGTTGCATCGCGATGCAACAGATAGGAAGGCTCCATAAAACCTCAGCAACCCCCAATTTTTCTTTCTCACAATATAACAGGCTACAAAACATCGCTAATGTGAAGGAACCCAGTGGAAAGCATGGGCTTCACATACATGAGATTTGTAGCGCTGTTACATTGTGAGAAAATCGCTCGATTTTGTCACCCATGTGAAACCAGCCTAAAAGTTACTTCAGTCTAGCAATTTCTAAATCTGTTTAGGTTGAGACTCCTTTTGCTGAATGGGTCATTTGCCCGACACGCTCAGCATGCATCGCTAGGATGGTCTAAAGCTTTACTATTCACAGTCAGTCTGAAAAGCGCCGTCTTCCTCCGCTCAGAGGTGCCGCTGGCATCTCTGCATTATTTATGCCAGGCACACAAATTTAGAGTTACAGATTTCAGACATCAAAAAATCGAAAGAAATCACAGAACCGTTCAACTCCAACTTACTATACATATTTGTTTCTACGGTAATCATCGTTTAATGTGTTTGGTTGTTAATGAATTGCAACCGTAATGTAAAGAACAAATAGGACTATAATACATTGTGCTGTAAAACCAAAAAAAGAGCAGCTGAAATGTATCGGCTATGTTCATCTTTCCAACAATTTTTTATTTTACCAAAACGTCAACCAACTTTATGCATAGTTTATATTACACAAAATTCTCCTGCTGTTCCCTGTACCCAGCTCATGTTCAGGCCTATATGTCTCATGGTTACAGACTACAAACAAATGCTGGTCCTGCATTCATGTTGCCTTCATCTGACCCCCCTTGGTGGTCATGCCAGAGCAGGAAACAATGTTCACAGTGGCCATTACAGTAAATCTCCAACCCGTCTACACTACAGTGAAAAATAAGGGTTTGTTGGTAAGGCTGGTCTCTGCTCCCTGATGTGATGTCTTGGTGTAGTGCAGTGTGTCCTCCAGTGGAAAAAAGTTCAGGGAGTCAGGCAGGGTATTAGTTAACCACGTTTATTCAGAGTCCAGATGATAAAGCATGAAGTCTTTTACAATCCAAGTCACCAAAATCCTATCCTGAAGGTGGTGGCTGTAAGTGCTGCTGCCTCTCTATCTGTTTCCATATTGCTGATTTGGGTTTTTCACCAGGACCCCAGAAATCTGAAACCTCCACTTTGCACCTTTTATCCTCCAGAAGTTTGATCCAGCAAAATGGCTGTGTGGAATGGTGAAGTTCTGTCCCTTAGACCAGCTAACTTGATCACTTTTCACTACACCTCTATCTGCTTCTCTTTTATAAACTCTGAGACTTTTGTTCCTTTCATCAGGTTGGTGCTGATTGAGTAAGCTAGAAGTATATTTTGGACCATTATCTTGTTGTAATATGAATTCCTGACCAACAAGGCATATCAAAATACTGTAGTAGCCCTTTTTGTCCAGTTTGCTAGTCACCCTATGCAAGTTGCCAACTCTGGATCCAGCAAAAGAGCCCCAGACCATCACGCTTCCCCCTCTATGTTTGACAGTTGTTGTCACACACTCAGGAACCATCCTTTTACGTACTTGACAACATACAAAAACTCTGAATAATGTATCAAAGATGTCAAATTTTGGAGGAGCTGCTTGGTCTGGGCAAGTTGTTTTTTTAATTTGCAATCTTAACAGTGGCTTACTTACTGATACGTTACCTATCACACCTGCAGATGGAAGTTTGCTCTTCACAGTTGAAAATGGAAACTTATTTTTTGCTGCATTAAGCTGTGCTTAAAGATTCTGTGCTGTGAGGCGCAGATCACGCAAATTGTTGACTCTCAAAAACATGTCATCTGATTCTGCAGTGGCCTTTGGACTGCCAGACCTCTTCCTATCAGTGTTTCTTCCAGTTTCCAAGTGCTTTTCGATGATAGAGGAAATCCCACTGACTGTTACCTTGGCTTTCTTGGCAATTTCCGTCCTGAAGAATAAATAAGTCCAAATCATGCCCTACATGGTGTTGTAATGCAGTATGTTCCAATACTGGTCAGAATCAGAGGGTTTGAAAGTAATCTACAAAGGTTGAGACACCCGTAGAAATAGTTTGCCTCCCATTTTAAACCATAATTTGCTTTCTGTGTTGCAGAGCAGTTGTACTTATTCCCTGAAAAAAGCCCTTTGGTTAGAATTTTAAATTCAGCCTATTGTTGCACTTCAGGTTAAAATTTCATAAAATCTTTATGTTTTAACTTACTTTTGAATCTTTGAACCATTTCACACTACTTGCTGGACTTGAACTGTGTAAATCTAAAAAAATAACTGAAATAATTGAAGTGTTCTCAAATTTTTGACTGGTAGTGTTCATGTCACATATAATAGTACAATTCAGTTACCATATGATACCACTATACAGCACTAATCAATACTGGGTGCTTTTGTGGTTCTCATCCTCAGTATTCTCATAGGTCAATTTCTAGCTTGCCACTCTCTAAAGCTAATCCTGCTTCCTAAAAAATGAGTGACTCCTGGGAATATTTCTGGGGTCTAAACAAAGCTGTGAATGCAATTAGTTATTTTGTCTAAGCTCAATATATGGTTTTCTGGTATGAATTATAGTAAATGTGATGGACTGCTGTGACCACTCCTCTTCTACCAACTTTTTAAAAAATTGGCAAGGCTGACGTAAAAAACAAGAAATTTGCAATTTTTGTGAAAGAAACATCACTTATGCCAAAATTCTGACTTTTTGGAACCACATTTTTGGGGCAACAACTTTGACAGATTCCTCCCAAAGTCTTCATGGCATTAGAAATGGAGATGTGAGTCCTAAAAACAACAGTCCTGGGAATAAAAATTAGTTTCAAAATAGGGACCAATTATGAGATGTAAGGAAAAAATGGAAAGAAAACTTGAATTGTTGAGCATATTTATGAAAACAAAGCCCATAGTCAATATACATCATTTTTATGCTTTCCAGTTAAAGGGAACCTGATATGACCTTTGAGTCAGATAAACTACCTTTAGGGCTCATGTCCACGGGGAAAATAGGATTTAGGATCCGCAGCGGATTTCCTGCATGCGGATCCGCACCCCATAGGGATGCATTGACCACCCGCGGGTACATAAATACCCGCGGATCGTCAATAAAAGTGATTTTAAAAAAAATGGAGCATGAAAAAATCTGGACCATGCTCCATTTTCATGCGGGTCTCCCGCGGGGACGGCTCCCGCGGGCTTCTATTGAAGCCTATGGAAGCCGTCCGGATCCGCGGGAGACCTAAAATAGGAATTTAAAGTATTTACTCACCCGCAGCGGACCGCGAAGCTCTTCTCTTCCTCACGGCCGCATCTCCCTTGCTTCGGCTCGGCGGATGTGCCCGGCGCATGCGCGCGGCACGTCGACGACGTGCCGGCGACGTGCCGCCGGCGTCAGGAATTCATCCGCCGGCCGAAAATGAAGATCCGGCCGTGAGGAACAGCTGACCTTCGTCGCCCGCGCCGGATAGGTAAATTCTTTTAAATTGCTATTTTCGGCGCTCATGTCCGCGGGGCAGGAGGGACCCGCTGCAGATTCTCCATGGAGAATCTGCAGCGGATCTGATTTTCCCCGTGGACATGAGGCCTTAAAGAGAACCTGTCATAAAAGGTTATGGGCTCCTAGAACAAGAGCTGCTGACATCAGGGATGTTTTTTCTATATTTATCTAACTCCTCATTCCCTCGTTCTTCACTTGGGAAAGCTCCTCTTGGTGCATGCATTGGGCTCATCTCTGCAGTTAGTGCATGCACACACATAGAGGACAGAAAGAAGAAATGAGTCTGATGCACACACTGAGCCCTGGCTTCCCAGATGGACTGCAAAGAAATGAGGAGGTCGGAAAGTGTACAAAGCATTCCTCTGGACTCACTAGTATATGTCATCACTTTGTAATCGGTACCTGGAGCCTTGTGCCCATAAGCACCATTGTGAAGGGAAAACATTTGAATGAGACGATGTCACCTTCATCTTTAGGATCGTTGGGAGTCCAACTGTCAGAAACTCAATGATCAAAAAGTGATGGCATATCTTAGTGATGCACCAATACTTTATGAAATGGTAAAGTCTAGTTTATATTTACTTCTAATCATAATTGTTATTACTTTTACTATTATTTTACCTTACCTATTTATAAAATGAGAGGGATTATGTAATTCCCATAATTGAGAATGATATTTAATTACATGATAAATTATGGTAGATTGAAGATGGGGGGGGGGGGGGGATGTTTTCTCTATGAACTTTTTCCATAATTGCTCCAATTTTAAATTCAAAAACAGAAAATGTGATGCATTCAAGACAGGTTCTTTAGAGCTTGTAAATTAAGTAAACATCATAGTTTCATGGGGGTCTTCATTAACTCGTACAATATTGAGAGAAAGAATTCTCACGTTCACCGTGTACAATGACCTCCCACTTAGAGAAAATACGTATTCCATTCCTGCCTCAGAGCTCATGGGATTCCCAGTCCATGTAATATATTCTGAGACACAGCGCAGACGGCTTCTCCTTTGTGAACCAATATGAAATCCCCTGTGGAGGTGTAAAAAAGGGCAATTTCCCAGACTAAGTTCTTACCTGGTCAATGAAAAAGAAAATGAGTTGGTAGAATGCAGAACGGGAATTTCAATTATTAAGAAATGTGATGGTTGCTTTTTTTTGCATTTCATCTATTTTATTATTTTATGACAGTTTAGTTTTGATTGTCTACTTTCTTAGCTAATTTGATTTAATTATTTGCTTAATATAAGAAACACTCCGAGCAAAACTGATATATTTGTGCTTTGCCTAGTGTAGGCTTGAGGGGGCAGAGCAGGACACAATGAATCTCTCTCCTCAGACCATGCACTAGGTGTCAGTTTTCTGGCATGAAAAAGTGAAAAACAATGAGTGCACACCCTTCTTATGCAAATATGTGAAACTTTTTTAGCTTGTTTGTCATTGTCAGCACTTTAAAAATAGTGGGCTGGGCTAAGAGGGGCGAGGTGTGGCCTCTGAGGCCCAACAGATTTACAATAATTTATACTAGAGGCACATGCCTTTTAATACATTTGGTGCATCTTACTCCAACACAGTTTATATCGAGACAGGTGTAGAAAACGTTTTTTTTTTGTTTTGTTTTTATTATCCAGGCCATAGCATATGATTTTTGTCTGATATAATCCTTTGAACAGTAATTTTCCCCAAATTTAAATCTTGCCCAAATTTACACGGGCGATTTAAAACCACTGCATTCCTAAAATTTCTCATGATGATTTTTGCACTACTTTTAATAACTTTAAATCTGGTCAACATTTTGCCATGGCTTATAATTAAAGCAAAACTCTACTCATTGCATATATTTCCATTAATAAAATACTCTCAGACTACAATGTATGTAAAATATGCAAGTCCCTTATTCTTTATTTTAGCTATCTTTTTAAACTGATTATGCCTAGTTCTAAAGTTCTAAAAATGGGTGGCATACAGAAGTAGGAAGTGGACACACAGACTGAATATGGAAGCCACACGGAGCTGCACATGGTTGGGAAAATTCCTGTTTTGCAGCCGTAACAGAGACAATTTTTTTGCTGCTAGCCTTAGAGTTTGAAAGGATATTCCCTTTCCAATGTGGGGCAATTTGGGATCCTATTCGATCAACACAGTATAATAAGTTGAACTTGATGGACCTGCATTATTCTTCAGTCCTATCATTAACTTTACTTGAATGGGACTAAGCTGCAGTACCAGACACAGCCATTACAAAATGTATGGAGCTGTGTTAGAGGAAAAATGAAGGCGATGCAACGCTCAGTGTAGCATTAAATCAGCTGATAGGTGTGGGGTGCCAGGAATTGAAAGCACATCAATCTGAAATTGATGGTCTATCTATAAGGGACCACAGGCAGCAGGTTCAAGCTTTTGCCTATTTTCTGGGTCGATGTCAGCCTAACAGACATAGGGCGCAGGTGTTGCTATTGCAGAACAAACAACTCTTTATTAACTGTAAAACAGGAAAGTAGTAGCTTGTGACCCGGGAATCTGGGGTATCTCAGTCTGTCAATAAAGATCAAGAGTCCGTATGAGTGGTTGTTAATCAGAGTCCTAGCCCGGTTGACCTGGATCATAAATAAACTATGATTGTCTCACTAAACAGCCTTTAGATCCTTTAGCGCAGGATACCTGTAACAAATCTACTCCTAGGTGACCAGGGATGACTCTCTTACAGGCCCCCTAGCACCGATTTAGCATCGTCAAAGAGGAGGGAATGGAGGAACCACTTGGTCCTGACTTCACTATTCATTACTCCTTTCACTTTTCAGCAGAGGAAAACTGCTCATAGGGCAATTACTACAACCCTATAGCACAAAGCAAAAGAGACCCCCTTCTTTCTCTGTCCACAGGCTTAGCTGCCCTCTCTGCACACTCTGCAAGCTTCTCAGGGGCTGTATCACGTTCTCGTGGAGGCAACCCTCCTTAGGACTCAGCTACAACACTGCAGTACACAGGAGAGGCTCCTGCTTCAACTTCCGACCTGCACCAAGCACCTCTCTCAACTACTTCCCGTCACTTCTTCTTTCTCAGCTCTGTTCCCACCCCCTTATGAAGAGACAGCACCATTGCAAAGTAAACAACATCATACTATCATTAAAGGGGTTGTCTCGTGAAATCAAGTGGGGTTATACACTTCTGTATGGCCATATTAATGCACTTTGTAATATACATCGTGCATTAATTATGATCCATACAGAAGTTATTCAATTACCTGCTCCGTTGCTAGCGTCCCCGTCGCCATGGATCCGTCTAAATTCGCTGTCTTCTGGCGTTTTTAGACGCGCTTGCGCAGTCCGGTCTTCTCCCTGGTGAATGGGGCCGCTCGTGCCGGAGAGCTGGTCCTCGTAGCTCCGCCCCGTCACGTGTGCCGATTCCAGCCAATCAGGAGGCTGGAATCGGCAATGGACCGCACAGAGCCCACGGTGCACCATGGGAGAAGACCCGCGGTGCATCGTGGGTGAAGATCTCGGCGGCCATCTTGGTAAAGGAAGAAAGAAGTCGCCGCAGCGCAGGGATTCAGGTAAGTAATAAACTTTTTTTTTTTTTTTAATCCATCCCTTGGGTTTGTCTCGCGCCGAACGGGGGGGCCTATTGAATAAAAAAAAAAACAGTTTCGGCGTGAGACAACCCCTTTAAGTAGCAATAAACCATATCCCCCATTACATATCCAAGCCTTTAGCTGGGGTCAATCACAACTACTCTATCCCTCATAGCAGTCTGAAGTAACGCACCTTTATATTATGGCTGCAATACATGAGCCTTCCAGTTTTACTGGATTAAACTTTGCTTTAATAGAACTGCATGGGGTCCAGGTTTTATAGCCATAATACAGAGGCTAAAATGGGGCCACATTACGGCCATCTGTAACTGGCCATATGCAGTATGTAAGTAGGCTACCCAAAAGTAAAAAATTAAAAAGCATATACCATGTGCAGCCTTTATTGTATCAATTAGTACCTAATTCCATACAGGATGCTCGGACTCATGTAATTGTTTATATAATGTCCAGAGGGGGTCTCATGAATCCCGCATTTACTGATCCGTGTATTACGGTCTTGCAGTATATATTAAAATCCCTCTGTTTCTGGACATCTGTGCTGGAATTGTTTTCTTTAATTTCCTTTCTGCCCTTTTTCAGCTTATCTTTGTCAATATTAGACGTGATACATTATAACGAGAGTGCACTGCCTTCTGCCGATCCCAATGTCATTCAGGATTAGCACCATATAAGTTACATTGGGTTAATGGGTTGTGCCTCAGTGGATTGAAGTCAGGTATTTTCTAGCCCATTAGGCCACATTGGTCTTATCTCCATATGAAATGTTTTATATAATTTGAGTACAATCAAGGAAAACATGGAAGAAAACATAGAAACATAGTTTTTATTTCAGGTCATCGTTTAATTAACTACTTTTTTACTCTTCACCATAACAAGCTGATATTGAAGAAAACTTGTTCAAACCCTGTGATGCTATGATCTATGTCTGTTGCCGCATCAACAAAGAAGACCTCAAAAGAACGCTAGCCCCAAACAAAGTTCTAAACTGATTTAGGACCAAATCAAAGTTCAACTTTGATTTAACTTTGATTTGGTCATAAATGATCTTAGAAGTTCATTCAGAAGGGGAGAAAGAGGGGCTGGAAATGAGTGTCAGAAGATTTCACTGACAGATCAACAGCTTGTTATGCATACTGAATTGTCACCTTTTTAGTGACCCCCATCTAGTAATATGTTGAACCTCCTTTGGCCTTTAGAACCGCACCAGTTGATCGTGGTGTAGATTCCATTAGGTGTTGAAATCAATCTGCAGAAATATCGGCCCAGTCTTCTTGTAACTGCCACAAATTAGATGGAGATACTGACATCTTCTAAACAGCTGTAAGGAGGGGGTCATTGATTTATGCTGCTTGCTCCAAATTCTGACCCTCCCATCAGTATCGCGCAACAGAAATCTGGATTTATTGAACCAGGTCATGGTTTTCCACTTTTCGATGATCTAAGTTTTACTCTCCTCTGCCTACTGGAGTATCATCTTTCTGTTTCTTGTAGGCAGCAATGGCAATGGAACTAGTTGTCTACTGTTAAAAAGCCCATCCGTGCAACAGTGTGATGAATTGTATGTTTGAACCATAATCCATGAAGAGTATATGGATAGCAGCACAACCGGAGTTCCAGTAATGAGAACCGCGTAAAAGTAAAAAATTGGTGCACGGTCGTATATGGGTCCGGATTGAGGACCCCAAGATATATGGCTCCAAATAATCCAAAAAGAGAGACGAGCACACAGAGGCTTCTTAAAATCCAAAAGTTTCCTTTATTCCTCAGTATAGAGAAGCTAAAAAAAGACCCAATCGGGTTGAAACGTCGCAACTTCTCTGTACTGAGAAATAAAGGAAACTTTGGGATTTTAAGAAGCCTCTGTGTGCTGGTCTCCCTTTTTGGATTATTTGGAGTTGTATGTTCAGACATGTTAGTTCAAGCTCCAGTGTTGTGTTCGGTTACAATATGCTTTCATTATGTACAGCCTGTTCATCAGACCGATTCTTGACATCTCACTTCTCGATCCCCTACAGTCTGGCTTCCTCCCCCTATACTTGACAGAAACGGCCCTTACAAAGGTCTCAAACGACCTCTTAACAGCCAAATCGGGGGGAGATTACTTCCTACTGATCCTCCTCGATCTCTCCGCAGCATTTGACACTGTTGACTACAAACTCCTCCTCAATATGCTTCACTCCATTGGCCTAAAGGACACTGCTCTCTCCTGGTTCTCCTCCTACCTATCTGACCACTCATTCAGTGTCTCCTTTGCTGGCTCTACCTCCCCTCCTCTTTCCCTTGCTGTTGGGGTCCCCCAGGGTCCGGTCCTCAGCCCCCTCCTCTTCTCCATCTACACAGCCCCTATTGGATAAATCATCAGAAGACGGCCTTCAATACCACCTCTACGCTGACGACATCTAGCTATACACCTCTTCCTATGACATCTCTGCACCTTTCCTCCAAAACATCACCGACTGTCTATCTGCTGTCTCTAACACTATGTCCACTCTCTACCTAAAACTGAACCTCTCAAAAACTGACCTACTGGTGTTTCCACTCCCTGCTAACTGACCTCATTCTGACATCTTCATCTCAGTGTGTGGCACCACCATAACTCCCAGACAGCACGCCCGCTGTCTTGAGTTTATATTTGACTCTGACCTCTCCTTTGCCCCCTATATCCTATCTCTTGCCCGAACATGTCAGCTGGCCCTCAAGAACATCGCAAGAATCCGCACTTTTCTCACCATGGACACACTAAAAATGCTCACTGTTGCCCTCATCCACTCTCAGCTCGATTATTGCAACTCGCTGATGATCAGCCTCCCTCACACCAGACTCTCCCCTCTCTAATCCATCCTGAATGTGGTAGCCAGGCTCATCTTTCTGTCTAGCCGCTACTTGGACGCCTATGCTCTGGGTCAGTCACTGCACTGGCTGCCCGTTAAATAAAGCATTCAATTTAAACTCACCACCCTCATTCACAAGGCCCTGCACAGCACCCCGCCACCCTACATTGTCACCCTCATCTCAATCCACCACCGAGCCCAGGCCCTCCATTCTGCTAATGAAATCAGACTGAGTGCCCCTTTAATTCGAACCTCTCCAAGACTTCTCCAGAGCAGCACCAGTCCTCTGGAACGTGCTACCCAAAACTATACGGGCAATCCCTGACTCACAAGACTTCAGGCGTGCTCTAAAAATGCACTTCTTTAGGGAGGCATACCACATCTCCTAAACCAAATCCCTCTGTCCTCCACATGATAACATGCTCCCTGTCCTAGTGACTGCAATCCCTGCTAGCTGTAATCAACCACCACCTGCAGTCATACAAATTCAGCCACCACATGGCCTGACTATTGTCTATGTGTATAGCATCCCTCACTCTCCACCTCGCCCTACCGTGCACATCTCCAGACCCTTTACCTTCTGTATCACCCCATTATCTGTAGTATGTAAGCTTGTTGGAGCAGGACCCTCACCCCTGCTGTCTCCATCAACTGATTACTATGTAACTGTGCTTTTTGTACTTTTGTCTTTTGTATCCCCCTGTTTTGTAACTGCGGAATATGTTGACGCCATATAATTAAAGATTATTATTATTATCTCCCTTTGATGACAAATTATGTTCACAGGATCCTCTTTCACTGGATGTCTTTCCTCGATCACACTCTTCTCTGTATACTCTACACACTCTTACATAAGAAAACCCCACAAGGTTGGCAGTGAAATCTTGGCCCCGACTAGTCTAGCACTGATGACCAGTGCTCGTTGGAAGTCACTAAGATCTCTGGATTTTTTTATTCTAATGCGGATTCACACTGAAACTAATCCACGAAAAACTTGTTATATGATTTTATGCTGCCCTCCGGGGTCACTGGTCTAATGTCCACACAGGGATGCTCCAATTGTGACAGGGCTGATGACTCTAATAAAGTGACTATTCAGTGTACTGTGAGGCATAGAAGCTGCAGAAGCCAAACTGTGCATTTTTTTTTTACTAAAGCCCAATTGCAAAGATGCTTTTCAGTCAAAAACATATGTGCTTAAAGGGGTTGTCTCGCGAAAGCAAGTGGGGTTATACACTTCTGTATGGCCATATTAATGCACTTTGTAATGTACATTGTGCATTAAATATGAGCCATACAGAAGTTATTCACTTACCTGTTCCGTTGCTGGCGTCCCCGTCTCCATGGTGCCATCTAACTTCAGCGTCTAATCGCCCGATTAGACGCGCTTGCGCAGAAGGGTCTTCTGCCTTCGGCTCGAAGGGGGCGGAGCCAGAACGCCGCTCGTGCCGGACCGAGCCGAAGGCAGAAGACCCTTCTGCACAAGCGCGTCTAATCGGGCAATTAGACGCTGAAGTTAGACGGAGCCATGGAGACGGGGACGCCAGCGCAGGGAAGGTAAGTGAATAACTTCTGTATGGCTCATATTTAATGCACGATGTATATTACAAAGTGCATTAATATGGCCATACAGAAGTGTATAACCCCACTTGCTTTCGCGAGACAACCCCTTTAGGTAAAAAAAAGCACCCAAAGGTGCCCATAGTCAACCCATAGCTTCTCCAGATACTGTAAATAAATCTGGCAGATTTACTTCACCACATGGTAACTATGGACGTTGTCCACCACTTGTCATACCAGTACTGCGACATCTATCAATAATGTTTATATCATTCAGTTATCAATGAATCCATTCACTCCAGATGGGCTTCCTTTGCTTACTACAATAAATAAACTTTTGGCCAAGAAACTTCTGTCCCTAGGTGAGAGCAGGTCATTTCCTTAATAAATTAATCACTGTACATGCAAGTTCGGCTTTAATTAGATTAATAATCCCAGTCTCTTGTGTACTGTATGGGACTGTGAGCGTGTAAATATATGCAAAAAGTGGCCCCTAACACCCACATAGGGAATATATTAATCCCCATCTTCCTCGTATTACATGATGCTTTATAGTTGCCGTGAACCCAAACCAGCCTGGAGCTTGTAATATTTTCACAACCCCACATATTGGACACATACGTGTATAAATTTTCACCATTAGTGTAGCCATCAAGCTCACCATCATTGTCTCAGCAATGTGGGGCGCAGATCACTTCTTGTATAACATTTCATTTTTTTACCATTCTATTTCCAAGTGTTTGACACATTGGTGGAAAATCCTATAGGCAAAAGTAAAAAATAAATAATTCAAAAATACATTTGGTTTCAAATATTTTTAGTAAATTGCATTTTTTTCTGTATTTAATAAGACTTCTGTATTTTCACTTGATTTCCATATTATTAAAGGTGTTATATCAAATTATAAAGTCATCCCCTATTTACAAGATGGGGGATAACTATGATCCGTGGGAATTCCAGGAGTTGAACGGGGATCCTGGAGCAATGAAGTAGTGGTCACTACTTCAGAAAGGGGTTAAACAACAAGGTAAGATACAAATCTAGACTACCAGTGCACATTCATGAGTCTATACACACTTATGATTATATATATATATATATATATATATATACACACATATATACAAGTATATATATGTACACCGTATATACTTGAGCATTAGCCGACCTGAGTATAAGCCAAGTCAATAAGTTTTACCACAAAAAACTGGTAAAACTTATTGACTCGAGTATAAGCCTAGCTATACTAGAGTATATACTAGGTAAATAAAAAATGCAATACTCAACTCCCAGATGGCGTCCATGTCCCCAGCGTGATGGTCTCCCCGTCAGTGTGGCAAGTGGCTTGAGACTTCTCTCCGCTGTCATCTCCTTGCTTGGCTTTGAATTCCCCCACCCCCAGTGCTGTGTAAGTAAGCGCTCTGATTGGATCGAGCGCCAGCCAATCACAGCCGGCGCTCGATAAACCAATCACAGCCATTCAGTGATGTCATTCACTGAATGGCTGTAAATGATGGCGCTCGATCCAATCACAGCGCTTACCTACACAGTGCTGACGGCGGGGGAATTCAAAGCTGAGCAGGGAGGTGACAGTGGGAAGAATTCTCAAGCAGCTTGCCGCACTGCCGGGGGGACCATCACGCCGGGGATGCAGACACAGGCGCGGAGGTGAGTATTGCGGGTTTTTTGTTGTTGTTTTTTTACCTTACTCGAGTATAAGCTGAGGGTGGCTTTTTCAGCATTAAAAAATGTGCTGAAAAGCTAGGCTTATACTCGAGTATATATATATATATATATATATATATATATATATATATATATATATATATATATATATATATATATGAACAGCTTATTGCCAAGTGCCTCCGATTATTCCTCATTACCGATATGTGATGATAGCACCAACGTAGACTTGGTACATGGATCGGCTCGCAGAGCTTTGGAAGATATCAACTTAAATGGATCTTGCTAAATAAGCACATGAAATATGATTTCAAGTAGAAAATGAGGTGTGTGCCAGAAGAACTTTACACAGTAGTGGGGTATTTCAGAAAAACACTGCTGTAATACAACACAATGTCTTCTCCTTAATGAGATAATTATGGTGTATTGAAAATCTTCAATTGAAGATAGTAATTGCTTCAATATGTTAGTAATGGATAAACATAGTACAGATCTTATATAAACAGCCCTCACAAATCAAAACAATGGTCCTCCAGTTCTACCGTAATTTTTATGGTGTTTTAGAAAACATTTATAAAGTCTGACTGCAATTTTAAAGGTGTTTTTAAATTTAATTTTTATGTGATTATGTATTGTAGTAAAACAGTACCGGAAGTAGCCACTAGAGGGCTCTGTGACAGTTGATCTGGTAGAGAAAGGGTGCCTCTACTGGTTAATCATAAGGCAACTGTTAGGTAAAAGAAGTGGGCATGCCACTTTCCCAAGGAGCTCCTGGGGGTTCTACCACTCCATCTGAGAAAGAAGAGTGACGCCTATGTACTGATGCCCAAGAGTGGGAAATGGACTTAGTTTCGCTAATGTGATTAGTTATGGCATTAGGCCAAATAAAGAGGGCCAATGTTGATGTTTAGTAAGTAGCCAGATGACAAGGTGTTATTTTGTGTACCAGTGTAATGTATAATGTGAAATGTTGTGAAACATTGCTGAGATGAATAAAACTAGCAGGTGCCAGTCGTTCAAGAAGTTCCAGGCATAAAAAGGTGTGTTCCTGAGAGTGGCTTAGATACCTATGTATTATGCAGTTTCTATATAATATTGAGATTCCAGCTGTACACAGGGATAGTGATTAAGAGCAGTTTCCTCCAGCGATCATTGGTGATGTCTTCTCTGATTGGAGTCATCCGCTTTCATTTTTCTTCTCTGTGGTCCCAGACTGTCATGTAGTTTTCTGCCAGCCATGACCCATCTCTGCACACAGAATCACTATCCTGCTGCTTCCTGTGCTTTGTGCCTCCGCAAGTTAATAGTGCCTGGGTGACCTCTTCGCGTCCACCACCAAGTAATAGTGCCTTCTTAGTGCTCTCTACAAAATAATAGTGCTCCTTTTCTGCCTTCCACATGTCACTCTGCACTCCTCAATCTTTAATGATCAATTGATTCCTTACTTCCACTGCAGTTTGATATCTTCAGGGTATTCTTCTCTCTGTGCTTTTCTTGGTACGATTTCTTTAATCTTCCTCTATTGTCAAGACCAGACCAAAAAGGATGATTGTAGATATTGCGCTGAGAGTGCACAAACAGAAGACTACAGTTGAATATATTACACCACAGTCGAATTAGGGAAGCAATTAAATGCCCAGGGGACTAGAGAGGGGCACCGGGAACCAGGTAAGAAGGCACAAAGCCCTGGGAACTTCAAGGAAAACCAGAGAGTTAAAATGCCTGTATTGCGTGGCAGCACATACACAATTCCCGTGAATCGTGCACGTCCCAAAGGGCACAATGACCAAGGTCTCAAAAAAAAATAAAAGTAGAACAACACACAGATGTATCAGATACATATTATTTCAAACTTTATTAAAACTTCAGTCCCATCACAATAAAGGCAACATTTTGGGCCATAAGCCCTTTATGAAACACTGTGAATGACAACATCAGGGAACATGTTATGCTGGCACCCATATTACCCCAGAGCGTATGACCTGAAGTGTTGCCTTGATTGTGATGCCACTGAAGTAAGGTTACTTGGTATTGCTCCAGGGATCTGGACCCTTTGTAGATTATTAAATTATTATTATCGATGGCTGTGATTGGTTCATCGAGCTCTGGCTCTGATTGGATGAGTCGTGGCACTCGAGAACCAATCACAGCCAGCGCTTCCTGAAGGTGGGAATTTTTAACCTCCAATCCAGGAACGGCTGCCTGAAGACTACAGAAAAGTGTGCCGATGCTGCAGAGGAGATGCGTGCCGGAGCAGACGGCGCATGATAGGTGATGTTTGTTTTTTTTAAATTCAGATAGGGCTTATTTTCAGGGTAGGGCTTATATTTCAAGCCCCTTCCAACCCCCACCTTAAAAAATCTCGGCAAAAGAGCGCTACAAAGTCGGATGACTTTGTAGCATCATGTGCAACTTTGTAACCACACAAAATCGCTATATCGCTGTAAGAAAACACGGATGCGATATCGCATTGCCCGTGTGAAAGCGGCCTTAGTGACAGCAGAAAAATACACAGGGCTATGCAGATTTATAGTTGCCTCCTAGTCCAGATTTATGGGCAGAGAATCCACAGTTTTAATAGCAGCAAAGTGCACAAATCTCATTCACATACCGTGAAAAAAAATTAGATTTAGGGCTAAGGGCGGCCTGATACGGGCGCATTTGTGTGCACATTTACTGCCAGAAAAAATCTGCGCAGTGTATGTAGCAATTGTGAATGTACAGATGTAGGAATACAGTCTCTGCGTTCTGTGGAGAGTGCCATTTGTCTCTGACAGCCAGGTACCCGACCCACAAGTGTATGATCTTACATAAGATCATCAAGCTGTAGAACAAGGCCCCTTAATATGACTAATGTAAAAATCTGTATAGGCAGCCATTAAGGGGTTAATACATAAAATTAGAAATAATGACCTCAGTTTACTTGCGCCAGTTTTCTGACACACATTACACCGCTGTTCTGATGCACATATGATACATACATATAGGTTTAAACAAAGTAGGATTACTGCTACTATCGGTTAATTACAACACATCACACCTAGAGATGAGCGAATGTACTCGTCCGAGCTTGATATTCGTGCGAATATTAGGGTGTTCGGGATGCTCGTTACTCGTAACGAGTACCACGCGGTGTTCCGGTTACTTTCAGTTTCCTCTCTGAGACGTTAGCGCGCTTTTCTGGCCAATTGAAAGACAGGGAAGGCATTACAACTTCCCCCTGCGACGTTCAAGCCCTATACCACCCCCCTGCTGTGAGTGGCTGGGGCGATCAGATGTCACCCGAGTATAAAAATCGGCCCCTCCCGCGGCTCGCCACACATGCCTTGTGACTTAGCTGAGGGAAAGTGCTGCTGCTGGTGCTGCTGTAGGGAGAGCGTTAGGAGTCAGTGTAGGCTTCAAGAACCCCAACAGCCCTTCTCAGGGCCACATCTAATAGTGTGCAGTACTGTGTTAGCACAGTATTTTTTATTTTTTTTGTCCAAAATTGGATCTGCAGAGCATTGCGCCCTGCAATAGGGACAGAAGTGGGGGTTAGGCAGGGAGAGTGTTAGGAGTTAGTGTAGGCTTCAAGAACCCCAACGGTCCTTTCTAGGGCCACTTCTATCCGTGTGCAGTACTGTCCAGGCTGCTGTTAGCAGTGTTGCATTTTTTTTTTTTCTCAAAACCGGCTGTGCAGACCATTGCACCCGGCATTAATACTACAGGGATAGAAATGTGTAGGCAGGGCCAGGGCCCTTTGCTAAAAAGGAAAAAAATTATATTTGGCCAGCCTGTGTCAGTCCTAAGGTCTCCGTGTACGTGTGTGCTGCGTGTACTACGTACAAAAATCAGACGCAACCAGCTACGCTTTACTGCAGCCTAGCGCCATTGTCTTTCCTGACTGGCAAATACCTGCTCTGCTAGAGTTAATAACTCTGCTACACTATAGTTGTGTGACACTTTTTGAGGGCCACACCACAGATATTAAACTTCTTGTTCATTGAATATACGCAGTGGGTGCTTCCCTAAGCTAAAAAGGAAAAGAAATTATATTTGGCCTGCCTGTGTCAGTCCTAAGGTCTGCGTGTACGTGTGTGCTGCGTGTACAACGTACAAAAATCAGACGCAACCAGCTACGCTTTACTGCAGCCTAGCGCCATTGTCTTTCCTGACTGGCAAATACCTGCTCTGCTAGAGTTAATAACTCTGCTACACTATACTTGTGTGACACTTTTTGAGGGCCACACCACAGATATTAAACTTCTTGTTTTTCATTGAATATACGCAGTGGGGTCTTTCCTTTGCAAAAAAGCGAAAACATTATATTTGGCCTGCAGGCTTGCACCAATTTATTTCCTGCCTGGGAAGTCAAATCACTGGTAATACAGCATGCTGAGGGGTAGGGGTAAGCCTAGAGGACGTGGACGTGGCCGAGGACGCGTAGGCCCCAGTGAGGGTGTGGGCACAGGCCGAGCTCCTGATCCAGGTGTGTCGCAGCCGACTGCTGCGCGATTAGGAGAGAGGCACGTTTCTGGCGTCCCCACATTCATCGCCCAATTAATGGGTCCACGCGGGAGACCTTTATTAGAAAATGAGCAGTGTGAGCAGCTCCTGTCCTGGATGGCAGAAAGTGCTTCGAGCAACCTATCGTCCAGCCACAGTTCTGCGCCGTCCACTGCTGCAAATCCGAATCCTCTGTCTGCTGCTCCTCCTTCCTCCCAGCCTCCTCACTCCACTACAATGACACCTGCTCAGGAGCGGGAACACTCCCAGGAACTGTTCTCGGGCCCCTGCTCAGATTGGGCAGCAGTGGTTCCTCTCCCACCAGAGGAGTTTATCGTCACTGATGCCCAACCATTCGAAAGTTCCCGGGGTCCGGGGGAAGAGGCTGGGGACTTCCGCCAACTGTCTCAAGAACTTTCTGTGGGTGAGGAGGACGATGACGATGAGACACAGTTGTCTTGCAGTGAGGTAGTAGTAAGGGCAGTAAGTCCAAGGGAGCAGCGCACAGAGGATTCGGAGGAAGAGCAGCAGGACGATGAGGTGACTGACCCCACCTGGTGTGCAACGCCTACTCAGGACAGGTCTTCAGAGGGGGAGGCAAGGGCATCAGCAGGGCAGGTTGCAAGAGGCAGTGCGGTGGCCAGGGGTAGAGGCAGGGCCAGACCGAATAATCCACCAAGTGTTTCCCAAAGCACACCCTCGTGCCATGCCACCCTGCAGAGGCCGAGGTGCTCTAAGGTCTGGCAGTTTTTCACAGAGACGCCTGACGACCGACGAACAGTGGTGTGCAACCTTTGTCGCGCCAAGATCAGCCGGGGAGCCACCACCAACAGCCTCACCACCACCAGCATGCGCAGACATATGATGGCCAAGCACCCCACAAGGTGGGACGAAGGCCGTTCACCGCCTCCGGTTTGCACCGCTGCCTCTCCCCCTGTGCCCCAACCTGCCACTGAGATACAACCTCCCTCTCAGGACACAGGCACTACCGTCTCATGGCCTGCACCCACACCCTCACCTCCGCTGTCCTCGGCCCCATCCACCAATGTCTCGCACCGCACAGTCCAGCCGTCGCTAGCGCAAGTGTTGGAGCGCAAGCGCAAGTACGCCGCCACGCACCCGCACGCTCAATCGTTAACCGTCCACATAGCCAAATTTATCAGCCTTGAGATGCTGCCGTATAGGGTTGTGGAAACGGAGTCCTTCAAAGCTATGATGGCGGCGGCGGCCCCGCGCTACTCAGTTCCCAGTCGCCACTACTTTTCCCGATGTGCCGTCCCAGCCCTGCACGACCACGTCTCCCGCAACATTGTACGCGCCCTCACCAATGCGGTTAGTGGAAAGGTCCACTTAACTACGGACACGTGGACAAGCACAGGCGGGCAGGGCCACTACATCTCCCTGACGGCACATTGGGTGAATTTAGTGGAGGCTGGGACAGAGTCAGAGCCTGGGACCGCTCACGTGCTACCCACCCCCAGAATTGCGGGCCCCAGCTCGGTGGTGGTATCTGCGGCGGTGTATGCTTCTTCCACTAAAGCACCCTCCTCCTCCTCCTCAACCTCTGTCTCGCAATCTAGATGTGTCAGCAGCAGCAGGACGTCGCCAGCAGTCGGTGTCGCGCGGCGTGGCAGCACAGCGGTGGGCAAGCGTCAGCAGGCCGTGCTGAAACTACTCAGCTTAGGAGATAGGAGGCACACGGCCCACGAACTGCTGCAGGGTCTGACAGAGCAGACGGACCGTTGGCTTGCGCCGCTGAGCCTCCAACCGGGCATGGTCGTGTGTGACAACGGGCGTAACCTGGTGGCGGCTCTGCAGCTCGGCAGCCTCACGCACGTGCCATGCCTGGCCCACGTCTTTAATTTGGTGGTTCAGCGCTTTCTGAAAAGCTACCCATGCTTGTCAGACCTGCTCGTAAAGGTGCGCCGGCTCTGCGCACATTTCCGCAAGTCCCACACGGACGCTGCCACCCTGCGCACCCTGCAACATCGCTTTAATCTGCCAGTGCACCGACTGCTGTGCGACGTGCCCACACGGTGGAACTCTACGCTCCACATGTTGGCTAGGCTCTATGAGCAGCGTAGAGCTATAGTGGAATACCAACTCCAACATGGGCGGCGCAGTGGGAGTCAGCCTCCTCAATTCTTTTCAGAAGAGTGGGCCTGGTTGGCAGACATCTGCCAGGTCCTTCGAAACTTTGATCAGTCTACCCAGGTGGTGAGCGGCGATGCTGCAATCATTAGCGTCACCATTCCTCTGCTATGCATCTTGAGAAGTTCCCTGCAAACCATAAAGGCAGCCGCTTTGCGCTCGGAAACAGAGCCGGGGGAAGACAGTATGTCGCTGGATAGTCAGAGCACCCTCCTGTCTATATCTCAGCGTGTTCAGGAGGAGGAGGAGGAGGATGAGGAGGATGAGGAGGAGGGGGAAGAGACAGCTTGGCCCACTGCTGACGGTACCCATGCTGGTTGCCTGTCATCATTTCAGCGTGTATGGCCTGAGGAGGAGGAGGAGGAGGAGGATCCTGAAAGTGATCTTCCTAGTACGGACAGCCATGTGTTGCGTACAGGTACCCTGGCACACATGGCTGACTTCATGTTAGGATGCCTTTCTCGTGACCCTCGCATTCAACGCATTCTGGCCACTACGGATTACTGGGTGTACACACTGCTCGACCCACGCTATAAGGAGAACCTTCCCAGTCTCATTCCCGAAGAGGAAAGGGGTTCGAGAGTGTTGCTATACCACAGGACCCTTGCGGACAAGCTGATGGTAAAATTCCCAGCCGACAGCGCTAGTGGCAGAAGGCGCAGTTCCGAGGGCCATGTAGCAGGGGAGGTGCGGAGATCGAGCAGCATGTACAGCCCAGACAGTGCAACAGTCTTTAAGGGCCTGGCCAGCTTTCTGGCTCCCCAGCAAGACTGTGTCACCGCTCCCCAGTCAAGGCTGAGTAGGCGGGAGCACTGTAAAAGGATGGTGAGGGAGTACGTAGCCGATCGCACGACCATCCTCGGTGACGCCTCTGCCCCCTACAACTACTGGGTGTCGAAGCTGGACACGTGGCCTGAACTAGTGCTGTATGCCCTGGAGGTGCTTGCTTGTCCTGCGGCTAGCGTCTTGTCAGAGAGGGTGTTTAGTGCGGCTGGGGGAATCATCACAGATAAGCGTACCCGCCTGTCAACCGACAGTGCCGACAGGCTAACACTCATCAAGATGAACAAAGCCTGGATTTCCCCAGACTTCTCTTCTCCACCAGCGGACAGCAGCGATACGTAAGCAATACGTAGGCTGCACCCGCGGATGGAAGCATCGTTCTCTCTCACCATCCAAAACGGGGACATTTCTGCTTCATCAATCTGTGTCTAATATTCCTCCTCCTTCTCCTGCTCCTCCTCCTGAAACCTCACGTAATCACGCTGAACGGGCAATTTTTCTTAGGGCCACAAGGCTCACTCAATTTTTCTAAACAATTTTTAGATGTTTCAATGCGCTTAAAAGCGTTGGAACTTTAACTTGAACCAATTTTTCGTTACACTGGGCTGCCTCCAGGCCTTGTTACCACTTAAGCCACATTAACCAAAGCGATTAATGGGTTTCACCTGCCCTCTTGGCTGGCCATGGGCAATTTTTGGGATGTACATTAGTACTGTTAATACAGCAATTTTTGTGGGCCCTCGCCTACAGTGTAATCAAATGAATTTTTAGCCCACCTGCATTAAGCACGACATTACTACCTCAGCTGTGTTGGGCAATGCAATGGGATATTTCTATGTACCGCCGGTGGCTTCCTGGCACCCACCCATGCTGTAGGTGCACACGGAGTTTTTACTACATCTGTACACTTGAAAAGAACCCCAGTCTGACTGGGGCATGCAGTGTGGGCCGAAGCCCACCTGCATTAAGCACGACATTACTACCTCAGCTGTGTTGGGCACTGCAATGGGATATTTTTATGTACCGCCGGTGGGTTCCAGGAAGCCACCCATGCTGTCGGTCGACAGGGACTTCACAATAGGGAGTTGTACCTGCCTGTGTCTATGAATTAAAAAGCCCGGTCTGACTGGGGCATGCAGAGACACCTTGACAGAATGAATAGTGTGTGGCACATAGGTTCCCCATTGCTATGCCCACGTGTGCAGCTCCTGATGGCGGTGGCACAGGATTCTATTTCTCATTGCTTCTGTACAGCATTGTGGGCTATCGCCCCGCCACTTTTAAAGAGGGTCGCTGCCTAGCTGTGCCAACCTCTGCAGTGTGTGCCTGCGGTTCCTCCTCATGGCAGACGCACTTATAAATAGACATGAGGGTGGTGAGGCATGAGGGCAGCTGAAGGCTGCGCAGGGACACTTTGGTGTGCGCTGTGGGGGGGAGGGGGGGCGGTTGGGCAGCATGTAACCCAGGAGAAGTGGCAGTGGAGTGTCATGCAGGCAGTGATTGTGCTTTGTTGGAGGTAGTGTGGTGCTTAGCTAAGGTATGCCATGCTAATGAGGGCTTTTCAGAAGTAAAAGTTTTTGGGAGGGGGGGGCCCCACTCTTGCCGCTATTGTGGCTTAATAGTGGGACCTGTGAACTTGAGATGCAGCCCAACATGTAGCCCCTCGCCTGCCCTATCCGTTGCTGTGTCGTTCCCATCACTTTCTTGAATTGCCCAGATTTTCACACAAGGAAACCTTAGCGAGCATCGGCGAAATACAAAAATGCTCGGGTCGCCCATTGACTTCAATGGGGTTCGTTACTCGAAACGAGCCCTCGAGCATTGCGAAAAGTTCGTCCCGAATAACGAGCACCCGAGCATTTTGGTGCTCGCTCATCTCTAATCACATCCTTTAACCCTTCAGTCACCAGGATAAAGATTGACACTTTAAACAAATCTGAAATGTTTCGTTCATTAATTTTTACAATATTGGGGTTAAATGGGGGGACGCAGGAGTGAGGGAAATCAGCATGTCCTGAGAACTGGACTAGCAGCTCAGGAATCCACACAGTAGTGGGTGTAAACTCGTTAAATGGCATGCTAATTTTTCCACACTTGCTTAATCCAATTGAAATATCTGACATTCTTTATCACATGCTCTGCAGGAGGCTTTGGGGAGAAAAACAACTGTTTATAAGTTCGATTATGTCTCATCAGTCTTTAGTATTTGCTGCATGGAGGAGAAATATCATGGTTGAAAGTTCTCAAACTTTCTCAAAAACTTTTTTTCCATTCTTCCCTTTTTCAAGGTCTCTGCTTGATGGAAACATTTTTTTCTTAGGTCTCGTTCCTGTTTTCACGCATTAGAGGCACATGAAAAAAAATTGTGTCTAAATAGAACCAATGGTTTCCTATAGAGCCATTCAGATGAATGGATTTTAGACATGCTAAATCCTCACACCTAACAAAGATAGGACATGGGAATGCAAAGCTCGGAACTAAGGTCCGTGGCACGAGAAAAGATAGGACCTGACCTGTCCTTGGTGCGTGCTTTGCATAGACTCCTATGGGAGCTGGATAACACGCACCTCCGATCGTGTGAACGAGCTACTTCAAAAGCTGGAATCCACCCGTTCACGCCATCTTTAGTGCAGTGTAGCCGCGATCTTTTCAGGCACCTATAATGTGCGAAAACAGTGCTCATGTGAACGAGGCCTTACATCCTGTGGCTGGAAGCTCATCCTAATCATGTTTAGATAATAGAGATAAATATTAGTTGCAATCAAAATTATACCAAAATTATACTTTATTTCCAAATTTACAAACTTTCAGCTGTTTGCAAAAAAATAATCAAACGAGAACAATTTAAATAGCGCAACATGAGTAATATAACAGGCGGTTTCTCCATATTCAACACAAAGCGCCACTTTTAATGACTAATGCAGTCTCAGCATTATTCACCCCCTTCATGACAAGTGTCTTTAGTAGAGCACCTTTTGCTGTTACGACTTGTTTCAGACCTGATGCATCACCAGACAGCAGCTTCTGAGGAATCTTAGCCCATTTTCATAGGCATTAGCCTCCACATGTCAAATACCACCAGTATAGTGTGGACTGGACTTGATTGACATTCCATAGTAACATAATATGTAAAGCTGAAAAAAGACATATGTCCATCCAGTTCAGCCTACCGTGTATCCCAGAAAATAAGACACTGTCTTATATTAATTTTTGTCCCAAAAGAGGCACAGCGTCTTATTTTTGGGGGGTGGGCTTATACTCAACTGGTCTGCGGTGTCCCGATGCCTCACGATGGTCTCCGGTGGTGCTGCGGCAAACTGCAGTGTCCTCCCCGTCTGACATCTCAGCTTCTTACTGGTGATGGGGCTTTGAATATCCCGCCTCCAGCAAAGTGAGCGCTGTCATTGGCTCATTGAGCGCCAGACACTCACAGCCACTCAGTGAATGACAGCTGTGATTGGCTGGCGCTCGATCCAATCACAGCGCTCACTTTGCTGGAGGCAGGGTATTCAAAGCTCCATCACCAGCAAGAAGCTGAGATGTCAGACGGGGAGGACACTACAGTTTGATGCAGCGCTGCCGGAGACCATCGCGAGGCATCGGGATGCTGCGGACCAGGTGAGTATTGATTTTTTTTTTCAAGCAGGTTAGGTGGGGCTTATTTTTGTGAAAGGGCTTATATTTCAAGCCTCCTCCGAAAACCAGAGTAGGTCTTATTATCGCGGTTGGGCCTATATTTGGTGAAACACTGTATTATCCTGCAATGATAATTTAGGGGAAGGCAAAAAAACCCCCAATGAGGTAGAAGCCAATTTTCTTCACTTAAGGGGAAAAAATTCCTTCCCAACTCCAAGTCTGGGTTTTGGAACAATCCCCGAATCACCGAACCTTCTGAAGAAATCAGTGACTATAACATGTAATATTATAACGCTAAAGAGAGGCGTTCAGGCCCCTCGAACAGTATGCCAAATTAGTAAAATGAAGATTCAATAAATGTTGTTGTGAATGATGAGATTTCTCAGATTATATATAAACGTCTTCATCCAAGAGATCGGGAATTCAATAATGGCCTGGCTGGAAGAGGAAGTGAAATCAGGGTACTCCAGACTAGGATCTCTTAGAAACCCTTCAAACATTTTACCCACAATAGAAGCAAGACTTACTGGCCTGTAGTTTCCTGACTTACTTTTTGATCCCTTTTTGAATATTAGCACCACGTTTGATATGTGCCATTCGTGGGGAGTTTACTTTATCACACTGCATTTCACCTGACATTTTCGTGAGTGAATACACTGGGGAAAAAAAACTATTTAACAGATTTGCTTTTTCTCATCATCCTTTAAAATTCTTCCCTCATTATTTTTCAAAGGGCCAAGCTCCCCCCCCCCCCCCTTCCCGTCTCTTGTCCACAGCCAGCAATGGGAGTGGGCAGGACAGAGCGGAACTTAGCTCCACCCCTCCATGCCCCCTACCATTGCAAACGCCAGAGTGGAGGAGAGAGGCAGAGAGCCGGTGAGTGAGAGGGAAGGGGGAACTGCTTAGATGAAAGCCAATATCGTCTGGCCGTGAAATTGCCGGCCGATATACGCTCGTGTAAATAAGCCCAGAGGGTCAATTTTCTACTAAGTCACATGACAGCATGTTACAAAGGCAGAGTTTCTCAGGAGCAAAGACAGTCAGAGGTTCACCAATCTGTGAAAGCCTGTGTCTAAAAACTGTGGAACAATTTTAGAAAAGGGGTATTCTGGTGATGGGACATTTTCTCACCCATCCACTGGTTGAATAAAAACTGATATATTGGTGGGAGTCTGATCACCAGGACCCCGACGGATCTCAAGAATGGAGGACCTGTGTTCCTCGATTTCACAGTCTCTCATTTCTGTAGTTTAGTGGGGAATGGAGCCGCTGGTCACACATGAGCAGCAGCAGCTCCATTCCTCTCAATGGCGCAAGCAGATAGCTGAGTGCTGTGCTCGCAATCTGTCTGCCCCATTGAAATAAATGGATCGGTGCAACTCCATTCATTTCAAAGGGGCAGTCAGAGATAGATGAGCACAGCACTCAATGAGAGAAATGAGAGACTGTAATTTGACTGTAATCCTTCTTGGGATTGGTGAAGATGAAGATCCCATCACCGCAATAACCCTTTAACATATGTTTTTTCGTTTTGAAATGCCTTAAGAAAAAGTGTTCAAACAGAAAACCTTATTTAAGAAAGACATTACAGTAAAAAAAAAAAGCAAAAAACGTCTTTTTAGGTAAAAATGGATACAAATGTATAGAATCGTATGGCTATGAGATGTACATATATACTTTCCATTGCATACATTTGTATATTCTTTCTTTACATTTAATGCATACACTAAGCATACATTGACATTGTGGTGTGAGCAGCCCCTACGACTCTTCAGCTATGCAGATTCTTTTCATCTCCATGCTGTATATTAGCCGGATCAGACCCTGCACCACTGCACAGTTTGGGCTGATGTCATTTGGGGTGCTCCAGGCTCCCGCTTTCATTTACAGCTGCAAATTAGTCTCGCATTCCTGCACATTGCTGTACATGGGAACTGATGCTGAGACTAGTGGCATTGTGTCAGCGCATGAGAAACTCTCCGCTCCCTTTGGTTTTGGTACTTTGTTTTTGCCTGATACTATGCATAAAGGGACATTTTCCAAAATTCCAGCAATGATATAAATTACATTTTTCATTTACTGCATAATTAATGGCTTCTTCACTCAGTGATATTTTCTGCCATCTTAAAATGCCATTTAAAAATAAAATATGTGAAATGCTTTTTTCATGTTTTTTTTTAGTTTGTGTCATTTTGTATATGTGCTTTTTAAGTCCTACAGAGAAGTTTATGGAAAAATGCCACAAAAGATGTAACATTTAAGGAAAAAAAAGGAAGTGAAACTAGTCATTGACACATGCACACAGGCATTATAGATAAATACTAAATAAAATTCGAGTCCATAGTAAGATAAGATGTAATTAAAGGGGTTGTCCCATTTCTAGCTGTTTTGCTGCAGGAAGCAGACAGCTCCGTACATTGTACAGTGGCCTGTGTTGGTATAGCAGGCTGAGTCCCATTCACTGCAATAGGACTCAGCTTGCAGTACCAACCTGGGCCACTGCACAATGTATGGAGCTGTCAGCTTCCTGCAGCAAAACAGCTAGAAGTGGAACAATCCCTCAAAAAGGGGTTTCCCACTATGGGCATTTATTCCATATCCACAGGATTCAGAGGACTAATGGGTTCTGCTTCTGCTTTCTCACCTGGTTGAACAAGGGTGACGAATTCCTATTTGTCTGTATAGGTGAACGACTCAGATCCGACATTTGAGTTTTAGACAGTATACAGCACAACTATATGGGCACTTTTACAGTATGTTGGCGGGGCATGACAGTATTACATGGGGACAGCGTAT
This sequence comes from Eleutherodactylus coqui, assembly GCF_035609145.1. Taxonomy (NCBI): domain Eukaryota; kingdom Metazoa; phylum Chordata; class Amphibia; order Anura; family Eleutherodactylidae; genus Eleutherodactylus; species Eleutherodactylus coqui. The sequence goes on along the minus strand of NC_089845.1, from coordinate 125,425,758 downwards.
AGCTGCATTACTTAGTTTTTGGGGGCATTGTTATTTGGCTATTGTTTGCAATGACGGATTATAATAGGGGTGGTAGGAGCGATCACCCTGGGTTTGAGACACCAGGGGGGCCCACTACCATGCAAATTATAATAGCTATTATAATCTACTATTGCTGAAAAATACCATTTACTTTGCATTCTACAGCCCGCCGGCCCAGCATCCTAGAGTGCAGCTCTCGCGGAACCTGCCATCCTGAAGCTTCCTTCAATGGTTTTGTTTGTTGCGTGTTATCACCGCACGCAAGAAGAGATAGGACTTGCCCTGTCTTTCTCGCACGGAGTTAACACTACAGGGCAGGATCTTCTCGCATTTCTTTTCAAAATTGCGAGCACTAGCGTGGAGTTTGAAAAAAAAAATGACAGGGACTACATGGGTGCATGTGCTAATACACTAACTACTGCGGAGCGCTTTAGCGCATGTGCCTTCGTGTTTTTTACCCTTAGGGCGGTTTCACATGAACATATTTGTGGAGGCATTTCCGCACGCTGAAATTCCCCCATATAACTTGAAGCAATGTCTTTGCTTTCGATAGATTTGTTCAGACGAACGCATTTTTACTGTGCAAAATCTTCAGACGAGAAAATCTTTGCGCTATCTTTGTTTATCTTACCCAGAAAGCTTAAAAAAAGGAAGGGGAGGGACAGCACTGTACCAGTGTTCAGTGATGAGGGGTCTGCAGTGGGGACAAAAGAATCCCCTGTCACAGAGGAGCGTGATGCTATCCCACAGCCATTGAATGACAGCTGAGCGCTGCCTCTGATTGGTCACAGTGCTCAGCTAATCAGAGGCAGCGCTTTCTGGAGGCAGGGATTTTTCAATCCACGGCCACCAGAATACAGATGAGGACTGATGGGGACGGGGAGAAGAGCCGGACAGCGCTTCTAGGCGAGTTAAATTTGGTCCTATCTTTTCTCACGCATACAATTAACGGGCGAGAATCCCGCTAGTGAAAACAAAAGCATTGAAATTAATGGTTTCATTTCATCCCGATATGCGGCTATGATTATCACAGCCGCATAACAGGACTAAATCACGTCTATGTGTCGCTGTGTGCCTTCAATTACCTTTTACCTTGATTCTGCAGGTCTATATGATTGCAGCAATATGTTTATACCTTTTTTTTTCTACTTTTACACAATAAAAGCACTTTTGTAAAGAAAAAAAAATTGAATTTGCATCGCTGCATGCTAAGACCCATAACTTTATTTTTTCACCTATGGAGCTATGAAAGGTCTTGTTTTTTGCGGTAAAAGTTGTAGTTTTTATTGATACTGTTTTGGAGAACATGCAACTTTTTTATTGCTTTTTATTGCATTTTTTGTGAGGTGGACAGGCGAAAAATAGCAATTTTATTTTAAAAGTTATGTTTTGCCTCCATCACCATGTGAGATAATTGTTAAATATTTTCACTGTTCAGGTCATTATGAGCGCAGTGATACATATTATGTGTAGTTTTTTGTTAACTTTTTTTACAATTTTTTTTTTCTGGGGGAAATCTGCTTTCATTCACATTTGATTTTTCCGCTGCTCAGCAACACTTTGTTTGGTAAGGCAAACCTTACCAGTCTAAGGGCTTAGTCACACGGGCGCATCGGCGCCCGTGTTACTGCAGGAAGTGGACAGCTGCACTTCAGGACGGACGTCTCTCTGCAGCGTCGGAAGAAAGAACATGTGACCGGCTTCCTTGCGGGTCATGTGTTCTTTCTTCGGCGCTGCAGAAAGTCGTCCGTCCTGAAGTGCGTCCGTTTTCTTCCTGCAGTAAGTTCTCAGTCACACGGGCGCATCGGCGCCTGTGTACGGACGCGGGTGCACCCGTGTGACTAAGCCCTAACATGGTACCTTCCCATTTCCATATCTCCCTGGTTCCACCGAATTTACTGTAGATCACCATAAAAACATGTGTTGAAGATATTACGCCCATCATGGGTGCAATATGCCCGTCAGTGCCAATCTCTGAGACCCTGACTGCAACCATGTTGCTTTACCGACTTTTTGCTGCCAGGGCCAAAACCAGTATTGGGCTGAACATCCGACTTGCAAGACAGATTGGTTGCTATGGATGCAGTGACGGGAAACACAGGAAATGATCAAATTGGTGTCTGAACCAGTTTTCCGCGATTCCTAGAAGTAGGCGCCTTGCTGCGTTATACTTCATAAATTACTCCATCTCGTTGCACTCTCTGTTGTGAAGACTCTGCAGAGAATTCCCAGCGAGGGCCGTGTGTATAAATCTGCTCTATTTTCACTCCTGCGGTCTCTGGCTGAGCTTGACAATCCGATCTTGGGAGGGATATTCCCATTTTAAGTGGTGGATTAGGACACTGCAACGAGATTCGGCTCAGCTGTTCTATGCATCAGTGCTGCGAGGAGACCCGGCGGAGGCTTCTGAGGTGACACACAGGGTCAGGACCACCAACTACAGGATCCACAGAATGATATTACTATAAGCTTTCACTTTTTATGGGTCATGCAGTTCATTATTATCTTATTACATGTCCACTTTAAAAGAACTTTAGAGGAAATGTCATCAAAATGAGGCATATTACTTTAACTCTTTGAGGACTAGAATAAGTTTTTTTCACTTTGAATCCCAGCGGTCATAACTTTTTAATTTTTTGTTTTACATAACTCTATTAAGTTTAGATTTTTTTGTGGGAAAAGTTGTACTTATATAAAATGATCAGACATCCTGATTTAGGCAGGACTGTCCCGCTTTACCCTGGGACCCCAGTGGGACAGACATTTGAACCACTTTCTGGACATCTGTCCCACTTTTGTCCCGCTTTCGGGACGCGGGGTCACCATTAAAGTGATTACAAGCTGGGGTGCTGCGCCTACCCAACTGGTAATTACATACTGCTGCTGCAGCCAGATGCAAACACTGATGGATCTTCCTCCCTTGACCTGTCCTCCTTGGTTCCGCAGGGGGAGAGGAGAAGGGAGGAGACACTGCTGCGTGTGCACACACTTCTGCCGGCAGCAGCGCAGAGAAGACAAGGAGGAGGAGGTAAGTATATTGGTTTTAAGGGAGCTACTATTGGGGTCACTATTAATACTGGGGCCACTGTGGGGGGTCACTATTACAACTGGAGCTACAGTGAGGGTCACTATTACTACTGAAGCCAATATAGGTGGTTACTATCACTACTGGGACCAATATAGATTACATTATTACTATTGGGGCCACTATAGGGGTCACTATTACTACTGGGGCCGATATAGGGGTCACTATTATGACTGAGGCCACTGTGAGGGTCACTATCACTCCTGAGGCCACTATGGGGGTTACTATTTCTACTGAGGTCACCATTGGGGTTAATATTACTATTGGGGCCGATATAGGTGACACTAATACTACTGGGGTAACTGTGATTCCCACTATTACTATTGGAGCCGATATAGGTGACACTATTACTACTGGGGCCACTATGGGGGTCACTATAACTACTGGGGCCGATATATGGGAAACTATTATTACTGGGGCCAATATAGGGGTCACTATTACTACTGGGGCTGACATAAGGGTCACTATTATTACTGAGGCCACTGTGGGGTCACTATTACTGGGGCCGATTTATGGATCATTATTACTACCAATGCCGACATAGGGGACACTTACTATTGAGGCCACTCTGCACATGGCAGTGTACCTCGAACTGAGTTAGGGTATGTTAAAATGGGGTGGAATGTCTGTAACAGTAATTTCCTGGCAAGTTTCACAACATTTACGCATCCAAAAACCATTTTGACTGGAAATCAGCCACGTATCCAAATCTGATTTCATACTAGCGGCACTCTTCATCACCTCCTCCGAAGGCTTCCCAATGTCAACGCTCCCTGACCTCCAGTTGGTCAGGTTAGGCCACTACAAGCCGCTGAGAGCCGGACGCCAGGGAGCGCTAATCTGTGGAGATTGTGAGTAGTAGACTTCCACGAATTTGATATTGATGACCTATCCTGAGGATAACCCCACATGCTAATAGGGCCACCTCTATGACCCCCTTTGTGCTGCTACATTCTAAAAGGGCCCCTACCTTCTCAAAGAGCCTTCACAGCCTCATAACCAACCGCAGAACAATTGGGCCCCCTCTATACCCCCACATTGTAATATAACACCCTCTACACTCTCACATTCTAATACAGCCCCCTTTGCACCCCCCACATCCAATAGAGTCCCCTCTAGAAGGGAGTTTTTTACTGTAAGAGCGGTGAGACTATGGAACTCTTTGCCTGAGGACAAGGTGATGGCAAGTTCGATAAAAGAGTATGAGAGGAGCATGGACGCATTTCTTGAGCATTACAATATTATATGTTATATCACTGATGACTTCAGAAGGGTAGGTGATCCAGGGATTATTCTGATTGCCAGATCGGAGTCGGGAAGGAATTTTCTTCCCCTAAAATTAGGAAAATTGACTTCTGCCTGATTGTATTTTGCCTTCCTCTGGATAAACATTGTGAGGGAGGGAAATTGGCAGAACTGAATTGAAATATGTCTTTTTTCAGCCTAACATACTATGTTACTATGCGATTGTAAAAAATACAAACTTGTGTTTTTTACTGATTTACTTTTAACATTGATTTATGCTAATATAATTTCCTTTATTTTAATCCTATGGGATAAGTTTTGATTTATTTTTTAAGCTGTAATGTACTGGCATATACTACTGTATCTACATGATGTAGTGGCCACAACTGACCGGCATCACCTGACCAGCAATGCAACACCTGACTAGGTCACTGCGAATCAGAAGCCAGGGAGTGCTGATTGTGGAAAGCCTACAGAGGAGGTAAGGGGGAGCGCCGCATAGTATCAAATCTGCTGCGGCTGATTTTCAGTCAAAATTTGCACCAACGATGTGAATTTGGACACTTATGTGGATGTAGAATTTGCCACGGGAATTTCAGCTGCAGATATTTCGCAGCATTTTCACCACGTGTAAACATACCCTAACTCAACTTGAGGTACACTGCCATGTGCAAAGTGGCTTCAATAGTAATAGTGTGCCCTATATCAGCCCGAGTAGTGATAGTGACCCCCACATTGACCTCAGTAGTAATAGTGTCCCCCACAGTGACCTCAGTAGTAATAGTAACACTCCATAGTAGCCCCCTTAGTAATAGTGAGCCCCCCATAGTGGCCCCAGTAGTAATAGTGACCCCCATAGCAGGCTCAGTAGTTTTTCTGACCCCACAGTAGCCCCAGTAGTAATAATAACACCTATATCAACCCTAATAGTAACAGGGCCCCCCACAATGGCCCCAGTAATAACAGTGACCCCCACAGTGGCCTCAGTAGTAATAGTGACCTCCCCATAGTAGCCCCGGTAGTAATGCTGACCCCCACAGTATCTCCAGTAGTAATAGTGTCCCCCCAAAGTAGACCCAGTAGTAACAGAGTCCTACTGAGAATCATATACTTATTTCCTCCTTGTCGTCAAAGCATCAGTGCTTCTCTCTTTGATGCTCCTGGGGGACGCACACACTGATGTCAGTGTGTGCACCAGAACTTCTCCTCCCCTGACCGCTTCTCCAGCGAAATTAAGGAGGAGAGATCAGGGGAGGAAGATCCTGGGTGCGCACTCTGATCCTGGGTGCACAAGTAGCAGCACCGCTGAGTGACTATCGGTCAGGGAGCCGCGGGACTCGTGCCTTAAATCACTATCATGATGATTAGACAATGACGCGCATTCCATAGGTTCGCCAACACAGTAATAGAGAGTACAACATAGTGTTTGTGCCTTGAAAGGAAGTGTGTCTTTACAATATGGCTGTAGCTAGGTAGGTTTTTAAAAAGCATTTAGGACTTTATGTTTTAGAAATATTGGAATCAAAATAATTTTTAAAAAATCACTATTTTGCATTTTAACCTTCTAAGTTGAATTGACTAACCATTTCACTGCAAAGGGTATAAATAATTTAAGGCCAGAGCTTGAACTATGGATGACGTTGAGAGGGTCACCTAATTATTTTATTTGTTTATCATTGTATTGTTTTTATCATTAACCTCCTGTAACTAAACATAACCATTAAGAGGTCAGGACAATGTCTATATATTATTTTTGCATACTATCTTTATTTCAGGATGTGGTCTAATTCTTCAGGAAACCAGAAGATGTATACTTTGGATGAGGACATATTGTTAGGTTAATTGTTCACAAGCTGATCCACATTGTTAGTTGTTAGTTTCTTATCCAATCATATTCGTTCATGGTAAATAGCAAGGATGTTATGATAAATGTTTGAGGTATGTGAGTATGTGGTAATAAAACATATAACTACTCTAATGCTGCCCCCTTTGTACAAGAATATAACTACTATAATACTGCTCCTATGTACAAGAATATAACTACTATAATACTGCTCCTATGTACAAGAATATAACTACTATAATACTGCCCCCTTTGTACAAGAATATAACTACTATAATACTGCTCCTATGTACAAGAATATAACTACTATAATACTGCCCTCTATGTACAAGAATATAACTACTATAATACTACCCCTATGTACAAGAATATAACTACTATGATACTGCCCTCTTTGTACAAGAATATAACTACTATAATACTGCCCCCTATGTACAAGAATATAACTACTATGATACTGCCCTCTTTGTACAAGAATATAACTACTATAATACTACCCCTATGTACAAGAATATAACTACTATGATACTGCCCTCTTTGTACAAGAATATAACTACTATAATACTGCCCCCTATGTACAAGAATATAACTACTGTAATACTGCCCCTATGAACAAGAATATAACTACTGTAATACTGCCCCCTTTGTACAAGAATATAACTACTATAGTACTGCCTCCTATGTACAAGAATATAACTACTATAATACTACCTCCAATGTACAAGAATATAACTACTGTAATACTGCCCCCTATATACAAGAATAGAACTCATATAATACTGCCTTCTACGTACAAATATAGAACTAACATAATACTGCTCCCTATGTACAAAACTATAACTACTACAATACTGCCGCTATGTACAAGAATATAAATATTATAATACTGTTTCCTATGTACAAGAATATAACTACTATAATACTGCCCCTATGTACAATAATATAACTACTATAATACTACCTCCTATATTCAAGAATATAACTACTATAATACTGCTCCCTATGTACAAGAATATAACTACTATAATACTGCTCCCTATGTACAAGAATATAACTACTATAATACTGCCCCCTATGTACAAGAATATTACTACTATAATACTGCCCCCTATGTACAAGAATATAACTACTATAGTACTGCCTCCGATGTACAAGAATATAACTACTATAATACTGCTCCTATGTACAAGAATATAACTACTATAATACTGCTACTATGTGCAAGAATATAACTACTATAATACTGCTCCTATGTACAAGAATATAACTACTATAACACTGCCCTCCTATGTAGAAGAATATAACTACTGTAATACTGCCCCCTATATACAAGAATACAACTCATATAATACTGCCTTCTATGTACAAATATAGAACTATTATAATAATGCTCCCTATGTACAAGAATATAACTACTACAATACTGCTCCTATGTACAATAATATAACTACTATAATACTGCCTCCTATGTACAAGAATATAACTGCTATAATACTGCCCCTATATACAAGAATATAACTAATATAATACTGCTCCCTATGTAGAAGAATATAACTACTATAATACTGCCCCTATGTACAAGAATATAACTACTATAATACTGCTCCCTATGTACAAGAATATAACTACTATAATACTGCCCCCTATGTACAAGAATATAACTACTATAATACTGCCCCCTGTGTACAAGAATATAACTACTATAATACTGCCCCTATGTACAAGAATATAACTACTATAATACTGCCCCCTATATACAAGAATATAACTACAATATTACCGCTCTTATGTACAGGATGAGACACTTGAGAGCAGGAAAACAGTAATTGAAACATGTATGAACATTTGATAACTGGTCGCTGCCACTGGATATGTAGATTTTTTTTTTCAATATGTGTTTTTTCTGCTTAGCAACATATTTAGTCTTTTTTCTTTCCCTGATGCTTGAGAAATGGGACCTCGGGGAGACTGTGTTTGGGTTAGAAGAAGCCGCCCTGCTCAGCTTACCAGATGTGTCCACCTTTCATTCTGCATTGGTGTAATAAAATACTGCATTCTACCAATTCTGTAGCATATATGTATAGCCCACTGCTCAGACCTGTCTCAGGGAGGTTATTTTCAGACTGATTGTAAATTATATATATTTTTGTTACAAATTCTAGTGCTATGAAGAATTCCATGATTAGAATTTGTCCCCGATGTCCATGAGATATTTATTATAACTGATGCTAGGGTAGGTTTTATATTTTGTGCATAGTGACAACATTCTTATAATTTCCTTATATTTAGTAGTAGTCATATTTTGTTTAAAATGTATCTATGTATCTTATATTTCATGTGTATTTTGCCAATATTACATCAGTATCAATACTAGCAAAATGCCTGTTGTCTTTTATATAAGTAGAGTTGTATACATTAAGCTGTATAGGATAGGTCATCCATAGTTGATTGGCAAGGATCCATTCTTTGGGATCCTCGCTGATTAGCTCTTTCAGGTGACATCCTATGACATCATGTTCATCAGTCACATGGCCGGAGAGCAGCTGATCCAAGTCAAGTGAATGGAGATTGAGCTGATATCCCAAACACAGCTGCTATAGAATGTATGGTGCTGTGCCTAGTATAGACTTGAGTGCTAACACTTCAAACTGCTGATCTGCTGGCTTCCCTATCAGCAGATCCCCCCTGATCAACTACTGATTACCTATTTTAAAGATGTCATCAATAATTTTGTCTCAGAAAACCCCTTTAAGAGAAGTAGAAGTTGTACTAACAGTAGTAATAATTGAGTAATTAAGAGTATTTCCGTTTATCACTAGAAACGGCCATAATAGTTTTATTAATGGGAAAAATTCATATAGTTTTACTTACCTAGTCATCTTCTTGTTAATTATTGTACCGCTTCCCCGGAAATAGACCCTACCTGTTAGGTTGTGCTGCTGGGAGCTGTAGTTCTATGGTTTCTAACAGCACAGCCTCACAGATGTGGCATGATTGAGCTGAGCTCCTGTCAGTGTCTGTTTGGTGTCCAGGGTGTGCAGTCATGCATCCTTGTCCGTTGCAGCTTGCTGTGTGTTTGGTGTCTTGTTGGTTCATGTCTGTTCTTACATTTATTTGTCAGTTTTATGTCAGTTTGTCCCTGCTTTGTCCTGCTGAGTTGTTTGCCATTTCTGGGCTGAGGGGGGCCCTTAGGGTCCTCTGGCATATGTCATCTTGCTAGTGTAAGGACTCGCAAGACAATGAGGAGCCTTGATCGCAGCTTGCGGGCTTAAGTATTTTGGCCAATATATAAACCAATACCTCGTACTTTTATAGCTATATCATCTGCTTATGTACAGGTATGCAGGTATGCATGGAAAGTGTGTGTCGTCAGTCCAGTCCACAGTATGCAGTTCTCTGTTCAGTTGGTGTTTCTGTCAGGACGTCCAGTCTGAATTCCGTTTTAGGTTCCCTTGTTTGTGGTCCCTAACCCCTGTTTGGGCACATTTGTGTGGACCCTGTGCTTATTTGCCCACACAAATGTAACACTATCCTGATTTTTCGGGATTTTCGGGGAGAGTCACTCTCCTCACGCCACTCTCCAGAGGTCCACGCTGTTCCTGCAGTCCTCGCTGTCGCTCGTACATAATCACTTCCTGGTGACAGGATTCATAAATATCACCTCCAGGAAGTGATGGCTGTGTATGGGTCTCAAGTGCCATGCTCAGCCAATCAGTGCAGCGCTCAATGAACCAATTACAGCCATTGCGTTGGTTCATTCAGCGCTGCATTGATTGGCTGAGCTGCGGGACTCGAGGAACCAGCCAACAGCCATTGCATTGTGGAGGCAGGATTTATAAATTGGATAAAGTACCACATCTCTCAGCATGTAGACAGCTAAACTGCTATCTGGAGGAACACTGCACAGGTGCAATATACTGATGAACAAGCACTCACACACCTACTACATATCGAAGGTAGTGGCTGCTTAGTATTAAATTTGCATACACATAAGGCATACAAACGGTGCCAAACCAACTGATACATGTGTTGCACCATGGAGGCTTACAGCCTATTAATGATGCCACATACGATTCAGCCTGGTGGGTTGCCCTGCACCCCAACAGAACCACATAGGTGCAACTATCACCACACGTGCATCTACCTGCCCTTATATTTTGTATTAGTATATCAGTGATTTTTCTGAGCTGATATATTCTTTTTCTGTGATTTGTTTGTAATCTGTAGGGATATGCAAGAGGACAAAGACCCTTGACGTGGGTTTGCGGGCTTCTGTATTTGGTCCAATATATTAACTAATACCTGGTATTTATTGATATTTTTGCAGTAAGCAGTCTGGCTTTAGATGCTGGGGGATCCCAGAGTGGCAGTTCCAGTGTGTTTAACTGTTGAGGTGCAGGGCAACCCGCCGAGTTTAGTTGTATTACTAAGTTGTAAGCTTGCATGTTGTTACACATGTATCAGTTGGTCTGGCACTCTTTGTATGCGTTATTTATGTGCAAGATATGTGAGTGGTTGTTCTTCAGTATATTGCATCTGTATAATGCTCCTCTTTATAGCAATCTGCCTGTCTGCATGCTGAGGGATGGAATTGTAACAGTAGACACAATAATTGAAATGCTGTATATTAACACCTTAGTGACCAAGCTTTTTTTTCTTTTCGTTTTTCAATTCTCATTTTTTTCCTCCCTGTTTTAAAAAAATTGTAACTTCTTTATTAGAGATGAGCGAACGTACTCGGTAAGGGCCATTTCGCAATCGAGCACCGCGATTTTCGAGTACTTCACTATTCAGGTGAAAAGTACTCAGGTGCGCTGTGGGTGAGCGGGGGGTTGCAGCGAGGAGTGGGGGGGGGAGAGGGAGAGAGAGATGGCTCCCCCCTGTTCCCCGCTGCTACCCCCCACTCCCCTCTGCAACCCCCCGCCCCACAGCGCACCCGAGTACTTTTCACCCGAGTAGTGAAGTACTCGAAAATCGCGGTGCTCGATTGCGAAATCGCCCTTACCAAGTACGTTCGCTCATCTCTATTCTTTATTTATCCATAGACGTAGCTGTATGAGGGCTTGTTTTTTGCGGGACGAGTGATCTTTTTCAATGGTACTATTTAATGTACCACATAATGTACTGAAAAACTTCAAAAAAGTGGAGAGAAATGGGAAAAAATTTAATTCCGCCATCTTTCGGTATGTCTTGTTTCTACGGCGCAAAAGCTGCAACAAAAATGACATGATAACTTTATTTTATGGGTCAGTACAATCACTACAATACCAAATTTATATAGTTTCTTTTGCTGTACTACCTGTATTTTTTTTCAAAGATATTTATTTTTTTTAAATTATGTTCTGCCGCCATCTTCTGCACGCAATAGCTTTTTTTTTTCATTGACATAGTTGTGTGAGAGCTCAGTTTTTGCGGGACGTCCTGTAGTTTGCATTGGTAACATTTTGGAATACATGTGACTTTTTGAATGCTTTTTATTGCATTAGTGACCAAAAAAAGGTATTTCTGGCATTCTTTATTTCTTTTTCCTAATGACGTTCATCGTGCGGAGTCAATCATGCGTTATTCTCATAGATTAGACTTTAAGGATGCAGCAATACCAAATATGTATTTTTTTTATTATTTGAATTCTTTTTTATATGAATATGGCATAAGGGTTTTTTTTTAAACTCATTAATTTTTTTAAGAATTAGTAAAACTTTTTTGATCTTATTTTTACTTTTTTTTAGTCCTCAGAGGGGACCACAACTTGTGATGCTTTGATCGCTCCTGCAGTATGATGTAATGCGACGGCATTACATCATACTGCTATCAGGTAGGCAGTCTATTAAGCCACCCCACGGGAATGGCTTGATAGGCATTCTGCCATGTCAGCCCTGGGGCCTTTCAGAAGGCTCCCTGCGATCTCATCACAGTAGGTGCACTGGACCCTCAAATATCGTTCAGGGGATTTAAATGCCTCTGTCGGAATTGACAGCGGCATTTAAAAGTTAACAGCTCTGATCAGCCACACGATCTCTTTTTATACATAGCCCGTCAATAGAGGCCGGCAAAAGGCGTATCAGCGGTCACTAAGGGTGGTCACACTGAGGTTTTTTTTTACACAGATTTCACAGCTGGTTCCCTGAAAGAATCCATGCAGTTTAAGCATCCTATGGGCTTCAATGGGATGCCAGGCCATCAGTTTATATGGTACAGTAAGAAAGCACTCTTGCATTAGGTGCTGTAACAACACCACCTTTGAAATGCTCTTTTATTTTTTCGTTCTCTAGTTTTCATTGGTTTCACCAGCTCCGAACTGGTGCCAAGTTCCTTTGAAAATATGGCTCATATGTTTATGCTTAACTCTATAGTTGGGTGTTTGCAACAGTCTCTGTTTTGTCCCGTGCAGATGTGTGGGTGGTAACTTAACCCCTTCCCGCTCCAGGACGTACATTTATGTCCTGGAGCGTCGGGGTATGTATGAAGAGAGGTCGCGGGGCGACCTCTCTTCATACAGTGCGGGCGTCAGCTGTTTATTACAGCTGACACCTGCGGGCAATAGCCGCGATCGCCTGTTCAGACGATCGCGGCTATTAACGCCACTGTCAGTTCTGACAGCGGCATTTAAATCCCCCGAACACTGTTCGGGGGTCCCGTACGGCCCCCCCGTGGTGAGATCAGGGGAGCCATGCAGGTGTCATGGCAGCGGGGGGCCTACTGAAAGGTCCGAGAGCTGCCTTGAGAGACTGCCTATCAAGCCATCCCCATGGGGGATGCCTCTTCAGATATTCATGCCTCTTCAGATCCAATCCATAAGCCTGAAGAAGTACCCTGCGTTGGTACGAAAGCTCGCTATTATTACATCATGTATTTTTGTTAGCCATTAAAAGGTATCATATCTACAAGATTACGTCGTTTCTCTTGCTGAGAACAATCACATTTTGCTCTACTAGCTAACACGGTACCAGATCTTTGTTTTCATTAGACTGTATAGTGGTATTCTGAATCTGTCGACTGTACTGCTGATTCCTGTAAAGTGACTGTATCATTGATTCAGCCAAGTAAAGCTTATTGTCTATTAACCAGACTCCATACTCTATTTCTTATTTTACCTGTATGTGTAAAAAGCACCCACCCCCAACATACACATGCAATTAACTCTTTCACTACCCTAGACCACCAGAGAATTTTTAATTACCCTCTTCACTATCCTAGACCACCAGGGACTATGAAATACTGTTAAAAGATGTCTAAAATGTGTTACTTAGTCTGCTCTTCTTGTTGCCCAGGGCCTGAGTTGCTATCGATGAGATGATTTAATCATTTTCTTTTGGACACCTTATACAATATTAATTTCCTAGAGCTGAGTATAGCAGCCATCTAGTGCTTTGTATAGAACAACTCATTCATTTTGGGCTACTTTTATACTAGTCTCCAACCTATTAAACCTCTGACAGCTCTCGACAAGCAAGCCAACATATTTGGAATGCCCATGATGACATCTCCAGAGCTTTTTGTCACTAGATACACACGTTTTGCATGAGCAGAATGTAGCATGTTGTCATTGTAGGGTCTCAGGAAGGTCTGTCAACAATAGACGGCTTAAATCTGTTCTGTTTGGAGTCGAATCTGGAAAAAGATACACATAGTAAAGTCTTGTTCGGACTGTGTACATACAATACATTTCTGTCTGGTTTCATGAATGGTTGTCATGGTCACCTAAAAGCTTCGGATGCTTACGCCACCCTGTATCCAGATGGTCCCATCCTTCTGTTATTAATGGTTTCTCTGTTGATCCAGCTTAGAAACAAGAAGCAAACAGCAACCGGCATCTGACTTCTGTGAATGAACATGAGCATGCTATAGATATGCTACAGTGTAACGATTATAATCCAGAGTGGACTTCAGGACCACAGCAAATGATTGACACATTTTGCATTTTAACAATATTTTACCATGTTGCTGAAGAATGGTGCGGCATTGGACTGGCACCAAGGGGGTGGTAGAAAGGGCAACATCCATGATGACGGCTCAGCTCAAGTGTTGGGTACATCCAAGGATGGTCCAGTGCCTGTCTGGTGGCATAAGAAATCTTCCCCACCAGGTATTGTACAAGTAGAGGGGTAGTAAGGGGCCATATTGGTTGAGACCACATACTCAGCTAATGTGCTTCACCAGCAAACAAAATGTTATTGCCCCAGCATCTTATATATGCGTTCTGGTAGAGGTCAGTCTTATGGTGCAGCACAAAGTCCTCGATACCTCATAAGTAATGAGTCCCTGTGTGTCCTTAAAGGGGTTGTCCAGTTACTGGACAACATTTCCCCAATAGCTGCAACTGTGTTTAAATAACAAAAAAAACAGTACTTACCCCTCCTCTGCCATGGGAATCCAACACCGTTTGCATTGCTGTGACTGCCAAATGTGAGTCATTTCTTTTAGACTATTTATAACACTGTATACTGTATTTATATATGCTTGAAAAAGACCCGTGAGTGGGTTGAAACGCGTTGCAATAAAACCTACACCTTCCAGGTGTAGAATAACAAACTTCATCCCGTGAAGCGCTACTTTGGATACTTTTTTCTTTTAACTTCTGTGCACACTGGGCTCCCTGTAACTGGGGACCCCAGACATCCAAGCGGCTCTCCGGACAGGATAGGGAAGGAAGTTTTTCTACAGGCTATCCCGGATATGGAGGCACTAGTGAGTTAACCCTTCACAGGGTTACTCACACAGTGCCGGGTAAGTCCTTTTTTCCTTATAACTTCATACAATCATATATTGATAAAGTCATTTGGTACTGTTGGAGCGCTCCCACTGATCCCGATACTATTGTTATTCCTAGTGTTTTTGTGGAAGAAGTTGTCACAGGAAGTTGCCTGACTGCTGTAGCCAATCAGAGGCTGCAGGGTCACTGTGCTGAACTCCTGGCATCATGGCATCCAGGATGTGAGCGCTGATGCCAGAAGAACGGCTGCATCAGTCAGGTGACTTCCTGTGACATGTTCCTCAACAAACAATGGGAGGATGGCTGGGCTACAACATTGGATCCCTGTGATAGAAAACAGGTAAGTACAGCTCTTTTGCTGTTTTTTTAATGCAGTTGCAGATATTAGGAAAATGTTGTTGGGTAACCAGACAACCCCTTCAAGCAGCGTAACGGACCTCTGCAATGAGTGGGTTAAACACTTTCCCTCTGGTGTGGTATAACTGCAGAGCAGAGGCTGAGTTGGATTATCCACACACCTCCTAGAGCTTATACCTGGAAGTGTGCAAAATGTGCTACTCATATCTCCTTCACCTAACTTCTCGCCTAACTTATGAGAACTCGTCTCTGTGCTGCGTCACTATACTGACTATTTAAAGTAATAACGTAAAAACATTTTAAAATAAATAAACCTCTCCAAACATAAAAATGAAGCGGGGAAGTGTACCCCTACTACATTGTGTGGTCTTAACCACTACATGTGCCTCACTTATGATGTAAATTATATAGCAGTGGTTGGGTGTTGGTAGACAACTGGAGCACCAATAAGCACTAGCAGAGAGGGAGGATATAGAAAGAATTGAATTTGCTGATTGTTGACACCAAAATACCTGGAATGCAGGGCAAAAATACACATTTTGAAAACCGTAACTCTATTTTTGAAAATGTGTGATATTCCACTGTGGGGTGAATATTTTGTGGTCAGCAAGCCAACAGGTGCAGTAGTGATTATCATTCTACGATCCGCACTCCTTGCTTGTGCCTGTTGCTGCACAACCTGTTCCCATGCAGGGAAGATGAACGGAGAGAAGGGAGAACAAAAAAAATAAAACACAGCAATTCTGCCATTGTTTTTTTACAGCATTATTCATGCAACATAAATGACATAGCTTTTTGATGCGGGTCAGTGCAATTATACCAAAATTATATTATTTTTCAGGTTCTTCTAATTTGCACAATAAATTTTGAATTTTTTACTTTTTTTACGTTGCTGCATTTAAAGTCACAAAACATTTTTTTATTTTTTCATGAACAGAGCCCTATGAAGGCTTGTTTTTTTTTTCTTTTGTGTGATGACCTGTAGTTTGTATTGGTACCATATTGGGTCCATTATGGCTTTTCTGATCACTTTTATTATATTTTTTGAGGTGCAAAACTATGAATATGTGGATTTTTAAAAACAAAATTTACAAAAAGGGGGAAGTGCAAAATACGGGGAGTTTTATTACTATTTTGTTTACGTTTTTTGATTTTTTTTTTACTATTTTTTAAAGCTATCCTATATTTTTTATGTCCCTGTAGGGAACTTAAAACAGAAAAGCTTTGATCGCTATGATAATGCATTGCAGTACTTCTGGCATTCATTATAGTAAATGTGACGCCCCCACACCCCACCAAAAAAAAACTTTGCCTTGCCTACTTTTTAAAAAAGTGGCAGGTCGGCTTAAATGCTGAAAAAGTTGCTATTTTTGTAAGCCAAGAAACTAGCACACAAATATTAATAGATATTTCCCAATATTTGCTTATTACATAGCTTTGCACCAATGGACATAAACATTTACATTGACAACCCAAAATATGATAGCATGTTATGGCCCCATAGATGGTCACCCTAATTATTGCCCTATAGATGACTGACAATCCTAGTTATGGCCCCATAGATGACAACCCTTTTATGACAGGGCCATATAATCTAAGTCTTAGCCCACATGAGGATTCTCTGGTGGGCCAGTCCAGATATTCTCCCCCTAATGTAAAAGGCTTTAGTGTTTTATCACAGTGACCACTGATGAGGCAACCGATACAGAGAACTGAGATACAGTATAAGCACTGGCAAGAAATCAAAGAGCCGCGTCTATTTCCCACTCATTTCCTTGTTCAATGGACAAGAGACGAGAGGAGAGAGAAGTTGCATCACTTTGTGCATCATCCTTCAAGAATGAGACTCCGCCGGCACTGATTGATCTGCTCAGTGTTGAGTCTGACATCCGAGCATCTTAAAGTGACCACAATGAAAACATATCGGACTGCTAATGTTTGTACTTATGTTGAGACGGAATTAAACAAACCATAATTACTTCTGTTTGGAATTAAGAAAAGGAAGCTCTGCCTTTATACTCACGCGAGCATCACAGGATCTTTGGACAGACACATCTGGAGAACTTTAGAGAATGCAAGCTCAAAGTCAGACAGCAACAGTGTGTGTCATCTGCTAATACAGGGAAATATCTTTAGGCTCAGTGTTGTATACATAGGGGGAGATCCATAGCAAAGATAAATATTTTGCCCCTTTCAGCAGCTACCTGACACCACCACACTCATAACTACCCACAGCAGGTGATTAGAATACCACTATGCTGTTTTCATAACTCAAAACCACACTCTTCTCACCCTAAGGAGAAGACCAAACTGGAATTGGCTCCTTCTCTCTTGGGCCCTGTAAAGTGGTGGAAATGACCTCCATATATGTCGCTACAATGCATTTTATTTTTGTGAGATTTGCAGGTGCAAATCGCTAAAAGCAATATTGCAAGGAGGTGGTAGATATGTAAGGGGTTACCCTAAAGGGTTACATTTTTGCCTTGGTGATGGATGGTGAATTGCACCAAAAAGTGAGCCGAATGTACTAAATTTTAGCAATATGGAACTAAGCATGCTTTGTGAGGACATTTGAGAGGGGGTGATGTCAGCGCTATATAAGGTGTGTGAGTTGCATCACAGCCAGGAGAGTGCAGCCAAGGGGCTGTGACGGAGTGTAGAGGTGCTGCTGTAAGCACTAGGAACGATAGCCTACAAGGCTGATGAGAGAAGCAGCATGAGTTGTTCTGGATGATACTGGGACCACTGGAGATTGCTGGGAGACGAAGAGGAATGGCCATGGATGGGACACGTCCGGTAGTGGAGCTGCCATCCAGGATGCTACTGTCTGCTGAAGAGAGGGACCCAGGCTACAACTACAGAAGGATGTCTGGACAACATCCCAGTATTTCCGGGAATCGGGGTCAAAGAGTGGGTCGAAGCTAGTACGTCCGCACAACGTACATAAGTGATGTAAAATAAAAGCTGATCGGTGTGCACACCATAAAGGATTTGTCAGTTAGTCAGCAGTAGAGATGAGCAAGCACCAAAATGCTCGGGTGCTCGTTACTCGGGACGAAATTTTCGCGATGCTCGAGGGTTCGTTTTGAGTAACGAACCCCACTGAAGTCAATGGGCGACCCGAGCATTTTTGTATATCGCTGATGCTCGCTAAGGTTTTTATTTGTGAAAATCTGGGCAATTCAAGAAAGTGATGGGAACAACACAGCAATGGATAGGGCAGGCGAGGGGCTACATGTTGGGCTGCATCTCAAGTTCACAGGTCCCACTATTAAGCCACAATAGCGGCAAGAGTGCCCCCCCCCCCCCCGCACTGTCAGCATAAAGATCGTTCTTCTCTGCCGCAGCAGTAACAGCTGTGGTAGAGAACGATGTTAGCCCATTGAATTCAATGGAGCCAGCAATACAGCCGACTCCATTGAATTCAATGGGCTAACATCGTTCTTCTCTGCCACAGCTGTTACAGCTGTGGCAGAGAAGAATGATTTCTCTTCTATATGTTCTCAATGGGGTCGGCGCTGCTGCCGCCGGCCCCATTGAGCGCATATAGAGAAGAGAACAGGAATCGCAGATCACAGATAGGTGCGATCTGCGATTTCTGTTCTATAATTTATCGGACGAGCGCATAAAAAGCGCTCATCTGTCCGATAAAAATTCGCCGGACGCATGCGCAAATCGCGCGAAAAACGCCCGTCTGACTAAGGCCTTAGTCAGACGGGCGTTTTTTTCGCGCGATTTGCGGATCGCATGACGGATGCGCATCCGCAAATCGCGTGACCGGTGCCCGAAAATCGCCCGAAAATCGGGCGGAGCTGTCCAGCGTATTGCATTCAATGGAGCCGGCAATACAGCCCGCTCCATTGAAAGCAATGCGCTGCGGGCGAGTGTGGGATGAATTGTCGGGAAGGGCTTAAATATATAAGCCCTTCCCTGCAATTCATCCAGAAAAGTGTTAAACTAAAAAATATATATATACTGACCTGCTCCCGGCAGCCGGAGTTCCGCGCGGCCGTCCTGCAGTGGGTGTGAAGGGGGTGTGAGTCAGACCTGCCCCTTGATTGGCTCAGCACTGAGCCAATCAGGGGGCAGGTCTGACTCACACCCCCTTCACACCCACTGAATGGGTGTGAGTGAGACCTGCCTCTGATTGGCTCAGCGCTGAGCCAATCAGGGGGCAGGTCTGACTCACACCCCCTTCACACCCACTGCAGGACGGCCGCGCGGAACTCTGGCTGCCGGTAGCAGGTCAGTATATATATATTTTTTAGTTTAACACTTTTCTGGATGAATTGCAGGGAAGGGCTTATATATTTAAGCCCTTCCCGACAATTCATCCCGCGATCGTCGGCAGCCCATTGATTTCAATTGAGTCGGCTGTATTGCCGGCTCCATTGAATTCAATGGGCAAACATCGTTCTTCTCTGCCACAGCTGTTACAGCTGTGGCAGAGAAGAATGATTTGTCTTCTATATGTTCTCAATGGGGTCGGCGCTGCTGCCGCCGGCCCCATTGAGCGCATATAGAGAAGAAGGACCGTTGGGGTTCTTGAAGCCTAAAATCACTCCTAACACTCTCCCTATAGCAGCCCCGGCATCAATAGCACTTTCCCTCAGCTAAGTGAGAACGCATCTGTGGCGAGCTGCGGGCCGGCAGATTTTAATACTCGGGTGACACCTAATCTCGCCAGCCACTCACTGCAGGGGGGTGGTATAGGGCTTGAACGTTGCAGGGGGAAGATGTAGTGCCTTCCCTGTCTTTCTATTGGCCAGAAAAGCGTGCAAATTTCTCAGGGAAGAAAATGAAAGTAACTCGAACATCGCATGGTACTCGTTACGAGTAACGAGCATCTCGAACACCCTAATACTCGAACGAGTATCAAGCTCGGACGAGTATGCTCGCTCATCTCTAGTCAGCAGGCATGCTGTCAGGATGCTGGGCATTCAGAAAATATTCATTTGGATAGCAGTGATCTCATTGGGCCTATTATTGAGACATTAGCTGGAGTCGAGTCTGGACATTTATGGATGGTGCTAGTTGAGATAACATAAACTGGGTTCCGAAATCCACAAGCGGCAAAAAGTTGTTACTTTAACAACAAACTGTGTGGACTGAACTATGCCTGTCTGCTCTATTATCCTGTGTTGATATCCGAATTGTATTATTACCATGTGGGTTGCTAGTATCGTGAATATTTTCAAACTAAGTGTGCAGCATTGCTAATTCTAGATATGCATAAAGTAATAGTTCTAAGATTTAACTAGCCATAGTTAGTATTCAGGAGCAATACTGTAAAGGTAGAGCGATTAGTGGAATAATTGGTTCATGTCAGCATCGGGCCGATTTCACGAAAATTCTCGTGAATTGGGACGGACAATTCAACCTCCCATTAAAATCAATAGGAATAAAAATCGGGTTCACTAATTTGCCCTTCAGAAGGTCCCTATTAGAGCCAAAGTCACACAAATTGCATGGGAATACAATCACACATCTGGGGAACATTGTGCTTCTCCCAAAAGTTGGTCAAAATAGTGGTGTAGAGGTCAATTGTAGCACAGGGGTGTCACTGAACACAAAAAAGGGTCCACATAGGATCTTCTAGATCAAAAATTGCACCAAGGAAGACAGCAAGTGTTCTGTTTGTCTTAAAAGCAATGTCATAAAGTTTGCAAAGGACAAATTCTATGGGGTGAACAGAACAGCCAAGCACGGGCCTTCTCCAAGGAAAAGCTTTAGAGGTACAGCTGTTTCTTGTGCTTTAGAAAATTTGTACTAGAGCCTCCATGCCCACCCATATCACATCTTGTATCCAAGCTAGAGGCGGCCCAACAGGGTAGTAGAGCCTCCCTTCAAGGGGTCAGTTTTCCACAATAAATTAACTTCTCTGATGTTGTAATCATTTACTTATATCCACGTTACAAGCCCTTAGGCCTCACGCCCACTTGCGTTTTTTTCACACAATATCGCTGCGTTGTTTCACGTGATTGTCAATGGGACTTTCTAATGTTAAAAACGCATCGCATGTTTGTGCTTTGCAATTTTTGTGCGATGCGTTTTTAACATTAGAAAGTCCCATTGACAATCGCGTAAAAAAACCCGCTGCAATAGGCCTCCTGCAGACGGGCGGAAATTCCGTGGCGGGATTCCCCGCAGAATTTCCGCCCGTACACGCCTGCATAGGATTGCCTTACAATACGCAATCCTATGCAGACAGCCGCGGTTTGTCTCCACAAAATCACGCGCAGAAAATAAACCGCGGTATGCTGCACTTCTGTGCGGGCCGTCACCCCCTGACCGCCGGCTCCACTCAGCGCATGTGCCGGCTGCCCGGCAGCCGGCACATGAAAGAGCCGGAGCTGCGGGAGCCGGTGAGTTCCGCGCTGCTCTCTGCAGGCGCTCGGGTCGGGTCCGGCTGCGAGAATTCTGCAGGCGGCCATATCGTGTGAAAAAAAACGTGCAAGAAAAACACAAGTGTGCAGGAGCCCTTATAGAAAGTTTCATTCGATTCTGACAACAAATTCTACATGTTTTTTTCTTAAATGAGTGTACATAGATGTAGGGTATATTAGATTTTCCATAGCAGACAGCCATCGTTGAGTAGGGCGGCTCTGCTCAGGGCGCTGTCTCTACTGGTTAGGTAGGGGGATTTTAGGGTCAGTATGGGGACAATTACTCCCTACATTGTATCCAATGTGAATTGGTTTTTAGAATTACCTTCTTTTTCAGTACCAAGCGGCTCACAATCGGGAATATGGGATATCAGGCTTGAAACACTTTCTCAACAAACCGCCAGTTCAGCCCATTTGGGTTTTGTTGCTAAATTATAATGGTTGCATGTTATTACGCTACTTGTAGAGTGCAGTATATTCGGCTTTATCACTAATGTGCTGCTGTCCTCTTTTCCTACTGACTTTACTATCAAGGGCCTAAACACATGGGCATCCCATTATGCAGCTGTGAAAATCATGGGATGAAATGAAACCATTGATTCCTGCCCGTTAATAGTACGATCGAGAAAGATAGGACAGTTAATACTGCATGCGAGAAAGATAGGGCAGTTAATACTACATGCGAGAAAGATAGGGCAGTTAATACTACATGCGAGAAAGATAGGGCAGTTAATACTACATGCGAGAAAGATAGGGCAGTTAATACTACATGCGAGAAAGATAGGGCAGTTAATACTACATGCGAGAAAGATAGGGCAGTTAATACTACATGTGAGAAAGATAGGATAGTTAATATTACATGCGAGAAAGATAGGACAGTTAATATTACATGCGAGAAAGATAGGGCAGTTAATACTACATGCGAGAAAGATAGGGCAGTTAATACTACATGCGAGAAAGATAGGGCAGTTAATACTACATGCGAGAAAGATAGGACAGTTAATACTACATGCGAGAAAGATAGGGCAGTTAATACTACATGCGAGAAAGATAGGGCAGTTAATACTACATGCGAGAAAGATAGGGCAGTTAATACTACATGCGAGAAAGATAGGGCAGTTAATACTACATGCGAGAAAGATAGGGCAGTTAATACTACATGCGAGAAAGATAGGGCAGTTAATACTACATGCGAGAAAGATAGGGCAGTTAATACTACATGCGAGAAAGATAGGGCAGTTAATACTGCATGCCAGAAAGATAGGGCAGTTAATACTACATGCCAGAAAGATAGGGCAGTTAATACTGCATGCGAGAAAGATAGGGCAGTTAATACTACATGCGAGAAAGATAGGGCAGTTAATACTGCATGCGAGAAAGATAGGATAGTTAATACTACATGCCAGAAAGATAGGGCAGTTAATACTACATGCCAGAAAGATAGGGCAGTTAATACTGCATGCGAGAAAGATAGGGCAGTTAATACTACATGCGAGAAAGATAGGGCAGTTAATACTACATGCCAGAAAGATAGGGCAGTTAATACTACATGCCAGAAAGATAGGGCAGTTAATACTGCATGCGAGAAAGATAGGGCAGTTAATACTACATGCCAGAAAGATAGGGCAGTTAATACTGCATGCGAGAAAGATAGGGCAGTTAATACTACATGCGAGAAAGATAGGGCAGTTAATACTGCATGCGAGAAAGATAGGATAGTTAATACTACATGCCAGAAAGATAGGGCAGTTAATACTACATGCCAGAAAGATAGGGCAGTTAATACTGCATGCCAGAAAGATAGGGCAGTTAATACTGCATGCCAGAAAGATAGGGCAGTTAATACTGCATGTGAGAAAGATAGGACAGTTAATACTACATGCGAGAAAGATAGGGCAGTTAATACTACATGCCAGAAAGATAGGGCAGTTAATACTACATGCCAGAAAGATAGGGCAGTTAATACTACATGCCAGAAAGATAGGGCAGTTAATACTACATGCCAGAAAGATAGGGCAGTTAATACTACATGCCAGAAAGATAGGACAGTTAATACTACATGCCAGAAAGATAGGGCAGTTAATACTGCATGCCAGAAAGATAGGGCAGTTAATACTGCATGTGAGAAAGATAGGACAGTTAATACTACATGCGAGAAAGATAGGGCAGTTAATACTACATGCCAGAAAGATAGGGCAGTTAATACTGCATGCGAGAAAGATAGGATAGTTAATACTACATGCCAGAAAGATAGGGCAGTTAATACTACATGCCAGAAAGATAGGGCAGTTAATACTGCATGCCAGAAAGATAGGGCAGTTAATACTGCATGTGAGAAAGATAGGGCAGTTAATACCACATGCCAGAAAGATAGGACAGTTAATACTGCATGTGAGAAAGATAGGGCAGTTAATACTACATGCCAGAAAGATAGGGCAGTTAATACTACATGCCAGAAAGATAGGGCAGTTAATACTACATGCCAGAAAGATAGGGCAGTTAATACTACATGCCAGAAAGATAGGGCAGTTAATACTACATGCCAGAAAGATAGGGTAGTTAATACTACATGCCAGAAAGATAGGGTAGTTAATACTACATGCCAGAAAGATAGGGCAGTTAATACTGCATGTGAGAAAGATAGGACAGTTAATACTACATGCCAGAAAGATAGGACAGTTAATACTGCATGCGAGAAAGATAGGGCAGGTCCAATCTTACCGCTATTTTTTTCAAACCCGCCGGACTAGTGTGCAATTTGACTAGTCCAAGTAAAAAGAAAAACCCGTTCATGTACAACTACACTCAATAGCAGCACGCGTAGTCACGCATATGTCCATCTTAAGAAACCTTCGAACTGTTTGCTACCATTGCATTTGTCAGGTCCGGCGGCTCTCGGGGTCTCCATGCCCACACCACCGATCCTAGTTCTCGAGCCGCGGGGTGCGGCGCAGGGATGCCCTGGTTTTAGTGACATCTCCTGGCTGCTGTGATCCGGGGCGCTGGCTCCAGGCGCCCACTCCCATGCACAGGGGGCGTGTGCCTAGTTAGCCGGGTTCTGAGAACGTGGCGGGTTACTGCCCTGTGCCACGTTTCCATTCCCGTTCGCGCGCCTGCTCTGTATTCACTGTTTGTTGTCTGGATCTTTGATCTGCACTCG
This sequence comes from Eleutherodactylus coqui, assembly GCF_035609145.1. NCBI lineage: Eukaryota > Metazoa > Chordata > Amphibia > Anura > Eleutherodactylidae > Eleutherodactylus > Eleutherodactylus coqui. Next base: position 125,400,948 of record NC_089845.1, on the reverse strand, counting down.
CTGTTCTATGTCTGGATCCTTGCTCTGGACTCTCTGCTGGATGTCTGGGTCTCTGCCTGTCCTTTGCAGGCACTGGGGGCTGTTTCTCCCAGCGCCCTGGGATTGGCTCCTGTTGCTATCAGGCTCCCTGCCCAATCAGTTGCTGGGGGTGGGAGTTCTGACAGCATTTAAACGTTCAGTGTTCCTTTCCCCAGTGCCAGTGCATGTTTGGTCTTCCTGCTACACCCATGCATCCTGTATTTGATGCTCTGGTTTTTGATTACGGCTTGGACCTGACTTCTTTTTCGCCTGACCCCTTGTACTGCGTTCTCTCAAGTTGTCAACCCGGATTGCCTGACCTGTTTTGTGTCTGTTTATTTCCTCGTTGTCCATTAGTCTGACTCCTGCCCCGCATCCCTAGTGAGCGTAGCGGCCATCGCCCAGTTGTCACCCAGGGGGGCAGGTAGGTAGGGACAGGGGTTGCGGGCAGTTTCTCAGAGACTTCCCGGACCCCAGTCCTTGACAGCATTAACTTTGAGCAGTTCAGTGTTAAATACGATTAATAAATTGTGTTTTATGGGGGCATTTTTTAATATACGTTGACAGCAGCAGAAATAACCCCTCTCCCAATGTACAGACCACATTTGTATACGCATATAAGTGGGATGTAGCTTCTTTCTCTGCTCCCTCCAATAGAACCTGGTTAAGTTCTCTGCTGGTATACAGCAGCAATATAGCTTCTGTAGAATATCTGTTTAAGATATTTTGATAAATGGGACCTTAACCCCTTCCTTCCCCATGATGTAAGGGTACGTTATGGGAGTGGGGTATTTCCGCAAAATGACATACCCTTACATAATAGAGATGCGCCCCCCCCCCCCCCCCGCTGTTAACCCCTTCACAGAGGGAGTGCGCTCCCTCTGCGAAGTTGCCGGGCTCTCGCAATATAATCGCAGAGAGCCCGGCCTGTTGCCATGGCAACAGGACACCAGATACCAGCGTCCTGTGTTGCCAGAGCCTATGATCGCTGTATAAGCGATAAGGCATGGCGGGCAGAACTTCTGCCATGCTTATCACAGCGATCATCGGTGCTGTGCTTTACGTCCCCCAGAGAGACATAGATGGTGTGAAAAAAAATAATAAAAATGTAAAAAAAAGAAAAATGTAAATAAAAAATGTAAAAAAAACCCTTTTTTATGCTTTTTCTCATATTAGCGTAAAAAAATCCCACATATTTGGTATCGACGCGTCCATAACGATGTGTACAATACATTGAACATGCTTTTTATTCTGCACGGCAAAAAGGGTAAAAAAAAAAACCAAAAAAACAGAGGCAAAATACAAATTTTTGGCATTTTGCCTCCCAAAAAATGCAATTAAAGTGATCAAAAAAGCCATATATTCCCCAAAATGGCACCAATAAAAACTACAGCTCGTCTCACAAAAAATAAGCCCTCACAGAGCTCCGTACATAGAAAAATAAAAAGTTACAGGATTTTAAATGCAGCGATTTACAAAAAAAAAAAATTCCAAAAGAGGGTTTTTATTGCAGTGAAGTGGAAAAACCTAAAAAAAAAATAATAATTTTGATATCATTGTAACTGTACCGACCCGCAGGAAAAATATAGTGTGTCATTTATGCTGCATGATTAACGCTGTAAAAAAAAAACCAAAAAATCTATGGCAGAATTGATGTGTTTTCTCTCCCTGTTATCATAAAAAAAATAATAAAAGTTTTACAATATAGTCTATGTACCCAAAAATGGCACCGATAAAAACTACAGTTCGCCACGCAAAAAACAAGCCCTTATACGGCCGCATCGACGGAAAAGTAAAAAGTTATGGCTTTTGAAAAATGGAGATGAAAATCCACCAAAAATCGTTGCGTCCTTAAGCCCAAAATAGGACATGTCCTTAAGGGGTTAATGCATGCAGCAATTTTCAATTATTTTTTTTTTGACACAAAAAGTTTTTTTTACCTTTTTTTAATATCTTTTTATTTGTTAAAATAAAGTCTTTATTTTACTTATTTCTATTTATGCTTTTTAGTCCCCATAAGAGACTTGAACTTGTGATGGTTTGATTAGTTATACAGTATAACGCAATACTATGGTATTGCCTTGTACTGTATTTTAACAGGCTTCCTATTAAAGACATGCAATCAATCATGGCAGTCCTGGGGGCCTTCAGAAGGTCCCCAGCTACCATGACACCTGACGGCCCCCTGTGATCTTATTGCGGTGGGGAGATTTGGGACATTTAAATCCAGATCGATAGGAGTTATCACCGATCATGGATATTGCGAACTGGTGTTGGCTGTCAAAGGCAGCCAATACCTGTCATGCATGGAGCCGAGCCTGCTGCGTACACAGCCTATGCTATGGATGTCTATACACAGGGTATGTGCAATTAGTATGTATATACCGATATTGCTGCCGGGAAGGGGTTAATGTACTATTGGCATGCTATTCAAAATCCAGGAACTTTAGGGTGAACTGTGCAATTATGAATGCAGCATCCACGCTCGCAGTCTATGGGATGTCATTGGATAGCTCTTTATATATTTTATTGTAATTTTTTTGCATTTTCCACATTCTAGTAAACCTGGCTTTAAAACCACAAACTTTATTGGTACTTTAGTTAATTTATGAATATGTTTGACTTCAAGCGAAGACGTAATGACTCTAAACTACAGAGGAAGTGGAGCCCATTTAGTTCTATCAACAGACGACTTTCTCTGAGGGTCTTTTGTGAGGGGAAGCGGGCGTTTGGGAAATTGGTTCTAAAACAAAATCTCCTTTCAGGGCCGATACTCATTTTGGATTAGTGGTCGGTTCCTTAAATCTAAAAGGGATTACAGTATAGGTTTTAACACTTGATTTCTTTTACTACATGAAAGTAAATTTAAGAATTAGCCAATGGCGACATCACAACAATCCCATCAGCCTGTATTTATATAGAAACAACATAATAGCACAAGTACAATGCACAAAGGGTATCACTTCAAGCTAGTGCGCCCCAATGTAACAGGGTCCTCCAACTATCTTGCATCATTCATAAAACACCTTTTGGGGTCCTTTCACATGAGCAGAATATTTCCGCCATGATGCAACCGAATTTCCACTGCAGAATCCTGTATCAAAATGGAATTTACTGCGACTTGCAATGCCGAATATTCCGCTTATGTGAACGGGACCGTAGGCTTCTGCGCCTGAGTGTGACCACATCCTCCAAGGCCGGAGCTATAGGGTGTAAAGGTAGCAGTTACATCGGTGTCTTGGTGACTGATGAGGCTCAAATCCCTTCTGCAAATTAGGAAGACATTAATATGACACTTTGTGGGTGGGGGGCTGTTACAGATTCTGTATTGAGGACTCCGGCCCCCTCTGCACTCCCTGCAGTTATGTCCCTGAAAATGAATGCACTTATGCAGCCCATTTTTATAATGGAGCTTTCATATGGGTAGATACAAACCCTAAGGCCTCATGCATATGGATGCACTTTCTTTCCATATTAGGCCTATATTTTTTCTGGACGTAATACGGTCAGCATTCAACACCATTGATTTGCATTGGTGGATTCAGATATGTGTTTTTTTATATTGCATATGTTAAAAAAAATTGCTACATGTCCTATTTTGGTCCGTATCACAGACTGAAATCGCCCATTGTAGTTGCACATGAACTGGTTTTTTTTCCTTCTCTCCGGCAATTCAAACCCTGCGTCATAGCACAAGACTTGGAAAAAATGTGGGGAGATAAGTCCCTAAGTGCGGGAAAGATAGGGCAAGTCCTATCTTTCTTGAGCATAGTATTCACGCCCAAGAAAAGAGCTGGTGAAAGTGAAACTATGGAAATGAATGATTTCATTTTGTCCTGTATCTACGGCCGCATAACAAGACTAAAATTGAGCCTTCTTGTGGAGTTTTTTTTTCCAACTCTGATGTAAAAAAACCCACATACACATCAAATATGCACCAAAAACACGTACACATGCAGGGAAAATAGTGCGTTTTCTAACAGACCAAAATTGCATACCTCTGTGTACATGACACCTTATATGACTTATGATGTCTGAGAGCTGCTGGGAACCATTATGTTAATGAAGCATTTCATCTGATAGAGTCTAATAAGTTATTTGTGATTATCCCATAAGAAATAGACTCCAGCAGTAAATAACTGCTCAAAAGTCACTTCCAAATGGGGTTGTCTTTTACTCAAACGTTGGATAGGTTCCAGGGGTCCAAAAACAGAGCCGTAGCATGGACTGAAGCCAAAAGCCAATCAAAATGCCAGCCAAAAGGACAAACAGAATGAGATAAACAAAAGAACCAGACATCAGTCAAGTGAAGGCATTATAATAAGGACAAAGCAATGAGTGATGTTATTGGAGGAAGAATCAAAAGCCAAGGTGAAGACATCGTTAGGTACCATCAGGGATCAAATGTTATAATGGACATTATTGGGCAACCGTGCTCAGTTTAGAAGCAGAGAGAGGGGAGAAGCATCCAGGTTGAGTCTAGCAGAACATAGTCTTCTCAATGAGAACTCTCTGGCCACTTTTCCTGACGTTAACAGCTGATCCTGAACTTCTAACACACTTCGACAGAGGTAATCTCTTTGCTTTACAATAGTCCATGGCCAATATTCAATTTCCAGACCATATACAGTCCTATAAGGGACCAATTATCTGTTAAACTTTACCCGCCTTTACATAACCCCCTCCCACAACTTAAAGGAGATGTCTCGAGGAAGCAGTGATTTTTTTTTTTTGCCCAGTCCCCCCCATTAAGTATACATTACTAAGCCCCCCTGTAAATGACATTTCTAGCTGGTTTGTACTTACCGTTCCAGCGTTTCAGCAACTTATAAAAGTTTCCCCAAGATGGCCGCCGGCTCTTTTCCCGTCGCTCGCTGCAGCCCGACGTGCGCGCTCCCGAGACGCTGCCAGCTGTGTCTCCATGACAACACGACGCCCCGCAGCCGCCGACCGGACCCACCGCAGCCACCGACCAGTCACCCACCGCCAGGCAGCAGGTAACCGGCGCTAGCCCCCGGCTCCCCAGCGCTACGCTCCCGGCTCCCCAGCGCTACGCTCCCGGCTCCCCAGCGCTACGCTCCCGGCTCCCCAGCGCTAGACCCTCAGCCCAGGTGAAGGCCCCGGAGCCCAGCACTAGGTTCCGGAGCCCAGCGCTAGGTTCCGGAGCCCAGCGCTAGGCCCCGGAGCCCAGCGCTAGGTTCTGGAGCCCAGGTGAAGGCCCCGGAGCCCAGCGCTAGGTTCCGGAGCCCAGGTGAAGGCCCCGGAGCCCAGCGCTGGGCTCCGGGGCCTTCACCTGTCAGTGAACATCACCCCCGACCCATCACTTACCTGGGCGGCTTCTCGGGACAGCTGGACACCTGGGCGGCTTCTCAGGACGGCAGCTCCAGTTTCTGCACCTTCCTCTAACAGAGGATGGTACAGAATGGCCGCTCCAGCGCGCTCCCGAGCAGTGACAGCTCGTCTGCGCATGCGCAGAAGAGCTGTAGCGGGGAGCACACTGAAGCGGCTCGTGCTGAAAGGAGAAGACCGGACTGCGCAAGCGCGTCTAAAAAAGCAAGCTGCCAGCGATTTTAGACGGAACCATGGAGACGGGGACGCTAGCAACGGAGCAGGTAAGTGGAATAACTTCTGTATGGCTCATATTTAATGCACGGTGTACATTACAAAGTGCATTAATATGGCCATACAGAAGTGTATAACCCCACTTGGTTTCGCGAGACAACCCCTTTAAGGTACCTTTACATGTCGGGCACATAATGCCTGACAGCTGTCCCAGCGACTATAGCTCCTGTGCTGTCACACAAGAGTGATAGTCTATCAGAGAATGGAGGTAGAGTTTACCAGAGACCTCTTCTGGTGGCCCGCCTCCATCCACTTCAAACAGGTAGTCATGCAAAGGTTGAGCAACTCCTGTTTGTACTGAGCGTTCAGTAGTCATTCTGTTACCGCTCACTACTACTGACTGACTTTCCGCTCAGTGCATACGGTCGCCCATAATCGCTCATTTCAGTGACTATCTGGCCAGGGGAAGGTAGTACCTTTTGTACCTGATTATGCATTAAAAATCAAATGAAGCAGGTTTATTCTTTTGAGTTCTTCTCTTGTGCCACAATTAATAGCTATGTTATAAGTAAATAAAAAAATATAAAAAGGGCTTTCACAAATTGTGCATGCTATTTTATTAAGACATATTGTCACTAAGTAGCAAAGTATGATGTCATGGCCTAGATTTCTGGTAAAAACAATTCACGTTGCCGAGCCTTAGTCATTGAGGGTCTGGCAAAGTCTTTTTTCCACTTCCTTTGCCAATCAGTTGTGTTCCTTGCCAGCTTGACCCAAAAGAGTAATAAAACTCACATTAAAAAACAACTTTATTGAAGACTTTATAACTCCTCCTCCAAAACAAGCAAGACTTTAACAATTCGCTGATATGTTTTGTCCATATGAAATTAAAGGAGCTAAAACTTTGATAAGACTAAAAAAAAAAATTAATCTACCGCATGTAAGTGTCGCATCGCCAACTCTGCTATAGGCCATCCATTTCATTTCCCTCACTTGGAACCCACCAATATTAGCCAGAGCCATGGGCTGCTTCAACCTTGATTCTCTTTGACGGGCGACTATCGATATTCATAGATCTCAGTAAACATCATAATGATTTTAGTGTCTACTTGCGGCATGATTTAGTGTCTTCTGAACAGAAATTGGTCACTTACAGTTGATTACCCTCATCTGCTGACCCAAAAATCAACAGGTTTTCTGGTCAGAAAAGAAGCTAAAAGGAAATAACATTACATATTACAGTTTTCATACTGGCCACTAGAGCACATACAAAAGCTGACACTTCCTGCTTTGCTGTGTAGACTAGAACATAGTCAGCAGAAGGTAGAGGATTTAATGACTGCTCTATTTGACTGCTGGAGCTCACCATAAGGTAAAATAGTAATACTGTACATACAAATAAGGTTTTGTATAAAGCTCCCCTGTCACTCCCTGCTCTTTGGGGGAAGGGCTGTGCTCCTCACTTCCTGGAGACTGTAATAACCTATGATAGTTCTCTGGGCATATTCATTATTGCATTTCAAGCATGCATGGAGCATGGAAAACATAGAAATCAGGACTAGGGAGAGGCAGGATAGAGCCTAGTCTAAGTAAAGGCGGTGCTGACAGAAATCACGCCAAATGAATTTAGAGACTTGTGCTTTTGGTTTGGTGCATCTTTCAAGCTGTCCATGTACCAAAGCTTTAAACTTATGCCAACTACAAGCTGGCATAGCTTTCAGCTATAATTTAAGCCAGTTACTGGTGTAAATTATTGTATATTTAATGGGCTGAGAGCAGCCACACCCTGTAATTCTAAACCCCACCCACTTAAGAAGGGGGCAGGGCCAAACATAAACCCTCAAAAAGTCATAATTTTGGTACTGGTGCCAAGACTGTGATGTTTTGCACCTGAATTCTGACACAAGAGGGTTAACACATAATAGTTTTTCTCTAGATAATAAAACTAAAACTGCATACTGAATATTTGTTAATCCCTTTAATTAATCCAGTGAGACTACCCAGCACTTCTAGGTAAAAAACAAATCCTATGGATGTCAATGTGATATTGCTTTTTCGTTTTACAGACTCTACTCTGCTACATGTGAATATTTAATACAATTTTGACCAAGATAATGTACACTGAGTCTCTTCTTTTCTTCCCAGTGTGAATTATTTTGAGCTAGAGCACAATACTCTTATACTATGTCAATAGTTTCAAGTTGAGGTTTTGGGTTTGGTTACGCTGAGACACCACGTTGTGACAGCCTAGATGATTCACCTCATAATTTATAGCAGTACTTGTAGTTGTAAGATGGTAAAAAGAGATACAGCTATGGGAAGTAGATACAGGAAACCAAAACTGCTTTGATAAAGTACGGAAATTTCGGATTTCAGGGAAGGGTTGGAGGCGCAATGTGCCAATATGACTACATTACATTACATTCTGGACAGTCAACGTATAACACAGGAATTTTGGTTATTCACACTAAAGATACAAGAAGCTGCACAGATAGCCCTAGTGACTAAAGCCAGCCAAACATAGCAACGTAGCACAGGGTTAGAGGAATTTAAGATTATTCTCATGAAACTTAAAGAGAATCTATCACGAGCAAATGGGCTATTGTTTCAATTATTTTTTTGTTAAGACTTTTTACATTTGTTAGTTGTTTTTGTATTTTTGTACATTTTTAGATCATTATCTAAACTAAAGTCAATATTGAAATCTTGCAGTTTTCACACTGGCCAATAATGACCTACTGTCTTCTATCAGAGAGTCTAGTGAGGTCATTGTGCAGAAAAGAGGGAGGAGCAGATTCACAATTGCAAATGTCTAATAGTCTAAGGAAGGGAAGGGCTCATATTCCCTGGTAGTCCAGGACAGTGTAGGGGATTAATAGTACTGTAAATTTAGGTTGCTCCAGGGTGGCCTGATTTTAGAGGGGTGCCCTAGGAGATGGGTGCTCTGGCAAGTTGCTCATTTTGGCACCCCATATAACTTTTTTTTATCTCAATGGTGTGTAATATACCTCCAGCTTAGTAATATGTTAAAGATGAGCGAACGTACTCGTCCGAGCTTGATATTCGTGCGAATATTAGGGTGTTCGGGATGCTCGTTACTCTTAACGAGTACCACGCGATGTTCGGGTTACTTTCACTTTCATCTCTGAGACGTTAGCGCGCTTTTCTGGCCAATTGAAAGACAGGGAAGGCATTACAACTTCCCCCTGCGACGTTCAAGCCCTATACCACCCCCCTGCTGTGAGTGGCTGGAGAGATCAGATGTCACCCGAGTATGAAAGTCGGCCCCTCCCGCAGCTCGCCACACATGCCTTGTGAGTTAGCTGAGGGACAGTGCTGCTGGTGCCTGAGCTGCTGTAGGGAGAGCGTTAGGAGTTAGTGTAGGCTTCAAGAACCCCAACGGTCCTTCTTAGGGCCACATCTACCTGTGTGCAGGCTGCTGTTAGCAGTGGATATATTTTTTTTTCTCAAAATCGGCTGTGCAGAGCATTGCACCCTGCATTAGGGACAGAAGTGGTGGTTAGGCAGGGAGAGTGTTAGGAGTGAGTGTAGGCTTCAAGAACCCCAACGGTCCTTTCTAGGGCCACATTTAACCGTGTGGAGTACTGTGCAGGCTGCTGTTAGCTGTGTTGCATATTTTTTTTTCTTCTCAAAATCGGCTGTGCAGAGCATTGCACCCTGCATTGATACTACAGGGACAGAATTGTGTAGGCAGGGCCAGAAGACATATATTATTGATTGAATATAGTCAGTGGGCCTTTTCTTTAAAAAAAAAGGGAAAAAATTATATTTGGCCTGCCTCTGTCAGGGCTCTGGGTACGTGTGTGCTGCGCGGAGAACGTAAAAAAATCAGACGCAGCCAGCTACGGTTGACTGCAGGCTTGCGCCAATTTCTTTCCTGCCTGGGAAATACCTGCTCTGCCATAGTTAATAACTCTGCAACACTAAAGTTCTGTGACACATTTGCAGGGGCACAACACAGTTATTATTCATTGAATAGACGTAGTGGGCCTTTCCTTTTAAAAGAAGTGAAAAAAGTATATTTGGCCTGCCTCTGACACTCCTCAGGGCTCTGGGTACGTGTGTGCTGCGCGGAGAACGTAAAAAAATCAGACGCAGCCAGCTACGTTTTACAGCAGGCTTGCGCCACTTTCTTTCCTGCCTGTGAAATTCCTTGCTCTGCTCTAGTTAATAACTCTGCAACACTAAAGTTCTGTGACACATTTGCAGGGGCACAACACAGTTATTAAACTTATTATTCATTGAATAGACGCAGTGGGCCTTTCCTTTTAAAAAAAAGGGGAAAAAGTATATTTGGCCTTCAGGCTTGCGCCAATTTCTTTCCTGCCTGGGAAATGCCTGCTCTGCCATAGTTAATAACTCTGCAACACTAAAGTTCTGTGACACATTTGCAGGGGCACAACACAGTTATTATTCATTGAATAGACGCAGTGGGCCTTTCCTTTTAAAAAAAAGGGAAAAAAGTATATTTGGCCTGCCTCTGACACTCCTCAGGGCTCTGGGTATGTGTGTGCTGCGCTGAGAACGTAAAAAAATCAGACGCAGCCAGCTACGTTTTACAGCAGGCTTGCGCCACTTTCTTTCCTGCCTGTGAAATTCCTTGCTCTGCTCTAGTTAATATCTCTACAACACTAAAGTTCTGTGACACATTTGCAGGGGCACAACACAGTTATTAAACTTATTATTCATTGAATAGACGCAGTGGGCCTTTCCTTTTTAAAAAAAGGGAAAAATGTATATTTGGCCTGCCTCTGACACTCCTCAGGGCTTTGGGTACGTGTGTGCTGCGCGGAGAACGTAAAAAAATCAGACGCAGCCAGCTACGTTTTACAGCAGGCTTGCGCCACTTTCTTTCCTGCCTATGAAATTCCTTGCTCTGCTCTAGTTAATAACTCTGCAACACTAAAGTTCTGTGACACATTTGCAGGGGCACAACACAGTTATTAAACTTATTATTCATTGAATAGACGCAGTGGGCCTTTCCTTTTAAAAAAAAGGGGAAAAAGTATATTTGGCCTTCAGGCTTGCGCCAATTTCTTTCCTGCCTGGGAAATGCCTGCTCTGCCATAGTTAATAACTCTGCAACACTAAAGTTCTGTGACACATTTGCAGGGGCACAACACAGTTATTAAACTTATTATTCATTGAATAGACGCAGTGGGCCTTTCCTTTTTAAAAAAAGGGAAAAATGTATATTTGGCCGGCCTCTGACACTCCTCAGGGCTTTGGGTACGTGTGTGCTGCGCGGAGAACGTAAAAAAATCAGACGCAGCCAGCTACGTTTTACAGCAGGCTTGCGCCACTTTCTTTCCTGCCTGTGAAATTCCTTGCTCTGCTCTAGTTAATAACTCTGCAACACTAAAGTTCTGTGACACATTTGCAGGGGCACAACACAGTTATTATTCATTGAATAGACGCAGTGGGCCTTTCCTTTTAAAAAAAGTGAAAAAATTATATTTGGCCTGCCTCTGTCAGTCCTAAGGACTCTGGGTACGTGTGTGCCGCGCGGAGAACGTAAAAATAATCAGACGCAGCCAGCTACGGTTGACTGCAGGCTTGCGCCAATTTCTTTCCTGCCTGGGAAATACCTGCTCTGCCATAGTTAATAACTCTGCAACACTAAAGTTCTGTGACACATTTGCAGGGGCACAACACAGTTATTATTCATTGAATAGACGCAGTGGGCCTTTCCTTTTAAAAAAAAGGGAAAAAAGTATATTTGGCCTGCAGGCTTGCGCCAATTTCTTTCCTGCCTGGGAAATCAAATCACTGGTAATACAGCATGCTGAGGGGTAGGGGTAGGCCTAGAGGACGTGGACGCGGCCGAGGACGCGGAGGCCCAAGTCAGGGTGTGGGCACAGGCCAAGCTCCTGATCCAGGTGTGTCGCAGCCGACTGCTGCGCGATTAGGAGAGAGGCACGTTTCTGGCGTCCCGACATTCCATGCTCAGCAGCGGGAAGACTCCCAGGAACTGTTCTCGGGCCCCTGCTCAGATTGGGCAGCAGTGGTTCCTCTCCCACCAGAGGAGTTTATCGTCACTGATGCACAACCATTGCAAAGTTCCCGGGGTCCGGGGGATGAGGCTGGGGACTTCCGCCAACTGTCTCAAGACCTTTCTGTGGGTGAGGAGGACGATGACGATGAGACACAGTTGTCTTGCAGTCAGGTAGTAGTGAGGGCAGTAAGTCCGAGGGAGGAGCGCACAGAGGATTTGGAGGAAGAGCAGCAGGACGATGAGGTGACTGACCCCACCTGGTTTGCAACGCCTACTCAGGACAGGTCTTCAGAGGGGGAGGCAAGGGCAGCAGCAGGGCAGGTTGCAAGAGGCAGTGCGGTGGCCAGGGGTAGAGGCAGGGCCAGACCGAATAATCCACCAACTGTTTCCCAAAGCGCACCCTCGCGCCATGCCACCCTGCAGAGGCCAAGGTGCTCTAAGGTCTGGCAGTTTTTCACAGAGACGCCTGACGACCGACGAACAGTGGTGTGCAACCTTTGTCGCGCCAAGATCAGCCGGGGAGCCACCACCAACAGCCTCACCACCACCAGCATGCGCAGACATATGATGGCCAAGCACCCCACAAGGTGGGACGAAGGCCGTTCACCGCCTCCGGTTTGCACCGCTGCCTCTCCCCCTGTGCCCCAACCTGCCACTGAGAAACAACCCCCCTCTCAGGACACAGGCATTACCGTCTCATGGCCTGCACCCACACCCTCACCTCCGCTGTCCTCGGCCCCATCCACCAGTGTCTGTCAGCGCACCGTCCAGCCGTCGCTAGCGCAACTGTTGAAGCGCAAGCGCAAGTACGCCGCCACGCACCCGCACGCTCAAGCGTTAACCGTCCACATAGCCAAATTTATCAGCCTTGAGATGCTGCCGTATAGGGTTGTGGAAACGGAGTCCTTCAAAAGTATCATGGAGGCGGCGGCCCCGCGCTACTCAGTTCCCAGTCGCCACTACTTTTCCCGATGTGCCGTCCCAGCCCTGCACGACCACGTCTCCCGCAACATTGTACGCGCCCTCACCAACGCGGTTACTGCCAAGGTCCACTTAACAACGGACACGTGGACAAGCACAAGCGGCCAGGGCCACTACATCTCCCTGACGGCACATTGGGTGAATTTAGTGGAGGCTGGGACAGAGTCAGAGCCTGGGACCGCTCACGTCCTACCCACCCCCAGAATTGCGGACCCCAGCTCGGTGCTGGTATCTGTGGCGGTGTATGCTTCCTCCACTAAAGCACCCTCCTCCTCCTCCGCAACCTCTGTCTCGCAATCAAGATGTGTCAGCAGCAGCAGCGCGTCGCCAGCAGTCGGTGTCGCGCGGCGTGGCAGCACAGCGGTGGGCAAGCGTCAGCAGGCCGTGCTGAAACTACTCCGCTTAGGAGATAAGAGGCACACGGCCCACGAACTGCTGCAGGGTCTGACAGAGCAGACCGACCGCTGGCTTGCGCCGCTGAGCCTCCAACCGGGCATGGTCGTGTGTGACAACGGCCGTAACCTGGTGGCGGCTCTGCAGCTCGGCAGCCTCACGCACGTGCCATGCCTGGCCCACGTCTTTAATTTGGTGGTTCAGCGCTTTCTGAAAAGCTACCCATACTTGTCAGACCTGCTCGTAAAGGTGCGCCGGCTCTACGCACATTTCCGCAAGTCCCACACGGACGCTGCCACCCTGCGCACCCTGCAACATCGCTTTAATCTGCCAGTGCACCGACTGCTGTGCGACGTGCCCACACGGTGGAACTCTACGCTCCACATGTTGGCCAGGCTCTATGAGCAGCGTAGAGCTATAGTGGAATACCAACTCCAACATGGGCGGCGCAGTGGGAGTCAGCCTCCTCAATTATTTTCTGAAGAGTGGGCCTGGTTGGCAGACATCTGCCAGGTCCTTGGAAACTTTGAGCAGTCTACCCAGGTGGTGAGCGGCGATGCTGCAATCATTAGCGTCACCATTCCTCTGCTATGCATCTTGAGAAGTTCCCTGCAAAGCATAAAGACAGATGCTTTGCGCTCGGAAACGGAGGAGGGGGAAGACAGTATGTCGCTGGATAGTCAGAGCACCCTCCTGTCTATATCTCAGCGCATTCAGGAGGAGGAGGAGGAGCATAAGGAGGATGAAGAGGAGGGGGAAGAGACAGCTTGGCCCACTGCTGAAGGTGCCCCTGCTGCTTGCCTGTCATCCTTTCAGCGTGTATGGCCTGAGGAGGAGGAGGAGGATCCTGAAAGTGATCTTCCTAGTGAAGACAGCCATGTGTTGCGTACAGGTACCCTGGCACACATGGCTGACTTCATGTTAGGATGCCTTTCTCGTGACCCTCGCGTTACACGCATTCTGGCCACTACGGATTACTGGGTGTACACACTGCTCGACCCATGCTATAAGGAGAACCTTCCCACTCTCATTCCCGAAGAGGAAAGGGGTTCGAGAGTGTTGCTATACCACAGGACCCTGGCGGACAAGCTGATGGTAAAATTCCCATCCGACAGCGCTAGTGGCAGAAGGCGCAGTTCCGAGGGCCAGGTAGCAGGGGAGGTGCGGAGATCGAGCAGCATGTACAGCCCAGGCAGTGCAACAGTCTTTAAGGGCCTGGACAGCTTTATGGCTCCCCAGCAAGACTGTGTCACCGCTCCCCAGTCAAGGCTGAGTCGGCGGGAGCACTGTAAAAGGATGGTGAGGGAGTACATAGCCGATCGCACGACCGTCCTCGGTGACGCCTCTGCCACCTACAACTACTGGGTGTCGAAGCTGGACACGTGGCCTGAACTAGCGCTGTATGCCCTGGAGGTGCTTGCTTGTCCTGCGGCTAGCGTCTTGTCGGAGAGGGTGTTTAGTGCGGCTGGGGGAATCATCACAGATAAGCGTACCCGCCTGTCAACCGACAGTGCCGACAGGCTAACACTCATCAAGATGAACAAAGCCTGGATTTCCCCAGACTTCTCTTCTCCACCAGCGGACAGCAGCGATACCTAAGCAATACGTAGGCTGCACCCGCGGATGGAAGCATCGTTCTCTCTCACCATCCAAAACGGGGACATTTCTGCTTCATCAATCTGTGTATAATATTCCTCCTCCTCCTCCTGCTCCTCCTCCTGAAACCTCACGTAATCACGCTGAACGGGCAATTTTTCTTAGGGCCACAAGGCTCACTCATATAATTTTTCTAAAAAATTTTTATACGTTTCAATGCTCTTAAAAGCGTTGGAACTTTAACTTGAAACAATTTTTCGTTAAACTGGGCTGCCTCCAGGCCTAGTTACCACTTAAGCCACATTAACCAAAGCGATTAATGGGTTTCACCTGCCATCTTGGTTGGGCATGGCCAATTTTTACTGAGGTACATTAGTACTGTTGGTACACCAATTTTTTGGGGCCCTCACCTACAGTGTAATCATAGCAATTTCTATGTTCTTCGCCTGCACTCATGGTACAGAAAGGTGTGTGGGGTTGGCCTACACTTTAGCTACATAAATGTAACTTGGGCCTTGGCTATACTGCAGCTACTGAAATGGAACTAAGACTGCGCTCCCACTATACTGCTGCTTCGGAATTGTTCCTGGGGCCTGTGTAGGCTGCTACTATTACTTAAATGGAACTTAGACTATGCTCCTCCTATACCGCTGCTTCGGAATTGTTACTGGGGCCTGTCTTGAGTGCTACTATTACTGAAATGGAATGAAGACTGCGCTCCCACTATACTGCTGCTTCGGAATTGTTACTGGTGCCTGTCTTGAGTGCTACTATTACTGAAATGGAACGAAGACTGCGCTCCCACTATACTGCTGCTTCGGAATTGTTACTGGTGCCTGTCTTGAGTGCTACTATTACTGAAATGGAACTAATACTGTGCTCCCCCTATAATGCTGCTAGTGATATGTTAGTGGGGCCTGTCCTAATGCTACGGCTGAAATGTTACGAATTATGGGCTCTGCCTATACCGCTGCTAATGGTATGTCTCTGGGGTGTGGAAACAGAGGCTTCCCAAAGACATGATGGCGGCGAGGCCATTTCCCACCAACGCGGTTACTGTTAAGGTGCATATAACCACGGACACGTGGAGAGGACACATAGTGCCTCAAAAACATCCCCCTCCTCCTCCAACAATGAAAACATTCTTGGCAAATGCCTTTGCATTAGTTCGTCTGGTGGCAGTCCAAGAATTTCACCTTTACCGACACAACAAGAGAGCCCCCCCACCATCCCCCCGCCACGGCCCACTTAATCCTGGCCACATTCCGAAAACCAACAAAATAAAACCGCGCTACTAGGTCCGCAGTCACCACCACATTACCACCAACGCGGTTACTGTTAAGGTGCATATAACCACGGACACGTGAAGAGGACACGTAGTGCCTCAAAAACATCCCCCGCCACGGCCAACTTAATCCTGGCCACATTCCGAAAACCAACAAAATAAAACCGCGCTACTAGGTCCGCAGTCACCACCACATTACCACCAACGCGGTTACTGTTAAGGTACATATTACCAGTCTGACTGGGGCATGCAGACACCTTGACAGAATGAATAGTGTGTGGCACATAGGTTCCCCATTGCTATGCCCACGTGTGCAGCTCCTGATGGCGGTGACACAGGATTCTATTTCTCATTGCTTCTGTACAGCATTGTGGGCTATCGCCCCACCACTTTTAAAGAGGGTCGCTGTCTAGCCGTGCCAACCCTCTGCAGTGTGTGCCTGCAGTTCCTCCTCATGGCAGACGCACTTATAAATAGACATGAGGGTGGTGTGGCATGAGGGCAGCTGAAGGCTGGGCAGGGACAATTTGGTGTACGCTGTGGACACTGCGTCGTGCAGGGGGGAGGGGGGTTGGGCAGCATGTAACCCAGGAGAAGTGGCAGCAGAGTGTCATGCAGGCAGTGATTGTGCTTTGTTGTAGCTAGTGTGGTGCTTAGCTAAGGTATGCCATGCTAATGAGGGCTTTTCAGAAGTAAAAGTTGTTGGGAGGGCGGGGCCCCACTCTTGCCGGTATTGTGGCTTAATAGTGGGACCTGTGAACTTCAGATGCAGCCCAACATGTAGCCCCTCGCCTGCCCTATCCGTTGCTGTGTTGTTCCCATCACTTTCTTGAATTGCCCAGATTTTCACACATGAAAACCTTAGCGAGCATCGGCGAAATACAAAAATGCTCGGGTCGCCCATTGACTTCAATGGGGTTCGTTACTCGAAACGAACCCTCGAGCATCGCGATAATTTCGTCCCGAGTAACGAGAACCCGAGCATTTTGGTGCTCGCTCATCTCTACACTTAACATATCATATAGATATAAGTTGCCACTGTCATGAGACACTGGTATAGTTCTGGAATGGCACTTCTGGACCCTCTAAGTCAGCAGCTCTTCTCCAATAAGTGACTAGAACAACAAGATATTACTGATAGCAAAGGGGCTGCTGATTGACAGGACTTCTCTCCAGAAACCCAGCATGCACTTCCTTTTCAGAAGACTAGGTGTATAGCTTACTGCTGTCCTGAACACCATTTTTAGGGAGAGGGAGGTTAGCGGGGGGGGGGGGAGAGATCTCTCTCACTCTCCCTCTCTGCTGCTCACCCTCCCCCCTGAGCACGCTCTGACCAGTAAGCAGTTACTCGAGAAGAGCGATGCTCGCTCGAGTAACTTCTGTATCCGAGTGTGCTCGCTCATCTCTATTCAGAATGTTATCTTAACACGTTAAGAGTGAAGTTAAAATTGGTTATATCTGTGCTAAGACTAAAAATCGAATACAGAATTAAATGATCATTGTTACTGCTATTGCCAGCAGCCACAATGCAGAGGCCAGGCATACTTAATGGGTGGTTACTCAATGAGGAACTCCTTTCTAAATGAAGTTGGCTGATCAATGAGGTCAGCTGACCCATTACTATGGATCAGCTGTGGGAACAGATACATCTTTCGCAACAACAAGCTACAAAGTAACAACAAAAACCCTGTACAACTGTTACATTTTGGCACTATTATTTAGGTACATTGTAGCAGTACCATTTTGGTGCCCATGGAGTATATAGTAACATTTCTGCACTATTTAAGTTCTATATATGAGCCTGTAGATTAAATCTCTCTGTGTTGAATATGGACATCTGTATATTACTTGTTCATATGACACAGATTTCTATTTTCTGAGAACAGTTTGCTCTGTGATAGACTCTGTGAAGGAGGCCAGCTGCATTGACAGGTCATGGTGAAGCGATGGAATAATATGTGCATTACATGAGATCTGCTGATAACACAGATGATACATTTGCTGTGAGTTTAAGGAAATCTATTATGAACTAAAGCTTTGTGGGAACAGATAATGAAAGGATTAAAGAGGCAAAATTATATAAACAAGAGTAAAAAAAATATATGAGGCAAATGTAAGGGCAATTCAAGAAAGTATCATGGAGAATGCAAAAAGTTCTGTACAACTGGGTTATATGGGATATAAAGCACAATGGGGGAGATTTATAATGGAAAAAGTGTCATAAATATGTTGCAAATTCTGAAACAAGACTAGCTTGCATCTTTATAAGATTTATGCTATGTATGGAGTTTTTTTCTTTTTGTTTTTTTTTTGTTACGGGCATATGACTTGACTGGAAGGCACGTGGCCACCCAGCCAAACAGTTTTATCTATAATTTACATCAGAAACTGGCATCAATTACACCAGATATTTGCTACAGCTTGTACCGTGGTTGGCGTAGATTGGTTTTTAGGAAAATAGTTCCTGCCCTATCTTTTTTGGCACTTAGTATTAATGGGGAGAAAAACACATAAGTCTGAAACCGCCCTAATACAGTATATACATTTTGCTAGGAATACACATTTTGGGCTCAGTCAGACGGGCGTTTTTTCGCGCGATTTGCACATGCGCATGCGTCCGGCAATTTTATAAAACCATTGCTTTGCAATGGTATCGGACACATGAGCGCTTTTTATGCGCTCATCCGATAAATTATAGAACAGAAATCGCAGATCGCACCTATCTGCGATCTGCGATTCCTATTCTCTCCTCTATATGCGCTCAATGGAGCCGGCGGCAGCAGCGCCGACCCCATTGAGAACATATAGTAGACAAATCATTCTCTTCTGCCACAGCTGTAACAGCTGTGGCAGAGAAGAACGATGTTTGCCCATTGAATTCAATGGAGCCGGCAATACAGCCGACTCCATTGAAAGCAATGGGCTGCCGGCGAGCGCGGGATGAATTTTCGGGAAGGGCTTAAAAATATAAGCCCTTCCCTGCAATTCATCCAGAAATGTGTAAAAACAAAAAAAATATATATACTCACCTGGTCCCGGCAGACGGAGTTCAGCCGCGGCCGGCGGCAGTTCTCCTGAACTGCTCTCTGTAGTATTCAGCAGCCGGGGATTTAAAATCCCTGCCTGCTGAATGAGCTGCCTCTGATTGGTCACAGCCTGACCAATCAGAGGCAGCTCTCACTCACACCCATTCATGAAATCTCTGAATGACAGCTGAGAGCTGCCCCTGATTGGTCCCTGCGCTGAGCCAATCAGAGGCAGCACTCATTCACCCATTCATGAATTCATGAATGGGTGTGAGTGAGAGCTGCCTCTGATTGGTCAGGCTGTGACCAATCAGAGGCAGTTCATTCAGCAGGCAGGGATTTTAAATCCCCGGCTGCTGAATACTACAGAGAGCAGTTCAGGAGAACTGCCGCCGGCCGCGGCTGAACTCCATCTGCCGGGGCAAGGTGAGTATATATATATATATATTTTTTTTACACATTTCTGGATGAATTGCAGGGAAGGGCTTATATATTTAAGCCCTTCCCGAAAATTCATCGTGAGATCGCCCGCAGCGCATTGCTTTCAATGGAGCCGGCTGTATTGCTGGCTCCATTTAATTCAATGCGCTGGACAGCTCCGGCCTGTTTCTATTGAAACGCGGCTAGGAGCAGTTTTTTTCGGGCGATTTTTCGGCCCTGGTCACGCGATTTGCGGATACGCATCCGTCATGCGATCCGCAAATCGCGGGAAAAAAACGCCCGTGTGACTAAGGCCTTATTGAAACAAAAACATAGAAATGGTGGATTTCACTAACCCCCTAATGACGTGGCTATTTTTTTCTTCTTTTTAGTTTTGGTTTTTCCCCACCAGTTTCAAAAAATCATAACCTTTTTATTTTTCTGTCTGACGGCTTCTTTGTTGTGGGACAAGTTGAATTTTTTAATTATACTATTTAATGTACCACATAATGTACTGAAAACTTTCAAAAATTTCTAAGTGGAGTGGGATGAAAAAACAAACAACGCAATTCCACCATTTGGGGGTGGGGTTTATATTTTTTATGACATACACACAGTGACAAAAATGACATTAGAACTTTATTCTGTGGGTCAGTATGATCGTTACAATACCAAATTTATAGCATATAGTTTGTTTTTTTTGTACTATGGAAATATATATATATATATATATATATATCTTTAAGGAAAAAACATTTCTGTCGCCTTCTTCTGACAGCCATAACATTTTAATTTTTCCATCCATATAGTTGTATAAGGGCACATTTTTTTGTGGGACGTCCTGTAGTTTCTATGGGTACCATTTTGGAGTACATACAAAGTTTTAAGGGTTTTTCTTACATTTTTTTTTTCTTGGAGGCAGAAAAGCACAATTCTGGCTTTGTGTATTTTTTTTTTTTACCAATGTTCACCATGTGGGATAAATAATGCATTACTTTGCTAGATTGGACTTTTTTGGATGCTGCGAGACCAAATATGTTTTTTTAATTTTATTTTATTAAGTATGAGAGAGGTTTTTTTATTTATTTATTATCCTTTATTGTTTACATTAATCACTTAAAAAATCTCTTATTTTTACTTTTTGTTTAGTTCCCATAGGGGACTTGAACTTGCAATCATTTCATCACTTATGCCATATACTGGAATACTTCAGTATTACAGTATAAGGCATTTCTGCTGGCATCCTATTAATACAACCTGCAGTCCTGTCTTAATAGGCAGAAAGATATTACAACCCTGGTGGTCTTCAAAATTGACAACAGCATTTGAAGTGTTAACGGCCATGACTGGCATGAACACTGATCACAGCTGTTGTAACCTGCTGTCAGCTATCAAATGTACTTACACTGGCCATGTATGGAGTGGAATTGTGCACACAGGATATACATATATACATCCTGGGGCGTAAAGGGGTTAAAATAATTATGCAAAAAAATGGTTTTGAATCTTTTCAGACAGGATCTCCATCAGCACTTCTCTCTCATGATATGAGATGATGAAATATCAAACATTTCCTGCATAATTAAATATTTAAGCAGTGATTTGCATACAAGACATAACCTCTGATTTTTGGCAGAGAGAATTAAACAACTGATATTAGTGAGCGGACATCTGGGCGTATTATACTCTAGACGTGGCAGTATGCTTTACATGGGAAAAGACTTTGAAAGATCAAGTGGATGGTGCTTCATTCAATGCATGATTCAGCATGACTTTGTCTTAAAGTGAACCTTCACCTTTTGTCCTCGTGTCATTTTTAGGTACAACATTCTGTGCTAATTAAATGCTATGGGCATCTTTGAGGGCAATTTCTTTTCCCCTTAAATTCATATATTTGGGGCTGACAGTCGTTTCTCCAATAGGGTTTAGTTAAAAAATGTGCACCATATGTCTTCTGCAGCTTCTACATATCAGTGGCCCGGAGGGTCCTCCAGAATAGTCACACTAGCATTTGTCCTGTCCCACCTGTCTATGTGCTTCCCGTAGGCAGAGAAGGTGCCGTACGTCCGAGGAACCTTGTTTCCCCCTTCCTAAGCTGACAGCTTAGTGCTGGCAATAGCTGGTTGCCTATTGGCTATATGTCAAGCTTCCACTGATTGATGGGAGAGTCCAGAGCGGGAAACATTAGTATGGGTCCCTATGTAGAGGGGGAGGAGATTGAAGAAAGTGCGGCAAGAGATAGGAAGTAAAGGAGGAGTCAGGGCAGTCAGAGGAGAGGAGAGTCTGCAGAAAGTTGTGGTCAGAGGAGGAGGTGTGATAGCAGTGCAGCCGAGTGTGCAGAGATTCAGCAAGCCTTTCAAGGGCAGTGAGGTCCCTTTCTACTCCATTCTTCTTCCAGCAGTGAGAAGATCTGAGTTGCAGGCCAGCGTTCCACAAAACAGTGAGCTAAACTACCTGGTGAATTCAAAGCCAGGATTAGTTCAGCGGTCATTTTCAACCCTCATCCAACACCTGCATTTACATGTCCAGTAATTCCACCAGCTAGCCAACACTGAGGGGAAATCATTACTGAGTAACTCTAGAGAAATAGAGAGAGAGAGAGCGTTGAAGATAAAGGTGGATAAAGTTGCAATTTCTACTGTGATCAACATGTTAATAAACGGCCTCATTGCCACCTCTGCTACATCCTTGAATGCTGCAAAGTTTAAGTGGATTTCAACTGTTATCTCAAAAGCTTCAGTAAAACTGTGTGCTCCCAGTTTACTAATACAAGCTACTGGACTCGTCTCCAGTTATTTCGCCATCACTACACTTGGGAATTCAGGTTGGAGTACTGGCGTCACCCGTGACAAAACAACTGTTTGCTTTAAACGTTCCCTCGTATATTATTTGTGCCACTGTGTGATAGCTGACCAGGGCACCTTTATCACAACTGTCAGGAGGGATTACAGAGCCACCCATGACAACCATCTTAAAATCCCGTGGCCATTGCATCTCAATAGGAGATCTGTTAGTGCAGCTGGACTAATGGTTCAATTTCCTTCTGCTCTCTCATTTGCTGCATCTTATCAGCTAACTTATGGACATAACAAAATGTATCATTGTTGTGGTCAGAAATTAGTGGATAAAAGTGCAAAAGAGGAGAGATAATCAGCCTGTCAGTCCAGCACACTGACAGATCTCTATTCAGACTTATTGTCTATATACAATGATATGTAGAAGCTGCAGAAGTCAAACTGTGCTACATTAATTACACCATATTATAGAAATGATTGATAAAATACATGCATTCAGGTGAAAAACAATTACTCACAAAAGTTGTCCATAGCCTTTAATTCCAT
Source organism: Eleutherodactylus coqui (assembly GCF_035609145.1). Lineage (NCBI taxonomy): Eukaryota > Metazoa > Chordata > Amphibia > Anura > Eleutherodactylidae > Eleutherodactylus > Eleutherodactylus coqui. The sequence goes on along the minus strand of NC_089845.1, from coordinate 125,378,310 downwards.
TGAATTTAATGGGAGCTGTTTGTGTAATACCAAACGGGGCCACTGCAATATGGACAGCACTATCTGCTTCCACTGCTGTCCATACTGATAATTGTACCAGGAATAAGTTGAGTGATGGATATCCCAGGCAGCGGACCTCACTGATCAACTATTGATAACCTATCTTGAAAGTTAATCAATAGGAAAACTCCCCAAACTCCTGGCCAACTTTTTTAAATGACCACTTCAGTGCTGCTACATCTGTAAATGCTTTTTTCTTTACAATAGACATATATAAACTACTGGCCCATTTGACTTGCACGTCTGATATGCATTTTGCTCAGCTATGACCTTCTTCTTCAGCTTACAACATCTTGCTAGGTAACATATGACACATCACTATGAATTTACTTTATGTTTGGTGTGACTTTTCTTTGGCATTAACCATTCCTTCCTTGAAACAAAGCTGGACTGTTCTCCAGACACAGCTAGCAACACAGTTCACTAATCCACTTAAGGGATTTCACTTATCTCTCAAGGATGTATTGCATCAACATAAACCATAGTGTTTGTTTAATCTGGGTTTCCCAAGGATTTAAAGTGTGTCTTTGTTGTCTCAGGGGTCAGAAACGCTCTTTTCTCCTTAGGGAGAGCAACTATATACTATAAATAAGTGAGGAGACTCAAATGGCCACGCACGCTCCTCTGGGTAATATGCAAATAAGGGAGATGGAATAAATCCTCCACAGTGCCACCTACTGAAAGGCAGCATTCCTTCGAGTCAAAGTGGGACTTTTTATACAAGTCTTGCTACAATGACTGGGAATCAAAAGCAAAGCCAGACCCCATGTACATACAGCTGTTTCCGGGTTATTGCCCATCATCAGTGTACAGTAGGAGTCTGGCTTTTGCTAGTGAGAGGCCAGGGACAGGGGTCAGAAATGCTCTTTTCTCCTTAGGGAGAGCAACTATATACTATAAATAAGTGAGGAGACTCAAATGGCCACACACGCTCCTCTGGGTAATATGCAAATAAGGGAGATGGAATAAATCCTCCACAGTGCCACCTACTGAAAGGCAGCATTCCTTCGAGTCAAAGTGGGACTTTTTATACAAGTCTTGCTACAATGACTGGGAATCAAAAGCAAAGCCAGACCCCATGTACATACAGCTGTTTCCGGGTTATTGCCCATCATCAGTGTACAGTAGGAGTCTGGCTTTTGCTAGTGAGAGGCCAGGGACAGGGGTCAGAAACGCTCTTTTCTCCTTAGGGAGAGCAACTATATACTATAAATAAGTGAGGAGACTCAAATGGCCACGCACGCTCCTCTGGGTAATATGCAAATAAGGGAGATGGAATAAATCCTCCACAGTGCCACCTACTGAAAGGCAGCATTCCTTCGAGTCAAAGTGGGACTTTTTATACAAGTCTTGCTACAATGACTGGGAATCAAAAGCAAAGCCAGACCCCATGTACATACAGCTGTTTCCGGGTTATTGCCCATCATCAGCGTACAGTAGGAGTCTGGCTTTTGCTAGTGAGAGGCCAGGGACAGGGGTCAGAAACGCTCTTTTCTCCTTAGGGAGAGCAACTATATACTATAAATAAGTGAGGAGACTCAAATGGCCACGCACGCTCCTCTGGGTAATATGCAAATAAGGGAGATGGAATAAATCCTCCACAGTGCCACCTACTGAAAGGCAGCATTCCTTCGAGTCAAAGTGGGACTTTTTATACAAGTCTTGCTACAATGACTGGGAATCAAAAGCAAAGCCAGACCCCATGTACATACAGCTGTTTCCGGGTTATTGCCCATCATCAGTGTACAGTAGGAGTCTGGCTTTTGCTAGTGAGAGGCCAGGGACAGGGGTCAGAAACGCTCTTTTCTCCTTAGGGAGAGCAACTATATACTATAAATAAGTGAGGAGACTCAAATGGCCACGCACGCTCCTCTGGGTAATATGCAAATAAGGGAGATGGAATAAATCCTCCACAGTGCCACCTACTGAAAGGCAGCATTCCTTCGAGTCAAAGTGGGACTTTTTATACAAGTCTTGCTACAATGACTGGGAATCAAAAGCAAAGCCAGACCCCATGTACATACAGCTGTTTCCGGGTTATTGCCCATCATCAGTGTACAGTAGGAGTCTGGCTTTTGCTAGTGAGAGGCCAGGGACAGGGGTCAGAAACGCTCTTTTCTCCTTAGGGAGAGCAACTATATACTATAAATAAGTGAGGAGACTCAAATGGCCACGCACGCTCCTCTGGGTAATATGCAAATAAGGGAGATGGAATAAATCCTCCACAGTGCCACCTACTGAAAGTCAGCATTCCTTCGAGTCAAAGTGGGACTTTTTATACAAGTCTTGCTACAATGACTGGGAATCAAAAGCAAAGCCAGACCCCATGTACATACAGCTGTTTCCGGGTTATTGCCCATCATCAGTGTACAGTAGGAGTCTGGCTTTTGCTAGTGAGAGGCCAGGGACAGGGGTCAGAAACGCTCTTTTCTCCTTAGGGAGAGCAACTATATACTATAAATAAGTGAGGAGACTCAAATGGCCACGCACGCTCCTCTGGGTAATATGCAAATAAGGGAGATGGAATAAATCCTCCACAGTGCCACCTACTGAAAGGCAGCATTCCTTCGAGTCAAAGTGGGACTTTTTATACAAGTCTTGCTACAGCCTTTCAGTAGGTGGCACTGTGGAGGATTTATTCCATCTCCCTTATTTGCATATTACCCAGAGGAGCGTGCGTGGCCATTTGAGTCTCCTCACTAATTTATAGTATATAGTTGCTCTCCCTAAGGAGAAAAGAGCGTTTCTGACCCCTGTCCCTGGCCTCTCACTAGCAAAAGCCAGACTCCTACTGTACACTGATGATGGGCAATAACCCGGAAACAGCTGTATGTACATGGGGTCTGGCTTTGCTTTTGATTCCCAGTCATTGTAGCAAGACTTGTATAAAAAGTCCCACTTTGACTCGAAGGAATGCTGCCTTTCAGTAGGTGGCACTGTGGAGGATTTATTCCATCTCCCTTATTTGTTGTCTCAGATACTTTATTGGTCTTGGGTCATGTAGAGAAATGCTGGATTCTGTAGGTAGACTGTTGCAAGCCACTAAACATCTCTATGACACTTGCTCACCACCCACCATGTGTGGCTAAAGCCATTTTAAAAAGAGAAAAAGGGCCAATACTCATACAGCTTCCAAGAAGCGGGCCACCAGCCGAGGAGATAGTGGGTCAGATAAGACCTTGTCAAGGGGCTCTACCATCTACTCCCATGGGGGTATCACGGGCTCCGACCAGGTTCCTGCTGGGGGAGTTTCACAGGGAAAACCTTAAAGTCCGCTGTCACATGTGCTGCCACCATTCTGTCCTCTGCAGTGAATCAAAAGTGAATCAGTTGTAACAAATGAGTCCACACACAGGGATAACTTTCTGAGCAAAACCAGGGATGGTCGCTAAAGCTTGTTTACTTGAATAAAGTATTGAACAGTCCATAAATGTTACATCAGCCAACATAACACAGGTGCCAAACCAGATAGTGGTGTGACAGGAAAGATTCACAGGATGGCAGAAGAAGCCACAGTCCGGCAACTCTCTTCTCTCTCTCTCTCTAGCTCTCTACTGGTACACAGTCACATTTAGAAGTAGCACTCAGCATTGTGTGGCAGCTCCTCTTTCACTCTCAATATGTCTTCGTTATGTCAAGGCCTCCTAGGTAAAGTGGGCTGAGGGCAAGTAGTCGGCCATAGCTCAGCCTCTTCCATCTTAGCGTCCTCCTAACACGAGGCACAGTCTCTCTTAATCATTAAAAAGTTCTCTCTTCCCAAGACTCCAACTCACTAACATCCACAGACTTGCAGACTCTCTTAGACCGACTTGGGCTCTTGCAAGACTGACTCCAACTAACTGACTTTCTTGCATAGCATTCTTGCAAACACATATACATAACATGAACACATGATTTACAACATGATACATTACTTGGACATAACCCAGGCATTAACCCATTTAGTGCTGCAGAGGAGCAATACACATCAAATGCATACACATAGAAGACACTGACAATACAAAGGCACAAGACAAACACCTAATACTTATGGAGGGGCCCCATTAACTCTGGGCCACTACACTCACAGCGAACTACATGTACTGTGGCAAATTTTTGTTAAGCCATGCCTCTAATCCAACCAGTCCCTGTTCTCTACACACACAGTAATAGTGCTGTGGCATGCAGTAATAGTGCCACCTCACAGTAACAATGCCACCATTGTGCCCCCATATTAATAATGCTCTATTAGTATCCCTACACAGTAGGATGCATCCTTAGTACTTCCTCTACAATAAGAAACCCTCTTAATTCACCCACGATAGTACAATATGCCATTTAGTGCTCTGTCACAGTAGTGATGCTCCCACACAGTAAACATACCCACTTAGTGCTCCCAAAAGATGCCTCCTTAATGTCTCCACCAAAGAATGATGCCCCATTAATTCCCCAAGTGATGTCACTTACACAGTAAAGATTTCTGTTTAGTTATCCACACACAAAAAAGTGCCCCTACTGATGCCTCCCACAGAATATGATTATACGCAATTGCAGTGATACTCCTTAAACCTTTCCAATCCAATTGGTATCCAGGTTTTCCTAGGGGGCTTACTCTTTTTCTGCCATTATACAACAGCGCTATATGCTGGCTAAAGACAGTACTGCATGAGGTGACACATTGGATAGACTCTGACAGCAGAGAGGCTGGCAGTCTACAGTAAGAGAACCCCGACGGACGTCTTCCAACATCGGAGCTGTACAGTCTTAAATCATAATGTCTTCAGAGGTCAGACAGTGGATTGGAAAGGGTTAACACAGTAAAGATGCTGCTTAGTTCCCCCACACTGAAAGTGCTGTTTTGTAACTCCCCCGTCTTTCCATTTTACTGAAAAAGCTTATTATTTCAGACACATGTATAGATAGGGGTCCACCACTCAGGACCCCTCTCCATGAACCAGCATGGACAACATACAGCAGTCCTTGTTCTTGCTGACTCAACGTGTCCATGTATTTTATGGTTGGCCATTCATTTGAATGGAAGGCATATATATATTATTGTATTTCACATATGGCAGTCTCTTCTGCTATGTCTGGCTAAAACAGCTTTACATTGGTCCGGTTTCAATTTAAATAGAGGTTGTCTTCGGGAACCTTTAACCCCTTTGCGTCCCCCAACTGCCTGGGTTCTGTGCAGTAGTGATGTGAATTGATATCATGTTCTCTGCTGGCAATTACAAGAGCCACAGCAGCTAAAGCACTTGAAACACACTATTACCAACATCATGTGTTTCGGGTGCTGTCGTCAGGACCTGATTGGTTCAGGTCCTGATGACAGGATCGCAGTTACAACCACTTAGTGCACTGGCCAGAAAAGTTTGTTAATCACAGAAGTCACTGCTATACATTGCCAGGGTAAAAAATTACTTTTTGTGTCCCGCAAAAGTTTGTTGTAGCAACAAACTCTCGCAGCACTTCAGCGTTATAAGGGACCTTTCATACCGGATGGAATAGGCCGCACAAGGGGTACCTGCGGATTTTCATACAGAACTAAAAATGGCTTAAAACCTGCCTGCAGTTTCACATCAAAATTTGCAGTTAGACCTAACGACTTTGGTGTGGAATTCTGCAGCTGTGGACTTGGCTGCATCCTGAGGCCTAATTACATGTCATGTGAAAGGTCCTTAAAAGTTTCTCTCTAAGCTGGTCTCTTGTCAGTGTGTGATCAGAGGAGAGATAAGCTGAGCAGTACATCTGAAGCATCACTTTAACCCCTTCTTGTCTTTATCCTCAATAGGAGCACCACATTAACCCCTTCCACACATTACACCATCACCTTTACTAGTTAATTAGTATAGGTAATTGTATAGGATAGAGTTAATTTTAAACTATTTATATAGAAATACAATGCTGCATTGTATCCCCAGCCCTGTTCAACTTCTATGGTGAAATGATCATAAGGCGATGCAATCTGGATGAATTCCCAATTGGAATGAAAATTGGTGGAAGACACATAAAAATCTTTGATATGCTGACGACACAACTCTACTTGCTGCAAATAAAAAGGACCTTGTATAACTAATTCGAAGAGTCAAAGAAGAAAGTGAACACATGGCACTGTATCTCAATATTAAGAAAACAAAGCTGCTGATGACAGCACGCAATATTGTAACCCACATAACACTCGCTTGAAGAAATTGAATCAGTCCAAGATTTCACTTTCCTTGGATTCAAGATTGACCGCAGTGGCGAATCGGGGTCTGAAATCAAACAAAGGATCAGCCTTGGCCCTAGTGCAATGCAAGGAATGGCGAAGATATGGAAGAGCAAAAACATCAGCGTTACAGCAAAGATGCAAATAATCAATGCAATCATTTAGCCAATAACTACATATGCAGCGAAAGCTGGACACTGAGGAAAGTAGACAGAAGAAGGATGGAGGCCTTTGAGCTGTGGTGTCGGCGGCGTATGCTGCGCATACCATGGACATACTTTGGTTATGTGATATGAGCCAATTCTCTAGTAACAACATTAATGCTCGGCACAGTCAGTGGGTCCAGAAGAAGAGGACACCAAAGAACACGCTGGCAAGACACAATCAAGTTTAACACTAACATGGCTGTGAAAAATCTGAAGGAAGCGGCCGAAGACAAAGAAGCTTGGCGTATGCTGATCCACAAGGCAACACCTGACCGGATAAATCATCATATAGAAATAAATTATATTTTAAGGCCGCCTGCACACGAGCGGAAATCCCGCCGCGGGATTTCCGCCGCTGAAAGTCTGCATAGGAGTGCATTAAAATACGCACTCCTATGCAGACGGCCGCGGTTTGGCCGCGCGAAATCTCGCGCGGCAAACAAACCGCAGCATGTCCTAATTTTCTGCGGGGCACGCACTCACCCGGCCGCCGGCTCCGGTCTGCGCATGCGCCGGCTGCGCGGCAGCCGGCACATGAAAGAGCCGGGGCCGCCAGGCGCGGGTGAGTACGCGCTCGTCCCTGCAGGCGCTCGGGTCGGATCGGATCGCAGGCGGCCTAAGTGTATGTTCACATACGCAGATTTTGGTCCAGACCTGGAGTATATTTTGCGCTGTGGATTTTGAATCCACACCAAAATCTGCATCAAAATCCTCACTATTTGGTGTGGATTTTGACAGAGATTCACAGCTGATTTCACCCAATTTCAAATATAGGTGTAAAGTCTGTTGTGGATAAATATAAAAATATGCTAAAAAATCTGCACCAGTGGTATAATGCTTACTTTAAGGGCGCCCGCCCACTGGCGTTTGCGATTTTCGTGCGTGAAAAACGCAGCGTTTTTGCGGCGTTTTTCGCGGCATTTTCGCCGCTTTTCCATTAATTTCCATTGACTTTCATGGGTGCATTAGGAGAAAAATAAGGACACATATGCAACTGACAGTTCCTATGTTAAAAAACGCAACGCAACGCAAAAGAAAACGCCAGTGGACAGGAGTACATTCAATTCTAATTGCTCTTGAGAAAAAACGCAAAACGCAAAGAAAAAAAAATCGCCAGTGGGTGGGCGCCCTAAAGTGGATTTTCAACAGCTGAGAATCTGTACCAATCCCAATGTCTGAATCTACTGTTGCATTCATTTATTACTTAAATTGGTTATTACATCAAGCAATCATCTGTACTACGTATATAAATCAAAAATGATCAACTATAATAATATAAATGAAAATTAAAAACAATACATGTCAACATTTTAAAAGTTAATGTAGTAATTCTAAAGTGCTCATAAATGTGAGAAATATTTTAAATGTGCTTCCAGAATAAAGTAAACTAGTGGAAATATATATCTGATATAAAAAAAATCATATAATATACATGTACATATTTGTCATACGGAAATTGAAAAAACAAAAAGACGGCATGTTTCTTAAAAATATACCAAAATTACATTAGTCTTTTACCACCTATATAAAGTACAACATGTGATAAAAAAACAATGTCAAGAGTTATTCTCTGTGAAAGTGACACATGCCAGATTCGGCCTGGTCATTAAGGCACAAACAGGCTTGGTCTTAAAGGGGTTAACTATTGCCATGTGAGATCAACATGTTTAGTGATATTGAGAAAAATGTCTGTAATATGGCCCAGACATAACCTTACCTTCTCCTTATCTCCCAATGTGTGTGGATTATATTCTAGTCTAACAACGTGTCCAGCTTGTCAGCTAAGTCATTCATACTGTAGTCTGAACCTAAAAACATATTCACCTTTTTACCGTATCTAGATTTTAGAGAAGGATAAAGTCTAAGATTAATCCATGCACACTGGTATCATACATACATTACAATACTGAAGGAACTGCATTCCTGATAGTCCCAGAAAGCTACTTGACATACCATCTGTGTTTCATTTAGATTAGGTTGTAGGATCAGATCATAGTTTCTAAGTGAAAAGAATGGTGGATGACCCTTGGGTCTTGACTAAATTAAGTTTCTTTAAGCCAGACTATATATTTTTTGTATTATCTAGCCATGTATGGCATTAAAGCAACCTAGGTCTGGAGGAGAAGGGTGGTATGTTGCCTACAGGTTTTCTTCTCTGCTGTCACTTCAATAGGCTGGTTCCCGCTCCTATCGGCTGTCTAAGATGGCCGCCACAATTTTTCTACTACCAAATGCCCACTGTGCACTGCACTCTGAGCAGCACTGATCATGTGAGCTACCCTGGCCAATAGGAGAGTAGGTGTAATACATTAGTCTAACACTGCCAGTACACTGTGTGGCTAAGGTAGTCTCAAGATTATGTTGGCCATCTTGGCTGGCTGAAAATAGGACCTCGAACCAGCAGATCAAAGGCTCAGCAGACAAAAATAACAACAGATAATATCCCCCCCCCCCCCCCCCCTCTAGCCCTGGAACAGAATTGTATTCAGAAACTGGAGGGTCACTTCAACCACTTCGCGACTGCCCATTGTAAACTTACATCGCTGCTTGCTGGGCTCGGTGTAGAGCAGCAATATAAATTTATGTTCTTCATTCAGCAGGTGATCGCCTTGCTCCGAATAGGTGAAACATCTGAAACAGGCTACTGTTTCCAAAACAGTTACTAACAGCCTGTGGTTTGGGTGCCATCATCAGGACATGATTGGTTCAGGTCCCAATGACCTCATCAGAGTGACAGCCACTTGTAGGGCTGGCCAGGAAAGTTTGTTGTAGTAGCAAACTTTACCAGCATTTCAATGCTGTAACAGCCTTCCTCTCCTTCACTCTGCTGTCAGTATGAGATAAGACGAGAGAGAATCTGAAGGCATTGTGAAACGCCACAGATTAATCTCAAATAAACCCCTTCTACTACAATCACTATGTATACTATTTAGTAGAGATGAGCGAACACCAAAATGTTCGGGTGTTCGTTATTCGGAACGAACTTCCCGCGATGCTCGAGGGTTCGTTTCGAACAACGAACCCCATTGAAGTCAATGGGCGACCAGAGCATTTTTGTATTTCGCCGATGCTCGCTAAGGTTTTCATGTGTGAAAATCTGGGCAATTCAACAAAGTGATGGGAACGACACAGCAACGGATAGGGCAGGCGAGGGGCTACATGTTGGGCTGCATCTCAAGTTCACAGGTCCCACTATTAAGCCACAATACCGGCAAGAGTGGGCCCCCCCCCTCCCAACAACTTTTACTTCTGAAAAGCCCTCATTAGCATGGCATACCTTTGCTAAGCACCACACTAGCTACAACAAAGCACAATCACTGCCTGGATGACACTCCACTGCCACTTCTCCTGGGTTACATGCTGCCCAACCGCCCCCCCTCCCCCCCACAGCGCACACCAAAGTGTCCCTGCGCAGCCTTCAGCTGCCCTCATGCCACGCCACACTCATGTCTATTTAGAAGTGCGTCTGCCATGAGGAGGAACCGCAGGCACACACTGCAGAGGGTTGGCACGGCTAGGCAGCGACCCTCTTTAATAGGGGCGGGGCGATAGCCCACAATGCTGTACAGAAGCAATGAGAAATAGAATCCTGTGCCACCGCCATCAGGAGCTGCACACGTGGGCATAGCAATGGGGAAGCTATGTGCCACACACTATTCATTCTGTCAAGGTGTCTGCATGCCCCAGTCAGACTGGTAATATGCACCTTAACAGTAACCGCGTTGGTGGTAATGTGGTGGTGACTGCGGACCTAGTAGCACGGTTGTATTTTGTTGGTTTTCGGAATGTGGCCAGGATTAAGTGGGCCGTGGCGGGGGGATGGTGTGGGGGCTCTCTTGTTGTGTCGGTAAAGGTGAAATTCTTGGACTGCCACCAGACGAACCAATGCAAAGGCATTTGCCAAGAATGTTTTCCCTGTTGGAGGAGGAGGGGGATGTTTTTGAGGCACTACGTGTCCTCTCCACGTGTCCGTGGTTATATGCACCTTAACAGTAACCGCGTTGGTGGTAATGTGGTGGTGACTGCGGACCTAGTAGCACGGTTGTATTTTGTTGGTTTTCGGAATGTGGCCAGGATTAAGTGGGCCGTGGCGGGGGGATGGTGTGGGGGCTCTCTTGTTGTGTCGGTAAAGGTGAAATTCTTGGACTGCCACCAGACGAACCAATGCAAAGGCATTTGCCAAGAATGTTTTCCCTGTTGGAGGAGGAGGGGGATGTTTTTGAGGCACTACGTGTCCTCTCCACGTGTCCGTGGTTATATGCACCTTAACAGTAACCGCGTTGGTGGTAATGTGGTGGTGACTGCGGACCTAGTAGCACGGTTGTATTTTGTTGGTTTTCGGAATGTGGCCAGGATTAAGTGGGCCGTGGCGGGGGGATGGTGTGGGGGCTCTCTTGTTGTGTCGGTAAAGGTGAAATTCTTGGACTGCCACCAGACGAACCAATGCAAAGGCATTTGCCAAGAATGTTTTCCCTGTTGGAGGAGGAGGGGGATGTTTTTGAGGCACTACGTGTCCTCTCCACGTGTCCGTGGTTATATGCACCTTAACAGTAACCGCGTTGGTGGTAATGTGGTGGTGACTGCGGACCTAGTAGCACGGTTGTATTTTGTTGGTTTTCGGAATGTGGCCAGGATTAAGTGGGCCGTGGCGGGGGGATGGTGTGGGGGCTCTCTTGTTGTGTCGGTAAAGGTGAAATTCTTGGACTGCCACCAGACGAACCAATGCAAAGGCATTTGCCAAGAATGTTTTCCCTGTTGGAGGAGGAGGGGGATGTTTTTGAGGCACTACGTGTCCTCTCCACGTGTCCGTGGTTATATGCACCTTAACAGTAACCGCGTTGGTGGTAATGTGGTGGTGACTGCGGACCTAGTAGCACGGTTGTATTTTGTTGGTTTTCGGAATGTGGCCAGGATTAAGTGGGCCGTGGCGGGGGGATGGTGTGGGGGCTCTCTTGTTGTGTCGGTAAAGGTGAAATTCTTGGACTGCCACCAGACGAACCAATGCAAAGGCATTTGCCAAGAATGTTTTCCCTGTTGGAGGAGGAGGGGGATGTTTTTGAGGCACTACGTGTCCTCTCCACGTGTCCGTGGTTATATGCACCTTAACAGTAACCGCGTTGGTGGTAATGTGGTGGTGACTGCGGACCTAGTAGCACGGTTGTATTTTGTTGGTTTTCGGAATGTGGCCAGGATTAAGTGGGCCGTGGCGGGGGGATGGTGTGGGGGCTCTCTTGTTGTGTCGGTAAAGGTGAAATTCTTGGACTGCCACCAGACGAACCAATGCAAAGGCATTTGCCAAGAATGTTTTCCCTGTTGGAGGAGGAGGGGGATGTTTTTGAGGCACTACGTGTCCTCTCCACGTGTCCGTTCCATGTCAGCAATAGTAGCACTCAAGACAGGCCCCAGTAACAATTCTGAAGCAGCAGCATAGCGGGAGCGCAGTCTTCGTTCCATGTAAGCAATAGTAGCACTCAGGACAGGCCCCATTAACAATTCTGAAGCAGCAGTATAGCGGGAGCGCAGTCTTCGTTCCATGTAAGCAATAGTAGCACTCAGGACAGGCCCCATTAACAATTCTGAAGCAGCAGTATAGCGGGAGCGCAGTCTTCGTTCCATGTAAGCAATAGTAGCACTCAGGACAGGCCCCATTAACAATTCTGAAGCAGCAGTATAGCGGGAGCGCAGTCTTCGTTCCATTTCAGTAGCCTTAGTATAGCCAAGGCACAAGTTACATTTATGTAGCTAAACTGTAGGCCAACCCCACACACCTTTCTGTACCATGAGTGCAGGCGAAGAACATAGAAATTACTATGATTACACTGTAGGTGAGGGCCCCAAAAAATTGGTGTACCAACAGTACTAATGTACCTCAGTAAAAATTGGCCATGCCCAACCAAGATGGCAGGTGAATCGCTTTGGTTAATGTGGCTTAAGTGGTAACTAGGCCTGGAGGCAGCCCAGTGTAACGAAAAATTGGTTCAAGTTAAAGTTCCAACGCTTTTAAGCGCATTGAAACTTATAAAAATTGTTCTGAAAAATTATTTGAGTGAGCCTTGTGGCCCTAAGAAAAATTGCCCGTTCAGCGTGATTACGTGAGGTTTCAGGAGGAGGAGCAGGAGGAGGAGGAGGAGGAATATTAGACACAGATTGATGAAGCAGAAATGTCCCCGTTTTGGATGGTGAGAGAGAACGTAGCTTCCATCCGCGGGTGCAGCCTACGTATTGCCCGCCTGTGCTTGTCCACGTGTCCGTAGTTAAGTGGACCGTGGCAGTAACCGCGTTGGTGAGGGCGCGTACAATGTTGCGGGAGACGTGGTCGTGCAGGGCTGGGACGGCACATCGGGAAAAGTAGTGGCGACTGGGAACTGAGTAGCGCGGGGCCGCCGCCTCCATGATACTTTTGAAGGACTCCGTTTCCACAACCCTATACGGCAGCATCTCAAGGCTGATGAATTTTGCTATGCGGACGGTTAACGTTTGAGCGTGCGGGTGCGTGGCGGCGTACTTGCGCTTGCGCTCCAACAGTTGCGCAAGCGACGGCTGGACGGTGCGCTGAACTACACTGCTGGATGGGGCCGAGGACAGCGGAGGTGAGGGTGTGGGTGCAGGCCAGGAGACGGTAGTGCCTGTGTCCTGAGAGGGGGGTTGCATCTCAGTGGCAGGTTGGGGCACAGGGGGAGAGGCAGGGGTGCAAACCGAGGCGCTGAACGGCCTTCGTCCCACCTTGCGGGGTGCTTGGCCATCATATGTCTGCGCATGGTGGTGGTGGTGAGGCTGTTGGTGTTGGCTCCCCGGCTGAGCTTTGCGCGACAAAGGTTGCACACCACTGTTCGTCGGTCGTCAGGCGTCTCTGTGAAAAACTGCCAGACCTTAGAGCACCTCGGCCTCTGCAGGGTGGCATGGCGCGAGGGGGCGCTTTGGGAAACACTTGATGGATTATTCGGTCTGGCCCTGCCTCTACCCCTGGCCACCGCACTGCCTCTTGCAACCTGCCCTGCTGATGCCCTTGACTCCCCCTCTGAAGACCTGTCCTCCTGAGTAAGCGTTGCACACCAGGTGGGGTCAGTCACCTCATCGTCCTGCTGCTCTTCCTCCGAATCCTCTGTGCGCTGCTCCCTCGGACCTACTGCCCTTACTACTACCTCACTGCAAGACAACTGTGTCTGATCGTCATCGTCCTCCTCACCCACAGAAAGTTGTTGAGACAGTTGGCGGAAGTCCCCAGCCTCTTCCCCTGGACCCCGGGAACTTTCGAATGGTTGGGCATCAGTGACGATAAACTCCTCTGGTGGGAGAGGAACCGCTCCTGAGCAGGTGTCATTGTAGTGGAGTGAGGAGGCTGGGAGGAAGGAGGAGCAGCAGACAGAGGATTCGGATTGGCAGCAGTGGACGGCGCAGAACTGCGGGTAGACGATAGGTTGCTCGAAGCACTTTCTGCCATCCAGGACAGGACCTGCTCACACTGCTCATTTTCTAATAACCGTCTCCCGCGTGGACCCATTAATTGGGCGATGAATGTGGGGACGCCAGAAACGTGCCTCTCTCCTAATCGCGCAGCAGTTGGCTGCGACACACCGGGATCAGAAGCTCGGGCTGTGCCCACACCCTGACTTGGCCCTCCGCGTCCTCGGCCGCGTCCACGTCCTCTAGGCCTACCCCTACCCCTCAGCATGCTGTATTACCAGTGATTTGATTTCACAGGCAGGAAATAAATTGGCGCAAGACTGCAGGCCAAATATAATTTTTGCCCTTTTTGGAAAACGAAAGGCCCCACTGCCTCTAGTGAATGAATTATCTAAGTTTAATAACTGTGCTGTGTCCCTGCTTATGTGTCACAGAACGTGAGGGTAGCAGAGTTATTATAACTCTGGCAGAGCAGGTATTTTTTTCCCAATTAAGGAAAGCAAATGGCGAAGCCAGCAGTAAAGCGTAGCTGGGTGCGTCTGATTTAGCAATGTTGTTCACGCAGCTCACACGTGTCCACAGCCCTTAGGACGGACAGAGGCTGGACAAATAGATTTGTTTTCAGTTTTTTTCCACCAAAAGGCAGCACTGCGTATATTCAATGAACATGAGAAGTTTAATAACTGTGCTGTGTCCCTGCTTATGTGTCACAGAACGTGAGGGTAGCAGAGTTATTATAACTCTGGCAGAGCAGGTATTTTTTTCCCAATTAAGGAAAGCAAATGGCGAAGCCAGCAGTAAAGCGTAGCTGGGTGCGTCTGATTTAGCAATGTTGTTCACGCAGCTCACACGTGTCCACAGCCCTTAGGACGGACAGAGGCTGGACAAATAGATTTGTTTTCAGTTTTTTTCCACCAAAAGGCAGCACTGCGTATATTCAATGAACATGAGAAGTTTAATAACTGTGCTGTGTCCCTGCTTATGTGTCACAGAACGTGAGGGTAGCAGAGTTATTATAACTCTGGCAGAGCAGGTATTTTTTTCCCAATTAAGGAAAGCAAATGGCGAAGCCAGCAGTAAAGCGTAGCTGGGTGCGTCTGATTTTTAGAGGTTGCAGACGCAGCTCACACGTGTCCACCGGCGTTAGGCCGGACAGAGGCAGGCCAAATATAATTATTTTCCGTTTTTTGGCACCAAAAGGCAGCACTGCGTATATTCAATGAATAACAACTGTGTTGTCGCCCTGCCTATACAATTCTTTCCCTGCAGTATCAATGGAGGGTGCAATGGTCTGCAGAGGCGATTTTGAGAAGCAAAAAAAAATGCAGCACAGCTAACAGCAGCCTGGACAGTACTGCACACGGATAAATATGGCCCTAGAAAGGACCGTTGAGGTTCTTGAAGGCTACACTCACTCCTAACACTCTCCCTGCCTATGCAGCACTTCTGTCCCTAATGCCAGGTGCAACGGTCTGCAGAGGCGATTTTGAGAAAAAAAAAATTGCCACTGCTAACAGCAGCCAACACACAGCTATCAGTGGCCCTAATAAGGACCTTTGGGGGGTCTTGAAGCCTACACTAACTACCAATTCTTTCCCTACAGCAGCTCCGGTACAAACAGCACTGTCCCTCATCCAACTCACACCGCATCTGAGGCGAACCGCGGGAGGGGCCGACTTTTATGTTCGGGTGACACCTGATCTTCCCAGCCACTCACAGCAGGGGGGTGGTATAGGGCTTGAACGTCACAGGGGGAAGTTGTAATGCCTTCCCTGTCTTTCAATTGGCCAGAAAAGCGCGCTAACGTCTCAGGGAAGGAAGTGAAAATAACCAGAACACCGCATGGTGTTCGTTACGAATAACGAACATCCCGAACACCCTAATATTCGCACGAATATCAAGCTCGGAAGAACACGTTCGCTCATCTCTACTATTTAGTAATTGTAGGTAATTACAAAATGTGGGGTTCATTTTTAATAAGCAAAAAATAAATTAATAGAACATTCACATGTTGCAGATTTAGCTGTGGACCTGCATCACAATCCATAGCATATTTTGCACTATGGATTTGGTGTGAATCTGCACCAAAATCTATATTACAATCAATTTAATGTGATTTTTGAAGCAGATCTGCAGCGGATTTCACCCTTTCAAATGAACAGGGTAAAGACTGTTTTGATTTGTGGTATAATGACATTGATAAAGTGTCACCCAAATGTCCATCAGCTGCCACTCAGCATACTGGAAAAGTGGAACTCCTCAATATTTTTAATCTCCCCTTCCTCCCTTAAATCTGAGAGGTCTCTGATATGCATTTGGCTTCAGGACGTTTTTGATCATGATGGCATTAAAATTAGCCAGAGACAGGGGGATATTAATTATCCCCTGCTAGGGAGGTTTGACACCTCGGGTATTTTCCACAGATATCCTGGCTTCAAGATTCAAATCTGACGAAAATCTTTTAATGAGGGCTACTGGTTGTGTGAAGGTCCTAGCCCAATATGGATTATAGTTTCAGAATTGGGCAGGTCAGCCTATTAAAACAAATCTACACATATTGAGGCACATATGGCATATCTGCGTACCTGCTTACCAAATAAAATGTGGTGGTGGCAGCACGAATATATGGGTATTGCAGAGTGCTGGAGATGTTAGATCGACCAAAGGGTGATTTCAGCTTTCATTCTGCATGCGTGCAGAAGCTTGGGAAAGCTGGGTACAAATTCACCTGTATTCTAACGACTCTGCGCTTGCAACTCCGTTAGAGTGATCGATCAAGGTTTTGCCGGGACAATGACAGAGCGCTTAAAGTAGTCGATTCTTGATAAATTGGCAACAGAGTGGTCGGGGTCCCCCCTCTCCTTCCTTGACATGATTCCACATCGAAATCTGTGTCAAAATCCGCACCAATGATGGAATAAGAAATTTGACTTAGATTTTCTGCTGCAGAAAATATGCCCCAATTCTGTTTTATGGCAACGTACCCTTACATTAATTTATTACATTAATTTGTTTTTACATTAATTAATTAATTGGATCATCAATATCATTTATATGAATTAAAAACTATAAATTCAATAGAAATTAAAATTAATATATTTAAAAATAAAAAAATAAATAAATTAGTAAGTCTCCTAAATTACTCAGAAACATGAAAAATTATTCAAATGTCCTTTCAAAATAAACAAAAGGAAACATTAATATCTGATAAAAAATCATTATGATACAAATGTACATATTTGACATATTGCAGTTGAAAATATGAAAAATATGATTACTTAACAAAAGTTTCCCTCAATTTTGGTGTTTTTTTTAATAAACATTAGCAAATCAGTCTACTTATACCAGCTAAATAAAATACAACACGTGACAAAGATAATGTTAGTGTTACTTGGATATGTAAAAATTTCGCTTCGTCATTAAGGCACAAACAGGTTTGGTCTTGAAGGGGTCAAGAAACTGAGGGATCTTATTATTGGTGAATGATGCAATGCCAAAGAGCTGCAACTCCAGAAATCTTTGGGTTGCATCTCTTTGGTGGGGACCCTTCCTCTGTAGGTAGAGCGTAAGGATTGAGATCTGTGCTCCTTGGGCTCCCGTCAATTTCATTTAGGCCATAGACTGTATTGCAGGTTTATAGCCTGTCCTCATCTCATTGAAGCCAAAGAAGCGTGTGGAAGGATCCCGGACCTCTATGTTAAGCCATGGCCCCTTATTGTAGCTATCATTAGGTCAAACAGTAGGCTTAACTCAAGGTATCCACAGTGATCAGCTGCAATCAGTGGGTAATGCAGCAGCAAATGCTCAGTTCACCTACAGCGCCACCACAAGAGAAATGAGCATTGCACCATTCCCACCGAAATCAGTGAGCTGTCCAACTAAAGCATGGACATGTTAAAAACTGCAGAACAAAAGAAGAAAAAAAAGTTTTTTGCAGTTTCTCTCTGTCTAATTAAAGGGCTACTCCCAAGATTGACCTGTAGTACCTATCCAGGGTAGGTGATAAAATTATGATTGTGAAGGGTCTCACTGATCCTGAGAATGGGGGTCTCGTCTTTCCCTCTGCTTCTCATTGTGGGCTCACTGCACCCCCTGCAATGATAAGGTGATTGCGCTGTGCCACTGCAATTATCTGAAATGGGACTGCTGAAGATAGACAAACGTTTGTACTCCGCTATTTCCATCAGCCCCATTGAAATAAATGGAGTGGAGCAGTTTCTGGCTCTCTCATTAAAATGAATGCAACGACAGCACACATGCGTGACCATCCATACAAAATGATATCTAAAGAACCAGTGTCGTAAGATAACATCATATTACGCATCATATACGATATACCCTGGACATTTACTTTTTATATGTGGTCTAATTTAACAATTGGATGAAGTTTTCAAAGATTATCCAATCATTATTATTTAAGTCAACATCAGTGCTTCAGCTGGGGAGGCTCTCGGGTTCCAAACTAAATATTTCTGATATTGGAAACTCCGGTATCATATTCGTAATGCATTTCTATCTTGATGTCTATTAACTGTGGCAGTGAGAATAAAGATTTCCATTGGGTGGCTTGATAGTTACGGATGGAAGAGAGGGTTTTTGTACATAAAGTCAAATGCCAAAACAGTAAAATCTGAAGTCTATGCCACAGGGGGTGGAACCTATTGACCTCAATTATATATTATTACAGTATTTGTAGTGTGGCTTGTATTCTGAAGAGAGCTCAAAATGGAAACAGACTTACAGCCAGAGATGTAATATCATTATAAGAAATCTTATAATGGGGGCAATTATGTATTTACTTAGTCTTTCCGGATGTCTGTCATTAAGCAGGGGGTGCATTGTGTATATTTCAGAGCCCTTCATCTATTAGACAAAGCAGAGAGCAGCTATAAAAAGTGTCTTTGACTGTAAAGGACCCAATACACTCAAAACATTATGTGGAAAGCCTAATAATTTTAGTGAGAATTGTGCATTTCTTCATTTCTCCTGGGGAGGCGCTGCAGGGAAATTGAACAGTGGTGCTGACAGGAGCAGCAGCATTAGACTGGCAAGAGATCAGAGTGATATGACTTTGTTTTTTATTTTTAATCTATTCCTGCCCTCCAAAAGGTTTTCCTTTAACCCTTTCCAATCCAATTTGTATCCTGGTTTTCCTAGAGAGCTTACTCTCTTTCTGTCGTTATACAATGGCGCTATATGCTGGCTAAAGCCAGTACTGCATGGGGTGACACGTTGGATAGGCTCCGACAGCAGAAGGCTGGCAATATACAGTAAGAGAAGCCCAACGGATGTCTCCCAACATCAAAGCTGTACAGCCTTAAATCATAATGTCTTCAGAGGTCAGACAGTGGATTGGAAAGGGTTAAGTCGGGAAACCCCATTAAGTGCTGTAAGTTATGAGGCGCAGCCTCCATGGATCAGACCTGTCTTTTCAGCACATCCCACAGATGCTCAAACAATTTGAGCTGGGCAGTCTTGATTCAACTTTGTATGATAGGGGTACTATTCATCTGATTGTAAGAGGTTCCTCAAACAAAATCAGCTGACCGTCATGGTAGGCACATGCTGCAAGAGTTTGTCTCTGTCAATGGAAAAA
The DNA here is from genome assembly GCF_035609145.1 of Eleutherodactylus coqui. Taxonomy (NCBI): domain Eukaryota; kingdom Metazoa; phylum Chordata; class Amphibia; order Anura; family Eleutherodactylidae; genus Eleutherodactylus; species Eleutherodactylus coqui. The sequence continues at coordinate 125,358,854 of NC_089845.1, read as the reverse complement.
CATTATGAACACCATAACAGGGTCTAGGCTGGCGGGCCTCCAGATCCTGGTCTTCTTGTGACCTCCTCCATTCACTTGGGTAATCAATCAGTTCCCTGCTTCCATTGCAATGTGATATTATCTTCAATGGACTTCTTCTGCCTGTGCTCCTCTGGGTGTAAGTTTTCTGTATGTGCTCCTCTCTCTATGATATGTACAATGCTTTTTTTTACTGCTCTAGACAGAAGAGACAGATTGTGGATATGCACCGAGAGGAGCACAGACAGAAGAAGACCATTGAAGATAATATCACATTGCAGTGGTAGTAGGGAACCACTTCATTAATGTTCAATTAGAAGTGAGAGGCAGAAAGACTTGTGCAGAGAACAAGGGGAACACTCTTACCTCATGGGGGCAGTATTGCATTGTAGGAGCATAAGACCACAAAACAAACACAATTACTTTGTGGGGGGCATAAACGAGACACTATAACTATAAGGCACTAAGGGGGCATTGTTGCTGTGTGGCAGGCCAATAGGGGATGATTATTTTACTCACAAAGAAGGCAGCATTGTGATTTTATGGTGGGAAAATGGAAAGTTTCATACTATATGGTGACACTATAAGCACTAAGAGAAGCATAGATAGCAGCAGGATAAAGAGGGTGTGTGCAGAGTTGATTTGTAGCAGGAAGAAATCTACATGGCAGTCTGGGCCAAGAGAGAAGAAAAATACAAATGGATTTTGACCAGAGAAGAGGTCACCTGTGATCACTGGAGGTAATTGCACTGTAATCAGTATCAATGTGTAGAGCTGATATCTGGCTAATATATGGTGACTGCATTATATAGAGGTATACTAGAGCTGAGCTGCTGTGTTATAAAGCTGTCTTATGTTGTTTCTGATGTATACTGTATTATCAGTAGAGGTGTAGATTACTAGTAAGTTATACGGCATTAACATATTAAATTCAGTGTTTTAAGCACTACTACTGTATTCTAAAAAGTACTACTCCTGTTGTAGACTTGCTGTGCCCCTTGAAAAGCCACTTCCACTTTTGCTATGACTCGCCGGGCGAGTATCACCCTGTGAAGAGTTCTTCCCGCTCGACATCTCTCCTTCACGCAGTCATAATGTCCACACGTTGGTGTTGTATTTAGGCATTGTCAATTTATAATAGAACACCTCCCCTCCACCAGTATGGACTTATATAAAGAAAAAGTCGCAAAAATTTGGAAAAATCAAAATCCAAACAAAAGAAAATGGGGAAACCTTTATGTGATGAGCTTATGACACAAATACACATTCTGATTTCTTCTGATTTCTCAATATAGTCTGTCAGAGAGTTCACTGGGTAACTAGGTATTCTAGGAAACCAAACATAATCCTATTCGAATAAGACGTGCTGCTTGTTCCAGTGTGTTATGCAACTGTATGTGTGGAACCAAGTTAAGGAAAACAGTAAACTACTTTGGATTTATGCCTCCCCGTGTCCTCGTAAAATGCTCAGCCCTCCAACATCATATATACTCTCGTTGCAAAAAGAAAAATATTTTCCTGTAACCTCACCAAAATTCGAGGAAGAAATATAATCGGCAAAGAAATCCAAGGACCATGCTGAAAGAAGCGGAGGACAGTAAAAACACCGTGTACGGCCAGAAAGGGCCAAAGCCAAAAATGGCAAGAAATGATCACAAACCCAGAGGGGTTGTCACATCTCAGCAAGTTATCTTCTATCCACAGGATAGGGCATAGCTTACTGATGAGTGAAAAGTCAACCGCTAGGACTCCTACCAATACTAAGATCTCTCTCCCTACTGCTATCCCCCCCCCCCCCGAGCTTGCTCGGACCAGTAAGCAGTTACTCGAGAAGAGTGATGCTCACTCAAGTAATTGCTTTATCCGAGCGTGCTCGCTCATCTCTACTTTTGAGTGATCATTTTGCATAAACTACTAATTGGTGCTAATGCCTATTAGTAGCATGTGAGCCATGGGGTGTTGTATTCAGAGAACAGACCACCTGCTGTTCTCTGAATAAATTCCCTTTGTTCTGCCATGGGGCTGACAGCTGAGACAATGTAATCAGCACTCCCCGAGCAGAACACAGCCTGCGGTCCTTTTTATCAGCTGATCTGCCGAACGATGGATTTCATGCTGAATTGAAATTCATAGTTCGGCAGGAAAGTAAAAGACAAGCACATTTACACGCAACAATTATCGCTCAAAAGATGGCTTTTGAGCGAATTTTGAGTGATAATCATTGTGTCTAAATGGGCCTTTAGCCAGTAGAGTAAAGTGTGATTGTTTTCAGTAAGAGAAACCAGGTAATCTTATAGATATGATACCTTTTAATAACAAAAATACATGATGTTACAGCAAGCTTTCACATCATCTATCTATCCTTCATCAGGAAGGGTCAATAGAAGTTTGTCCGCCTGTCCAGATGGCATGGGCCCCGGCGCATATACGCCAAGGCCACCATGCCATTGCCCCTTCCCTCCCCCTCGCCAGCTCACCTCCTCTCTGGCTGTTTGCAATGGGAGGGGGCGGGGCAGAGCTAAGCTCTTTCACCCTCTCCTCCCCTTGTCCGCAGCCAGCAATGGCAGGAGGCAGGACGGGGCAGCACTTAGCCCTGCCCCCATCCCCACTCTAATTGCAATCATTCAGTGGGAAGGAGAGAAGAGGGAGGGAATTTAGTAGTCACGCTGCTAAACTCTCTCCCACCTCTCTTCTCTGGCCACTGTCACTTCTTTTCATAGGAGCCCATGCAGTGGATGACGTATTCCGGGCACTATATTGGCCAGCCGGGTGCTTTTATGTCGCGGGAATATGGCCATGTGATCTGATGCATTGGAATCCAATGCATCAGATCATAGCGTATATCGGCCGGACGTGAAAACGGTGGGTCGATATACGCTCGTGTGAAAGAGCCCTGACAGTGTGGGCAAAATTATCTAATTTCTTTTATCATTAATTTCTTCATTTAGTGCTCTTCTAACAGGCACTTATACTGGACAGTCTATGGAGCCATGCTTAGGTTCAGGATTGGTCGCATTAAGCCGTCTGGCCGTCAGTATATGTTAGTGTGGGAGTCTTGCTGCCACATACTGTCACACTCTTGGTGTTACGCCAACTCAAAACATTTTTAATTGTTTTCTTTCAAGTTGTCATATCAGATTAAAAAAACATGTCCGCTTTCCTACAGGAGTAACGCCACTTGTGTGCACGGACTTCGTCTGGTGCTGCATTTCTGAGCTCTGCCCCATTCAAACGAATGAGCCTTAGCTGCAATACCGGATACAACAAATGGTGCTGTTTCTGGAAGAAAACAGGCATATTTTTCTAATGTGAAACCCCCCATTAATCAAAGGTTACCACGTATATGAGATACGACACCTGCTGATGATACATTGTGGTCTATGAATGTCATATCTCCAAACATATAATGGTTAGGAAAAAACTCATCAAGATGACTATCACAAAATGAGGAAATGTTACTCACGTCCTGACTCCAAATTCTGTGTAATTCCTCTTAAATGACCTTGGACACCCAGAACACATTTTTTGACCTCGTTCAGATGGGCATTTTTTTTTTGCGCACAAATAGCTGTGCAAAAAGATCGCCGCTCGCGTGAACGAAGCAGAAGGCGCATGCTGCATGTTAATCCAGCTCCCATAGTAGTCAATGGAAACTTCTGCATAACACGCACCAAAGATAGGTCAAGTCCTATCTTTACTCACAGCACGCACCTTAGATGCACGTATTGTAGCAACGCATGTCCTATTTTTTGCAAGTGCGAGTATTTTGCGCATCTAAACATCGTTCATGTGAACGCTTTAATGGGAAAAACATTGGCTCTAATAGACGCAATCTTTTTACCCGACGCAATCTTTTTGTGCCCGAAAAATTGCCCATTTGAACAAGGCCTTAAGGCCCATTTACACGAGCAGATAATCGGTCAAATGACAGTTTGAGCGAGAGCTTTGAGCAATTATTTTGCTTAAAAAATAATTGGTATTTAGGTAGCTACTTAGCTACTTAAATGCCAATTATGTATGTTAATGAAGCCTCTATGGAACACAGGCAAATAGCCTGAGGCTATTATCTGCGCTCAGATCCTTTGTTCTCACTTGATTTTAACGATCAGCAAAAAGAGCCCGAAATGCGGATGCCCCATGCCCATTTATACGCACCAATTATCGCTAAAATGATCGCCGATGAGCGAAGTTTTAGCCATAATCGTCCAGTGTAAATGGGCCTTTAGTTGTCGCTGGTGAACCTTTTTATTGTGATTAAACTATGGAATTAATTTGAGTTTTTGGCATTGATCAACAGAAAAGACTTTTGAGGCTGGGGCTGCGTGGCAACATTTGGTAAAATCGTAGGATCCTGGCTTTTATGGGTCTAAGTCTTTTTTCCCACGACCGTATATTGGCCTGCTGTTTTCACGGCCGGCCGATATACGCTGTGATCTGATTCCTTGGATTCCAGTGCATCATTCAGAGATGTATTCAGAGAACAGACCACCCGCTGTTCTCTGAATAAATTCTCTTGGTTCTGCAACGGGGTTCACAACTGAGACAATGTAATCAGCGCTCCCCGGGCAGAACACAGCGTGTGTTCCTTTTTATCAGCTGTTCCATCGAATGATGGATTTCATGCTGAACTGAAATTCATTGTTCGGCAGAAAAGAGAAAAATGAGCACATTTACACCCAACAATTATCGCTCAAAAGATGGCTATTGAGCGAATTTTGATCGATAATCATCGTGTCTAATTGGCCTTTAGACAGTGTTATTCATCAGTGTTCAAGACTGCTATTTAGCGAACCAAACCAGTAGAAGCTTGTTTCACGTAGAACTTTGCCACACAGTTGGAAAGAAAAATGACTGCGGCTAGAACTGCGTTGATGATACCTTCGCACTTTACTCAGCCATTTCTGAGGAAGGGGCCGTATCTCCGAGTCACGTTAATACTGCCTGTTTTGATCAAATCAATAAAGGAGAAATGGGTTAGTGCCATTGTTTCGACAATTCTCTTGGTCAAAAGAGATGCACCTTAAGTCCACAAATTTACATTTTTTGCAAGTTACATTATTACGCCCCTTTATATACAGTGGCGAAACGTGGACAAGCAGCACCTTGTTTTCCATAAAATGGAAAATTCTTTTGTTTATATTCCTAGCAGAAGTCGCCCCACCTTTTTCTCCTTAACAAAATATAGCGTTTTCAGAATGGCAAGGCACTCGACACACGCTAGCATCAATACATCTCCGTCCCTGCGGAAAGGGAACCTCCATCTACTTTCGTGCAGTGTGTGTCATTTGGTCCTGGTCCTTTCTTCATTTGGTGTTTGCTGCTCCCCAACATGGGGACAGCGTTCCAATCACCAGTCTTCCATGGCTGTCACAACATACTCCGCCCCTTTGTCGCTGGACCTCTTAAGGCCCTGTGTGAGCATGCTGTTAAGCAGCACACAACCCTGCTCTTTCCTCTCTGCCTGTAGTGACTGATGCTGGTCAGAGGCTTATATACTTATGGCAACAAAGTTTCCTGGGCTTAAGGGAGAGGGTGGAGCTTCGCACAAATGAATATTCTCTTGTGCGAATGTTCACGCTTGCAAATATTCATTTGCACTAGTGAACACCCTTACACTTCTACTGGGCTTCCTTTGATGGTACACCCAGAAATCTAAAATTCATCCCTCCTACAGTGAACAAGTACAAAAAAAGAGAAATTATAGGAGGACAGTGAGATGAAGATCTTTAACTGTGGGGCGAAACAGAAAAACCTGTAGTGAAAAAATAGCTTGTACCAAAATTTGGGGAAAGTTATGAATTGTAACGAATATTTTTTATTGCCCAAGTTATACTTCTGAAGAGTTCTGGGATATTCTTGGCCCCCATCCCTAATTTTCCCCTAAAAACACCTACTTTGAGTTGCATTTAGTTTTCCTTCAAGGTTCCTTTCATTGGGTAATTGGGGGCTATGGGTAAAACAATTTAAAAAAATTTCTCTTACATTTACTTCTATTTTGGCTACTTTTACCCCCCACCCCCCACCCCACCCTCCCAGAAAAAAGAGTCACCCTGAGAAGAATGATTTACAGTGTAGTTTTGGTTACTGTGCGCTCCTCCGTCTGGCCCACACACAGACACCCAGGTTTAATGCTTTCACTTAACACTTTCCGATTCCCAGAAGAACATTGCACAATTTCATTCATGTTCGAATGAATCTCAGACGGTCTGCTTATTTTCAGACGAGGGCGGTTACATCAGCAGCAGTGCTCTATCTCTGACATAGTAAATACTCCAGCGTAATTGAGGTCCTGAGCCAATTTTCTTACACAATTCCATTCATGTCCGAAGGAAAGTAGTAGAAACTAAAAGAAAACATTTTTCACCACAAAAAAAATGTCTGTGTGAAATCATCACAATCTCAGCCAGGAAGGTAACACACACATACGGTATATTAAAAACGCTATCTGATGTCATATGCACAAATGTTCCTTTTTGAGTGTTTTTGGAGCTAGATTTCTTTCTACATGTAACATTTCATAATATACTGTATATGCTCATTTATTGATATTAAAGGGAATGTCTCCTATGGAATATTAGTTTGATTAATCCCTTAAAGGGGTTGTCTCGCGGCAGCAAGTGGGGTTATACACTTCTGTATGGCCATATTAATGCACTTTGTAATATACATCGTGCATTAAATATGAGCCATACAGAAGTTATTCACTTACCTGCTCCTTTGCTAGCGTCCTCGTCTCCATGGTTCCGTCTAAATTCGCTGGCGGCTTGCTTTTTTAGATGCTCTTGCGCAGTCCGGTCTTCTGCTCTCAGCACGAGCCGCTTCAGCCTGCTAGCCGCTACAGCTCTTCTGCGCATGCAGAAGTGATGGGCCGGGGGGGCTGCCGCTGGGCCGGGGGGGCTGCCGCTGGGCCGGGGGTCTGCCACTGGGCTGGGGGGGGGCTACCGCTGGGCCGGGGGGGTCTGCCGCTGGGCCGGGAGGCTGCCGCTGGGCCGGGGGGTCTGCCGCTGGGCCGGGGGGGGGGGCTGCCGCTGGGCCGGGGAGGTCTTCGTCTGTTGTCAGGGGTCTAGCGCCGGTTACCTGCTGCCTGGCGGTGGGTGACTGTGTGCCGTGGTTGGCCGCGTTCAATCCAGGGGTCCGGTCGGCGGCTGCGGGGCGTCTGGTTGTCAGGGAGACACAGCTGGTAGCGTCTCGGGAGCGCACACGTCGGGCTACAGCAAGCGACGGGAAAAAAGCCGGCGGCCATCTTGGGAAAATTTTTATAAGTTGCTGAAACGCTGGAACTGTAAGTACAAACCAGCTAGAAAAGTCATTTACAGGGGGGCTTAGTAATGTATGCTTAATAAGGGGGACTGGGCAAAAAAAAAAATTCACTGCTTCCTCGAGACAACCCCTTTAATGGCCGGAGGGTTTCGGGCTTAAATGACCAGTTAATTTTTAGCTATTTTTTGCATGTGGTGGTTTAATAGCCCTATTTTTTTTAAAATTTTTGCAGCTTTTTTTTGTATGTTGCATATAGGTCTGCTTTTTGATACCTTTTTTCACAGAATTGCTTTGTTATATTAGAGGTAAAAAGTTTTAATTTTTTTTTAAACATTTACAGCTTTTAGTTTGAAATTAGTATGACTTGGCTATGCAAATGAAAATTTAAGTAAGGATCTGCCCACGTCTGCTATAAGATCGCAGGTGCCTAACGAGTCAAATTCGGGATCCGCAGATCTGGTCACAACAATTGCAAGGGAAAGCTTGTCCTGAATTCGGTGCTGCACTGTCCTGGTTCTTTCTCATTCTCTCTTCGAGAGCAACAAAACAAGCGTTCTCAAAAGAGGAGGCAGCTTGGTACGTGATATTACTCCAAGCTTCCCAGTTGGAAGCTAGTGTAGGCCACTCGTCATCAATATGACAGGCTATAAGGGTTCTATGCCCTCTCTTTCGTTGACCAGTTCTACGCTCGCCATAAAAAACAATTTGGGCAGACGGTGATTCTACAATCTAGAAATAAGTCCTGTGAGCATAATTGCATGGCTTTATTCTATAATAGTTTACATTTATTTTTGTATATATTCTTTTGATCATTTGTGTCCTCCATGACATCATATAAGACCTGGGGGACATTCACATTGCATTTTTTTCTTATTTTACAATTTTCCACTGCAACCGGGGCATCAACCGGAGCAGCATCCATTGGAGCCCCAGTTACATAGGAAAACAACCACCTATGGTGACAGAGCTGAGCTGGGTCTGGCATGTGATCGTTGGGTTTCATAGAGGAAATTGTACTGTTGCCTTCTCTATTCACTACATAGCGATCATTGAGCACTATGTAGGCTACATAAGACAGAAGTTGCTATAAACCGGTTCTGTTTTCTCCACAGGATCCCATTCTGTTTCTTCATAGCCTGGCTTTAAATCTACACCGTACATTTACACTAACATGGGTTAAAGCCCAGGACCAATAGCCATACATGTATGGTGCTTTGTCATAATCAAGTTAAATAGATGATCCAAATATTTAAAAATATCCCCTATCCACTGTATGCAAAACAGTGTAAGTCTCTTAATGCTCAGGCAAAGGATGGGAAGCTGCCACTGTGGACTGGTCCCAATAACCAACTGGGTCAGTCTCTGGTTATCATCTGGTCAATGCAAAGAAAGCAATACACGCCTACATAAGTGTAACGACATTGGCTGGAAAAAAGATGGCAGAATTGGACTTCACTTATAAAAGTTTCCTTTCCAGGTACTCAAAGTGTCTCTGAGTGCTTAGAGAATGTTCACATGGCAGAATCCAATGTGGATTTTTCTGAGCAAATTCCACTTCTACAAACCGCGGCAGAAATCTGCATCTGAGCCATAAAATTCTGCCACAGATTCACATATAGATTTAGCTCAGTCATACCTGGAAGAAATTTGTTGCTTAACCACAGATTTCTGCTGTGGTTTTAGGAGGCAGAATTAGTGCTGAAAAGTCCACGTTGGATTTTGCCATGTGAACATACCCTAGCATTAGGGCCAAATTATATAACCATTGGATGTCGCAAGAAACATAGATATGAAGTGCATATCAATGCCAATACGAAACAAAAATTCAATACTAGAAGCTCACCAATAGATAACAAGAACAGAATTGAGATTGTAATAAAATGATGGAAGATATGGGTGGTGGTGGTCAGATAGTGTAGCAGATAGATAATCATGATAGTAGTCAGATAATGGAGCAGATGGTGATGCTGAACTGATGATAAACCAGTGACGTGGATTTCTCTAGGTCTTCACCTAATCTATTTGTGATGCTGACCCTAACACCAGACACCAGTGTCCCTGTTAATCGCTAAAGATATCCCCAATGTAAATTCTTATCTGAAACGCTTACTCTAAAAAAAAATGAGTGGACATAAAGACCGAGAGACAAGAAAATCCAACTGAGCAGAGCAGAGCAAATACAAACTGGAAATAGGAACAACAAACTACAATGTTAAGAAGCATTGACTGGACTAGAAATAACCCCATCAACAGAGCCATACAAACAAAAAATAAAGCTAGACAAAACGAGATACTTTAGCGAACTTAAGAAATAATAGATTTAAAGGAACATAGCTTACGCTATAAACAGCAACACATTACAGAAGCCAGGAATATTAAAATAGAGGGTAGCCAATAAGGAATCCCACTCCGAATGAACTTGAGTTGCAACACTGTGGTCAGCTCATCCACATAATGGATTACTTGTGAGACACTTACATATCAGCTTCCCCCGAAAACAAACTATTAGCAATTGGCAAAACAGAGGGAGAATTACTGCTGATCACAATAAAAAGGTACTGCTAACTGAATAAGAAGAAAGGAACTAGACACCAGACGTCTTATAATAGGATATCTTTTATTTGTGTAACACGTTTCTGAGCAGAAGGTGCCCCTTTTTCAGGCTTATACCATTTATTTTATCATCTTACTGTGGCTATATAAAGCATTTAGAGCTCTGTATAAGAAAACAGATTCATCAAGTAAATGTTAAGAAATTAATCAGTACAGAACATTGTACCCATGTCTGATGGTGGACATTTACTTGAAAGCGAACACCCCTACTCCTTAAAGTACTCATGAAAAGTAATATTATGACTTAATAACGGGTGACTGGTTCAGTAAAGGTCCTCACATGTCACGTTGTCATCTTTGATATAATTCAAGACTCAGCAGTAGAGGTGGAGATAGAGTGAGTTCACTTAGCCGCACAGATGGAAGGCGGAGGGTGACACTTTTTCCAGTCTTACAAGTTCATGACCTCCATGGTGCAAGACACTTTATTAAATAAAAGCGTCTCTGTGTTTTTTGATGAAGTCATAATTTGAAATTTATAAGAGAATAAACAAAAAATGGCATTTTTATGATCACACATTAACAGTACAGTTAATGGCTCTACCGTTTGAAGGATTTATAGAGAGAAAACAGTGGTGAAGTGTCTTCTGGAGACTTATGCACCTTCTGTAGATGTTCTGCATTCATAGTATATATGGCCAAGTTTGGGAAACTCTTCAGTGTGAGCCACATAAAGCGAGCCTTCAGTTATGTCACAAAATCCTGACGCAGGACCAAAGCGGATGGGAGGGTATATTACCTGCAGTTTTTCTTCTCTGCTGTCTCTCTGAACCTGATTTTAACGGTTCAAGATTGCTGACGCAATCTTCAGACTATCCAGTCCTTACAGTAGTGTTAGACGACTATTCCACTCTACCTTATCTCTCATTGGCCAGTTCTGCTTACTTGATCAGAACTGTCCAATCAGAGTACGGTGCACAGACTGCATTAGCTACATATGGTAGACAATTGTGATGGCCATCTTGGACAGCTAAACACTGGGATCAGAATCAGTGGATCAGACTGAAGTCAGAGAAGAAAAAGTGCGGGTAGTAGACCCCCTGCCTCTTCCAGTCCTAGGACAAAATTCTGTCCTGAAAAGAGAGGTTCACTGTAATTCACGCAATCATATTATTAATTTATTTAAATTGCACTTGAATCCAAATTACTCTCCAACTATAGTGAAGGTCACCATTTTGTATGGTAGTTCGTTGCTTATATAGCACCAACATATTTCGCAATGTCATCATTTAAAGGAATTTTTCCTTTCTATTTTAAAAAACATATTCATGGAATAATAAAGTTTTACAATATATTTTCTGTTTTAGTTCTTCATGCTTTTCAAAATCTCTGCTTTTCTAATCTTTGTTCCCTCAATAAGGCCCTTCATTATTTACTTCCAGTAGATTTATCCTGGTCAAGTGATGGACACACAGGGGTATGATTTAGCACAGTACAGTTATCAGAGATGTGTCTTGAAATGAGCCATGCAACTGTGTGTCTATCGCATGACCAGGACAGATTTTTATCCAATGGAAGTAAATATAATTAATGTGTCCATTTAAAAACTACAAGCAACAATGTTGGAAATCTTAATTAATTGATACATCAATTATGTTAGAAAATTGTACAGTTTTGCATTATACAATAATCAAAATGGTATTCAGTCCTAAATTATCACTTTTACACTGGATAGTTGGTAAATGCCAGATTGGTGAAGGTTCAACCATCGGAATCCCTTCAATCAGCAAAACATGGAAATCCAATCCCTCATCCCTACAAGAGTAAGGTTGAGGCTAGGAGAAGCTTGAATAGAGTGGTGAATTATAGATGAAAAGATGAATGACTGCCTGTTTACAGTTGCTTAATTTGTAGGTGAACTAAAAATTAAGTGACTCCACCCAGTGAGCGATTATTGCTTACTTATGCCATCAGTTCCCATGTTTACAAAGGATGACAGTAGCCTCTAATCTCTCTTTTGAGTGCTTATTCTGGCACCTATTGGTTCATCTAAAAAGTACACTAACTCTCTCTATGTCTCTGGCTAATCTGACCCTAACACCAGATATCACTGTCCCTGAATTACCCTATTATCCCTAACGAAAACCCTATCCCTAAGAAGCAAATGACAGGCAAGGAACAAAATTGAACTAGAAGCAGACAAGGGAGGTACAAATTGAGAATAAGCAAACAAACTACTAGATACAAGTGTATGCTATCACAAGTACCACACTGCAGAAGCCAAGAATAATTATTAAGAGGCTATCAGGCTATCCAGTCAGACACTCCTCAAAAAATGAGGCTAGGCTGTGCAGTGTCATCACCAGACCATCTCTAATAGGTCATCTGTGAACAGTTGCACAGCAATTGCCCCAACAACAGCTAGTGGACCAGAGATGACGAAGCAGCAGGAAAATTCCTGTTGTTTGTAACAAGTATGCAGTAAGCTGCCTACAATGTTGATTTAAAGGCAGCCACAATTATCATTTAATTATATGGGGATAATTTATTTATGCATTTTCATCAGAATTTTGATGAAAGAAGATACGGATTTCGGTGTATTACCCATTTACAAAAAAAAAAAGTAACTTTTCTTCATTTTTATGCCATAATCTCCTCTTTTTAGGATAGTAGATGGGGCTTGGCAGAAGAAGTGGGCTTCCTGCAGCCCAACAAAATTTACACCAGGAAATGAACCTTTGGAAAAGTTTGGTTTGCCCGAATTAGTTTGAACCGAACTGGAATTTCACCTAAACCCCTAAGACCACAAAATCTTTGTATAATACTCCAAGAGTGTTATATAGGGCTTTTATAGCTCTTAGACAGTCTTATATGTCAGTGTTCGGGACTAATGCTGAGCGAACTAAACCAGTAGAACCCTGTTTTTGGTAGAACTTTGCTAAAAGTTTGGTTTGGGTCCATGCTGAACTGAACTTTTAGCAAAATTCTCGCTCAAACAGGGTTCTACTGGTTCGGTTCGCTCAACACTAATAATATGTATATATCTTCTGACCTCCTTGTCTTTCCACCTTCTAACCGACCTCCCCTCAACATCTCCATTCCAGTGTCTGGCACCATCATAACCCCCAGACGGCATGCCCGATGCCTTGGGGTCACACTGGACTCTGACCTCTCCTTTGCCCCCCATATCCAATCTCTGGCCCAAACATGCCACATGCACCTCAGAAATATTGCTAAAATACATCCGTTCCTAACCACGGACACACTAAAGACGCTCGTAGTTGCGCTCATCCACTCCCGGCTTGACTACTGCAACTCGCTACTCATTGGCCTCCCCCGCACTAGACTCGCTCCGCTCCAATCCATACTAAATGCAGCAGCTAGACTCATTTTTCTATCCAGCCGCTATTCAGACGCCTCTGCATTATGCCAGTCGCTGCATTGGCTACCCATCCACTGCAGAACTAAATTTAAATTCCTCTACCTCACTCACAAAGCTCTGCATGGCGCTGCGCCACCATACATCGCCTCCCTACTGTCAGTATACCACCCAGCGCGCTCACTCCGATCGGCTAACACCCTCAGACTAAACACCCCTGTAATACGAACCTCTCATGCTCGCCTACAGGACTTCACTAGAGCAGCACCCATCTACTGGAATGCTCTACCCCAAGGCATCCGGACAATTCCCGATGCACGAAATTTCAGACGTGCCTTAAAAACGCACCTCTTCAGGGAAGCATACCAAATCTCCTGACCTAGTCCCTCGCCCCTCCCTATGGTGCTCCACCCTGTTTGCCTTCTGATAAATGATCTGTACACCTAATTTCCTATTGCCTGTGTTCCCCAACCCCTGCACCTCCTGTACCACCCTCAACCCATTTGTGTCTAACCCAATGTATCTCACATTGTAATTGTTGCAATTGTTGTATTGTTTTGCATTTATCCATGCCTGAAAGCGCTGCGGAATAAGTTGGCGCTATACAAATAAAGATTATTATTATTACTATCTTCTAAGCAGATGTCAAATTTATACTGCACAATTTTAACCTGCCATGAAGGGTCTGCCAATTGTGGCTCACAGTGGTTGTCACTCTCCTTCCACTGCAGTCCAATGAAACATAAGTCTTTGTGGCCTAGGTGCTAAGACTAGGTGTTCGCCACAGCTGAAGATGAGCTAGGCCTTCAGAAGGAGAGTAGGAAATAATTAATATCAACAGAATCCTATGGGAATAATCCAATAGGTAATGGGCAATTGGGAAAAGAAAACTTTTGGCCCAGCATATGTAGGAGAGTGCATAGCGCTGCAGAATATGTTGGCGCTATATAAATAAACATTATTATTATATATCAAATTCTTGCCTGGATTGGCCTTGAAAAACAAGAACAGACCCAGCAAACCTGTCCTCAGAACCCTTGGCAACTATGGACACCTAGATCGGAACATCTTTAAAATGGCAGGTCTTGTCGGGTGTTCCCAGTATGCAGTTGTTAGTACGTACTGTGATACACGGAAGGGCAACTGGCGAACAAATGACAGGGTAATGGGCACTCAAGGCTCAATGATACACATGGATAATGTTCTACTAGGAAACCTTTGGTCCTGGCATTTATGTGGATGTGGCACGTATCACTGACCTAACCATTGTACAGACAGATGCCCCCTTTCATGGCAGCCATATTCCCTAACTGCAGTGACCTCTTTCAGCAGAATAATGTGCCCGGTCACACTCCAAAAATTGTTCCAGAATTGTCTGAGGAACACAACAATTAATACAAGGTGATGACTCGGCCTCCAAACTCCCCAGAGCTCAATCCGATCGAGCATCTGCGGGATGTGCTAAAAAGACAAGTCCGATCCTTAGAGGTCGCAGCTCACAACTTACAAAACTTGAAGGACCTGCTGCTAAAATATATATGTATTATCCTAATGACTTATTTATACATTCTGTATCTTCACCAGCAAATCATATTTCTGTGCAGCGTAAGTCTGTCTATCTCTTGGGAGATGAATTCCTCAGTCATTACTGTCATTTGCTGACATGGAATAATGAGGTAATGACATCGTGGATACATACTGGAAGTTTGCAGAGCTCATTTTTGTAATAGTTGTTACTAGGGCTTTCCTTATGTTGCGTGTGACTAACGAAGGAAACTTCTTGTAACGCAGATTGAAGTCATGGATCTATTTTTAGACAGTGAAAAAGTAAGATATGAAAACTGCTAAAAATAGATGGAGTTACATACATACCATATGTTATCAATATATGCACCCTTCATGAACATGAACCACGAATAGGTACTGAGTACATGGGGTTGTAGTGAATCTGAGGGATTGAATAGTGACAGCCATTGCCCATTATAAGCAGCTGCATCTACACTGAATGGCCAGTTTTTTTATAGACCTCTGTATAGCAGCGCGTTGGACCTTCTTTGGGATGTATAACTGCAGTAATTCATTAAAGCATCCATCTACAGGTATCAGAGGACCCAGGGTGTGCCAAGAAAACATTCTGGCTTGGCTAGTGAGAGGCCTATGACGTTGATCGGGAAGGGTATCAACTAGAGAGGAGCGAGCATACTCGCTAAGGCAAACTACTCGAGCGAGTAGTGCCTTATTCGAGTACCTGCCCGCTCGTCTCTAAAGATTCGGCTGCTGGCGGGGGGCAGCGGGGGAGAGCGGGGAGGAACGGAGGGGAGATCTCTCTCTCTCCCTCTCTCCCCCCAGCTCCCCCCTTTAAAACATACAACTTGTCCCACAAAAAAACAAGCCCTCATATGAATACGCTAATGGAAAAATAAAAAAGCTATGGCCCTAGAAATAATAAAGCCACATGCATGAGAACAGGACTTGGGGCAAAAGCTATGCAGCCAGACCCCGTTTACATGAGGACATGAGAAGTTCTCTTCAAAGAGATGGGCTGGTTACCAGAAAATATTCCCCCTATAGCGCCGACTGTGCTAAAGTAACAAAGGGGCAGTAATTCTGCATCCTCTGTCGCTGCAATCCAGTGCTTCAGCCCCACAGTGGTCCTAATGTTTGTTGTGGCACATGATGTAACCAGAGGTCACCTGACCATTGCAGCCAATCAGAGGCTGCAGTGTCACCGTTCCAAACTCCTGGCAACATGGTGTCCAGGATGCGAGGTCTGATGCTAGCAGAATGGGCGGTGATAATACAGTCTTTAATTGGCTGCAGCATTCAGGTGACTTCCGGTGACGTCATCTGCCATGAGCATACCTTTTAAAAAGAAGGAAAACAGAAAAAAAGGTAAAAGAAGGAGAAGATGAAGAAGAAAAAGGAAAAAGAATGAAGGAGGAAAAAGAAGAAAGATATAATTTTTTTCCTACTTCTTTTTATTCTTTCTTTCTTTTTCTTCCCTTCCTTCTTTTGTTTTCTTTAACTTTCCCCTAAAAACAGCTCAAAAGTACTTATATATTCTCCTTGGTGACCTGAGTGACCTTGGTCACCATGTTATACAGGGCTTTTATTGCTTTTAGACCGAGGCCAGATGAGCATATTTTTTTGCGCGTCTATGTGCAAGGAAAAAACAATGCGCTGTTCGCATAAGCCGAAAACGCGTGAACTGGCAAAGTTTTATATGTGCAGTGCATGAAACCTTGCCAGTTCACTAGAGTAGCTGTGCTTGGAGCAGCGCAGCTGCTCCAGTGTTCAGTGATGTAGGGACTCCCTGCGGGGATGAAAGAATCCGCTGCCACAGCTGTCACAGCTGTTATCTTCTCCCATTGTTTTCAGTGGGACAAGGGCTGCCGCCGCCGCATTGAATGCAATCGGATAAAGGCAACCCCCGCAGAGATTTTCGGGGAAGAGCTTGAAATATAAGCCCTACCCTGAAAAGAAACCCTAGCTGAATGAAAAAATAATTTAAAAAAAAATACATCACCTAAAAGTGCTGTCCGGCTCCGGCACTTGTTCTCTCTCCAGCACTTTCCTTCATTTCTTCTGGCCAGGGATTGAAAAATCACCGACTCCTGGAAACACTGCCTCTGATTGGCTGAGCGCTTTGACTAATCACTGCCATTCAATGAAACTCAATGAATGGCTGTGATTGGTCCATACGCATTTTTTCTTGTTGTATCGATACCAATCACCATATTTTTATTGTTTATATTTTTTATATAAAAAAATGGAAAAGGGGAATCTTTGATTTTTTAATATTTTCATTCAATACATTTTTTTTTTATTTTACTTTAGTTTTCTAGCAAGAAACTAAACTCTTTTGACCACTTGTACAATATGTTGCAACATTTATGCATTGCAGTATTATGTTCCTGTGCTATCTTCCTGTTATACCCTGTCTGTAGACCTTCTTAAGGCTTATGGTTGGCATAGCAATGGTTCTACACCCGACAATCGTGTTGAGTGGGGGTGGGCATTCAAATGACAGAGTGAGCCCCCTTTAACAACTTAGATGCATAGGTAAGCAAATGCAGTGGCATGTGAGAGGTTAAAAAAGACAGGAATAGACCTCTGTCTAATTCCAGCTTAGGCAGGCAGGAATCAGTTTATGAGCTTATTCTATGAAAGCCTCAGGCATATTCACCGTACGTGTAAATATGTCTGAGGACAGCAGATTCCGCCAAGGCGTGCTCTGCCTCTATGGTATGTATGTCCATGACTGGTGTAAGAATCAGCTTGGGGTTGACTACCACAAAAAGTCTGAGGTCCTAATAGCCTTTTTATATGGGTCAATTATCATTCAGAATTGTTCCATGCTTCCCCGGGAATTTAAACGATAGTCGTCTCATGTAAATGCATGCAACGACTCAACAACTGAACGAGAATAGTTCAGTCATTGAGTTTCTTAAAGACTCTCTGCTTACTGTGAATGGAGGCGTGTGGGCGGAAAACACTCCCTGGCCCACTCCACCTCCATGTTGGCAGCAATGCCAACGATATAACAGCACAAGAGCGAGCATCACTGGGAAGAGGTGTCGGGCATCATTTGCCCAACAGCTCGTCCTATCTAAATGGACCTTGACCCAGTGATTGCTTTATCTGCTGTACTGAGATATTCTTTCCCTATCATTCATATTAATGAGCCAACACGTTTTTCAAGTCTTCACAGTAGGACACCATTAAACACTCCAAGTACTGATTAATAATATATAGCCTGCCTGGGATTACGGCAGAGCTGCTATGTAGAGCCGCGGGGAATGGAAAAGCTGTTCTGTGAAGAGCAGCGGGAGCTTCAGATGATCGAGGGGTGGGTAAGAGCTGTCATCAGGTGGGGGCGTTATCATGGCAAGCCATGAACTCCAGGGGGGTGTTCCCCCACTATGCAGCTGCACAGGTGTTACACCCCAAAGGCCATCCCTGGGCTCCTATATATTAGGCAGTCTACTGATTCCAAACCAGCTGCTGGTTCCCACACAGGTTACAGCTGATCGCTGGACAACACATGGTGATCACTTTTTCATCAGCGGTCCATTCTAACAAAACAAGATTTGAGAAAGGTCAGAATGTCTGCAAAACCCTAGACTGATAGCGATGATACATTGACTAGGTGAAACTCTTCATCTTTAATAAGAATGTAACAGATCATACAGGAAATCCCAGCCTTGTGAACTTATCATTGTTGAACCTTCATGTCTACGCAAATAAGAACGCCCCACAGCAACAGACGTGACTTCAGAGAGATGGGCTGAAATTTTTGAATCATTTTAATTTCCTTTGAAAGACCGATAACCTTATATTCATCCACTTCATCTGCTGCCGTGTCGATGACTAAAGAGGCCTCAAGCTATGATTTCATACAGAGCTGTGTTTACTCATGGCCGCGGTCGTGCTGAACATACCGGAGTATTCGCTCCTGAGAGCTAAAGAGGAAATACTTTATGAGGAAGCTGAATACATCCACACAGCAAAATATGGGAACTGATGAAGCTTGGGGTATAGTATTACATACAGAGGAAAAAGCTAACGACTGCCCAAATAATATAAATGATTATACAATTGGTGTCCAAGAATTTACATCAAGGTCATGTATATTTCCAGCGGCACGTTTAATTTAGGACATTAATAAATTTGACTAATAAATTGAATTGCGTGCACTTCAGCACTGCCTTGTACTTCCTTCTCCAGGAATGGAATGTCAGGTTTGCAGTGAAGGCTAATGGTGGCTTTACATGGTACAACTATCGTCTGAATGTTCGCTCGCGATAGTCACTAAAGTATTATTTGTGTACACCGAGCGATTGTTGTTCACTTGTTGCTAGAGTCATAGAAAGGACCTCCATACACATAGGGCCCTTTTACATGGGCTGATAAATCGTTCAGATTCAGATGTGTGCAGATTCCCGTCCAAAAGCAGTCCCTTTAAATAGCTAAACACACCCTATTACGGCCCTTTAAAGTGCCCCGTTGTGTTTCATCCATTAGCTGATGGAATCATCAGGGGACATAAAAAATATTACCAAAAGTTGCAAGTAAACATCCATAGAGTCATAGAGTCTAAGGGCTCCTGCACACTTGCGCTTTTCTTGCGCGTTTTTTTCTTGTGATATTGCTGTTTTTTTCTAACAAGATTGTCAATGGGACTTTCTAATGTTAAAAACGCATCGCAAGTTTGTGCTTTGCAATTTTTGTGTGATGCGTTTTTAACATTAGAAAGTCCCATTGACAATCTTGTTAAAAAACCACAGCGATATCACAAGAAAAAAACGCGCAAGAAAAATGCAAGTGTGCAGGAGCCCTTAGAGTTTGAAGGGACCTCCAGGGTCATTAGGTTCAACCCCCTGCTCCATGCAGGATAACTAAATCATCTCAGACAGATGTCTGTCCAGGCTCTGTTTGAAGACTTCCACTAAAGGAGAACTCACCACCTCCTGTGGTAACGTGTTCCACTCATTCATCACCTTCACTATCTAATATCTAATCTGTGTCTCCTCCCATTCAGGTACATGCCATTGCTTCTAGTCTTTCCTTGTGTGAATAAGAATAGGGCTGATCCATCTGCACTGTGTCAGTCCTTCAGATATTTGTAGACATCTATTAAGTCTCCTCTCAGCCTTCTCTTCTGCAAGCTAACCATTCCCAGATCCTTTAACCGTTCCTCATGGGACATGATTTGCAGACCACTCACCATCTTGGTAAGGAGGAAACATGGCAGAAGCAGGAGAAGAAGAGCAACACTTTTACAACCACCACCAGCAACAGCACCTTGAGGGCAGAGTGTAGTACTTGATATAAATCTATTCTCAGTAATATGTGAGTAAAGCAGAGGCGTAACTTGAAGCTTCTGGGCCCCAATGCAAAACCTGTAACAGGGCCCCCAACTATACTGCTTTATCCATACTACTAGGCTCACTTTATGGAGAAGAGAGGCCTTATGGGCCCCCTAAGGCTCCTAGGCCTGGATGCAACCGCATCCCCTGCATCCACTATAGTTACGCTAGTGAAGTAAAGATGGCCAGGGTGCTAACTAATCAGTGGAATCTGCCATGATGGTGTAGAGGTTGGGTGAGATCCATGCCTAGTTTTTATAAACATCAGGTGATCCATATTGTCTGTGGACAAGCAGATGCGTCTGTCAGTTATCACACCCCAGCTGTGATGAACCCCATTTCTGATAGCACACTGGCAGCGTGGCAGGTAAATACCTCCAAAACATGCTGTGCAACCACTGGCAACGCATCCAGCTTAGACAACCAAAAGTCAAAGGGGCCAATACCATGTCTGAATACATCCACATGGGAGCTGACATCCTCCTGAACCATCATGGATAAGTGCTGCCTGTGACTGTCAGTCTTACCCTGTGTTTTTGCTGCAGGCTGCAATGGGCTGAACAAACTATGCCACACCTCTGTTACACTTTCCCTGCTTGCACTGATGGTGGTGCTGCGGCGGTGGCTTCCTGCTCATCTGCCATGAGCCACAATGAGCAATTGCAGATGCATGCCCGCTGCCATAGACAAAATGCCCTGCTCAAGCCGCTTAACAGTCTGTTCTGATAGTGCCACATTTTGAGGTCTCTCTTTACCGCCAGAATAAGATTTGTCATTTTGGCCTTGTAGCGGGATTCAAGGCGGATGGCCACCCAGCAATGATATGTTTTATGTGGGCTATGCAATGGTCTTTCTGCAAGCACTGCAACATAAAAAAGTAGTCATATGCCCCAAAGTGCCTACAGGTGATGGCCCAAATTTCTCAGGTTCAGGCCTAAGAATGGCCTCTGCATGGTCCCATCATCCATGTAGAATAGCTGAGAATAGTGATGGATGGAAGCAACATTGCATTGCCCTCTCCCCTGTCTATGGACCTATATGATCTTCCTACTCTTCTATACTTTTCCCATGAGTGGAGAAACTTGTTGGAGAAGATACCCTCTTTCTTGCCTAAAGCAATCCGCCCCACAGTGTTGAGTAATGGCGGACTGGCCAGACAGTTGGGAGATTGGTATTCCCTCCTTCTCTTACTATGACAACAACACATCATTGCCCCTGAGATCCTGTAGCATCTGTTCCAGCAGATAGACAACAGGGATGCTCATACTGATCAGTATGTCACCACAACTGACCATTTTGTTTGCTTCCTCAAAGCAGTCTACAACAGCACACGTCTTTGATCTACAGGCACTCTACAGCCATCAAGTGACCAACCTCCATACAGCGTCTGCTATCGGCATACACCATCGGGTACTCCACGATTGCACTCTGCTGCTGGCTTAGCCTCTGCAACATATGCAACATAAAATTCCATAATGTAGGCCCGTCATAGATGAGGCAGTTTGATGGTAGACTGCACCTCCGCTAGATGAGAGGTGGCTGGGTGTGAACGCCGAAAGTGCAAGCACAGTTTCCTGGCCTTTTCCAGCAGTGGATGTAAACCTAGGTACTTTTTTCGGAAGTGCTGCACTACCAGGTTCATCACATGGGCCAGGAAAGGTACGTGGGTGAGATTTCCAAGGTTAAGTGCAGCCAGCAGGTTGTCCCGAATGTCAGACACTACCTGATATGGCTTCAGATTTTGCGGGGTCAGCCACATATCAGCTTGGGCCTGCAGAGCCATCAACAGCTCTTTGGCCATGTGGCTGTGGTCTCTTAGACATATGAGTTTTAAGACAGCAAAAGTTTTACTTTTGCCACATGCAGCACTTCATGGAGGCCGGGTTATGCCACATACAGATATTTATGCTGATGTAGAGGATGTTGAAAGTGGTATGAAGAGGTGGAGGAAGAGAAGGAGGAAGGGGTTGAATACGTGATAGACACTGATTTTCCACAAGTCTTGGGCGTTTCATGAAACATGGACCACCTCATTCAGCTTCATGCCCCACTTGCTGGACATTGATCCAGTGTGCTTTCAAGGATATGTAATGCCCCTGGCCATGCTTACTGACCATGTGTCTATGGTCAGGTGCACCCTGCCACTGATAGCGTTCTGCAATGCCACAAAGACATTATTACTCACATGGCAGTGCAGACAGGGATGGATTTTTGAGCAAAAAAATGATAGATGGACTTATGGTACTGTGGGGTAGCCTGAAGGGCAGCATTTCTACTGCAAGTAACTTTTCAATACTTTTGTTCAGGGTCTGTACTTGTGGATGGTTGTGGTTAGAGATGAGCGAACGTACTCGTCCGAGCTTGATATTCGTGCGAATATTAGGGTGTTCGGGATGCTCGTTACTCGTAACGAGTACCACGCGATGTTCTGGTTACTTTCAGTTTCCTCTCTGAGACGTTAGCGCGCTTTTCTGGCCAATTGAAAGACAGGGAAGGCATTACAACTTCCCCCTGTGACGTTCAAGCCCTATACCACCCCCCTGCTGTGAGTGGCTGGGGAGATCTGATGTCACCCGAGTATAAAAATCGGCCCCTCCCGCGGCTCGGCTCAGATGCCTTGTGAGTTAGCTGAGGGAAAGTGCTATCGTGCTGGAGCTGCTGTAGGGAGAGCGTTAGGAGTTAGTGTAGGCTTCAAGAACCCCAACGGTCCTTCTCAGGGCCACATCTAATAGTGTGCAGTACTGTGTTAGCACTGTATTTTTTTTTTTCAAAATTGGATCTGCAGAGCATTCCGCCCTGCAATAGGGACAGAAGTGGTGGTTAGACAGGGAGAGTGTTAGCAGTGAGTGTAGGCTTCAAGAACCCCAACGGTCCTTTCTAGGGCCACATCTATCCGTGTGCAGTACTGTCCAGGCTGCTGTTAGCAGTGTTGCATTTTTTTTTCTTTTTCTCAAAACCGGCTGTGCAGACCATTGCACCCGGCATTAATACTACAGGGATAGAATTGTGTAGGCAGGGCCAGAAGACATACATTATTCATTGAATAGACGCAGTGTGGCTTTTCCTTTGAAAAACAAGGGAAAAAATTCTATTTCGCCTCCCTCTGACAGTCCTCAGGGCTCTGGGTACGTGTGTGCTGCGTGCAGAACGTTAAAAAAAATCAGACGCAGCCAGCTACGTTTTACTGCAGGCTTGCGCCAATTTTTTTCCTGCATGGGAAATCCCTGATCTGCTGTAGCGAATAACTTTGCATCACTGCAGTTCTCTGACACATTTGCAGGGCCACAACACAGTTATTAAACTTAGTAGTATTCATTGAATACACGCAGTGTGGCTTGTCCTTTGAAAAACAAGGGAAAAAATTCTATTTTGGCTGCAGGCTTGCGCCAATTTTTTTCCTGCCTGGGAAATCAAATCACTGGTAATACACCATGCTGAGGGGTAGGGGTAGGCCTATAGGACGTGGACGCGGGCGAGGACGCGGAGGCCCAAGTCAGGGTGTGGGCACAGGCCGAGCCAGTGCGGTGGCCAGGGGTAGAGGCAGGGCCAGACCGAATAATCCACCAACTGTTTCCCAAAGCGCCCCCTCGCGCCATGCCACCCTGCAGAGGTCAAGGTGCTCTACGGTGTGGCAGTTTTTCACAGAGACGCCTGACGACCGACGAACAGTGGTGTGCAACCTTTGTCGCGCCAAGATCAGCTGGGGAGGCACCACCAACAGCATGCGCAGGCATATGATGGCCAAGCACCCCACAAGGTGGGACGATGCCCGTTCACCGCCTCCGGTTTGCACCACTGCCTCTCCCCTTGTGCCCCAACCTGCCACTGAGATCCAACCCCCCTCTGAGGACACAGGCACTACCGTCTCCTGGCCTGCACCCACACCCTCACCTCCGCTGGCCTCGGCCCCATCCAGCAATGTCTCTCAGCGTAGCGTCCAGACGTCGCTAGCGCCACAGTTTGAGTGCAAGCGCAAATACGACGCCACGCACGCGCACGCTCAAGCGTTAAACGTGCACATTGCAAAATTGATCAGCCTAGAGATGCTGCCGTATAGGCTTGTGGAAACGGAGGCTTTCAAAAGCATGATGGCGGCGGCGGCCCCGCGCTACTCGGTTCCCAGTCGCCACTACTTTTCCCGATGTGCCGTCCCAGGCCTGCACGACCACATCTCCCGCAACATTGTACGCGCCCTCACCAACGCGGTTACTGCCAAGGTCCACTTAACAACAGACACGTGGACAAGCACAGGCGGGCAGGGCCACTATATCTCCCTGACGGCACATTGGGTGAATTTAGTGGAGGCTGGGACAGAGTCAGAGCCTGGGACCGCTCACGTCCTACCCACCCCCCGAATTGTGTGCCCCAGCTCGGTGGTGGTATCTGCGGGGGTGTATGCTTCCTCCACTAAACCACCCTCCTCCTCCTCCTACGCAACCTCTGTCTCGCAATCAAGATGTGTCAGCAGCAGCACGTCGCCAGCAGTCGGTGTCACGCGGCGTGGCAGCACAGCGGTGGGCAAGCGTCAGCAGGCCGTGCTGAAACTACTCAGCTTAGGAGAGAAGAGGCACACGGCCCATGAACTGCTGCAGGGTCTGACAGAGCAGACCGTCCGCTGGCTTGCGCCGCTGAGCCTCCAACCGGGCATGGTCGTGTGTGACAACAGCCGTAAGCTGGTGGCGGCTCTGCAGCTCGGCAGTCTCACGCACGTGCCATGCCTGGCCCATGTGTTTAATTTGGTGGTTCAGCGCTTTCTGAAAAGCTACCCCCACTTGTCATACCTGCTCGGAAAGGTGCGCCGGATCTGCGCACATTTCCGCAAATCACACACGCACGCTGCCACCCTGCGGACCCTGCAACATCGGTTTAATCTGCCAGTGCACCGACTGCTGTGCGACGTGCCCACACAGTGGAACTCTACGCTCCACATGTTGGCCAGACTCTATGAGCAGCGTAGAGCTATAGTGAAATACCAACTCCAACTTGCGCGGCACAGTGGGAGTCAGCCTCCTCAATTATTTACAGAAGAGTGGGCCTGGTTGGCAGCCATCTGCCAGGTCCTTGGAAAATTTGAGGAGTCTACCCAGGCGGTGAGCGGCGATGCTGCAATCATTAGCGTCACCATTCCTCTGCTATGCATCTTGAGAAATTCCCTGCAAAGCATAAAGGCAGACGCTTTGCGCTCGGAAACAGAGCCGGGGGAAGACAGTATGTCGCTGGATAGTCAGAGCACCCTCCTGTCTATATCTCAGCGCGTTCAGGAGGAGGAGGAGGAGCATGAGGAGGAGGGGGAAGAGACAGCTTGGCCCACTGCTGACGGTACCCATGCTGCTTGCCTGTCATCCTTTCAGCGTGTATGGTCTGAGGAGGAGGAAGAGGAGGAGGAGGAGGATCCTGAAAGTGATCTTCCTAGTGAAGACAGCCATGTGTTGCGTACAGGTACCCTGGCACACATGGCTGACTTCATGTTAGGATGCCTTTCTCGTGACCCTCGCGTTACACGCATTCTGGCCACTACGGATTACTGGGTGTACACACTGCTCGATCCACGGTATAAGGAGAGCCTTTGCACTCTCATTCCCGAAGAGGAAAGGGGTTTGAGAATGATGCTATACCACAGGGCGCTGGTGGACAAACTGATGGTAAACTTCCCATCCGACAGCGCTAGTGGCAGAAGGCGCAGTTCCGAGGGCCAGGTAGCAGGGGAGGTGCAGAGATCAGGCAGCATGTACAGTGCAGGCAGGGGAACATTCTCCAAGGCCTTTGCCAGCTTTATGGCTCCCCAGCAAGACTGTGTCACCGCTCCCCAGTCAAGGCTGAGTCGGCGGGAGCACTGTAAAAGGATGGTGAGGGAGTACGTAGCCGATCGCATGACCGTCCTCCGTGACGCCTCTGCCACCTACAACTACTGGGTGTCGAAGCTGGACACGTGGCCTGAACTCGCGCTGTATGCCCTGGAGGTGCTTGCTTGTCCTGCGGCTAGCGTCTTGTCAGAGAGTGTGTTTAGTGTGGCTGGGGGAATCATCACGGATAAGCGTACCCACCTGTCAAACGACAGTGCCGACAGGCTTACACTCATCAAGATGAACAAAGCCTGGATTTCCCCAGACTTCTCTTCTCCACCAGCGGACAGCAGCGATACCTAAGCAATACGTAGGCTGCACCCGCGGATGGAAGCATCGTTCTCTCTCACCATCCAAAACGGGGACATTTCTGCTTCATCAATCTGTGTATAATATTCCTCCTCCTCCTCCTCCTGCTCCTCCTCCTGAAACCTCACGTAATCACGCCAAACGGGCAATTTTTCTTAGGCCCACAAGGCTCACTCATATAATTTTTCTAAACAATTTTTATAAGTTTCAATGCTCTTAAAAGCGTTGAAACTTTAACTTGAACAAATTTTTCGTTAAACTAGGCTGCCTCCAGGCCTAGTTACCACTTAAGCCACATTAACCAAAGCGATTAATGGGTTTCACCTGCCCTCTTGGTTGGCCATGGCCAATTTTTTGGATGTACATTAGTACTGTTGATACAGCAATTTTTGGGGGCCCTCGCCTACAGTGTAATCAAATGAATTTTTAGCCCACCTGCATTACAGCTGACGTTACATCCGCTGTGTTGGGCAATGCAATGGGATATATTTATGTACCGCCGGTGGCTTCCTGGCACCCACCCATGCTGTGGGTCCACAGAGAATTATAAATGCATCTGTTTCCACATCTAAAGAACCCCAGTCAGACTGGGGCATGCAGTGTGGGCCGAAGCCCACCTGCATTAAGCACGACATTACTACCTCAGCTGTGTTGGGCAATGCAATGGGATATTTTTATGTACCGCCGGTGGGTTCCAGGGAGCCACCCATGCTGTGGGTCCACAGGGAATTATAAATGCATCTGTTTCCACATCTAAAGAACCCCAGTCAGACTGGGGCATGCAGTGTGGGCCGAAGCCCACCTGCATTAAGCACGACATTACTACCTCAGCTGTGTTGGGCAATGCAATGGGATATTTTTATGTACCGCCGGTGGGTTCCAGGGAGCCACCCATGCTGTCGGTCCACAGGGACTTCACAATAGGGAGTTGTACCTGCCTGTGTCTATGAATTAAAAACCGCGGTCTGACTGGGGCATGCAGACACCTTGACAGAATGAATAGTGTGTGGCACATAGGTTCCCCATTGCTATGCCCACGTTTGCAGCTCCTGATGGCGGTGGCACAGGATTATATTTCTCATTGCTTCTGTACAGCATTGTGGGCTATCGCCCCGCCCCTTTTAAAGAGGGTCGCTGCCTAGCCGTGCCAACCCTCTGCAGTGTGTGCCTGCTTTTCCTCTGGCAGACGCACTTATAAATAGACATGAGTGTGGCGTGGCATGAGGGCAGCTGAAGGCTGGGCAGGGACAGTTTGGTGTGCGCTGTGGACACTGGGTCGTGCAGGGGGGGTGGTTGGTCAGCATGTAACCCAGGAGAAGTGGCAGCGGAGTGTCATGCAGGCAGTGATTGTGCTTTGTTGGAGGTAGTGTGGTGCTTAGCTAAGGTATGCATTGCTAATGAGGGCTTTTCAGAAGTAAAAGTTGTTGGGGGGGGCCCACTCTTGCCGGTATTGTGGCTTAATAGTGGGACCTGTGAACTTGAGATGCAGCCCAACATGTAGCCCCTCACCTGTCCTATCCGTTTCTGTGTCGTTCCCATCACTTTCTTGAATTGCCCAGATTTTCACAAATGGAAACCTTAGCGAGCATCGGTGATATACAAAAATGCTCGGGTCGCCCATTGACTTCAATGGGGTTCGTTATTCGAAACGAACCCTCGAGCATCGCGAAAATTTCGTCCCAAGTAACGAGCACCCGAGCATTTTGGTGCTCGCTCATCTCTAGTTGTGGTGGTACTTTCTATGATCTCATAGCTGGGCGATGGAAGGCTGGCTGCTGACCTGGGACACGCTAGAATATGGGGTAGATGCCAATGTCGATGAAGCTGGTGGTGATGGTAGCTTCTCAACTTCTGCTCTCCATTTCCCACTTCAGGCTTTGAGGCCTTCAGCCCAGTCGTTCATTGCAGAGGAGAGGCCTGAAGAAGGCGAGCTGCTGCCCCTACATAAAACAGGCTGCACGCAACAGGCTTTATAGGAAATTAGATTTTCCCACAATTTTTGCTAAAAATCAGTTCAGAATTACCCAATTCGATTTTGGACATATACGGGCAATTTCATCACCTGGCCTATCAAGATGAACAACATTAACCCTAATAGACTTACTAAAGTACCATGAAAGTCTATGCAAGTTCCTTCAACAGTAGTTTGAAGATCTCCAAGCAAACCCCAAGTGACATGATCATCAGGGTGGACTCTCTCCAGAATATGGCACCCCTGGCGCCAACGAAATAATAATGATCATATTTGTATTTCTGGGCTTGGTAACATCTGCAAAGGTCAGAAGTGCTGATTGTGTCATCCTCCAGTGCATGGCAACACTAGTCACATAGAGGTCTTGCATCGTTAACTGCTTCCTCTTGAGCATGCAGCTAGACAACAGACAAAATAAATTATATCCCTGCCTAGCAACTAAATACTGTAAAAAAAATAATCCCTAATGAATCATTCCAAAGGGGAATTTTTGCTAGAATTTACTCAAAAAAAGTGAACACATAGAAAACAGACGTAAATCATGAAAGTGGAACAAAGGCTGCAGAAGGAGCAGTAACTATTGTAGAACATATGCACAGTGCATCTATATGGGGTACATGTATATGTATACAAGCTTATACTTCTCAACAGTTGAATCCCTACTTTTCGGGTAGTTAAGTTCAGCCCCCAATCTGCACAGGAAGACCAGCAAGACACTTAGAAATACCAATCACCGACTGCAATAGTCATGTGTTCTTGTGTCAGTGATGTAATCGCTGCCCTGCTGCAGCAGGAAGTAGAGAGGAGCAAGGGACCGGGTAACATTGGAAAGAGAGCAGCGGGGGACCATATTCAGCAAGTATGCCTTCTTTTGGGTTTTCACAGCTGTCCGGGATTGTTTTTTAGGTTGTATAACTGCCATGATCTATTGCTTGTTGGGAGTTTTTTCTGATGCATTCCTCCAACAGATGTCTCTGACACATGCCGCCGTACAGCCATTCAGAGACATACATTGCTTATAGGCTCCCATGTTAAAAAAATGTTATATGTTTTTTGCTGGATGCCTATGTATGAAACAGAGCAACAGACTGTGCTATTTTATATAGCTAAAAGAAGTATATCAATATACAATATACCAGCCATATGGAGACCACAAGGACACTATTTTGGCTTCCTTTGGGCAAATGGGGGCACATGGATAAGTTGATGACGATCGTAGTGAAACTAAAGAAAAATGTAACATAAAATTGAGTGGTCAAATTTAAAAAAACCTCCTCCCTCAGAATTTTATTATTCATAAATAACTGACCATAAAAAATATATATTTGGCTTTAATCATAAGACAAACAGTGCACATGAAGGCAATGGGCACCTGGTGGCAGTGCCACTTTCAATTGTGCTTGTGTCCTCTGGACGCTATTATAGTTGAAAAATTGCAGCAGGGGTGCAGCACTTACCCCCAAACTGTGCTGTGAAGAAGGGCAGAAGAGAGTAACGGCAGGATGTCAGGGAGGAGGCTGGAGGCGGGGCCTGTTTGCCCGGAGTACACAAGATGGAGCTGGCCTGCCATGGAGCACCACAGTGTGTGGGTAGCTGTGTATATTTTTTTAGGCACAGAAAAAATTAGGAGGCAACAGCGTGGTGGACAGAGGAGGGTGGAATGTGGAGGGCCAACTCATGGCACTTGAGCGCTTGGTATTACAACAGCACTGTTTGGCATTGCGCAATCATAACAGCCTGTAGTATCAAGGGTGTAGCTATTGGGAGTGCTAGGGCAGCAGCCACAGTTGGACGCTGAGGCCTGAGGGGTCCCAAAGTCTGCTTTTCCATATAAGAAGAAACTCATACTAAAATCATAGAATGGTAGAGTTAGAAGGGACCTCCAGTGTCATTGGGTCCAACCCCTGCTTAGTGATAAGTGAACTTTTAAAAAGTTTGGTTTAGCCGGTTCGCTAAACTTTTGCAAAAAAATTGGGTTCGGTCCAAATTAGTGTGAACTGGATCAGACACCATTCGTCTGAACCGGACACCAAAACCTCTAAAACTGATGTATAACACTGTGTAAGAGCCTTACAAGCCCTATATAACTCTCTGAAAGTATTATATAGGGCTTTTCTGGCTTTTAGACAGTATTATACGCCAGTGTTCAGGACTACTGCTGAGTGAATTGAACCAAATATATTAAATATTGAAAGAAATATGTTTCAGCTAGAACTTTGCTAAAAGCTTGGTTTGGGCTCGTGCCAAACCAGTAAAGAGTAAAGACATGTTTCGGGTCAAATTTTGCTAAAAGTTCGGTTCAGCACAAACCCTAACCAAACTTTTAGTAAAGTTTGACAGGATTTTACTGGTTCAGTTCACTCAACACTAACTAGTACTATAAATGACACATGATATTGGGAGGCAAGAGAGCTACTCACTTGTATAGAATAGATCTTACATGTCATTTATTTCACATGATAAACTCTATAAAAACAAAGCCAAAAAATAATGGAGAATTGTTGATTTTTCCAGGTCCCCCTCCAATGAAAAATTAACAAAATGTAACCAATAAGTGAAATGAACCCAAAAATGTGATTGAAAAATTCAACATATCCCATTAAAAACAAATCCTCGGCTAAGTCCGTAGCAGAATATAATGTTATGGCTCTTAATGAGAAAAGAAAAAGCCCAAAATAGGCCTCGCCCTTAAGGGGTTAATGCACGCATGTAAGCTAATACGCACAGTACATTCCACAGCTGAATCTTGCTTCCTTGTATACACTCTGATATGATATATTTTGTGATTCACAGTCTGAGGGACTCCGAAGCCTTTTCCGGGTCACCATATATGTCTGGTTACTGTTAATTGACTGGTGAATCAGCAGCGATTATGATAGCGATCTGATTCATGAGCTTATTCCTCAATACCCAGACTGTTACTATGTATTGTACCTTCGAGAGCGCGACGCTCTTCTCGCATCAAGCGGACTCCCTCCCACTTTCCCTGTCATTTACAAGCAAGTTTTTACAGTCCACCAGTGGGATCATTATTTCTTTGGCACACCGTCTGCCGGCTGAACTGTTCTTCGTAAGGGTTCTCCTCCCTAAATAGATACAATTTCCTGAAAGTTAGTGATGTCATTAGTCTTGCTCAATTCCTGGACTAGGGGTCTTCCCCCGTCTGAAAACGCAACTCGTACATATGCAGTATTTTCTTAAGCCGATGATAAAAAATACTGAACTGCGCCTGTATTTCCAGTTCTGACGTATACGGGGACATTTCATTACTGGAACATATAGTCACCACTTCTCGGAGGATGACAGCAGCCCATACAAGTCAATTGCTATGTTTACAAGAATGACCAAACGCGAAGTAAATCTGCGTGCATTCTGCTTTCTACTGATCGTTGCTAAGCAATTCGACTAGTAGAAAAAAAAATTCCTTCTTTAGTTTTTTTTTTGCTCACGAGAAAAAAAATGGATGACGCAAGGATCACACATGTATGTAAAAAACGGACCTACGCAATACATACTGATGTCACAAGAACTTACAAAGGCATTACAATTGGTCCATTTTTCATGCACCGAAATTGAACACATTTGGTGTGAATGAGGATTTACAAATAGGAAATTGTAGAATGCAGATGACTCATTTAATCTATGGGAGAGTGGTGTGGGCATGCTTTGAGACCTGTGCAGGGAAGGGGAGGAGGTGAGCTGTGGCCATCACCTATTTAGGATGGATCCTGTTTGTCATCTATATGTAGGTGTTATCTTTCATTATATTCCTGCCTGTGGTGGTAATCAGAAAACTACTGAAAAGTTTTCTCTATAGAACAGGAAGTGTTAGACTATTTTGTGCCTCAGTAGTCAGTGTAGGATTTGGGGATTAGGATTTTTATTATGAATGGTGACATGGAAAAGCATATAGTGATGAGAAAAATGTTGGAAAGTTTGGTTGGGCCTGTTCACCGAACATTTGCAAAAAGTCTGAATTATGTCAAACCAAACCTAAAGTTCACCAAAACTCCTAAAACTGTGGGTTTTATAGCTCCTAAATAGTACAACCGCGTTCAGGGCTAGGGTTGCGTGAACAGAAACAGTAAAATTCTGTTTCAGGGAAAACTTTACTTAAAAATTGGTTGGGATTCATGCTGAACCAAGCTTTAGCAAAATTCGACCTGAAACGGGGGTTCTGCGGGTTCACTTTGCTCAACAGTATTAACATAAAAACGACCTGAACTTGACTTCTGATACATTCCCTTTAATCAGCCATTTCATCAGGTCATTGATTAGGTCATCATGATTAATTGTTTTAATTGCTATTTTTTCGGTACACGAACAAACATATTGTGTAAGCATGGAGATTCTCCTTGATAAATCACTGAAATCTTGATTCATAGCAGTAGTGCTAAAGTCGGATATTTTGCAATGTCTTTCCACAGAATACATGTGGGGAATTGTTGTGATTCTATTGTAAGCATAAGAATTTGTGTGTGACATTAATCTCTGAAAAGGAAATGTCATGCACTAATGCTAGCAAGGTTGGCTACAGAGCATGTTGGCCGCAGCCCTGCTGACTCCAACTGTGTCTTCCCTTCTGTATACTCACCCCTATCCCCCATAAGGGCTCTTCTTAGATTCGACTCCATGTGTTGTGAATGAGTCAGGTGGGTAGTCCCCACTTCCCATTGTCAATGGCTGACAACTGACTCGATTCACAGTAAGTGGTGCCCATTTGACATATTCAGAGCTCTTGGAACAGATTGTAATAAAAATTGGTATGGCGGATATGGTGCTGAGTGTGAACAAGTGATAGATATCTTTGGAGACAGTGGGGCCGTGGCTGTGGAGTTATGCTATGCTGACATCAGGACATGACAGGTCTTCTTCAATTCTTGTACAAGAAGCTAATTATCTTTATTAATTAGAGACACTGGGGTCTATTCGGTTGTAAGCCAGATGAAGACCTATGCCAGCTAGTTGCTGGAGTATATTTTTGCTATATTCTAAACAAGTTTTTGACAGAGGTTATAGTAAATGTGATAGGCTACACATGACCATGCCTCCTAAAGTTGGCCCACCTACTTATTGAAAAAGTGACAGAGTGTGGTATAAATACTTAAAATGTAACATTTTTGGCACGTGTGCCAATTCCAGCTTTTGGACACAAGAATTTTTGCATCCAGGGCTTGATAAATAGGCTCCACTGTCTTAAAAATGTGTATCTACTTACCAGCCATGAGTGCTATTGTACATATGTATGTTAATGTACATATGCACATAGGGTACATATAGTATATGTGTATTTTTTCTCATGTTTTTTACTTAAAAACAATGGAGAGATTTATCATCAAGGGAACATCTGTTCTTTTTGGCACAAATCAACAGTAAATTTGTCTAAACTGATTCGCACAAAAAAGGCGAAACAGAATTCTGTTGCAACACCAGTAATAAATGTGTGTGGCAGTATGTAATTCACTAATAATAATTGCCATAGCAGTGCCCACATGATCAACAGCCATATCGTGTAAAAGGACCCCATGGCACATCAAAGTCCATAGGGTCCTTATACACAATCTGGCTGTTGGACGTGTATGCACTTGACAGCGGTCCCAGTGATTGTCATTTTCACTGTGATGGAGGCCATCCACCTCCATTACAGTAAATAGGCAGTCATTCGCACAGGCAGATTATCATTTGATTTTTATGCCTGCACAAACTGAATGACTAATGTTCAGTCACTAGCAGTGTTTACACAGAACCATTATCGTTCAGCCCAGCGAGAATCTGAGCAATGATCGACTTGAACCCTGGACCTCCTGGGCTTCAGGTGACAGCACTACCCAGTGAGCTATTTAGCCTGTTGGACAGCTCCCCTGCTAAAACTTTTCCTTGTTCCTGCTCCTATTTTCCTGATTATCTCCACCCCACATCCTGATTAGATACCCAATATAACCTGGGCTACCATCTCCCATCCTTCTGTGATTATTGAGCTTCCAATCTGTAGTCAAGCTCCTCTTCTTCCTCATTCTACAAATGGCTGCTTCTGTTTACCATCCTCTGGCTACCCCCAACTCCGCTACCTGCCTGCTCCTTTGTACCGCAACTGAGATTACCTGTGTACCAACCTTTGGCTTGACCCGACTCCACTACCTGTCTGCTCTATTGTACCGCAATCGACATTACTGACCTCTGGCTTCCCCGCTAATAGCTCGCATGGGTTGCAATTAGAGACTCTGAACCTGCACCTGATTATTACAGTCTGAAAGGGTCCTTAAATGCATTATATGGGACTTAATTATTGGTGACCTCTCCTTAGGATAGCTTATCAATGTCAGGTCAGATTAATTGATTGAAGGGGCTGTAGAGCTAAAGTGAGTGCTGCTGCTTTTTTTGTATGTTAGGCACAATGCCATACATTGTCAGCCCCCACTACTCGAATATCAATATCCTATACTAAAGTTGCAATTACACACAAAGATGATCGCTCAAAAGATGGCTTTTGAGCGATCATTTTACATAAACTACCTCTTGGTACTAATGCCTATTAGTACCAATTAGTAGCGTGTGAGCTGCCGTGAGCTTTATTCAGAAAATAGACCAACCACTGTTCTCTGAATAAATTCTCTTTCTGCTGCCACGAGGCTGACAGCTGAGACAATGTAATCAGCGCTCCCCAGACATAACACAGTGTGCAGTCCTTCTTATCAGCTGTTCTGCCAAACGATGGATTTCATGCTGAACTGAGATTCATCATTCAGCAGAAAAGTGAAAGATTGGCACATTTACACGCAATGATTATCACTCAAAAGATGGCTTTTGAGCGATCATTTTGCATAAACTACTACTTTGTACTAATGCCTATTAGTACCAATTAGTAGCGTGTGAACTGCCGTGAGCTGTATTCAGAAAATAGACCACCCACTGTTCTCTGAATAAATTCTCTTTCTGCTGCCACGAGGCTGACAGCTGAGACAATGTAATCAGCGCTCCCCAGGCAGAACCCAGCGTGTAGTCCTTCTTATCAGCTGTTCTGCCAAACAATGGATTTCATGCTGAACAGAAATTCATCATTCAGCAGAAAAGTGAAATATTGGCACATTTACACACAACGATTATCACTCAAAAGATGGCTTTTGAGAAAATTTTGAGCGATAATTGTTGTGTTTAAATGGGCCTTAAGGATAGGTCATCAACATTTAAGTGTCAGATAATTGTTTCATTTCCTTGAGAACCTTGAAATACTATTCCTTTGGTGAATTTTCGTCCTATGGGATGCTGCAGAGGGTTACTTCTTTTTGGTGTCACAAACAGGATCAAATCCTCTGTGCCACACAAGAAGAAATACTTTAATGACTTTCAAATAGTCATGTACCGAGTGGGACTTTACAAAATGGCACCCAATCTACAATGCTCCTCTCTAGCTGCCTTACTCCCACTAAAAGACTACCTCCAAAGGACCGCACCCTGGCCAGGCGCAAAGTAGGGGGGAAGACCCCCCCATCAAAGTAACTTGCAAAAGCTCAAAAGAGGAGGAGTTATCTGCTGCTACAGACTCCTTGGCGCAAAACTCTTACGGATCTTGTGCAAATAAGATGTTCCCTTTAACAACCTCCTCTGAGTGGGTGATTGCCAGCGTGCCAGCTGGCTACCCACCACCAAAGCCACAATTTTACGGGGGTGACCCAGAGGACATACAGGAGCCGGGTTCAACAGACACCCATGCGGAGACACAGTCAATGGAGCAGGAGGCCGCTAAGAAGAAGAGGCGGTGGCTCCATTTGAGACCCCTACAACCAGCTAGACCCCGGGGGGCTGTTAACCAGGCAAGCACACCTAGCATCCTGCCTGCGGTCCCATGTACAGACATCCTACGGGCACGACAGATGCCACAGCTGCTGCCCTAAAGTGTAGAAGAGCCTCTACTCCCGTGGATTGTTATCCACCAGGTCAACCGGATGGCCCGCACTTAAATACCCTTAGGGTTGCATCTCTATATAAGGGATTTTGAAGACTCGGGGGTACGAGTTTACTTTAGTGCCAAAGAGCACTTACTACTTTGGAGAGAACTGCATTCCCCACTTACCAAGCCAGCTACTCTGAAAGAGCCCTGCCCCCCTGTTACCCCACCATGGACAGTGACTCGTCGATGCAGGAACCCTGATAGACCCTCTTCAGTGGCTTCCTTGGGAAACCGTTCATGGAGCAGCACCCACTCGCCAGCCGGCTAGTCTCTTTTTGTAAGAGAACTGTGTTTTTCTTTCCCCAGTTAAGCCCCTTCTAAAGCAAAGGACTTTAAAGTATCCCCAATTCATAGTCACAAATGTATTTTCTTTTTCATAATGAAAAGTTGAAATGTTTAGTTTGCAACGTTCAAGTAATGTACAGGAGAGAAGTCTAAGGGCTTAGTCAGACGGGCGTTTTTTCGTGCCATTTGCGCATGCGCATGCGTCCGGCGATTTTATAAAACCATTGCTTTGCAATGGTATCGGACACATGAGCGCTTTTTATGCGCTCGTCCGATAAATTATAGAACAGAAATCGCAGATCGCACCTATCTGCGATCTGCGATTCCTGTTCTCTTCTCTATATGCGCTCAATGGGGCCGCGCTGAACTCCGTCTGCCGGGACCAGGTGAGTATATATATATTTTTTTTATTTTTACACATTTCTGGATGAATTGCAGGGAAGGGCTT
This sequence comes from Eleutherodactylus coqui, assembly GCF_035609145.1. Taxonomy (NCBI): domain Eukaryota; kingdom Metazoa; phylum Chordata; class Amphibia; order Anura; family Eleutherodactylidae; genus Eleutherodactylus; species Eleutherodactylus coqui. The sequence continues at coordinate 125,321,970 of NC_089845.1, read as the reverse complement.
ATATATTTAAGCCCTTCCCGACAATTCATCGTGAGATCGCCCGCAGCGCATTGCTTTCAATGGAGCCGGCTGTATTGTCGGCTCCATTGAATTCAATGCGCTGGACAGCTCCGGCCCGTTTCTATTGAAACGCGGCTAGGAGCAGTTTTTTCGGGCGATTTTTCGGCCCCGGTCACGCGATTTGCGGATGAGCATCCGTCATGCGATCCGCAAATCGCGGCAAAAAACGCCCGTGTGACTAAGGCCTAATACAGTGTTTAATCATTTGCTCCATTTGCTCACATCTGAATTTAAAGTAATGATATTGTCCTAAATGTAATGCTAATTTAAATATGCTAATTTAAAAATGCTTAGTTAGAAATGCCACCGTGTGAGTGATCCGTATGCATGGTATGAACAATTTATGTGTATGATTGGAGGTTTCTTGCATGCCGTATGTTGCGCCTTAGTGTTTGCAGCCCGTCTAGTCTGTCCCAGTGGGCAAGGCCTTCTTTTCACCTAGTTCTCATTTTATCAGAAAGAGTGATGTTCATTCCACTCTTCTCTTATTCTTTTTTCTGCCAGTAGCCCTTTCTAATTTTTGCAGTTTGGTAGCAGTGTATTTCATTTCTCAAATGTTCATTCCACTGATCTCACTTCTTTTAGTCTCTGGGGAAAAGAGTCATGAATATAATCCCATAGTAATACTAGTGTTCCTGAATTCTGTTCTGCCTAGTAGAATTTTCAAATGTACTTGCAAGTCATAGTTCTTACACACTGTCATGAATAAAAAAAAAATACTCAAAATTGACACTTCCTTTAGTCATAGTACACTGGGGGTGAGTCAATCCTTTACATAGGTAACCAGGGGTAGGAGTTGTGTTTATAGGTTTCGCCTTGCACACTTTGTGACTGCGCAGAGGCTTCTCAGGTGCATTGGAAGTAACACACTGAAGATGACCTGACTCCGGATTCATACACTCTGCATTGGAGGCGCCAGGGTTGGCTTATTTTTAAGTAGGGGAGAACTACAGTGGCCCAGTACAAGCCTTCCTGGCCCCCTCCATAATGTCATACATGCAATGTTTTGTCTTGATGCACTGTGCAAAATGTCTTGTCATCTGTTGTGTGTATTGCACAGCTGCAGTGAGTGATGGGTTAATGTGTGCAAAATATGAGCTGTCTGCCTGTGAATGTATCAATTGTATTCTGTCACGTGATATGAGTGAAGGTATAAATGTGAGTGCTTGAGAGTGGAAAAAGGGGTTTTCAATCTGTCTTCCATCTGGAGTCCTACCTGAGGAGGAAATACAGAGGCACATGGGGGCACCTTCAGCCCTCGTGTTGAAGATGGAAGAAAAGGAGAGGTTTCTTGAGTGCAATGATCCGCATGAACTGTTGGTGAGCCCCAAACAGAGAGAGAGTGAGCAGAGCGCAAATGTTGGTCAAGGCCAAGTGCAGAGGTACTCATTAGTCTGTGTTTTTACACTCAAGCATCTTGAAGTCTGAGTCCCGCTGAGTGGAAGTACTTGTTTGCCGGAGAGTCCCCTTTCCTCCTCTGGAGTGTTCCCCTTCCAGGAGCGGTGCCTGACAGATAAAGTGGACTACAGGAACGGTATCATCCTGAGTTGCCTCCCTGACCTTGAATCTCCTGTTTTACCGGCACTAGTGTATCTTGTGAATTTATGCCTTGTACCACTAAAGAGAAGTTTTCAGTAAAGTTAAGTCCAGGCCCTGACTGTTCTCAGGCATCTGAGGTACATAAATTGTCTGTGGCTCATTTATTCACCCGCTGATGGTCATGCTGGTGGGTATTGGAATGGTGGCATCACACGTGACAAATTCCTCTACACCTGTTACCCTGTTTATTTGGCATCCCCATGCCGGGGGTGTCTGGAAGAGGCCAAACGCTGCCCTGGCCTTCGCTATGTGTTTCCATCCAGGATGGAGCCTGGTAAGTACCGCCGTGACAAGCCAACACTTTACCCTCCCAGCTCCTCAACGTATGTCATGTGTCCGGGGTTACTCTATGGGATGCTGCAGATGTAGTTCAGCTAGTACAAGAAGGACAGGTCTACTGAAACATTCAGGTATTAAAGAGAGGACGAATGCGACTTGAAATCAAACTGGCTTGTCAGGTGAAGAACTTCCCCAGCGCGAAGAGACACATTTCATGCTTCCGTTTTGTTTATATTCACTTAAAAAAAAATTGCACATGTGAATATAAGTAGTTGCTCAAGTGGCCAAATCTATTGAATTCCCGAAGAAGAGATCGTCCGTGTATAGTGCTAATTAACATTTCTGAGATCCGGGCCTAGGCCTATGCAGGTCAGGGTTGTTCCTCAATGCCACTGCCAGGTGCTCCATCACAATGGCATATAAGAGTGTGGATAAGGGACATCCCTGTCTGGTGCCATTCCGAATTGGAAATTCCCCCGACAGGAGGCCATTCACGTGAATCTGCATCAAGAAATCCCCATGTAAGCCCAATATCTTGACCAACAGACTAGGACCCGCGCCAAGCTTCCTTAGGAAAGAGCGGAAGAAGCCCCAATCGACACAATCAAAGGCCTTTTCTGCATCCACCAATAAAAGGCAGAACGGCTTATTCAAAGCAAAAGGGTCTTGTTTGTATTGTCCCCTGCCTCTCTCCCTTTCACAAAGTCCACTTAGTCGTTGTGGATGGCTTCTGGTAGGATGGGTCCTAGTCTGTTAGCCAAAACCTTAGAGAAAAATGTAATGTCTACATCAATCAATGATATCAGGTGATAGCTTGTGCATAGCAATGGGTCTTTCCCCAGTTTGGGGAGCACTATAATTTGGGCCTTGAGAGATTGATGTGGGAATGGAGAGGATGGAGAGACTTGATTAAGAGTGGCTGCTAGCATAGGAGTAAGAATTTCTCCAAAGATTGGGACCTGAGGATTTGCCCGCCGGACAGGACCAGATAACCTCTCTTTCTTCTACAGTGATACTGCTTCAGCATATTATGAAGGGAGATCGCGGGGCGATCTCACTCCATACATAGCAGCTGGCAGCTGTTTCTTACAGTTGACACCCGCCACCAAAACAGCTCCGATAAGCCGCGGCATTTAAATCACCCCACCAATGTTCCGAGTTCCCGTATGGCCCCTTTGAATCACACTGATTCAAGTTATCATGTCATTTTTGTTGCAGTGTGTACGCTGTAGGAACAAGACACACACAAAGATGGTGGAAATTCGTTTCTTTTCAATTTCACTGCACTTAAATTTTTTTTGACGCTTTTCAGTACATTATATGGTACATTAAAAAGTACCACTGAAAAATACAACTCATCTTGCAAAAATCAAGTCCTCAGAAAGCGACGACAATGGACAAATAAAAGAGTTATGATTTTTTAAAAGGGGACAAAAAAACATAAATGGGGGGAAAAGTGCCTTGCCCTTAAGGGGTTAAAAAGGGAGGAGAAGATTTGATGATTTAATTACAAGCAAACTACAAAAGACTGGTACACAATCTGCACAGCACTGAAAGAGTTAGCCTCAAAGTTTTTTATGACGTACTAGTAAGTTCCATTTTCTGCCACATCTTGTTGTTTACAGTTTATAGGAAAATGGCGACACCGCAGGAGAATTTGTTTTGTGTGCTTGAGTTTGCTGAGTGTGAATCCATTGTTCAAGTGCAACGTGAATTCCGGTGTCGCTTCCAAAAACAGCCGCCTCGTCACAAGCAAATTTAAAAGTGGCACAGAAAATTTGTTGAACTTGGTTGCATATGTATACAGAAAAGCACTGGTCACCCATGCACATCCCACGAAAATGTGCTGCAATCTGGCAAAAAGTGGAACTTTAAACCTTTCTCTTTTCAGTGATGTGAGGATTGTGTCCCTCTCTTTTGTAGATTGTTTGTAATTAAATCCCCAAATCTGCTGCTTCTTTTTTAATAACCCTGTACATTGCATTGATAGGCGGTCTGTATGCATTCTGCTTATGCAAAAAGCAACAAGATAGCAGCATAACCACTAAAGAACAGCTCAGTGAATAAATACTGTACCAGAGCCAAGCTCATAAGTACAATAAGAATAAGAGTATAATTCATGCAACTCCACATGACGCTGCTATATGGAGGAAGATCATCTTGCCAGGTGGATCTAAGGGAGGAGAACACCCAAGCCTACATCCACTGAGTGCCCTCCTACTATACAGGTTGGTGGCTGGCACTGCACAATTTTACAAGGAAATTGATAAGACCAGGGACTAATTAGGCTGCAGAGCCTTTTCAGTTACGGCATAGGGGTATCCCACGCCGATGTGAACGGTCCCCAGCAGCGCAAAAAGTACAGTAAAATGTGCTAAAATGTGAGAGATAGCACGGCCTTCACAGCGCAAAGAGTCGTGCTATCACAATTATTTTGTCTTTATGCTTATGTGAAGCTGCCTTTAGACTGTGATGTGGTCTCCAATCAATGAGGAACAAAAATGGGATGGGGACACCAGGACCACCTTCTCTGGGTGAGGCGAACGTCACATGGGTGAGTGTGAATCACAGCCCGATATTGCACTCACCGACATGCGATTTTTGCCTCAGATGCGAGGCGTTTTTGTAACAATACTGCCTTGCACCACTTCGGTGAAGTAGTGATACTCCGCCGCGGCTGACAGCGATATGGGAAAATGGGGTTCATATTCGTGCAAGATTTGTGCATCTCGCAACACACAAATCTCGTGCGATTTTCTTGATCGTGTGAAGCATATAGATGGGACGACAGTCAGCTAGAAGACTGCACGAGCGCAGCCGCTAAGGTCGTCAGCGCTCGTGCAGAATGTTTAGACAGCTAGAGTTCGCTGCTGGACCACGGGCTTCTTGCTCAGCACTTCACATTCTATGTAAAGTGCTGGGCGGGGAGCGTCTAAATGCAGCAAGAAGTCCGCGTTCGAGCAATGTTTTTTATAATAATCAGCAATAACGAGAAGTGAACGAATAGTAAATGATTTTTTTGCACTTAGACTCGACAATTCTAAATTTTTGAAAGAATTTTGAGCGCTAATCGTCCCGTGAAAAAAGCCCTGTAGTTTTTATATCCCATCCCTGATGTTTCAGGTGCATTCTACATTATATATACACCAGTTTCCCTTTTCCTATTGTAACAGGGTGAGAGGTGTGGTCTGGAGTGGAAGGTATATGTCACAGAGGTTATTAGCCTCTGTGATGTAGTCCGGTCCTCTTTTACTCCAGGCCAGATCTTACAACCAGTCCAGCATGCCATTTAAGGAGACAGGTGGAAGGTAGAGGGAGGTGTGTGTGTGTCTGGGAGATTTAGGCTGCAGTTAAACTGTGGCTTCCTTTGTGAGCAGAGAGGTGCTGTGGACGAGGCGTTGCGTGGTTGTTACCATGCAGGGCGGCGCTGGGTCCCGCGGCCGGCGCGCGCCGCTTCGAGCTCGGCTTCGGCGCCCCGGAGCTGTGCTGTCAGGGATCTCCCGGCGGCGTGGAGCAGCCAGCGTGCAGCAGCGTGGAGCAGCCAGCATGCTGCGGCGTGGGCGTGTCCGCCCGTAGGGTGCCGCCCGCTCTCATCCACCTCCCTTATGCAACAGGGGGAGAGTCGGCTCCTCCCACTCTCCGCCCCGGGGCGGAGGCTTTTAGTTAAAAGGCTGGCAGTGACCTGAACTCACTGCCAGTTATTGGTTCTGCTAGCCTCTAGTCAGGTCTATTCTAGTCTGTCCTAGTTGCTTGTCAGTTTCCTTTCGTTTGCCTGTGAGCTCCACCTCCAGCCTTGTTTCACCTCGTAGTTTTGTTGGTCTGTTTCACCTGCCTCTTCTGTCGGCACTCTGTCCCCTGTTAGTTGTTCCATCCAGGTAGTCGCCAGGCCCCTAGCCAGTGCAGGGACTGCCGCCCAGTTGTCCGCCTGGGGTTAGCCAGGGCCGAGGCAAGTAGGCAGGGACAGTGGGGTGCAGGAGATCAGGGCACCCCAACTGGCGCTCGGGGGGCAGAGTGCCGTAACATAATAACTGGCCATTTAAAACCGTTTTTGTCATGGAGGCGATCAGTTCCCTCACGAACCAGCTGCAGGCCCTGGTGCCTGTGATCCAGGATTTATCCGCCCGCATGGTGGCCCAGGAGCAGCGGGGGGTGTCGCAGGGGTCGGACGCCTCAACCAGCCCCGAACCCAAGTGCCCTCTTCCCGAGGTGTTTTCTGGGGAGAGGAACAAGTTTTTTGTTTTCCGACAGGCGTGTCGCCTGTTTTTTCGCATGCGTCCCCGTTCTTCCGGGTCGGAGGCTCAGAGGGTCGGGCTGATAATGTCCCTGCTGCGGGGCTCGGCACAGACATGGGCTTTCTCCATCCCCGAGGGTTCCTCCTGCCTGCAGTCCGTGGACTCCTTTTTTCAGGAACTCGGGGGTATCTTCGACGAACCGGACCGAGCGGGGTTGGCGGTTTCACAGTTGTTGGCGCTGCGGCAGGGGTTGTCGTGTGTGGAGGATTATTGCTCCAACTTCAGACGCTATGCGGGGGATACGACATGGAACGATAGCGCGCTGAAGGACATTTTTCTGCAGAGCCTCTCGGACGCAGTTAAAGACCTGTTAATTTCCCATCCCGTTCCCGGGTCCTTAAGGGAGGCTATGGAGCTAGCGGTGAGAGCAGATAGGAGGCTCAGGTCTAGGAAGCAGGACAGGCAGACCCGTAGAGTCAGGGAGGTCAGTGGCCCTGGTCCCTCCTCCTCCTTACCAGTCTCTGCGCCCGAGCCGATGGAGGTGGACCCGCTGGACCCCAAAGAGCGACGCCGGATCCGTTTGTTGCATCGTCTCTGCCTCTACTGCGGGAAAGCTGGACATCGGGTGATAACCTGCCCACTGAGGTCTCAAACGCCCGCAGCCGGGACCGGCGGAAAACTCCGAGTCCTAGGCGATTGCAGGGAGGATCGCCTAGGACTTCAGGTACTTCCTAAACTTTTGGTACCGTGTCATGTTAGATTCGGGGATTTTTCCCGATCAGGGCGGGCGTTTATTGATTCCGGAGCAGCCGCTAACTTGATAAGTCTGGGTTTTGTCCGTTCTCTGATGGCGGAATTTGTGGCGTTGAAGACGCCAATTCATTTTACCAGCATTGATGCTACCCCTCTCTCTACAGGCTTGGTACGATGGAGGACCCCAAGATTACAGTTCACGGTGGGGGTCCTCCACTCGGAAGAACTGTCTTTCTTGGTTATGGAAAAAATGTCGGTTGATGTGGTGCTTGGTATGCCCTGGTTGGCACTGCACAACCCCCAATTTGATTGGTCCACCCGGGAATTGACTCATTGGGGGTCATCGTGTCACAATCACCTGTCTACTATAGCTGTGTGCTCCGCAGATACGGTGCTCATTCCGGAGTATTTGTCAGACTTTCAGGATGTATTCTCCAAACGACTGTCTAAGGCTCTGCCCCCCCATAGGGAGTGGGACTGTGGTATCGACCTGATTCCCGACGGTCCCATCCCTAAGGGAGCCATATTCAATCTGTCAGGTCGTGAGCATGAAGCCCTCAAGTCCTATGTCTCGGAAGCTCTGGCCAACCGACATATCCGGCCGTCCAGGTCCCCGGCCGGGGCAGGTCTCTTCTTTGTAGAGAAGAAGGACGGGACACTAAGGCCTTGTGTGGATTATCGGGCCTTGAATAAAATCACTGTGAAGAACCAGTGCTCCTTGCCCCTAATTCCTGACTTGTTGAATCAGGTGGTAGGGGCTCACTGGTTCTCCAAACTGGACTTAAGGGGGGCTTACAATTTAATTCGCATCAGAGAGGGAGATGAATGGAAGACAGCGTTCAACACCCCGTTAGGACATTTTGAATGTCTGGTCATGCCTTTTGGACTCTGTAATGCCCCCGCTGTGTTTCAGGGTTTTATGAACGCAGTCTTCCACGACTTCCTGGGGGTATTTCTGGTCATTTATCTGGACGACATCCTGGTGTACTCACCTGACTGGGATTCACATGTGCGGCACCTGAGGTTGGTCCTGACCCGTTTGCGCGAGTATCAACTTTTTGTCAAATTAGAGAAATGTACATTTGGCTCTAAACAAGTATCCTTCCTTGGTTATGTAATTTCCCCCACAGAGATTCAGATGGAGTCTGATAAAGTAGCAGCAATCTCCCAATGGGTCAGACCCGACAACCTCAAGGCTCTCCAGCGGTTCTTAGGTTTTGCAAATTTCTACCGCAAATTCATTAGAAATTACTCAGTTATTGCTCAACCTCTGACCGACCTGACTAAGAAGGGGGCTGACTTGGGTAAGTGGTCGCCTGCAGCCCTTGAGGCCTTTAGCCGTCTAAAAAAGGCATTCACGACTGCCCCGGTGCTAATACAGCCGGACGCACTACTACCCTTTTTTATTGAGGTAGACGCGTCGGAAGTGGGGACAGGAGCAGTATTGTCGCAGGAAGTCAGTGGGAGGTCTGGCTATAGCCCATGTGCGTTCTTTTCGCGAAAGTTCAATTCAGCAGAGCGCAACTACGACGTGGGTAACCGGGAATTGTTGGCTATCAAATGGGCTCTGGAAGAGTGGCGACACCATCTTGAGGGTGCTAGACACCCAATTACCGTATATACTGATCACAAGAATCTGGTATATCTCGCCAATGCGAAAAGACTCACTGCTCGTCAAGCCAGGTGGGCGTTGTTCTTCGCCAGGTTTAACTTTGTCGTGACATATATCCCCGGAGAGAAGAACGTGAAGGCGGATGCTCTGTCACGGAGTTTCGGGGTACCAGACAGTGGGACCATGACTCCCAAGAATATCTTAGCCCCCGGCGTGGTGGTGGCAGTGTTAGAGTCTAACTTCGTCCCTCAACTACAGGATGCCCAGCAGGACGCTCCGTCAGGGGTGCCGGAGGGCAGATGGTTTGTGCCAGAGACCCTACGCCCTAGAGTCATGGATGAGTCCCACTCGTCGGCTCTCGCCGGGCATCCAGGGTTCCAGGGGACCCTGGAGCTTTGCTCCCGATACTTCTGGTGGCCAGGCATGTCTCAGGAGATCCGCAACTTTGTGAGGGGTTGCTCGGTCTGTGCTCGCAATAAGAGTCGGCGGCGTCCTCCGGAGGGTCCTCTGAAACCACTACCGGTTCCTTCCAGTCCCTGGTCTCACTTATCAGTAGATTTCATCACTGACCTACCAGAATCCCAGAAATGCACCACTATCTTAGTGGTGGTCGACCGGTTCTCAAAGATGGCACATTTTGTGGCGTTAAAAAAGCTACCCTCGGCAAAAGAATTTGCCACGATTTTTGTAAAGGAAATAATTCGCCTACATGGGGTTCCCCAAAATATTGTATCTGATCGCGGGGTTCAGTTTGTGTCGCAGTTTTGGCGTGCCTTCTGCAGAAACCTGGGAACGTCGCTTTCCTTCTCGTCAGCGTTCCACCCGCAGACTAATGGTCAGACTGAGCGGAAGAACCAAGACTTAGTGCAATATTTACGGTTGTTTGCCAGCGAAAAGGCTTACCAGTGGGCAGAGTTCCTGCCGTTGGCAGAGTTTGCACTAAACAACCGCCTTTGTTCTTCTACTGGGGTGTCTCCATTTTTTAGTGTATACGGTCAGCATCCTCGCTTCCTTACAGCAATCCCTACTCCGTCGCTCTGTCCGGCAGCGGATGACGCCACAGATACGCTTCGGGGAGTATGGAAAGAGGTGCAGAGAAACTTGGAGGCAGCGGGGGCCCGTATGCAGTTGCGCAGTGGGAAGAGTCTGTCTGTGTCTGAACCTTACAGGGTGGGACAGAAGGTATACCTGTCTTCTAAAAATCTCAAATTGCGGGTCCCGTCCTTGAAGCTGGCGCCACGTTACGTGGGGCCGTTTGCCATCACACGTGTGGTGAACCCACTCGCCTACGAGCTGGGGTTGCCAACCACATGGAGGGTTCACAGGGTATTCCATAAGTCGCTGCTGAAACCTTTTGTCCCTTCGGTGATACCCACCTCCGGTCCCCCTCCGCCCACCCTGGTCCGGGATGAAGTCGAATACGAGGTCCAGGAGATACTGGACTCTCGTCGGTGTCGAGGAATCCTACAATACTTGGTGGCCTGGAAGGGTTTTCCACCAGAAGATCATTCCTGGGTGGCCGCATGTGATGTTCATGCTCCCGTGTTGGTACGGCGGTTCCACCGTCGTTTTCCAGATAAGCCTGGTCGAGTTTCCGGGGGCCCGGAGGTCCCCCGTCAGAGGGGGGGTAATGTTACCATGCAGGGCGGCGCTGGGTCCCGCGGCCGGCGCGCGCCGCTTCGAGCTCGGCTTCGGCGCCCCGGAGCTGTGCTGTCAGGGATCTCCCGGCGGCGTGGAGCAGCCAGCGTGCAGCAGCGTGGAGCAGCCAGCATGCTGCGGCGTGGGCGTGTCCGCCCGTAGGGTGCCGCCCGCTCTCATCCACCTCCCTTATGCAACAGGGGGAGAGTCGGCTCCTCCCACTCTCCGCCCCGGGGCGGAGGCTTTTAGTTAAAAGGCTGGCAGTGACCTGAACTCACTGCCAGTTATTGGTTCTGCTAGCCTCTAGTCAGGTCTATTCTAGTGTGTCCTAGTTGCTTGTCAGTTTCCTTTCGTTTGCCTGTGAGCTCCACCTCCAGCCTTGTTTCACCTCGTAGTTTTGTTGGTCTGTTTCACCTGCCTCTTCTGTCGGCACTCTGTCCCCTGTTAGTTGTTCCATCCAGGTAGTCGCCAGGCCCCTAGCCAGTGCAGGGACTGCCGCCCAGTTGTCCGCCTGGGGTTAGCCAGGGCCGAGGCAAGTAGGCAGGGACAGTGGGGTGCAGGAGATCAGGGCACCCCAACTGGCGCTCGGGGGGCAGAGTGCCGTAACAGTGGTTCCAGCAGGACCCCTGGGGTACGCCTGCCCTTGGACTAGAGTCTGAAGATACTGAAGGCATAAGGACCAGCTGCGCTCTGGACATCCACAGGTCTGTGCAAACCTACGGACTTGTATTGTTTCCTCAGCTAAGGATGTACTTGCTTCGCCTACGGACTGTGGAGGGTTAAACTTGAAAAGAGACTTTGTTGTTGACATCATTTTTTATTTCTCTGGAGACCCAGTCGTCTATGTTTTCTGTTAAAAATTATATGAATAAACCAAACAAGAAGAAAAGTGACCGTTTGACGTGCTCTTTAACCCCCGCTGTGCTACACTATGTTGTTGTATAACAGGCCATAATACTATCACGCCTTAGAATGGTTTATGTATTAATATATCCTTTAGCCTCCAAAATCCCAGATATGTAGAATAAATGGGATTGGATTTAGAAAGGGCATTAAGATATTTAGGATGTTGTCCAACTTTAACAGACACCTCCCAGTCAGGGAATTTGCGTCCAACAATGTAACGTCTTGTATAAATACAATTCTGAGTCATTACTTTGGCTTTTAAATATAGTGAAAAAAAACCTTATGAAAAAAACTTGATGTGAAGAATTTAAGACACTTCGTAAAGTTTTATACATTGGATTTCACGGCTCCTGGAATCGAGCTGACCTTCTATAAGTGTTAAGTGCGCTATCTTCCAACAATAAGATGCTCCACCCAAGTCTGTGGATCTCGTAGATTCATTTGCCTGAGAACAAGTAGAGAATGCAGACAATGCGGACGTCGCTGTTAACCGGACGGATTGGAAAGAATGAACTTCTAAAAGTTACATAAGAGAACAGCAAAACCCATTTGGAAATAAATGCGTGCCTAATAGTAGCTGGACATGACGAGACGGAATCATAAAAAGGGAACAATTTAATAAAAATAGGAAAAAAATGAATTGTCCTATTGAATTTATTACGCATTTGTGATAACATTTAGTAATGATCTCACACCCAGCGCAGCGTACAGTTTGTCCAGACCTGAGCTAAGCAGGCATTACTGGGGACTAGTGTGTTCCCCTAATAAAGATAAGCAGCCTCTCAGTTACTAAGTAAAGGTCAGTCTAACCCCCTTACGGTCTCAGTTTTAACCCTAACCCGAACACATCATCAGAAAATAACATATTTTTTAAATCAGCTGTTTGTTTTATAACTTTTTTATGTGGCTATATATATAAGAACTCTTAATTCCTTAAATTATCGGTTTTTCCTCCCCCCTTTTAAAAAATCATCACCCTTTTATTTATCCATCGCCATCCCTGTCTGAGGGCTTGTTTTTTGCGGGAATAGTTGTATTTTTTAATGGTGATATTTAATGAAGCATATAATGTACTGAAAAACTTTAAAAAAATTCTAAGTGCAGTGAAATGGAAAAAAAAACAAAATTCCACCATCTTTGTGTGCATCTTGTTTCTACAGCATACACACTGCAACAGAAATAGCATGATAACTTTATTCTTTGGGTCAATATGATTACTACGATACCAAATTTATATAGTTTTTTTTTTCTTTTAGCGGTACTACTTTTATTTTTGTTTTTTCAAAGATATTTAATTTTTTTAATTATTTTCTGCCGCCATCTTCTGGCCACCACAACTTTTTTATTTTCCTGTTGACATAACTGTGCGAGGGCTGATGGTACCATTTTGGAATACTTGCAACTTTTTGATCATTTTTTTTTAACATTTTTCTTGGAGACAGGGTGACCAAAAAGGGGAATTCTGGCATTCTTAATTTTTTTTTTCTGACGACATTCATCATGTGGAATAAAGAATGCTTTACTTTGATAAAGCGGACTTTTACAGATGCAGCAATACCATAAATGTGTTTTTGTTTTGTTATTTTGGTTATTTTATGATAAATATGGCAAAATATTTTTGTTATAATGATTACTGAAACTTTTGAAAACTTATTTTTGCTTTTTTTTTAGTCCCCATAGGGTACAAGAACTTTCACTGCTTTGATCACTCCTGCAGTATGATGTAATGCCATAGTATTACATTATACCGTGATCTGACAGGCATTCTATCAAGTGACGGCAAGGGCATGGCTTGATAGCCAATATACAATAAAGGCCCTGACTGCCATGGCAACTGCACAACAACCTGCAATCTTATCGGGGAAAGCAGTGTGGGACACCCGAACATCTGTAGGGACATTTAAATGCCACTGTCAGAATTGACAGCAGCATTTAAAGGGTTAACAGCTCCAATGAGTGGCGTGGCTTATCGGAGCTGTTGTGGGAAGGACGTAGGGGTGTCGGCTGTAAGAAACAGCTGGCGCCCACGTTGTATGCAGCGAGTTCGTCTCGTCATCCCCCTTCATACATACCCCGAAGCTGCAGAATGTAACTTTACACCCTGCAGTGTTATGGGGTTAACCCCTTAGTGACGGAGCTTTTTTGCTTTTTGCCATTTTTGTTTTTTCCTACTCCCTTTTAAAAAATCGTAGCTCCTTAATTTATCCATCGACGTCGCTGTATGTGGGCTTGTTTTTTGCGGGATGAGTTGTATTTTTCAATGGCACTATTTATTGTACCATATAATTTACTGAAAAACTTTTTAAAAATTCTTAGCGGCGAGAAATGGAAAAAAAACGACATTCCACCATCTTTCGGTGCGTCCTGTTTCTACAGCACACAAACTGCAACAAAAACGACCTGATATTTTTATTCTATGGGTCAGTACGATTGCTACGATACCAAACTTGTATAGTATTTTTTTGCTGTAGTACTTTTATTTATTTTTTTAAGATATTTAATTATTTTCAATTATTCTCTGCGGTCACTTTGTGCGCGCAATACCTTTTTTTTTTTTCATCGATGTAGTTGAGCAAGGGCTCATTTTTTGCAGGATGTCCTGTAGTTTCCGATAGTATCAATTTGGAATACATACGACTTTTTGATCGCTTTTTATTGCGTTTTTTTCTGGGAGACAGGGTAACTAAAAAAGTGTATTTCTGGCGTTCTTTATTTTTTTTTTCAGACGACGTTCACCGTGCAGGAAAAATAATGCACTACTTTGATAGATCGGACTTTTACGGACCGGCGATATCAAATACATATTTTTATTTTATGATTTTGATTTTTTAATAATGGATATGGCAAAAGGGGGGTGATTTAAACTTTTATAACTTTTTTTTTTTTTTTTAACAATTAAAAAAACTTTATTGATTATTTTTTTTACATTACTTTGAAGTCCCCCTGGGGGATTTTAACATGCGATGCTTTGATCGCTTCTGCAGTATGACGTAATGCTATAGCATTAGGCCCCCGGCTGCCATGACACCTGCACGGCTCCCCCGAGGGGGGGCCGTGCGGGACCCCCGAACAGTGTTCGGGGGATTTAAGTGCCGCTGTCAGAACTGACAGCGGCATTTAAAGGGTTAATAGCCGCGATCGGCTGAACGGCCGAGCGCAGCTATTCCCCGCGGGTGTCAGCTGTAATAAACAGCTGATGCCCGCGCTGTATGGAGGGAGATAGCAGCGCTACCTCCCTCCATACACGTCCTGCAACAGCAGAACGTAGTTTTACAATAGGGCTGTCACTAAGGGGTTAATAGGTTGCCCCACAAAGATATTGGAGGAAATTTATCATTAGTGGAATTTCTAAAGCCAATTTCCTGCCGCTTTTCTTTACTTCTCGACAATATTAATAAGCTTCTTGCATTGTTAAATAGGTCTAGAGATGTGGAGTCACTTTGTACACCACCCAGCATCTACAGTGATGTTGCGCAAAACTTTTATGACTTTTTAAAAAGTTGCATCCTCAAAATGTCTCTAGAAATCTTAACCCTTTACAACCCACTGTCTGACGTCTTCAGGCATTCTGATTGAAGGCTGTACAGCTCCGATGTTGAAAGAGATTCGGCAGGGTATTCTTACTGTATATTACTGGCCGCTCTGTTGTCGGGTCCTCTCCAGCATGTCCCCTACCGCAGTACTGGCTTTAGCTAGCAGATGGCGCCATTGTATAATGGCAGAAAGAGAAAGCCCCCTAGGAAACCCGGAATCCAAAATTGGATTGCAAAAGGGTTAATGCACTTAAACCCCGCCCCCTTTTCTGGACACTTTTGAAAAGTGGAGTGAGAGGTGTAACCTCTCAATATCTGTTCTTCAGGAGAACTGCCGGCCGGCCGCGGCTGAACTCCCTCTGCCAGGACAAGGTGAGTATATTTTTTTTTTTACTTTTTACACATTTCTGGATGAATTTCAGGGAAGGGCTTATATTTTTAAGCCCTTCCCGAAAATTCATCCTGAGATCGCCCGCAGCCCATTGCTTTCAATGGAGCTGACTGTATTGCCGGCTCCATTGAATTCAATGCGCTGGACAGCACTGCACTGCTCCGGCCCGTTACTAATGAAACGCGACTAGGAGCAGATTTTTCGGGCGATTTTTTTTTTTTTTTTTTTTTTTTTTTTTTTTTTTTTTTTTTTTTATTTTTTTTTTTCCCGGCCCCGCGATTTGCGGATGCGCATCCATCATGCGATCCGCAAATCACGGGACAAACCGCTCGTGTGACCGAGGCCTAAGGGATTCAGAATGACGAGGCTCCAGTGAGCAAAAGAGTGCAAAAATTTGATCATTGAGTAGCGGAAAAACATTGCCTGGTCAGATGAATTCAGATTTCTGTTGCATTATGCTAATGGGAGGTCAGAATTTGGTGGAAGTGTTATGAATTGAAGAACGATTCTTGTAAGGTGTTTAGAGCATGTCAACTGCAAGACCTGGGCTCGGGACAAAGGAGCTGCAACGTGTTACGAGGTGGGTCCTCAACCTACCATGTACCATTTACAATACTGATGTCTTATGTGAGTCTTTAGAGCCTCTGCAACACCAAGGTCTGGGGGCAACTGCTACTTCTGCAGCTTCTACATCTTCATCGCTGGAGAGCTCTCAACTTCCCACACTTTGGTTTCCTATTTCCATTTTTCAGCATACCAGATCATTCTACAGTTCAATATAATATTTTTGCACTTTTTGGCAACTATAAAAACAACAATGTAACATCCATAAAATTCTACGATCCCACAATTGTTCTTCTATTAAATCTGGCACAAAAGAAAGTAAAGATCAGGATTTAATCAGGAGAAACCAATTTCAGGAAATTGTGAATTGTTAAAAAAGTTGCACTTTATTGACTACTTTCCTCGTCATTCTGAAATAACTTCCTTTTTCATTCAGCTTTGCAACTAAACTGATGATTCATGTGACCGGCATATTAAATACTGGTGCTTTTGTGTTCACAGAGAGTCTTGGAAGATGAAGAGAATATTCTGGGAATATTCTTCTTGGCAATGCAAGAATTAATCTAATATTCTAAGCATACGGCTTAAATCAAGGCAGAGCCAAATGGTCTACGCAATTACTTGCCGAGATGTACAGCCTACTGTAGCTATAACTGGATCCCATCCATGCTGTCAAGGGAGGACGAAATATTATGTGAACGCGAAAGTTTAAGATTTAGCGTGTACAGAGAGAAGAACAAAGGAGGACAGGCAACATAATACAAGACATCTTGAGTTGGTTTTTTTGGGGCTCTCCCAGTCTATGGCTCGAAGTCAATTGGCTATAGTAATTATGAAACCTTTGTGGTGCCTAATAGGACCTTTTGGAGACAATGAATATAACTGTGGCCAACCACTCATTGTGTCATCATCCTGCTAGCTTCCACACCCATCTAGTAATACTAGTCATTCACCATATGACCTTTACCATTGCCAACAACATAAACAGACCATTGCCAACAACAAACCAAAAACTGGAGCAAGAATCATACTGTTACACAAGCTTTCTGGAACTATTAATCTTTGGACAAGAAATGGGTGGGAATCCATAATGTCTGAAAAATGAGGAAATTGAACCTCCTTCCCTGAGATTGGTATCGCTATAGAGCTTGCACTTTTGATCATTCGACAGAAGCAGAATCTTAGAGAGGTTGTCTCAGGTAGACAATATCGCAAGCCGTGCTTTGACCAGCCGTTGTCGGTCTGGTCAGTTAATATGATTGCAAATTTCCTTACCTCATTACTAGAGATGAGCGAACGTACTCGTCCGAGCTTGATGCTCGTTCGAGTATTAGCGTGTTCGAGATGCTCGTTACTAGAGGCGAGCACCACGCAATGTTCGAGTTACTTTCACTTTCATCTCTGAGACGTTAGCGCGCTTTTCTGGCCAATAGAAAGACAGGGAAGGCATTACAACTTCCCCCTGCGACATTCAAGCCCTATACCACCCCCCTGCAGTGAGTGGCTGGCAAGATCAGGTGCCACCCGAGTATATAAATCGGCCCCTCCCGCGGCTCACCACAGATGCATTCTGACAGAGATCAGGGACAGTGCTGCTGGTGCCGGAGCTGCTATAGGGAGAGTGTTAGGAGTGATGTCTGGCTTCAAGAACCCCAACGGTCCTTCTTAGGGCCACATCTGACCGTGTGCAGTACTGTTGAGGCTGCTTTTTGCAGTGTTGCACCATTTTTTTTTTTTTGTTTGGATATCGGCCGTGCAGAGCATTGCGTCCTCAGTCTGCAGTAATTTTACATAGTATAGGGCCAGTAGTGCTGAGGCAAGGACAGTGAAAAATGTGAAAGACATATACTGTCTATATAGGCAGTGGGCTTTTCCAAAAAAATTTGGGACAAAAAAATATATTTGGGCTGCCTGTGACCATCCTGACTGTACTGCATCTCTGCTGGGGGTAGTAGTCCTAATTAATACGCAGCCAGCTAAGTGTTACAGCAGGCTTGCGCAAAATTCTTTCCTGGCTCTGCATTGCCCGTTACATCATTGCTGTCATGCTGTCCAGAGGGAAACAGTCTGCACTGCAGTAATTTTACATAGTATAGGGCCAGTAGTGCTGAGGCAGGGACAGTGAAAAACGTGAAAGACATATACTGTCTATATAGGCAGTGGGCTTTTCCCAAAAAATTTGGGACAAAAAAATCTATTTGGGCTGCCTGTGACCGTCCTGACTGTACTGCGTCTCTGCTGGGGGTAATAGTCCTAATTAATACGCAGCCAGCTAAGTGTTACAGCAGGCTTACGCAAAATTCTTTCCTGGCTCTGCGTTCCCCGTTACATCATTGCTGTCATCCTGTCCAGAGGGAAACAGTCTGCACTGCAGTAATTTTACATAGTATAGGGCCAGTAGTGCTGAGGCAGGGACAGTGAAAAACGTGAAAGACATATACTATCTATATAGGCAGTGGGCTTTTCCAAAAAAATTTGGGCTAAAAAAATATAATTGGGCTGCCAGTGACCGTCCTGACTGTACTGTGTCTCTGCTGGGGGTAGTAGTCCTAATTAATACGCAGCCAGCTAAGTGTTACAGCGGGCTTGCGCAAAATTCTTTCCTGGCTCTGCTGTGCGTTCTGTAAGCGAAGTCAGCCTCCAACCACAGGCCAATAAGCGGCACATTTATTTACAGCATTCTGTTTCTGCACTACTGGTAATACACCATGCTGAGGGGTAGTGGTAGGCCTAGAGGACGTGGACGCGGGCGAGGACGCGGAGGCCCAAGTCAGGGTGTGGGCACAGGCCGAGCTCCTGATCCAGGTGTATCGCAGCCGACTGCTGCGGGATTAGGAGAAAGGCACGTTTCTGGCATCCCCACATTCATCTCACAATTAATGGGTCCACGCGGTAGACCTTTATTAGAAAATGAGCAGCGTGAGCAGGTCCTGTCGTGGATGGCAGAAAGTGCATCCAGCAATCTATCGACCACCCAGAGTTCTGCGCAGTCCACTGCTGCAACTCTGAATCCTCTGGCTGCTGCTCCTCCTTACTCCCAGCCTCCTCACTCCATTACAATGACACATTCTGAGGAGCAGGCAGACTCCCAGGAACTGTTCCCGGGCCCCTGCCCAGAATGGGCAGCAATGGTTCCTCTCCCACCGGAGGAGTTTGTCGTGACCGATGCCCAACCTTTGGAAAGTTCCCGGGTTCCGGGGGATGAGGCTGGGGACTTCCGGCAACTGTCTCAAGAGCTTTCAGTGTGTGAGGAGGACGATGACGATGAGACACAGTTGTCTATCACTCAGGTAGTAGTAATTGGAGTAAGTCCGAGGGAGGAGCGCACGGAGGATTCGGAGGAAGAGCAGCAGGACGATGAGGTGACTGACCCCACCTGGTTTGCTAAGCCTACTGAGGACAGGTCTTCAGAGGGGGAGGCAAGTGCAGCAGCAGGGCAGGTTGGAAGAGCCAGTGCGGTGGCCAGGGGTAGAGGCAGGGCCAAACCAAATAATCCACCAACTGTTTCCCAAAGCGCGCCCTCGCGCCATGCCACCCTGCAGAGGCCGAGGTGCTCAAAGGTCTGGCAGTTTTTCACTGAGAGTGCAGACGACTGACGAACAGTGGTGTGCAACCTTTGTCGCACCAAGATCAGCCGGGGAGCCACCACCACCAGCCTCACTACCACCAGCATGCGCAGACATATGATGGCCAAGCACCCCACAAAGTGGGACGAAGGCCGTTCACCGCCTCTGGTTTGCACCACTGCCTCTCCCCCTGTGCCCCAACCTGCCACTGAGATTCAACCCCCCTCTCAGGACACAGGCACTACCGTCTCCTGGCCTGCACCCACACCCTCAGCTCCGCTGTCCTCGGCCCCATCCACCAATGTCTCTCAGCGCACCATCCAGCCGTCGCTAGCGCAAGTGTTTGAGCGCAAGCGCAAGTACGCCGCCACGCACCCGCACGCTCAAGCGTTAAACGTGCACATAGCCAAATTTATCAGCCTGGAGATGCTGCCGTATAGGGTTGTGGAAACGGAGGCTTTCAAAAGCATGATGGCGGCGGCGGCCCCGTGCTACTCGGTTCCCAGTCGCCACTACTTTTCCCGATGTGCCATCCCAGCCCTGCACGACCATGTCTCCCGCAACATTGTACGTGCCCTCACCAACGCGGTTACTGCCAAGGTCCACTTAACAACAGACACGTGGACAAGCACAGGTGGGCAGGGCCACTATATCTCCCTGACGGCACATTGGGTGAATTTAGTGGAGGCTGGGACAGAGTCAGAGCCTGGGACCGCTCACGTCCTACCCACCCCCAGAATTGCGGGCCCCAGTTCGGTGGTGGTATCTGCGGCGGTGTATGCTTCCTCCACTAAACCACCCTCCTCCTCCTCCTCCTACGCAACCTCTGTCTCGCAATCAAGATGTGTCAGCAGCAGCACGTCGCCAGCAGTCGGTGTCGCGCGGCATGGTAGCACAGCGGTGGGCAAGCGTCAGCAGGCCGTGCTGAAACTACTCAGCTTAGGAGAGAAGAGGCACACGACCCACGAACTGCTGCAGGGTCTGACAGAGCAGACCGACCGTTGGCTTGCGCCGCTGAGCCTCCAACCGGGCATGGTCGTGTGTGACAACGGCCGTAACCTGGTGGCGGCTCTGCAGCTCGGCAGCCTCACGCACGTGCCATGCCTGGCCCACGTCTTTAATTTGGTGGTTCAGCGCTTTCTGAAAAGCTACCCACGCTTGTCAGACCTGCTCGGAAAGGTGCGCCGGCTCTGCGCACATTTCCGCAAGTCCCACACGGACGCTGCCACCCTGCGCACCCTGCAACATCGGTTTAATCTGCCAGTGCACCGACTGCTGTGCAACGTGCCCACACGGTGGAACTCTACGCTCCACATGTTGGCTAGGCTCTATGAGCAGCGTAGAGCTATAGTGGAATACCAACTCCAACATGGGCGGCGCAGTGGGAGTCAGCCTCCTCAATTCTTTTCAGAAGAGTGGGCCTGGTTGGCAGACATCTGCCAGGTCCTTCGAAACTTTGAGCAGTCTACCCAGGTGGTGAGCGGCGATGCTGCAATCATTAGCGTCACCATTCCTCTGCTATGCATCTTGAGAAGTTCCCTGCAAACCATAAAGGCAGCCGCTTTGCGCTCGGAAACAGAGGCGGGGGAAGACAGTATGTCGCTGGATAGTCAGAGCACCCTCCTGTCTATATCTCAGCGCGTTCAGGAGGAGGAGGAGGAGCATGAGGAGGATGAGGAGGAGGGGGAAGAGACAGCTTGGCCCACTGCTGACGGTACCCATGCTGCTTGCCTGTCATCATTTCAGCGTGTATGGCCTGAGGAGGAGGAGGAGGAGGAGGATCCTGAAAGTGATCTTTCTAGTGCGGACAGCCATGTGTTGCGTACAGGTACCCTGGCACACATGGCTGACTTCATGTTAGGATGCCTTTCTCGTGACCCTCGCGTTACACGCATTCTGGCCACTACGGATTACTGGGTGTACACACTGCTCGACCCACGCTATAAGGAGAACCTTCCCACTCTCATTCCCGAAGAGGAAAGGAGTTCGAGAGTGATGCTATACCACAGGACCCTGGCAGACAAGCTGATGGTAAAATTCCCATCCGACAGCGCTAGTGGAAGAAGGCGCAGTTCCGAGGGCCAGGTAGCAGGGGAGGTGCGGAGATCGAGCAGCATGTACAGCCCAGGCAGTGCAACAGTCTTTAAGGGCCTGGACAGCTTTATGGCTCCCCACCAAGCCTCCAACCGGGCATGGTTGTGTGTGACAACGGCCGTAACCTGGTGGCGGCTCTGCAGCTCGGCAGCCTCACGCACGTGCCATGCCTGGCCCACATCTTTAATTTGGTGGTTCAGCGCTTTCTGAAAAGCTACCCACGCTTGTCAGACCTGCTCGGAAAGGTGCGCCGGCTCTGCGCACATTTCCGCAAGTCCCACACGGACGCTGCCACCCTGCGCACCCTGCAACATCGGTTTCATCTGCCAGTGCACCGACTGCTGTGCGACGTGCCCACATGGTGGAACTCTACGCTCCACATGTTGGCCAGGCTCTATGAGCAGCGTAGAGCTATAGTGGAATACCAACTCCAACATGGGCGGCGCAGTGGGAGTCAGCCTCCTCAATTCTTTACAGAAGAGTGGGCCTGGTTGGCAGACATCTGCCAGGTCCTTGGAAACTTTGAGGAGTCTACCCAGATGGTGAGCAGCGATGCTACAATCATTAGCGTCACCATTCCTCTGCTATGCCTCTTGAGAAGTTCCCTGCAAAGCATAAAGGCAGACGCTTTGCGCTCGGAAACGGAGGCGGGGGAAGACAGTATGTCGCTGGATAGTCAGAGCACCCTCATGTCTATATCTCAGCGCGTTGAGGAGGAGGTGGAGGAGCATGAGGAGGAGGGGGAAGAGACAGCTTGGCCCACTGCTGAGGGTACCCATGCTGCTTGCCTGTCATCCTTTCAGCGTGTATGGCCTGAGGAGGAGGAGGATCCTGAAAGTGATATTCCTAGTGAGGACAGCCATGTGTTGCGTGCAGGTACCCTGGCACACATGGCTGACTTCATGTTAGGATGCCTTTCTCGTGACCCTCGCGTTACACGCATTCTGGCCACTACGGATTACTGGGTATACACACTGCTCGACCCACGGTATAAGGAGAACCTTTCCACTCTCATACCCGAAGAGGAAAGGGGTTCGAGAGTAATGCTATACCACAGGACCCTTGCGGACAAGCTGATGGTAAAATTCCCATCCGACAGCGCTAGTGGCAGAAGGCGCAGTTCCGAGGGCCAGGTAGCAGGAGAGGCGCAGAGATCAGGCAGCATGTACAGCACAGGCAGGGGAACACTCTCTAAGGCCTTTGACAGCTTTCTGGCTCCCCAGCAAGACTGTGTCACCGCTCCCCAGTCAAGGCTGAGTCGGCGGGAGCACTGTAAAAGGATGGTGAGGGAGTACGTAGCCGATCGCACGACCGTCCTCCGTGACGCCTCTGCCCCCTACAACTACTGGGTGTCGAAGCTGGACACGTGGCCTGAACTCGCGCTCTATGCCCTGGAGGTGCTTGCTTGTCCTGCAGCTAGCGTCTTGTCAGAGAGGGTGTTTAGTGCGGCTGGGGGAATCATCACGGATAAGCGTACCCGCCTGTCAACCGACAGTGCCGACAGGCTTACACTCATAAAGATGAACAAAGCCTGGATTTCCCCAGACTTTTCTTCTCCACCAGCAGACAGCAGCGATACCTAAACAATGCGTAGGCTGCACCCGCGGATGGAAGCATCGTTCTCTATCACCATAAAAAACGTGGACCTTTTAGCTTCATCAATCTGTGTATTATATTCATCCTCCTCCTCCTGCTCCTCCTCCTGAAACCTGATGTAATCACGGCGAACGGGCAATTTTTCTTAGGCCCACAAGGCTCAGTCATATAACTTTTGTAAACAATGTTTATACGTTTCAATTCTCAATTGAATAAAGCATTGAAACTTGCACCTGAACCAATTTTTATTTTAACTGGGCTGCCTACAGGCCTAGTTACAAATTAAGCCACATTAACCAAAGCGATTAATGGGTTTCACCTGCCCTCTTGGTTGGGCATGGGCAATTTTTCTGAAGTACATTTGTACTGTTGGTAGACCAATTTTTTGGGGCCCTCGCCTACATTGTAATCCTAGTCATTTTTAGCCCACCTGCATTAAAGCTGACGTTACATCAGCTGTGCTGGGCACTGCAATGGGATATATTTATGTACCGCCGGTGGGTTCCAGGGAGCCACCCATGCTGTGTGTCCACAGGGACTTCACATTAGGGATTTGTACCTGCCAGTATCTAGGTATTAAAAACCCCGGTCAGACTGGGGCATGCAGTGTGGGCCGAAGCCCACCTGCATTAAATCTGACGTTACCTCAGCTGTGATGGGCAATGCAATGGGATATATTTATGTACCGCCGGTGGCTTCCTGGCACCCACCCATGCTGTCGGTCCACACGGAGTTGTAACTGCATGTGTCCACTTCTAAAGAACCCCAGTCTGACTGGGGCATGCAGTGTGGGCCGAAGCCCACCTGCATTTAACATGACATTACCTCAGCTGTGATGGGCAATGCAATGGGATATATTTATGTACCACCGGTGGGTTCCAGGGAGCCACCCATGCTGTGGTTGCACACGGAATTCCCATTGCGGAGTTGTACCTGCCTGTGACTATTTATAAAAAAACGCGAACTGACTGGGGCATGCAGACACCTTGACAGAATGATTAGTGTGTGGCACATAGGTTCCCCATTGCTATGCCCACGTGTGCAGCTCCAGATGGAGGTGGCACAGGATTGGATTTCTCATTGCTTCGGTACAGCATTGTGGGCTATCGCCCCGCCCCTTTTAAAGAGGGTCGCTGTCTAGCCATGCCAACCCTCTGCAGTGTGTGCCTGCGGTTCCTCCTCATGGCAGACGCACTTATAAATAGACATGAGGGTGGTGTGGCATGAGGGCAGCTGAAGGCTGCGCAGGGACACTTTGTTGTGCGCTGTGGACACTGGGTCGTGCGTGGGGGGGGGGGGCAGCATGTAACCCAAGAGAAGTGGCAGCGGAGTGTCATGCAGGCAGTGATTGTGCTTTGTTGGAGGTAATGTGGTGCTTAGCTAAGGTATGCATTGCTAATGAGGGCTTTTCAGAAGTAAAAATTGTTGGGAGGGGGGGGGGGGCCCACTCTTGCCACTATTGTGGCTTACTAGTGGGACCTGGGAACTTGAGATGCAGCCCAACATGTAGCCCCTCGTCTGCCCTATCCGTTTCTGTGTCGTTCCCATCACTTTCTTGAATTGCCCCGATTTTCACAAATGGAAACCTTAGCGAGCATCGGCGATATACAAAAATGCTCGTGTCGCCCATTGACTTCAATGGGGTTTGTTACTCGAAACGAACCCTCGAGCATCGCGAAAATTTCGTCCCGAGTAACGAGCACCCGAGCATTTTGGTGCTCGCTCATCTCTACTCATTACCTGTTCAGCTCTGCTAGATCATTTGAGTTACTACACCCAGGGTCTCAGAATAGTAGTGGGGAACTCTGCTCATTGGTCTCAGTTACTGAACTGTACAGTCTTTACTAATTTACTTGGCTACAGACTTTTGCTGTTTCAGAGCTCTGCTGCCTATTAAAGGAGTTTTCCAGGACATAAAAAAAGAATTAAGGGCTTAAAATGGTACAAAATAAAGTAAAAAAATGCATACTCACCTACTCCATCGGTTCCTTATCTAGAGCTGGAGTCCTGGTGCCCGCTGCTCGATACCAGAAGAACCTGACAGGTGGTTACTTGCTGTTCATTGTGCACATAACCGCTTAGCCAATCACAGTCTTCAGTGGTGATTCGTCCATGACCACTGAACACTGTGATGGCTGAGCTGTCACATGCACAATGAATGCCTGATGGCTTCTTCTGGGTTACGAGTGGCGGGCATCAGAGCTGCTTTTTAAGCCCATACATTTTATAAAGTCCTTGAAAACCCCTTTAATGTTGCTTTTTGTCAATGTGCTCTGGTGTGATTTATTCAGCTTGTCTACCTGTCTTTCTGAAGTGTGTTGGGCTCTAATTTATGATTTCTGTCTGTTGTGTTGGTCTTTGCTGTCCTCCTGGTTCTGACTCTGCTTTGCACCTGATTTTGTCTTCAGCATATCTTTTGGCTTTGGCATTCTTCTTTGATTACTCTGTACTGACTAGCCATGACTAAGGGCGTGTGTAGCGTATGAAATGCATTGGAATGACATTTGTTCCCCACTATGTGACAATTTTTATGGAGCATGTATTTCTACAATGAAGTTTTTGAATCATCTTATTCCTTGGCTGGAGCTGGATCGTTCTGTTTTTGACTGATATTTTTGACTTGGCAATAAGCCTTTCATGCTTGCAGAAATTGCAACAGTATTTAGATGAGCTGGTCCCTCTTTCTTTTACTGAATACTTTGTACTGACCCCAGGCTTGTTTTCTGGCATCCTCATGGTTCACATTCATCCCATCTGCTTGCTGGATGGTCACTCTTTGGATATAACCAGTGGGCTCCCTGCAGCCACATCCAACATGGAAGTAGACGGCCAAAAGCTGTGCTCAATGATATACCTGGTGCTTTATAACAGGCACTGTGAATATGAGCCTCTGTGTGCAGGACGCTGTCTACCCCGTCTGATGGTGATACTAAAGCTAAAAGTCCCAGTTACACCCTAAGAAAATAGAGTGAATAATCCCTTTTGTGTGGTGAAGAGATATATGACACAGTGGGGCCTATTTATTAAATCCTGGATGCCAGAATCTGGAGTCGAAAAATCGTAGTTTTGCAGACTTGCCAAAACTGAGATTTTTGTTTTAGAGTATTTTTGCCCATCTGTAGGGAGCATGGCCACGCACAGCCCATCAAATTTGTTATAAAATTTACCAGAACTGGCAATAGCTGCAGTAGGCATAGAGGTGCCACCAAATGGGACGGATTAATTAAGAGGCTTGTGTCTCTTAAAGGGGTTGTAGGTTTTTGCTAAAAAAGCCTTTCCTATGCAGTAAAATAACTAAGTCATATACTCACCTCTCCCTTCTTCCACTGTGGCTCATGCCGCTGCTCTAGGTCTTCCCTCTGACGTCACATTTACACACTGAGCTCTGCTATTGGCTGCAGTCCCCTGTGACGTCCCATAAACCGCACCTTGTAAATAAACAAAGCAGGGGCGGGCCTAGAAGCGATGTGGGACACAGCAGGAGAGATGAGTATACCCTGTTAATTATTTTACTGCATGGGAAAGGCTTTTAAGTAAAAACCTACAACTCAGACAATCCCTTTCATACATATGTTTCTCATCAGCAGGGGCGGTCTTTACTTAGATTGGCATATGAAATGCCAGTGTATTCAAACAAGTATGTTAGAGGAGGCGAGCTGGCACCAGGACTGTCTAAAAAAATAAAACACATCCTGTGAACCTACACCGGTGCTGCGAATGGTTAACCCTTTCCAATCCACTGTCTGACATCTTCCTACATTCTGATTGAAGCTTGTACGGCTCCAATGTCAGAAGACATCCGACAGGGTATTCTTACCATCTATTGCCAGCCACTCCGCTGTCAGAGCCTCTCTGGCACACACACTGGCTTTAGCCAGCAGATGGCACCATTGTATAACAGAAAAAAAAAGAAAACCTTTTAGGAAACCCTGAATCCAAAATTGGATTGGAAAGGGTTAATCTATGCAGTCTGTTGCCACAGACTCCTCCTGAGAAGAGGAGAGGTAAATCACGACATTCACAGCAGGTCTTATGGAGGCTGTGTAGTCAGCCACAACACCACTGCTTCAGGCAAGAATTATTAATATTTTGCGCACCGCAAGGAGATACCACCAATACCAGTTGGGCCACACTGGCACTTGTGAGATATACATTTACTATTTTTAAGAACTGGGCCTCCCGCTAAAGACAACTGCCTTCAGAATTACATAATACTTTGCAGTATCCCATCGTTTTTTTCTTTATAGTTTATTACACAATAACCGACAATTCTTCTGCTGCCAACAGCTCCGATTTCGTATTGTGAACCTTAATTTGCTCATTTGTTATTAATTACCAATGCTGTGGGGGAAGTGAGAGCAACAATACAACATCAGACACATTGTGAGAGCTCACTTCTCATTTTTTGTGGAATCAGACGACCTCGATACCCTATCAACACTTAGCCGCCCTCTAAAACATGATAACTGTTATTATTTATTGCTGGTGTGTCAGGGAAACGCGTACGGCTCATGTGGCACCTGCTGTATGCCTCACTGTATGATACAATGTTGTTTCCTTTGTTCAGATGACTGTAGAAGAAGATACTATTTGGGGCACAATGCAACTGTAACAATAGCAAAAGAAAATTACCAAAATAGTAGAAGAAGAAAAATAATATAAAAATGTATATACGAAATACATAAAAAGCAGTATAATAATAGTTTTATTGTTACAACTGAGAAATTTAAATCTATGAGAACATTTTTTGTGACCGTTTTTATGTATATTTGTTGGAAGTTCTGTGGTTCTTGATTGCAATTGTCAATTTAATGGAAGGAAGACTCTCAAAGTAGTTCAGTGTTGCATTGTTGCATTTCACCGCTGGGGTCTTTGGTTCAAATCTGACAAGGACAAGATTTGCACAGCAGATAAGAACTAGGACTGCTAACCACTATATATATAGTATATCTACTTCCTACTCCAGAGGAACTACAAATAAAGGGAGAACATACAAACTTCATTCAGATGTTGTCCTCGGTCCAGCGCTTACAGGTAATTTATTTATTACCAAGCTGGGTACTCATTTTACTGACCTCGGAGGGATGGAAGGCTGAACCTGCAACCTTCAGGCCTCCCTGAGCCATGCGGGGATTGAACCTGCAACCTTCAGGCCTACCTGAACCATTCGGGGATTGAATCTGCAACCTTCAGGTCGTGAGCGTTCTGCTACCTCAAGACTCTGCGCTACATGATTTTAGAATCTATTAGAATTTGGGACTCCAGTACTGCAAGGCACTGCTGCTGCTTTCTTTCTAGTTTTAGGGATTTTTACAAACTTACTTCCAGTTCAGTCACAATTTATGCACTTGAGGTTCAGGTTCGTTCAGAACCTAACTTTTAGTAAAGTTCGACCTGAATTCTAATTCTTTAGGTTCGGTTCACTCATCTCTAATTAGATGGTCAATAGAGATGAGCGAGCACGCTCGGATAAGTTTTGCACTTGTACACATTGAAGCATATTTACTTAGGACTCGCTCACACAAGCCGAGATCCGTGTGTATTTCCACGTGGAAAAAAAACCACACTGCCTGTGCGGGCGAAAATCCACAACTACCAAAAAAGAACATATGGGTGGCAATGGACGTGGTCATGCGGATTGTTTCCTGCACGTGATGCGGATGTTTTTACGCAATGATCTCCGCTCGTGTGACCGAGCCCTTAGACTGGTAGTTCATAACTGGGTTCCTATGACAAATGTACTAAGAGGTTTGCGCCTCTTAATACATCATTCGCATTTGCTGGCACCTCTGTGCTTCTAGCTGATGTAGATTTTGGAAGTTCCATGATACACTTAATATATGAGGAGGCCTGTGTCTTATTATATATTAGGTGCATCGTGCACCGACAGTGATAGTATTAAGAATAGAGATGAGCGAGCACCAAAATGCTCGGGTGCTCGTTACTCGGGATGAACTTTTCGCGATGCTCGAGGGTTCGTTTCGAGTAACGAACCTCATTGAAGTCAATGGGCGACCCAAGCATTTTTGTATTTCGCCGATGCTCGCTAAGGTTTCCTTGTGTGAAAATCTGGGCAATTCAAGAAAGTGATGGGAACGACACAGCAACGGATAGGGCAGGCGAGGGGCTACATGTTGGGCTGCATCTCAAGTTCACAGGTCCCACTATTAAGCCACAATAGCGGCAAGAGTGCCCCCCCCCCCTCCCAACAACTTTTACTTCTGAAAAGCCCTCATTAGCATGGCATACCTTTGCTAAGCACCACACTACCTCCAACAAAGCACAATCACTGCCTGCATGACACTCCACTGCCACTTCTCCTGGGTTACATGCTGCCCAACCGCCCCCCTCCCCCCACAGCGCACACCAAAGTGTCCCTGCGCAGCCTTCAGCTGCCCTCATGCCACACCACCCTCATGTCTATTTAGAAGTGCGTCTGCCATGAGGAGGAACCGCAGGCACACACTGCAGAGGGTTGGCACGGCTAGGCAGCGACCCTCTTTAAAAGGGGCGGGGCGATAGCCCACAATGCTGTACAGAAGCAATGAGAAATAGAATCCTGTGCCACCGCCATCAGGAGCTGCACACATGGGCATAGCAATGGGGAACCTATGTGCCACACACTATTCATTCTGTCAAGGTGTCTCTGCATGCCCCAGTCAGACCGGGCTTTTTAATTCATAGACACAGGCAGGTACAACTCCCTATTGTGAAGTCCCTGTCGACCGACAGCATGGGTGGCTCCCTGGAACCCACCGGCGATACACAAAAATATCCCATTGCATTGCCCAACACAGCTGAGGTAGTAATGTCGTGCTTAATGCAGGTGGGCTTCGGCCCACACTGCATGCCCCAGTTAGACTGGGGTTCTTTACAAGTGGACACATGTAGGTTAAACTCCGTGTGCACCTACAGCATGGGTGGCTCCCTGGAACCCACCGGCGATACACAAAAATATCCCATTGCATTGCCCATCACAACTGAGGTAGTAATGTCGTGCTTAATGCAGGTGGGCTTCGGCCCACACTGCATGCCCCAGTCTGACTGGGGTTCTTTACAAGTGGAAACAGATGCATTTATAATTCCCTGTGGACCCACAGCATGGGTGGATGCCAGGAAGCCACCGGCGGTACATAGAAATATCCCATTGCATTGCCCAACACAGCTGAGGTAGTAATGTCGTGCTTAATGCAGGTGGGCTCCGGCCAACACTGCATGCCCCAGTCAGACTGGTAATATGTACCTTAACAGTAACCGCGTTGGTGGTAATGTGGTGGTGACTGCGGACCTAGTAGCGCGGTTTTATTTTGTTGGTGTTCGGAATGTGGCCAGGATTAAGTGGGCCGTGGCGGGGGATGTTTTGGAGGCACTACGTGTCCTCTCCACGTGTCCGTGGTTATATGCACCTTAACAGTAACAGCGTTGGTGGGAAATTTCCACACCCCAGAGACATACCATTAGCAGCGGTATAGGCAGAGCCCAGAATTAGTAACATTTCAGCCGTAGCATTAGCGACAGGCCCCACTAACATATCACTAGCAGCATTATAGGGGGAGCACAGTCTTAGTTCCATTTCAGTAATAGTAGCAGCCTACACAGGCCCCAGTAACAATTCCGAAGCAGCAGTATAGTGGGAGCGCAGTCTTCGTTCCATTTCAGTCATTGTAGCAGCCTACACAGGCCCCAGGAACAATTCCGAAGCAGCAGTATGGGAGGAGCATAGTCTTCGTTCCATTTAAGTCATTGTAGCAGCCTACACAGGCCCAAGGAACAATTCCGAAGCAGCAGTATAGTGGGAGCGCAGTCTTAGTTCCATTTCAGTTACTGCAGTATAGCAAAGGCCCAAGTTACATTTATGTAGCTAAAGTGTAGGCCAACCCCACACACACTTCTGTACCATGAGTGCAGGCGAAGAACATACAAATTGCTATGATTACACTGTAGGTGAGGGCCCCAAAACATTGGTGTACCAACAGTACTAATGTACCTCAGTAAAAATTGGCCATGCCCAACCAAGATGGCAGGTGAAACCCATTAATCGCTTTGGTTAATGTGGCTTAAGTGGTAACTAGGCCTGGAGGCAGCCCAGTTTAACGAAAAATTGGTTCAAGTTAAAGCTCCAACACTTTTAAGAGCATTGAAACGTATAAAAAATTTTTAGAAAAATTATATGAGTGAGCCTTGTGGCCCTAAGAAAAATTGCCCGTTCAGCGTGATTACGTGAGGTTTCAGGAGGAGGAGCAGGAGGAGGAGGAGGAGGAATATTATACACAGATTGATGAAGCAGAAATGTCCCCGTTTTGGATGGTGAGAGAGAACGTAGCTTCCATCCGCGGGTGCAGCCTACGTATTGCTTACGTATCGCTGCTGTCCGCTGGTGGAGAAGAGAAGTCTGGGGAAATCCAGACTTTGTTCATCTTGATGAGTGTTAGCCTGTCGGCACTGTCGGTTGACAGGCGGGTACGCTTATCTGTGATGATTCCCCCAGCCGCACTAAACACCCTTTCCGACAAGACGCTAGCCGCAGGACAAGCAAGCACCTCCAGGGCATACAGCGCTAGTTCAGGCCACATGTCCAGCTTCGACACCCAGTAGTTGTAGGTGGCAGAGGCGTCACGGAGGACGGTCGTGCGATCGGCTACGTACTCCCTCACCATCCTTTTACAGTGCTCCCGCCGACTCAGCCTTGACCGGGGAGCAGTGACACAGTCTTGCTGGGGAGCCATAAAGCTGGCCAGGCCCTTAAAGACTGTTGCACTACCTGGGCTGTACATGCTGCTTGATCTCCGCACCTCCCCTGCTACCTGGCCCTCGGAACTGCGCCTTCTGCCACTAGCGCTGTCGGATGGGAATTTTACCATCAGCTTGTCCGCCAGGGTCCTGTGGTATAGCAACACTCTCGAACCCCTTTCCTCTTCGGGAATGAGAGTGGGAAGGTTCTCCTTATAGCGTGGGTCGAGCAGTGTGTACACCTAGTAATCCGTAGTGGCCAGAATGCGTGTAACGCGAGGGTCACGAGAAAGGCATCCTAACATGAAGTCAGCCATGTGTGCCAGGGTACCTGTACGCAACACATGGCTGTCTGCACTAGGAAGATCACTTTCAGGATCCTCCTCCTCAGGCCATACACGCTGAAATGATGGCAGGCAAGCAGCATGGGTACCGTCAGCAGTGGGCCAAGCTGTCTCTTCCCCCTCCTCCTCATCCTCCTCATGCTCCTCCTCCTCCTGAATGCGCTGAGATATAGACAGGAGGGTGCTCTGACTATCCAGCGACATACTGTCTTCCCCCGGCTCTGTTTCTGAGCGCAAAGCGGCTGCCTTTATGGTTTGCAGAGAACTTCTCAAGATGCATAGCAGAGGAATGGTGACGCTAATGATTGCAGCATCGCCGCTCACCACCTGGGTAGACTGCTCAAAGTTTCGAAGGACCTGGCAGATGTCTGCCAACCAGGCCCACTCTTCTGAAAAGAATTGAGGAGGCTGACTCCCACTGCGCCGCCCATGTTGGAGTTGGTATTCCACTATAGCTCTATGCTGCTCATAGAGCCTAGCCAACATGTGGAGCGTAGAGTTCCACCGTGTGGGCACATCGCACAGCAGTCGGTGCACTGGCAGATTAAAGCGATGTTGCAGGGTGCGCAGGGTGGCAGCGTCCGTGTGGGACTTGCGGAAATGTGCGCAGAGCCGGCGCACCTTTACGAGCAGGTCTGACAAGCGTGGGTAGCTTTTCAGAAAGCGCTGAACCACCAAATTGAAGACATGGGCCAGGCATGGCACGTGCGTGAGGCTGCCGAGCTGCAGAGCCGCCACCAGGTTACGGCCGTTGTCACACACGACCATGCCCGGTTGGAGGCTCAGCGGCGCAAGCCAACGGTCGGTCTGCTCTGTCAGACCCTGCAGCAGTTCGTGGGCCGTGTGCCTCCTATCTCCTAAGCTGAGTAGTTTCAGCACGGCCTGCTGACGCTTGCCCACCGCTGTGCTGCCACGCCGTGCGACACCGACTGCTGGCGACGTCCTGCTGCTGCTGACACATCTAGATTGCGAGACAGAGGTTGAGGAGGAGGAGGAGGAGGAGGGTGCTTTAGTGGAAGAAGCATACACCGCCGAACATACCACCACCGAGCTGGGGCCCGCAATTCTGGGGGTGGGTAGGACGTGAGCGGTCCCAGGCTCTGACTCTGTCCCAGCCTCCACTAAATTCACCCAATGTGCCGTCAGGGAGATGTAGTGGCCCTGCCCGCCTGTGCTTGTCCACGTGTGCGTAGTTAAGTGGACCTTGCCACTAACCGCATTGGTGAGGGCGCGTACAATGTTGCGGGAGACGTGGTCGTGCAGGGCTGGGACGGCACATCGGGAAAAGTAGTGGCGACTGGGAACTGAGTAGCGCGGGGCCGCCGCCGCCATCATAGCTTTGAAAGCCTCCGTTTCCACAACCCTATACGGCAGCATCTCCAGGCTGATAAATTTGGCTATGTGGACGGTTAACGATTGAGATTGCGGGTGCGTGGCGGCGTACTTGCGCTTGCGCTCCAACACTTGCGCTAGCGACGGCTGGACTGTGCGGTGCGAGACATTGGTGGATGGGGCCGAGGACAGCGGAGGTGAGGGTGTGGGTGCAGGCCATGAGACGGTAGTGCCTGTGTCCTGAGAGGGGGGTTGGATCTCAGTGGCAGGTTGGGGCACAGGGGGAGAGGCAGCGGTGCAAACCGGAGGCGGTGAACGGCCTTCGTCCCACCTTGTGGGGTGCTTGGCCATCATATGTCTGCGCATGCTGGTTTTGGTGAGGCTGTTGGTGGTGGCTCCCCAGCTGATCTTGGCGCGACAAAGGTTGCACACCACTGTTCGTCGGTCGTCAGGCGTCTCGGTGAAAAACTGCCAGACCTTAGAGCACCTCGGCCTCTGCAGGGTGGCATGGCGCGAGGGTGTGCTTTGGGAAACAGTTGGTGGATTATTTGGTCTGGCCCTGCCTCTACCCCTGGACACCGCACTGCCTCTTGCAACCTGCCCTGCTGCTGCCCGTGCCTCCCCCTCTGAAGACCTGTCCTGTGTAGGCGTTGCACACCAGGGGGGGTCAGTCACCTCATCGTCCTGCTGCTCTTCCTCCGAATCCTCTGTGCGCTGCTCCCTCGGACTTACTGCCCTTACTACTACCTCACTGCAAGACAACTGTGTCTCATCGTCATCGTCCTCCTCACCCACTGAAAGCTCTTGAGACAGTTGCCGGAAGTCCCCAGCCTCTTCCCCCGGACCCCGGGAACTTTCCAATGGTTGTGCATCAGTGACGATAAACTCATCTGGTGGGAGAGGAACCACTGCTGCCCAATCTGAGCAGGGGCCCGAGAACAGTTCCTGGGAGTCTTCCCACTCCTGAGCAGGTGTTATTGTAGTGGAGTGAGGAGGCTGGGAGGAAGGAGGAGCAGCAGACAGAGGATTCGGATTTGCAGCACTGGACGGCGCAGAACTCTGGGTGGATGATAGCTTGCTCGAAGCACTTTCTGCCATCCAGGACCTGCTCACACTGCTCATTTTCTAATAAAGGTCTCCCGCGTGGACCCATTAATTGGGCGATGAATGTGGGGACGCCAGAAACGTGCCTCTCTCCTAATCGCGCAGCAGTCGGCTGCGACACACCTGGATCAGGAGCTCGGCCTGTGCCCACACCCTCACTTGGGCCTACGCGTCCTCGGCCGCGTCCACGTCCTCTCGGCCTACCCCTACCCCTCAGCATGCTGTATTGCCAGTGATTTCCAAGCCAGGAAAGAAATTGGCGCAAGCCTGCAGCCAAAATAGAATTTTTTCCCTAGTTTTTCAAAGGACAAGCCACACTGCGTGTATTCAATGAATACTACTAAGTTTAATAACTGTGTTGTGGCCCTGCAAATGTGTCAGAGAACTGCAGTGATGCAAAGTTATTGGCTACAGCAGATCAGGGATTTCCCATGCAGGAAAAAAATTGGCGCAAGCCTGCAGTAAAACGTAGCTGGCTGCGTCTGATTTTTTTTAACGTTCTGCACGCAGCACACACGTACCCAGAGCCCTGAGGACTGTCAGAGGCAGGCGAAATAGAATTTTTTCCCTTGTTTTTCAAAGGAAAAGCCACACTGCGTCTATTCAATGAATATAAATGTCTTCTGGCCCTGCCTACACAATTCTATCCCTGTAGTATTAATGCCGGGTGCAATGGTCTGCACAGCCGGTTTTGAGAAAAAAAATAAAATATGCAACACTGCTAACAGCAGCCTGGACAGTACTGCACACGGATAGATGTGGCCCTAGAAAGGACCGTTGGGGTTCTTGAAGCCTACACTCACTGCTAACACTCTCCCTGCCTAACCACCACTTCTGTCCCTATTGCAGGGCGCAATGCTCTGCAGATCCAATTTTGAAAAAAAAAATTAAAATACAGTGCTAACACAGTACTGCACACTATTACCGTATATACCGGCGTATAAGACGACTTTTGAACCCCGAAAAATCTGCTCTGCAGTCGGGGGTCGTCTTATGCGCCGGTAATACAAAAAAAAAAAAAGTGTAAAAAAAAAAAATTCATTACTCACCTCCCACGGCGTTCTGTCGCGCTCCGGCAGG
Organism: Eleutherodactylus coqui; assembly: GCF_035609145.1. NCBI lineage: Eukaryota > Metazoa > Chordata > Amphibia > Anura > Eleutherodactylidae > Eleutherodactylus > Eleutherodactylus coqui. Next base: position 125,286,557 of record NC_089845.1, on the reverse strand, counting down.
ATGTCGCTCGCTCCGGCAGGATGTCGCTCGCTCCTCGTCCCCGGCGCAGCATAGCTTTCTGAATGCGGGGCTTGAAATCCCCGCTTCCAGAAAGCTAATACACACGCCGGCAGCCATGACAGCATTGAATGGCTGTGATTGGCTAAAGCACACGTGGCTTCAGCCAATCACACTATTCAATGACATCATTGAATGGCTGTGATTGGTTGAAGGCGCACGTGTTAGCAATCACACCCATTCAATGATGTCATTGAATAGTGTGATTGGCTGAAGCCACGTGTGCTTTAGCCAATCACAGCCATTCAATGATGTCATGGCTGCCGGCGTGTGTATTAGCTTTCTGGAAGCAGGGATTTCAAGCCCCGCATTCAGAAAGCTATGCTGCGCCGGGGACGAGGAGCGAGCGACATCCTGCCGGAGCGAGCGACATCCTGCCGGAGCGCGACAGAACGCCGTGGGAGGTGAGTAATGAATTTATTTTTTTTTCTCCACTGTATACCGGCGTATAAGGTGACAGTTGGGGGGTCGTCTTATACGCCCCGTCGCCTTATACGCCGGTATATACGGTAGATGTGGCCCTGAGAAGGACCGTTGGGGTTCTTGAAGCCTACACTAACTCCTAACGCTCTCCCTACAGCAGCTCCAGCACGATACCACTGTCCCTCAGCTAACTCACAAGGCATCTGAGCCGAGCCGCGGGAGGGGCCGATTTTTATACTCGGGTGACATCTGATCGCCCCAGCCCCTCACAGCAGGGGGGTGGTATAGGGCTTGAACGTCACAGGGGGAAGTTGTAATGCCTTCCCTGTCTTTCAATTGGCCAGAAAAGCGCGCTAACGTCTCAGAGAGGAAACTGAAAGTAACCGGAACACCGCGTGGTACTCGTTACGAGTAACGAGCATCCCGAACACCCTAATATTCGCACGAATATCAAGCTCGGACGAGTACGTTCGCTCATCTCTAATTAAGAACACTGATCTTAATAAATTTCCCCTGTTGTTATTTACTTTATACTGTCCATTGGCCTGATTATCTTGGCTATATGCATACTATATACATACTACTCTTTCGTTGTTGCTTGGCCCTCAGTGACCCTTTAATGTCCCTCTCACAGTATCAATGTACTTCTCAATAATAGTCAGATGACAGTTCTACACAGTGATAGTGATTGCAGTGTACTTACCTCCCATGATCACGTGATGTATTTTCTTATTAAAGTCTGTTTCAGTATTTGTGCTCTATCTTGGCCTGGATCACCATGAAGGCTATTTCCAGCCACAACCCTTATCTGCACAGACTCCCCATCTTGCCAATACCATCAAAGCCCCTCTCAGTAATTCCCCAATAGTACTAATGCCTCCTTCTGTGACCCCAGTTAAATCCAGTTAAGCATCCTGGCCCCATTACTCATCTCATATCTATCTATCTATCTATCTATCTATCTATCTATCTATCTATCTATCTATCTATCTATCTATTTATCTCATATCTATCTATCTATCTACCTATCTATCTATCTATCTATCTATCTATCTATCTATCTATCTATCTATCTATCATCTCATATCTATCTACCTCTATCTATCTATCTCATATCTATCTATCTCACATCTATCTATCTATCTATCTCATATCTATCTATCTATCTCATATCTATCTATCTATCTATCTATCTGAACACGGACGGGCTCTTTAACAGTAAACAAGCACAGAAATCCTTTCAGTCCTCTATGCTTTGCCCTCCTAATTTTTTCTTTATTTCTCTTTCTTCTATTCTTGCAAGTATAAAGTTCTACGTTTTGTTAATTTCAGCTACTTCAGACTGTTTTTTATTCTTCTAGTACGGTCTCTTTTCTGTATCTTGCTGAAAGGACCTGCTTTATCTTATTTCTTCTGCTTTCAATCCCAACTTTATATAACTTGGCGATTTACACTTTTTCTCCCTCCCATCATACTGACTTCTCCCATCCTCACTACTCTGCTGCTAGCACTCCATGATTCTGCTCTTCTGGGCTCTCCTGCTCTACTTCAACTGCACCTACTCTCAACTTTTTAAACTAACTCCTGTCAACCTACCTGTGGGGAGGACCTGCCTACCAATTATATGCTGCCTATCTCCTGGCTATATATATATATATATATATATATATATATATATATATATATATATATATATATATATATATATATATATATATATATATATATATATATATATATATATATATATATATATATATATATATATATATATATATATATAAATATAGTGTACAGGAGAGTACACACCATTATAGCAGTGTGGATGTTATGTATATCCAGTTATTTTCTATATTACATATATAATCATCTTTATTTCTATTGTACCGACATATTCCTCAGCGCTTTACAAATCAGAGGGGCCATGCACGGGCAAATCAGACATTACATACCGTATTAACTGATAAACAATAATAAAAAAAAAGGATTAAGCGTCCTGCTCACAAGAGCTTACAGTCTATGAGAATATAGGGCTGATAGAAGAGGTACAACTACCATATGCCAATAGTCCAGCCATGTTATATATAAATAGGATAGCTTACATACAGCTGTATGAGTGCATATACAGTTTTATTTATGTATGCCGTGATACATGAAGCAATGTTCACTAGGTTGTACTGGGATAAGTGTTCACTTGTTTTATGTAACTGTTTCTTTAAAAAATTGGTACCTGGAGTTGCTGGGTAAAATAGTCCAATGGTACAGGGCATTAGCTACGGAGGTGGTACCTCCTGCAACTAATCAACCCTCAAGCTTATAAAGTTCAGCGGAGTAACAGAAGTTGGTGTGTGATGCAGCAGGTGTTGGTCCGGGAAGAAGGGAACGTGCTATACTCCAATGAAAACTGAAGGGCTGAGCATTGCTGAAAGTAGCTTTGTGAGTGAGTCAACAGTAGGCTGTACCACCTGTGCCATGAAGCTCCGCATTGGACGCTAAAGAGACTACAAGATATTTCTAGTAGGTGTGGCATCCGGTGTTTCTACCAATTAACACTTTGTTAAGTCAGAGATGATGTGGTCCTTCTATGGCAACATGGGTTTTCTCCACAGAACACCCAATGTGCAGACCTGCTGCAGATTGTCATGACGCGGGTATATCGGATGTGACCTCTGTGACCTAACCCAAACCTCCCCCTTTCTTCAATTAAAACGCTGCAACTTCTAGCTTGGATAAATTTTTGGCCACAGCGGCCATTTATTAAAATTCTTATTAACAATTGATAAAAACATCAAATAAAACAACCCACTGAAAAGGGGGAAGTCCCCGGAGCCTCCAACCCCCTCTGTCGCCTCCCCAACAGGGAAAAGGATTTCCGTCCTGCCTCCCGCCGCTCTCTCCCTCTATCCGACTCGGGAGACTGAAATCCTTCCCGCTAAAACCCTCCCGTCGCAAGACAGCCGACTCGGGAGGCAACACACAACCGGTTGCCCCTAGTCGCCCTCCTCCTCCCGACTCAGAGAGGCGCGAGCCGTTCCTCGGCTAGCCACGTTTCTCTGCAGGGACTACGGCCTGACAGAGCCGGGAGGCGACAGGCTGACCACACACACTATACCAAAAAGGGGGAGGGGGGGGGGAGGTAGCCATCAGCCCCCGTTCCCCCCCCCCCCGCCCCGCACATCAGCTGGCTCCAAGAACTCCCCCCCCCCCCCTTCCGAACGCCGCTATGACAATGTTACGATACCTCTACGACCCTTTCTACTAACTAAACTGCCCCCTATATGCTAAAGTAAGGGCGGGTGGGTGGGACTTCCTCGTGGCCTCCGTCTTCTCCTTCTGCTTCTTCTTCCTCCGTTGCCGCCTAGGGATGCTCCTCCCCCTGCTGTTCCCGCACTTTCTCTCTAACTTCCCCCTCTACTACACCCCCCCCTCTTCACCCTTCCATTAACCCTGGCCTCCCCGTTAACCCTGTCATGGGCTGCCTCCATATATATCCCCGGGGGCTACTATTCCGGCGCCTCTTGACGCGGGTATATCGGATGTGACCTCTGTGACCTAACCCAAACCTCCCCCTTTCTTCAATTAAAACGCTGCAACTTCTAGCTTGGATAAATTTTTGGCCACAGCGGCCATTTATTAAAATTCTTATTAACAATTGATAAAAACATCAAATAAAACAACCCACTGAAAAGGGGGAAGTCCCCGGAGCCTCCAACCCCCTCTGTCGCCTCCCCAACAGGGAAAAGGATTTCCGTCCTGCCTCCCGCCGCTCTCTCCCTCTATCCGACTCGGGAGACTGAAATCCTTCCCGCTAAAACCCTCCCGTCGCAAGACAGCCGACTCGGGAGGCAACACACAACCGGTTGCCCCTAGTCGCCCTCCTCCTCCCGACTCAGAGAGGCGCGAGCCGTTCCTCGGCTAGCCACGTTTCTCTGCAGGGACTACGGCCTGACAGAGCCGGGAGGCGACAGGCTGACCACACACACTATACCAAAAAGGGGGAGGGGGGGGGGAGGTAGCCATCAGCCCCCGTTCCCCCCCCCCCGCCCCGCACATCAGCTGGCTCCAAGAACTCCCCCCCCCCCCCTTCCGAACGCCACCGCCAGCATGGCATGACCACCTCATGCCTGCGCAGCACCCCACAGAACTAACGCGCGTTCTATTCCCTCCTGAACCCCCTCTAACCACAGATCCGTCCCAATCTCGTTGAGATGCACGCCATCGCTCCTCCAATAGTTTCCTACTCCCTTCTCAAGATCTATGTGCCGAACGGCCACTCCTCCATTACGCGCAACGAAGCGTGAAACCTCCCGGTTAACCTTGATCCTGGCCTTGTCTATCCCCCGCACTGAGCGCGCGTTGCGCCACACCTTGCGAGGGACCATCTCTGACCAGACCACGATCAAGCCCCGGTACATCTGCATCATACGAAGCATATCGTACCGGATGTCCCTACCTAGGTCCCTAAAGGGTCTCTGCCCCAAATCGTTGCCCCCGACGTGCAGTACGAGGATGTTAGGCGGCCTGTCTAGGGAGACTAAGCGCTGAACGTCCTGTAACACCCGGAACCAGGCCATGCCCCGCACTCCGATCCATCGAATTACCGCCGTCTCTCTACTCAGCCTTAACTGTCTACCGTTAGGCCTGATCTTAGCCCTCTCCCCCCCCCAATACACAAAAGAGTGGCCCATTATCCACACCAACGCGGCTCGATGATCTGTAACAAAAGAAAAAACAACTAGTCGTAATTAACCCCGCCGCAAAACGTACCCCCCCCCCCCGCTTAAAGCAAGTGCGGCCTGATATAACGTTTAAACCGTCCCGACTTCCACCGACCGATGCCCATCACCGCCTGACTATCCAGTCCCCTCTCTGCTGCCTCCGTTGCCGCGCCTATTCTAAAAGAATGTGTCCCGAAATTAGAGCTGTCTAACCCCAGCGTATCTATCGCTCTTCTTAACACCGCCTCGAACTGGAACCTTGACAAAAAACGACCATCTCGGTGCTGCAGAAGAGGCCCCACCCTGACTCCTGCTAACAAACTATAGTCCTCCCAACATTTAACTGGGCACATGGACTCTCCCCGCACTTGTCCTAGCGACACTCTCCGACCTCTACCCTCCTGATCCATCTTAGAACGACGGATGACTAATTCCAACCGCCCTTTTATAACCTTGGTATCCTCGCTTTGTAAACCCCCCCCTTTCTTTTTGCTGGGGGAAACCAGTTCCCCCAGCCGAAGAGCCCCAAAGAAAGCTAATGAAAAAGCCAACTTAAAAAGCGAGTATTCAAACCCTTCCCCGCATATCTCCCCCAATGCGCCCCCCAATCTCTTCAACAAGTCGAACGAGATTGGCCGACGCATATCTGACCCCCCCCGCCCCCTTCTAAACCCCTTTAGTGCCTGTCTGACTACAAAATTCTTTGTAACATCAGTCAAACCCCGCAACTTAGCGCCAAACGCCACTCCTCCCATAAATTTGTTAACTCTGGCGACTGACAACCCTGTCTCAGAACTTTTCCCCAACCATCCTAACAACGCCCCTACCCTGTCCTCGTCTGAACGCACGATTCCCCACTGCTGCAGCCACTCCTCCCATTCCGACCAGGCTGCCCTATAAGACGTCCACGTACTCCGACCCAGTGAGGTACCTATCAAGTGCCTCACTGCTCGCTGACCACGCTCCAGATGTGTCTCGGGCAAGACACCCCTTCCTTCTCTGCTGCCGGGGCCAAACGTCGGAATCGCTCCCACTGGCAACGAGAAAGAGCATCCGCTAGTGAATTGCTCACCCCCGGCACATGTACCGCACCTATCCAAGCGTTAAGTGATAACGCTTTCAGCACCAGGTGGCGCAGTAAGGCCACCACTGGAGGGGACGATGCAGACAATTTATTTATCGCCTGCACGACCCCCAGGTTGTCGCAGTGAAAGCGTACCCTCTTGTTCCTAAATTGCTCGCCCCATATCTCCACCGCCACTATAATGGGGAAGAGCTCGAGTAGCACCAAGTTCCTTACCAACCCTGACGAGAACCAATCGCTCGGCCATCCGGCCGCGCACCACTGGCCCTGGAAGTAAATCCCAAAACCCGAACTCCCTGCGGCGTCAGTAAACAATTCCCAATCAAAATTGTTTACCATTTCCTCCATCATTACTGACCGACCGTTGTAGTTCTCTAGAAACGCCGCCCATACTGCTAAATCCTTCTTGAGTTCCTTACCTAGCCGAATAAAATGGTGGGGTAACCGAACCCCCGCCGTTGCTGACGCTAGCCTTCTGCTGAAAATTCGCCCCATCGGCATTATTCGGCAAGCGAAATTAAGCTTGCCCAATAACGATTGGAGCTCCCTCAAAGTGACCTTGGTGACAACCCTTGCTCTCTTTACCTCCGCCTTTAACTCTGTCAACTTCTCCTCGGGCAATCTGCATTCCATTGCAACCGTGTCAATGGTAATGCCCAGGAACTTTAAACATGTAGTGGGCCCCTCTGTCTTCCCAGGCGCCAAAGGCACCCCGAATTGACCGGAAACCCATTGAAGTGACCCCAGCAAAGTTGCACAAATAGGCGAACCTGCTGGCCCTATGCATAGGAAGTCATCCAAATAATGGATCACAGACCTAATCCCCGTGCAATCCCTAACTACCCATTCTAAAAAGGAACTGAACGCTTCAAAATAAGCGCAAGAAATGGAACAGCCCATGGGTAGGCACCTATCCGCAAAATAACTTCCCTCCCAAAAACACCCTAACAAACGAATGCTCTCGGGAGCAACTGGGAGCAACCTAAACGCAGACTCGATATCCACCTTTGCCAGCTTCGCTCCCTGCCCATACCTGCGGACCCATTTTATTGAGGCGTCAAATGAAGTATACACCACAGAACAAATTTCCGGGTCTATACCGTCATTTACTGACGCCCCCTTTGGGTATGACAGATGGTGTATGAGTCGAAACTTGTTAGGTTCCTTCTTAGGAACAACCCCCAGCGGTGAGACCACCAGGTCCGCCACGGGCGGGGAACGGAACGGTCCCGCCATGCGGCCTAACTGAACCTCCTTAAACAATTTTTCGGTCACCACAGCCGATTGCCGAATCGCTGACGGCAAATTCTTGGTTGTGACCGGAACCCTATGAACTGGGGCGGGAATCCTAAAACCGTCCCTAAAACCCTCAAACAGTAAACTAGCCTTATCTCGGTCGGGGTACCTATTTAGAAACGGCACCATCTTTGCCAGTTTCACTGGTGTCATCCCTTTTCCCAGGTGCCCCGAAACCCTTTCCTTTTCCTTTTTTAAAGCACTTTGCTGCTCCATGTGACGTGCCGTTACACACGGAGCAGACGTGCTTGAACCTGCAAGAGTTCCCGAATTTGCATTGGCCGTCGTTAAACTGCCAACACAATCCGAGCCTATGACTCCCTGACTGACCTCCCTGCCCCCCCCCTTGGGAACCACTGGCCGAGCTGCTAGTCCCGGCCCCCCCCTGAAAGGGCTGGCCAAACCTAACTGGGGCCATTACCCGCAACCATAGGCCAATATCTTTCTGATCCCACCGAATAGACGGTCGGATCGCTTTCCGCTGACGAAATTGCTCGTCGTACCTAAGCCACGTTTGGCCCCCGTACACCCTGTACGCCTCACCTATCGCATCGAGATAGCAAAAAAGGCCGGAGCAGTTCTCCGGCGCCTTTTCACCTATAACGCTGGCCAGAATAGCGAAGGCTTGCATCCAGTTGGAGAACGTCTGTGGAATCAGTTTCCACCGACGTTTCTCCTCCTCTTCCTTCTTATATTCTGTCCTTTTCCCTTTATCTAAATTGAATTTTTCCAAAGGGAGAAGGGAAAAGATCTCGACGTATTCGTCGCGCCAAATCTTTTCTCTAACCTCCTTCTTTAAGTGTGCACCTAGGGGGCCCTCGAAACACACATAAACTTCCCCCTTCGCTCTGTCATCCAAGCGAATCCCTTCCCCATCTTTCTCCGTCTGGACCCCTACCGTAACGGGCGCTACCTGCTGCCCTACAGACGCCCCCGCCGTGCTACCACCCCTAGCGCTCTCGTCGGCGATCGACGCGTTGGACGGTAGCGTCCAAGCAGCTACTGGCGACGGCCCTGCTCTTGCGTCTTGCTTGCGCCACAACTCCCATAATCCACCCAGAAATAACCCAAAATCACTCGCTGCGCCATGTGTGCCTGCCATCGCCCCCCCATCCCCTGTCCACCCCCCAAAACTATCTCCCGCGTGCGCAACGCGGCTAACTGCATGTAATGTAGTGTCCCCGTGTGTTTGCTCACCTGGCTGCGTAGGGGCTGTAGTCCCACCAGCCGCCGATCCTCCCTCCAGCGGATCCGATTCCTCGTCCGAATGTGGTCCGAACTGACGACCGGGGTCCTCCTCTGGCTGCATACGCACCTCCGGATTCGCAGCCGCCTGCCTGCTGCTCGGCCTGGCTCTCACGGGCCGCACTTCAGCTTGTCCCTGGAAGTTACTGTGGGGCTGCTCTGCTACCACCGGCTCTCCTGCAGAGCGGCCCCACGCTGTAGCTCGGTTCACCGCCGACAGCCCGGTATTAGGCCCCGCCCCCCTGGCAGCACGGGACCTAGTGCCGGACGCTGCGCCGTGCCGCCCGGCGAGATTCCTCCCGGGCCTGCGCTCCCCCGATGGCATGGATGGTGCAGGGAGCCGGCCCGGAGGGGCCCGTGAGGGACTCTCTATGCGGCGCCGACGCTGTGGAGCCTGATCCGGGCTCAGACGCGCCGGAGCGCGGGCCCTCCTAGTACTCGGCCCTCTCGCCGATGCTGCCGGTGTCTGCCTGCTCCCTCCTGCCTCCTCCCTCCGGCCGCTAGCAGTCCCCGACAGCGCTCCCGCTGCTGCCTCCGGTGTGCGGCTCCCCGCAGCGGCTGTCCTTCGCCCCCTTTCTCTCACCGCAGTTGCTGCAGGGGCTCCGGACGCCTCTCCCCCCGATGCTGCTGACCGTGCGGGTGCCGCTTCCACCTCCGATGGGCCCGGGGCCCCGACATCCAGGATCCTCATGAGCCAGTCGATGCCCCGCTCCTCCGCCGCTGCCCGGATCTTCTCCATGGCGGCCTCCATGTCCGGTAAGTCCTCTTCTGGGCGCTTCCTGACGATCACCTTCGGGCTCTTCACGGACAGGTCTTGGGACTTCGGTCTGCAGACTTCGGTCTTGGGACTCCTGTCTGGGGTCTTGGGACTTCTGCCTGGGGTCTTGGGACTTCTGTCTGGGGTCTTGGGACTTCTGCCTGGGGTCTTGGGACTTCTGTCTGGGGTCTTGGGACTTCTGTCTGGGGTCTTGGGACTTCTGCCTGGGGTCTTGGGTCTTCGCTACCTCTTCCCTCTTCTTCCTCGTGGCCTCCGTCTTCTCCTTCTGCTTCTTCTTCCTCCGTTGCCGCCTAGGGATGCTCCTCCCCCTGCTGTTCCCGCACTTTCTCTCTAACTTCCCCCTCTACTACACCCCCCCCTCTTCACCCTTCCATTAACCCTGGCCTCCCCGTTAACCCTGTCATGGGCTGCCTCCATATATATCCCCGGGGGCTACTATTCCGGCGCCTCTGGAAAGGCCTTTGAATGGACCTTCCCTTGCTTTGGACAGCATAAACCTGATGATCGGTGCTCTTTAAGAAAAAAAATCTGACAACTCTTCTAAGATACATGCCTGAAACTTCACACACATAGACATATTGCTTGAAAAAGGCACTTGTATGTGCCAAAACGCGTTGCACTTAGATTTTTATAATAGTGAATAAACTAAGTATGCTAATTAGCACAGTGGATACTTGTGCATGACACCTATCGTGCGCGGAGGGATTTTCTGGTATTATTGGATATATTACACATAGACATATAGACTATGTACACCTCCTAACTAGAGGCTCCTGAGTCCCAATGCAATATCAGTAATAGAGCACCCAACTACCATGTGCCATTTATAATATTAGAGTCCTTATATGTGACAAAGGCAACTTTGGACTCCCTCGAACTCCAAGACCCAGGAGCTACTGCTAGTGGACGTCCCTATAACGGTCTCTCTGGAGAACCTGACATGGTTGTGTATTACGCAGATGGCCCATTAATTTCAATAGGCACTATGCATTTCTCATGTGGTGATGCTATAGAGTCATTGAACACTTGATGAGAGGCTCGCCAACAGATTACTGCTTATCTATTTTGCTATTATTATTGCCTCTATGACAGACATTTACGTCATCGGTCCTGCGCCCGAAGGATCACAGCAAGATCCCTGTGTTAACTGGCAGCCAGGCTACCGCTGTAATGGCCAGCATCATAGTAAAATGTGTCTGCCATTTAACTCCCTACATGCTATGGTCAATGGCGACCGCAGCATCTGGGTGGTTAGACGGAGGTAACCACGGTAACCATAGGCCTATGAAAGGTCTCCAGGCATTCCACAGCTGTATGTGCATTAGGTTGCGCTTTCAGCACCGCGTAATACATTGCTTTGCAGTTTTAGACTCACAGGGAATAATTCTTTGCTATACTGACTGTATCAAAGCAATATAAAAGAAATCAGACAATCACATTGGGACGTCCCCGGTGGAGCTAAATAAATAGCAGAAAAAAATTCAGAAAGTTTATTTTAAAAATGTACACAGTACCTTTTTGTGCATACAGTACTATTATATCCACTGATCACAGGTGACATCCTCTCTGACTGGAGTCAGTCATTTTGCCCTGTCTTCTCTATCTGGCCCAGATGCCATGACATCTTCTCCGGGTCACAACCTGTCTGCAGAATTTGACACATAGACATCTTTCACTCCTCAATTTTACAGCCACCTGGCTTTGCATTACAAATGTCTACATAATGTTCCCATTCATAGTACCCCAGATAGTAATAATGCCCATCAAGGCCTCCATTCAGCAATAATGTGCCTCATGGCCTAAATAAAGTAATAATGCCCGTCATGGTCAGGATAAAGTAGTAGTGCCCCGCATGGCCTAAACAAGGTAATGATGCCCCTCATGGCCTGAATAAAGTATTAATGCACCTCATGCTTCAAGTAAGGTAATAATAGTCATCATGGTCCAGGTAATGTAATAATGCTTCTCATGGTCTAAATAAGGTAATAATGGCACTCATAGAATAAAGTAATAATGCTCCTCACTGTCAGGATAAAATAATAATCCCCTCATTGTCAGATAAAGTAATAATACCCCTCATAGTCAGCATAAAGTACTAATGCCCTGAGGCTGAGGACTGGTCATAGCAATCACATGATTGCTCTACCAGGTAGTCCCATGCGGTGTAGACCACAGAAGCTAGGAGAAGGAGGAGTAATGCAGTTGAGTATATCTCTTTTTTATTGTTTTGCACTTCCCCAAATGAATTGGAAATCAATTATCAACCCTATACAGGCCAAAGACCTAGCTGGCCCGTGGGAGTTTTCCTAGTTGGTTCAATGGCCAATCCACCCCTGTCTATAACTTTAAAGCAAACATCCCTTTTAGGAATTGTATCAGTACCAAATTATGTGATCAGTAAATGATCAAGCCGCAAACAAACTGTATTCTGTATGACACAGTACTTTGGCATACAGTTTTACAGACTCTACATGACACAACCATATACTCTCATATCATATCACAGCATGGATTTATTTCCCCGCATTGCAGCTGCTGTTGTGCTATATAACAGTTATTCTACTGATTTATATGACTACATTTTACAGATTACTCTGATTCTTTATGGAGTGGTTACATAAAGCGATGACAAGGGCTCAAAGGCTCAATCTTATCATGAGGTTGTTTATATTAATCGGCTAAGTATTTAGACATGACAGAACAATAAACCCCATTATACGATCTTAAGACTGGAAATTTACTAAGCATAGGTTTGTATAATGGTTGTTTAAATGTGAAACATCTCATTTTACTGTAGTTAATATGGCAGATCTAGACTTTAAATAACCATAGATATTAGACCATAGAAATATGTTTCGAGAAATGCCAATCTTTATGAAGAATTTGGAAAGTTTCAAAATAATATACTAGGAATAAAGTATGTACATGATAATCTGTTTTTTATTCACCTTTTCTCTTCTTTGGTTTTGTTAAGCATATTCAGCCATAGGACCAATACAGTACACTACCTTTTAGAGGCCATCATCTCACTACTTTCTGGAAGCCAACAACTCAATACCTTCTGGAAGCCAACATCTCACTAGTTCTAGAGCCCCACAGCTCATTTTTTTCTGGAAGCCAACATCTTTGTGCCTTCTGGAGACCAACATATTGCTTCCTTCTGAAAGCCAACATCTTAATACCTTCTAGAAGCCAACATCTCAATATCATCTAGAGGCCAACATTTCACTAACTTCTGGAGGCCAGCATCTCATTATCTTCTGGATGAACAATATTACTACCTTCTGGAGTCCAACATCTAAGTACCTTCTGAGACCTTCCTATTCTTATTAATTTTCTAGTTTGTAGGCTGACCAAGTACTCTTCTAGTACTCTGACGCCTCTATCTTGGTTTCTGATACTATTATTTGCTTGACTGCTGTCTGTGATGTGATTTGAACAAATTTTCCCAGCCATGATGCTAGCATAGGCTGTGATTAGAATACATTCCGTCTGTTAACAATATTTAAACATGTCAGCTTACTTAAGAACTTCTGCTGTCTGGTGTCATCAATATGGGCAACATCATCAGCTGTCAACAGAGAATGGTGATACCTCCTTGTAAATATGATGGATGAAGACTCTAATTCTGGACTTAGTCAATCCTACTAAGATATTCAATGGCTCCCAATCATTTAGTTATAAATAAGAGTGGTGCAGTACATTGCAAGATGTCACACATAACACAGTAATCCAATGTGGTACGAGAGTCAAAAATCATATAAAGAAGCTGTCATTTGCTGCATAGATGATTATTCTTAATCTACATAATGATTATGGTCATTATCATAATTAGTACTGTAGGACCAAGACTGCATGTTTGGAGATATAGAGTGTTTCATCAATTAAATTTCGTCTTCCCTCAGTATAGTACCAGTTATACCAGATACTTTTTTGTTCCCATTATTCTACTTCTTTCATGGATGTGATCTTTGACCCCTGATTTTGACCCAGTTTGTCCTGATTTCTATTATGTTTCATGCCTGGTGCTATTCTATTGTCTCAATAGTCTTAATATATGCATTAGATGAATGTCGTCTGAACTAGCCAATTTTGGTGGGACCGGCTGACCTTCTAATGTCTATGGTAATGTCCAAGCTCCCCCTTTAGGTAGATGTTGGTGGAAAGATAGGTTGGGCATGTTTTAACATGCCTGACCCTTTGTTTTCAGGGGGGAAAAACACTGCCAGAGGTGATTGGCAGCGGTTTACTCTCTTCACCCTATTAAGACCACAATTGGCCAAGCTGTTAGGACATGTGTAAGGGGGGAGGGAAGAAATAGCTGTTGGCTCAATGATTATTTGAATAACCGATATCTAAAGTGGATAGCCATATTTACTTACCATTTCTCATTTTAATAAGCATTCTTATTGTTTTTCTACAATATTGTAAAATCCCTTATCCTCACCAACATTATCATCCATTTGAATCTGTGGAATCCTCCATAACCTGACTATCAAGCTTAGTAGGAGACTGTCCTCAGATAGATTCATTCAACAAAGGTTTCACTCCAAGAAAAGTCTAAGATATGAGCTTTTACTGTAGTGACATTGACTACAGAACCCACTACTGTGTGTTCATTTGAAAAACCTCAATACCAGGTTGGTGTAAGAAAGACCACCAATTGCAAGCAGATATTTTTTTCTAACATTTCTTGGGTTTATTTCCTGTTGAGTTACAATTACAACATTTGCATTCAATCTTTCCTTAATGGATAGCAGAATGATTAATATGTGTAAAAGTTATTAGGATATCCTCTTCTTGACCTTGACTTTCACCATGTTGGTGCCATGAACATTTTCACACCTACGGGACCTCCATGATCCTAGACCATCAACATGATCTCCTGTGATTGCTACATGGTCTTTATTGTTAATACAAGCAAGGTAGCTCATTTGTATGTGTGGCTGCACCTGGTACTGCAGCTGCTCCCATTGAAGTGAAAGGGGCAAGCTGTAATGCCAGGCATAGTCAGTCACATGGAGTAGTAGGGATCAATGTTAAAGTCTGGAGAGCCACTTTAAAATTACATAAGTCTTTGGTATGAAACCACCATGAGAAGAATGTCTTTTAGCACAATATCCCTTGTTGCATTTGGGCATCTTGAAGAAACAGAGATGTGACCTAATAGCAACTCGCCAATAATAGCTAGGGCCAGGAATGGTGTCTTGTGTGACCCTCTTCAGATGCCCATTGAAAGCACTATTCATTTAGTACTTTACACACAATTTATGGATTCATTTAGTGTTGGGGGATAATACATTGGCCTCTATAGTGTACAGTATATGCCTATGCTCTACAGTAGGTGACATTGTATAATATTGTCCATCTCCTACCACACTGCAGGAGTAGTAATCATCTGGCTGAACTCTATGTCACTGTTGGAGGGAACATGTCCTGTTCTATCCTTGTCTTCTAAGTTACACTGCAATTATTAGTAGTCATCCAGAAGAGTTTTACACGGAAACATAATTTTTTATTTACCACATAACATAGATTTGATGTTTCTTCACATTCCTGCTGGTTTCAAGCCAAACGATTGTAACCCCGGACCTCCCATGATGAGTCAAGATGCAGATTATTTTTCTTAGAAGATATTCTATGCATCAAGTTCTGAAACAGGAGAGTTCCAGGAACCCCATTAAGGGTGATTATTTCAGGCTGTAAAGCTTTGAGCTTGGAAATACTTAAGTCAAATTCAACATCTTTCTTTAGTTCATCAATATTGACAGGCAGAGAGGTGCGGAAAGGTTCTCACAAAAATTCCTATATTTCCTGCTGAGTATGAAAGGGGTCATAAAATCAGAAAACACTGAGGCTTAGGCGCTATAAGGTGAGATAGCTTCCAGTTAAATTGAATTCCCACTTGCCACCCAACATTTTACAAGGTCGAGTTGCTAAAAAAAATTAATTTTAAGTAATTTAGTTGTTATGACTACCGGCTGTAGCCAACAGTACGTCTCCTCACCTCCCATCTCACAGGTTGCAGCCATCAGCATCTTCTGGGTCTTCGGTGTGGCAATCACCGCATTATTTACCCTGCTGTGTTTTTTACCTGTAGGGTACGCATGCATGCCTCTGCCTGTCCCCTAAGGGGCCAGCACATGCACCCAGCTTTCCTTTCCCCAGCCTATCCAGATGCTTTCCTGATTAGACTCCTAGTTATACCGTGAAGGTGTTTCTGTATCCTACTTGATCCTTGGTTTTGATCCTCTATCTGTATACCCAGCTTTTCCAAATTCTCCCTGTCCTGACCATGTTTATGGAATGAACTCTGTCTGTCCTGACCTCAGCCTGTTATACTAACTATAGGTGCTTTTACACGGAATGATTATTGTTAAAAAAAAAATGCTGGATCGTTCAAATTTGAATGACAATCATTCCATGTAAACACGTCGGTGAACGATAATTCATTCACTTATCATTCATTTTAGGCTAAAGTAAAAATCATTGTTGCTTCTCTTGATAATCGTTCAGTTTAAACATTGATTGTTCAGTTGTTCTCATTCACTGGTACAGCAAACTGAATGATCCTTCTTAAAAAAAACAACAAAAAACAATTTATCTGTGTTTTTAAACTGACCCCCCCCCCCCCCAGTGAATGAGAAAACTGTGACATATTTGCTTGTTCGCCCACGAAATTGATTTCTCGTAGTGTGTAAAATCACCTTACGTCCTTGCCTGCCCTTTTAATACCCCATTCTAGTGCCTTTGACCCACCCAGGTCAGCTTTCACAACATAGAGACTGCTCCTTGGAATATAACCTGGGGGTTCCCTGCAACATAGACCAGATCCCTTAATAAGGGTTTACAGGGTAAATACCATGGGGATCCTCAGAGCAGCCCTCAGGAGTAGCCCAAAATCAAATCAGTCACACAGGGTCCATATCATCAGTGGTAATACAAAGGATGCAAAGAGGTTCCAATAAATTACTTAACATTAACAGTATACAAATATTTCATCATCGTAATAAAGTGCAAAGTGTCAATAATGTATATCCATTCATTATATACATATTATATATGCGAAACATGGACCGTCTACAAACGTCACTCTCACCTTCTGGAACGATTCCATCAGTGTTGCCTTCGAAAAATACTGCAAATCTCTTGGGAAGACAGGAAGACAAATGTCAGCGTTCTGGAAGAAGTAAAGACCACCAGCATTGAAGCGATGATCCTTCACCATCAACTTCACTGGTCTGGCCACATCGTGCTAGTGCCCGACTACCATCTCCCGAAGCTATTACTATATTCTCAAACATAGAACGGAAAATAGAATGTTGGTGGACAGCAAAAGAGATTTAAGGATGGACCTAAAACTAACCTTGAAAGCTGTGGCATAGTGAAAACTGAAGCCCTGACCCTCGAGTGCTGAATTTGGGGGTCAGCCGTTACCAACAGCACTGCGAATTTCAAAGAAGCACAAATGGAGGGGGAAAGGGAGAAACATATTAAGAGGAAAGCACGTCAAGCCAACCCTTGTCGGGACTGTCTTCCACTTGGAAACCAATGTCCCCACTGCGAAAGAACCTGTGGATCAAGAATAGGTCTCTATAGTCATCTACAGACCCACCGCAAAGCCCCCATACTTGGAAAACAATCATGTTTGGCCACGAGTAGAGATGAGCGAGTATACTCTGTAAAGGCAATTGCTCGAGCGAGCATTGCCTTTATCGAGTACCTGCCCGCTTGAGACGGAAGGTTCGGGTGTCGGCGTGGGGGAGCGGTGAGTAGCGGCTGTCAGCAGGAGGGAGCGGGGGGGGGGGGGGGGGGAGAGGGAGAGAAAGATCTCCCCTCCGTTCCACTCCGCTCTCCCCCGCAGCTCCCTGCCCGCCGCCGGCACCCAAATCTCTCATCTCGAGCGGGCAGGTACTCGCTAAGGGCAATGCTCGCTCGAGCAATTGCCTTTAGCGAGTATACTCGCTCATCTCTAGCCACGAGTCATAGCCTATGATTATATATATATATATATATATATATATATATATATATATATATATATATGAATAAATATAAATGCCAGTCTGCAGTTATCCATAATCACTCCTTTGCAAAGTTACCCTAAACCTTACCCATACAGCTTTTTATAGTGTATTTTACATATAGTGATAAGGCTTTACATTGACCCTTTGACCATCGGTATGCGCTATTCATCACCAGTGCTAATTATCAATGAGCTGGCCAAATCACAATAATTCAGCGTTAAATTCCCATTTTTTTAATACATTGCCTTCTCCACAATTGAGTGCTGACGTCCATAAAGGGTGATGCACTGTCTATACATTTTGTGATTTCAGCTGTTCTTGCTGCATTAAGTAATATCCTATGGTTTTCCATTAAGTTCTCTTCTTGCACAATACTTACTGTATAACTGTCCAGTCATTCAAGGCAACTCCCTTCTCTTACACGTCTTATGATGCACTCAGCGTCCCCTCTATAAGTGTTTCCCTAGTTGTGGTCTCAGAGTGTACAAACCTCTTGACACTAGACAGACTAATGACTTGTAATTGGAGTTTTGCCATACAAGATAAACATAAAAATAGAGAAAATGACTGCAGGAACTGATGATAACATGACCTGTTCAATATTTCCTGTACTGATCTGGAAATAGTGGAAAAAGTAAAAAAAGAAAACATTTATATATATATATATATATATATATATATATACACTACCGTTCAAAAGTTTGGGGTCACCCAAACAATTTTGTGTTTTCCATGAAAAGTCACACTTATTCACCACCATGCGTTGTGAAATGAATAGAAAATAGAGTCAAGACATTGACAAGGTTAGAAATAATGATTTGTATTTGAAATAACATTGTTTTTACATCAAACTTTGCTTTCGTCAAAGAATCCTCCTTTTGCAGCAATTACAGCATTGCACACCTTTGACATTCTAGCTGTTAATTTGTTGAGGTAAGCTTGAGAAATTGCACCCCACGCTTCTAGAAGCATCTCCCACAAGTTGGATTGGTTGGATGGGCACTTCTGGCGTACCATACGGTCAAGCTGCTCCCACAACAGCTCAATGGGGTTCAGATCTGGTGACTGCGCTGGCCACTCCATTACCGATAGAATACCAGCTGCCTGCTTCTGCTGTAAATAGTTCTTGCACAATTTGGAGGTGTGTTTAGGGTCATTGTCCTGTTGTAGGATGAAATTGGTTCCAATCAAGCGCTGTCCACTGGGTATGGCATGGCGTTGCAAAATGGAGTGATAGCCTTCCTTATTCAGAATCCCTTTTACCCTGTACAAATCTCCCACCTTACCAGCACCAAAGCAACCCCAGACCATCACATTACCTCCACCATGCTTAACAGATGGCGTCAGGCATTCTTCCAGCATCTTTTCATTTGTTCTGCGTCTCACAAACGTTCTTCTTTGTGATCCAAACACCTCAAACTTGGATTCATCCGTCCACAACACTTTTTTCCAGTCTTCCTCTGTCCAATGTCTGTGTTCTTTTGCCCATCTTAATCTTTTTCTTTTATTGGCCAGTCTCAGATATGGCTTTTTCTTTGCCACTCTGCCCTGAAGCCCAAAATCCCGCAGCCGCCTCTTCACTGTAGATGTTGACACTGGTGTTTTGCGGGTACTATTTAATGAAGATGCCAGTTGGGTACCTGTGAGGCGTCTGTTTCTCAAACTAGAGACTCTAATGTGCTTATCTTCTTGCTTAGTTGTGCAACGCGGCCTCCCACTTCTTTTTCTACTCTGGTTAGAGCCTGTTTGTGCTGTCCTCTGAAGGGAGTAGTACACACTGTTGTAGGAAATCTTCAATTTCTTAGCAATTTCTCACATGGAATAGCCTTCATTTCTAAGAACAAGAATAGACTGTCGAGTTTCAGATGACAGTTCTCTTTTTCTGGCCATTTTGAGCGTTTAATTGACCCCACAAATGTGATGCTCCAGAAACTCGATCTGCTCACAGGAAGGTCAGTTTCTGTAACGAGCTAGACTGTTTTCAGATGTGTGAACATGATTGCACAAGGGTTTTCTAATCATCAATTAGCCTTCTGAGCCAATGAGCAAACACATTGTACCATTAGAACACTGGAGTGATAGTTGCTGGAAATGGGCCCCTATACACCTTTGTAGATATTGCACAAAAAACCAGACATTTGCAGCTAGAATAGTCATTTACCACATTAGCAATGTATAGAGTGCATTTGTTTAAAGTTAGGACTAGTTTAAAGTTATCTTCATTGAAAAGTACAGTGCTTTTCCTTCAAAAATAAGGACATTTCAATGTGACCCCAAACTTTTGAACGGTAGTGTATATATATATATATATATATATATATATATATATATATATATATAAAGTATAAAGCAATTTCTACTACTAGGATAGAGTATGTCTACAAGATGGCAGACCCGAAGAGCCCTATAGCTCCAAACATGTATGGACAGTTATAAGGCTGTGTTCTCTCTTGTCTCGATACTGCCCCCTCAGATCTGAAAGGGGCACTACTTTATATATCTTGCCTTAAAGAGGTTGTCTGATGGGTACATTTTTTTTAAAGGCTTGGAATGGCTTAAAGTAATAAAATAAATTATACTTACCTTATCAATTCCCCACCACAGATGTTCCAACACTTTCTAGGCTCTACTTCCTGGTCCCTCTCAACATAAAAAGGTGATCAAATGTGAAGCAATCACTGATTAGGGGCTTCATCACATGACCGTATTTGCGCAGGAATTTGCTCATTCAAAATCTGCACACGCTAAACACAGAGAATAGAACCCAATGGGTGCGTTCTCATAAGCGTCCTTTGCTTGCATTTCGTGCGCAAAAAAAATAGATCCTGTGAAGAGATGAGCGAGCATCGCTCTTCTCGAGTGACTGCATACTCGTCCGAGCAAACGCGGGGGGGTGGGGGTGGGGGGAGAGTCTGAGAAATCTCTTTCTCCCTCCCCCCGCTCCCACCATCTCTCCCTTGCCCCCCCCCCCCTCCTCCGCATTTGCTAGAAATGTCACTGGAAAAATAAAAAAGTGGCGATGGAAAAATGAAAGCAAAATTAACATATAGGGTAGCAGCTGGCAGAGGATAAAGTAGGCGATCTAAGATGAGTAGATAGGGTACGCGTTTTTTCTTGAAACAGCGCCACTCTTGTGAACTGTTAGTATTGAGGGTGCCTTCACACTTGCGATAGTGCTGCGTTTTTTAACGCGACTGTCAATAGGACTTACTAATGCTGAAAACACATCGCACAAAAATCGCAAAGCACAAATTTCCGATTTTTGTGCGATGCATTTTTAACATTAGAAAGTCTTATTGACAGTCGCGTTAAAAAACGCAGCGATATCGCAATCAGAAGTGTGAAGGCACCCTTAGTGCTTATTCACACGTCCATATATCGGTCGGGTTTTCACGCCCGGCCGATATACGGTGTCCCTTTCTGCAGGGGGAGGAGGCGGGTCATGCCAGGAGCAGTGCACTGAGCTCTGCCCCCTCTCCGCCCATCGCCACTGATTACAACTGGAGTGCCGGGACAAGGGTGGAGCTAAGTTCCGCCCTGCCCCCTCCCATTGCAAATAGTGGTGAAGGGCAGAGAGGCGGCGGGAGCTCAGTGCACTGCTCCCAGCTCCGCCCGCCTCCTCCCCCTGCAGAAAGGGAAAACCCAGCCAATATACGGACGTGTGAATAAGCCCTTAGGCCTCCCTCACACAGGGCGTTTTATACAGTGTTTAGCGCTGCCTTTTCAGCCCAGCGCTAAACGCTGTACAACACTCCCATTCATTTCAATGGGGTCGCTCACACAGGGCTGAAAACGCAGCGCCTCCCAACGCTGCGCTTTGACAGCGATGCATGTTCTATTTTTGGGCATTTTCAGTCCTGCGTTGCCCATTGAAATGAATGGGCAGCGGTTTTGGCACTGCTAAAAACGCGGCAACACTTGGTGCCACGTTTTTGGCAGCATTAACCGCTCGCCGATTTTGGGGGGAGGGCTTGTAGTAGAAGCCCTACCCCGAAAATCAGTCCCAGTGGGCTAGAGAACAAAAAAGAAAGTAATACTCACCTAGCCGCTGCAGTCCGGGTCGCGGCCGCTGCTCTCTGCCGCTGATTTGGGCTTCCTCGGCACCCCAAAGTCTATTGCAATAGACTTTGGGGTGCCGAGGAAGCCCGGATCAGCGGCAGAGACCAGCGGCCGTGACCCGGACTGCAGCGGCTAGGTGAGTATAGCTTTTTTTTTTCTTCTTTTCAGCATCCTTGGCTGCATTTTCAGCCGAGCTGGAAACGCAGCCAAAACGCTGGCATAAAGTATGCCAGCGCTGCTGAAACGGGGCGGAATCTGCAGTAACGCAGCGTTGAAAAACGTCCTGTGTGAGGGAGGCCTTAGGGTGAATGCACATGGGTGGATTTGAATTGCGGAATCCGGAGTGGACGACCGCCTCCAGGTTCATGTGCAAGTCTTTACAAGTTTTCATACCGGCAGCAACGCATCGCACGCACATGTGGCTTAACCAGCATTATGGACTATCGCAAGAAAGTTTTTGATAGCTTTCCATCTTCATACCGCGTGGAAAGGCGTTTCAGCGCAGTCGCCAATCTTCTTATGAAAAAAAGGAAATCAGTTGCTAATCCCTGGAGGTTGAAATCTGAGTATGTAGCGCACTAATTTGAAGCCAAATATTGAACGATTGCTATCAGAGCGTCCGGCTCCTCCCTCCCATTAACGGCATTATTTGTGGATTAAGTTTACCAGGTTCTGATGGGTTTCGTCCCAAATCCAAATATTTGCTTGCATTTTGTGTCTTTTCAATAAATATCTGAATACAAATTGTACGTTTTTCATTTTTTATCATTGTCAACTCTGCAAAAACCTGAGCAACACTGTTAACCCCTTCCCGCTCCTGGACGTACCTGGTACGTCATGGTAGCGGGATACTTCCCGCTCCTGGACGTACCTGGTACGTCATGCCATTAAAGTGTCACCGCGGTGACAATCGCGGCGACACAGCAGTGATGTCTGCTGACATAGTCAGCAGACAAGTGCTGCGTCCGGGCTGGGGACCAATCAGAGCGGTCCCTCCCCCACGATCGCTGTGATTGGTCAGGGAAAAACTCCCTGACCAATCACAGCGCAGCAGCGGACTTCGCGCTGTTTACAGTAGGGGCTTCATGTGCAAGCATCCGGTGCTTGTAGATAGAGCACCTACTGTGATAAAAAAGAGCGATTAGTGTGTAGATTAGGCAGGGAGTGAGTGTAGTGTAGTGGAGTGTAGTGTAGTGGAGTGTAGTGGAGTGTAGTGTAGTGGAGTGTAGTGTAGTGGAGTGTAGTGTAGTGGAGTGGAGTGTAGCAGAGTGGAGTTAGTGATCAGTGTAGTGGAGAGGAGTTAGTCATCAGTGTGGTGTAGTGGAGTGAGTGTTAGTGATCAGTGTGGTGTAGTGTAGTGAGTGTAGTGAGTGATTGATCAGGCAGTGTAGTGTAGTGAGTGTAGTGAGTGATTGATCAGGCAGTGTAGTGTAGCAGAGTGGAGTGAGTGATCAGAAGTGCAGTGTAGTGTAGTGAGTGAGGGATCTGTAGTGTGTGATCAGAAGTGTAGTGAGTGAGCTGTAGCGTGCGATCAGCAGTGTAGTGTAGCGCAGCGTGTAGTCAGTGTATCCCTTGGTGTAAAAAAAATAAAAAATAAAAAAAAAGTTCCTGTTGTTCCCATTTCGTTACCTGTCCCGTCACCCGTTATTAGTTAGTGTAGCGTTTAGTTAGTCCGTCTAGTGTGTAGCGTGTCGTTAGTCCGTGTACTGTCAGTGTATTCGTCTGTGTAAAAAAAAAAAAAAAAAAAAAGTTCCTGTTGTTCCCATTTCGTTACCTGTCCCGTCACCCGTCATTAGTTAGTGTAGCGTGTCGTTAGTCCGTCTAGTGTGTAGTGTGTCGTTAGTCCGTGTTGTGTCAGTGTATTCGTCTGTGTAAAAAAAAAAAAAACACTTACGTGAATACACCACATAAGTTTCCGCGTTCTTTCCGACCCCCGTCCCGTGGTCACCCCATCCCGCAGTGTCCCATCTAATAAAACTTTTTCCCCGTGTGCCCCATTTTATATAAATATGGCCCGCAGGAGGTACACTTCAGAGGAACTGTATGCAATCATTGCATCAGACTCGGACTCAGGTAGTGGTGATGACGACCCCACTTTTTTGGCATTCTCCGACTCCTCATCCTCATCCTCATCCAGCGAGTCTGAGCTCCCTGCACCCCCGAGAAGGCGTCCAAGGACCGCCACTGACCCCAATGCATCAGATGCTCACTGGAGTACCCCGGAAGATTACAGACCCCAGATCCCTGATTTTATTGGGAACCCAGGGATTCAATTTGACACGGAAGGGCTCAGAGGGAAGGACTTCTTCAAGTTTTTTTTTTCTGAAGAGTTCATTGCCCATATTGTTACCCAGACGAATTTGTACGCCCAGAATTTTATAGAAGAAAATCCCACCTCCAGCTATGCCAGACCCGATAAGTGGACCCCTGTGGATGCACCAGAGATAAAAAAAATGTTGGGGGCTTATACTAACCATGGGGCTAATAAAGAAGCCAACAATCATGGCGTACTGGTCTACCGATATTTTGTACCACACCCCAATGTTCCGCATGGCGATGTCGAGGACGCGCTTTGAGTGTATTTTAAAATTTCTGCACTACAATGACAACCAGCTGTGCCCCCCCAGCGATCACCCCAATTACGATCGGTTGTATAAGATCAGGCCCGTAATAGACCATTTTAACGCCAAGTTTGCCCAGGCGTATGCCCCACAGATAAACATTGCAGTAGACGAGTCCCTGGTACACTTCAAGGGGAGGCTAAAATTCCGCCAGTACCTGCCCAGTAAGCGGGCACGGGATGGTGTGGTGTACAAGCTGTGCGAAAGTACATCAGGGTACACCCACAAGTTCCGTATTTACGAGGGGAAGGACACTAAAATTGAGCCCCCAGAATGCCCCCCCCCCCCCCGTGCTGGGAGTAACAGGGAAAATAGTGTGGGAACTGGTGCACCCACTATTAGACCAGGGTTACCATCTGTACCTGGATAACTTTTATACCAGTGTCCCCCTGTTTCAGTGCCTCGCTTCCAGAGGAATAGTGGCATGTGGCACTGTTTGGAAAAATCAAAAAAGCCTCCCTAAGACGCTGCTAGGGGCAACTGCTCAGAAGGGGTGAGAGCCGGGCCCAATGCAGCGACAATGTATTGTGCGTTAAATATAAGGACAAGAGGGATGTCCTTATGTTGACGACAATACACGGCCACAGCAGTACCCCCTGCCCAGTACGAGGTACCAGTGCAGAGACCCCCAAACCAGACTGCGTCCTCGACTATAATAAGTACATGGGAGGGGTCGATCTATCAGACCAGGTACTGGAGCCCTATAGAGCCATGCGGAAAACACGGGTGTGGTACAAAAAACTGGCCGTGCACCTCGTACAGATGGCACTGTATAATGCCTACGTGCTGTTCCGAGGTGCAGGCCACAGGGGGACATTCCTTGAATTTCAAGAGGAAGTTATCAAGGACCTAATATTTGGGGACCAGGAGGTGGGGGAGAGGCCCAGTACTTCTGGAAGCGAGGCCACAAGAATTGTACCAGGGCAGCATTTTCTCAGTGAAATTCCCTCCACTGCGACGAAGGGAAGGACCCAAAAGAGGTGCAGAGTGTGCTACAAACAGGGGATAAGAAAAGACACCAGATACCAGTGTGAAACGTGCCCCACACAACCCGGCCTTTGTATAAATGAGTGTTTTAAGATCTACCACACGTCCCTGAAATTTTAATTTTTTTATTGCCCTGACGTTTTACCCTGATGTACTTCGCACAGCTTGTACATAAAGCCACATGCTAAGTCCTTCCCTTCTGAGCCCTGCGCCCTAAAAACAGTTTAGATTCACATATGGGGCATTTCCCTGTTGGGTAACATCATGGGTTACGTTTTCTCCTTCTGCCCCTTCGAGAGTAATTGGGTAATGCATTATGGACTATGTTTTCTCTTTCTGCCCCTGGTAAAAAATAAAAATCTGGGCCTAAACTGAGCATTATTGGAAAAATGTGAATTTTTCGTTCTCAACTAAAAATGGTTAAAAAAAATTCCTCAAATACCTGTGGGTTCAAACCGCTCACTACACCCCTTAAAAAATTCCCTGAGGGGTGTAGTTTCCAAAATGGGGTCAGTTGTTGGGGGTCTCAAATGCACTGGTACCTCAGGGGCACTGCAAACACTACATGGGGTCTGAAAATTATTCCAGCAAAATCTGCATTCAAAAAAAGCGCTCCTTTCTTTCTGAGCCCTGCCATGTGCCCAAACAACAGTTTACATCCACATATGGGGCATTTCCGTGCTCGAGAGTAATTGGGTAATGCATTATGGACTATGTTTTCTCCTTCTGCCCCTGGTGAAAAATGAAAATCTGGGCCTAAAGCTGAACATTATTGGAAAAATGTGAATTTTTCGTTCTCAACTCAAATTGTTAAAAAAAATTCCTCAAATACCTGTGGGTTCAAACCGCTCACTACACCCCTTAAAAAATTCCCTGAGGGGTGTAGTTTCCAAAATGGGGTCAGTTGTTGGGGGTTTCAAATGCACTGGTACCTCAGGGGCACTGTAAACACTACATGGGGTCTGAAAATTATTCCAGCAAAATCTGCATTCAAAAAGCCAAGAAGCGCTCCTATCCTTCTGAGTCCTGCCATGTGCCCATACAACAGGCTACGTCCACATATGGGGCATTTCCGTGTTCGAGAGCAACTGGGTAACGCATCATGAGGTACGTTTTTTCCTTCTGCCACTGGTAAAAAATATAAATCTGGGCCCAAAGCTGAACATTATGTGAAAAATGTGATTTTTTTGTATTGAACTCAAACTGTTAAAAAAATTCCTCAAATACCTGTGGGTTCAAACCGCTCACTACACCCCTTAAAAAATTCCCTGAGGGGTGTAGTTTCCAAAATGGGGTCAGTTGTTGGGGGTTTCAAATGCACTGGTACCTCAGGGGCACTGCAAACACTACATGGGGTCTGAAAATTATTCCAGCAAAATCTGCATTCAAAAAGCCAAGAAGCGCTCCTATCCTTCTGAGTCCTGCCATGTGCCCATACAACAGGCTACGTCCACATATGGGGCATTTCTAAAAACTGCGGAATCTGGGTAATACATTCCAAGTTTTGTTTCTTTGCTAACTCCTACTGTTTTATATAAAAAAAAAGGTTTTATATTGAAAATCAGTAGAAAAAAGGAACTGTTCTAATTTTTGATGCACTTTCCTTTAATTCCTGTAAAACATCTAAAGGGTTAATAAACTTTCTAAATGCCATTTTGAATACTTTGAAGGGTGCTTATTTTAAAATGGGGCAATTCATGGGGGATTCTGATATACAGGCTCGGCAAAACTATGTCTGAACTGCATTGGTCCTTAAAAAATTTAGATTTTGAAATTTGCTAGTAAATGTGAAAAATTACTGCTAAATTTATATACTTTGTGGAGTCTGCAAAAAGTAAAATAACACTTAGAAAATGATTGCTGTGTAAAGTAGGCCTATGGGAAATGTTAATTAATAACTATGTTGTGGTGTTTGACTTTCTATCTTACAAAGAAAACAATTCAAAGTTTGAAAATTGTGAATTTTTCCAAATTTTCAGTAAATTTGGATTTTTTTTCCTAATAAGGACAAAATTTATTGATGAAATTTTTACACTAACATAAAGTACAATATGTCACGAAAAAACAATCTCAGAATCACCTTGATAAGTAAAAGCATTCAAAAGTTATTAGCACAGAAAGTGACAGATGTCAGATTTGAAAAATAAGGCTTGGTCCTTAAGCTCAAAATAGGCCATGTCATTAAGGGGTTAAACCCATTTAACTTTAATAAGTTAAGGAAAATTCAATATCAGGATAAGTTTTTTGAACGCATATATGTGCATGAAAAAAAAATGCACAATGCATGCGTCAAACATTTACGTGACCAAAGCGGCCGGTGTGTTGTAAAATTCGCACAGTGTCCAGGGACAAGGGGACTCCCCGCGGAGATGAAGAAATCCTCGTCCAGAGCTGTGGCAGAGGATCGCAATCTTCTCTGTATGTCTATGGGGCCGCCGCAGCTGCTGATGGGCCCGTTGATCAGAAAGGTGAAACCCCTGAATGTGACAGCATCCAGGGGTTTCACATCCAATGGCACCACTGTATGCAGTTAGGTGCGTTTCGCGAATCGCTGTCCTATTTTTTACAGTTGCGAATTTTATTTGCGTGTAAAAAAACACACATGTGACTGCTTTCATTGGAAAGCATTGGTTCTAAAAAGCATTGGTTCTAATAGATGCGAATCACAAATGCACCTAATGTGCCTTTAACCCTTTCCAATCCCCTGTCTGACCTCTGAAGACATTATGATTTAAGGCTGTACAGCTCTGATGTTGGAAGACGTCCGTCGGGGTTCTCTTACTGCATACTGCCAGCCTCTCTGCAGTCGGAACCTATCCAATGTGTCACCTCATGCAGTACTGGCTTTAGCCAGCAGATAGCGCCGTTGTATAATGGCAGAAAAAGAGTAAGCCCCCTAGGAAAACCAGGCTACGAATTGGAAAAAAAGCAGTCGTCTGGCTGACCCCTTAGGCAGGCAGGGGGTCTACAGAAATGGAAAAAATCGGCAAGTGGTCTACGGGGCAAAAAAGTTGTGGAACCTCTGTTCTAAATCTTTGGATGGTTTCATCCACCTCAGCACAAGTCAACTGTGTTAGCTGCCGAGGCTATGGTAGTGCTGGGCAAGACAAGCAAAGATTGCTTGATGAGGCTCCTGCGGAGGGTTAGCGGTCAGACCTATGGATGAGGAAGCTCTGTTCAGTGAAGCATAGTTGGAAGAGGCCAGAATATCATGAGCCTTGCAGCTGCCATTGGGAGTAACTCAGAGATGTAGAAGCTGATACATTTGCCACTGTGTTATGTCGTGCATGGAAATGACATTTTATGTCCGCAGTAAATACTTGATTACTGTTGCTTTAACAGCATATTAATGTGAGTTATGATGCAACATTTGATGAACCCTCCTGTGGAGCGAAATAATGAAAAAGTTACTTTTGTCAGTAAAATGTATTTTTGCAAAAAAAATGAATAATGTAACTGACTTCACCTCCATGTGTCATTGCAGTGTCATCACATACCATCCACCTGCTACAAGAGTGTTGTGTAGCACACCAAAAATTATGCAACTGAGAAAAAACATTTAACGAAAGGGGTTCCTGTGGGTGTATATAACTTGTCTCCGCAAGGGGTCAGAGAAGGATGTTAAGAATTGTTATGACGAACAGGCAGATCTGTTTATACCCAGGACTGTGACTGTAACAAGGGGGCGCTCTCTACGTCTAGATGAAAGAAGGTTTCATCACCAACATAGAAGGGGGTTCTTTATGGTAACAGCAGTGAGACTATGGAACTCTCTGTCTGAGGACGTGGTGATGGAGACTTCGATAAAAAAAATACGCTGCAGCGTAGAAAAAAATCCTCAGAATGATTTCTAATGCGCAAATAGAGGCAGCTGTCTTCTTTCCAGAGCGCCAGACATAAGTAAACTCCCTACCCATCCCTTTTTTTTCAACTCCCATTAAAGTCTATGGGAGCTATCCTTTGATGCAGCGTGACCAATCGGCGACCGTAAACGCTCGCCAATTTCACATTTGACGGTGCGATTTTTTTAATGCGCATAAAAATCACCCATGTGAATAAATGCATTGGAATCCAATGCTTCACATCGCGAGATTCTGAGCAGACAGTTCATCATGGCTAAATAACCGCATAAAAACGCTTGTGTAAATGAGGCCTCAGCGTGCTTCACATTCTTGGCCAAATTTTGCAGTATTTAAGAATCTCCAAAAACACAAGTTCTTTGCACAGGAATTCTAAAATCCTAAGGGGCCGGTAAGAAAGTTCATTATACCCATGTGGTTGAGTCAAAAATGAAAAGCATGAACCAGTCCGGAGATGAGAGTCTATCCAAGTGTCTGGATGTGACACATCCTATTAGTGTTAATGCTCTAACTATGACTCAGGGACATTTCATTGCATAACAACACAACTTGTAGATCAAAAGTCAACCCTCCATTCTGATTTGTTTCCGCTTTTTAAGAGAAATATGTGTTTTGCCAAATGTAAAAGTCAAAACCCAAACCACCTAAATAGATATTAACCATTTATGTATAAATAATTGCAAAATATGTTGTTTTAATTAACTGTGACTTCACATGCACCGTGATGCTGGCCTATACTTGAATATCCAGAAAACCAAGATCATGGCATGAGCCGGTAACAGTACAGGAAAAATCAAGATAAACAATGAAGAAATCAAACTAGTTCGAGAATTGATCTTCCTCGAATCGAAAATCGACCGCAATGGATAAGCAGGATCTGAAATAAAAGAACCAATCGCGCAAGTCACAGCGCAATGTTAGGTATGGATAGGATGTGGAAAAACAAAGACATGAGCATTGCAACGAAACGCAAAAATAGTCAACACAATTATCTTCTTAATCACAACTTTCGGCTGCGAAAGTTGGACACTGAAGACAAAGGACCTGAAGAAGATTGATGCCTTCAAACTTTGGTGTTGGGGGAAACTCCTACGAACTCATTGGGCTGCCAAGATCAAGAACAATAAAGTCCTAGATCGCATCAAACCAAAGTTTTCATTGGAGGGCAAAATTACAAAACAGAGACTCTCATACTTCAGCCCCGTAATGTGAGCTAATTCATTAGAAACATCGATAATGCTTGGAGCGGTCAGCGGCAAAAGAAGACCTGGCCGCCAAAGAGCATGCTGGCTTGATACTATCAAAGCCGACACCAACACGCAAATGATCGGGCTGAAAGAAGCCGTACAAAGCAGAACAGCGTGGAGAGGGCGGATCCATAAAGTGTCCGAGTGTTGACTAAATGGATAAAGATGGATGGATATTAGTACTTGACATTTTGTAACACCCCAGGAGTAGAGAGGGCCAGCACTGTTTCACTAGGAGAGTCAGGACAGCTTGCTTTATATGGGCCAACCAGAAAACTAGAAAGTCAAGGCCAGAGGCGTAACTTGAAGCTCCTGGGCCCCGATGCAAAACCTGTAACAGGGCCCCAAACTATAATGCCTTATTCATAGTACTAGGCTCCCTATATGGAGAACTGAGGCCTTATGGGCCCCCTAAGGCTCCTGGGCCTGGTTGCAACCGCATCCTCTGCATCCTCTATAGTTACGCCCTTGGGCGAGGCCACATATTTGAGGTACTCAAAAGTCTCTTTTACTCAAGCACAAATACTTGGGGTGTTGGACGCAACATCCAGCTCACTTGGACCTCAGACAGTTGACTCGGGCAGTTGTCCATCTTGGCATATCACATTGCTTTACTTTTACACACCACTCACATCCCTCTGGGGACTCTCTGATCTGGATAGGGCTTAGACAGCTTTTCATTAACACTTCTGACTCATTCCTACATGAAACTCCACCTTTGCCTCAGTGCATCTCCCTTAGGCTTCCTACACATGAGCGTCATTTTGATGCTGCAATAGTCGTGCTAAAAAATTGCAACTATCGGAGCTAAAAATCTCATGAATATAGAATAACCACAACCAAGTCACGGCTATTCTTCGCGCTGTTTCATGGCTAGCTGCGGCACATTACAGTGAACTGACACTGCAGCCCCGAAATCTCTCGGTTGGCAGAACTATTTAAGTCACTTGAAATGCCTCATTAGAGGCACCTGTCATCGTTTAACAGTGCTAGCCACTGTTAAACTTCCTCCCTCTCCCTTTTTCGGCTGGCTCCCACAGACTCCCATAAGAGCCTATGGAGCTTCTGCATTGTGCTGTCAAAAGATAGGACAAGATCTATCTTTTGACGCATTGGGCGTTGAAATAACACATCTATGTTCTATCTTTTGTAATGCGATTTTTTTTTTAGGCGCGTCAAAAAATTGTTCATCTGAAGGAACCCATAGGAAACCATTGGTTCTAATAAACGCAATTTTTTTAATGCGCCTACTTTACGTCAAAATGGCGTTTCTTTGAATCAGCCCTCAGGCTGGTCACTAGTCCATCATTTATGCAGTAAGTAGGTTCTACATATTACGGAGCACCTCATTCAGACCCCCTCCCTACACGCTGATAAGTCATTCAGACATACGCTGCCTGTTGATACTTCAGGCCGTAACAATATGCTTACTCATCATTGTAATAAATTGAAATAACATTCCAATGTCACTGAAGGGCTTGGCGTGCCCCTACATGTCCTCACAATGTATACGCAAAGTACATTTTAGGCCTTGGACAGCTCTAATATGGTCAAGTTTTAGGATCTATTCCATACTGCTAATGGCCCTTTTACACGGGACGGCAGTCAGCTAAATGACTGCATGAGTGCTGACATCACTGATAAGGTCGTTAGCGCTCGTGCAGAGTGTTTAGACAGACAGATTTTGTCACTGGATCAGTGGGTTCTCATTGGCTTCTCGCTGACCTGGGAGCGTTTACACGGAACGAGAAGCCAGCAATCCAGCGATAAGTTTCATACTGACTTGCGAAGGAGTAGGAAGCATTTTTTTGCAGTTACATTGCACGTTTATCGCTCAAATTCGTTCGCCTGAATGAATTTTGAGCAATAATCGTTCCATATGAATGGCCCATAAATCTGCACCTCATGTGGTTATGGAGAGACTTAATAAAGTATTATATTAATAAAAGGTGCCTTCAAATGCACCAAAATGCAACTTTTACACATCACCATATTGTTACGTGACAGGTTCATACGGTCAGAAATTAATTTTAGGCCTTAGATATCCCCACTATGGTATAAGTTTAGGATCTATTTACATAGCAACATCTGGACCTCATGTGCTTGTGTTAAACTTTATAAAGTGTTGTATTAATGCGCCGTGATGCAACCTTCACACAATACCATATTGTTAGTATATGTTGCTTAACTTTTTTGGTTTCAGATTCATGCTAATGAAGTCCGGTCTCTTATTCAGTTTACCAAAGTTTTAGTCTGCCTCAAGCAGGATTTGTCTCAGATTTTTCCATGTGGTTTAATTTCTCAGTTTATCTCTACGATCTGCTTGTGTCAATATAAACAGGGCATGGATTAGGAATCACAAGACTAAATACATTAACTTCTTATGCGATGCTGTATCATGACGAATATTTACTTAAAAATATAAAATGTGTTGTTTTTAATATCCAATCTGTGAGTAAAAAGTCAAGTTGTAGAAGTATTGAAGAAGTTTTGTAAAACTAAGGCCCAATGCACAAGGGCGGATTTGCATTGCGGAAACCGGAGAAGGCGTCCGGTAGGAGTAGGATTCTAGTATAATATAATTTATGTCTTCTTTACAAAAAGTGGCGGGGACCAGCATAATGCCCAAAAAATTGCATACAAGCATACAGCGCATCATAGATATGCCCCATTGTCTTCAACCCTCTTCAAACATTGTATGGCACACAACATACTACAGTGGCCACATGCCCTAACCACATGAGCTGAACTTCCAATAAATCTATTACTATTAGAGTCTAAGTGATGATGAAAGGAAAAGTTAACATGTGGCCATGGCCAGTGTAGGAGGCCTGGATTTATCACAAATGCAGCAGATCAGGAAGTATAAACTAGATTAGTTTTTGCATTAACATGGTCAACTCTGGGTAATGCCAAAAACAAGTCCAGACAACTCCTTGAACACCATGTATTGGTTACTCTTGCTTCAAAGTCTACAACAAGGTAGACAACAATACCATAATGGAGTGTATTCAGAAAGAAGGAAGATGCATTCACAATGTGTGTATTGCCAAACCAAGAATGATGTCAAGGATTCCATCTGTTAGAAGCTCTCAACAATAGTACATAGCACCTGAGGTGGTGAGCTGCTAAATACAGATTACTATTTTAACGGATTAATTCAGAACTTAATTAAATGTTCTGAGAAAAACCTTATAAAAGGTTGTCCAGGCTTAGAAGAACATAGCTGCTTTCTTCCAGAACCTGTGCCATACCTACTCATGGGTTGTGCTTGGTATTGCAACTGAGCTCCAATGAAGTAATTAGGCCTGAGCTATAATCACATACAACCTGTTACCTTTCAAGAAATAATACACCAGTCCGTGACCAGTAATGAAAAGAGCATGTGCTCATTCTGAGTTAATGGCTTCAACATCATCTACACAACCCTACAATATTATGGCCATAGAAGGACTTTCATAGAAAAGTATGAGCCCTCCATGCTGCCTCCATATACTTCATTTTCAGGGGGTGTGGGGGGTTGTTGTTGGGCAAATGTGCTCCGTCCAACTTCATATGTACAAAGGTTTAGAGTACTTCTACATGGGATGACTGCCTGAGAGCCATCCCAGCAATTATCACTCCTATGCACTGGCTGCCCACCTCCATTCAGAGTAAACAAGATGTTTAAATGGGCCGACAGCCGTTCGGTTTTTAGGTGAGCTGAAAACCAAGCTACTCCAACAAATCAGCAATTATCGCTCACTTGTCTTGTTGGGTCCCATGTTAATATAGGTCAACGATTACTCATTATCGCTCTTTTGAGTGATTACTCTGGCAAGCATTGGCCCTTGTAGAAGTTGTAAAAGTACCCTTACCATCATATTTCTACATGGATTTGCATTTTGAAATGCTGCAGATCCACAAGTGCATTCAGTATCATTCAATGGGGCAAATTTGTATCAAGAATGTACATATCATTGACATGATTACAAACCTGCATGTAAAAAAATCTGCACCCCATCTAACTCTATTCTGTGGGGGACTTGAACTTGCAAACGTTTGATTGCTCATACAGTATAAAGCAATACCATAGTATTGCATTGTACTGTGTTCTGAGGGACACTCTTTCAAGATCTTTACCAGGCATGCTTTCGTGGAAGCCCTGGGGGCATCCAGAAGGCCCTAGGCTGCCATGCCAACCAAACAGTAGCTCACGATATCTTCAGAGGGGAGCTGTGTTATAAATGACGGCAGCATTTAGAGGGTAAAAAAGCTGCGATCAGCATGAACATTGATCACGGCTGTGGCTGGCAGGTGTCAGCTGTCAAAGATCATATATAGAAAAGGATCAGCTTCTAATCCTGCTCCATACAAATCTTATGTGCCAACCGCCAAGTACACATCTTCCTGCAGCTGCTGCAGAGGATGTGTGGTATTACAGGATGGCCATTCACCTGAATACCTGTCCTGTAAAACCAGGACAGCAGAAGTTCACCAGCCCAAAAGCTGCACTTACTGAGGGGTTCCCAGTTTTAGGTCCTAGTGGTGGGGACTCAAGTGAGGGATCCTTTCTAATGAACTTCATATGGCCATGTGTCGGTAGCTTAACAGTGTAAAAAAAGACCCTAAAGTCCATACAGTCTGGATTTTGAAATACGATTTGTGCTGAAATGTCAAATTGTAGCTAATTAACAGCATAAATAACCTAAACATAAGGAATTAGAAATAAAATAAACTATTAATATATATATATAATTTTTATTTAATATATATAATGATTTGTGGAAGCTACATCTAAATTTACACATATGGTCAACTTTAATTACATAATCAAGTATTCCAAAGACTCTAAGGAATTGTTTTGGCCAAAAATTTCTATGCTTCTTCCAAAAACTACAAAGTCATCCAACATCTTACAAAATTAAAAGCAGATAATTGAGTGCAAATAACTAATTGAGAGACTGAAAATCTTGGATGTTTTCTTAACTGTTTCAAGACTTGGTGATATTACAGAATATTTGATAATCCAGATTTGGATTAAATGAATTTTACAGAATTTTAAAAAACTAAGAAAAAAACTAAACATCTACCATTAGATGTAATCAAACATCTACCTCTAATGTTTGCATGTCTGCCAGAATACAAGAAAAAAAAGTCCGTAATTACAATAAGGTTCCTGTGAAAAGTTTTTCTTTTCTTTCCCCTTTTCTCTGCACACACCCGGCTCCCAGCCAGGCTACTATTTGTATATTGGACTCATTAAAGCTGTATACCAGCCCATGTTAAATAATAATGTTTTTTCTAGCCATTGGCTGCCTCTTCTACCTAGATACAATTGTTAGAAGATTGTGCTAATTACACTCTTTTCATTGGGAGATTGTGTTTCTATTGTGGTTCCAAAGTTAGTTAACATGCATGAAAACATAATCTCATTAACTCTGGACTTTACCTAAATATTCCGGCTGTTGTTTTTCACACTTCAGACAATGTAGGTTAAAGGGACAGGAAGAACTTTCCTACAAAAGACTTAAAAGATCAATGTGATAGTCAAATAGACCCAACACAACAGGCAGGAGTATCCTGGGTGGGTACCTTAGAAAAAAAATGAGAGACATGACGTTTATTTACTAAAAATGACAATTTTGGTTTGTTGTTTGCAGAGAAAATAAATATTTTGAATATATTTTCAAAATATTTCAACAATGAATAAATAAGTAAGGCTGGGTTCACACAGGGCGGAATTGCCGCGGTTTTGCCGCAGCAGATCCACCCGCGGCAAATCCGCCCGCGGCCGCTAATCTCGGGATTAGCCAGCCATGTGGATGAGATTTCTCAGAAATCTCATCCACACAGGACGGCTAATCTGCTGCAGTAAATCCGGTTGAAACCGCGGCTGTGGCCGCCGCAGCCGCGGTTTCAAAAGATGCAGCATGTCTATTTACTTTTTTTTTTGTTTATTTTCGTCGCGGCCCCGCTCTCCTCTATGGAGCACCGGCCGCAACGGAAAAGCATGCAGAATTATGTGAGCAGGTAAATCACAGTATGGCAGAAGGGGAAACCGTTAAATAAGCAATTCACTGGGGAAGCCCCACAAAAGGGTTTCCTATCTGAGCAGGTATTATTTGGATACTGTATGGCAGTTACAATCTTGTAGTCATTGAACAGGAATTCTATTCTGGCATGAAGTGGCTACATTGTATGGTAGTGTTTAAGTATATAGTACCATCAGTGCATACACTGTATATCCCTGGGTGCTCCATTTTCGGCACCATTTCCCTTTTTGTATAAATCTTCCCTGCTCATTGTCCTGTCCCTCCCATATAAAATAATGTTGCATCACCGATGTCTGAAGTTAAGTGGCGCTGACTTTGTGAACTCATAGCCAGCTCCGCATGAGAAAGCCTTGTATCCGTGCCAAAAAGGGAATTCATTAATACAGAATATCCTTGCAAGAGCAGTGCGAATGGCATAATGACTTAAGGCTGGCCCTAACTGCAACTCATCATCTCATTATGTCACATCACAGCATCTCACTAACATATCATTGATTAACCCCTAATCCTCCATCAAGGGAAACTTTCAGCTATGAGTTCTTATGGGCCATTTACACGTAACGATAGCGCTCCAAATTCATTCAAATAAGCAAATTTAAGCTATAATCGTGAAAGTGTAAATGTGCCAATAAATCGCTCACTATTCGTTCGCAAGCTGTTATTACTGACTTTCAGTCAGCATAAAAACCATTGCTGGATCGCTTCTCGTTCCGTGTAAACGTTCCCCACTCAGTGCTTCACATAGGAAGTGGAGTGCTGAGCAAGGAGCCAGCGAGAAGCCAGCAATCCAGTGGCAAAGTCTGTCTGTTTAAACGCTCTGCATGAGTGCTGACGGCCTTAGGGCTTATTCACATGAGCGTATATCGGACGCCGTTTTCACGTCAGGCCACCATATGCTACCATGTGATGCATTGGATTGCGAAGCATCAGATCACACAGGCGTATTCCCGTGGCGTAAAAGCACCCGGCTGGCAAATATATGGCCTGGCAGCAAAAATAATCCTGGAACTATCTTTGTGACCGGAATATGTCAGCTGCTGCATAGACTTCTATGGGAGCCTATGACAGCGGCTGAAGAAGAGAGGTGGGAGGGAGTTTAGCAGCATGACGGTTAAACTTCCTCCCCCTTCTCTCCTCCTCTCTCCTCTCTTCCGGCTGTTTGCAATGGGAGGGCTGCAGACTAGGGGCAGGGAGGGGCTGATTGCTTAGCTCCACCTCTGTTTCGCCCACTCCCATTGCAAACAGCCAGAGGAAGGAGAAAGGAGGTGAGCCGGTGAGGGGGAGGCAACAGCATTGCGGCCTCGGCGTATATACGCCAGGCCTGTGTCGCATGAATGGGCACACAAATGTTAGATTTGTGCGCCAGTTCACGCATTTTTATGGCAGCCGGCGCACGTAAAAACGCCTACGCTTGTGGGAAAGAGCCCTTATCGTGACATCAGCGTTCGTGCAGTCGTTTAGCCTGAGTTCTAATGACCACTTATAAGGATCACCATATATGATATTATTATGCTATGTTATGTTATAGTACATTATATCATATCCCATTTCACTGTCTCAAAAACATTTACCCCCAAATTCCCAAAAATTCATTTGTCTTTTGCTAAATTGTTAAATATTGAATCCGGTAATTTCTTCTTTACATCTTCAGCTTCTATGTAGTGTTCACACGGGGCAGGTTTGCTTTGGAATTTCTGTGCAGACCATCCACATGGAAATTCCGCTGCCCTTACAGTAGCAGCAACGTGGATGAGATTTTGAACATCTTATCTGTAAGCTGCTGAAAGAACCCAAACAAAAGCCATGTGGAAATTGACATGTGGTGCGAATTTAATTCTGCAGCATGTGAATTGTATCGCCGTATCCACTGCGGAATTCCCGTCTCCTCAAACCCACCTTTAGAACTCGCATCCAAATGGTGCGGATTTGGAGGCCGGCTTTGTGCAGCTAATCTGAAGCAGAATGCCCCCTGCAGATATTCCACTGCAAATGAGCCCCCGTGTGGGCCCAGCCTTACAGGGTTCAATAGATAAGGGGTGCATGACACGACAGTTTCACAGAAAGTGATGTCATTGTGCCAATAGTACGGCTTAACTGAGGCCAACTAAAGGCCCATTTAGACACAATGATTATCGCTCAAAGGCAATCTTTTGAGCGAAGTTCGTCGTGTGCATTTACGCACTTCGAGAACTGCTGTGTCTTCAGAGCACTCAGCTGGTGTCCCGCTGAGCGCTCCGAGTGAGGTATGCAAAACACAGCTGGAGCGCTGTCTTCTGCATACTCCTGCTGTGTTTTCCGAGTGGGATACCAGCTGAAACAATAGTATCAGCGGTATTCTGCTGAGAACTAATCGCACGGTCCTGATAAGACACATCGTTAACAAAAACTACACGACGGCCACACGTTTAGAAACAATGATTATCGCTCAAAAGATAGTTTTTGAGCGACTTTTGAGCAATAATCGTTGTCTTAATGGGGTATAACCGATGTATATCTGGGAGGGCTTACACACATGGACATTTATTTCTGCCCTAATACGGCTGTGATGATCATAGCTGTATAATGGGACAAAATGAAACCACTGATTTCAATATGTACGCCGGTACGGAACGTAGTTGCGCCTGAACGAGGAGAATCCCTTCCCCTTCACTGGTTTTCAAACTCCGTTTGAACAGAAGTTTGAAAATTACCACAGGATGATTACACTCTCCAAGGGTCCCATACCAGTAACATGGTCTGCCTCTATGGTACGTATGCCGTTGGGTAAGAGAGTGAAATGTAGTAAAAGGCATAAACCTCTTAATACATTTGTTACATCCAACAGCCCCTCCATGTGTCAAACTGAAACTTACTCCAGCTCCAGCTACAATTTGCTCCAGTTTCTGGTGTAATTAATAGTAAATCAGGCCACATGCAGCCATGCCCCTCTAATTCTAGGCCTCGCCCACTTTTTGAAAAAGTGGCACGATGTGGCATACAGCCTCAAAAAGTTGCAATTTTGGCATTTGCAACTCTTTCACACCATAATTCTGTCTAAAGACGTTTAGTACATACACCCCATTATGTTTATGTAAAGGTGCGTTTTTATATATGTGACTGCTTGTATATTTTTCTGTGTGTGCATATCGCTGTTTATATACGGTATGTTTGTGTGAGGGCTTCTTCACACAACCGTGTTTACACGGGTATCTGAACACCTGAAATCTGCGTGCGTTACACATAGAGAATAGGCCCCACTGGTTTCGTTCTCATGAGTGCGTTTTGCACACATTTTTTGCGCGTGCAGAAAAAAGTAGGATCTCCTTTAACTTTCTGTATTTTGTGCAATAAAGGCTCCCATAGAAGACTATGGGAGGTGCGCAAAAACGCAAGGGGAAGCGTGAAACTCTGCGCAAAACGAATGGCAAACACATCTGGAACTCATTAAGATAATTAGTAGAGATGAGCGAGCATACTCGCTAAGGGCAGTTGCTTGAGCGAGCATTGCCTTTAGCGAGTACCTGCCCGCTCTATAGACAAGGTTCGGGTGCCGGCGTGGGGGAGCGGTGAGTTGCGGCAGTCAGCAGGGGAGAGCGGGGGGGGGGAGAGAGGGAGAGAAAGATCTCCCCTCCGTTCCTCCCCGCTCTCCCCCGCCCCTCCCCTCCCGCTGCCGGCAGCCGAATCTTTGCTCCCGAGCAGGCAGGTACTCGCTAAGGGCATGCTCGCTCATCACTAATAATTAGCCTTTTAATCCACAGAAAAAGTGTGCAGCATGTGAACTGGCCTTTTGTGCGCAAAAAGTACAGTAATGTACGTATACAAAATTTGAGCTCGATAATAGAACATATTGTTTTCAATGGGCTCAT
This sequence comes from Eleutherodactylus coqui, assembly GCF_035609145.1. NCBI lineage: Eukaryota > Metazoa > Chordata > Amphibia > Anura > Eleutherodactylidae > Eleutherodactylus > Eleutherodactylus coqui. The sequence goes on along the minus strand of NC_089845.1, from coordinate 125,246,275 downwards.
TTTTTTGGTCTTGTGTGCATGAAATTAAACGTGGCATGCTCTATTTTAGTGTGCATTTGTGCAGCAAAGGTCCCAGGGCAGTGCGCAAATGTATACGAAAAACACTGCACATACCGGCAAACACCGGAACGTCGTTAGGGTTAATAGCCATTTAAATCAGGGCAGGGGGATTCCCCGGCTCATGTGAACTACCAGTGCTTGTGTAAATGCGCGCAGTATTTGCATAGGCATGCACACAAAAAGGATGCCTTCGAGCTACCGCCTTTTTGTGCTTCCGCTCCTGTGAGGCCGTCCTGACGTCTCCTCTGTCTGCTTGTTATGTCCTTGGGTAAATCTTCATTGTAGCACAATAATAAGGGAGTTCCCACTTTCCAGTATTCAGAGCCCCCAAATAATGCCCATTAGTGACACATATAAGACACATATGCATCATGTGTTCCGTGTAACAGACATGTAAACCCAGCGTTCCGGGAAGCAGAGACAGAGGACAGTAGTAATGTGAGACGAGGCAGAGGAATGCTCCACATCTCCGGCTCCTCTGTTAAATACTGGATTATAATTAGTCTGAGAAGCGTCATAGTTTGGCTCGCATTGTATCGTCTGCCGTCTGACTACTCTCCGGGATTCTGGGAGAGACGAGATTTCTCTTTATTTTGGCAGGAAGAGCATTATGAGTTATTCAACGCTGCCGAGCGAAGAAGACTATAACAGCAAGGGATCATATCTATCTACCTGGAAGGCCGGGCATATGATTACCGCGTATTACTCGTGCGCAGTACGCCCGTGTCATACCTGGTAACTCAAATCAGTTACATGACCTCAAGCAGTTCCGCTCACATTGGCGTATTGTGTAATACGCAAGCGCAAAAAAGAAGGCAGCATGTTCTATTCTGCAGCGTATATACTCGCAATAAAGCCCATTGTTCTCTATGGGTGTGTATATACGCACGCCCATGCGCAATTACATACCTATATCTGTTTGTATACATGCATACAAACAAACAGGTGGACTGCACATGACGCCGGCTCACCGCTGACTCCAAAGCTGTAAAACGCTGAATGACCCCTGCGGCGCCTTGCACTTGAAGTCAATGGAGACCGTCCAACCCGCAGCCCATGCGCAATTAAGCGATGGCGCAGGAACTACAAACGGGGGAAAAAAAGCGTAATGCGCATGACAGACGGCGAGCCGCCGCAGTCATCTACAGTACAAGAAAAGAAGGTACGCAGGGGCTCACAGCTGAAAACCAATGCGGGCCTCCCACATGAGGAATCCGACCTGTTCGTGTGAGCCCGGCCTTAGGCCTCATTCACATGAGCGTTTTTACGCTGCTGTTTGGCTGTGATAAAACCTTGGCTGAACCATGGCCTATCTTTTATCAAAAAATAAAGGAAACTCTCATAGACTATGAGAGCTGAAAAAAAAGGAGGGGGAGGGAGTTTACCTGCATCCGGTGCTCGGAAAAGAAGACAGCCGACTCTATTTGAGGCATTTAAGCTAATAGAAGGATTTCTGCCGACCGATGGAATTCTGCACTGCAGCTTATTTTTCAAGCGATACGCCTATGTGAATGAACGAGAAAACGCTCATTAATCTCAGGACTCGCTGGCGGCTATTCTCCATTATTGCGATTTTATGGCACGAATGGCCAGGGTAAAAACGCACACACTCGTATGAATGAGGTCTTCGAGAGATAATAATAATTAATTGTTTCAACTTGGTATTTGTGTACGCCTTGGTGCCCACTGCCTCCACACACAGTTATAGTGATCTCTCGGAGCCCACTGCCTCCTCACACAGTTATAGTTACCCCTCGGTGCCCACTGCCTCCACACAGTTATCATGACCCCTCAGTGCCCACTGCCTCCACACACAGTTATAGTGACCCCTCGGTGCCCACTGCCTCCACACACAGTTATAATGACCCCCTAAGTGTTCACTGCCTCCACACACAGTTATAGTGACCCCTCGGTGCCCACTGCCTCCACACACAGTTATAGTGACCCCTCGGTGCCCACTGCCTCCACACACAGTTATCATGACCCCTCAGTGCCCACTGCCTCCACACACAGTTATAGTGACGCCTTGGTGCCCATTGCCTCCACACACAGTTATAGTGATCTCTCGGTGCCCACTACCTCCACACACAGTTATAGTTACCCCTCGGAGCCCACTGCCTCCACACACAGTTATAGTGACCCCTCGGTGCCCACTGCCTCCACACACAGTTATAGTGACCCCTCGGTGCCCGCTGCCTCCACACACAAAGTCATACTGGTTTCTGCCAGTTCTGAGCTGATGCTACTGCTATACATCTAATTTTGAAGGGAAGAAAACATGATGTGTATTTCATCTGCTGCAATAAGTTTCCTTGCCCGACCACTGCATCTACAGTCCTCAACAGTGCCTGTTTCTTTAAGCTTCTTCAAAAGAACTTGAACGACACATCTTGAAAGCCCAGTCTGCTTTGAAATCTTTGCCTGGGAGAGACCTTACTAATGTAATACAACTTCTTTGTGTTGGTGTTGTGGTCCTCAGTCTAGCCTTGGTCTAGGACCTGTGACATGAAACTGTCTTCCACAACCTCATCTTTGTGAGGTTGCTTGTGCAAATGCACCTGAAAGATCTGTTGTTGGTTTGAAGACAAAGAGCGGTCACAACAAATATTGCTGGGATTGAGATCTCTCTTTTGTTCATTCACTTTGCATTTTGTTGACTGACAAAAATAACACATTTTTGATGAATATTCTATTTGTCTGCAGCACTCTATAATCACCTTTCATTGTCTTTGACCAATTATGCTAGAAGTTGATTATTGAGTTACTAACAAAATGCAGAGGGCACTTACCTCTCCATGATGTCAGTCTTCATTCATATCACAGTCTAGAAGGAAATGTCTCACAGATCAGGATTTCCAGGATTTGAATATCCATTTCTATTGCGTAGGGCTCCTTTTACACAGAGCGATAAATCTTTATATCTTGCACAGGATGTTGTAGAGATGCTTGTATCACGCTGCCGTGTTTGTGTGATGTTAGTAGGGCGGCCTCAGCACGACATATTTGCGCATGAGCGAGGTTGCTGAGGTTGATTTGCGCTCATGTCTGCGCATATTACTATACCTTTTGTGCACGCAGGGCCAGTTCACACGTACGGGCAACACACCCCTTCCAGGGATTAAGGGACTATTTAGCCTAATGAGGTCCAGATGTGTTCTTTTCCCTGCGGTTTTGCACAGTGTATAACGCATCCCCTTGAGTATCTGCGCATCTCCCATAGACTTTTATGGCACCTTGGTGCACAAATGCACTGGAAAATAGAGCAGGTTTCATTTTTTGCATGTGGTCCCAATCAATGGGTTCTATGTAGAGATGAGCGAGTATACTCGCTAAAGGCAATTGCTCGAGCAAGCATTGGCCTTAGGGAGTACCTGCCCGCTCTACAGGAAAGGTTCGGGTGCCGGCATGGGGGAACGGTGAGTAGCGGCAGTCAGCAGGGGGGAGAGAGGGAGAGAGAGATCTTCCCTCCGTTCCTCCCCGCTCTCTCCCGCAGCTCCCTGCCCACCGCCGGCACCAGAACCTTTCCTCTCGAGCGGGCAGGTACTCCCTAAGGGCAATGCTTGCTCGAGCAATTACCTTAGCGAGTATACTCGCTCATCTCTAGTTCTATGCTCTGTATTTGGAGCATTTATATTCTACAGTCGTGCAAAGGAAACCTAACTCTCTGAAGTAAGATAATGGAGAGGTAGGGCAGCTACAGATGAGCGTATGCATTAATACGCTCACCTCAGCGCAACGTATTTGGGCAGTGAACGACGTTGAAGTGCATGTGTGTCTGTACTCTTTGGCACATGCAGGCCGCAGTTTTAGCGAAGTATAGGCGCCTGAAAAGATCGCGGATATACAGCACTAAAGATCGCGTGAATGGGTGATTTCAAGCTATTTTAATTAGCTGTGAAGTTGCCCGTTCACAAGATCGAGGTGCGTGGTGGGTGTTATCCAGCTCCCATAGGAGTCTAAGGAAAGCACGCGCCAAAGACAGGTCAGATCCTATCTTTTCTCGCACCGCGGACCTTAGATGCGAGCATTTGCAGTCGCATGTCCTATCTTTGTTAGGTGTGAGTATTTAACGCGTCTATCATTCCTTCATGTGAACGCTTTTATGGGAAACCATTGTTTCTAATAGACGCAATCTTTTTATGCGCCTCTAATGCGCTAAAACAGCGCTCATCTGAACAAGGCCACAGGGCCAGTTTATAAGAACGCGCAGCACCCTCGCCCTAATTTTTAAAGGCTATTTAGCCTAATGAGGTCTAGATGTCTTCTTTTCACCATGGTTTTCTGAATGTTTTTGCGTATTGCGCACATTTGCGCACCTCCCATGTACTTCTATGAAGCCCTTTGGTGCGCAAACACACAGAAAAATAGAGCAGGCTCTATTTTTTTGTGCACGTGAGAAATGTGCGTGCAAAAAAAATCAATTGAGAGCAAAGTGAGAGTGTTTGCAAACATGCGTGCCAATACATCCGTGTGAAGCCGCCCGTACTACAGGTTTACCAGCACATCAATGAACAAACTGAGATAACACATTCCGTTATCTCCAGACGTAAAGCCAAATGATGCACGTTCAGCTCTGCTGTATCCATATATGTGTCTGCAGCCAACTGCTGGCTGAGGGCTTCTTTAGACTGACATAATCGCGCCGCACAATGCATGCATGGAATTAACGCGTGTAATACGCAGTAGATAGAACCCATTGATGTCAATGGGTTCATTCGCATTAACGATTTTTTGTACATATTTTGTTTGAATGAAAAAATAGGACCTGCTCCATCTTTCTATTTATTTGTGCAGCCAAGGTCCTCGTAAATCTATGGGAGGTACGCAATGTACTGCGCAATTCTATAAAAAAAGAGAACACGTCTGAGCCTCATAAGGCTAAATAGCCTTTTAAATCAGAGCGTTGGAAGGGGGAAGGGGTTGTGTGCATGAACATCGCCAATGTGTGCAAAAACCTACAATACTATGTACAGACACAAGTGCAAATCAAGCTTGTTTACTGTGCAAAGAAGTTGCGCTGAGGCCTCTTTCACATGAGTGGCATTTTACGCAAATTGCGACTATCAGAGCTTAAAATAATGTTTTTCACAGCTGGCTGCAGCATCCTGCAGTAAATTGATGCCGCAGCCCCAAAATCCTGCATTCGCCAAAGCAATGTAAATGAATTGAAAGGCATCTGTCATTCTTTAAGAGTGCTTACCGCTGTTAAACTCCCTTTTTCTCCCAACTCGCGTAAACTCCCATAAAAGTCTATGGAGCCTCTGGCATTTTGCCATCAAGGTATAGGACAAGACCTATTTTTTGATGCGATAGGAATATTGGCATTAAAATAATGCGCCAATGACCTCACGATTTTTTTGGTGCGTCATGGGTTCCAAAATGACGCTCGTGTGAACTAGCTGAGAAGATTCTGACTGGACTTGTAACAATGACTGAGAATATAAGCCGGAGCAGGGTCTTCTGTGGAAGACTCTGGCTCTGGAGAAGGCCCTTTTTAAATGGACAGAGAATCTCACGATTTTCGTCTGCCCGAGCGAACGAGCTGGTGACGTCATCATCAGCTCATCCGCTCTCAGGCCGCCTGTTTAGACTCATTTACTGATCATTCAGTGTTTCACATTCGTATGTGACGTGCTGAAAAATCCGTGTTTAAATGGCCCGATGAGTGAATGAGCCGGCGCAGATTTTTATGCCCACTGAGGCTCCATTCTTATGGGGCAGTTTGGTTGCCAAAAAAAAAACCGCACCAAGACATGCGTGCGTTTTTTTGCAACATTTTACTACAAACATAGTAAAAACACACATAGTTTCACCAATGCACTTTTTAGTGTGTTTTTTTATTGCAACCGAATCGCCCCATGTGAATGGAGTCTGAACAAGGAAAGAGAATCTCGTGTGTCGTTCAGTCATTGCCTGAACGATTATCATTCAGTTTTCCTCATTTGAATGATTTTCCATGTAGATGATATAGCTGGCACAGATTTGCTTTCTGATGCACAGGGAGTCGGAAATGATTAGCACATATTTTTTATGTTTATTAAAAGTGTGCACTAATTTAGGCCGGGCTCCGATGGCCGTAAGTAGTGGAACAGCATGCGAGAGGTACACGAATGCATGCAGCAAGTACACAGTGACATGCATACTTGCTGCGGGCCGCCAATCCCTATACACTATCTTGGCATGCATGTGCATGTAATACGCACCACGATAATGCACACTGTGATTTTTTTGTTGTGCGAGTAATACACGTATGAAAAACATACAAATGTGAGTCGCCCGGTAGAAATCAATGGTCTATTGGTGAGCGTGGAAATTGTGTATGCGACGCACATTGACAATATGCTTGTGTGAGAGAGGCCTTAGGTACATCTTACTCCAGTACATGGCCACTGCTGCTAGAGTCCTTTTATAGCACCCGACAATCGTCCCAGCGAGGCCATAGGAGAATGACAACGTCTTTACTCAGGCCAATCATCGCTTGATTTATTATAATAAATTAGATAGATATGAGATAGATATGAGATAGATAGATAGATAGATAGATAGATAGATAGATAGATAGATAGATAGATAGATAGATAGATAGATATGGGATAGATAGATATGGGATAGATAGATATGGGATAGATAGATAGATAGATAGATAGATAGATAGATAGATAGATAGATAGATAGATAGATAGATAGATAGATAGATAGATATGAGATAGATAGATATGGGATAGATAGATAGATAGATAGATAGATAGATAGATAGATAGATAGATAGATAGATAGATAGATAGATAGATAGATAGATAGATATGAGATAGATATGAGATAGATAGATAGATAGATAGATAGATAGATAGATAGATAGATAGATAGATAGATAGATAGATATGAGATAGATAGATATGGGATAGATAGATAGATAGATAGATAGATAGATAGATAGATAGATAGATAGATAGATATGAGATAGATAGATAGATAGATATGAGATAGATAGATATGGGATAGATAGATAGATAGATAGATAGATAGATAGATAGATAGATAGATAGATAGATAGATAGATAGATAGATAGATAGATATGAGATAGATATGAGATAGATAGATAGATAGATAGATAGATAGATAGATAGATAGATAGATAGATAGATAGATAGATAGATATGAGATAGATATGAGATAGATAGATAGATAGATAGATAGATAGATAGATAGATAGATAGATAGGAGAAAGGTAGATAGATAGATATGAGAAAGATAAATAGATAGATATGAGAAAGGTAGATAGATATGAGAAAGGTAGATAGATAGATAGATAGATAGACAGATAGATATGAGATAAGTAGATATGAGATAGATAGATAGATAGATAGATAGATAGATAGATAGATAGATAGATAGGAGATAGATAGATAGATAGATAGATAGATAAATAGATATGAGAAAGGTAGATAGATAGATATGAGAAAGATAGATAGATATGAGATAGATATGAGATAGATAGATATGAGATAGATAGATAGATAGATAGATAGATAGATAGATAGATAGATAGATAGATAGATAGATAGATAGATAGATATGAGATAGATAGATAGAGACAAATAGATAGATAGATAGATAGATATGAGATAGATAGATAGATAGATAGATAGATAGATAGATAGATAGATAGATAGATAGATATGAGATAGATAGATAGATAGATATGAGATAGATAGATAGATAGATAGATAGATAGATGATAGATAGATAGATAGATAGATAGATAGATAGATAGATGATAGATAGATAGATAGATAGAGAGATAGATATGAGATTGATAGATAGATATGAGATAGATAGATAGATAGATAGATAGATAGATAGATAGATAGATAGATAGATAGATAGATATGAGATAGATAGATAGATATGAGATTGATAGATAGATATGAGATAGATAGATAGATAGATAGATAGATAGATAGATAGATAGATAGATAGATAGATAGATAGATAGATATGAGATAGATAGATAGATATAAGATAGATAGTTATTAGATAGATAGATGCAGTGCAAAAGTTAGATTCAACAACTGATAACTAGATATATCAGAGCAACATGATACAGGAGATTCTTTTTCTTCTTATTCTTATTATCAATAATAATACAATAATCAGCAGTACACTTTCAGACTGTGTGATACGTTGTTGTATGTAATGTGTAGCTGTGCAGTGATTCCTGCCTGCAGCTGCTTGGAGCGTGAGATAATGCCAGTATTACAGTACAGATGGGAGGACAGCGGAGATCTCTGCCCAGGAGCTACTACTAGGACGTGACACCAGCAGTCCTTGACTTAACAAGCTAGTGCATGAAGACAGTTGTTGGCGGACATAAGGGACACACACGGGCCATAGTGCCAATATTTCCTGCTCATTGTCCCTCACACAATGGACACAGCAGGGGGAAGCTACTATAAAATCCATCTTTCACACTTGCCTGTGACTCATAGTGAGAGATGTGCAGGGCAGACAATGGACTCCACGTTTGTATATTGCTAAGACAATGGAGAATCACATGCACATTGTCATCTATAGACTGCAGCACTGCACGTATCACTACCCCATACAATGCAATCACAGGTCTATTTTATGGCATAGCACATCCTAATGTAGGGCTCTGATGTCCCCAACATAATAGGATTTAGGTTTATGGTGTCCTACAGGTGCAAATTATCTATCTATCTATCTATCTCATATCTATCTATCTCATATCTATCTATCTTATATCTATCTATCTATCTCATATCTATCTATCTCATATCTATCTATCTATCTATCTACCTATCTATCTCATATCTATCTATCTATCTATCTATCTATCTATCTATCTATCTATCTATCTATCTCATATCTATCTATCTATCTATCTATCTATCTATCTATCTATCTATCTATCTACCTTTGTCATATCTATTTATCTATCTATCTCATATCTATCTATCTATCTATCAATCTATCTATCTCATATCTGTCTATCTATCCATCTATCTATCTATCTATCTATCGATCTATCATCTATCTATCTATCTCCTATCTATCTATCTATCTATCTATCTATCTATCTATCTATCTATCTATCTATCTATCTATCTATCTATCTATCTATCCTATTTATCTATATCATATCTATCTACCTTTCTCATATCTATCTATCTATCTATCTATCTATCTATCTATCTATCTATCTACCTTTCTCATATCTATCTATCTATCTATCTATCTATCTATCTATCTATCTATCTATCTATCTATCTATCTATCTATCTATCTATCTATCTCTATCCATCCATCCATCCTCCACTATTACCAGATTCCCACGAACTCAAGTGTTGCTTTCTAGGAACAGTATAATACTTGCCATTTGCACCAGTCCTATATGTCTCTGCCAAGAGCTTTGGGTGACAGTCTTTTTTAATTATCCATTGAAGGAGGGGGAGCCTATTGACTAAATGTTACTATCCATCCATTATATATTCTCTTAACCCTTTAAATCCCACATGATCTTAACTAAAGAGCAACAGACTGAAATTTACAAATTAGAGGTTATCTACACTAATGAATCTGCTGGTCGTAAAACTGTACTTGATGACAGTAAATCCAGGATGAAGCACTTATAGTCAGCTGTATGAATGAATCTCTTACATATGTACATGAAGTAGTATATACTGTAAGTGTAGTATAGTCTAGCCATGCAGACTTCATAAACTTCTCAACAGCGCCATCTAGCGGCCATTTCCTATAACAATCCTTGCAATGAATGCCTTTCAGTCTGAGAAATAACAGCCCTCCAGGGAAGAGTTAAATCAGATTTTATAAACTTTGCCACTGTCCATGGGGGCATTGGTTCTTGGAAATCTGCAATGAAAAAAAAAAACACTATTTCAGACTCTATACATCCCCTTACAAATAAATCTTATAAGAGTAAAGTGAATGTCTTGGCATTTAACCCCTTCACATCTGGAGATGTCAAACAGGATTGCTCAAGCTCATCTCCACACAAAATATTAGTGATATTAATTAGATCTACAAAATACATTTACAAGGATGCTATTAGAAATGCTTAAAACGAGGAAACTGCAATACTTGGGCATGTCTTGAAAAGTTTTTGTTTTGCAAAAAAAGTTTAAAAAAAACCCAGACTCTTGTGTCCTTTCCTGGGTGCTAATTCCAAGCTAGAGGAAATCAGGTGGAGATAACCTTTGTGTATTGTGGGCTTTTTGCAAATGTCGGCAATTATGCAAATAGAATTGTGAAAATCTTTGAATGAGCTACTTTTTTTCTCTTCTTCTTCACTAAGCAAGAAGTCCCCACCTCCTTAAACCCTGCTCCCTCCGCCCCCATTTAAAGACAGGATCACCACCGGCATTTGCACTGGTTTAAAGACCCCCTTAACTTGAAGGAGGAAGAAAGCATACAGAGCAAAAAAAGGAAGGGGGAAACGTCAAAAGAAGGTCTGGAAAAAATTACAAGGAGACATTTACTTAAAGAGGACTCCAGAGTAGTGTGCAAGCCTCACACTGATGTACAGCACATCTGGATTGCCCACTTCTATGTGCACTGCCAAGCTCTCCCTCTACCAGCACTGGGCTATGACAGAATGACTCCTTTAAGACATTGATTTCCTACTTAGTTTAGATAGATTTTTTTTTATAGAAGTTGGACAGATCTAGTTTTTTATATTATTACCACTTACTTGCTCAAGTGGTTTTTGTGCATTTGTTTTATTACTGCCTCAACATTGCTGACCAAAGCTGATCTCTTAATATTACCTCAGTCTTGGAAACTGAAGACCACACATCAGACTGCCGCTCTGAAGACCCTGGGATTCACAAGGTAAAGTCCTTCAAACTTTTTTTTTCTACTTTCTTAAGTTTTAAAGATGCTTAGAATGAATGGTTGCAATGCTGCTGGGTTTACAAGTCTTAGGGCTCATTCACATGGGTGTATTTTTGGTCCTTTTTTTTAGTATTGTTTATATGCGTAATACGGATAGCATGAATCCCATTGATTTGCATTGGGTTATTCAAACATGCATTTTATACATGCATGAAAATAAATCAGAGCATGTCCTACTTTTGTCTGTATCACAGACTGAAATCGCCAATTAAAAGTCCATAGGTTGCTGTAAAAACGCAGCAAATACGCAATTGCATGCACATTCACTGCGTTTTTACACATGGTGGTTAAAAAAATAGTGACATCAATTTGCTTTTCTTGCGTTTCTTTTTCACATGAGAAACATATGTAGTGAATATGCGCACAAAAGAACCACATACGCACTAAGGGCTGATTCAAATGAGCGTAGGCGCAACTACGCTCGCCGTTACGGAGCGTAGTTGTACCTGAAAGAGGGGAATCCCCTCCCCTTCGACAGCTTTTGAAACTCAGCGCCAGAGCGCAGGAGTCTGAGAAAAAACCGCGAGAAGACAGGTGCCACCCGATCATTCCCACCCGTGGTATTCACTACATGCAGGAAAGATAGGGCAAGTTCTATCTTTTCTCACCCGTACAATTAACGGGTGAGAATCCTGATAGTGAAAACGAAACCACTGAAATCCATTGATACTAGTGGTTTAGTTTTGTCCCGTTATGTGGCCGTGATTATCACGAACGCATAAGGGGAGAAGACAACGTTTGTCTGGATCCACCCTAAATACACACATATATAGACTTAGTAAAAATGTGTATTTCACGGACCGAAATTGCATACATCCGTGTGAATAAGCCTTAAGGCTGTATCCACAAGGGTGATCCATAGAAAATGTTCCGATTTTTCGCCCAATTTCGTGCGTTTTTCACATGCAATTTACATTTGTTTTATATCTGTTTTTCCTGCGCATAAAAAACGCAAGGTGGACCAAATTATGTAAATAAAGGCCCACTACAGAAAAATGAGGTTGAGGAGAATGGGCTGATCATGGACTAAGGCAATTGGCCTCTCTTTGTTGACGTAATGGGGCATTATTTATTTTTTGGCTAAAGGTACCTTTACACGTGTCGATAGTCGCCCGAATAATCACTTAAATGAGCAATTACAGGCAACTATTAGCCCATGTACACACAGTCTCCAAAATGGCACTGAGCGAGTAGCCGCTCAATCGTCGCTAGTCATTCAGTTTCAGCTCACTTCAGCTTCTCGCTCAGTGTAAACAGGAGTCGCTCAATCTATGCACAATTCCTGTTCACTGTAAATGGAGGCGGGCGTTCGGAAGAGATCTCTGGTGCGCTCCACCTCCATTTTCTGACAGATGGAAGAGATCTCTGGTGCGCTCCACTTCCATTGTCTGACAGACCGAAGAGATCTATGGTGCGCTCCACCTCCATTGTCTGACAGATGGAAGAGATCTCTGGTGCGCTCCACCTCCATTGTCTGACAGATGGAAGAGATCTCTGGTGCGCTCCACTTCCATTGTCTGACAGACCGAAGAGATCTCTGGTGCGCTCCACCTCCATTGTCTGACAGTTGATGCACCCAAAAGTCATTCCATGTAAAGGTACCTTAATATTTGGCCCTAAATAGCCTTGCACAGATTCTGTGATGTGATGCAGCTATAAATTTACAGGCTCTCCACTTCCTGGTGTGAATACAGCCTAAAGATACTTTGCAAAGGGTTGTCAGGGCATGCAGAGACTTGTAGTTCTGCATGGTAAAGAAGAGGATATGCATGGTGATAATGTCATAGATACATGTGTTGATAGAAATGTATCCACTGTGTTTGTAAATATCAGTTTACTTATCTAGAAATAATACATAGAATCAAGCACGTTGATAAAATACATCCATTCATTTTACTCTGTGTCTTCCGTTGTAAGTGGGAAGTTGTGGAAGGGAAGGAGGAGGAGGGGGCTGAGTGGGCCACTTATAGCCTGCAGGGATGGAGGAGTACGTGCCAGGGTCTTGTCTAAGTATGGGGGGTGTCAAGTCCAAACTCAGAGGTAATGACAAAAGGGGTTAGGATGATGTGACACAGACACCTCTGTTCCAATGAATTGCAAATGCAGGGTGGGCTTTGTTAGGGGGGTATATGCATTGGCTGCAGTGACTTCACACCTCACCAGCTCTGCATTTCAATGAAAGATGTGAGTGCTGCTGAGATATCTCAGTTTGTGTCAAGATAAATTGTATCAAGCCAGGATAAGTTGTTGGATACTTGATTACTATCACGGACACATGGTAGAATGTATCAAGCAACTCTGCACAGAGTTCTTTGTCAATGCATCATACTGCATATATTGTTACTCTGCAAGGAGATATTGTATCAAGTACACGTTGGATACATCCTAGAATACAGTGTAACAAGCATGTGCTGTATAAACTGCTGGATGCATTCTCCTAGGAGACATTGTAACTAGCATGTGCTGTTGGATGTGTCCTAGGAGACATTGTAGCAAGCATGCATGTTGGATACATCCTAGAATACAGTGTAACAAGCATGTACCATATTAACTGTTGGATGCATCCTAGAGGACATTGTAACTAGCACGAGCTGTTAGATACATCTTAGGGGACATTGTAGCTAGCATGAGCTGTTGGAGAAATCCAGTGAGACGTTGTAACAAGCATGTACTGTATAAACTGTTGGATGCATCCTAGGAGACGGTGTAATTGGATACATCCTTGCTTGGTTAGAATACATTATGCTAAGCAATAGCATCACAGGATTCTGCAGATGTTGCTAGAGTTCCTTGTCATGTTCTCTAGTCTCATGTATCACATGGCCCGAAACACTGGATACATCCCTGTCTTGGCTGAGATACATATCATCCAGCATATTAGAATTCTGCAGAAGTTGTTACATTTTCTTGTCATACTTTGTAGTTTTACTCTGAAACGTGGCAGATGTTGTACCCACTTAAATCAAGACTACTTAATGTTGACCAGGGTGAGGTTACTGGCAGATACTCAGCATCTTAGATAGCCATAATGTATTAGAAAACCACATGGATGATCCCTCCCTGTTTGGGCTCAGAACCAGAACTGTGCTGGAAGCAGCAGTATTAAGGATATTACATAGTATGGGGAGAGAAAAGCCATGAACAGAGTGAATAGAGCAGCACATGGACTCAGAGCCCATACAATGTGATTGGGCTGGATGTCACTGGGTGTCACCTAAGGCTGTGTATAAGTGCATTTGTTTATATGGAGTCAGCAGTACGCTTCTTGCTGTTTGTTCAGCTCAGCAGTCAGTTGGGCCATTTAATCATGAAATTCACTGTACACAGAGCCCAGTGTATGAGACTTGGCTCAGCTCCTGCATTGCAAGGAATGAAGTTGCCTCTTGTACTCCCTGCTCCATGTGATCCATGTGGGGGAATACCTTTGACGTCAGGGGGGTGTAGACTTCCCTAAATGACGCAATAGCCTGCCTTCTTCAGATTGGATGAATACTTATAGGCAAGGGTTCCCTGTTCTTTATTAAGTTTGCAGCTGGAGGGAGAGATAATAGAGGGACATGGAAAGTTTAACTATAGTGATGACAGACCAGAGATTGCTGGACCCTTCATCCTAGTGTGGTAGAACATAGGGAGGAAGCTCTTATCTGGGCAGACATTTTCCATTAGGCATTTGTAGGACATTTTCCTACAGTTTGAAGGCGTCATGATCACCTCTTCAGTTATCTGTGACTTGGCTATGAATAGAACTTGTCTGGTTTCATACCTTCTATAGTCCTCCGACAATGAGAGTGGATATGCAGCACCTATAGACCATAGTAGTGCAAAAAAAGGTAGAACAGCAAAAGCAGCTAGGTTTTTCTAATCTATCTATCTATCTATCTATCTATCTATCTATCTATCTATCTATCTATCTATCTATCTATCTATCTATCTATCTATCTATCTATCTATCTACTTAACTCCACTTATTGCTATGGGACAATGCACATTACACAGTGTGTGGTCAAACGGTTTGATCCAATGTATATCTCAATTCTGGTGTTCTATAGTGAAATTACAATAGTGTACTTGAATAAGAAGGCATGGATGAGCTACACAATGGTATAGTACATGGGCCCCTGGGGGCCCCAGAACATGGATTTTAATTTTGTGTACCTGAAGTGGCATTTTCCTACTACAATGAGGGTAGATCATCCAGGAAGTCATCTAATGTCCACTACAGGAGATTCAGATACTGATCTACGTTAAGACTCCCTGGAATGAGCACAGATCCAACGACGGCTCCATGCATGTGTTGTAGGAGGAGGAGGCCACTTCTAGTACCCTTTCCTTACTTCAATCATAGCAGAGACCATGGAACTTAAAGAAACACGGAAAGCGGATTTCTGCTTCTCACATGCTACTCTTCAACTTTGCAATTGGGTTTTACTCTCTACCTTTTACAGGGGCCACAACACAAAATTGAAATCCATTTTCCTGGCCCAAGGGGCCCTTGCACCATATCATTGTGTAGCACATCCATGTCTTCCTATTCAAGTACTCTATTGTTATTTCAGTATAGGACACCAGTATTGAGATACAGTGCTGGATCCGATTTAGAATGGATGTATTATAACTACTACTATTACAACTACTGTTACTGGTTTTCCTACAATGTTACCACCATTACAACTATCGCAATGTCTAGGGCAGTGTTTCTCAACTCCAGTCCCCAGGGACCCCCCACAGGTCATGTTTTCAGGATATCCTATAGTAAGAACACCTGCGGCAATGTCTGAGGCCCCGACAATAATTACATCACCTGTGCAATACTGAGGAAATCCTGAAAACATGACCTGTTGCGGTGCCTTGAGGACTGGAGTTGGGGAACACTAGTCTAGGGTATAATCATATATTATGACCAACGATAGCATGCAGTATTTTACATCATGTAGATTTAGTGGCCTCATAGTTCTAATGCAAATAAGTGTATGTTTTGCCAAACCTCAATATCCAGACAACTCCCCTATTGGCCATTTAGGGAATTACAATTCAAGGGTGGTCTGTTTCTATCCATGGGGAGTGTAGCTTATTATTTTTATTTCCAAATTTAATGCCTTTTTGTATTTTGGAAAAGGAAATGTTCTACATTTTTCAGTGCTGGGAAACTTATTAAACTGCCCGCAATTCCATTTTCTATCATTTTCCCATGCAAGCAACCCAAATATTATTTTCTTGTTTAGTAGATCTCAAAAGTGGGCAAAAAAGGACAAAATAATGTGACAACATAACATATTCTCTTTAATATAACTACAAAACCATAAATACAAGTGTAGCAGAGTTGAGTTTGTCATGAACACAATTCATCATCATATGACAATACTGTTATATTTCTTTCCATGTTTTAAAGGCAGAAATATATGTAAAAGCAGTAAAGTTCTAAAGTACTTTGTAACAGCCAGTTGTCCTGAATGGTGGGCATTTCTCATATTTAGCATTTTAGTACTAGTGTCAATAGGTGTTGACAGGTTTACACACCAGCCATAACCCACAATGAAACATGTGAGTAATTGATGAGTGAGACAGCATATGGCTAACAAAGGGCAACACCTTGTGGCTGCTAGGCCCTCCTCATCACCTTATTGACTTGGGAAAGACTTTTCCTTGTCAATGAAGGTCAATCTTTGTATGGACTTATTTGGCAGTGAACCAGGTCCTTGTATTGTGTCCTATAGGGCTAACTGTGCCAACCATGCTATTGATACAAGTTTAGTTAAACTGTGATCACCTGTTAGGTGGTGGTGATGACGTCACCAGCTTGGGCAAATGAGAATCTTGGCCCTTTAGTTGGGTCATACATGAGCACAGAGCTCATGAAATTGATGGTTATTGAGGTACTGGCCTGTTTGTAAGAAAGTTGGGATCGTCTCTCATCATATCTCAGAACAATAAACTTGTGGTGGGGATATAATGATATTCAATCTCCCTCTTTTATGGTGATACTGATGGATGGATGAGGGCTGACCCTCCTTGGACGGACTGTTGGATTGAGAAAATTGTAAGAAAAGTGCTCTGTTCTCAATATATCTCTTCTTGTACCTATCATCTTGCTCTTGCTTGCATCCATTGTGCAACTCAATCGCGAGAAGTCCATGCATTACTTAATGGTGGCCAGATTTACTTCTGCATATAGTGTTTCTATGACTTGCTTCATAACAGAATGAGAGGACACTATGAAGTGGTCAACAAATGTATGTATGTAACTCAATGAACCACAGACCTCAGAATGAGTTGGACAATCTGAAGTGGTTTCAATCAACCAATATTACAATAAATATTAGATAGATTTAGACACAATGATTATCGCTCAAATACATTTTTTGAGCGATTATCGTTGTGTGCATTTACATGGCAAGATGATCGCTCAAAATTAGCTCAAACGGCAGTTTGAGTGACAGTTTTGAGCGTTCACTTTGCATAAGTGGGTAAATGAAGGCTCACACTGTATGCAGGAGACAAGCATGACCGCTATCTTCTGCATACAGTTGTTGTCTTCTTGGAGCGCTTAGCTGGTATGCAGCTGAGGTCTCCGAGCGGTGTATGTAGAACACAGCTGCAGCGCTGTCTTCTGCCTACTCCTGCTGTGTTCACGGCGTGCTCAGCTGGTATACAGCTGACCACTCTGAGCGAGGTATGCAGAACACAGCTGGAGTGCTGTCTTCTGCATACTCCTGCTGTGTTCACAGCTGGTATACAGCTGACTGCTCCTAGCGGGGTATGCAGAACACAGCTGGAGTGCTGTCTACTGCATACTCTGGCTGTGTTCTCCACGCAGGATACCAGCTAAAACAATAGTATCAGCAGTATCCTGCTGAGAACTCAGCGTGTGGCACTGATAAGGCTCATCATTCTTTTTCAGCTAGCAGAAAGACAACGATGAATGACTTGTTAATGAAAATTGCACAATGTCGGTGCAATTAGAGCCAACGATTCTCACTCAACAGACGGCTTTGAGCGATTTTTGAGTGAGAATCGTTGGGTCTAAATGGGCCTTTAAAGAACCCTAGACCTCACCTAAACCTTTGCAGATGAACCTCAGACAATAAACAATGGTGGCCCTTTTATACAGGACAACAGTGGACTAAACAACTGCATGAGCGTTGACGTCCCCGCTAAGGTCATTAGCGCTCATGTAGAGCATTTCAACTGACAGACTTCACTGCCGGATCCTCGCTTACTGCTTCACCTTCTCAGTGAAGCCCTGAGCGAAGAGCGTTTACACTGAATGACAACCCCGCGATCCAGCAATGGTTTTTATGATCTCTAAAAATCAGCAAATAGGACCTGTGAACGAATAGTGAGCAATTTATTTTGCATTTACACTGCACAAACATCACTCAAATTCCTTCGTTTGAACGAATTTTGAGTGATAATCGTCCCGTGTAAACGGCACATTGCTTAAATTCATCATACAGCTCAATCCTTGGAAGTCCACACATGAGCCAATGGTGGCCTGACCAACTTCTACATGTCATGTCTCCTTGACTTGCATTGTAACGGAATGAGGGGACACCATGAAGTGGTCAACAAATGCATGCATGGAACTCAAGGAACCATAGACCTCACCTAAACCTTCATATCATCATCAGATGGACCTTAGCCTAAGGGTGGGTTTGGCTACAAGTGTTGACAACCGGATAAGACACATCCACAATGCTTAGTTCTATTTATTGCTCATCTCTATTGGGCAGTTTCTTTTCTTTCTCAGACCTTTCAATTTTAATCTTAATTCCATAATTCCTGGCCTGTATAACACTTGGCAGGCAAAGGATCTTTGGGACCATTGCAGACATGATATAATTTTCCACAGCGAGATTGTGCATGTATCCAACCACACAGGCTCTGGTGGGTAATCAAGTTAGTTCTACATTCTTTATATTAATCTATTCCTTCCTATCCATTTTATGTGCTTACGCTCTACAATGATTATCGCTTAGCCTATTTCACTCAAGACAGTACAGCATTGTTTTAGAGCAAGGAAATGAAAAACTGAACTTGTTAGTTCTCCATGTATGCGGTTAGAGGTCTTGGAACAAAAGGCTATAGGTATCACTCCATGGTGAATATCAAAGCAGTTCTATCCAGATGCTGGCTCATTCTGATACCTACCCCCAGCCTGTGATGTGAGGGTTTTCTTTACATTTGTTGACCTACTCATTCCATGGTTTATAGAAGTTCTGGTGAAGTAAAGTTGTGGCGAACACAGGGCGTCTTGTATAGGCCATATAATGCTCTTTGGGAAAAAGGTATCCGGGGGGGGGGGGGGGGGGGGGAGTATCGTGTGGCTTATGTAAAGGTGACCATACATCGACAACTGTTGGATAAATGGTCAATCATCCAACATCTGTTTCCATTGACTCACCAATACACATGAACATTTGGATCGGCTGAATATACATGTATTTAGGGAGATAAGCCACAGTCAGACAGTTCTGGCATTAGCTTATCTCCTAAGGAACAAAAGGATCAGGTGGTAAAAGTCAACATCCCCAAATCTTCTCTCTCCCAACACCAGCTGTCAGCAGGGAAGCTGAGCTACCCATACACATATTAGGGAATTGTCCAACCCCTCTGCTGGACAACTAGACTCTAATGTGTATGGGGGATTAAAACTCCCTATGCCAACTTGATGCTCTCCACAGAAACTTTATTCCTCCAAGCACACATTAAAGTACTCTCACAATCGCCTGCACACGGGTGGATTTTTGCTGCGGAATCCGCGGGGGGCGTCCGCACCATGGATTCACAGCCAATACTGTCCATAGCATGCTGTGGGAAATCGATTCTTCCTGCACACGAGCAGTAATCAATTGTGATTTCCCCTAATGGAGGAAAAATTGCGGCATGCTCCATTTTTGCACTGATTCCGCGCAGACGGCTTCCATTAACCCCTTGAGTGGCACGCCCGGAAAAGTTCCGTGACGAGCTCCACTGCTCATAGCAACATAGCCCGGAAGATTTCCGGGCTATGTATCACTATGGGAGCTGCAGAGCACAATGCCACAAGCTGTGACAGTGTGCTCTGCCTGCACAGACCCACAGAGAACAAAGCAAGGGCTTTGAAAAACCAGCAGAAGATATTGCCGACATGTCGGCAATGTCCTGCTTTGTTTACAGGTTGCCATAGAGACCATCGGCTTGTCAGAAGCAAGCCGATGGTCTCTGTGGCAGGGAGAGCTGGTTGTTAGCTGTCAGAGGACAGCTAGGTACCAGCTCTTACAGCAGAGATCAGAGAAAACCTCCGATCTCTGCTGTGTTAACCCTTTACATGCTGCAGTCTATGTGACTGCAGCATGTAAAGGGTTGTCACTGCAGCATGTAAAGGGCTGTCACCATCGGACCCCCGGAATGTGATCAGGGGTCCTGATGGGTCCCTGTGGAAGTCCCCTAAAGGGACAAAAAAGAAAAAAAAAATTTTTAATAATTAAAAAAAAAAAAAGTTAAAAAATTATTTAAAAAAATAAAAAAAACACTTGTCTCCCTTTACTTTGTAAAAAATCAAAAATACAATCACACATGTGGTATCCGTGTGCGTCGTAATGACCCAGAGAAGGAAGTTAATACATTATTTAACCCCTTAATGACATGGCCCCTTTTTTCTTTTTTCCCCATTTCTTTTTTTCCTCCCCCCTGTTTAAAAAATCACAACTTGTCCCGCAAAAAACAAGCTCTTATATGGCCATGTCAATGGAAAAATGAAAAAGTTATGGCTCTTGAGACGCAACTGCAAAACTAGTTGAAATTCAATGATTAGACCATTTTAAAAAACCTGCCCTGGTGGGCACGACAGGGTGGAAGGAAACCTGCCACTCAAGGGGTTAAAGCCAATGGAAGCTGTTCAACCCACGGACAGGTCGTGGGTTCCTCGTCATTGCATAGTGACAGCATGGGAAAAATAAACATTTGAAAAAAAATCTGTACAGCGCATGTCTGACGGCGGCTCGCCGCGACCATCGGCAGTACAGAAAAAGAAGAGAAAGTACAGGTATGCAGAGCCGCCAGCGATATCCAGCTCTGCAGTGTTCAGGCGGCCTTATGCAGCCAACCTTATCCTGCTCTGCACTGACAAGGGACAAAAAAACAGAAACAGCCCAGTTGCTGATGGGTGTCTTTTCCTTCTATATCCTTAATCATGTTGCAAGGCCTATTGAAAGGTCGGACATTGACTTATAGGGAAATCATCTTCCAAAAAGTGGCACTGTGGAGGTACTTTCTACATCATATTTGCATGATTTGTAGAAAAAATAGTGGTTTGACCCTTAGCTTGGTCCTTCCTTTTTTATCAGCTTGATGAGTATGAGATCCACTTGAGCTGTGCCCGTCTCTCCTTAGGTCCAATAGCATCTTCAAAGGCTGTCTTTGTCTATATGCTCTTGAGAAGCTCTAAAATCTCGGTCTTTATTCTCGATGTTCATTTTTATGGTAGACGTAGCACATTATGGATGAAGTAATACTTATGAGACTACATCTTACAATCTGCAACGATCTTGGCTTCTCATTGTGTGTTAGACTAATGGGAACTTGTTCGTAGACAGGTAATGATGTATGAGTAGCCCCGAAGCCATTGCGCTTTTTGAAGTTTTATGTCTAGATGGTCCATTACAACCACAACATTATTTTCTGACTTTACAGTACTTAACATAAATGAATAGAGGTTAATTGCTGAGTCTGCATTGAGAACTACACATTTTATGAGTTCATTCCTAGCGAGGTTGGTGGCAACATCAATTCACTGATGTTTTTCCATAATCATCCTGGTCATTAGTACAGTCATGAGGTAATGGTCTAAACCCCGTCATCTTTTCTCTTTGATTTAGGTAAACATTACACCTCAATTACAGCTCCCTTACGGGTTGTCATGGATTCCTCAATAACAAATTATCTAATATGACATATTACGAGGCATTTTTACTCTCCAGGTTCTTGAAAAGCTTGAGAACTCCTATTGGGGCTGTAGTGACAAACATATGGATAAAAATACTATTAAGAAACACTTGAAATTTTAGCAATTTGATGATTCAAGGAATCTTATATTATGTATCTTTTGGAGCTAAATAACAATTTAGCATTAAATACTATATTAGGCCAAGTTCTGTGGATTTTTGGGTTTTGAACTTTGCTAAACATTTGGTCCACACAAACTTGAACCTTGGGCTGTTTATCTCGGCCAAACCCACTAAAATGGCATCTGTCACATGTCAGAAACAAGAAGGAGGAAGGATTACAAGATTTCAGAGTAGCCCATAGTGCCTTGCAAATTATCTTCTTCAGTCTTCTTCTTCTCCTTCCCCAGCCCCTCCCCCTCCTTCGTCTTCTTTCTCTTAAAAACAGCTCAGAAGTTAGATGCACTCCCAGGTGACCTCAGAGTGTTAAATAGGGCTTTTATGGTTCTTAAACAGTTTTATGCACCTGTTTTATGGGTACTGGGGAAGTTCAGGTTCAGTTCAAAACAAACTTTTTGCCCAAATTCAGAAAACCAGCTGAACCTCACTTGAAAAGTTTGCTCATCACTAGTGAGGGACCTGCACTTATCTTCAGTTGGGGCCTCCACCACTCCCGGCCACCCTGAATAGTCAAGTTCCCTGCGCTAGGCTGTTTCCAGAACTCCCATAGAAGTCAAATGTCCACTTGCACGCACGGATTCCACTGCTGAATCCCACAACGTGCCCGCAGACATTGACAGGAAAAGACAGTTTCTTACCTGTCCAGATCCAGCGTGGGTCTCCTCTTTGCCGTCCGGATCTTCTTTCTTCAGCCTGGGCGGATGCGATTAAAAATTTTAATCACCGGCTTTCTCGCGGATCTGCGGTACGTCCACAGTGGCAGCTGTGACTCTGCCTCGGATCAGACGGCTTCCATTGACTTCAATGGAAGCCGTCCTGCGGGATCCGCAGAAAAATGGGGCATGCTGCGATTTCTTCTCACACGTGCAATACGCACACCGGGAAAAAAAATCACATCCGTGTGCTTTAGATTGTTTTGCAGATGCTACTACATCCCCATGTGCGGGTTCCACCAATCAAATTCACCCGTGGACATTGGGCCCTACACGTTTCCCTAACTTGGAAGCTGTGGAAACAGCATAGTTCGCTGTGCAACATTGTTTGTGTAAATGCTATTGATTTCTACGATAGCAACAGAAACAGCCCAGCTCACTCAAGTTCGTCTGTTTCCATCATTCTAGCCCCTTTCTAATCAGCGGTGTTCTCATCTCAGTCATGCTTGGCTGAGATGAGAACACTCTTTTAATGTAATTGAAAAAAAATGGTGGCTGACTTCCTCCAAAAACAGCACCACCCCTGTCCGTGGGTTGTGCCTGTTATTGCAGCTCAGCTCCACTGAAGTGAATGGGGCTGAAATGCAATGCCGCAAACAACTGTGGACAGTTGTGGCGCTGTTTTAGAAGAAAGCAGCCTTGTTTTTCTAATTATATACATTTCCTTTAACCCCTTTAGTGGCACGCCCAGAAAATCTCCTAAAAATCAGTGTTGAAATGTGCTGAAGACTATCTAAACCTGCCACGGAAGGGGTTAAACTTAATCCACTATTATGGTCTCTATGGGGACAAGTGTGCTCTATTTTGCTCTATTTTCACACAAATGCGGTCTGACTAGAGACTGTGTTTTATAACATAACATATCCCAGCCCGATGTTAATTACATTATATTAGCATGTGGCACACCAGCGCCTTTGATGAATGACCCTGCCCATTGCTCATGTTTACTATAACCCTAGCTTTCATATATACTAGCTACTTTCCATAACAGGGGCCGGTCTTGTTGCCGTTCACTTCTTTTTTCCCAGGATTACAGTTTGTCCTGAAAGGCTATTTTGTCATAATCTATGAAAGTACGAGCCTTTTCTGTGAAAAAACATGTACTACTTTAGGTAAATTCATCACATTCCAGTAACACAGTGAAGCCTTTAAATATCCTGGCTTTTGGGCACAGAACAAGTCATATGTGTATGGATCCTTCTTCTCAGTCCTTGGGAAGACTTCTGTAATGTACTGTATAGAGGAACTGCAACATACCGCTCCAAAACAGCTCCACCAAAGAGTAAAAAAAATCATTTTTGTGCAACGCCCTACAAGCCACCCGTCCCAAATACTTAATTGGTGCCATTGAGTGTCTTCGGTGACCCTCCGAATGTATTGATAAAAGTCCAGGTATATACCACTATACGCTCCTCAGTCCTTCTGACCTATAGAAATCATCTGACTATCGATGATGGTCATGTACAGATGCAGCAGAGTTGTCAGGTGCCACATATTTGACTTTGTCGTGATGTGAAAATGTTTTATCTATCAATATTTTGACACCTTAAAGTGATCGTCCGTTTTCAGGACAAAATTCTGCTGGTATATAGTACCTGCAGTTGTTCTTCTTTACTATCTGTCTGATCCGCTGGGTCTGGTCCTGGTTATCAGCCATCCAAGATAGGTACTGCAATTTTTTATGTAGCTAATGCACACTGTTCACTGTTCAGCGATTGGCCAGTGCTGATCACATGAGCAGCAATGGCCAATCAGAGAGCAGGTATACTGCAATGGTTATCTAACATTCTGAAGATTGTGTTGGCCATCTTAGGCAGTTGAAAAACAGACACGAAATAGGCAGAATGGACAAATGGCAGAACAAGTGCTCCTATTCTCTGTTAGCAGGACACATGTCTCCAGAAAATACTTGCGTTGCTTGTCCATGGCCGAGGCGGAATATCACTAGCGATATTCCTCCACCGCGGGGGAGCAGGGGGGAGAACTGACAGGTCTTTGCAGTGAGCCTATCTGATAGATAGGCTCACAACGGAAAATCTCATAATGCCACGATTTGAATCCTGCGAGCGGAGAATCGCTATGATTCTCCGCTCGTGGACGGCGGACTGCGCTTTATATAGTTCTCCTATGGAAAGCGTTCCCTGCTTTACCCGTGGCCGGATTATTGCCACGGATAACGCAACGACAACTTGCCCGTGGACAGGCAGCCTTAGCCACAAAACTCGTCTACTTATGTTGGTTACATGCAGTAATTAATTGATGCAAACAGGAGGGGATAGGGTCCTGCTCCAGAGAGCTTACATGTCATGCTTGAAAGTTGACACATGATTTGGGTTGGCTGCACCTGTTCAAAAATTTCTTAGCCATGTTGGGGAAACCAAAAGTTTTTTTTGTCACGAAAAAACCTGCCAGTTTCTTCCTGGGGGTTGCTCCAGCCCTTCTTTTTTACTGCTTCTCTGACATTCAATTTCAATGAGGTTGGCTAATGATCTAATCTTCATGGGGGTATATTGACAATCTCTTGAAAGATGGTGTCCGACATTATTATTTTGAAGTTTGACTCGGAAGGGCCTACAACATTTCAGAATAAAACCTACATGAGCGCAGTATACATACCTGTCCCAGGTTCCTTTAAATGTTGAGCCACTTTACAATTTTGATGAGGTTGGCTAGAAATTTACTCTTAGTTTGGGGCATATTGACAATTTCTTAAAAGTTAGTGTCAGACATAATGAATTTCATCATCCCAATCTTTTTTTCCCAGAAAGATAAGGGCTGACAGATGAGTCTTAAGGATACTTTTACATGGTTCGAGAGTCGCCTGAGTAATCACTCAGAAGGATGATTACGGGTGACTGAAATTCCATGTAAACACAGGACCCGATAGGGCAAGCGATCAAGAATGACTGACTTTTCAGAGTCTCTTGGTTCTCAGCTCACCTAAAAACCAAGCAACTGTCTGCCCAGGTAAACAGGCAGTTGTTCATCCATGAACAGCCTGCCTGTTTACTATCAATGGAGGTGGGTGGCTGGAAGAGATCTCTGGTGTGCTCTGCCTTCATTCAGTGAGCTATTATTACTGTTGTTAATCATTGGGACGGCTGTTGGGCACCTAAGCACTCAAGAGTTGTCATGTGTTAAAGTACCCTTAGCTGGGCAATACACATTAGATGTGCACTGGTCAAACCCACCATTGTCAGTGGGACCGACCAACCATCTAATGTGTATGGGGATCCCTGACAGCAAATGTCTGGGCTGAGATGGATTGAGTTGTTGGACTTCAGTATGCTTGAGTCTTTTGTTCTCAGGGTAGGTAAGCCACAGCTAAAGGAGTCTGAGGCTTAAGGGTTATTTACTGTCCTCTGCCCAGTTGTGTATGTACCTTCAGCTGTCTGATGTCTATGATCATTTTCACTCTGTTCATATTGACCTTTTTGGCAATATTTTGCATCCCCACGTCCTAAGAAAGGAACTTCATTAATGAATTCACATATGAAGGGTTACTTTTAATAATAAGCTATGTAAGAAAATTTCAAACAGGACAAACGTTAATTGAGTAAAATGCTGAATTCTTCCATTTGAAGCCACGTGACAAGTTGTTAAATATGCATTGGCATTCCTCTCTTCCTGCATTCAAACGACTTCAGCATGTGCTTTCGCACTGGAAGACGTCGTCTTAAGTCAAGGCTAATCCTACAATGGACATTGTAACACTCTCTGTAATGTTTGGGCTGGTTCTAGCTGTACAGGAAAGGCAGAATTTGCAGTTGCATGATGTAACAGGGTGGTGTTCCAAAAAACAGCTGAAGCCAAGAGATGATGTGAGAGGAGAGAAAATCAGAGCATGCTCAGCTGGCTGATAAAATACAAAGGGAAGAAAGGCCAGAGGCAGCTTATCGAAGCGTTCCCAGGACCTCAATCTATACCCATGAATATAAACACACTGCCACCTAAGCTCCTCATCCGGGCTGTCTCGGGATTCTTGAGACTGGTGGAAAGAATTACCTATAAGATCTATGCCATTAGGTCAGCACCTCTTCAAACCCTCTACATAGAGGCTACACCCAATTTTAACAACTATAATGACTATTTACTGAAAACTAGAACATGCAGATATGTGAAGGAAGTTCACTTGGGCATGTTCCAACTAGAGGCTTTACCTTGGCCCCAATGCAAAATCTGCAATGTGTCAGTTAGGACTCATTCACACGTGCGTATGCGTTTTTAACGTCCGCCCGCAAACGTCGTAAAATCTTATTAATGAAGAATAGCTATGACCGAGTCCTGAGCTTAATTAGCATATTATCGGCCATTTACACGGGCGTATCACAGGAAAAATACGCTGCAGTGCAAAGTTTCTTTGGCTGGCAGAAATCCTCGGGATGACTTCTAATAGCTTAAATAGCAGCAGCTGTCTTCTTTTCGAGCGTTGGAAGCAGGTAAACTCCCTTTCCCACCCTTTTTTTTCAACTCCCATAGGAGTCTATGGGAGCTTCCAGCGGTTTTTGGGAAAAGATAGGTCAAGACCTAATTTTTCACGTGCCCCGAAAATCACTTATGTGAATGAATGCATTGGAATCCAGTGCTTCACATGGTCGCTCTTTTCGGTCAACATATTTACGTAGCTAGATAGCTGCGTGAAAACACTTGTGTGAATGAGGCTTTAAAAGTCTGGTGTGTACGGATGTGAAATAGAAGACATTCTGGCCCCTGAGACACCAGGATTCAGGCGTAACTGCAGTGATTATTTTCGGACATTGGATAAACAAAATCTTTCCAGTTTCACTGACCAGTTGGGTGGAGTGGATAGAAGAAGATGGCTTTTGAACGATGATTTTGCATAAACTACTACTTGGTACTAATTAATGATGAGCGAGCATACTCGCTAAGGGCAATTGCTCGAGCAAGCATTGCCCTTAGCGAGTAACTGCCCGCTCGAGAGAAAAGGTTCGGCTGCTGGCGGTGGGCAGGGAGCTGCGGGGGAGAGCGGGGAGGAACGGAGGGGAGATCTCCCTCCCCCCCCCCCCCCCGCTCCCCCCTGCTGACTGCCGCAACTTACGGCTCCCCTGCGCCGGCACCCGAACCTTTTCTCTCGAGCGGGCAGGTACTCGCTAAGGACAATACTCGCTCGAGCAATTGCCCTTAGTGAGTATGCTCACTCATCTCTAGTACTAATGCCTATTAGTACCAATTAGTAGCATGTGAGCTGCAGGGAGCTGTAATCAGGGAACAGAAAACCCGCTGTTCTCTGAATAATTCTCTTTGTTCTGCCATAGGGCTGAGAGCTGAGACAATGTAATCAGCGCTCCCAGGCAGAACACAGCGTGCGGTCCGTCTTA
Organism: Eleutherodactylus coqui; assembly: GCF_035609145.1. Lineage (NCBI taxonomy): Eukaryota > Metazoa > Chordata > Amphibia > Anura > Eleutherodactylidae > Eleutherodactylus > Eleutherodactylus coqui. The sequence continues at coordinate 125,218,125 of NC_089845.1, read as the reverse complement.
TCAGCTGTTCTGCCAAACAATGGATTTCATGCCGAACTGAAATTCATCGTTAGGCTGAAAAGTGAAAGACGGGCACATTTACACACAACAATTATCGCTCAAAAGATGGCTTTTGAGCGAATTTTGAGCAATAATTGTTGTGTCTAAATGGACCTTAAGACTACATCAGCTGTAATCAATACATACAATAATACATAAACACAATACACATGGTAAAAACATACCGCCTAGTAATTAAAAGATATGTTCATTACAGTCAGCTGTGTCCCATCCTCATGTCTCCCTCTGTGGTCCTGTTTCTGCGTTGTACGTCATCAAGCAGCACCCGATCGGCGCTGCTGAGCAGCGTCATACGTCAGACACAGCGTCCTACATCAGGTTCTACCTGATTTAAGGTCGAAACGTAGCATTCTATGGAGGAATAAAGATTTGAAGAATGTTACATATATATATATATATATATACACTGCAACAAGTCCTTTCTTGTTACATGTAAATGTATGCCCAGGCATTCGTTTGCCCAATCTTTGACCGATCTGAAGATGCCTGTGATCAGCCAATGAATGAGTAGATGCTCACTTGTTGGCTGATTGTATCTTTCATGCCAATATAAAACTGATCACTGGTCAGCAGCTCACCAACAGCATGTGCACGGAAGTATGTGCTGTCAAGTATGGAGATAAACGATTGTAGCAAACCCCCAATCCCTACCAGCAATTCTCTGTTGGTGTGAATGGCAACCGCTGCTCCTTAAAATGTGCGGATTCCTGGCCCATGTAAAAGGGCCACTAATTTTGGCAATGTTGACTCATATTAGAAGCCACCAAGTGTTGTTATCCCTCTATAGGGTCTCCTTGCTGACTTCCAATATCCGTATAGTTAATAATTGGACGTAATATTCCAGATGTATCCTTAACAAGTTTCATATTTTTGTCATTTCAGATGCATTGTGAACGATTTATATGTATCCTAAGAATAATTGGAACTACCCTCTTCGGAGTGTCCCTCTTACTAGGAATTACAGCTGCTTATATTGTAGGGTATCAGTTTATCCAAACGGACAACTACTACTTTTCTTTCGGACTATACGGTGCCATATTAGCACTACATCTCCTCATCCAAAGCCTATTTGCTTACCTAGAACATAGGAAGATGAAGAGATCTCTTGAAACCCCTATCAAACTGAATAAATCAGTTGCCCTATGTATTGCTGCATATCAAGAGGACCCTGACTACTTACGGAAATGTTTACTGTCTGTGAAACGGTTGACCTATCCTGGAATGAAGGTCATCATGGTCATCGATGGTAACTCTGAAGATGACCTCTACATGATGGATATATTTAGCGACATTATGGGGAACGATCGAAGTGCCACTTATGTCTGGAAAAATAACTTCCACGAAAAAGGTCCCGGAGAAACGGAAGAATCGCACAAGGAGAGTACACAACTAGTCACCCAGTTGGTTCTCAGCAACAGATACGTGTGTATCATGCAAAAATGGGGAGGCAAACGTGAAGTGATGTACACAGCCTTCAAAGCTCTGGGCCGAAGCGTGGACTATGTGCAGGTAGGTAATACGTTGCTGCATGTTGGCCAACACAAACATGTCCCAAATAAAGGCCTTTTTGTACAATCTGTGTAGAGTGTTATAGGACATGCCAGGTTCTCGCGACACAGTGAACCATTCAGACTATTTAAAACACGGCGTGCTCCGTGAAAGCTGGTTTCTCCCATGTATAAAGAGGCCGAACAAACTGTAAAGTGAAATGAAAGTGGATAACGTCATCCTGAGAACTGACAGGGTGCCACCTTTAGCCATAGTCCCGCGTTCCCCTCCCCCTCCCCTCTAAGTACATCTGTTTCCTAGAAAGCCTTGACACTCCTAAAAGATGCAGAAGAGTGCGCATTCACTTGCTTGTAGTCACAACAAGCAAACCAAATATTCAGTCTTACCAGGTTAAAAAAAATAGTTAAATAGGGGGCATGTTTTTAATATCCGGGTGCAAGTAGGCCATTGGACTAATAAAAAAAAATTACCCGCAGTCATACAGAATGAGCTCAGACAAAACACAGCTGGTTGGAGCATTAAAGGTGGGAAATACATCATGAAATAGAAATGATCCTCCAAGACTCCCCTTTTGTTGTCCTTCCCCTCTTTAGGCCTCATGTACACGGGGGCATATCCGCAGCGGATCACCCGCACGCGTGATCCGCACCCCATGGGGATGCATTGGACACCTGCAGGTAATTAAATACCTGCGGATGTCATTTTCCCCTGAGGCGCGGATTGCGTGTGCGGGAAAACACCCGCAGCATGCTTCATTTTAGTGCAGGTCTCCCACGCGGACGACCCCCGCAGGCTTCTATGGAAGCCATCCGGATCCGCGGCACACCCACAGCTGAATTTCTGCTCTGCCACGGGAGAGCAGAAGTTAAAAAAAAAGTGTGTGGCGCATGCGCACGGCACATTTCTGGCAGGGTATTCTTACTGTATATTACTGGCTGCTTTGTCGTCAGAGGCCTCTCCGGCATGTCACATACTGCAGTACTGGCTCTAGCCAGCAGATGGCGCCATTGTAAAATGGCAGAAAGAAAAAGACCCCTAGGAAACCCTGAATCCAAAATTGGATTGCAAAGGGTTAATATTGCTGCATGATTCCTGTTGTTTAGCTCAGTTATAGGAAGAACTGGATCTTTATAGGAGCACCTGTTAAACCCGAATGATGTCAGATGGATCCTGTTGACTCTAACGGGGTTTGCCTGGCTTCCAGCATGCAGCCCCAACATGCACTATTTTGCATGGGATTTTGTGATGGATCTGCACTGGAATCTTTGAATGGGGACTTTGGCATGGATGTGAATGTGGCCCTGCTCACGGAATATGTCATTTTTGGAGATACAGATTTAGCTTAAGGGGGTTGTACAACAATTACAAGTTATCCTCTATCCAAGGATAAGGGATAATTTGCTGATCAGTGGGGTCTCACTGCTGAGACACCCACCGATCTCAAGAACGGGGGTCCCATATCTCTATCCTCCAAACTGCAGGGTTACTGCACTCCCTGCAGGGATAAGGAGAGTGAATGGAGCGCTGGTCGTAATAGCGCTCCATTCCCTTTCAATGTAGCTGCAGAGATGATGGCAATTCACTGTTCAGTCGAGGCCAACTGTCGGTCACTCTATGAATCATCATTCTCCATGCTTTCAAATCCATGTTCGGCTGTGATCCATAAAGTAGTTTGGCAGAAATAGTAGAGTAGTTTGCTACCCCTCCCCACTTATCAGGCTTGGGACCAGCAAGTAGCTAGCTGCAGATATACCTTATTTAAGTACACATGAACCCATCCTCCATAAGGTGTCAAGACTGCTGAAAAATTTTAACATAACTTTTTTTGGCTTTGTTAAATTGCCAAGAAAGCTACAGATATGATGGACATATATATGTAGTACAGTATTTTCGAGCACTCTGATTGGTGGTGGTGTTTTAAAGGGAATCTATTACCTCTTTTCTACCCATTAAACCATCCCCAGCCTATAGTTAGCCAACAAATCACTTTCAGAATGTTGTAGTGTGTATACATAATTGCCAATAACACCATACATGTGTGTATACCTAATTGCCAGGAAACATACTCAAATGAGGGCTTAATAGTCCCGGATCTTGCAACCAACCACAGGATTCTTTGAATCCATGCCTCTCTATTGTCCCCTACATCATGCCTTCAGCCATCCAAATCTTGCACACACGAATCTGGGACCGGCGCATGCTGTTTTTTTGCACAAGATTTGGATGACTAAGGATGATGTAGGTAAAGTCCTCTGGTGCAAGCACAGAGTCATGACTGACTCCTGTACATCGTGACGTTTTCTTGGCAGACTACTTTTTGCGGGGTGGTTTGCCATTGCCTTCCCAAGTCATCTTTACCCCCCCAGCAAGCTGGGTACTCATTTTACTGACCTCGGATGGAAGGTTGAGGCAACCTTGAGTCGGCTACCTGAACCACACGGGGATTGAGGTTAGGACCTGAACCTTCAGGTTGTGAGCAAGGGCTTAGGACTGCATTTCTGCTGCCCTAACACTCTGCACCACACAAAGGCTAGAGGGGTCTGGTTTGAAAGAATCTTTCAGATGTCTGCAGGTTTGGGCACACATGTCAGACTGTTAGGCCTCCTTCCCACGAGCGTGACGGGCTCCGCAGCGTAATATTCCGCTGTGAAGCCCGTCACGGCGCCCCCCAGAGCCCCTATACTTACCTGCGGGAGATAGCGTGAAATCGCTTCCCCGCCCACCACCGCCGCGTCACCGCTCGTCACCGCTCGTCACCGCCCACCGCTCTCGCGTCACCAGCCGTGTCACGTGACGCGGCCGGACCGCGTCATTTGGCGTCATATGACGCTCGGCGGTGGGCGGGAAAGCGTTTTTTCACGCTATCTCCCGCTGGTTACAGCGGGAGATAGCGTGAATGGACGGCTTCCATTGACTGCAATGGAAGCCGTCAGTGCGTACAGCCCGTCCTCACCCGCAGAAAATAGAGCATGCTGCGGGTGAGGACGGGAGAAATCGCGGTGCGTAATTCCGCGGTGGAATTACGCATCGTGAGCATGGAGCTATTAGGTTCAATAGAACCTAATAGCTGCGTGCAACGCAGCGGATTTTCGCCGCGAATTACGCGGCGGAAATCCGTTCGTGGGAAGGAGGCCTTAAGCCCTCATTATAATTCGTTATGGAAGTTTTACAAAACATGTTTTCTAAAATATGTGGGTATTAATGGCAATTATAGATTCTAGGGATGACTTAAAGTGAGGACCTGTCATGTTCTGATATCAGCAGGGCTGTCACTTTAGCTCAGGAGCCATGGCCCGCAGTGTCCAGTGATGACTTACTTTTGTTTATACTCCCCGCCACACACACACACACACACCGCTCCCTCATATGGACTCTTGGACTCTTCTAAGACCCCATTTACACTGATGGATGATCACTCAAAAATCGCTCAAACGACAGTTTGAGTGACAGTTTTGAGCGATCATCTTTGCATAGTCTATGGCAGCTAATTAACTACTAAAGAGCTAGGCAGGCAGAGCGGGACACCGCCACTATCTCTCGGCGAACAATACAGCTGTTTTGCATAAGCAAATAGCTGCATTGTTCTCCGTGCTTACAGCTCGCGTCCTGCTGTGAACTACTAGTGGGACACAAGCTGAAAGAATCTTATCAGCGCTGCCGACTGTGATAACAGCCTGCACCGCTGATAAAAGTTTATCGCTCAATTCTAGAAAACTAGAATTGAGAGAGGAACGAATCATGCACGAAAATTGCACGATGTCCGTGCATTTAGACACAATGGTTATTGCTTTTAAGAAATGACTTTGAGCGATAATCATTTGGTCTAAATGTGCCTTTAGATTTGGCTTGGTGCTGTGAATGTGTTAAGTGGATACTCTGTACTACTCACTGTCAATCAAGTCTGACATGATCCATTGACAGTAAGCAGTTGGGACCACGCACTTGACACATGCAGGGCACTGGGAGCCAAATCTAAGATTAGCCCATACGTGGGAGTGGGGTTGAGTATAAACAAAAGAAATACAAAGTTGGACCCAGTGGGGATAGAACTGTAAAGCTATGCAGCTAGCTAGTCCACACTGTAATGAGGATATGACAGGTCCTCGTTAATAGGTGAAAAAAAGGTGACAGGTTCCCTTGAGTTGGACAAAATTGCCCCTAGTTGTCATAACCAGGTAAGCTACCAGATGCCCAACTGCAAAGGGCCCTTTTTGGTATTGAGCAAGTCAAAACAGTTGAAACTTTTTCTAAAAGTTCAGTTCATCTCAGCCAAACCTATTAAAATTATCTTCTGATTCCGCTCCTTCTTAATAACTAGATGTGCTATGTAAATAAATGTGATTATTATGAAGAAGGAATCCATACAAACTCCATGCAGACCTCCTCATCTTCCTCCTCCTTCCTTCGTGGTTAGCACTGTTGTCTTGCAGCGCTGGGGTCCTAGGTTCAAATCTGACCAAGGACAACATCTGCATGGAGTTTGTATGTTCTCTCTGTATTTGAATCATAGAATGGTGGAGTTGGAAGGATCCTCCAGGGTCATCGGGTCCATTTGCATGGGTTTCTTCATAATAATAATCACCTTTATATAGCACATACATTTATTAAGAAGGAGCAGCAGAGGAAGAATGTTTATGGCTCTTTGACTGTGTTATACACCGGTTTTTAGGGGTATTGGTGAAATTCCTGTTTAGTTCAAACCAATTTGGACCGAACCAAACGTTTTGGGGAAGTTCAGTGAACTGGCCAAATGGAACTTTTCATGATTTGACTAAGTGCTAGCCCTGTTCTGTTGAACGGAGTTGAAATTCTAGTGATTTGAAATGTTTTTATATTTTACTATTATTTTTTATTCATTATTATTTAGCATTTTAATATCTCACTTCAATATTTCACCCCTGGCTTATTTTCGGTCACGAGTCTAAACCTCGCGCTTCAGTTATAGAAATTATACCGAAAATATTTAACCACATTTGCAACAAAGCTGTCCTTTATAAGAGAAAAAAACCCTCACAAAGATGAAACACATGTAGGGAATGTTTTCCTGCGCTACATATGGCCAACACTCTTCTCTTTTAACTCCACGATACCTGAAGTTTGGCAGCATCTTGTAATGAAAGTAGAGGTCAAGTAGCTTTAACTCCATAAACCCCAGACTGTAGAGCGTCTGCAGCCATGAAGAGTCGGATATACGGTAGATTTGTCAGTTGTTGGCAAAGGTGAGACAGAAAATGTTTTCTCTTGAGAAAGTCGTTAGTCCTGAATCCCTCGACATGTATCACCTTCCAAATCCATTTGACTGTCTCTTAGCTATGAGTCAGGCGGGTTCTCTTATCCCCTAGGATACCGTTGTATAGGGAGGGTCTCCTTGCCCCGGCACACAGAGTACATCTGGCAAAAGTTTTTCAGTGTTTGACGTTGGATATGTGAGTTTTCTAATCCCCAAAACAGTCTAGTGGCGTTTTGCCAGGAAAACTAAGTTCTGAATGTAAGGCAGGTTTTATTTGATTACGCTTTTTATTTTCTGCCTCAGCAGCTGATCATCTCATGAGTAGTCTTGTGGGAGGATGACTTTTGGCGAAAAAAAATTCAGGGCTTATCCATTTAAAGTTATGGGATACAAATAAAGAAAGCCCATGAGGTGTGCTGGGAGCTAAATCGTCTGGAAATATTTATATCAAGCCATAGACGTAGTTCTTAGAGGTCAGCTGAATGTTCTGATGCTTTTCAATCTCAAATAATGAATAAAGCAACTTTGCAAATAGTTTCGGTGAAATGTTTCCTACAGTTTAGTGTATACAGCTTCCATGCCGAGCAATGAATTTCACTGGGTTACAGATCATAAACAATTTTTCATGGTCTGTTGGCCACGAAGGGGGTTGTGGAATGATAGTCTCGACGTGTAGATGGACTGGCTGCGCTGTCTGTCTGTCCAACAGGTTGATGTTTATGTTTTTGTGGTTTGTTATTTCTTTAGCTGTCACTGATTTTGTTCTCTTGTTCCATATGTGTATTTTACCCTGGTGTTTGTGGAACTCTGTCTGTCCAATTCCATCACCTCGGTCATTATTTAAGTCTGCTTCTGGGTCTGGTTGTTGCTGATTATTTTCTCAGTCTTTGCGGAGAGAGGACATGTTCATGGGGTTTAAGAGTTCTGATGTAAAGCTAAGTTGAGCTTTTGTTTGTTCATTAGTGTTTTACTTCTTTTAGTTGCTAGAGTTAGTGGCTGAGATACGAGAGGTGGGGCCCCCTTTATCGAGGCGATAACCTCACTTTTGTTCTTGTCTGAGTAGTCAGGTTGTCCCGTACTCCTTTTAATTAGATAAAATTATATTTTACTTCATTTCGCAGTCTTCTCACTGTGTGAACATAACCTTATGTCCGTCCTGGGTGTGGTGCGTCATTCGCTCAGAGCGAACGTGACACAATTTTTGGGTAGTCCTTTATCTCATTTTATTTCTTTGCATCTGCCCTCTTCTAGTGTTAGTAAAGTAAGGGTGGCCATACACACTATTGTAAAAGGGGAAAACACCACTGTCTATGGGGGCAGAGGGCTAATCAAATCTGGCAACAGAAAATAGGAATAATAGTATCTGGATCGTAGGCACGACCCATATAGGAACCTGTCAGTAGCTGCAGTCTCTTTGGATGGGAACTTCTATAGTAGATCTAACACAAGAGAACAAAAATAGCCCTGCACTGAAACATGCCTCCTGTTGCACTGGCGATTTTTTTTCCCCGCAATTTTTGAACATCAGTGCTGCTTTTTCTCTCTAAAACATTGCTGCCATTTGTGATTTTCTCACACTTTTTTTGTGTGATTTTGATACGTTTTCATAGCGTCAATAAGACTTTCTAATGTTAAAAACACAACACATCGCATGAAAATCGCAAGTTCGTGCTTTGTAAAGCGATAAAAAGGAGGCTCCATGGGGAAATATGGGAGATTAAAAACAATGCAAAACACAGATTTTTTTTTCTTGCAACATTACAGGAGTAAAAATATTGCAAATGTGAAGGAAACCATGGAAAATCATTGGTTTCATAATTCTTCGTTTTCACTCACTCTTGCATCGCACGCCAATCGCGTGATTTTATCGCCAATATCTTGGCCACTCTGGCAAGCAGTGTCCTAAATACTTGCTTTTCCTCTTTTGTGTTGGAAACACACTAGATAGCTATCTGACAGTGTCTTGCCCCACACCCCCATACACATACATGTTCGGTTCGGGTGAGCATGGATGTGTTTAGAATGTAGTGAGGGGCGAAAGTCGCTGCCTGTCACCGTGGCTTATCTCCCAAAATGCAAATGATCATTCTGCTGAAATCATACTGCTCCAGGTTTGTCTTTCCCAACTTCTGCCAGCAGAAAAGAGTTGGGAGACCCCTAAAGCTGGCCATACATTTAAGATATTGATTGTCTGTGGATTCATTCGTATGAACAATCCCACCAGCAGTACTGCACATGAAAATGGGCAATCAGGAAGTCAGTTTTATAAAAAAACATGATTCCAAAGGGTTGAACAGTATGGCAAATGGTTGGACTAGATCCGACAGATCATGGCATACACTTGTAATTTTAGCCTCAGTCTGCCATCAGCCATAGCGAATGATCATTTGAGTCAATTTTTCAAGTGACTGTTGCTCGAAATGGCCAAAATTGGCCATTTCAGATGACCATTCTCATGTGTATGGCCAAGTTTAGTTACCAAGAAGAGGGAACAGAGAGAGTGAAGTAACATTTGAGTGCAGGATCAGGCTATTTTATAGTCAGGAAGGGTATGGTTTTGTGGCATCCGAGCTTGAGATGCGCTGTTGAGGAGAAGACCACAGGGATGTTCTTTGGATAGTTGCCACGGGTGGCTCTATGATCTCCCCCTCTGGCAATGGCAGCAAAAGCCTAGCTTGGTCATGTGCAGGTGCAAAGAGTAAAATGAACAAAATGCAAATGATGGCAACAGATATCCACGGTATTGTCACGTGACGCCAGTACCTCTTTTCCAGTAGTTAGTCACTTGTCGGTAAATAACACACAAAGTCCACACAAAGTTAACTTTCAAAACCGGAGGTACACGGTTTCCTTTACAAACGATATTCAACTCCAAGGATACAGCAAGATGACAGTTTAGACACAACACTTCTCACAGGCTTTCTTCGTGACTTGTTTCACCTGCACACACTCACACACATTCTCTTAGGAGGTACTTTCCTTCCCGTTACTAGGTGTCCTCTGCCCAAGTTACCTGAAGTGACAGTCCCCCGGGATACTCTCCTGATGTGACGTTCCTCTCGCTACTCCTGTCTCTTGCCCTTCAGTTGTCCAGTTGTAAATCTCTGCTGGCACTCTTTCAAGCTATTGTCTCTTATTGTAGTCCTGTGGTTTGTATGTCTCACCAGAATATGAGTTGTTCGCACGGCTCTGCGGGGGCAGAAGCATAAAATCTGTAACAGGGCCCCCACTAGCTATTTGTAATATCATTGCGACGGGTCAGTATGCAGCAAAGGGGACTATGGTCCAGGGCCAATGTTCGACTGCTACCTCTGTACCCCATATAGATACTCCCTGCTGATTGGTTGTAAAATGTAACAAATGTATTAGCAAATTGAGTGTGTTTTTTGTGGATGGCTCATTTCTTCTCTGTCTCTGGTTTGACTGAGTTTATTTATTACAATTCAATATTCTGTTCATTTCAGCCAAGTGCCGAACAGCTGCAAATATTCTATTTGCTGAGCAGTGAGACAGCAATAAAAATAATACAATAAGAGCCTGTTGCTGAAAGCGGTGTTATCCCATCAGAGAAACGAAACATAGAGACCAATGTTAAAGTTTGTTTTTTGTGTTCATCTTCCATTCTAACATGAGATGTTCCCACAATGCGCACCACCTGTGGCGTCCAAGTGTCTGTGTCATGTATATAGCTGGACTGGAATTGCGCTTTAATTATACTATACTTCAAGTCCGTTTAAGTGAGACAGAGCCAAAATATATACAAAAATCTTTAGCAAAATTAGCAAAAAGAAAAAAATAGCTCATTCCACAACTTTTTGGGAGTTTGAAAAAAACGTGAAACAAAACCGGATAAATAAATAATAATGAAATTAAAAAATGAATGAAAAAACTGAATTTTCAAACATCTAAAAAAATGTTCTGATTTATATGCGTAACATTCCATATTTTAATTTTTTACTTTTCTAAATGATTAGATGTAGTTTTTATCTCTACTTACATACTTTTTTTTTTAAAATTAGGTATGCGATTCTGATACAGTCCTTGACCCGGCTTCATCTGTCGAGATGGTTAAAGTTTTGGAAGAAGACATCATGGTGGGAGGAGTAGGTGGAGATGTGCAGGTAAATTGATATTGCGCTTATGTTATAAAAAAAGAATTGCAAGAGGTGTTATGGCTCATATAGTTGTGTATATGTACACATATAATGGATCCTAGTATATAGAACATACATGGAACTAAGCTTTCTTGACCTGGGACAAAAATTCAGTTTGTTGATTTTGTCTTATATCTATGGATGCATTCACATCTGCACCTTGCTTCTAGTCTGATTCCCATTGCTTGGTTGCATCCTTGGAGCAGAACAACAAGAATACTGGAAGTGCCGCTCTAGTATTTGCCTTAAGCTGGCACCAGCCGAGCCCCAAAGAGGCGTAACCTGAGGTTTTTGGGCCCTAATGCAAAATCTGTAACAGGGCCCACAACTATAATGCTTTATTCATAGTACTGGGCTCCCTAAATAGAGAACAAAGGTCTGATGGGCCCCCTTATGCTCCTGGGCCCAGGTGCAACCACATCCCCTGCATCCCCTATAGTTACACCCCTGCTATTGACTATAATTGGGTCTGATCAGCCACCAGTATTCTGTCCAGCATTTTTTTCCATAGCACAGCATGCTGTACTCTTTTGTCTCGGATTTTCTGCTGGAGCTACACTAGAGATCTGGCAAGAACAAAGCTATGTAGGGTTGATGAGGCATTTGTCCCATGTGCTAGGTGTCAGGAGAGGTTACAGCAAATCATATTGCCTTAAACCAGGATATTTACATACAATTCTAGGGCAGTGAACTGAAACTTTGCTCCAGGTAGACTAAAGCCTTACCATGACTTTGCTTATGGTTCCCAACCCTACACACATGCCTCACTAACCGCTTAGCTATGCCACTGTATGGCCTAACTGTTTGCCACAGGGCATTATTCATAAGCAGCTAGCAAGGCATGTGTGCAGAGTTGGAAACCATAAGCCATAAGACATTCATCAAACTTTGGGGACAAGTTAAAGTGACCCTCTGGTTTCAGGACGAAATTCTGTCTCAGTACTAGAGGGGGTAGAGTGTATATTGCCTGCAGTTGTTCTTCTCTGCCACCTCTCCAATCTGCCAGTTCTAGGTCTCATTTTCAGCTGTCCAAGATGGCTGGAGAAATTTTCTACCTACCTATTGCACACTGTACACTGCCCCCTGATTGGTAAGTGAGCAACTCTAGCCTATCAGAGAGCAGGTATAGTGCATTGATAGTCTAACACTTTGGCGGATTAGGTAGTCTGAAGGTTGTATCAACCATCTCGGATGGCCAAAAATCGGACCAAGAATTGATGGCTCAAAGGGATAGTAGAGAAGAACAATTGCAGGTAACAGACTCCAGTAGTCTCTGATACCAGGACAGAATTTTGTCCTAAAACCAGAGGGTCATTTTAAGTTTGATGGCTAAGAATAACAGGCTAGGTATAGCCCAAGCAAGGGGCATAACTGTGAGGCATACAAATGTTGAATTAGTATCCAGATGCTTTTGCCAAAAGATGAGCCAAATTACCCAAAAGTGGACACTCATGCTGTAAATGGCATATAATAGTCGTAAAGCTCAAAGTTTAACTTCACGACCACTTCTAAATAAATTCCAGGTCATTGGGTGTCATATTTTCAGACCTAAATAATATCTGCGTTGTATAGATTTACCAAACAAAAAGTTGAGAGCTGTCTATTGCCTCTGGAGATGTCTGACTGTAACCCCAGCCAGACTGTGTAGCCTGTCATTTCCAGGAGTTCCTTGCTGGTTTTGGCTAGATCTATCCCTTTGAAAGCAATACTTCTTGTAGTCACTTGGATGACATGGGGCTTGCTGAAATTCTAATTTATGCTTATCCTGAGGACTGGCAGGAAGTGCAGCCCTGCTAGACAAGCGGTTGGGCTTTTACAATTAAAATAAAATATGACCAATGGAGAAGAAACACTTGGATGTTCCTTTTGATGTTTGTCTCACTGGTCTATTGTTCCTTTATCTCATACATATAATTTAGTCTGATGTCGTTTTCCACCAGAGTCATTATTTCTGTATTAACTCCCATCCGTGTATTTAGATAGGATACTGATGTATAATGTCTTTGTGTATTTTTAGATTTGTATTAGTGTCATTTGCTAATCATACCTTACATTCATGTTAAACTCATAGTTTTTGAATCATGGATGCAAGTCAAACAACTCTATCCAAGACCGAAAAATCAATTATATAAAGGCTGTTTTAGGGTTAGAAAAGCATGGTAATTTTCTTACAGACCATTTCAATACAACTAGCTGCAATGCTACTCACAAATTGTGGACAGGTGTGCAATTGTTTTTAGAGAAAAGTAGCCATGCTTTTTGAACCCTGGACAATCCCTTTAACAAGATGAAGAAGATATTTCTTGTCTGGTTTTCCCATAAATTAATACTTTGTCTTTTTTTCCCTGCAGATTTTGAATAAATATGACTCATGGATCTCCTTTCTCAGCAGTGTGAGATACTGGATGGCCTTCAACATCGAAAGAGCTTGCCAGTCCTACTTTGGTTGTGTTCAGTGCATTAGTGGACCTCTTGGGATGTACAGAAACTCACTGTTACATGAATTCTTAGAAGATTGGTACAATCAGGAATTTATGGGTTCCCAGTGTAGCTTTGGAGACGACAGGCATCTAACCAACCGAGTTTTGAGTCTTGGGTATGCAACCAAATACACAGCACGATCCAAATGCCTTACTGAAACCCCTATTGAGTATCTAAGGTGGCTTAATCAGCAGACACGTTGGAGCAAATCCTACTTCCGTGAATGGTTATATAATGCCATGTGGTTCCACAAACATCACCTATGGATGACCTACGAAGCTGTGATTACCGGATTCTTCCCATTTTTCTTAATTGCCACTGTAATCCAATTATTCTACCGAGGACGCATATGGAACATCTTACTCTTTTTGTTGACAGTACAATTTGTTGGCCTTATCAAGTCTTCTTTCGCCAGCGCTCTCCGGGGGAATATTGTTATGGTTTTCATGTCACTCTACTCAGTGCTTTATATGTCAAGTTTACTACCCGCCAAGATGTTTGCCATCGCGACCATCAACAAGGCAGGTTGGGGCACATCCGGAAGGAAGACTGTTGTTGTCAACTTTATAGGATTGATTCCTATAACCGTTTGGTTTACAATACTTTTAGGTGGTGTCATTTACACCATATGGAAGGAAACTAAAAAGCCATTTGCAGAATCTGAACAGACAGTTCTCATAATTGGTGCAATACTATACGCATGCTACTGGGTGATGCTATTGACTTTGTACGTGGCTTTAATCACGAAATGTGGAAGACGGAAGAAAGAACAGCAATACGACTTGGTACTTGATGTATGATGATATTCAATTACTTTTGAAGTATGCAAAACATACAAGAAATTATCGAAAAGCCTTAAGAGACTTTTTATTATTTCTCTAGGAGTATTAGGGACATGAATTCATGTCTTTAAGGGAATTGCAATACTGCTGCTGGGACTTGAACAAACACTATTTGTGGCTCATTTTCACTTAATCCAATGCCAAATAGTTGAACACTTTCGAGAAAATGAAACACAACTTTGAACCAGGTCTCTCCTCGTTTTGGGGCAGGGCTAATTTTGTGCACTTTTAAATTGTGCATATGCCTGACAGTGTTATGTTCTATATACCTCACTGGTCATGCTTATGTCTGGGTGGTCAAGGTGGAGTTGGAAAGATTTCTAGGCCTCATCCACTATAGGATCTTTTCTATTTTTTTCCTCTGGAAAAGTTCCTAGTAAGTGGGCCAATCGGCTCTAGCAATATATTACAACTTTATTTATAAACTTTTTTTTATTTTAGTGATGGCTGTTTGGTCATCCATTATAAATTCCAGATGTGCTTTAAATAAAAGCATAATGGCTATGCTGTATTTTTATATTATTGTATTAATTATGTTTTTTTTATTTGTATGCCATCGTTTAAAGTTTTTACATATTTTATATTTTACATATCCGATAAATCATTTGGTTCTCTATTCTTTTTTTGAAATGTGGACTTTTTTTGTGCTTTTTTTTGTTTGTTTGTTTGTTTTACTGATACTGGCCAAAATGTGAAACTTTATAACAGTTCATATTGTTCACCAAGAAAAGAATAAAATAATTATTTGTACATCTATGTCTGAATGTATTTATGATATCCATTGCAACCACAGATACAATTTCTTCTGTTTTAGTGACTTTTTTTAATGGAAATTTTTTGAAACTTTAGGAAATTTGTATTAATGCCCAAGACAAATGTTTTTGCTATTAAATTTTCTATCTAATTTCAGTAACTTGTATAAATCTCGTTCATTCCTAGCGGGTTCTGTTCACATTGGGTTATATTGATTTAGACTGGCGTTTCATATACGGGTCTAAATAATATCTCTGGGGGCACAACTCTTAATATATTTGTCGCATCTTGCAGAACGTCTGTGCACCAGACTGAATTCTAGGCCAGATATGAGTTAACCCCTTTAGTGGCACACCTGAAAAATCTCCTAAAAATCAAATGTGCTGAAGACTACCTAAACCTGCCACTGAAGGGGTTAATATAGGCTTCAGCTATAATTTACATCAGTTTGGCATAAATCATAGTAAATCTGGTGAACCTGTGAGGTGAAATCCTTTTTTTTGCTCAGATGTACCCACTTTCAAAAAAGTGGCTGAAGCACACCTAAAGAGGTTATAAGTAGAGATGAGCGAGCATACTCGCTAAGGACAATTGCTCGATCAAGCATTGTCCTTAGCGAGTACCTGCCCACTCGGAAGAAAAGATGCAGCTGCCAACGGCAGGTGGGGAGGAACAGAGGGGAGATCTCTCTCTCCCTCTCTCCCCCCCCCCCCCCCCGCTCCCCCCTGCTCACTGCCGCAACTCACCTCTCACCCGCGCCGGCACCCGAATCTTTTCTTCCAAGCGGGGAGATACTCGCTAAGGACAATGCTCGATCGAGCTAATATTTATCTCTCCCAGCTCTCCACAAGTCCCCTATTGGAAGCTCCGAGTCTCACTTGTGACGTATTGTTAATGGGCTGCAGTAGCCTGTGTATCAATTGTCACTGGCTGCTGCAGCCACAGAGCTCAGCAAAAGAGTGCCAGGTCACAGGGGACCTGTTTAAAACATAAGTTTATCATGGAAAATCCTTAAAATTAAATGTGTCATATTTATTAAAAGTACAGACTAAATGTGTAGCGCTGATGTAAGACAAGTGAATGCCATGCAGTTGTTTATGATATCCACTGAGGTTTGCATTACAAAATAGTATGTTCATCGGCGGAGCTTTTTTATGAGACTTCTAACAAATTTCATATTTTACATATAGGGTTCAGTCAGACAAGCTTTTTTTTTTTCACGAATGTATACGTCTGTGAAAACGAACTGCAAAACGCATGTATAAAAACAAAAGCGGCAGACATGTTTTCTATTCGCACTTGTTGTGCGGTCACACAAAGCTAAAATTCGCACATATGGTGCGGCTCCATTGAAAGCAATGGGACAGGATTGCTATCCCCATGCTTTGGCTATGACAGCTGCAGCAAGGAAGTCTTTGGATGTGAAACCCCTAGATGCTGTCACATCCAGGGGTTTCATTTTGCTTTCAATGGGGCTGACGGCAGCAGCGCAGGCCCCATTGAAAACATAGGGAGAAGATCGCGCTCCTCTGCCACAGCTGTGACAACTGTGGCAGGGGATTCCTTCATCCCCACAGGGAGTCCCCTCATCACTGAACACTCATTGGTCAAAGCGCTCAGCCAATCAGAGGCAGCGCTTTTATGAACCAGGGATTTTTCAATTCCTGGCCAAAGGAACATGAAGAAGGAAGAAGAGCCAGGGACCCAGGGAGAAGACATGTCAGATGTATTATTATTTTTTTCCTGTAGCTAGGGCTTATTTAAGTGCTTTGACAGTAGGATTTCCTACTGTCTAAGTTCCATCAATTCGCACTAATACTGCGTCCTATTTTTTCCCAGATCAAATTTTAAACGCATGTAAAAACAAGACATGGGACGGCTTTCATTTGGAAAGCATTAGTTCTAATTGGTTAAACTCACCACCCTCATCCACAAAGCCCTCCACAGCACCGCACCACCACACATTGCTTCTCTCATCTCAATCCACTACCCAGTCCGCACCCTCTGCTCTGCTAACGAAATCAGACTGAGTGCCCCTTTAATTCGAATCTCTAAATCCCGCCTCCAAGACTTCTCCAGAGCAGCATCAGTCCTCTGGAACGCGCTACCAAAGCAATCCGGGCAATCACTGACACACTAAACTTCAGAGATGCTCTAAAAATGCACCTCTTCAAGAAAGGATACCATATCCCCTAAACTAAACCCTCTGTACTCTCCCTGATAACATGCTCCCTGTCCTACCGACTGCAATTCCTGCTAGCCGAAATCAACCGGCACCTGCAGTCATACCATACCACATCTCCAGCCCCTTTACCTTCTGTATCACCCCATTATCTGTAGTATCTAAGCTCGTTGGAGCAGGACCCGCACCCCTATTGTCTCCATCAATTGATTACTTCATGTAACCGTGGTCTTGATTTTATTTCCCCTGTCTTGTAAGCGCTCCAGAATATGTTAAATAAAGATTATATTATTAAAATAGATCTGTTCCAAAAAGCGGGCCTATACATGCGTTTAAAATTTGCTCGTCTAACTGAGCCCATAAAAAGATTTTTTTCTGAGAAGAAATTGGTAAAAAAAAAAAAAAGAAAAACTTTAAAACAGGCGAGACATTCTTGCAAAGCATACTAACTGTTGATTGTGCCAGTCAGGGTTAAACGAGACTAACTTGAAGAACAGGCACTTGTCCCTTTTCATTGTATTGCCGGGCATCATGAGCCTTGTTGCAGCTGGGTCTCATCCTGGTCCCACTGATGGATGTCCCTGTCCTCTGGAGGGCAGTCTGAGCCTGATACTAGTATAGAGATGTTACAGTGGCTTGATGAGTTTTGCAGAGCAGGTTTTTACCTTAATAAGGACTTGCAAAGAAAAATATGCCTGTCTTCCCAGCATCAACATTGACTTACTTTTGATCTCTTCACTCCAGTGACATGTGAATGGTGTCATTTGAAAAACTTTAAATACTTTTATAGTTTGCAAACTTTCCAGTTCAAATCCTAGCTTTAATCAATTTTAGACTGGTTTCACACGTAGCACTTTTTGCAGCAATTTTTTAAACAATTTTTTAGCCACAGCTAAAAAGGAATGAGAAATGTAAAGGAAGGACTTAGACTTCTCCTTCCTGCTTGGTCCACTTTGTGCAACGCCCCCACCCCCCCACACCCACTGCAGATTAAAAACAAAAAGTATATAAAACTAACCTAAAGTTGCTTGAAGGGGTTAAATACATGGCTGGATCACTGGGCATTTACATAACTCAAAGTCATCAGTAACATTTGGATGTTCCTTAAAGGGATTGCCCAGTTGTAAACTTTAGATGGCCTATTCTTTAGATTAGTCATCAATAGTAGATCAGCAGGGGTTCATCCCCCATAATCCCTGTCAATCAGTTGTTTGTCTTCCAATGAGTCTATGCACTAATCTGATTTGTGCAGGAATCCGACAGCTCCGTTCCCACTGCTGTGGCAAGGCTTAGTGTTTCAGGCAAAAGTCCCAGTCACTTCAATGACTGCAATACCAAGCCTGGCTACTGCAGTAGAAACAACAAAGCTGTCTGCTTCCTTCAAAAATCAGCTCAATGCACAAATGCACTACTGGCCCAGAGAACAGCTGATCTTCGGGGCAGGATAGGTCCTGGTGAAGTGTCCTCTGTTGTAAGACGCCATAACTTCATAAATAGGCCTCTTAATACATGTTTGGCGTCTCCAGCTAACCTGTGCACCATAAAAATGTAATATACACAAGCTTCAAGCTCGCCTCCAGTTTCTCGTGTAAATCATAGTAAATTGGTTCGGCAGCAAGTAATCCCGTCCCTTTAGATTTTAAGAAAAGTGGTGAGGGTGGCAGAAAAAGGCCAAAAAAAATCACAAATTTTTGCTCACTTATGGCTTGGGCAAAACATTCGCAACTTTTTTATGTCAAAATACCCACATTATGTTATATCTAGTGCAGAGCCTCAGAGAGTAGAGCATGACTCGGAGATTATCTCCCTTGCATCCTTTAAATCCATGTGTGGAGATGAGCGAGCATACTCGCTAAGGGCAATTGCTCAATCGAGCATTGCCCTTAGCGAGTACCTGCCCGCTCAGGTGCAAAGATTCGGCGGCGGGCGGGGAGTGGCGAGGGAGAGTGGGGAGGAACAGAGGGGAGATCTCTCTCTCCCTCTCTTCCCCCCCCCCCCCCGCTCCCCCCTGCTCATGGCCGCAACTCACCTGTCACCTGCGCCGGCAGCCAAACCCTTTCTTCCGAGCGGGGAGATACTCGCTAAGGGCAATGCTCGATCAAGTAATTGTCCTTAGCGAGTATGCTTGCTCATCTCTAACCATGTGATATGCAATGGTGCTTTGAACACTATACTAAGCGTACCCCAATATATACATTTTGCCCGGAGTTTTTCTTTCCTTGAAACATACTGTGCTAAAGCAAGGCCATGGCTTCTTACATACTTAGGTGTTTCGACAAGGATTTGACCAACATTGACTAATTTCCCCCATCAGGTGTGTATGCTCATTTTAACACATTGCCATTACTCACTGACATTGACCCATTGTTTATCAATCAAAACAGTCAAATAAGATGACTGCAGTAGACTTACATAGAACATCTATAGCAGCTATTATCCATGGTGCAACTAATGTAACTAATGCACGATGAACAACTATAGTTAAATGTTCCGTTTCTGATTTCTCATAGAGCTAGTCATGTTGAAACTAGTTACATTAATGTTATTCTTCTTAACTGTTTTATCCTTCTTGACTTTCTTATTTCCTGCCTTGGCATGTATGGCCTGGGGATAGTGTGGGCACTGGACCTGTGCCGCTCCGTTGGCAGCCATAACTCCTTAGGTGCAACCATCATTATGCATTGTTGCATCCAAGTGAACAGGCAAACAAAGGGGTATTCCCGCAATGCTATGACAAGGTACTGGTAGGTTGACATGGTAGCCAACGGAATAACTAAAAAGCCTTATACACGAGGCAATTGTTGTAAAAAAGAAATGTTCGGAAGAATATTCATTCCTAACGCTTGTCCAGCGTAAACATGACACACGATCAAACCCCAAACCAGAATCTGTTCATTTGTCATTGATCATATCTCATGTAGACATAAAAATGAGCATTTGTTGGCAGCACATCCTCTCATACAAACAAGGGATGTGCTGCTAACAATAATGGAAACCAATGTGCACGCAAAGATTCGTAAGTTGTGAATGATCTGCCCGGTGTTAGACCACATGCATGCAAATGGATTTGCATTGTGGAATTCGCGGTTGGCATCTACACCGCACTTCCGAAGCAAATATCATTCATAGCATGCTATGGAAAATCGCTTCTTCCTGCACACTCGCGGAACCGAATTGTGATTTCCTTGAGCGGAGATAAAATCACACCATGCTCTGTTTTTGTGTGGCAGCTGCACGGACGGCTTTTATTGAAGTCAATGGAAGCCGTCAGACCTGCGGCCCATCAGTAATTGACAATGCGGAGGATAGGTCACGGGTACCCGTGTCATCGCCTAGCGATGGCGCGGAAAAAAGAAACATTAAAAAAAACCTGTACCGCGCATGTCTGACAGCGGCTATCTACAGTGCAGAGAAAGAAGATAAATGACAGGTACACAGGGTTGCCGGGCACAGGGTCGGATTCCACTGCGGGCTCCCAAATGCCGAATCCGAACTCTTCATGTGCAGGCGGCCTAAAAGGTCCTTAAACTACCACTAATTAATTCACCACATTGTCAACCCTTGTTATGAGTTAATCTGTTTGTATTTAATTAATCTGGCCATAACACTAAAGCCCTAATTACACGAGACAACTGTCGGGCAAACGATACCCGACACCCATCCCTACATGTACTCATTCCCGTGCTGTTGCACAGGTCAAAGTATCGTTGGTTCAGGGCCCAATAGACTGCCTGTCAGTGCAATAGCAGGATTGCAGTGTATTATATAAGCAATGATCACATATTCAAAAAGTTAATGGGGTTGTCCAAGTAGTTTTCTTTCTATTAAAACCCCGTTCCCCATGAAGTAACATAACTTACTTGCATATACTTACCTCTCCCCACTCCCTGCATTTTCTTTGCAGCTGCTCAGTCCTCCACTTCAGTTGTTTGTTCACAGGCTGCAGCAGCCAATGACAGAACTCAGTGCTCTATCACTGAACTCTGTCATTGGCTACAACAGGCTGTGACATTTCGTAAACAGGCTGGGGCAGCCTATGAAGAAGACATTAGAGGGAAGACCCAGAGTGGGACACTAGCAGGAAGACTATATGCTAGTTAATTATGTTACTTCACAGGAAATGGAGTTTTAACACAAAAAAATGATAAAAGTTATTGAAAAAACCTCCAAAATAAATATAACAGAACAGTTCATGTATAAATACAGTTTAAGGCCTCGTTCACGGGAGCGTCACTTTGACGCGATGTAGGTGCGTCAAAAAATCGGGTCTAAAAGAACCAATGGTTTTTTTATGGGTTCCTTCAGGCGAACTATGTCGATGGAAAAATAAAAAAGTTCTTGCGCTCAGAAGATGCAGCAGAAAATAGTTTTAAAAAATTAAATGTCTTTGGGAAAAAAAAAACAAGTACTGCAGCAAAAAAAACTATACAAGTTTGGTATCGTAGCAATCATACTGACCCACAGAATAAAGTTATCATGTCATTTTTTGTTGCAGTTTGTGTGCCGTAGGAACAAAACAAACTGAAAGATGGTGGAATGTCGTTTTTTTTTTCATTTTCCTCTACTTAGAATTTTGTAAACGTTTTTCAGTACATTATATGGTACTTTAAATAGCACCATTGAAAAATACAACTCGTCCTGCAGAAAAAATAGCCCTCGTGTAGCGACGTCGATGGATAAATAAAGGAATTATGATTCTTTAAACGGGGGGAGGAAAAAAAAAGGAGGGGGCGGGGAAAGGGCTGCGTCATTAAGGGATTAAATAATGTACTAACTTCCTTCTCTGGGTCATGATGAGGCAGGAATACCACATGTGTAATTATGTTTTTAATTTTATACAAAGTAAAGGGAGAAAAGTGTTTTATTTTTATTATTTTTTTAATAATTTTTTTACTTTTTCTTTTTTTTACATTTTTGTCCCTTTAGGGGACTTCCACAGAGACCCATCAGGACCCCCTGATTGCATTCCAGGGGTCCGGTGGTGACAGCCCTTTACATGTTGCAGTCTATGCGATTGCAGCATGTAAAGGGTTAACACAGCAGAGATCGGAGGTTTTCTCCATTCTCTGCTGTGTAAGAGCTGGTGCCTGGCTATCCTCTGACAGCCAAGCACCAGCTCTCCCTGCCATAGAGACCATTGGCTGGCTTCTTACAAGCCGATGCTCTCCATGGCAACCTGTAAACAAAGCAGTGCAGGAGTTTGAAAATAGAAACAGGATATTGCTGGCAGATCGGCAGTATCTCCCTGCTTCTTTTTTCAAAGTCCTGCAGTGTTCTCTGTGGGTCTGTGCAGGCAGAGCACAATGACACAGCTTATGGCATTGTGCTCTGCAGGTCCCATAGTGAAACATAGCCTGGAAATCTTCTGGACTATATCGCTATGGGCAGTGGAGCTCCTCCCAAAAATTTCCAGGCGTGCCACTCAAGGGGTTAAACCCCTCTTTGAAAAGGATCTGGTCTCCACCGCAGGGAACCTCCTGGACGTTACCTCAGGAGTAGTCTCAGTATAGTGAAAAGCTGACTCTGGCGAGTTAAAGATACCAAAGTGTGGTAACGAGGGATCAGGCTACAGAGCCAGATAACTTGCCAAGCTTAGGACAGGCAAAGTTTGTGCAATACAGAAAACAGGCAAGGCAGGCAATGTGCAGGCAAGATGTAGCCAGTAAACAGGCCAATGTCAAGACAGGCATAGTTTGGGAAAGCTAGATCTTCAGTCAGAGAGTCAAACTTGGGAAGTAACTGTAGTGGCCCAGAACACCATCCTGGTCCCCTCCATAAATGTCATACATGTTGTGTCCTATGTTGATGCACTGTGCAAAGCTTGTCCTGTCATTTCCAGTGTGTGTTTTGCACGGCTGCAACGCTTGAGAGGTTAACAGTAATAAAATCATTGCCTGCATGTAGATGTATCAGTTTGTCTTGTCATGTGGTATGAATGACGTTATAAATGTGAGTGTTTGAGAGCGTGAAAGGAGTTCTGAGTCCATCTTCAGATGTTTCAACTGAGTGCTAACACAGAGCCACATGGAAGCACCTTCATCTTCCATGTAGGTGAAGAAGGAGGAAGAGGAGCGATATCCCGTAGCGTTTGGAGTGTGGATGTGAGAGGAGTGAGTCTCTGCAACAGACAGAGAGAGTGTGCTACCAAAGTTCCAAACAGGTACCCGCTCAAACTACAGGCCGTCCATAGTTAGGATCACCGCACAGAGGTACTTGAATGTAACAGCCACGTCTCTCGGTCGATCAGGGTGTTTATTGGCTAAGCCTTCTTTAGTAATTGTCTGCCTGAGAGTCTGCGGAGTGACCCCTACACCCCTTCCTCCTCTGGAGTGCTCCCAATCCAGGATCCGGTGACATACCTCTGTGCTATAGCCTGCTAATGTTCTAACGTGAATTGTACTTGCATTAACTATTGTAAAGTTTATTACTAGAGATGAGCGAACGCGTTCGTCCGAGCTTGCTATTCGTGCGAATATTAGGGTGTTCGGGATGTTCGTTATTCGTAACGAACACCATGCGGTGTTCTGGTAAATTAAACTTTCTTCCCTGAGACGTTAGCGCTTTTTTTTGGCCAATATAAAGACAGGGAAGGCATTACAACTTCCCCCTGCAACGTTTAAGCCCTATACCACCCCCCTGCTGTGAGTGGCTGGGGAGATAAGGTGTCCGCCTGATATGAAAGTCTGCCCCTCCCGCTGCTCGCTATGGATGCATTCTATATGCGCTCAATGGGGCCAGCGGCAGCAGCGCTGACCCCATTGAGAACATATAGAAGACAAATCCTTCTTCTCTGGCACAGCTGTAACAGCTGTAGCAGAGAAGAACGATGTTTGCCCATTGAATTCAATGGAACCGGCAATACAGCCGACTCCACTGAATGCAATGGGCTGCCGGCGATCGCAGGATGAATGGTCGGAAAGGGGTTAAATATATAACCCCTTTCCTGCAATTCATCCAGAAATGTGTTACACTAAAAATATATACCGGCGTATAAGGCGACCGGGCGTATAAGACGACCCCCCAACTGTCACCTTATACGCCGGTAATACAGTGGAGCAAAGAATAAAAAGCATTACTTACGTTTTTAGATGATCTGCGGCGCTCCTGCAGGCTGTCACTCCCTCCTGGTCCACGGCAGACAAGCTTTCTCCACGAAAGACTTTAAATCCCTGCCTCCAGAAGCACATGTGCCTTCAGCCAATCACAGCCAATGACAATGATGTCATTGAATGGCTGTGATTGGCTGTGTTTCTGGAGGCGGGGACTTCAAGCCTTGAAATCCCCGCCTCCAGAAACACAGCCAATCACAGCCATTCAATGACATCATTGTCATTGGCTGTGATTGGCTGAAGGCACATGTGCTTCTGGAGGCAGGGATTTAAAGTCTTTCGTGAAGAAAGCTTGTCTGCCGTGGACCAGGAGGGAGTGACAGCCTGCAGGAGCGGCGCAGATCATCTAAAAACGTAAGTAATGCTTTTTATTCTTTGCTCCACTGTATTACCGGCGTATAAGGTGACAGTTGGGGGGTCGTCTTATACGCCCGGTCGCCTTATACGCCGGTATATATTTTTAGTGTAACACATTTCTGGATGAATTGCAGGAAAGGGGTTATATATTTAACCCCTTTCCGACCATTCATCCTGCGATCGCCGGCAGCCCATTGCATTCAGTGGAGTCGGCTGTATTGCCGGTTCCATTGAATTCAATGGGCAAACATCGTTCTTCTCTGCTACAGCTGTTACAGCTGTGCCAGAGGAGGACGATCTTTATGCTGACAGTGGGGGGGGGGGGGGGCACTCTTGCCGCTATTGTGGCTTAATAGTGGGACCTGTGAACTTGAGATGCAGCCCACCATGTAGCCCCTCGCCTGCCCTATCCGTCACTGTGTCATTCCCATCACTTTCCTGAATTGCCCAGATTTTCACACATGAAAACCTTAGCGAGCATCGGCGAAATACAAAAATGTTCCGGTCGCCCATTGACTTCAATGGGGTTCGTTGTTCGAAACGAACCCTCGAGCATCACGGGAAGTTCGTTACGAATAACGAACACCCGAACATTTTGGTGTTCGCTCATCTCTATTTATTACCCAAGTAAAAGTTATATCGGGCCCTAATTGTTCCTGGGGACCCGAGGTACTACACACAAGACTCTGTGTTCATTTCTCCGCCACGTAGCATACCGGTGTGTGGGAACAGGGGCATCACAAGTGATTTGTACTACTACTCCCCCCATCCCATTCATTGGCATTCCCTATCATAGGGGTGTTGAAGCTGGCCTGCGATCCTGCTTTGGCCTTGGCTACATGTCATCCCTCCGGGACCAGAGACTGGTAAGTGCCGCCATGACGAGACAGCACTTATCCCTCCCAGCTCTTCACGTTAGCCTGGTGCCCAAGGTCACCCTTCTGGGGTGTTGCATAAGCATAATACAGAACCACCTTCACAGGAACACTAGAAACTACCTGAAAAGGGCTAGGGCAGGAAAGCTGGATGCCAATGCTAGCCCTCTACGTGGCAAACTGTGTACACACACCCTACAGCTCGGGGTAGTTGCAGCGAGGACACCCATGACAGCAAGCAGCAATACAGGAAAGCAAAAGGAGATGCTACTGGTCATGGGTGGTGGACATCGCAATGACTAATATAAATCAAATTAATCTTTTTTATATCACATGGTAAATCGTTTTAAAAAATCTCCAAAAACAATGAATTGCTTTTTTTCCATTTTCTCAAAAATTGATTAAAGTTTATTATTAAAATATATATGCCAACACAAAATGACACAATTAAAAAATATAACTTGTCTAAACTACAATTGAACAACCAGAAACAAATGTCCACAGGGCACAATGTAGAGATTTCCCCTAAACAAATATATGCGCATGGGATGTCTAGTCCAGAGAGAAATCTATCTATTCAGCCACCTAATTACCTCCATAGGAAGCTGACCTTGTTTGCATAGTCAGGAAGAGCAGGGAACCATTTCAAAGCTGACCAGGAATCACTTTATCACCTCCCGAATGTCAGTGGGGGTAATCATGCTTGGGAAATGATGAATAACACATCGGGGAACTGCAGATCTCAGGTCTTCAAAGACCTGGAGAGTCTTCACATTTGTTTTACTTGGTGTCTCTAGTCTGTTGGTATGTTTTTGTAGCTTTAATAAGCTTGAAAGACAAAAGATTAGGCATGGAGTCAGAAGGTCAGGATCCTCATACTCATTACATTGACTAAACATCATTAATAGCATACCACCCAACAAGTTCTGTCCTAGTTGGAAATGAAAACATGATAACCCGACCCTTATCACCAGTGAGACATTTGTCTGTTCCAATCATGGAAGCCACAATATGTTAAGACAGACTAATTAGCGATTCTGCCATAAATTTTGAAGGGTACATCTAAGATATTCAATAATTCTCTGGAGGACTAATGTTGAGGTGCAAAGAGCAGTTTTATCAATAGCTTATTCACAATGTACAACAAAATACCATAGGACTATTTTAGCCAGAAAAATTGTATAATTATATAACCAATCCATTAAAATTGTTTGATTTTGGATTTCTTAAAGTGTAACTAAACTTTTTAAAAACATCTAACACGTCATAATAGCATGTTAGAAGTTTTGATCAGTGGGGGTCTGGGAGCCAAAACCCAAGGGATCATTAAAACAAATGGGCGGAAACACTCATCTGAAGGCTGTGCCCGATTGTCTCTTTCCAGCTTTGTTCGGAGCAGTGTGCAGGCTCATAGAAAGTCTCTGAAGTCCGTAAAGTTGCTCTATCTTTTGGCCGTGATCAGCCCTCAGCTCCCATAGAAGCCTATGGGAACTGCCGGTAGAGGGAGGGAGTCTAGCAGGAGCTAGCACTGCTAAACTATGTAAGCTGGCTGTGTTGAGCCAGTTGCAGGATTTATGCCGCCCAAAGGAATTCCGGGCTGCGTCCTCTATACACAGGACCCGGGCACATGAATGGGCAAGAAAACTCAAGATTTAGCCATGACTTGGTTGCAGCTGTCTCTTGTTCATATGAAAAACACATCAGCCATTTGAAAGAGCCCTAAAGGTGTATGGTCTACGGGGCATATGCCCAAATCTCAGACAAATCCGTTAACCTGTTAAAGGGGTTGCCCAGTTGGAAACTATTGATGGCCTGTCCACAGCCCAGGACCCTTTTTTGAAGAGGTGTTTATGCTCATGCACTGGGCTGATTTCTGCAGGAAGCATGAAATGATATTGACCAAAGATTAATTTCTCAATTTGTATTGATAAAGCCAGCCTAACAAAACATGTTTCGAAGCAATGCAATGCTTTTTTTTCAGTATTGCTGGCGACAAATCATACATCATATATGTTAAAACTGAGAAATTAATCAGACAACACATGTGCACAACCATTATAGGGTCACGATTTTACATAGCATGCTATGAACGGTTTTTGCACCTGCTCTATGTCTACCCATGGATGAACGTTTCCTGGTTTGGCTGCACCCACTACCTCATGCATATACCACTCTTATTGCTCTACTGTCAAGATATCCAACCAGGACAAAGACAAACTCACTTCTACTGCACCTAGCCTCCACTGCGGTAGCTCCGCTCCTTTTTTCTATCTCACTTCACCTGTTCTGCAGGAAGCAGACAGCTCTGTTCACACTGCAGTGGTGAGTTTTGGTATTACAGGCAAATTTCCTATTGAAGTGAAAGGGAACTTTGCCGGCAATACCAACCCTGGTCACTACAATCTACTTTTGATGACCTATCCTGTAAATAGGCCATTAAAAGCTTACAACTGGACAACTCTTTTAATATGTATAGACATACTTGTGTATGTCCAAAGTCATACAGCAATTCAGTTTACGACTGTCAGAGGCGGTGGTGCATCTCCTGATCTTTTCTTCCCACCAGTAAAGACTGTCAGCATCCTCTGAGTTTTCTGTGTAGCATTCTCTTCTTCCTGTAGGGTATGCAGTCTCTGCCCACCTTTTAAAGGACCAGTGTGTAAGGGGAAGACATTGCCTTCCCTCCCCCTTACAGCAGACAGGCCAACAGCGGCGAGTTCAAGACCCGTCCCCTCCAATCCAATACTCAAACGTGAGGGAAAGTGGAGAATAGCAAGAGACCGATGCTTGCTAGTGCCGACCAGAGGGCAGCGCTGCTGTTCTGTGTTTTCTCCCTCTCCACTGGCCTAGTGATACAGCTGGGAAAAGGAGCAAGCAGATGCTACGGGGGCTACCATTTTGGCTTAGCCTCATGGTGGCTTTATACAGAGGGCTCTGCTCCTCCAGGTTATGTGAATGGTGACACAATTAGCACATCACCAGAAGAATGCCTCCACTGTATGGACATTGGTTAGAATGGGGCTAGGCGCCATCTAGGCCTGCCCCTGGAGCTTTTGCGGCCATATTGGCACAATATATTTTGGGGCTGCATCGCAACTGGAGCTACAGGCACAGCAGAAGACTCTCTTAAACTGGTGGAGGCCACTGAGTATGGTATAAGCATAAGACGCATTTCCCCTACTAGGGGAGCAGCCTGTATGTGGGCATCAAGGCGGCTGCCATTGAGGAGACCAGCCTGAGAGAGGAGACGCCGGAAAGGTCTAGTGACCAGGGAGCCAAAAACAAGACATAGACCACATGGAAGGAGAGGGAGTCTCCCTTCCCGCAGGGGACATGGTCCTTATAAAAGATATCTGCACCATGGACCCATAAACAGCAACAGCTGCAAGAGATGTAAGACTGGTCCAACATGACAGTTAGTGTGTGCACACTAAGGGACACTGACATTGATGGATGTGACTGGAGGAGTAGCTCCCCGAAGGGACTGCAAAAAAACAGGTTACAACATATTAATTGTTACCAGTTATTGAGTAGAGATGAGTGAGTATACTCGCTATGGCTAACTACTCGAGCGAGTAGTGCCTGAGCCGAGTATCCTCCCGCTAGTCTCTAAAGATTCGGGGGCCGGCGGCGGGCGGGGAGCGGCGGGGGAGAGCGGGGAGGAACGGAGGGGAGATCTCTCTCTCCATCTCTCCCCCCGCTCCCCCCTACTCACCGCCGCAACTCACCTGTCACCCGCGCCGGCAGCCGAATCTTTACAGACGAGCAGGAGGATACTCGGCTAAGGCACTACTCGCTCGAGTAGTTAGCCTTAGCGAGTATACTCGCTCTTCTCTATTAGTGAGTGATACTTGGTGCAGTATAGTTAGTGAGCGGTCTACATATAAAGGGATGTGATGAGGGACAGGGCACTTTGAGTATAGAAGCTCTATGCACTAAAACGAGATATCGTAAGAGGCATGTGAGACTGAAGCGTACAAGAAGTAATAGCGCTGTCATGTAGATGTTGATTCGCACTTGAGGTGCTTGTGAGTCCGCAGTAACTCAGAAAATTTAGAAGCATACTCTGGCACCTACAGTTAGTTAGGCTGCGAGGTAGTGATGCAGTGAACCTTCGGTAATACGGAGTACAAGCATGATGACAGAGCAATACTAGGATGATAAGGGAAAACCCATTCAAGCATAGGGAGAACATACAAACTCCATGTAGGTTTTGCTCCTGGTTAGATTTGAACCTAGGGCCCCAGTGCTGCAAAACAATAGTGCTAACCACAGAGCCACTGTGCTGCTTAGAATACATAAATATGTGTGACAGGGCAGAATCACGGGATAACTGACGAGTCCACAGGCCCCGTTATCTGTGGGGTTCTGTTCCCGGCCAGTCTCCTTCACTCTTTCCAGCTCTCTACCAGTCGACACTCATATTTGGCAGACAGGCATTCCATGCTGTATGATCGCTCCTTTCTCTCTCTCTCTCTCTCGGTGTTTAGGGGTAACACTGGTATCTCCTGGGTAAAGCAGGCCCAGGGCAGACTGGTGGATACCTTTCAGCCTCTTCCATTCTGGACCACACAGAGCTGATAGTGTCTGTGTGGCTCACTCGCAGAAAAACTCTCTTCTGTCCTCTCTCTTGCAAGTCTGGAACAGAACTACCCTTGCACACACTTGCAAACACATATATGGAATAAGGTCACATGACACCCAACAAGATACATTTTCCGGACATAACCCAGACAGTTAACCGATTCAGTGCTGCAGCTGTGCAATACATATCATATTCATGCAACATATAAGAAAGACACTGACAACACGTAGGCACAAGACAAATGCATGCATACTTATGAGGGGGCCCCGTTAACTCTGGGCCACTACACTGGTGCTTATCAGTGGCAATCTGAACAGCGCTGCTGCGCTGAAAGCTCTCCTCCACCGGTCAGAGCCATGGCCAGTGAGGGGAAAGGCAGGAGAAACAGGGTGCCAGGCACCGCGTTAAAGAGTGCGGGTGGCGCCATTTTGCAAAAACATGCTGTCCCATTGTACGGGCATTGTATAGAACTGTGCCAGTTCCCATGCTCAGTGGATTGTCGATGGTCATTTTGGTCACATATATAGAATTTCAGTTGCACCCCTGAGAGAGTGGGCACAGCCAGATGAAGGTACCAGTAGCATTGTTTGCTGCTTGACACATAGAAGGGCCTCAGGACTGTAAGAAGGGGAGCAGAGATGTGGTGGCTGCCATGGATCCAGAAGGCGGTGTGGGTTCTGTCCCCATCCAGGGAGACAGCATAGTAAAAGGCCAAGTGATCATGCCGATGATCTGTGGGCCGAACATGCAACAGACTCCCTTCCCGCAGGGGACATTGTCCTTGAAAAAGATGACTGCACCTTGGACCCGTAAACAATGACAGCTGCATCTTTCTTAAGACACTGTGATACACGGGTTGCAACAGGGTGTTAACGGTTAATGATTATAAGTTAGTTAGTTTGTGATGCTGGGTGCAGTATAGCTAGTGAACAATGCAAGGATTTATGTTGCATGGTACAGATGTATTATTACAGAGGGAGAAGGCACTTTGGGGATAGTAGCGCTACGCGCCAGTGTGAGGCTACGGGAGATACAGACATGACAATAGTGTACTTGAGATGTTGATTTGCACCTTGAGATCTTGATTTGCATGGGAGGCCATAATGATCAGGAACTCTGGAATGTATTGATGTACTCTGGCACCTACATTGGATTATGCTATGAGAGTGACATGCTGCGGACCTTCGATAATACAGAGTACAATGATGAGTATAAAGTACCACGAGGACAGTGTTTAGTTATGATAGACATAAGTACAAGTCCGAAGTCCCTATTCCTACCAGAGTGATCCCCTTATGTGTAATGTACGTGGTAGTGATTGACTTCAAGGGGATTGGAAAGGAGATGTACCATGCACCCATGGTGCTTCATTGATCCCCCATGTGCGAAATTCTGAGACTGACATATAGAGAAATGCTACAAGTATGATAGCCGGTTAGTTATGCAATGTTTTAAATATCAGTATCCAGTTATAGTTGTCACTATTTGTCACTGCCGTGCCATTGAGAACCTGTGTTGCACTGCCACTCACATGATTGCCCAATGCATCTGTTGTGCCTGTACAATCATGATCATGTACTTTATATACGGGAAGGTAGCCCTTCTTCTGGCGAAGATATATATGTTACTTTGTGGCAAGGATTTAAACAAAAGCATTATTAAAAAAATAGCAAACTCAGGTCTGCTACATCTGTTAAGCTCCGAGAGCTTTGAGACTTTTTATGCCATTTTTACAGCACTTAAGAATAAGGTACACCCTTTGCATGCTTATGCTATTACGTGAAATTTGACAGCTTGCCACATTCAGCTCTCACTTGGGAAGCTGGCAAAGATCTGCACCGTACTTTTTTTCATCCTTAATGTTAGAACTTATGCTAGCCAAGAGACTAGTGTTTACTATAACACAGCAGGACTCATACTTTAAAAAATGTAGTACTCGAGCTAAGACTGCAAAGTATCACAATGGACGTCTTGACGTTGATAGTGGCATGTAATGACTGTAGCCAGCAGAAGTAGGGCCAGATTAGCGTGTAAACCTGCAATAGTTACATCCGTTCATGGCCTTGGGGGTTCCATTGATGGGTAAATTTATTTTTCTTCCTGGGGTTTTTCAATGTCGATGTCACCGCTAGTCCCAGCCTCTCATCATGTTTCAATACATAACATTGTTCTACATTTTGTTCCTGGATCCTGCATGCCAATCACTGTAGATCCCACACAGGAAGTGTCAATCACTGCCATATGTTCTACAGAGAGGAAGTGATGTCAGCCTATCATGTTTCCTGTTTGTATATTTCATGTGCAAAATTATGGAAGAAATGTTAAATTTGCTGAAGGGAATGAATTGTCCAGTTTGTTTCATAAGACTGTCGAGACACCATGCTAATATGTTGGCCTACAGGTATAAAGAGTATGCCAAGCTGCTTAACATGTCTGGTTTGGTCATTCACTTACACTACACCTGGTCTGTCATATATTTATCCATCTATGACCTTAAGACTGGAGATTTCAATAAGAATAATTAAGAAAATTTAAGCTAAGGAAAGGCAAACCTCAGAACAAGGTGATGCCATAACCCAAGCTTTGAGAAGGTCAAACAAATAACCAACCCCAATGTTCATTTAAGAGGTATTGTTCCATCTTCCTTATTTGCATATATTACCCAGAGGAGCATGCATGGCCTTGTAAGTCTCCTCACTCACCTCCTCACACCCCTTCTAGGTGCTCTCCTTGAAGAGAGACGATGTCCCCCCTTCCTGACCCACTAACTTACTAGGCGTCTCCTCACACCTTCTGGGTGCTCTCCCTAAGGAGAGACAACACCCCTTCTGACTCATCTAAAAGACTGTAATTATACAAAAAGTTCAGGCTTACACTGGCTCAAAAGAATTAATCAAAATGGCAAAAAGCTGTATAAACAAAAGTGCTCTATAGCAATATACAAAGTCAAATAAGTAGGTCAGCACATAGAGCTGAATAAAAAGTATCAAACTTTATTTATACAAATCTAAATATCAAATTACGATTTAAAAACATACAGTGGTTGGATCAAGCAGTTGAAGATGGGCATCAGATTCAAGTGGAGGTTCTCCCCTGCCCATTGAAGGAGCCTAACTGGGTGTCCGAGGGCACCATTGGGAGTGAGCGACCAAGACTTCAGCATGGCTATGGTTACCCAGTCAATATAGGTTATAGGCGCTGCCAGCAGGACCTCGTGTCCCAGTTTGGGCCATACTAGTTCATCGAAGGGCCTAGACTAGAAGCAGGCCCTCGGGGTCATGTTGACATGCAGCTGCCGAAGAAAACAAAACAATTTTAACAATAGCAGCAAGAGCTTGCTATCAGGCTGGATTTCAATGGTGTGTTGATTAAGTATACTTAGCCTGTCTTCTGGGCACAATGTACTCAACTCCCTATTGGGACTGTGGATGTCATATTAGAATACTTCACAGTGTACACTTAGTAACCAGGTACAGATCAAACAAAGTCCAGGACAGAGGTAGGAGGTTCCAAGGTAGCAACTGACACCAGACTCTAGTGCAGAGACGTTTACCGGTTAGTCTATTCCGCCCATATGGCCACTACTTCTTGATTGTCTGCAATCTCTTTCCCCAGAAGCTTCTCCAATAGTTATCTGCAAATTTCCACTCATGACCTGCTGTCCTCACTTTCCGGTTTCTGTTCAGTGATTTTCAGCCTAGCACTAGCAACTCCTCAATCCTTCCCCCTGTTAAATAAACAATCCGCATGACTTATAGGCACAATATGAACAATAAAACTGCAGTAGAACAACAATGACAGCCCATCACCACTTAATATAGACCCCTAATGCAGAAGGATGCCAAAGGTCTTTTAGAAGCTAACCCAATTCAGAGCCGATTTTGGTGGATGCTATGTGATGCTTTTGAGTAATAATTCTTGATGTTTTTGGAATTTATTTTGCTGAAGTTGAGTTATAGTAGTGGACCAACTTTTTGAAATCCCTTTAAGGACAATTTCCAGATTTGGGCTTCATCCTGGATGATTTGATCAACATCTTTTTAGTAGGATGATGGCTATGGTTTGAATCTAACTATGTCAACATGTAGATGGATCTTCCATGTTCTACTTCAGCATTCACGGTTCAAAAATGATCATGATTAGATTCCTTGGCTTCCTCTTAAATTGGTGTGTAAGTCTGTGTCTAGTTAGGAAAATTAAAGTGAAGTAAGCAGAATAGTGGATGCGGCTCTGGCATTTAATATAAACTGTAGCTCAGGATCAGAAATACAACATATGTGGATTTTGATGCAGATTTTGAATGCACGTTTTTGCAGATTACAGATATGGAAATATAGAACAAAATCATTGTGTTCCTCTTCCTTGGTTACATAGAAGCCACCTTGACTGCCTTTGTGGTATGTATACCCTTGTCAAGTACATACCCAGACAGTGATATGGACCTATATAAGTCAGTCCGATTTCAAACATTCTTTGGCAGAACACTCTCCCAGTGCCACCTACTGGAAGGTAGCTTCTTTATAAGGACCTTTACCCACTAGCATTTTTTTTACGCTGCAAATTCGCTGAGTTTTTTTTTTCCATTTGTCAATGGGACTTTCTAATGTTAAATTGGCAAGTTGCCATTTTTGCATTTTTT
Source organism: Eleutherodactylus coqui (assembly GCF_035609145.1). Lineage (NCBI taxonomy): Eukaryota > Metazoa > Chordata > Amphibia > Anura > Eleutherodactylidae > Eleutherodactylus > Eleutherodactylus coqui. The sequence continues at coordinate 125,183,349 of NC_089845.1, read as the reverse complement.
GTGCAATGCGAATTTAACATTAGAAAGTCCCATTGACAATTGGAAAAAAAAAAACACAGTGAATTTGCAGCAAAAAAAAGCAAAAGCCCTTAGACAGTGTCTAATTATTTAACAGGCCTTGCAACACAACTAAGTATATAAGCCAAAGCAAAGTGTTCTCGAAAAGGAAAAGATGGCTATCTGCAGACAGCTACTTTGGGGTGTTTGCCCCTCATCAGTGCACTGCAGAGGAATCGGTCAGAGGCCTTTTATGTGGACCTCAGGAATAAAGTTTCTCCTTGTTTAGAACATGAAGTTGGCGTGGGGAGTCTTATATAGGCCATGCACTGCTCCCTGCCAGAAGTGTACTTTTCCAATGTCTATTTTCATACCATTTCCCAGAGAGAATTGCATGGCCTATGACTCCCTATGCCAAGTTGGGCCTCTCCACAAAGAGAAACTTTATTCCTTTAGACTCACAGGAGAGCTCAGAACAGTTGGTGTGGTTGGAACTTGTAAGTAAATTAATATGTCAGGTTGCTACTTGTTTCCTTTAGTGTCCAGATGCTATTTTTGTCTTAAGGAACTACATCCTTCTTGCATGTTCTGCATTTGTACAGCATTTATTTACATTTTATAGGCCCAAAGCTTGAAGGAGATGATGACTCAATACTCATTCAAACAAGACTTCTGGCAGAAGAAGTCCATATTCCTAACATGCCCTGTAATGCCAGCACCAGAACAGGTCTGCATTTATGGAAAAAAAAACAATCAATGGTTCGGTTTAAGTAATGGCTAGAAAGTCTTAAACTTTACATCTAATAATTTGAGCTTCATTTGTGAAAATCAGCAAAGAGAAAAGCAAAAAGCAACTAAGTAGGTCTCTGATTTTCCACCTTTTTACACTTCAAGGTCTAACTGGCCCATTATAGGATCCTCCAGTGGATCTAAGTTCTCACACAATAATGAGCCATTAAGATCCATCCAAAGAGAATTGAGTTTTTAAGCTTTAGATGTGGAGCCCATCACTGAATGGCTAACATTTGGAAGTCCGTGAAGGCTTGGTAACATCCCCTAGATTATTATAGACAACTTATATTTAAGGGGGGCAAAAACTAAAATTCCAATGTCAAGTGAAGTTCACACAATGCAATCTATGCTAATCTGTTGTTCTGACAGGATAACCCCTGACCTAAAGCATCTTCTCTAAAGATTGTCTAGTTACCACAATACTAGCTGCTAGACCCATGGGCTGCTATCATCTGGGTTAATTGATGGATTGTACACATTTCCATTTTGGGTGAGATATATTATTCCACAACATCCATTGTAGTCAATGGTAAACTATGTAATATCTGGTCACCATAAGTCTGAGACACTTTATATAGCAGCTATCTATTCTGAAAAATAGGGATCTTGAACAAGGAAGCCCCACTATAATGCCCACTTACCCTAATAGGACATATGCTAAAAGGGTTGTACCATTCTAGTGGAACATAGGTGCTCACCATAAAGGGGAGTATTTACAAAAGTCCTAAGCTGACCATACATTTAAAGCAATGACCAACTGCGATGCAGCCGATCAATAGTCAATGGAATCGTATGTATGAAAGATTCCACCAGCAACAGTAAAGACAGTTAGTCAGGGGAGGAGAAAAAAACAGATCTGTAACATTGGTCACATGCACCTAGAATGAAAACTAAAGGGAAACTAGTCACCAGAGGAATGGGAGTGGTGGGAGAGGGGGAGCAGGTCAGCATTACTTTTTATGTTATTAGAGCATATGGTAAATGATCACCAAAGTTTAGGCAAATTATACCATATTGCAATTTTATCCACAGTCAGCCAAAATCTTTCAACAGTCATGTCTATGACAGACTGCTATTGTCTATGACAGACTGCTACTGCATCGCTAACAATCGTTTTCGTTATTTTTTTTAAGTGATGGTCTTCGAAAATGAGTAAAATCAGCTATTTCAAGTGACAGTTATATCATGCGTATGCCTACCTTTAGGCCTAGACCCCCATGGATCTAACTCTGCCTTTAAACTACCTGGGTGGCCCTGTGTTTACTTTTAGCATATGACTCCAGTTTTTCTAATTTGGCTCCTATTAGCCATAGTATAATGTATCAGTTTTGCTCAGAGTGTTCCTCTAATCAAGTGTCGTACATTGTTCAGGGCATCTTCAAAAGTTCGATATACAGTACTTTTATCAACAACTGAACTCAATGCAAAGGAAAAAAGTTAGTGATAAATTAATGTACTTATAGAAAGCCAATTAGCATCCTGATGATGAAAAAGATTGTAACCCTAGTTGAATTGAAAATATACAGTATCTCTTGTCATATAATAAAACCATAAGATGCAACCATTTATAGTGATGTTTTTGGACACTATTAGTCAAATGAAACATCTTGTGTCTCCAAACAACCCAATGGTGGACTAAGACTGAGCAAAGAGCAGCGGAGGGTGTGAACCCCGGGATGGAGTTGTTAAAATAACCGTTTTGTTTGTGTTTGTTATAGCGAAAGATTTGTCAGCTCTTGTGCGAGAAAAAACATGCTCAGTGTAAGGCAGCAACATCCTCCCTAGAATTTGGGTGGTCTGTTCCATCTGACAGGGCTCACAGCTGGTTATATCTAAGACTGGGAATCCCACCAGTGCAGCTCACAACAAGACAACCACCTAAAAATGTCTCGGTTTAGTCTGTTAGAATTATTGTTATCCAGTTCTTGAATTAATATAAACTGTTTACATGTGTTCTGCATGCCTGCAGCTTTTACAATACTAATGTGTTTATCAATCCATAAAATTGAAGCGATCTGATAGAACAGCTATTACAGAACAAAATCACCGGACAAAACACAATTTTAAGTAAGATCCTTCCTTTCTCTATTTTCCTTTCTTCTGGACAACTTATTCCAAAATCACGGACAACCGACATTTTTTGCAGACAACTTGAAAAACCATAATGAATTATAGGAAAAATAAATGATACATGTTTATGGCTAAAATAGGATTGTTCCCAGCAAGAGAAACCAAGCAATCTTGTAGATATGATACCTTTTTAATGGCTAACAAAAATACAAGATGTTAATGCCAGCTTTCGAACCTACTCAGAGTCCTTCATCAAAGCATAATGAAATGGATCTGAGAGGCATGCATATTTATACACATACTTATGATAAGGCACAGACATGGATATGATTAATTTGCACTTAAAATAATAGTCACTGATAAGGGAGGGAAGGTTTTATGGTCCCTGAATTAGTGTTGGGGGGTCACCAGGCCAGCAGTGTTATCTGTGCTGTAGATTTCTCATACTTCACACTCACGCATGAATCCTCATGCAGAATTTAGCCCTCTATGAAGTGTCAAAAGCTGTTATGAATTTATATTCCCAAATTCTTCTATGACTTTGCTATTTGAAATTGCCTGTCAGTATCATAACTTTCATATCTCCTATATCATGTCAATGGCTAGAGAAATGCTCGGCCCCAGGTAACTCTGTTTTTCTCTGTTTAATCGTGTGGTGATGAGATCTCATCCTCGCTTTAAGTTTTTGTTCATTGTGTTTATGGGTCAAATACTGATATGAATTAATTACCAGTATTTGCTGTGAGCTGTAAAATGAAACTGAAAATTCTTCCTTCCTTCCTTCCTTCCTTCCTTCCTTCCTTCCTTCCTTCCTTCCTTCCTTCCTTCCCCTCTCTTCCCCTCTCTTCCCCTCTCTTCCCCTCTCTTCCCCTCTCTTCCCCTCTCTTCCCCTCTCTTCCCCTCTCTAGCCATGTTGATCCAGACCTGGATGTGGACCCATGTCAGATGAATGCTTTATGTTACATAGGTCAGTATTGTTTTTACTAGCTCCTTAAATAAGCATTTTACTCCTCTTTGGTGTGTTTGCCATTATTAGGAGGATTTCAAAACTATTTGATCATCATTATACTTTAGCAAGCGATTCTTAATTGACTTTCTGCTTAGCGCATTAAAACAGCCTCTTAAAGTCAATATGGGCATGGGCCTTAATGACAAACATCTACCTGTGTCTGCATGGAGGGTATTGACAGCAACAAAGGCTCTATTTTACATGCTAATTTGAGAATTTATTTCAATATTTGAAGTAATTGCTCCACAGCAGAGAGAAGTCTAGTCTCTCTTTTATTTGCAGGACACGGGCTAATTAAAGTTCTCACCATGACTTGAAGACAGCTGACAATGCATGGGCAAGCTCTAGGATATACAGGCGATTGTATCCCAATAACACCCATAAAGAAATAGGTGGCACTGGCAATGCATTATAACATCTCCTATTTGCATACCCATAAAGAAATTGATGGAGCAGGGCAAAAAAATAGCGTAGGCCCTGATATGACTGTGATTGTAGGGAAGGACAGGGACAAAGCATATCAATAATGTGTGTGCGTAGTGGGGGTAAATAAGGGTAAAAAGGGGGCTATTAGTGGAGCTAGGCAGAAGGGGCATACTTCCAATAGTGCAGGAACTAAGTGAAGCCTTTCTTGCCAGAGAAGAGAACAACCTGCCAGCCCTTTAGAGGAACCTTCATAGAGACTGAGCAGAAGCTTTGAAACAAACACTGGCATTCTCTCAGCAGTGGTGAATAGGTCTTGGGGGATAACTATTGAGCGGTGGCTCGAACAAATCTGAAGCATGGGACTCCTAGTTATGAAAGGTTTACTTTTGATTACCCTGGGAGTGCTGGCAGCAGTCCCATGCGGATAGGCTCAAAAGAAGCAGTGGTTGCCCAAGTATTTTATTGAGTGGGTAAGCATTGTTAGAGGGGTAGATAGAGACATCGGCAACATCTACAATACCCTAGTCATGGCTGTTAATAGTTAATCAAAGTAGCGAATTTTACTACCAGTTCATTGAGGCTTCTTCCATAATCCTTCACTTCAATTTTCAGCTTACGGTTCCAAAGAATGTATAGCTACAGAACTGGAACATACAGCAGTTCTTTATGAGTGGTTCTCACTCTGACAGACTCAAGTGATCCATGTCTTATATAGATAGCTCAGTCAAGCGTGCATGTGTGTGTATGCAGTGAGGGCAGAAAGTTGATGCCAGACACCTTTGGCAAGGGCTAATCTCCCAAGAACAAAAGGATCAGGCAATTGCAGTGCCAAATCAGTTTTGGCCAATCCACCAATCCACATATACCATAATGTGTATGGCCACCCTTAGCTGTGCTGCACAGCCGGTGGCTGAACATGTCACTGTGCATGGAAAAATGGTGAAGGGGCTTAGAGACTGGTGAGCTATTGGATTGGTATCGATATCGCTTCATATGGTGGGAAAAGTCTTTTAAGGTGTTAAGAAGGTTACAAGAACAAGCAAAATTTAGTTTGTATGAATATTTTATGTATAGATTACATAGAATTGTTCAGTTTTGTCAAATAAAGCACTTACATAAGTGTCATCGATGTCATGCACCACATTGTACTTGTGACCTTTTCTACACCTTTTTGACTCAATTTCCATCACTTAAATATGGACTTATTTTAGATTTATGGAACAATAAAACATTCTTGAAGAAGGGCACGGAATTTCAATTAATGAAAACATATTATCACCCACTCGTGTTAAGCCAATGTGTAGTTTGGCAGACACAAAAAACACTGTAAACTGGTGGAAAATTATATTACAAGGGACACGTGTCTCAAGACTGGTGCTAAAAGCTGAGCTATGACATACTACTTGCAGATGTGCTCCGCTTGTGGGAATTTTATCCTTTTGTGCTCTAATTTACAATAAGTAATTTTGTAGAGTTTAGGCATTTTTGTGTTGAAAATTGTAGTAGTCCGCAATTATAATTAAAGCCTATACAATGTCTCGCTCAAGACTCTTTCAGCAACAAATAATATACAGTCATGACTGCGGCATAGCTATGGGAGTACAAAGCTATCAATCACACATGGGTTATGGTTCCTAAGGTGCCTAAAAGCCCTCCATCACATTAGATGACACCAGCATTACAAATGGCACATGGTAGCTGGACAGAAGGCTCTGTTACATACACTATATGGACTAAAGTATTTGCACATCAGCAAATATGCAAATACTGAGTTTGCCGAATGGTATGCTGCGAAGGGCATGGGTAAAACGAAAAGCTGCTCATTTTGTACTAACTATTCATTCATCCGATGGAGCACTTGTGGGACGAACTGGAGCGACGGGTACGACACCGCCACCCACACCTATCCTCACAACAATCTCTTCTCATGGTGAGCTATTCCTGCCCAGACTTACAGAGAACTTGTGGAAAGTATGCCTCGACATTGGCAGCATTTAAATAGGTCAAAATGTTGCTCACAGGGGTGTGTGGTTCATTGGTAGGTGTGTGTTTTGAAATTTTGACCCCACCCTAATGCCTGCTCATTGGTCAACTACTGCACTAAAAGTTCATTGGATTCCAACAAGAAATAAATATTTATCTTCGAAGACTACCTTGCTGCTATGATCCTTCATTGTTTAACCCCCCCCCCCACCTTAATTTTGACTGGTTCATCTATTAGAGAAGGTAAATAGTTAAAGGGGATACATGCATATGTATCTCATCAAGATGCTAGGATGAAAGTAGCCGGAAGAACTCAATTGCCATGTGGTTTGAACAAACTTTCTTAGTTTCACTGGTTGTGAATGCATTACATTGCCTGAGTGATTTCGAAGTCTGCAAAACTACAATTTCTTGTTCATATGAAGAGCTTTAGGTGATTGATCCGGCTATTTTCCGGCTGCCAGTCTTGGAGTCAGGTAGGAACTTTTCAAATGTTTATCCAGGGATTTTTCTGACTGCCATTATGGAGTCGGGAAGGAATTTTTCCCCCCAAAATGGAGAAAACTGGCTTCTGACTCATTGGTTTTTTTTTGCCTTCCTCTGGATCAACAAGGGCTGGTGGAAATAGGCTGAACTAGATGGACATTGTCTTTTTTCAGCCTACATACTATGTTACTATATTATTTCTCTAGTCATGCTTCCTGTTATTTGATCAAAAACAAGCCGTGTAGCATGAAGAGGTGGTATACTGTAGCTTAGCATAGTCATATGGGGGTCAGCAACACAGCAAGTCAAGAATCCCTCAGGAAATCAAGGATCAAATTTAAACACTGAACTGTAATTGTTTGGTCTGGTTAACAAGTGCAATTTTTCTGTTAAACAGTTTTGATATATGAGACCCCTATATCACTGAAATTTTATAATTTTTTAAATATCATTGGACAATTATCTTTGGAGATTTAACCTTAAAATAAGGTTAATTTATGGAACTTGTTTTCAAATACTCTATTCAAATCTGCATTAAGGAGAGATATTGGATGATAACACCCTCATTCTTCAGGATTTTTATCCGGTTTCAATGTAACCACGATAGTTGCCTCATAAAAAGAGTCTGGAAATTGACCATCTGCCAATGCTTTCTTAAAAAGAGAAAGCAGCTGTGGAAGCTTGTCTCACTATATTGTGAATAAACCTCTTTTGGGGGGCCATCCGGACTTTAGGATTTACCCTTTGTCATGGAGGATAAAGCTTCAGCTATCTCCTCCAGAGTAATAGGCGAATCCAATATAACTACATGGTCTGTGGATGATTTAGGAAAAGTGATGGTTCTCAAACAGGTCCGGAGATCCTCCATTGTATGGGTTATTTGAGCCTGATATAAATCTCTATAAAACGGAGTAAATCTATCTAGTACTCCTTTGTGGGATAGTAGAGGACGCTCACATCTGTATAAACTTCCTGATTCTAGATATTGGCTAGAGCATGGAATAACATGGGATTTTTAGAGCAACTACAACAGACATATGATATACCCCGATCGAGCTTCTATAGGTTTTTTCAGCTAGGTCATGCCATGTGTGCCCAGTATCCTGAGCCTTGTCCAACCATATCGCCTATCCTTTGATTGGGATACTACATACGCAAGGGCATAAACGGTACATTTACTCTCTATATACTCACTTGATTGAGTCTAAATTTTCAGCTATAAACCTAAAAGTAGAGAATAAATAGAGATCCTTGTTCCATCGCTTACTAACGAGGACTGGTTGAATGCTATGAAATCTCATTTATCAGTATCTCAAGCAGTAGATACCAACTCATTCAATCATACATTTTGCATCAGTGCTACATTACTCCCACAGGACTGTACCTGATGGATAGTTGAATGGAGAGATACGATTAACAATATTATTCTCTATGATAAGATTATCGTTTTAAATAGAAAGTGTCCTGAAAATTTTCATAAGGTTTGGGATTTATGGTGCAGTTCTTCTAGTACATTTTTTACAGCTTTTTAATTCCTAACAGACCAAGTCTACAGTTATGTGAGTTGATAGAAACAGCAATTATTATAATGATGCGGCTCTTTGTGTTTTCTTATCACCCTCCAGTGTAATCTTACTTGCTTATGATTTATCAGCATGTTTGGTAGAAACTCGTTGATGGTAGACAGCAAATTAACGGAACACAAATTTTCATTGTTCTATAAATATTCATTTTATTTAATGCATGAAGCTAAATACTGATATTGCATTTGTTTGAATAGATTTGTTAAAATTAGTCAATAAAATGAGTAAAAAAATACTCTATTATAGAATTAATACAGAGGGAACCTCCATTTAGGGCCTTCATTTGGGGGACCAAGCATAACCATAAACAGCCCATTAATTTTATTAACACTGTGCAATACTCAATTTGCCCTGTGGTGGCACTGCTGGCAACAATTAAAAGTACGAACAGAAGTATTGCAGTATTTTGTATAAGCAATCAGGTTCAAGTTCCCTAGCAGAACTATAAAATAAATAAAAGTCTGATAATTAAAAAAAAAAATTAAAAAAAAAAAAATATATATATATATATATAAAAATAAAAAATACTAAAAGTTTTTTTAAAAGTCCTTCCCGCCAAAGAAAAAAGTCTAAGCAATAAAACTACACAATTTTGTTTTCTTTTTTTCCATTTCACCCCACTTAAACATTTTTCAAATTTTTTCCGTACGTACATTATATGGTACATTACACTGAAGATCATTGCATTAGGAACAGCTGGTGCTTGGCATATTGTGATCAGTAATGCAGTACCACATTATGACTGTGTCAGTCTGCTCTTAGATAATGCACTGACCTCTCATCTGTGCAGTAGAAGGCAACATTTGGCAGTCAAGGGTAAATGTGGTAACTTGAGTTACTCAAACAGCGGCATATTGTTGGTGCCCAGAGGTGTGGTGCCAGTATTTCTGAAACAGTCACACTTGTCGGCTGTTCCTGAACCATGGTATCAAGAGTGTACCAAGGCTAGATGAGCCATGGACAGACATCTCACAGAAGATCACACAGCAGCAGGCCATGTGTGCTTGATCCTACAGACGAGTGTTGGGTGGCACGTGTGGTATTTCAGCAATGACATGCCACAGTGGACTGACTGACTCAGCCATACAACAGCAGGACAGTTAGACAAATTTCTACAATGACCATGCAGCATAGCTTGAATTGGCTCGGGTTCAATAGCTGTAGACCAACAAGGCTGCCTATGATGACCTCACATCATCGCCAACAATGCCTTGCATGCACCCTGGAATGATCTCAATAGACGTTAAATGAATAGCAGAAGGTGGTCTAGAGTAATAAGTCCAATTTCCTACTGAACTATATGGATATCTGGGTCTAAATATGGCGTAAAAAGCATGATGCTAATGTTGGTGGGGTCATGGTCTGTGGAATGCTTTTCTAGCATCGCCAAGGGCCATTGGGCATCATATCACAATCTTTCAATGGTGAATGCTACAGGGACCTGTTAGCTAGCCATCTACACCCATATCTGCAGGATATTTTCCTGATCACAATGCCATCTGCTCTGTGCCATCAGACTGTTATCATTAGGGAGGGGTTTTAGGAAAACGATAAAGAATTCTGCACACTGCCTTGGTCCCTAAATTCACTGGACTGTAACCCCATTGAATATGTTTGAGATATGCTGGAAAGGGTTGAGAGATCTGCTCCCACTTACCCTCAAAATGTGCACCAACTGATGGAGCTGATGCAGTGGACATGGATTGAGTTAAATATGGAGGATGTTCGCCACCTTGTTAGATTTGTTCCACGACGTTTTAAAGCCATGATTGCGCAAAAAGGTTGACCAACCCGTTATTGAATAGATGTTTCTAATGTAGTGATCATTCAGTGTAAATGGTAGCACTAAAAAATACAACTCTTCCTTCCAAAAAAAGCCCCATATGAGTATGTTAATGGAAAAAAAGTGATGGCTTTTGGAGGATGGGGATAATAAAAAAAAATGAAATATGAAGAAAAAAATTTCTGGTCTTGAAAGGGTTTAACAACAAATAACATACAAGTGTACTTATAATGGTAAGAGCAAATTTAGGGAAAAAAGTGAAAAAGAAGAAAATAAATGACTTTTTTCATGGTGGAGAAATCCATGACCAGGCTGCTTTGCATTGACTATTACATGCAAACTATGTGGGATATGGAAAGGACACCGTGGATATTTATTATTCAAATCTCTAGATCTAACAACATCTCAAGGTTAAGATCAAAACTATTTGCTGCAAGAACATTATACAAAAATTGTACTTTGGACTAATGTTCAGTAAAACCGTTGGACAATTCCAGGAAGACAAATGTTCTCCCATGTGTTTCAGATACACATTGACTTTGTTGTATCTGGGCACTGTATGCTCCTACTTGGAAATCAATGTGAAAACTATTAACAGATTAGTAACACTTGGGCCAGAGATCAATGACCCTCAAGAGTCTTCTTCTGCTCATGCATTTCCTTGGGTTGTGATAAATCATGATCCGGTGTGCTCCTTATAGGAAAAGCTGGAGAAAGATCACATCAAAGGTTTTCTGATGCACATTTATAATATTCAGAGCTCTCTATTAAAGTAGATACACAACTTGCCAAAGGATGATCATTCACAGTGGGATAATGTGTTCTTGCCTCAAAACAACACAACAAAAAGCATTACACTAAAGAAGGTCAATGACGTGAGTGCTTAGACTTCAAGTAATTCTTGACATTGACCTGTGGACTATTTGGCATTGCTAGCTCAAAGCTATCAGTATCAAATTGGCAGAAATTAAGCGCATTGATGAAAAAAGTATCAAGCAAACTTGAAATGTTTGTTTTTAAATTGTCCATGTCAGCAATTATCCTTCCATTAACGTTTAAAAGGTATCTGCACTTTCAGGTAACTTTTCAGAATAAGCTGTTATGGGTGTGAGAAATAACACTATTTATGGCCATAATATGACTTGTATCTTGTATTTATCACCATTTTCCCCTCTGCAGGTTTCATTTCTAACTCTCAGTTCTCTCTAAGTTAGTGGTAGGAGATTGCTGTTATGATGTCTTCTGTGCACAGCACTTGAAGTAAAAGGCAGTTTCTTCTTACTAATTCTCTATAACACGCACAGAGAAAATGGCACTTTCTTCTCTCAAACTCTCTCGAATACACACAAATAATCAACTGCATCAGGGAGGACACTAAAGAAGTCCTGAGCAGTGTAGATGTGACGTAACTAGCGGTTTCACAGTAAATTAGTGACCATTAGCTCCAGAAGCCACATATGTGTAAGTCTCCATCCAACAGCTCCTTCCTCTCATCTTTCCATAGACTACTATGGGTAGCATGCATCATCATGTTCCTCCACTCTGTTCTCTATCCTTTGAGCTCCAGTACTATAGATGGATTTTACATGAGAACGGAAAGTACACAGTAAAGTAGAAGCAAGGGAGAGTCCCAGTGGCCAGCACTCTAAAGGGATTTTTCAGCACAAAAACATAATTTTAGGTAAATAAAGTAATTAGCAGTTTTGCAAGTTATGACATTGGTTACTACATGAAAGGGGTTTTATAAGTTATTTTCAATATAGTTGTGGTCCCCCTCGTTCCCAAAAGCAGTGCAGCAAGTGGGGAGGTGAGTATTTAATATATTGTTTTATCACGGTCATCTCCAACCACTTCCATAAATATTGAATTTGGACGAACCCCTTTAACACTAGTTGTTTCAAAAGTTCGTGACCATTTACAATTCTGCAGGTCATTATAGGGGATGTTTAAGACCGATTTTATATACTCTGTTAGGGAATTTTGAGTTAATAGAAAGGGTTCCCTGTAAGAGGAAAGGACCTATATGTAAATATTCTCTCTTCATACAAGTTGAAAATCCATATTTTAAATGCCATTGAATCATACTAGGAAGGCAAGAACATTTATTATGATGTTGTTATAAGAGGTGCCGATATTACAGTTTCCCTGAAGGCCCTAGAGCAGTGTTTCCAAATCGTGGTTCCACTCTAATGAGGCATCCCTTAACTAAATGGACTGCACAGATCTATGGTTCCACAAAAAACTCAGACTTTTTCCAATCAGCTAAGATATTCCCCAGTAGCCAATAGCCAGAGTTGTCAGTTTCGCAAAATTGTTAGTAAAATTGTCAACCTACTCAAAGATGTTCAACATGGAAATAAGGTTGAGAATACATTTCCTAGAGCCTAAAGAATCAAAGATCTCCCTGCCACATAAGCGGGTAAAGAGGTGTAACTTGGAAACTGCTGGGCCCTAATTCAAAATCTGTAGCAGAATCCCCCAACTATTATGCTTCATTTGTAGTACTGGTCTCCTCATGTGTGGAAGAAAGACCTTATAGACACCCTGGAGCAGTTGCCCCTCTAATCCCAATAGTTACGCACCTGAGAGAGCATCTAAAAATAGATCCTAATAGACCCCAATGCAGATTTAGCATTAGGCCCAGGATTTTAATGTTGCGCCCCTGAGCTGCTATGATGGCACTTTGACTAGGACAGTATATGAGAACTAGATTCTGGGTACGCTTAGGAAAAATATCTCTTCTTCCATGTGCAGGTTGAAGGAGAGATAGGACACATCATAAAACTGTCACATTCCTGAGCTCAGTGGACTGATTAAAGGGGTGGTCTCGCGAAACCAAGTGGGGTTATACACTTCCGTATGGCCATATTAATGCACTTTGTAATATACATCGTGCATTAAATATGAGCCAAACAGAAGTTATTCCACTTACCTGCTCCGTTGCTAGCGTCCTCGTCTCCATGGTTCCGTCTAAATTCGCCGGCAGCTTGCTTTTTTAGACGCGCTTGCGCAGTCCGGTCTTCTCCATTCAGCACGAGCCGCTTCAGTGTGCTCCCCGCTACAGCTCTTCTGCGCATGCGCAGACGAGCTGTCACTGCTCGGGAGCGCGCTGGAGCGGCCATTCTGTACCTTCCTCTGTTAGAGGAAGGTGCAGAAACTGGAGCTGCCCAGCGGAGAAGCCCAGCCCAGCCCAGCAGCCCCGAGAAGCGTCCCAGGTAAGTGATGGGTCGGGGGGGGCTGCCGCTGCGCCGGGGGAACTAGCGCTGCGCCGGGGGGGGGGGCTGTCGCTGCGCCGGGGGGGCTGCCGCTGTGATGGGGGAACTAGCGCTAGGCCGGGGGGGGCTGTCGCTGCGCCGGGGGGGCTGCCGCTGTGATGGGGGAACTAGCGCTAGGCCGGGGGGGGCTGTCGCTGCGCCGGGGGGGCTGCCGATGTGATGGGGGAACTAGCGCTAGGCCGGGGGGGGGGCTGTCGCTGCGCCGGGGGGGCTGCCGATGTGATGGGGGAACTAGCGCTAGGCCGAGGGGGGCTGTCGCTGCGCCGGGGGGGCTGCCGCTGTGATGGGGGAACTAGCGCTAGGCCGGGGGGGGGGCTGTCGCTGCGCCGGGGGGGCTGCCGCTGTGATGGGGGAACTAGCGCTAGGCCGGGGGGGCTGTCGCTGGGGGGGGGGGCTGCGCCGGTTACCTTCTGCCTGGCGGTGGGTGACTGGTCGGCGGCTGCGGCGCGTCCGGTCGGCGGCTGCTTGGCGTCCGGTTGCCATGGAGACACAGCTGGCAGCGTCTCGGGAGCGCGCACGTCGGGCTGCAGCGAGCGACGGGGAAAGAGCCGGCGGCCATCTTGGGGAAACTTTTATAAGTTGCTGAAACGCTGGAACGGTAAGTAGAAACCAGCTAGGAAAGTAATTTACAGGGGTAATTAGTAATGTATGTTTAATTAGGGGGACTGGGCAAAAAAAAAAATCACTGCTTCCTCGAGACATCTCCTTTAAGTATTTATGCCTCAGCTCAGTTTGTCTGTTGTTTTAAGTTTTGAGTGCAAAACAGTCTCAAATTTCTGTGTGTGAACATTTGTATTTCAATAAAGAGGGGTGTCCTCTCTGCAATTGTTTATTATATATATGCCCCCTCCAAACCAGTTCCATTCTAGCCTCATGAAGGATTGATAGAAGACACGAAAGCTTGCTGTAACATCATGTATTTTTGTTAGGCATTAAAAGGTATCATATCTACAAGATCACTTGCTTTCTCTCACTGAGAACAATCGCACTTTGCTCTACTGGCTAACACCGCACCAAACCATTTTTTTATTTTAGTAAAAAATATGAAATATTGAATTTTAGAACAAAGAGAATTCTGCAGAGATTTAATGTATATATTATGTGACAGGAGTAATATAGGAATAATGGGTTATTTCCTTGGATGCACATTGACCTTAGTTTCATCTTGCAGAATTTACACTCAGCACAGCTGGAAGCAATAAGGAAGGAAGGATCAAGGGTTTTAGATGACACTCTTACCTTAGTATGTGATGGTTCTCAGTAAGAGAAACGACGTAGTCTTGTAGATATGATACCTTTTAATGGCTAACAAAAATACATGATGTAATAATAGCGAGCTTTCGTACCAACGCAGGGTACTTCTTCCGGCTAATGGATTGGATCTGAAGAGGCATGCATATTATTTATACACACTTATAACATACATACTTATGGCAAGGCACAGATATGGATGTGATTGGTTCGCACTTAAAAGGAATTCTGCAACAACAAACAATCTTTTTTTGTCTTTTTTGTCTAGTCTTTGTCTTACCTTAGTGAAATGCCATAATCCATAAACTCTGTCTTTGTCATAATATATACACCTGTAGGAAATCATAGGACCTCTATTTCTTGTAGAGTGCAAAACCTCTAATGGGTCCTTGTTGATTTACAGGGTAGAAATCCACAGGCACCTACACTAACCATACAGATATTTCCGTTTGTAGACATCCAAAGTTCAATAAAATGCATTCACTGTCCAATAGTCTGGCAACTCTGTTTGGTCAGAAATTTAGTTTTTCAGTACATTATATGGTACAATAAATAGTACCATTGAAAAATACAACTCGTCCCGCAAAAAACAACCCTGCATACAGCGACGGATAAATAAAGGAGTTACGATTTTTTAAAAGGGGGGAGGAAAAACGAAAATGGAAAAAAAAGGGCTGCATCATTAATACGTTAATACACAAGTTTGATGAATATCTAAGCCACCGGTAAGAATACAGTTGACAAATAAACTGTGAGAATGGTATTTTTTCAGAATACATAACAATTAGAGATGAGCGAGCGTAGTCGCTAAGGCAAATTACTCGAGTGAGTATTGCCATTTTCGAGTACATGCCCACTCGTCCCAAAAGATTTGGGGGCCGTGAGGGGCGGGGGTATCGGGGAAGAGCCAGGAGGAACAGGGGGGAGATCTCTCTCTCTCTCCCCTGCTCCACCATGCTGACTCCCGCATATCACTGCTCACCCCCACCGCCCCCCGAATCTTTTGGCACGAGCGGGCATGTACTCGAAAATGGCAATACTCGCTCGAGTAATTTGCCTTAGCGAGTATGCTCGCTAATCTCTAATAACAATTCATTTCGATAGGCAAGTGAAAAGACAGGTGTCTTTGCAATTATATATATATATATGTAGTTTTGTACTAATGATGTGTATTTCACTCATTAACCCTACATGGCAATACGCCCAGAAAGCCATAACTGAAGTTTTGACAGATTGATGTAAGTGATGATGTAAGCCCACAAAGCTATTTTGAAAAATACAGGTGTCATGTTTTAAAAGTTCTAATTAACTAATTATTGTTTATTTCTGACCTCTTGACCACATCATCAATTAAATTCTTGCAGTTGTGAATCATGTGACATGGAAAATTCCAATTTTAAATGAAATCATCATATTAAAATCCGAAGTGCTTTTGCTCACGCCATGTCTTTGTGCGAGCTTATTAATGCCTCACCATACAGCTGTTGGCTATATGCAGAATGATCCCAGGGACGGATGTCTGCTCTTAGTGGGTAGTAATTTATTTACTTTGACATACTGTATGACATTTATGATGGATCCTTTTACAAGTTCTGATGTCTGCAGGGGTAGAAGGTTCGATATGCTTATTGAGAAAATGTGAGTGCCACTGATGTCATTTGTGCAACTGTTTAATGCGGTTACTGTTGTGGCCTGGTGAACAGTGTGTGTGGAGTCTCAATCTCAGTACAGTGCTCATTTACAAATTTACTTGTTCAGTCATTGTACTGGACACAGCATGTGTGTTTGTGAATGAACAGTTGACCCTGCAAGGGAGCACCTACCGTGTTTCCCCGAAAATAAGACAGTGTCTTATTTTTTCAAAAAGGTTTAACTTTTTTACATGTATAGCCTCGACACTATTTAAATTGACTTTTTTTTAATTAACTGTTAGCAGGGCTTAATTTTGGAGTAGGGCTTATATTTCAAGCATCCTCAAAAAGCCTGAAAAATCATTTTGCATCCTCAAAAATTCTGGAAAATCATGCTATGTCTTATTTTCAGGGTATGTCTTATTTTCAGGGAAACAGGGTATTAGCAGTGTGGCATGCAAGAGCAGCATAGCATAGTGTAGTGCAGCCAAGCAGTATCTACTGAAATGCGCTGAAGTAAGAGAAATGCACAATTCAGATAGCCAGTGAAGTGAAATGCTGTAGTTGAGACAGTCGCTGTTGTGGCATGCAAAAGGAAGTATCAGAGGTCTGAGAGGTTGGATATAGCTGTAGAAAATCCCTATAGCCTCCTGACTGTGGAAGCAGAATGAGCTCCAGTCAGTTACCTGCTCTATTGCTGAAAGGCTATATGTCTTGTAACCCATAGAGGCAGTGAATGTAAACCCCCATGTGTCAATACTTATATCCCCAGAACCATGACAGTGCCCTGCAACTGTTACGCCTGTCAGCTCATAGTTAACTTTGCCAGCACACCTTGTTCTGTCCAGACAAGCCAGGGTTAACAGCCCCTGTGCCTTCCAGTTAGGTTAATTAACCTGCTATGTGTCTGAGAGGTGTGCTGGTGATTGACAGGTCTATCTACCTATCGGCTCCCCCCACCTCCCTATAATATCCAGCTCTTGATGCCTGGGAGGGGCTGATTATTCTTCATTGTTCAGTTTCCAGTGTCAGTTTAGTAGTCTAGTGGCTCTGACCTGCTGGGTGTCGGTCCTGTACTTTGTGGTACTTTTCAGTGTCCGCTGTGTAGTCCAGCTACTCTGACCTGCTGGTAGTCTGGCCCTGCTACTTTGTGGATTATTGTTCAGTTTTCAGTTTGCTAGCCAGTCTGCTGAGTAGTCGAGCTGCTCTGACCTGCTGATTATCTGGGCCTGGTTCCTTGTGCCTTGCCCTGAGGGTGCGGTCACACGAGCGCATAAACGGCGCGTTTTTGCGCCCAATCGTATAAACGTGACCATCTGAGGTGTTGGTTTGCAATGCATTCGTTCACACGGGCGATTTTATGGCGCGTTAAAACAGCAACCCGAAAAAAACGGAACATACGCGACCGAAATACGCGCCAACGCATATTCGATGGCCGAAAAGATAGTTTGCAAAGTAGGAACAAACGATAATACGCTTTCTAGCTCTGGTCATGATCGCC
The DNA here is from genome assembly GCF_035609145.1 of Eleutherodactylus coqui. Classification (NCBI taxonomy): domain Eukaryota; kingdom Metazoa; phylum Chordata; class Amphibia; order Anura; family Eleutherodactylidae; genus Eleutherodactylus; species Eleutherodactylus coqui. The sequence goes on along the minus strand of NC_089845.1, from coordinate 125,165,562 downwards.
GAAAAACGTTCTTTCCGGCGATTAAACGCTGCGCACGTGCGAACGTAAATACGCCTACGCTCATGTGACCGCGCCCTCAGTGTGCTAACCAGTCTGCCTTTGTTTTTATCCTGCTTCTGTCAGCTTGTCCGCTAGCCCTTGTTGTTATCAGCCAGGGTTTTCCAGTCTGCCTTGTTTGGTGTCCTGCTTCTGTCAGCTTGTCTGTTAGACCTTGTTGTCTGCTTTACCTCGCTGTTATCAGCCAGGGTTTTCCAGTCTGCTCTGTTTGTATCCTGCTTCTGTCAGCTTGTCTGCTAGGCTTCGCTATTATCATTCATCAGTGAGCCATAGTCTGGATTGAGAAACAGTATGTTAAAGTTAATCTGTCACATCAGTACAAACCTGTTGGGGCAATGGGGGACAAATTTTAGGGGAAAACTCAGAAAAATTATAGACAGGAATATACACACTAGACATGGAAAACAGACGAGACTAAAGGCCTATTTACACTAGGCGAATGTCGGACAGACGATGCCCAACACTCTTCCCTGCACATACTCGCTTCTGTGCTGTTATACAGGAGTGAGTATCGCTGGCTCACTCAGCAGGGGCGCGGGGCGGCTGGAGGAGATTTTGCCCCTCTCCATTGACTTAATAAAGCGGTTGTTCAGTGCTGAACAGCTGCTGTTTACACTGAATGATTATCGTTCAGGATTTTATGCAGCTTAAAATCCTGAATAATGATCGTTCAGTGTAAACAGCAGCCGTTCAGTACTAGATGGCTGCTGTGCTAAGTGAATGGAGAGGGGCGAGGAGAGCCAAGAGTAAAATCTCCTCCAGCCACCTGCAGGCCGCTCTGTGAGCGAGCCAGCGATACTCGCTCCTATGTGACAGCACGGGAGCGAGTATGTGCAGGGACGAATGTTGGGCATTGTTTTCCTGACGTTCGTCCAGTGTAAATGGGCCTTTACAGTCAGTGGAACCAGAACTGAACTGACAACCTAAGGACAGGGAGGCTAGATACACAACAGAAAAACAAGGTGGGGAAAGGTGAGGGTACTGTCCCTGATCCAAGAATGCTTAGCAAAGTGGAGCATACACCCAAATAAGGGTGACCCCACAACAGGAACTAGAAGCTTTCTTCTTATATCCCTAGATAGATTAGGGGTGAGGATAAAGCACCCAGATTAGACCAGATAGAATAGACCCATTGACACATGAAGGAAAGTCGGCAAATAGGGAGACATTAATGCTAAATTCTAATATAGAGAACAAGGGGCTGTTGACTACACATGATGTCAAACTAATAGTGATCAAATGAGTATGGGTAAAAGTACTGAAGAGTCAGCGACCACAGTAACCCCCAGGGACCTGATATACCACTGAACAATAGTACAACCGGTATCCTTTGCAAAATGGAGCGAGTTAAATAGCTTGGCAATTACACTGATAGGCCAGCTGGGCTGTCAGTCTTCCCAGCCAACCCATCAGTGCTGGACCTAGAGGGAGAAATTGCTCCCTCAGCATCCAGCACCAAATGAGACTGTGCATGCACCATCGAGCACATAATAAGGTCCGGCATGGACAATGTGTCAACATAGTGTCCCCACTGGACCCGTGTCCAACCCTTGCAACCCCTGGAGCTAGGTGCTCTGTCACATGTATACTGTATATTGACTTTTTGCTACAATTCTTGTAATGTTGTCTCCTCTTTCTCTATTATATATAATTGGAGATGACACACCACCCAAGTACAAAGAAGTGAGTTTAAAGACATCTGGGTTACCTCTTCATTTAAGCTGGAAACTACAGCTTGTCTGGACGGAGCATCTGTTTCCAAATAGTCATGGTTTAGAGTTGACAATGTAACCTGCACACTTGTTTTACTGCTATTTGCATGGAGTTACAGGAAGTTCGTGCCACAGTTAATTATATTTGAAGAGAAGAGATCGACACACAGATCATATAGGTATCTCACACAGTGTTAGGTTTCCAATGAGATGAAGAGAGTAGTTGTTTCTTTAGAAGATCCAGGTGTTTACAGCAGATAGATCATATAGAACAGGAAGCATTTATGTGACCTATAATATTAGAGGTCTTTTAATAAAGCATGTATGGACTGAAGAAAAGACTAATGGGTGCAAAATCTTCCGTATGTCTCATTATAACTCAAGCTGTCCCCTGACAATTCTATATTTTAGTAATGATCATTGTCATGGCAGCAGGAGAGGAGTGTGCTGATCTTAGGAGGGAGCAGTGACCTGGGTTGCTCGTCATGATCGGCCAGTATGCCATGATTTCCACAGAATTGTATTGGTCAGCCCGACCTGATATTTGGCAAAAATTACTGTAAAATCAGCTTTCCCATAATGAATGCTGAATGATGGCAGTGGTGCCTCTTCAATTAATGTGGCTCAGTGGTTAGCACTGTTGCCTTGCAGTTCTGGAATCAAATCTCATCAAGGACAATATCTGCATGGACATTGAAAAACTTCATATAGATGTTGCCCTTTCACAGATCTGAACCTAGGACTCCAGCAGTGCAAGGCAGCAGTGCTAATAACCGAGACACCACACTTGTTCTTTCTTCTCCAGAGGAGGAGAAGAAAAGAGCAGCACAAAGAACATAAAAACAACATACTGATGTTGTACTTGGACAGCTTTGAACCTAGAACTCCACTACTGAAAGGCAACAATACAAACCACTGAGCCACATTCGTTAAAGAGGCACTACCATCACCTACACCACCACCAGTCCTCTGATGTGGGCACCAAACTTGAACTACGTTGCTAACCAGAACACGTAACAGTCATCTAAACAAATTTGAACAGTTCAGTCTCAATGACCAGGGGGACTCTTGTAAGACTGTTGTGGGTGGTAGGAAACCTGGGGGCTATAGGAATTCTGCTCCCTTTTCCACTCTGTTGCTTAGCGAAAACTACAGAGGGGTTGTGGTTGGGACTCCCCATCTTGGAGACACTTCCTTCTGCTACTGTCAACACAATGGGAGAAGCAACCTCAGAATCATCAATCCAGTGTAGCAGAGCCACCCAATCATCCAGGTGACTTACAACAACTGCCAAAACACCTGAAGGGCCAACACCATAGTGTTGAAAACCCATTCTGCTGGGCACAGGTCTTCTAGTCACCACACTGACATTAGACATACAAACACCCTGTCATGCTCCGTACAATCATGGAAGAATCCATATTCTTTTTGGGTGTAAAATAAAAGTCACTGTCACAGAACTGTGCAGTATGCCCTCCGCCTCCGGTAGCCAATCTTGGAGGAGACAATAAAGTAGATGTTCCTGCTTCTTTTGTTCTCGCCTATCCTCTCTGTAGGCCCAAGCAAGTTATTTATCCTGCTGTTCCTGTTACAAATTCTTGGAAACAGGACCGACTAACATGTTCTTGTTTATCCTGTTCGTTACACTACATTTAACATAATATCAGGGATCAGATGACTTGGGTTCCCTCTACTAGGAAAGAACGGGCTGGGGGATTCGGGCCAGGCCACTGCTGTTACACAACACACAGGATCGGTCTGCATTACAACTGGTACTACTGAAGGACTCGGTGTGGATTTATCAGCCTGTTTTGGGATTAGCATCATCAGGCTCTCATGCCACTTGGCGGTTAGTAACCCAATAGACACTCCAGGAGAAACATTGAAAAGATGGAACATTACTTATCCTTTGCTTCAACAACTGTAATGTAAATAATAAAATGAGTTCTAAATGGAGGCCTCACAACTGGTATATAATATTCCAACAACTGGTATATAATATTAGGAACAGTCCTAGTATCAGACCTTATTCGGACTATAGCAAAATGTCCATATATTCCAGTGCTCAGGAGGAATTAGTTATCCTTTCAAGCACAGTCTCTGAATATTCGCAGAAATCTGGTGAACTCATTTTAAGAAGCCCATTGGTAATCACTGTTGTTAACATAGAGACATCCTCATAGTGGAGCGGTGAGTGAAACTGAACCAATTCCTTAGGATAGGAGTTGCCATCCAATAGGTGGGGCTGCAGAGGTATTGTTCCATCTCCTTCTATGTGCAAGTTAAAGGAGAGATAACACATATCATAAAACTGACACATTCCTGAGCTCAGTGGACTGATTAAGTATTTATGTCTCAGCTCAGTTTGTCGGGAGTTTTAAGTTTATATATGTGCCCTATCCAAATCAGTTTCATTTACCCCCAATGAAGGGTTGATTGAAAACCCGAAAGCTTGCTGTAACATCATGTATTTTTGTTAGCTATTAAAAGGTACCATATCTACTATATTTCTTGGTTTCCCTTACTAAGAACAATCATAATTGTTTTAGCAATGGCAGGGCTGCGCCTGACAGGGAAAAATCATGGGTGATTAAAAAGATCACATTGTAGCCAAACAAATGATGGGAATGATGAGAGCAACAGGAGAAGAGTGTACTGATGTTGAGAAAAACAGTGACTTATCCATTCAGAATCCTTTTTAATGAATGCAAGAGTTGTCCACTTGTTTTGATAGGTCACGGGGGGAGGGTGTTCTAATTGGCTACAATGTGCAAAATTCCCTAATAAGATAATATGAATGATGATAGCAGAAGAAGAAGACTGTGCTGATCTTGGGAGAGAATGGTGACCTTATGTAATTGAAAGTGAATGAGGAAAGGAGAGGATCTTACAAAGGCAATGTTATGATCAGGTTTGGACAAGACAACCTTTAGTTGATCAAGCTGAGAAATGACAGCAGTAGAAAAGTGCCCTGATCTTGGGAAGACAGTGACTTTCCTGTTCATAGAATTGTTTCAGTAATGGCAGGGCTGCACGTCACAGGAAAAATTATCATGGGAGATCAGATAGAAAACATTGCAGTCAATCAAATTATAGGAATGATGAACGCAGCAGGAGAAGAATGTGTTAATCTTGAAAAAGGCAATGACTTATCCACTCATAATTTTTTCTATAATGAGGACAGGAATGTTCACTTGCTGGGACAGGAAGGCATTATTATAAGGGAAATATCACATACTGTAGCTAATCAGATGATGGAAGTGATGATAGCAGCCGAGAAGTGTGCTGACATTGTGGGCGACAGTGACCTGCACACTCATATTATTATTTTATGGAGCTAAAGCTGTGTGCGAAGGGCAAGTGTGATGATGTAATTAGGGGAATGACAAGGGAGGAAAGTTATAGGGGTATATAGGCGATTAATCTTTTGTGGGTACTGTTTTTCCTTGAGGAGACTGCCTGCTGACATAGCATACCTTACAGGCAATGCTTCCTGGGAAATTATATGCAAATAAGCTCTCCACTAGATTGAAGAAAGCTGTTTATCTAGTGCCAATTATAGGTGGTTAGTGGTTACCCTGTAAGATAAAGAACCTTGAAACATAAATAGAGATTTTACTGAGATTAATTTTCCTCCAAAAGGAAGACATTCTGATTGGCAAAGAGAATTTCAGGGTTCTTATTTCTCATCCGTACAGAATAGCGTACTAGTTATCTCTTTAATGGGTCGGACATTGACTAAGGGCCTTTTTAGATTGAACAATTATTATTCAGCTTCTCACTGGATCACACAAATCTGGATGATAATAGTTCAGTGTGAACGCTGCTAGCGACTCAACGACAAATAATAATTTGTTCGCTTATCGTTCATCGTTTAGTTTGTGCAGCTATAAAAATCAAAAGTCGATCTGTAACAAGCAGTCATTTGTCTATGAACTGCCTGTTTACTGTGAATGGAGGTGGGTGGCGGGAAACGATCTCTGGACGCTCTGCCTCTGTTCACTGATCGACCATCACTTAGACATCTGCCGGGCAAATAAGCACCTGACAGTCACCCCATGTAAAGAAGAACCCTTATAGGGGAGTTACCTCCAATAGTTGGGACTAGAGAGAGAGCTTGTTTTCCATCTGAAAGCTAATTTGCACATTTTTATATCTCTGATGGCGTAGCAAATGCTCGCATCTATACTGTAGGCTCCATTGGGAACCTCTGGTGCAGAGCTGGCACGAAATCATGTACAAAATAGTGCATCATGCTGTCCTGTTTCCTTGTCCACTTTAATCCTTTCCAATCCAATTTTGGATTCAGGGTTTCCTAAAAGGCTTTCTCTTTTTGCTGTTACACAACAGTGCCATCTGCTGGCTAAAGCCAGTGTATGTGCGCCAGAGAGGCTTCGACAGTGGATTGGCTGGAAATAGACAGTAAGAATACCCTGTCAGATGTCTTCGGACATTGGAGCTGTACAAGCTTCAATCAGAATGTAGGAAGACGTCAGTAAGTGGATTAGAAAGGGTTAAGTTAGGACTGTTGTCAGGGCTATGAGCTCTAGCTTCCCTCCACAACCAATAGTAAAAATTAATTCCCACTACATACTATATGTATGGGCTTATGGAAATATCTGCTTAGGTCCTGATTCCACCCTGCATCTGCTGCTCTATCCAAACTTCCAATGAGCCGATACAGTAAATTACTTTCACAGATTCTTTTGAGATGAGTCTACAACACACAAGCTGCATCAAAAGTAATGACTTTCTTCTGTGCATGCCATAATTACATTTTAACTCTGGAAATCGTAACTTTACTAATTTGATGATTATTGGATTAATTAAAGCGGGTATGGGAGAAAGGCAACAATAGATCTAAATTTGAATAATTAAATCCAGTTGCCTTTGTAACAGTTTATAACATCCGGCAACTCAAGAAAATCCTTGCAGCTTGGAGAAGCCGTGTAATAGGTGTCTGTCAGCAGTTCCCTGACTGACTTTTCTATAGCATTCATTAACCCCCTAAGGACATGTCCTATTTTGTCCATAAGGACACAATGATTTTGGGGGGCATTTTCATCTCCACTTTCAGAAGCCATAACTTTTTACATTTTTAGTCACATAGTCATATGAGGGCGTGGCGAGCTGTAGTTTTTATTGGTACCATTTTTGGCTATATATAATGTATTGTAAAACTTTTATAATTTTTTTTTTTTTTTGGAGAGCAAAGAGAGAAAAACACCAATTCTGACATTTTCTTAATGTGTTAATCATTAGAGATGAACGAGCAGCAAAATGCTCGGGTGCTCATTATTTGAGTCGAGCTTTTCGTAAAAGTCGAGAGCTCTATTCGAGTAACGAACCCCATTGACTTCAATGGGAGACTCGAGCACGTTTGTATGGGACCTGCCGATTGCCGAGCTTTTATTTCCCCCTGTTCTCCCTCTCCCACTCCCTTTCCCTCTCTCTCTCTCTCTCTCTCTCTCCCTCTGCCAAGCCAGCCACAAACTACCATTGACATGTGCAGTGGGGAGGGGCCAAAACTGGGGCGGGGTCGAACACAGCGTGATGCTCGCTTGAGTGGCGAGCACTATCGAGTATGCTAATACTCAAACGAGCATCAAGCTCAGAAGAGTACGTTCGCTCAACTCTATTAATCATGCAGCATAAATTACATCATATTTTTTATGGAGCCTGGTATGATTACAATGATACCAGAATTATTTTTTTTTTTTAGGTTTTTCCAATTTTTTTTTAAATCATTACATTCAAAATCCCAAAACTTTTTTTTTTCATGGACAGAGCTCTATGAGGGCTTGTTTTTTGAGTTTGACAAGCTGTAGTTTTTAGACAGACCACTTTGAGATACATACAGCTTCTTTGATCCCTTTAATTGTGTTTTTTTCGAGAGGCAAAATTAACAAAACAAGCATTTTGCGTCCATTTTGTAGGTAGTAGGTTTACACTTTTTGCTGTGCAGGATACATGGTATGTTCAATTTATTGTACAGCTTGCTATGGATACGATGGTACCGAAAACGTGTTATGTTTTTAAAAAAAAAATGTTTGCAAAGAGTTCTGTTCAGTCCAAATAAGTTCAGACTGAACCAGACGTTCACCAAAACCCTTAAAACTAATGTATAAACACTCTGCATAGCACCCTGAGAGGGTTATATAGGGCTTTTAGAACATTAGACAATGTTATACACCAGTGTTCAGGATTAGTGTTGAGCGAAGAAAACCAGTAGAACCCACTTTTGGATAGAACTTTGCTAAAAACTGAGTTTGGTTTCGTGTCAAACCAAACTTTTAGCAAAGTGTGACCCACAACAGGGTACTGCTAGTTTGGTTCGCTTAACACTAATCCTCATATTAGTAATCCTCCACCGTGTGTTAATGGTAGCAACTAGCGCAGATTGACACAGTATTTGTTGATCACTGTTTCTTGTAACGGGCAGAATCAGGTAGTATAAAAGTGCCCTTACACATCACTAAGGAACAATTTTTATAATTTTGATCCCCATTCAATATTCTCAGGGTAGAGGTACCTATGCACATGGCGTCATTTTGCATAGCCATAAAGTGAGAGTTATGGAGTTCTCCAAATTAAATCATGATTGACTGATATGTCATAACAAATCACCGGACAACCCCTTCAAGTCCTGTCACACATTCTAGACATGCATTGTGAAGATAGAGAGCACTCTGTGTCACAACATGGACTAATTCTAGTTACATTGGCGCATGTTCTAAGGGTCCATCCACATAAAACATATTTTATGCACCAGAAATTCTATGACAAATCTACGGCAAAATCCCCATGTTCTACATACAGATTTTCTGTGGGTTTGGCTGTGGTATAGACCTTACTGCAGGAGACTCTTGTTCCAGTCCTCAGAGTAGCTCTGGTTAGTGATGACTGCGTACAATGGACATAGTCAGATGGGAACTGAGGCAAAAAAGTGAGACTACGTAAAACACAAAAGCATAGTTGGAGAATTGAGACAGAACCAGGAGAGCAAGCAAAAAAGAAGGGCAACCAAGGCTAGGAACTAGGGATGAAGCCAGTAGTTAGGAAACCTGAAAATTGGTGAAGAACAACAGCTAGAAAGGCAGAAACAATCATCTGGGACAGCCAGGTTCCCATAGACGTACTGTTGACCTCATCAGTAGCATAGGGGTAGCATAGCATAGAGCTGCCATGAAAGCACATCATGTTCAGGGTCATTCACTGGGGAGAAAAGGACTCAGGAAGGGGCCAGTAGAGGGATAGGGGATGACCCAATGCTTCAAAAACAGAGAAGACGGGGAGCAAATGGACAGACACGACCACGGGAATAGTTATAGGGAGTGCACACTCAACAGATGCATCCGTGCCCTAGTGCCGGAGGGGGCACAAAGCTGCCATCTTATAAATGCCACTTAGTGAGTCAGGAACCCTGTTACAAACTAACCATTTGGCCCAGGAGCTTCAAGTTACACACCTGGACATGGCGGTGGAGTAGATGGAGTAAGTAACAACTCTATGCAGCATGCAGAATTAATGAGAGCAATGTATTTAGATTTTCTAGGAGTGTATTTAGGGTTATTCGATTAATGAACATAAAATGTCGTGACATGGCATAACACGTCCGTGTATGTATTGCTTCTTCTCCCACACAGCGACATTTCTCCTCAAGTTGTTCATACCTTACAGGTGAATATGATATCAAAGTATGTACCATGTCTTAATGAGACAAGTTCAAGCAAGGCTTCCCTCCGAGCTCACAGTAAGATCTATTCACGACTTCGCCAAACCACCAAAGTTGCCAAAAACTTTGAAAAGTCTAAAAGGTGAATAAAGACACTTTGAGAAGCTTAGGCACCACATGAGACAAGATCCAGGGTTTACATAACATTAGCAGCTGTCTACTTATCCCATTATGCTGTGTTGTCATTGTCTCTTAGTGTTGAAGAGAGTAGTGATTATATCCAAACTGCTTTCAGCTGGATAAACAGTGCGGTGTACCTCATTCATATATAACCTATTAAAAGGGATCCTATGATAGAATTGGTAAACTATAATAGAACATTTCCCATAGATACATTTGACAATTATTATACCATTAGACACTAAATGGGAAACCACTGGGCAAAACTGACATGGAAAAGGACTTGGGGATTTTGTAAACTTAACTGGAGCAACCAATGTCAGGCAGCTGCTGCCAAGGCAAATAGCATCATGGGGTGCATCAAAAAAAGGTCTAGGGGTGCATGACTAGCTAGTACTAGTACTCAAAGAGATGATGAAAATTAGTTATTATTATTTAGTTTAGAAAATAAATGGCTGATGGGCGACCTAATAACTATGTATAAGTATATCAGGGGTCAGTACAGAGATCTCTCCCATCATCTATTTATACCCAGGACTGTGACTGTAACAATAGGGCGCCCTCTACGTCTAGAGGAAAGAAGGTTTCTACACCAACATAGAAGGGGGTTCTTTACTGTAAGAGCAGTGAGACTATGGAACTCTTTGCCTGAAGACGTGTTGATAGTGAACTCGATAAAAGAGTACAAGAGGGGTCTGGATGTCTTCCTTGACTATAATGTTTTAATGTTACTATAATATTGACTACTGACTATAATAGTAGTACTATTACTTACTGGAGATGGGTCATTGACCTATAGATTTAATTCTGACTCCCAGATTAGTTTCAATGTTCTGATTCGTTAGGGGACTGATATATAAACTTTATTAATTATTAAAGGATAACAATCCTGGGCACATCTACATACAAAAACAAGCTCAAACAAAGCCCACCACCAAAGTCACACTTGGCCAGACTGTCACTTTTGCGTCTGGTCTAGACTACCATCATGCCCAAAGTGTACTGTTATTGTTATTTTTACCTCTGTCTAGGTATGTCAGTATTACACCTGCTGGACAGTTAGGTTAGTATGTTTAGACATGGGATGCACCCCGTTAAGGAATTCCCTTACTATATAAACCCCTGCTGAATAGTGGCTTCAGGCATGCGGTATTCCCATGAGGTGATTATAGACGGCATATTCTCCTCTGTTGTAAAAGTATGATCTTATGGGGATTTTGTGCGCTCTATTGATACACACACTGTAGTTCAATACCCTTTTCAAAGGATCACTGTAGCAATCAGGTCTCACATATGTTCAATTTATGACATATGGCACATCTCTGCTGTAGTTTCGAAAGGAGTTATTAAACTTATCCCCTTTATTTTCTGGATTTTTCGTTATCTGTTTCATTGTATTTATTGGCTCCACAGAATGAGCGGCTATCTCCCATGCATTCAACACCAGAACCTGTGACTTTGTGCCTAATTCTGGTGTATTCAAATGCCTGGTAGCTAGTCGAGGACCCCATCGATTCAGTGCTCTACCTTAATGGGTTTTTCAATTGGATCTATTTTTGGATAATAAAGTGGGTTTATTTATTATATTGTGGTTTGGTTCAACACTAGAGATGAGCGAGCGTACTCGGTTCAGGTGTTTTTGCACTCGAGCACCGCTTTTTCCAAGTAACTGACTACTCGGATGAAAAGATTCGGGGGGCGCCGGGGGCGTGGGGGGCAGCGTGGTGGAGCGGGGGGTAGCAGTGGGGAACAGGGGGGAGCTCTCTCTCTCTCTCTCCCACTCCCCTCTGCAACCCCCCGCTCACTCCCGGCGCCCCCCGAATCTTTTCGTCCGAGTAGTCAGTTACTCGATAAAAGCGGTGCTCGAGTGCAAAAACACCCGAACCGAGTACGCTCGCTCATCTCTATTCAACACGTTTCTGTCAATTGAAGAACTCATCAGGAACCAAAATTTTTTAAAACCCAAAAGAAGGAACTGGGACTTTTTGAAGTTATTGTTCTCAGCGGAATGAACAGGCAACCACCTCTAAAATAAAGGGGATATCTGCAGTAATGGGGGTTCACACCATGGATAAAAGTGTTAGCCCTCTATTGCTAAGAAAAGCCATAAGAATTGACCCAGGTGACCTGAAGTCTAATGGTTTTTTCAGGTTGCTAGCAAACATCTAAACTCTTCTTTGCTTGACTAGGAGTCTGAATTTTTCCCTAGAATGGGGGAAATTGGCTTTTACTTGATGAAGGGTTTTGCCTCCCTAGTAGGCCACATTCACATAGGCAAGAATCCTGCGGGAGTTTTATGCGTTCAGAGACATGAATATAAACTCTATTCTTCTGAATGGACTTATTCACATGTGAGATTTGAGATTTCTTCATCACATTGATGCTACAAGGTAAGGAAAAAAATCACAGCTTGTTCTATCCTTTGGAGTTTCCTCGGAATGCCTCGCCCATTGTTTTCAATGGGACCTTTAAGGACATTGCATGGCAATTGCATGCTGTACGATGTCTATGCAAGTGCGATGTGAGGTTCCCATTGAAATCAATGGGGAGCATTGCGATCCTCTGATAAAACGCGCCTGAAAATCGCAATGTCACAGAAGTGATGCAAGGCATTTTTGAATGAAAAATGCCTTACATTTACGTGAAAAACATAGGTTGGAAAGCACAATATCGGGTTTTTCCGCACGTGTGAATGTAGCTTTATTGTGGAATAATAGGCTAAACTGGATGGATTTATGTCTTTTTTAACCTTGTAAACTATACTACTTTATCATGGTTGTTGGGTGAGAACCTGCTTTGACTAAACGAAATCACAAATTGTGAAATGTCTCATCCACATCAACAGAGTTTCCTCATCACACCAGGTAGGCACTGATGGATCAATCACAGAATCTTACATAAGGGCTCCTTCACATGGGCATGATTTAGTGACAATCACGGCCGCATAACGGGATGAAACAAAACCATTGATTTTAATGGTTTCGATTTAATTAGCGGTATTCTCGCCCGTTAACAGTACAGGTGAGAAAAGTTCGAATACTGTGAAAAAAGATGAAACCCGTTCATGCACAACTACTCTCCGTATAGCATAGTTGCACATACGCCATGTGTTTTTGGCCTAAGAGTCCTTTTAGATGGGCCAATTCTCATTTGAACAAGTGAGTGATGTCACCGCTAACTTGTTCACACTCATGCAGCCTGTCTAGACAGGCAAATGCATCTTAAAGGAGAATCATTCAGTCGTTCAGTCCCTGTATAAGCGAATAGCGGGACTGAACAACTGCTGTTTAGGGCTGAAACAGATGGGTGCATGCACTAATACGCTCACCACCATACTATCGCATGAACTGCTTTTTTTTTTTGACTATTCAAACTCTGCACTATTGCACATGAGTTTGAAAAAAAAAAGTGGCAAGATAGGTTGCACGTAGAAAAACTATGTGCAAGAAAGTTAGGGCAAGTCCTATCTTTTCCCACACGTTAATACTAATTCGGACTGAACCAAACTTTTTGCAAAAGTTCAGCGAACTTTTCAAATGTTCACTCATCACTACAGATGATGTTGGTGGAAAGAAGCATCAGGCACGTTGAACTTCAACACCCAATCCTTTGGTTCTCCCTGGGGATGAGCCATTAGCAGAGGTGAATTTTTCCACTCTGGCCATTGAAAACATGCATGCTCGGATATACATGTATACATATGGAGAAGTCGAGAGAAATAGCTGTCAACTGAATGAGTATTCTGCCAACATCCATTGAGTATTTCCTCTGCCAACCACTGATGGTTGGAAGTTGTAGTATTTACCATGATGGATTCTATTCTATTTTGTGATAATGTTGCTTAGTGGCCATGGATAGCACAATCTTCAGCCAAAGCCAAGAAGAGCAGGGGATCTCTGGAAAACACTGCTCAAGTTAATGAAACTTTGGGGACAAGTAGAGCTCCCTAACTCTGGACCAAAGACAAGTTTCACTATACTCACAAGTCTTACGATTTTGGGTTAAAGGTAAACATAACCCCTCTGCTCAACACAATTACCTGAAAATGGAATTTATGTTCTTTAGCAGATCATCTGCCTCATTAAAGGTCCTCATAATGTATGTTTTACAATGAAATCCTCTGCTAACCTCCCTGTAAATCAGCGTTCCTTGAATTATCCTCTTAGTTTCTCACCATGCAAAAACTAGAAAGCACCACAAAAACAACCGCAAAAAAAAAGACAAAATGAATGAACATCTGCTTGGCTTTAAGTTTCCACTCTGGGGATTGAAGCAGCTGTTTCTGCAATGAACAGCAGACTGTAAAATGGCAAGTAGGCAGGACGCACAAAGACGAGGCATTATAAAGTCCGTATTGTAAAATAGCAGTGCCTGTGAAATCGAATACACAATATTTATTGGTAATAATCGGTTGGCATGGCAACCTTTATATTTTAATGCGATGCAATATTAGATCAGTGGGAATGTGTATGCGACAAACCATAAATTGATAATATGTCTTTCCTTTCATTGCCATAATAATCCCCGTACTTGGCTGTGCTCCCTTTTTGGAATTGTCAACTTTAATTATTAACGCCACGTCTGGCGGCTCATACGACTCTCTCACTTTACGTTGCAAGTGACACCTAAAATTTCTGGTCTCCAAGACGATAACATGATATTAGAAACACAGGACATTCCTCATGTTCTTCTAGGTGTTGATAGAGGGGGCTACAAAATATTAGCGATGATATCAGTGTAATTAGGGGGGAGTATACAGTTAATCAAAACTATTGGCATTGACAACACTGGTTACAAGGTCTTATGTTTCTTATCCCAGGTAATCAGAGGGTGGGACGTCACTGATAATAGACAATGGTTAGTTTCAGCTGGTGGAAAATTGTAACACTGCTTGCAATACCAAGCTTGGCCACTGCAGTGGGAATGGAGCTGTTTACAGTGGAAATCAACTCAGCGTACAAGCGCATTCGCCCAAAAAACAATTCATTGGTGGGAGTCTTTGGTGGCAGACCTCCGTTGATCTACTATTATTGACTTATTATGAGGATAGGCTACCCATAGTTTATAACTGGACAACCCCTTTAATCATATATGAATCGGATACATGCATGACTGACTCGGAACATGTTTTACAGGAGATAACAGTACATGTAGAGTACCGCACGGGGGACACAAGCGATTGTTTTATTTTATTACTTTTAAGTAAAACTGAAAAAATAGCTTCTCTTCCCCATATGTTGTAAATTTGTAAAAATGTAATGTAATGCACAAGGTTTAGGATGGAAACTTACAGAATGTGGTGTGAGAAAGCTGTGGAGAAATGCTCAGACTCTGTGCGGTTACTATTTCATGAAATGTATGTGTGCTCTCATAGACTCAGACTGTTATACTGAAAGCAGAACCGTCTCAGAGAACAGATAACAAGTGACAAGAAAGTAACTTATTATCTCTAATTACTGGTCATTTCTGAATCATCTGGCCTGTTGTATTGAGAGTTGTAGCCAATGATTAAAACGCTTGCTCAGCTGTTTCCATTACTCTTAGGGCTTCTTCAGATGGGCGTGATTTAGTCCTGCTATGATAATCATGGCTGCATAATGCAACGAAACCATTGACTTCAATGGTTTCATTTTCATTAGCGATATTCTTCCCTGTTAATAGTACGGGCGAGAAAAGATAGGCCCTCTCTGTGTTGCACATAGTTAAATACTATGCGTGGGAAAGTTAGGGTAGGACCTATCTTCTGCTGTTTTTTCTTTTTCAAATTTGTGAATCTATATACCCTGTTTCCCTGAAAATAAGACCTACCCCAAAAATAACCTAGCATGATTTTTTTTCAGAATTTTTGAGGGTGCAGAATGATTTTACAGGCTTTTTGAGTATGCTTGAAATATAAGCCCTGCTCCAAAATTAATCCCTAGTTACAGTTATTAAAAAGGCAATTTAAATAGTGTCCAGGCAGCTATACATGTAAAGTGAAACCTTCTGGAGCAAAAATTAATATAAGACACTGTCTTATTTTCGAGGAAACAGGGTATATAAAATAGGATGTATGTATGTGTGCATGTATCTGCACCTGCGCCAAAGCTGGGGGAAAGGTCCACGGATAAAGATCCCATCAGAGGACATCACCGGTGGCCTTAGTTAAGTAACTTTGCCTCTCCTCACGGATTGGATCTGTGACGGGAGGTGAAACTTTAGCTATTTTTACTTTTACGTGATGCCTGTTATCCATTGGATAACAGCGATCACATGACAAAGAACCATGTACTGCAGCCCCCCATGAAATTTCCAGGCTCTCAGCTACATTTAGTAGCCAGGTGCGGGGAGATTTTAAATTAGCCTGGCAATCTGCTGCTTTTGCGCCTGCGTCCGCCATTTTGGTGATGGACGCATGCACAGAAGCCAGGTAAGGTCTGTGGATAAATCCAGGGGCCCAATACTACGAATAAAGCATTATAGTTGGGGGCCCTATTACAGGTTTTGCATTGTGGAACAGGAGCTTCAAATTATGCCTCTATGTTAAAAGGTTAAGAGAATATGGGGGCCCCCAAAATAAACTTTTGCACCTGGGCCTATGAGCCTTTAGCTACGCCATTGGGATATAGTATAGCCACTTCCTCTCTTTGTTGGTTCCAGGCAAAAGGCAGTCTTTGGTCCCTCAGCTCAGCACCTGCTGTCCTCTCCAAGTAGTCTTTTCCTCTCACAGCCCCTGTAAATATTTCTACCACTAGGTGGTGTCTTAGAGTATTTAAATATATGTGTCTGAATGAACTATCTTGCCCTTGGCGTTGCTCATAGTTGTGCTTCCTATTAACAGCACACCACATGGTCAGTCTTGGTATTGCAGAAAGTTGTGTTAGTATACTGTCATCCAGGCTTCTTTCATGCAGGTCTTGGCTACCCATCACTATCTAAAATGTCCAGGATTCAGTAAGACAGTCATCATTTCTTGGTACTGTGGTACTGATACTGCTCAAAGTTTTCTGGAAGAGGCATGGTGTCCTTGGCACAACAGATTTATGCATAATTTATGCCAGAAACAGATGCATAATATACCAGGAATCTACTCACGCTCCTAGCTGGCGTAGATTTCTGTTTAGATTCATGGATGTGTGCCAAATGTATGAAGAGGTGTGCGCCTCTTCACATATTAGGCACATTCTGCATTGGAGGGGGTCATATTAAGGCTGCATAGGATATGCCAGTCTTAATAAATTCCCCCCATTGATTTACAAAGTAGCCCCATGTAAGTGGCACTATAGAGACAGTTTTCTTCCTTCTGCAGGAGACCTATTTTGCATCCTTTTCCCCAGGAAGCATTGCTCTGAAGACTCACTGCGGGCTGGATCTCCACAATTATAATCAGTTCCTTCTGAGAAGCCAATCAAGAAAATGGAGAACTCAAAAAAAGATGAAGACCCAGTTTTATTGTATTATCTATTTTACTATAGCAACAAACCAAACACAGATACATGATGATATTCCATCACTTTATGACATCTAATCAGTCTAGAAGATGCAAGAAAATCCTATATATTATCAGTTTATATATAAACCTATAGAACCCAATACTATTATGTATCTAAAGTGTGAAATCACAAAGGGCAACTCTGCATCATTTTCACTATCAACAGCATATAAAATGAAATCACGGGTATTTTTCATAAAGACAAACATGACTCATAGAAGTTATTCCCCTTGTGCAAATGGACACAAACTAGCTGCAAATAAATAGGAAATCATTCCAGAGGTCTTCAGATCGCCAACATTTTCATGAGAGAACATTTTCTTAGCTTGTTCACATGGATTGAATTATTTGTTTCCAATACATATGTCCAATATTGTTTTAATGGAGGCATTACCAAAGAAAACTGCTTATTCAAGATGAGATTGGAGTTATGGAAAAGAGTCTTCTCGCTGGGCTTGTCAACCAATTACAGATCAGCTTTCATGTTCTAGATCAGTGTTTCTCAATGTTCCTAGCCTACGTACCCTCATTCAGACAAGTTACACCAAAGCATCTGTAAGCTATCTTCATATGCATTGCTGCCTGTTAAAAATATAGCATGAACAGTGTGAATTCACTCAAATGTCATGGTATGTACTGAGTAGCATACATGTACCACCGAATGAGAACCTACAGGGACATATACAATGGCTTTAGACCAGAAAATATTGCAACTTTTGTGAAAAGGGGGAATGGCCTTGTCAGGACAGGGTGTGGCCACCCCAGATCGACAGATTTATGTATAATTTACTCCAGAAATTAGCATAAATTAGTCCTGGCATATATTTTTAAGTAGGTGCCAGGATGCACCTAATGTTACGCCTGTCAGCTCATTGTTAATTTTGCCAGCACACCTTGTTCTGTCCAGGGTTAACAACTCCTGTGCCTCCCAGTCAGGTTACCCTGCTATGTGTCTGTGAAGTGCGCTGGTGATGGACAGGTCTATCTACCTATCAGCTCCTCCTGCCTTCCTATGAGATCCAAATCGTGCTGTCTGGGGGTTGCCAATTATTGTTCTGTGTTCAGTTTTCAGTTTGCTAGCCAGTCTGCTGAGTAGTCCAGCTACTCTGACCTGCTAGTAGTCTGGCCCTGCTACTTTGTGTTCAGTTTCCAGTGTCCTCAGAGTAGTGCAGCTGCTCTGACCTGCTGGGTGTCAGTCTTGTACTTTGTGTTATTGTTCTGTTTTCAGTCTGCTAGCTAGTCTGCCTCGCTAGATAGCCTGCTTCTGTCAGCTTGTCCGCTAGACCTCACTGCTATCAGCCAGAGTTTTCCAGTCTGCCTTTGTTTTTATCCTGCTTCTGTCAGCTTGTCCACTAGCCCACACTGTTCAGCCAGGGTTTTCCAGTCTGCCTCGTTTTCTATCCTGCTTCATGCAGCTTGTCCATTTGACCTTGCTATGGTCTGCTTTACTTTCTGTTATCAGCTAGGTTTTACCATCTGCCTCTGT
This sequence comes from Eleutherodactylus coqui, assembly GCF_035609145.1. Lineage (NCBI taxonomy): Eukaryota > Metazoa > Chordata > Amphibia > Anura > Eleutherodactylidae > Eleutherodactylus > Eleutherodactylus coqui. The sequence continues at coordinate 125,146,981 of NC_089845.1, read as the reverse complement.
CCTGTTTGTATTGTTCTTGTTGGTTAGTGTCATCTGCCTTCCTGTCTGTACTAGTGGGTAGTATTCTCTTGCATAGGTACTGCAGTCCCTGCCTGTCCCCTCTAGGAAGCGTAGAGTCAGAGTTGGCGGCCTGGACGTGTCCACCATCAGGGCTATCTCCAGGAAGGGACAGTGGCATGGGTGAGGATCATGCGTTCCTAGGCACCCCACTAGTACAGTAACACCTAATACATGAAGAGGCATGAGCCTCTTCATATATCAGGTGCATTGTGCGCAGGGGAAAATTATACTAAGACCAGCGTTGGAAACAACACTCTTAATAAATTTCCCACTCAAATTCTAAAATATGGACTTTGGATACACGTAACCTACTTTTTGCTTGAACCTATGCTGACAACCAAGATCTTCATGAGGTTAAGATCATAGGTATGAGTGAACATAAATGATTATTGAAGCTAAGATGTTGATTCGACTATCCGGTTTTAGCACACAATATTGTCCCGGGACTGCAGGGAGAACATTGCCTGTCTTTGATCTACACTACAATCCCTCCGTTCCACCTGTTTAAGGCCTGTTTCAGGTGGTGTAGTGGCCCTGAAGGTCTTCCAGTATAGCCACACAATCATTTATCCTGTAACACCTAGCTGTGGGCTCCTAGGAGACATAGAAGGTGCTGTACATCAGAAAAACCCTATTTTCCCATTTCTTCTCAAAGCTAAGGCTAACTGCTTGACAACAGCTGGCTGCTTATTGGCCGCTTGTCATGCTATCACTGATTGGTGGAGGGGGATGGTGTGATAGTAAAGAGCAGGAAAATAGGGTGAGCCAGGATGTTAGGGGGAGGTGTAGACAGAAAGTGAGGGAGTTAAGACAGGAAGTGAAGGGGGAGTTAGGAGAACAGTGAGGGAGTCAGGAGGAGGCAGTCATCAGAGGAGGACATGTTCTGAAGTGGGAAGTCAGCATTTACAAGCTTCCTACTCAACAGCAGTGTAGAGGAGAAAGTTTGGGACCAGTCTACTAAACAGTGAGTTACACAAAACTCGGTGAAATCAAAGCAAGGGAAAGTGAAAGAGGCCCATCCTAAAATTAACTTAATTATCTGCCTTACAGTCTTCCAGTGAAACTCCAGCAGATAACAACTAGGACTGTGGGAATTCTACTGAGTAACCTCTAGAGTCAAATAAAGAGAGAGCGTTGAAGATTTACCTTTGTTATACTGAATTCAACTGTGAATCAACGTTGCATTTACTGCAAAGTAATATCTCTGTCATTACTGCAAGACTGCCATCGTTGTCGTTGTGAATACAAAATTGATCTGAACTAAAACTGCGTACCTCCAGTTTACTAATCAAAGCTACCAGGACTCATGTCAGCTATTTCGTTGATAACCCTAGAAGTCCCAGATGAGGTGCTGGCGTCACATGACAAACCACCGTTAGTATACATAGGCTGTAAAACCCTTTTTGCCACTGCGCGGCAACCAAATCAGGCACCTTTGCCGCCATTGCCGGGAGAGATCGCAGAGCCACCCGTGACATCCATCTTGCTTGGTCTCCCTCACATTGGCGCGCCCCGCTTGGACGCTGCAGTGGCAAAGGTGGTTGCCTGTATTTTCCACAACCCTAATTCCAAAAAAGCTGGGACACTGTGTAAAATGCTAAGAAACGTAAGGAAGAAAAAAAGAATGCAATAATTTGACATCTGATGTAACCATATTTTATTCACAGTAGAGCATAGATCACATATCAGAAAGTGAAAGGGAGTCCCTTTTCCATTTCGTTTTAAAAAATTAACTCATTTAGAAATTAATGGTGGCAACACATCTCAAAAAGTTGGGCCAGGGCTGTGTCTACCACTGTGTAGCATTCGCTCTTCTTTTTACAACACACTGTTAAAATCTGAGAAGTGAGGAGACCAATTGCTAGAGTTTTGAAAAAAGAATGTAGTCCCATTCTTGTCTGATGTAGGATTGTAGCTGGTCAACAGTCCTTGGTCGTCTTTGCCAGATTTTTTGTTTCATAATTCGCCAAATGTTTTCTATTGGCGAAAGGTCTAGTCTGCAGGCGGCCGGTTCAGCACCCAGATTCTTCCTCTGCAAAGCCATACTGTTGTGATGGATGCAGTATGTGGTTTAGCATTGTCTTGCTGACATTTGCAAAGCCTTCCCTGAAAGAAACATTGCCTGGATGGGAGCATATGCTGTTCTAAAACCTCCATATAGTGTGCAGCATTGATACTGCTTTACAAGATATGTAAGCTGCACATAGTATAAGCACTAATGCAACCCCATACCATCAGAGATGCAGACTTTTGAACTGTGTGCTGATAACAAGCTGGATGGTCCCTCTCCTCTTGAGTTTATAGGCAACCGTGGTCTCCAAAAAGAATTTCAACTTTTGACTCATCTGACCACAGAACAGTTTTCCATTTTGCCTCAGTCTGTTAAATGAGCTCTGGCCCAGAGAAGACGCTGGCATTTCTGGATTGTGTTGGTATTTGGATTCTTCTTTGCAAGATGCAGCTTCATCTTGCATTTGTGGATTGCGTTGATATCTTATATGGCTTCTTCTTTGCATGATGCAGCTTTATCTTGCATTTGTGGATTGCACAGCTAACTGTGTTCACAGACAATGATTTCTGGAAGTATTCCTGAGCTTGTGCAGGAATTTGCATTACAGAATCATGCCTGCTTTTAATGCAGTAGGATTATAGGCTGCACTTGATGAACCTGTGTCTTCTTTCAGCCTTATCATCTATGTTACTGTGTTATAAGAGTTACAAAACGCATATAAATAGCTATTGTTGATGAGACATCTAGTAATTCTTCTGTAAGAAGTAGCAACCGCAACTGGTTTCGGCACATAGAGTATATTAATTGTTTTCTGCACCCAGTGAAGGGGGTGGCAACAAAGGACTTTCTCCTTGGCTAAGCTAGCTGGATACAGAACTAGGGGGGTGAACGTATTCTTTGCCATCGATAAAGCAAAGCCTGTCCTAACTAGCCAAGGATTTTTTTTTAGAGGATTCAGTGTTTAATCCAATGTGTATAGGGGCAGTCTTAAAGGATAGTCCCCCAAATTCTCCCGGTTGGTGAATTAAACGATTGCGTATGTTAGATTTCAGCTAACTGAACATATATTTCCTGTGAGAACTTGTCTGCCTAATGAAACAAGCATCCATGTTTGGCAAAGCCATGTATATGGTTGACTTCAGTTACACTTTCTTCAGCATATACCATAAAAAAATGATATGTATGGGTCCAATCTCTGTGAGTCTTACCTATCAGGAGACTAAGGTCAACATTCTCAAGAAGTGGCCATGCTTGCACAAATCCCTCTCTATTGTATTCCATGAGAGGTATAGAAAGAGTCAAGTAAGCAGCACCAACTTTCTATTGAAGTGTATGAAGATTTAGTGTGTCACCAAACCCCCATTCTTCTGACAGGTAACGATCCTAGAGGCAGAACCCACGCCTCTCAGGCATTTATGGCATATTCCATGGATATGCATTAAATGCCAAAGACGAAAATACCCCTTTAAGTTCCTGTTTGATAGTATAAAATCAAATACCTTCTGAAAATATCATTTTGAAGTCAATACTGTCAACCGTCACAACAGGATCTTCAAAAGCACCATTTTTGTTATCATGTATCCAGTGGTAGTGATTTATAGGCTACTCAATGGAACTTGATCTTGGGCCAACATCAGACTACCTTCCATAATTTAGAGACAAAGACATAGAAAATATTTGCTTTCGTTTTATTCTTATTGAAATGGAAACTTTCATTAAAAACTAAAAAATTAAAAATTTAAATAGTTTCCAAAAAATATCTTACATATAACCATGCTGGCAACACCAAGTATTTAATCCAACTGTACATTTCATTAAAAAGTGCAATATACATTTTATATGTAGGCTATAACACTTCAGTGTCTGCAATAAATTGAGTATCTTAAACCTGTCAGCACCTAATTATCATCTTGGGTTATATCACATCATACAAACATTATTCAATAGCTGTGAAATACCCCAGACCAGAAGAAAGGGCAAAGACACAGTGTCGGCTTTGTGGAATGTGACTTTCTGGTAGGTTTAACACATATGATTTACCTTCCTGGAAATGTGCAGTCAACTCTTATACATTCATTGGGCAAACCTTTCAGCATTAACGATGTAGGTCAGCAGGGTACTGTTTCTCCTTCTGGAGAAAGCCAAGATGATATATGGAACCTTATAGACATGCAATGCTCCTCAAGGTTAAAAAAAGGTAAATAGGATATGGAAAAATGACTCCATAGCACCACCCATTGCAAGGTAGCTACTCTGTAAGTCAATGTCCTTGGACTGAATAGTGTGAATAGATTACTTACTGTCATTATTCTTAGTCATTGTCCTCCCCAATACACTGGTTTGGGATCCTGTTTTCAGCTATCCAAGGTGGTTGTTGCAATTTTTTAGCTACCGAAGGGCTTATTTAGACGACCGTACATCGGCTCGTTTTCACGCCGAGCCGATATACGGTGTCCTTGTCTGCAGGGGGGGCGGAGGATGGAAGATCCAGGAGCAGGAATTGAGTTCCCGCCCCTCTCCGCCCCTTGCCACTATTTGCAATAGGAGGGGGCGAGACGGTGGCGGAGCTAAGTCACGGCGCTTAGCTCCACCCTCGTTCTGCCCCTCATATTGCAAATAGTGGTGAGGGGCGGGGAAGGGGCGGGAGCTCAGTTCCTGCTCCTGGCTCTTCCACCCTCCCCCCCCCCCTGCAGACAAGGACACCGTATATCGGCTCGGCGTGAAAACCGAGCCGATATACAGTCGTCTAAATAAGCCCTAATGCACATTTGGCATTGATCTTTGATTGGCCAGCACTGATTATGTGTGCAGTGCTGACCAATCAGAAAATGGGTATAGTGCATTGGTAGTCTAACAGTACGAATGCACTGCAGGGACTAGATAGTCTGAAGATTGCATTGGCCATGTTGAACAGCTAAAAATTGGACTTGGAATCAGCAGATGAGTTGACATCAGCACAGAAGCCCAACAGCAGGTCCTTTGGCTCAAGGTGTAAGCCAAACCAGATCCTACTGCATAAAGAAAAGACACCCATCCATTTTCTTATGAACAAGACTCCAGTTTAGCTTACATACCTAGGATGGAACCAATCAGATCATGGGAACCTTAACAGTAAAAGGGGATGAGTGTTGGAGCCTTACAGTTGGTATTAGGGAATAATGACAACAGCAGAATAGGAGGTTGTTGATGTGGGGGCAGTGACCTGTCCTATCTTTGGGTTTATTGAGTGATGATCCTGTCCAAATGTCATTCTGGCAAATTCCAATAATCATACTTCTATAGTTAGTCATTTACTAAGTAGCTGATTGTAATCATAATGTTTTTTTCTTTTGTTTGCTCTCTTTACAGTGGGGTGGCCTGTCCATATTTGTTCCTGAGGAGGACAAGACTACACACTATATATATATAGCGTGTATACTGAAGCCAAATAAATAATCAGCTAATTGATGCAGATCTCTTTTGGAAAGCTGGTAGCGCCAATGGAAGCTCTAACATGTGTAACGGTGCATTACACAGAATGACCTGCAGATTGTGCTAGTCAGGCATTCTAATACCTGCAAGTGGGAAAGAGGGTTAATACGCTAGTTGTAGCAAGAGTTAGCTACAAAAGAGGCAGCTGTGCAGGAAGCAGAGAGAGAGGACCAGTGCAGCAGAGCTGAGGTGCTGCAGGCTGGTGGCCTAGCAGAGGTCAGAGTCCGACAGGGGCAACAACCCTGGACTCACACCCAAGTGGGGTGCATATGGACGTGTATATTGACGTTGGATGATATTGCTGTGTTTTGTGATGGCGGTGATGACAAATAAAGGCTGGCAGGAGCCAGATAAAGAAATCCACATCACCTGAGCAGTTTCTACACGTGTGGTGTGCCATTTTTATGTGCAAGAGGTCGGCGATCCGCAGGCAAGTGCACCCTGCTTGCTACACTTGCCATACATTTACCCTGCAGTGGCCACTGCAGGTGAAATAAAGTATTACATGTCAACCACCCAAATGCACAGTTGTCCATATTATACATGTTATGGGTTGGGTCTGGCAAAGCAAAGGTTTTTTTGAGAAGGCTCATGAGCAAGGGACCTACCTCTATAGATCCTTATGCACTAAAAGGGTATATGAACATGGGTGTCTATTCCACCACTGCTTGCATTGCCGGCCAGTCTCTATGTCACATTGTTGCTTTCCCACATGATTGTTATAGCCAATGTGAGGCGCCCAAACAGAATGTCATTAGTTATGTTATGTCCCATAAACAGACCTTGACCTCTCCATTACTAGATTTGTTTAGGAGTCGTCACTGAGGCCAGAAGACTCGGTGATATCACAGGTCTAAGTTATGGAGCTCATAGGGCTGATCTCAAGGAGTCCAGGGAAAGTACCTTTGATATTCACCTGGCTCCCTGTCCAGCGCTGTCAACCCTGAAAGTTGGCTTATGGACAGTGCAGTGGACTCATCTCTACAAGACAATGGATCTGCATGCACACAGCCTGCAGAGATGAGTCTGTGTCACTCTGCCCATGTGACGGGGATAGCGAAGGAACGGGAAGCTAGGTGAGTAAAAAAAGCACATCCCCGGACTCCTCGGGAACTGCCCTGTGAGTACCATAATATAGTTTATGGTGGTCATAGGTGATGGATAACAGGTTCCCTTTAAGGTTTGAGGCAAGGGGGTTAAATAAAAAGAAAATTATATATATATATATATTTTTTTTTTTTTGGAAAGCACCTTCAATTTTCAACATATTATGCAAAGAAACCCTTAGTTTTGAAGTGTTCCTTTTTTACCATCAATGGACTATAAGGAATGCCTTTTAATTATTTCGACATCAATCCTTAACAGTCCGATGTCTTCCCCCTAGCGCTTCCTACTTTCATTCTCTGAGTAATTCAAACTTTCAATTCCTATTTTGAAGAAAAAAAAAATACTAAAAGTTTCTCAGAAGGAAGTTGGATGTAAAATCCAAACGCATAATGATAACCTCTCTGACTGCTTGAAGGAACACGGAGGAATTCTTCCTAATGACGAGACATGAATGTAAGAACTTTTTTGGCAGAGTCAGTACCGTTATAGCTCCTTCCTGCCAAATGCTACTAGTTTATGGTACGTTTGACAGTTGTATTATACGTCAATGGCTGTAACGCCCCAGCACCTGCTTAGAAGATCTTTTATAAGTCATCCCAATCAGACCCCTCCCGAAACATCATCACATCGATGATTAGAAGTAAAGTAAGAAAATGTTTATTGATTGATTCCAAACGATAGCAACACTAAACAAAAACCAATAAACGAACAATAAAGTGTCACATGTGTGTTTAATATCTTCTGTCCCCTGAGTAGGGTGGGAGGAAATAAAGTAATGCTCAAGGCTTAAAGATCTATTCCAGGAGGCCCCATGGGTTACACAAAGAGCATTGTTTACTGATTAGAATCTTAGGATTCACAAAAAGAGTTCTTTTTTGGACTGGATCCTCCCACAATTCCATGCTGTGTACACACGGGTGTTTTTTTTTCAGTCCTGTTTTTTGTGAGATTTTTATGCAACTTTTTTGTGTTTTTGTGATTTTGCGGTGCGATTTTCATCTTTTGGCCTTAACACATGTCAATTGCTGGTTTACTATAGAGAAGTCAAGATTTTACTCTTTGGCTGTGAGTTGCAGTTCTTTCTCCAAAGGTTATACCATGTCCCTGGCTATTTCTCCACCTATCCTGCATACACAGCTTACAGTCTGCTGTAAATTGCAATCCCCTGAGCATTCTGTAGTTGGTGGTAACAGACTTAGGGTGCGTTCACACGAGCGCATAAACGGCGCGTTTTTGCGCCCAATCGTATAAACGTGACCATCTGAGGCATTGGTTTCCAATGTATTCGTTCGCACGGGCGATTTTACGGCGCGTAAAAACGGCAACCCGAAAAAAAGACGGAACATACGTGACCGAAATACGCGCCAACGCATATTCAATGGCCGAAAAGATAGTTTGCAAAGTAGGAACAAACGATAATACGCTTTCTAGCTCTGGTCATGATTGCCGAAAAACGTTCTTTCCGGCGATTAAACGCAGCGCACGTGCGAACGTAAATACGCCTACGCTCGTGTGACCGCACCCTGAGCGTGGGAATTCCTAAATTCAGGGCACTGTACCTCTCATAGAGTAGCTTCAAAGTCAGATTGGGACCTACTAAAGGAAGTAATTCTGAAAGCCAATCATCCATCCACATGAGTATTGTAAATGCCAATTTCATAATCTAATATATACACATTTTAACCAGATATGGTGCGGTTTGTTATAAAAAAAGGTCTGCTGTCATGTGTATGCATTATGTAACTACACGCTGTACCTCTCACTCCATCATCATCACCATAGCACCTACAACAAACCTCATACCTCACATGATCTACATCCACAGAAGAACCACTCTCTCTGTAAAACACAGGCAAACACAGTAAAATGTACACTTTTTCATCAATCATCTACTGAGGCTCTATGATGACGGTTTCAAAGTAACAAAATCTTGATTTAAAGGAGTTGTTCATTTGTAAAGTAGTGATAGTATATCCTTAGAATAGGTCATCAATAGTAGATTGGCAAGGGTACATCTGCAGGCCATCCCCTCGCCCCCACCTATCAGCTAATCTCTGTATTCATATACTAAGCTGATTTCTGCAGGAAGCAAACAGCTCCATGTACACTGTAGTGGCGCTATATATATATATATATATATATATATATATATATATGGAGTCCAATATACAGAATGGCTTGCAGAGGGCAATAAACAGGCATTCTGGAGCCTGAGAAGTGAGAGAACACCTGTAGGTGAGGCAGGAACTAGATAACGAGATCAGTTCCTTCCACACTGAGGGGAAGCTGGCTGCTAGCCAGAGATGCTGTAGGACCAGCCATCAGGACTGGGAACTCGAGGTACGGCACGGACCAGTTTGGGCCCGTCACCTGTTAGATAGAGGAGTATGCCCTCTAGATGCCTTGGGCGGTGTTATGGACGGAGACCCTGTGGGTTGTGAACTCTGAACATTGTGCACTGTATATGTTGGCTGTGCTGTGACATTAAATAAATAGTGGCAGGCACCCTATTTAAAGAAATTACTGTCTCTGGAGCCTGTATGCATGTGATGTCCATTCCGTCCGAAAGGCAAAAACAATGATCCTGTAGGCAAGTTACACCAACTTGTCCCAATATATATCGTACTGGCCGAGCAGAGTACTAGAGGGCACTGGCTCTGACACAATTAGGTCCCAAAACGCACCAGTAGAGAACAAACCCATTTGGAGTCAATTACTTGATACTAGGGTTTATTTTCTATTGGACTATTCACAAATAAGCTATTAGATCTTATTGATAATTGTTCTGACTGTGCATCAAAGATTATGTTGCAATTAAAAGTTAACATCACATGTTCATTATAGAATGGTAGAACTCAGAATCATCTCATCTACTGGGTCCAAGGAACCTCAATCTGATATTGTACAAAATTATAAATAATTAGTGGAGTAGCTATAGGGGTCGTAACTTTAATTTTACCACCCTGTAGCCCCTGTCCCCCAGCACTGCTGTCATCTTATTATTCCATCACACTGCTTGTTGGTTCGGAAGCTTGCAATAACATCATGTATTTTTGTTAGCCATTAAAAGGTATCATATCTACAAGATTACTTGGTTTCTCTTGCTGAGAACAATCACATTTTGCTCTACGGGCTAACTGTCACTGCTCAGTGAGTTACATCTTCTGGCAATATCAGAGCTCAACTCCTCCCCTTTATCTCCAGCACTCTGTACAGCATGATCTGAGCACGGGAGATAAAGGGGAGGAGTCAGGCTCTGATGTGCTGGGTGATGTAACTCACTGAGCAGCATGACAAAAGTTTAAAGTGTCAGCACCACTGGCCACAGGCACTACTGTGAAAAGGCATAGCCCTGTTTCTGGCTTGGCTAGTGAGAGGCCTGTGACGTGGGTCAGGAAGGGTATCATCTCTCCTTAAAGAGAGCACCTAGAAGGTGTGTGGAGGCATATGGAATGCTAATTTAAAAAAAAAATGATAACTCTGACAACACCTTTAACACTTTACTCTTACTCTCTCACAGTATGGTGGTATTACTCAACAACTGTATGGTGGTATTATTTTTTTCATGATATGGTAGTGTTATCTGGTCATGGTCTAGTGGTATTATCCAGTCATGGCTTGGTGCTGCTATCTAGTCCCAGTACAGTGCTATGATAAAGTCATGGTTTGGCGGTGATAGACAGTCACAGTATTGAAATAATATGGACAGCATCAAGGAGTCCAGGCTGAATTTTTGCACCAGGGTCCATGAAGCTGTAGCTATGCCCCTGTACATAATAATTGGGGTTGGGGGCCTAGATTTTGCAATAGGACCTAAAAGCTTTGAATTAACCTTCAATTTCTGAAATATTGTAAATCCCGTATGTGGATCATTTCACAATCTATCAAGCCCACACGTGTTTAATTGTGAAGACTAATCCAGCAATTCTGCATCTTCTCACATCTAAGTTTACAGCTTGTTACTTGGACAGTTTGTCTCTCCCTATAAAATATAGACAATTATAGGAAAGATTAGCAGGTGATCATGTGAATCTTGGCAATTGTCTCATCTCATCTGGACATAAATCAGTTTGACATCGTGACAAAAGGAAGATTCCAGTAGAATAAAGCCAAAGTTTGCAAAGTAACTCCTAAAATCCGCTCCTTTATGTTCAAAGCCTAATTTGTTTGCAGACCGGCTCTAAGGAAATCTCCTACTTTTTAAAGTTATGGCTGATTAAGAAGGTGGATTAGTACAGATTAAGTTAATGCACAGAGTAAAGCTGCTTCCTTTTTAACAGTGCATGAACATTTCTAGTTTGGGAAGTCCCTTCCTTGATGTTGGTACATCATGCCAAAAAAGCTTGAGGAGTTACTACATCATGATAAGAGAATGCGCTATGGATGAAATGGGAAACTTAGAAAAATCCCCAATAATTTTTCTAAGTCTTTGGACATTCATGAAGCATTAATCACTGGCATCTTTATTAGCTGTTCTTTAATATCAAATTTAAAAAAAATCTAGAAAATAAATATGTAAATAAAAGTTATAAATTGTGAGGAAAGAATTGGGAAAATGCCAAAGAAATTGAAAAATCTAGACATATGGTTAAGGGTGACTACCCACTACAGTTTTTTTTTCACTACGAAATTCGCAGCGTTTTTTTTTCTGCAGGTGTCTATGGGACTTGTAATGTTAAAATCGCGATTTCACGGTAAATTGCGATTTTGCGCGATCGAGATTTTAACATTACAAGTCCCATAGGCACCTGCAGAAAAAAAAACGTTGCAAATTTCACAGTGAAAAAAGACTGCAGACAATGGAATGGCTAATTAGTCTAATGAGTTCCAGATGTGTTTTTTTCCTGTGCATTTACATGGTGTTTCACACATCTCCTAGCGTATTGCGCATTTGTGCATCCCCATTGACTTCTATGGGAACTTTTGGTGCTCAAATGTGCAGGAAAGTAGAGCGAATAATGAAAGTAGAGCATGCTGAGTATTTTTTTGGCACAACTGAAATGTGCAGGAAAAATAAGCTTTTTGGGTTCTTCACTGTGTATTGTGCACAGAAATTTTGCACGCACAAATACACCCGTGGGAATCTTGCCTTATAGGAGAAAGCTAGGGTGGCTTCACACAGAACTACTGTCATCTGAACACTGACTGTTGTTCTGTTTAAACGTGGCCACCAACAGGGTGACAAGCAATAATTCATTCACTAGTCACTGGTTGATTGATTATCATCTGCTGTAAGCAGGCAATCGTTGCAGGTAGCTGTGCGCTTCCATGACTGCAAGGATGAGCAAAAATCACTCTGTGTCAAAGTAGAATTGTTGTCCTGTACAAACCCATGCGCAACTCTATGAAAAAAGAAGAACACATATGGCGACTTGAATCAGGGCGTAGATGTATTCCATGTGCATATGAACAGGCTTTCCGTCTGCAAAAAAAATTACGTTAATTACGCAGACATGCACAAATCAGCCTCGTTCATAGGGCACGTGTTACGCTGAAGCATGTGCATTTGCGCATAGACCAGTGTGAAGGACCCCCAATGGGCCTCTCTCTACATGGGCGTCTTTTAGTCCAGTTACGCAGTCGTGATATTCCCAACTGCATAACAGAACAAAACCAATTCGTTGATATGCCCGTTTGATTTTTGCCCTTAGGATGGCACCACCTTATCGTAAATATCTACCCTCTAATATGAAGTAACCCAACCAAACACAAGAGGAAAGATAGTATGCATGACAACCACACCATAAGAATCACAAGCGCTGAATACAGAAGAAGCAAACATTAACTTGACATTTAACACACTATGATAATTTAACTACAATGCACTAGCATACTATAAAACACGATGCACAAGTCATGTCAATGAGAGGAAAGATGAAAAGCGGCACTTCTTGGTGTTGAGAATTAAAAGCGGTACTTTATTTCATATTGAAAGATAGCGGGTACAAAAACTGACCATTAGCAGGCGAGAATCCCGTTAGTGAAAACGAAACCATTCAAATCAATGGTTTGTTTTTTTCCTCTTATGTAGCCATGATTATCATAGCCATAACAGGACTAAAACACATTCATGCATTTAAGCCCTCAAAAAGCCCAACATGAAGTAATTGTGTCAAAGGCACAGGTGTTTGTAAAAACATCACATTTTTAAACTTGGTGTTTTACAGCATTTTGGAACGGCGTTTTCCAACTCGTTCAACAGCGTTTTCATTGCACCCCATCATTGCAATGGGTAATGTGTGGCATAAAAAAATGCTACAACACAGTAAAATAGAACAGACAGCGTTCGATTAGCTAAAACGCTTGTCTGAGAAGCCCCATTGAAATAGTTAGAAACGCCTGCTGAAAACACTGTAAAAAACGCCTGTGTGAGAGTGGCCTAAATGAACAGAAATAATATATCAGGGTGGAATCAGATGGCTGAATGCAGAATTATGCTTGCCGGTACGGAAGCTAGTTGCGCATAAACTAGGGAAATTCCCCTTTGACAGCCATTCAAACTCCACGCCAGATCACAAAAGTTTTTTAAAAAGTGGGAAGATAGGTCCTGCCCGATCTTTCCTGCATGTAATATTCACTACCTGCGTAGAACATGGGGCACGTCCTATCTTTTCTCACCATACTATTGCTGTAGCTGTTTGTTGCAGGATGAAGGTAAAAGCACATGGCCGTAGGCGCAACTATGCTTATCCCTGAATGAGGGAAATTTTTCTACATGGGCTTCCAACAGCACAGCCCTATGGGTGTGGAATGATTGATCTGGCTGGCTATGGATTTCTCTAGCCAGCCAATCCCCTGGGTCTCAGGCCCCTGTGTGTTAGGTACCATGTCTCCGGAGGCCCCTCTTTAAGGGGGAGGTACTGTTAGGGTGTGCTGGCAGGGATTAGTGCTTCTACATGGTTTTCAGCAGCACAGCCCCACAGGTGTGGAATAATTGTCCTGGTTGGGTGTGGTATTCTCCAACCAGTCAATCCCCCAGGTCTGCTGCACATATATACCAGTCCCTCTGCAACAGGAAGCTGGCATCCCTTCACTCTAGGGTTTGTTTTTGCTTGCATGTCTGTTATGTGTTAAGTGTATATGTATGTGAACAGTGCTATATTCTGTGTCTGTGCCAGGTGCTAGACATGTGGTGTGTACAGTCCTGTTCTGGTTTGTATGCATTCCATAATGTATGGTGTGTACTATGTCCTGTGCTGCTTGGATCAGTTACCATCTAGGGTGAGTTTAGATTAATAGGTTACAGCACGGAGCCGTCCTAATCAGGACGATTACCCTGCATGCGGGCAGGTTTCCAGAGGTTAGTTGTTTCGTTAGAGTAGGGACCCACAAAACAACGAGGACCCTTGAAGTGGGCTCACAGGCTTAAGTATCTTGTTCAAAATACAAACTAATACTCTCGTACATTCTATAGTTATTCCATCTGGCTGTATGTGCAGGTATGCAGGTGAGTGTTTTGAGTGCTTGTTAGTCATTGGTTTATGTTCGTGAGTATTGACTCCAGTTCGCAGTTCTGCAGTTCCACCTGAGTTTGCTTGTTGGCGAGTATGAAGTCTATTTCGTAGTTCTGCAGTTCCATCTGAGTTCACCAGTTCTGGGGTGTGGACATAACAGCCCCCTCATAAAAATTAAGTGCCACTCTACCTCTTAACAGTGCCACTCTGTCCCATAACAGTGCAACTCTGCTCCCTAATAAAACAGTACCATTCTACCCCTGGATTAAAAAAAAGTATCCCCACAATAAAAAAAGTCATTGGGAAAAAGACAAGCAATATGGCAGTGAGTGTACTGGAAGCACCATATTCAATTGTATCCATGCCTTAAAGATGTGGATACATTTGACATCAGGGACTAGCAAAGGAGGTTTTTGGACAATATTGGGTATTGGCCACCAAGATGGTTTCAAGATTATGGAACAAAATAAATATGACAAGAAGATCAATGGTATTGACAACAGACTGTTGTAAATGAAATAATCCAGGGCAATAGGAGGTTTGGCACTTGCTAATTGTCAACAGAATGATCTTGCTGGCCTTTTGTTCTGCATTCTGGATAAAACCATAAACACAGACCTTGTGGTGTCCTCAAACATTTGGGGAATTGTGCTTCCTTATCAAGTGTTGTTCACAGAGGTCATACATGTGCTTAGAGTGGATAGCTATTGTTCTGTGAAAGCTGCAAACAGTCCCTGCAATATCATCAAATATTTGGGAATGTTGTTCCTCCTTATCAATGATGTCGGGTTAACAAAGATTACCTCAAACCCAAAGAGCAGAAAGATATATTTTAACTACAAAAACTCTTATTGTTGACCTTATCCACTCTCGGCTTGATTACCGCAACTCACTACTGATCGGTCTTCCTCCTATAACCCTTTTACATGAGATGATTATTGTTCAGAAGCATTAAAATTTTCATGCAGCGACTGAATGAGAATTGTTCAGTCGTTCAGTTTATCCATGCAGAAAGGTTCACTTCCGAACAATCGTCTGTTTAATGTTAATGGAGGCAGATAGGGGGGAGAGCATTCCCTGGCCACCCCACCTCCATGTTGGCAGCGCCTTGAGCAATGCCAACAATTATCACTCCTATGTAACAGCACAGGAGCTAGCATCAATGAGATGAGCTATTAGCCATCGTTTGCCCGACAGTTTGTCCCATGTAAATGGACCATTATTAAATTATCACCTCTCCAATTTATCCTAATTGCAGCAGCCAGGCTTATCTTTTTATTCAGCCACTACACCGATGTCTCCACCCTGTGCCAGTCACTCAACTGATGCCTCCACCTTGTGCTAGTCACTGCACTGATGCCTTCACCTTGTGCTAGTCACTGCACTGATGCCTCCACCCTGTGCCAGTCACTCAACTGATGCATCCACCCTGTGTTGGTCACTGCACTGGCTGCCTAAGGCTGTTCCTGTTGTTCCCTATCACTGGACACCTGACCAGTACCCTAAAGAACTGCCACAGGGCACCTATCCTGAAGAGGACGACCCTATCCAGAGCCTGTCCCTTTAAATAGCTAAACACACCCTGTTAATGTTGCAACACATTTCAGTTATCACCCAATTTAATCATTAGGGGATATAAATAATATCAAATATGAGGAAACATCCACAGAGTGTATATATGTATATATCAAATGAAGATATGATCTATCCTGCAGTAGTGGTTGTTTCACGAGGTGTAAACTAAAGATGGCATGCTGAAGTGTCAGCTAGCAGTCATAAATTACCTACATTATAGGAAGGACCATGCTGAAGTGTCAGCTAGTAGGTCAGTAGGTCACCTGACCTGCTTAATGTGTCTGCACACTGAGATGCTGAGTGTATGCTTCGATTTTTCATTTGATACTTTGTATAAACACTGTGTGGAGTCACCACTATGGTGAGCGGTCAGCAAATCATGCTCTATGAAAAACGATTAAAGGATCTGGGAATGTTTAGTTTGCAAAAAGATGGCTGAGAGGAGACTTAATAGCTCTCTACAAATATTTGAAGGACTGTCACAGTGCAGAGGGATCAGCCCTATTCTCATCTGCACAAGGAAAGACTAGAAGCAATGGGATGAAACTGAAAGGGAGGAGACACAGATTAGATATTAGACAGTGAGGGTGATGAATCAGTGGAACAGGTTGCCATTGGAAGTGGTGAGTTCTCCTTCAATGGAAGTCTTCAAACAGAGGCTGGACAAATATCTGTCTGGGATGATTTAGTGATCCTGCATTGGGCAGGCGGTTGGACACTATGACCCTGGAGGTCCCTTCCAACTCTAAGACTATGATTCTATGGATGCTTACTTGCGACTTTTGGTGATGTTATTTATGTCTCCTGTTGATTCTATCAGCTGATGCATGAAACACAACGAGACACTTTAAAGGCTATAATAGGATGTGTTTAGTTATTTAAAGGGACAGGTTCCGGATTGGAATCTGAACGATTTATCAGCCCGTTTAAAAAGGGCCTTATGTGTATTTCCCTGATAGAATGTTCAGCCTATATTTATTCCTGCTTATATAGTGCCAACATATTTTGCACTACTGTACATAGAATGTCATTGTGTACATCAGTTCCTGTACCTTAAGACAGTCATGATCTAATTTCACTTTCCCATGGAAACTCTAGGATAGTTTAGTAAGAGGCAAATTAACTTATAAGTATTTTTGGAGTAACATAGTATGTAAGGCCGAATGAAGACAATGTCCATCTGTCCAGCCTGTTTATCCTGCTATGTTGTTGATCCAGAGGAAGGCAAAAACCCCAAGAGGCAAGAGCCAATTAGCCCATTTTGGGGAAAATTCCTTCCCGACTCCCTAATAGCAATCAGACTAATCCCTGGATCAACCCCTAATAGTTCCTACCTGCCTGTATACCCAGATTAACAATTGACCTAAGATTTATATCCTGTAATATCCTTCCGCTCTAGAAAGACATCAAGTCCCCTTTTAAACTCCTCTATGGATTTTGCCATTACCACATCCTCAGGCAGAGAGTTCCACAGTCTCACTGCTCTTACAGTAAAGAACTCTTTTCTGTGTTGGCGATGAAACTGCTTTCTTCTAGACGTAGCGGATGCACTCTTGTTACTGTCGCAGTCCTGGGTATAAACAGTTCATGGGAGAGATCCTTGGATTGTCCCCTCATGTATTTATACATAGTTATTTAATCGCCCCTTAGCTGTCTTTTTTTAGGGTAAATCATCCCAATTTGAATAGCCTCTCTGGATATTCCAGTCCCTTCATTCCATGTATTAGTTTAGTTGCCCTTCTTTGAGCCCCCCTCAAGCACTGTAACATCTTTCCTGAGCACCGGTGAACAGAACTGTACACAGTATTCCATGTGGGACCTAACAAGTGCCTTATATAGCGGTAGAATAATGTTCTCGTCCCTCGCCTTATACCTCTTTTAATGCACCCCAAGACTTTATTTGCTTTTGCAGCAGCTGACTGGCATTGGTTACTCCAGTTTAGTCTACAATCCACTAGTACTCCCAGGTCTTTTTGCATATCACTTTTCCCTAGCAATACCCCATTCAGTGTATATTGGTGACATCCGTTTCTCCTGCCCATGTGCATAACCTTACATTTTTCAACATTGAACTTCATCTGCCATTTTTCTGCCCAAGCCCCCAGCTTATCTAGGTCCGCTTGTAGCCGTACATTGTCCTCCGTTGCATTGATCATATTGTATAATTTTGTGTCATCTGCAAATATTGATATTTTACTGTGCAGCCCCTCTATCAGGTCGTTGGTAAATATATTGAACAGAATGGGGCCTAGTACTGAACCCTGTGGCACCCCACTAGCAACGGTGGCCCAATCAGAGTATGAACCATTTATTACCACCCTCTGCTTTCTTTCTCTGAGCCAATTCTTTACCCAGATACACATGTTTTCACCCAATACGAGCTGTCTCATTTTATATATCAGCCTATTATGCGGCACGGTGTCAAATGCTTTAGAGAAGTCCAGATATATGAGATCAATAGACTCTTCCAGGTCGAGCCTAGAGCTTACTTCATCGTAGAAGCTGATCAGATTAGTCTGACATGATCGACCCTTCATGAATCCATGCTGGTGAGGAGTTATTCCACTGTTCTTCTTGAGGTATTCTTCGATGGCGTCTCTCAGAAACCCCTCAAATATTTTTCCAATTACTGAAGTGAGACTTACTGGCCTGTAGTTACCAGGCTCACTTTTGGACCCCTTTTTGTAAATTGGAACCACATTGGCAATGCGCCAATCCAGTGGTACAACCCCGGTTTTGATAGTATCCATAAATATTAGATATAGCGGCCTAGCTATCTCATCACTTAGTTCTCTTAGTACCCTTGGGTGCATTCCATCTGGGCCTGGCGATTTATCGATTTTAATCTTCTTTAACCGGTTCCGCACTTCCTCCTGCATTAGGTATGAGATTTTTTGTGAGGGGTTCATTTTTGTCCCCTGCATCTCATATGGCATTTCCTTTTCGTTTGTGAATACGTTTGAAAAGAAACTATTTAATAGGTTTTCCTTCCCTCCATCATCTTCAATGATTTCTCCTGCATTATTTGTTAAAGGGAAAGTGCTCTCTGTACAAATCCTTTTGCTGTTATTATAGTTAAATAATAGTTTAGGGTTGTTTTTGCTCTCTTTGGCGATATGTCTTTCAGCCTCCTCCTTAGCAATTTTGATCTTATGTTTGCATATTTTGTTCATTTCCCTGTATGATTTTAGCGCCTTTTCGCTGCTTTCTTGCTTTAGTAGTTTAAACGCTTTCTTTTTTTCGTTTATTGCCCCCCCCCCCCCCTTACAGTCTTGTCGAGCCACATTGGTTTCCTTTTGGTTGAGTTTCTTTTATTTTTAAAGGGAATGAATTGCTCACATGAGGTGATTAGGATCCTTTTGAACTTTTCCCATTTGTCCTCTGTACTGTTATTTTTGAGGATGTTGTCCCATTTAATGTTACCGATAGCAGTTCTGAGCTGATCAAATTTTGCTTTACCAAAGTTTAGTTTATTTGTCGCTCCCTGATAAGGCTTCTTATTGAATAACAGCTGGAAGTTGATTATATTGTGATCACTGTTCCCCAAGTGCCCCTCAACCTGCACCCCCATTATTCGGTCCGGTTTGTTAGTTAGTACTAAGTTCAGAATGGCCCTCCCTCTTGTTGGTTCCCGCACAAGTTGAATAAGGTAGTTGTCTTTAATTGTTTCAAGAATTTATCACCCCTATGAGAATTGCAGGTTTCTTTTTCCCATGTTATATCCGGATAATTAAAGTCCCCCATGATAATTACTTTGTTGCGCTTTGACACCTCTTCTATCTGCCTTAATAGTAAGATTTCCGTTTCTTCTGTTGCTTTTGGTGATCTATAGAAGACCACTATCAGGATTTTGCTATTTTTTTCTCCCTGTATTTCTACCCTTAGAGATTCCACGTGTTTATCTCCTGCACCTATATCTTCCTGTAGCCTTGGCAATAAGTACGGTTTGACGTACAGACATACCCCTCCACCTTTCTGGTTTCCACGGTCTCTTCTGAAGAGATTGTAACCCTGTAAATTCACTGCCCAATCGCACTTATCATCAAGCCATGTTTCCGTTATTCCGACTACATCATAGTTTTCATCAGTCATTCTCACTTCAAGCTCACCCACTTTACCGATCAGACTTCTTGCATTCGTGGCCATACAATTTATAGAGTTTTTTTGTTCTTTAAATTCATTTTGTTAGTAATGGTGCTATTGGCTGATCTGACAGTTCTAACTGTACTAACCCCTCCTCCTGCTCGACCCCCATTCCCATTGCTTAGACCCAGGTTGCTAGCTATGCTGACTACCCACTTATTTTATACTCTTTTTGCCCTCCCCCCAGTCCCTAGTTGAAACATTCCTCCAGCCTTCTAGCCATCTTCTCCCCCAGCACAGCTGCACCCTCCCCATTAAGATGCAGCCCGTCCCTACAATAGAGCCTGTAGCCGACAGCAACGTCTGCCCAGTTCTCCAGGAACCCAAATCCCTCCTTTTTACACCAACTCCGGAGGTTGGTGTAAGTATGTGAGGAAAACCACGGTAATGTATGGGGATTGACCCACTGTGTCACTGACTGATTTGACTTTGGCTTATTGTGATGGCAACTACTAGTGGTCCCTGGTCTTCACAATTTGTCCCCTTTTTTATAGGGATCTGGTGTTCGCTGCAGGGAACCTCCTGAACATTACCTCAGAAGTAGTCTTAGTGCAGGACAGCTGACCCAAATGGGTCAAAAGACACCACAGCATGGTACCTGAGAATCAAGCTAGAACAGAGTCAGATAACAGACATAAGTCAGGGCAGGCAGGGTTTGTGCAATACAATAAATAGTAAGGAAGTATTCAGGCCAGATGTAGTCAGCAAGTAGGCCAAGGTCAGGACAGGCAGAGTACAGGAAAGCTGAATATTCAGGGGGAATGTACAGGATTGTACACTCTATAAAATTCTGAGGACTCCTATGTAATGTAATGTTGTAGATGTCACTGTAATATCCTACTTTGATGTTGGTCAACCACACTTTATCCCTCACAGGGTACAGCCTAGCTTACAAGCATGATTCAGTTAGTTAGGAGAAAGGCAGTCTGTGATAGGTAGAAGGAAGCTATGCACGAGTAGGTAGATAGAAGTTAGCGTGAAAGAATAGGAGCAGTTAGTTTAGTCAGTCTAAGGGTGAGTCTAAAGAAGAAGCTGAGGGGCATGGTTGCTAGAGAGAGCTCCAGAGAAAGACCAATCTACTGATCAATGCGGTGGGGAGAACAAAAAGTGTGAGTATCTAAAAGTTCTACAATTCATATCGAGTGAGAAAAAGAGAAGAAAGTATTCAATAGTCAGTCTTCATCAAGAATCAAGAGAAATCGTACAGCACTAAAAGCGATCTTCAGTCCTGAAAGATTAGAAGAGAATCAGCCACAGACTAAAGTAACTGTAATGTTCTAGAACACAGGTATCAAACACAAGGCCCGCGGGCCGAATGCGGCCCATTGCCTCCTTTTCTGTGGCCCGCCGGCTGTGCAGTAAGTTCCCTCACCTACGTGCTGTTGTCATTATGTGATCTTCTATCGGCTTGTACTGTCTAGTGCAGACAGTAATAGAGGAGTGCCGATAGCACACTGACAATGGCCGCAGAGGAGGGAAGAAGACTGCAGAGAACATGAGAGCGACACTGAGGAGGAGCAGCTTCAGGGTAAGAGCCTGGTCAGCGCTGACCTTCTCTCACTGACCCTTCCTCCGTTCATGGCTGCAGGACTGGGAGACATCAGGCGCTCAAGAAGGACTGAAATCAGCCGGTACACCCGCCAGTGGGACCATATTGGATGCAGGTAAGTATAAAAATGCAGGCGTGTGTGTGTGTGTATGTATGTAAATAAATAATGTGTGTCTGTGCGCATGTGTGTGTGATAATGTGCGTGTGTCTGTACACTTGTGTGTCTGTGCGCATATGCGCATGATAGTGTGCGTGTGTCTGTGCGCATGTGCGCGTGATAGTGTGCGTCTGTTATATGTGCGCGTGATAGTGTGCGTCTGTGTTATATGTGCACGTGATAGTGTGCGCCTGTGTTATATGTGCACGTGATAGTGTGCGCCTGTGTTATATGTGCGCGTGATAGTGTGCGTCTGTGTTATATGTGCGCGTGATAGTGTGCGCCTGTGTTATATGTGCGCGTGATAGTGTGCGCCTGTGTTATATGTGCGCATGATAGTGTGTGCCTGTGTTATATGTGTGCGTGATAGTGTGCGTCTGTGTGTACATATAATATATATGTATAATATTAGTGTGTGCCACTGGCCACTATGGGCCACCTTATTACCAATCAGGCTGCTGTGGGGTTCAGTTTTACTATACAGTCTTACAATTAGAATCGGCCATTTGAAGACAGCCATAAGGCTGATGTGGCCCACGGTGAAAATGAATTTGACATCCCTGTTCTAGAAGAAAGGAAACTCAAAGCTCCAAAAAATAGAAGAAATATGGACAGCAAATCAGGAGGGCAGACATAGGGAATAGGAAAGATTCCAATGGTTATTTACTGTAGTAAGAGCCCATTTGTTGTCCAGATAACAAGTCTGCGCTGCATGCCTGTATCCTCTCCAATAGCTATGCGACTACCTCTAAAGAAACTGTGATTTGCATTTTAAAGAAACGTAGTCCGTAATTGTGCTGAAAATGCAAAGTACTTTTCAAATTGCATTAGATGAAGCAGAAGATTCTTGCTATCTTGAAATAATAAAATGGTTATTGTTTTCACCAATAATTCTGCCTCCTGGAGTCTCTTACCACCATTCACCATCAGCACTGAAGTACGGCACTACACTTCCAGAGACAAAAATGTTTTATTTTATTTTTCTCCTTCTTAAAATTGTTTTGTCCTGCACAGACCTTGGTCTGTATATGGACTGGCATCATGAACTTGACAATTGCCCTTTTGCTCCTATGGAAACTGCACCAGTAACACGTTTCCCCTAGGGAGGAGAGCAGCAGTGCCACTGTGACAAAAAGCTGCTTTTCCACTGCTCCCACACCTGGCTCTGGTCCGGCGTACTGCACAGGCAGAAGATCAAAACTGCTTACAGAAACACCAGTGCTGAAACACTAGGAACTTATTGCTGAGGCACCTTCTAGAGGGGGTAGGTGCTTTAAATAACCTAGAAGTTGCTAGGGACATATGCTGGCCCTTTGAGAGGCAAGCCAAGCATACACCATAGAGAGAGAGGCAGCAGCCAGAGGAATGGTATAGTGTCCTCCACATCGGAAACAGAGGACTCTGATGACTAGCAGGAAAGAGGAGGCACTGCCATCAACAGCCATAACACCCAAGTTAATATGAGGCTTTTGCCTATGGTGAGATTCAAACCCAGGACCCCAGGGTTGAATGCTAGCACAGCTAACCACTTTGTTAGCATGCTGCCTGTATAGAATAAAGTATTAAAATAAGCAACTCCTAACATCAAGTGCTCCAGATGACTGCAGAACGCCCATTTTCATCAATATTTCAGGACAAGGTCAAAATGAAATTTGAGTATCTTCAATAAAAGAGATCATGTAAATATTTTGATGACATGTGACCATGAATTGAATTAAACAAAAACTATTTTGCTAGGACAAAACCACGGACAAGATCAATAGATGTTCTTTCTTCACCATATGTATAAAATAAACCACATGATACGTTTCTTAAATGAAACAGCAATGTAATTAAATGCATTCATTTCAGTAAATCTATAATTATGGCTACAAAGAAAGCCAAACATTCAGCTTCGCAGCCTTATGATGATAGATGACTGTACAGCAGTCGCAGTTTGCTATAAACAGAGCCATGATGATCTAACACAGTTTAAAGGACTTGTCTGGTTTAGAAAACTTATTGTCAAATACCTTTTAAGGAATTTTTTTGCTAAAAGGGCTTTAAAGCTAGAAACAGTTGTCAGTTGTTGGAGAACCCAAGTACTACCTTTCAACAAAACTGCAGCGACATGAAATTTGGATGGACGGGGAAGGGGGGGGGGGTTGAGCATATGTGCTGATGTTCTATACAAACTCTATGGGAAATATTGAAGCAGAAAGTGTTGTGTAGTAACCTGGACTGGCACTACAGAATAAAAGTACTTTACCTGCAAGCCAAGAGCAACTGTACTACCCACCAGCTCATTTATCAGAGGGTAGTGATGCTAGATTTCATTTAATAAGAAGATGCAGTCAGAATAGGTAACTAAATAGTTATTGTAACTTAGTAATTTTACTGTAATGCAGTTGCTGAAGGACCTCGGATGATGTTATAGAGCACGTGACCCAAGTCACATGATTGATTGAGGGGCAAAGCTAATCGCAACGTTTCGACTGCTGGTAGCAGTCTTTATCAACTTCAGAAACCCTGTATGCAGCTAATCAATCACGCTGCTAAGCTGGGAGAAGCCAGCACCTGCTTTCAAGACCTGAAATCCTTTCCTCCATGCCTGACCAGGCACAGCATCTCAAGTTGCAAAGATCACAGACTCTCCAAATAGTCCCACACAGAGTGAGTGCTGGAGTTTTAGTTCATGTGGCAGGTTGGCAAATTACTGTTAGTCAGATGATAGGGGTTTCTCAGTCTTAGTCCATTCTCTTTATAGCTCCCCCTTATCTCAGGTGCTGCATTCCCGGGGCTTGTTCATCTGTGTATCAAAGGTTAACCTATCTTTATGAAACTTTTACTATTTTAATATTCCTGCAGACTGCCACATTTCAAAAGTAAATGGTGTGCCTGCAGTTTACTTACATATGTGTGTTAGTCTTATTTTGCTACCAAGAGCTTTAAAACCCAGACACTGGTGTCACGTTCACCTAATTCCATTAGTCATCCATATCCTGTTGTTCACCTTCTTCTGTGCACAAGATTACATAGAGCGCACTGCACTCATCGCCACTGTGACATGGTTTCTCAGCCGCCTCCTAGAGACCACTCAGAGAGTGCAGGCCTCTACCCACTTGTCACACGTTGCCCTTGCACCACTCACCAGGGTCCTGTGGTTAGGTTGGAGTACTAGAATCCTCTCTACTAGAATACCCTGCCGGACATCTTCCGACATCGGAGCTGTACAGGCTTCAATCATAATGTCTTCAGACGTCAGACAGTGGATTGGAAAGGGTCAATGGGCACCATGCAATACTTTACTTCCCCCGTGTTGATTGTGCAAGGAAACTGATAGTGTGAGATTTGAGCTTGGGATCGCATTTGGTAGGGTCAAAGGACAGGTATTTCTTTTTTCCAACACAAGGCCAAGAAGCAAGGAATATATTTTAGTTGACACATGGTCAGGTTTATTAATATGGTTGCAAGCAAAACAAAAGCAAGGCAGGAACAAATGTAAATCCTTTCCTGCCTCGCTCTAACTATACAAAGTACAACCCTCTTAACTAGCTGAAGAGCTTCTCCCTGCCAGCTTTCAAAATATGTTTGGCAACCTTACAAGACTCAGAGTTCATGTTTGAGACTCACACAGACAGGCTTTCTGTGTCCCCAGCCAGAGCAGCTAACTGTTCTCTTAGCTTCCTAAAAATCCACCCGTAGGATTAATTATCCAGCTGGGGAGACTTTTTCTGTTAATCCACATAGGAGAGGAATCTATGGGAAATATACCTCCCATCTACAACCACGCCTGCATGATTGTCACCAGGCTCTCCCAAAAATTATAAACGCTGGGGGTAATTGCAGATGCATAGCCTGGGATCAAAAACAGATGTTGATTATATTGTAGGATTTATATAAAATATATACACTGAATTCTCTCTACAATAATTTACATGATGTGCTTTGATTTTTGCATTTTTGTAATGACCATACAGTAAAAGGTTCATCATGAAGACTTCAGATCTTTTTATCCTTTCGTTTGAAGATGTGAAGATGTAGTGATCATAGCAATGGTCTCCAACCTTGGGCTCTCCAAATGCTGTGACAACTAAAATTCATGCATGATATGTTAGGGCTTTATCTCCACAGTAGAGAAATTGATGTAAAAATTGTACGAAATGCTAAGTAACTAAGTAAGAAATAACAATAGACCATCAAACCAAATATCATACATTTAGGTTAATCATATTTGTGTTGCCCATAGGTTGTTCTGTTGGTCCCTCAATATAGGATTCTAGGATTTCTTGTAATCATACTGACCCACAGAATGAAGTTATCATGCCATTTTTCCTGCAGTGAGTACGCCTTAAAAACCACCCACCTATTGCACTCCACTTAGAACTTTTTAAATGTTTTACAGTACATTATATGGTACATTAAATAATATCATAGAAAAATATGACTCGTCTCACAAAAAAACAGATCCTCGAACAGTTATGTTGATGGAAAAATAATAAAGCTATGATTTTTTAAAAGTGGGGAGGAGAAACGAAAAATCGAAAAATAAGAACCACCTTCTTAAAGGGGTATTCCGGACAATGGCTATGATTTTAAAATCTAATGTATATCATCAAAATAAGTCATTTTGCAATAGGTTCACAGTACCTGGTCTAGCTACTTTTTTCATTTTCTATCTATGTCATGTGAACCTCTGCTCAAAAAATATCTCTACTTCCTCTGATGTTTTGCTACTTCATCTGCTGTCCATAGCCTCCAACATCCTATAAGCAGTGCAGGAGAAGAGGACAGGAGGTGTATTGCTCATGGAGAGTTTGGAGTGCCAGGAGGTCCTGCCTGTTTCAGCTGACTTTCTGTGATACTCTGAGTGAGAGGGAGGTTGGTGCTGGTAATTTGTAGGACCTGTTAGCTGTGGGCAGAGCTACAGCACTTGCTAGTAAATAAGCTCTAACTATGCTAGAAGTTGTAGGCAACAGTTTGTTGCTGTATTTACTACAAAAGTGATGCATTCAAACATAGAGGCAGATTGGCAACTGCATGAAGAAGAGGGTTCAGAGTGGCAGATAAAAGGTACAGGTTGCTGATACTTCTCTGTACCTTCTAGATTTCAACATTTTCAAAATTTCCATTGTGTGCCTTGAAAATTCATTTAAGGGGTTAAGGTTCCAAAAGAGTCATCTGTGAATACCAAACTTTTTGATAATTTAATGTTCTGCATCTGTGTGTGTCCAATGTTGTTGTGAGTTCTTATATACTTGCATTCTGGTAGGTTCCTGCAAGCCCATTGTATCCCATACTTATAGACTCTCGTATGCATTTGTCTATTATTTAAATACAACCATAACGTGCCTTGAGACCACCTGAACTTTTGTCTCATGAAGCGGAAAAAGCATGAATATATGTTTATGTAAGTTTCGTGTGATACTTTAAGAGTGTCGACAGCCACTAAATCCAGCTGGCATTGATAGCTGCCAGGATCATGCACCCCAAAACAGAAAACTCAAAATCTTAGGATTTTAAGATGTTTTAAATCTCTAAGCATAACACATATCCCATCAACATTTATTATTCTAGGATATTACATAAGCGGTCACATCATATGTGCCATGCTCTGTATAAATGATGTCACAACATATAGCCGAATAGTATGTTGAGTAAATAGACCACTGGTGGTTAAACTGACTAATGGATTTACATTTTAATTTATACAGGTGAGATTGTAGCCAAGATCATATATCACTTTTCATGTGATGACAGAGAGAGGGTAGATGCAACGGTATTCAGAAGTTTTGCTATGTTCACAGCAGATGTTGGTAATATTGTCTACCTGGCCAAGAGAACTTCACTAGAGTCCTTTGTGTATATAAAGAGCCTCGTGTGGCGCAGAGTGTAAGCTCTTGTCTACGACCTGAAGGTTGCAAGTTTGATCCCCGCATGATTCAGGTAGCCGGCTCAAGGTTGACTCAGCCTTCCATCCTTCCGAGGTCGGTAAAATGAGAACCCAGCTTGGTTGGGGGTAATAAGTAATAATTACCTGAAAGTTGGTGCTATACAAATACCAAGATTTATAAGTATTTGAGTCGTCATTTCAGGTTCTAAGTAAGTTGGTTTTGCAAAGACCCAAATAAACCGTAGATGTTGCCCATTTCGAGGGACCTATAGGAAAAAACCATGCTCCTTCCGATGGAAACATCACTTCCGATGTGATACCAGTAGGGTTGAATATATATTACAAGTGGGCTGCACAGAAATAGTATTGTACCATGTTAGCCAGAAAAATCTATGTGATGTTATTATAGAGGTGATTCCTTTATTGGCAAACCAGAAAAATTATACTTGCACGCTTTCGAGGCTGTATGATTACAAGTTAAAAAGCTATATTTTCTCATCCGTGGAAAATAACATTTTATTCTTCCCACCTCCTATCAACATGTGTTCTTTAATCTTCACCAGTGACACATGGTGATATTTAGTCTGTGGCTGTTCTTCTTAGTAGACTTCACAAATTATATAAATGTGTAAACTATAGAAAAGATCATCAAAACATATGTGTTGCAGAAGAGGAACCTCTAGGAGAATCTTAGGTTGACCAAGTGATGATGACAGAAACGTCTTACGAAAATTGTCTTTAGATTTGCTTTAACAAACTATTACCATCAGGGCTGACTTCAGAGGTCTGTTGGAAAACTATAGGTGCATGTTAGGATTGTGTGCATAAACCAAAACCCCCCTGTAACAACAGAAAAGGCAAAAATACTCTATAATGTGCAAATCTCATTATCCAATATGGATTCATACCGCTTGCACCAAATTCTGACCTCCCATCATGACGGTTCAACAGAAACCAGGATTGATCTGTCCAGCCAATGTTTTTCCACTGCTCAGTGATCCAATATTTTGGTCTCATCTTTTTGTTTAAGGTTACTTGCACACATATGATATTTCTGTCTGATTTCTAGACCCAAAAAATGGACAGAAATAGCACATATTCATTTCAATTGTTGTATGCAAATGGGCAAAAAGTCCCAAAAAAAATGCAGTATGTCCTATTCTTGTCCGATTTTTGGACAAAAATAGCACACATCAACATATTGTCTCCTGTACATTGGATAGCACATGGACAGGTTGTCCTTGTGCTGACCAATGTGAGTGGCACCTTGAGTACCACTTTTTAGTCGTCCGTGTGCAAGTAGCCTTAGACAACAATGGTACTGGAACTGGTTGCCTGTTGTTATAGTCCAGCTATGCTAAGAAATAGAGTTGTATGTTCAGACTTATTAGTTGAAGCATTAATGCAACAGTATTATATTTGGTTGCAGTTTGCTAGACTTTGCATTGCTTTTTGTCAGAACAATACTTGGCATTCTGTTTTGATCCCTACCGAGGTTTACATCCACTGAATCTCTTTTGCTGGATGTTTTTCCTCTATTACACCATTCTTGGTATACTCTTCACAGCATTGTATGAGAACATTCTAAAAGGTTAGCAATTTTTGAGATCCTAATCCTGGCTAGTCTAAGGGCTCATTCACCAGAGCATATTTGTGTGGGATACTATTCGCGTCATTTTTGCATGAGCAATACACAGTGAATAGAACCCATTGATTTCAATGGGTTTGCTCACTTGAGCATATTTTTTCACATGATGTGCAATCGTGTGAAAAAAAGATGCGGCATGTCCTATCTTGGTGCGTATTATGCACCATAGAAGCCAATGAAATCATGCAATGAAGAAGCCAAAGAAAATATTCAGTTAAAGGGGTTGTCCCGCAGAAGTAAGTGCAGTTATGCACTTCTGTATGGCCATATTAATGCACTTTTTTAAATATACATCGTGCATTAAATATTGGCCATACAGAAGTTATATACTTACCCCCTCCAGTGCTGGCATCCCCGTCTCCATGGCGACGACCAAACTTCTCCTCTGGTCGTCGCAACAGTCACACTTGCGCAGAGAAGAATCCTCTTCTGGAGGGTCCGGGCTCACGAGCTGCGTCCTAGCTCCTCCCCCTTCTCAGTGTCATCGCTTAGCTCCGCCCCCATCATGTGGTGCCGATCAGCCAATGAGGTGGCTGTAATCGGCAGTGGAGCTCAGACTGGAGAAGGACATCCACGGTGCACCATGGGAGAAGACCCGCAGTGCACCATGGGAGAAGACCAGCGGTGCACCTTGGGAAATGACGGCGGCCATCTTGGAAGAAGATTTTTATAACTTCATGAAACAGCTTCATGCTGAGTAGAAACGCTCTAAAAAACCGATTTACATGGGTAGTTTGTGATGCTTGCTTAACATGGGGGACTGGGGTGTGAAAATTTTTTCGTTTTGGCCGCGGGACAACCCCTTTAACCTGCGTATTTATGGATAAAAAAAATGGGATTTCATGTGTTCTTTTTTACATGTATAAATACTCTGTTTATTCATGCGAGTATAAAGTCTGTCGATAGGCAGAAAAATGCAAGGCAACAGTGTATTTCAGCTCGTTAATATGCTACATATTCCCAGGCCGAAATACGCATACACTCATGTGAATACACCATTACACCAATGATTAGGCCTTATTGATACTCACTAAGATCGCTGGATTCTCCCATCTAATGTGGATTGACACTGAAATTGATCCAAAAAAAATGCATCACAATTTTATGCTGCACTCCGGGGTCATAGATTTAATTTCCATACAGGAATATCCAATCATGAATGCGCAGGTGTTTCTACTAAAGTGGATATTTTAGATATTACCTATCAAATCAGTAGTAGTTTTCTCCTTTGGTTAGATGACTTGAAAAAAACTGAACATTTAAAATACTTGCTAAAAGCAGAGGATGCGATAAAGTAATAAAATAGGTATTACTCACCTGGTAAATTCTCCACAGCTCCAGGGTCATGGCTCCCATGGTCCCACGTGTTTCTGCTGCTGTTCTGCACTCATAACTTTTCAACTACCAACTACCTGTTGAGGCCACTGATTGGATGAAGTGGTCATGTGCAGGTAGTCACAATGTCATCAATCCATCAATGACAGAGACCAGTAGGACCACCAAAGTTTTTTTAAATATCCCAGAAGATTCCCTTAATCCCATGAAGTCCCTGTACCAGTTTTCCTGACATGCAGACAGTGATTCATTTATTGCAATTTTCTGACACTCTTCTACCAGAAAGCACAAGAAAATAATGCCATGTCTGAGCAGGCATAGTTTGTCTCCAACAATATAATCAATAGCACAGTTCATAGGAAAATATATTGGCATCCCACACAATAGACTGATCACTGGAATCATAGGGATGAGGATGAGATGAAACTCAATGAAAAGAGACATCACCTCTTCAGAATGTGATATAATATCAACCAAGTGTAAGGGAGCTACCCTTTTGATATGTGAGAAATTTACTAATTATAATAATTATTAGTACATTTTTCACACATCCCAAAAGGGTATCTCCTTTAAACTTGGCTGATAATATATCACTTTCTGAAGAGGGGATGTCTCTTTTCATTGAGCTTCATCTTAGGCCTTAGTCAGACGGGCGTTTTTTGCCGCGATTTGCGCATGCGTCCGGCGATTTTATAAAACCATTGCTTTGCAATGGTATTGGACACATGAGCGCTTTTTATGCGCTCGTCCGATAAATTATAGAACAGAAATCGCAGATCGCACCTATCTGCAATCTGCGATTCCTGTTCTCTTCTCTATATGCGCTCAATGGGCCGGCGGCAGCAGCGCCGACCCCATTGAGAACATATAGAAGACAAATCATTCTTCTCTGCCACAGCTGTAACAGCTGTGGCAGAGAAGAACGATGTTTGCCCATTGAATTCAATGGAGCCGGCAATACAGCCGCCTCCATTGAAAGCAATGGGCTGCCGGCGTGCGCGGGGATGAATTGTCGGGAAGGGCTTAAATATATAAGCCCTTCCCTGCAATTCATCCAGAAAAGTGTTAAAATAAAAAATATATACATACTCACCTGCTCCCGGCAGCCGGAGTTCCGTGCGGCCGTACTGCAGTGGGTGTGAAGGGGGTGTGAGTCAGACCTGTCCCCTGATTGGCTCAGCGCTGAGCCAATCAGGGGGCAGGTCTGACTCACACCCCCTTCACACCCACTGCAGGCCGGCCGCGCGGAACTCCGGCTGCCGGGAGCAGGTAAGTATATATATATTCTTTATTTTAACACTTTTCTGGATGAATTGCAGGGAAGGGCTTATATATTTAAACCCTTCCCGACAATTCATCCCACACTCGCCCGCAGCGCATTGCTTTCAATGGAGCGGGCTGTATTGCCGCTCCATTGAATGCAATGCACTGGACAGCTCTGGCCCGTTTCTAATGAAACGCGGCTAGGAGCAGATTTTCGGGCGATTTTCGGGCACCGGTCACGCGATTTGCGGATGCGCATCCGTCATGCGATCCGCAAATCGCGCGAAAAAACGCCCGTCTAACTAAGGCCTTACCTTGTAGTTGTGGCCCCTAGTGGCCATTTTGTATAACAACACCTCTGGATTGTTTTACCGTGGCCAATTTTCTGATTGGTGGTCTTCAGGTTACCTGATCATAATGGGAATGAATGGGACTTTTGAGCACATTCTGAGTACATTCTAAGTAGACTGATGGTGCAGTAAGTTTTGGAGTTTCTCAAGAGGAGTGAGTGCAGGTCCCCTATGCTTAGCTTGCTGAGAGAAGGAGACAGCTACCTGAGCTCAGAGGAAACTGCTTAAGTAAGAAGAAATTTTCAATAAAACAACCTACAGCAGCGGGCCACCAGTGTTTTCCGACAAGATGGGTTGGTGCTGCCAGAGGGTGCTGTGAAAGAGAAAATAAGTAGCGACACTATACATCACTCACAGGAACCTGCAAACTCTACAGAAGACTTGAGTTGAATGACTATTGGAATATTTGGGTTGGGAGTGCCTGACCAGATTTTTAAAAAATAATTGTGAATCGGGACAGCCAATTCTGACTCCCATTAAAATCAATGGATGTAAAACTCAGGTAAACTAATTTGCCCTCCAGAAGGTCCCTAAGGAGTGGTGATGGTTCCTCTTCAAAGAATATGGGTCAGAGCTTAGCATTGTTGCCTTGGAGTGCTGGGGCCCTAGGTTTAAATCCCATCAAGGACAACATATGCATGAACTTTGAAAACCTCCATCCAGATGTTAACCTTGGACATTTTTGAACCTAGAACTCCAGCGCTGCAAAGTAACTGCAGTAGCAACTGAGCCACCATAAAGAGAACATAAAACCTCCATCTAGATGTTGCCTTTGGATTTGAACCTAGAACTCCGCACTGCAAAGCAACTGAGTTTACAACTGAGCCACAAGACTAAGAACTAATGAAACAGGGCTTTTACTACCCTAGTAAACACTAAGTCGTCATAGCAACTAGGTGGAGGTATAAAGATGAGTGTTTGCTCATACCTAAGGCAGATCCTATTTGTGATAGAACATCAGATTCAATAACCCATTGTTAAATCACCATGTTAACTGTTATTTTGATGACACCTTTTGTTTCAAACCTATTTAGTATTAAATAAAAAAAATATTCAAAGTATGTTCTTTGTGCCTCTGTTTTTTGCTGAATACCATAGACACACTACACAAATGCCATAAATGGGGTCCCAAGACAATAATATCTATGGCATTTGGAAGTAGGCAGTTGTCCCATTCTGTAAATAGGCTCATGTAGATTTTATCCTAATTGACAGTTTGTGGAAATATCCAAGACTGCCAGGTGGAGACAATATACTTAATCCAAGCAAAAATGTTTTTGAGGCTACTGATATGATTTTTGTTTTTGGATCATTATGCTTTGTGCTGTTGTTTGTATAACCCCTCATATGGTTTTACAGTATTTCTTACCGATTGTTGTAGGTAGTCGATAGAGAACTTGGGGAACAGCTGTGATGATTTTGCTGAGATGAACATGGAGTACATGAGTGGGTACTGCCTGGCTCTTATTACATTTTACTTGCTTTACTTTACTGTGTCCATTGTTTCAGTAGGCTTTGTTCTCCAGATTATCTACAGCTGTGTTTCTCATGCAAGTTTCTGATCAGACATCAGAACTTTCTCTACTTGGCTTGAAGCTGAGAATAGACGCCCTTGGATCCTGATTAATGACCAAACCTCTTAGCAATTGCAGCAACTTACAATCTTCCACTCTGATAAGCCCCCTATAGCCACTTCTGATAATAAAGTAATTCCCTAACTCTCACTACTAGTTTTCCAAGCATCTACAGTTTGAAAATGTATCCTCAGTTCACAGGTGCTGATGTAGATAATAAAACTTATGAATGAAATGGAAATATGGAGTATGGAGGTTTAAACATTGGGAGACCTGCCATTTAATAAGATCTTTTTTGTTGATTACAACCTCATATTAATCATAGTCTATGACATATCCATAGGAAATGCAAAACCAAAATAGGTCTCTTCCTTCTAGTGCTGGTTCATGCCACTAGACTCTCTTCCGGCAGTCCTTTTTTTTGAGGTGTAGACCCAGAGACAGAACCTGGATGGGGTCAAGAAGTGGATTAGCCCAATCTACTCTTCTATAGGTCTTATAATGACAGAGGGGGTTGTTCTTGTTTTGTGCTTTTGGAAAATAGGTCATTTCTGTCTGCCTGTCCAAGATGACCAAACTAATATGTTGTCTTGTAAAGTATACCATTGGG
Organism: Eleutherodactylus coqui; assembly: GCF_035609145.1. Lineage (NCBI taxonomy): Eukaryota > Metazoa > Chordata > Amphibia > Anura > Eleutherodactylidae > Eleutherodactylus > Eleutherodactylus coqui. Next base: position 125,112,802 of record NC_089845.1, on the reverse strand, counting down.
TTAATGTTAATTAGGAAATTATGTTAAAGTACAAGAGACTTCTGTTTTGAACAATAAAAAATTGGAGGAGGATAGATAGCTGTCATGAACTTACCACACCACGTTCTGATCAGCGGCTGCGATTCTAGCTAGCACATGTGAAAGTTGTATGGCTGTGTAGCCATTTTATCCTGGTGACCTATTTGGCGCTGCTATTTTTTAGACTACTCTCATTCTGCTGTGCAACCACATACAGTAGTTGCAGCAAAGTGAGTCAACAGTTGCCTTTTAATTTCACATGAGTGGAATTATTCCATTAGGATTCAGTGGAATTTGTGGTCCTCTTAAAAATTTTGCATCAAAACCCACACCGCTAATGTGCTGATTTTGATGTGAAATTGAAAATGGCTGAAATCTGCCTGCAATGCTGCATCAAAATCTGTATTTAGCCATGCAGATTTTGGTGAGGATCACTGCAGCTGCAAATTCCACTGTGTCCTAATAGAGTAATTTTGCCCATTATAAAGAGCCCTAACTAATGTATCCACTCTATATAACCAAACCTTTCTAATCTACCTCTGCCAGATGTTTCTACTCTGCAACTCTGGTTCTACATATGTGATTGACTTCTGAAGATCTGACCCAGCTTGCCTCTAACCTTGCTTCTGGATAACTCTGATATTATGGAAGCTGTCGGTTGACTGTCTCACTTTGGTGCTGCTTGTTGTGTTGTTACCTCCAGTTCCTCTCTGGTGTTTTGTCTTGTATGTGAACTAGATTTAGTCTCCTGATTTGGATTTATATTCTATTTATCAGGCTTTGACCTATGGCTTCCATCGGTTCACGCTCTTCCTGCCTGCCCAGGCAGTTGGCAGTCGCTCCGCAAATGTAACCAGGGAGCTCCTTGTAGCCAGACCAAACTCTGCGTGAAGAGGGAAAAGGTGAAGATCAGGAGCCCAAAAGATCCAACTAGGTAGGTCAATTTAGAAATATAGAAAAGTGTTGGTAGAAAAATCCAGTCTACCTTTATGATATTTCCTTTTTATTTCCCGCTAAGAATAGATATATTCTTATCCCGGGAATGCTTGAATTCATTTCTTACTGATTTTCCAACCACCTCTGTTGGAAGCTTGTTCCAAGCATTTACTACTCATTCAGTAAAATATTTCCTGACATTGCTTCTGATTAGTGTTGAGTGAACCAAAAGAGTCAAATCCTGTTTTGGGTTGAACTTTGCTTAAATTTCAGTCCTGTGTAAATCTAAACCTTGGATGGTCAGACTGAATGTTTGGCCAAAGTTCAGCGAACCGGCTTTTCAAAAGCTCGCTCAACACTACCTCTCAATTTCAACCCAACTAATCTCAACTCTCTTGTTCTAGTGTTTAACGTCTTAAAGTCCGACCTTGGTGGCCCTTTCAGGAGGATGAGCTGAACCCTTTTCGTGAAGATAGATAGTGGATTTTTGGATTTATTTCAACTTGTAAATAAGGAGGATCAGCAGCAACAAACCTCTGTATGGAGGGTGCATGAGACTTGCTATTTGTAAGCTGAGATTTGACTTATATGCTTTGAGCCATTTGCTGGCTGGCCTCCGTCCATCAGATTCGTTTGTGTAGAGTCCAACCTCTCTCTGCCAGTTGTTGTGAGGTCTAACCCTTAAGTTTACAAAACTGTGTTTTTACTGTTTTCTTCTAGAGTAAAGTATGTAACAATAACCTACAATGACTCGCACATTATGGCATGAAGTTTGGAATATGATTCCACTTAAACATTTTATATAGTAAACCAAAATGTAAAATGGTGTATTAGCAGCTTTTCTTTGCTTTACACAGTGGAATGAGAATGAAGAGTTACTTTGAATTATTTGCTTGATGCATAAGAAAACTGTTGTTTTAGTTTGCAGTGCGTTACATTGTAGGATGTCAACATATACTTAAAAAAATGTGACCCTTAAAGGGATTTTCCTATGCAAGAAAGTGGGATGGACCCACGCTAATCCTTCTGATCATCAAAATAAAGGGAACACATCAGTGGTTCAGCGCTGCCACTCCTTTTTGTAAAATTTTTCCCACCATTGTCACTTTTAATGGAGCTGTATTGCAGTTTCCTGCACAGCTGGTGGCTGGGAGCGCCGCTGTGCAGGATAATGCAACACAGTCCCATTAAAAGTGACAATGTGTGAAAAATCATATTTCATATAAATGAATAAATAAAATGTGGCATAAATTCGCACACTGCCTCATATTTTAATCAACTTTATATTTAATCCACTTCAAAACACCAACTCTTTAAAGTTTCAGCGAGGGGAAATACAATACTTACCCTACCCTATACTATCTAGTGGTGCTAACACCTCTGTAGTCAGCCTGAATAGGGTGATGTTTGGTGCTGATGGTGTTAGCCCCCATGGCTGCCATTACCATTTAAATCACTCTCCCAAAAGGCTAAACTATAGCAGAAGTTGAGGGCTAAGGTGAAGGTCTGGGGTCTGCTCCCTGGTATGTTGCTGCGGTAGTGTGATGTCTCAAAGAAAAAAAGAAGAGTCCAGAAAGTGAAGATAAGGGTAACAGCATAATAGTTTAGCATCAAATCAAAGCAGGCAGAATATCTTTGTGATCCAGTTCCCGAGTCCAGTCCTGAGGGTGGTGGCTTAAGCTTGTGCTTCTCTTTGTGCTCTGTACTGCTGAGTCTCTACCCATGGTCAGGGAGACTGCAGCTTTCCTGTATACCACTGCTTCTACAGGAACTAGTTCCAGGAATAGCTGTCAGCTACTGTCCCTTGAAACTGCTAACTGTTTATACTACACTCTATTCTCTTCTTCTATGGACTGTAGACCAAAGACTGGAAAACTGAAATTGAAACTTCTAGAATGTTATAAGAACTTTTATAACTTTTGCCCCTCTCACTGCTTAGTACTGATTGGCTGTAGCTGAAAGGAGCTGAGTCACTTGGCTGTTCTATCCCTCTCTGTATTATGCTCTGCTTCAACCACTATCTTCAAGTCTCAACATCAATAAATTGCATAGCACATTTAAAGGCATATGTTATACAATTTCTCAGAACTAGCCATATCATTATGTAGTGACAGTTCTGGGTCACTACACCTTTCCTACTGGCATGGTTCTGAGGCATGTGGAATAGAGCTTTCTTCACTTTCCCAGCATCGATCATGTCATTGCAGGTGGCTGACTGTTAAGCTTATTTCAATATTTAAGCCAGCCACCTTTTCTGCATATGCATCAGCCATTAGTTATTCAAATAAGACTAATAGCCACACCCCTGCAATGACATCACTAATGCTGAGAAAGCCAAGGGTGCTTATGGCATGTGATCTGATGTTGGAACAGCGCCAGAACTGGAGGTGCCAGCACCACTGGGCCGAATGGGATCGGGTCAATGTTTACCCACCCTGGATAATTCATTTAAATATCCAAAATTGTTTTTTGAAGGATCGTGCACTTTTCTCATTGTATATTTTTTGTACATGACTATGGGCAGCCATTGTACCATATATTGTACATTGCAGTTTTTAGATATTTCCTTTACAGCACCCACATGGACACAAGAAGACGTTAAAAGAAAAAAACATTGACTGCTATAGGATGTTGTGAGAATGCTCTGTGACATGTGCCGAAGTCATCCATAACCAGTGGTGGATCCTGTGTTACCTGCCTCCAGCCTAATAGTAGAATTGTTACCATTCATTGTAATTTTGCCCTATGATGATAATGAGATGACTACGGATCTCCCACATTGTTCACAAGACAAGCTTAAAACAGGAAGTAAAAAGAAAGTTAAGAAAGCAATTAATTGTAAATAGTTGATTGAAATATAGGTAATTTTCTGTTGATAGGTTCCCTTTAGAACTATGGTCATGTCCTGCACATAAATATGGTTACATTGCTTCTTTTGTGTATAAGGGCTCAAGCATATGGCAGAGCCCTGCACATAGAGCTATGCCAGTGCTAGACTGTACAGACCCTGTGTGCTGTCCTATAGGCTCTGTTAGACTCCATGTAAACTGAAGTATTCTCCACTAGAAGCATATAAAGCTCCATATATACAAAGCCTAACGGAGCATAACACACATATCTAAATCAAGCATACTGGTATCCAACAGCAGAGAGGACCAAAGTTCTGGTCAGGATGACGGAGGAAGGCGATTCGGCCTAGAGAGGAAGGGGAAGTGCAGAGTAATGGCAGCTAGTGCACATGTGAGAAGAGATATCAGCAGGACCTTCAGAGCCAGAGCAGAGCAGCTATTGTGCAAAATAGGAACAATGGGATGAGAAGGTGCTGCCCTTGTGGTCACACTGCACAGTATCGCCCCCGAAATGTCTGATCCAGCAAATGCAGAACAAGGGAGCTCAGGGAAAGAATTCACATTGAGAGTCACAGGCAAGTCACCTTCTCACAGTAGACATCCCCAGAAAAAGGGCACCTGGTGTATGCAAGAGCTAAGTGACAAAGGAAGGACTGCCCTTACTATTGCGTAAATGTAAGGGGGTGTCATGTGTAAATCCCTGCTTATATTGTTGATAATGATGACTACTAATCCTAAATCCAACTTTTTTTGTAATTTGTTAATGCATGCATCTTCTGTGTGCTGGGTAGCGCAACCTGTGTCTGGTGCAACGCGTCTTTTTCCTCTGTTGCCATGGCAACCCAATAGTATAAAAACAGACCAGTTTCAGCCCTGCTGCTAAGGAGAGCAGATTAGAAAAGGAAACTGAGAGAACAGTGTGTGAGACAGAGCTGTTCTCAGGAACTGCAAGGAGCAAGTAAGGGCTCAGTCACACAGGCGCCGATTCGCCCGTGTTCCTGGAAGATAAGATGGCCGCACCGCGTGCGGACAAATCTCCGCATGACCGTCTCCATTGCCAGCCATATGTTCTTTTTTCTGGCGGTGCGGAGAGTCGTGGGACTTTATCGCAGCTATTCTTTACTGATGCGATTTTCGGCTGCGATGCAACCGGCATAAAATCACAATGTTCATGTGAATGAGGCCTCACATTCGGCATCTCCTACCTCAGAGAGCAATAACCAGTATATTAGCCAGTCAGCAGCAAATGTGAGTCTGTTGGTAAGAAAGATGACTTTGGCGGAGGAGGTAGACCATGAAATTCCCTGAAGAAGCCCTATGAACCAGCAATAGGTAGGCTCCAGTCTTCTGACCCTGCCCAGCTGTATCATAGCAACATAGTATGCTAGGATGAATGCAGACAATGTCTATCCAGTTCAGCCTGCTTCTACCCCCCCCCCCCCTTCCTTGTTGATCCAGAGGAAGGCGAAACCCCCCCAAGGAGGCAAATACCAATTTAGCTCATTTGGAGGAAAAAATTTCTTCCCGACTCCATAATGACAGTCAGAATAAGTGACTGGCATTATGGAGTCACAAACTGTGGCAGCTACATAAAAGCATTTGCATTTATAGGTTGCATTCACAGCCTATTACAATTGCCCCAGCTTTAGTTTTATGCCAATATTTCTCCAGTAAAGTGAGATGCAACAAGTTGGATGATCATAATGCGACCTTGATGTGGCATTATATATTTACGAGCTTCTGTTGTGTTCTATAACCAAGTGGATCGGAGCTTGTTATCACTTGGCTGGAGAAAGACAGCTTATGGCCAGCCTAGTATCTGATCTCAGGAGGAGGTATATTCTGATCTCTTTGATGTTCACAAACTCACAAATAAATGAAGGCAAATACAAGAGAAAGGAATATCTCCTCCGTATGAAGCAGACCTCCCTTAACTCAAAGGAACAGGCTTCCAAGAGCAGTAATACGAAGAAGATGAGGCATAGTGCTTCTATCGGTGCCAGGTTAGCTGCATGCTTGTCAATATGTTTTCATCATCATCTTAGGAGGGTTATAATCTAAAACAGAAAAGACGAAGTCTGGCCGGGCTCGGTGTGAGGGCTTATTACTAACCTCGCTAAATCCTCGTATTAGAAATTCATGTTTTGCTGTAATCATGCTGGAAAAGTTTATTGTTGTTGTTGATATAAGATCATTGAGGCACAAAGTGTGAATGTGAAAAGGTTATCAAGACGTTTGCAAAACAATATATCAAGCGGCCAATAGAAGCGGGCTATAGGAGGGTCTTTAAACCCCTGGAAACAAGGCCATTATTTTTTTGTTTGTTTTTTCTCGATCACTTCAAAAAATCATAACTTTTTTTTTTTTCCCTCAACATAGCCAAATGATTGCTTTTTAATGTGCGGCAAGTTTTATTTTTCAATGGTACCATTTAAGGTACCATATAACATATTGAAAAAGTTTTTTGGGGGGAGGGAGGTTTTCTATTGGTACAATTTTGGGTTATATACAAAATATTGCTTGTTTTTTTTTTCATTTTTCGTTAAAGATGCAGTGACCGAAAAAGTACGATTCTGGCATTGCAAGTCTTTTTCTGACAGCATTCACCATGCAGGAAAAATAATGCTATATTTTAACAGATTGGACTTTTGAGGATGTGATGATACAAAGTCAGAACAAAAAATATTGTAAAAAATCAAAAAAAGACATTTTTTTACAACGTTTAACAATTTATTATTTTTTGAAATTATTAAAAAAATCTGTAACTTATTTGTACACATTATTTTGGTCCCCAGTAGAGGAACTGAACACTTGCACTTGTGATTGTCTGATCTTTTGTAGAGTCCATGATGTTGAATCACTTCTGAGGATTGGCCATCCATGGAAAATCACAGAACACCACTTTGTTGTATATGAAAGATGGCTGAATGGTGCTAGGCCAATTACCCAATCGGAATGTTTTAGCAAAAACTCAAAGAACCTGGCAAAAACCCATAAAACATAGAATGAACAGTTACACTAAAGCACAAAAGTCAATAGTGCTGACTAGAGATGAGTGAGTATACTCGCTAAGGCACATTACTCGAGCGAGTAGTGCCTTAGCCGAGTATCTCCCCGCTCGTCTCTAAAGATTCGGGGGCCGGCGCGGGTGACACGTGAGTTGCGGGGGGGAGAGAGGGAGAGAGAGAGATCTCCCCTCCGTTCCTCCCCGCTCTCCCCCGCCGCTCTCCGCCCCCTGCCGGCCCCCGAATCTTTAGAGACGAGCGGGGAGATGCTCGGCTAAGGCACTACTCGCTCGAGTAATGTGCCTTAGCGAGTATACTCGCTCATCTCTAGTGCTGACGAAAGAGCCACATATTGTTGTATGCTAGTTATACTTCCATGTTGCCCATTCTACTTTACTCTTGTAGATTTTCTTGAAAACATTCTGGGCCTTGAAGCAAATATCTCAAAATCAAATTTACAAAACCTAATACTGATTTTGCCTTTGTTTAGTTCTAAGCACATTTTATGTGTCTTATGTTTTATGTATATTTCCAAAGTAATGACCGCTAATGTAGATTTTTATTAGAGGTTCTTCTAGTTCAGCTCTTTGCCATACTGGAAAACTCAGAAAGGTATTAGATATGAAACAACAAAATTATTTGATCGTTGTGTGTTGCAAGATGTGAGCGTTAGTTGTACTGAGTTACTTTCCAGGTCAGTGAACTCCAAATTGTGGTTTTGTGTCCAACTTTGCAATGTTGTGCAACTTGTTTAAGCCTACGAGGTACTGATATGTCAACAGCTCTTTACATAACAGTATTTTTGAGTTTCCAACCTTAACATTTAAAGTATTGAAAGGTGAATATAAATGCTGAGAAACTATTGTGTCTTGTTTATCATGAGTTTCCAAGCTAATATTCCAGTAGGTACAGTACAAAACACTGAAAAGTAAACCGAGAAACTATCCATTCATCCAAAGCAAGATCAAATTAATAGAATTACATACTTCGCAATAATCAAGACAAGCCAGAAATAAATCTGAACCCATAGGAGGTTTGAAATTGAGGTACATTCAGTATGTTAAAGCTGTGTTTTTGAAAAAATGGGTTGTATGGCTCACTTTTTTAAAACAGATTTAGGAAGTTCTTATGCGCATAGTGACAACTAGAGATGAGCGGCAGGGAAAGAGTTCACAGCGGGAGCGCGGCTCCCTCTGTGTCTCCGGCCGGATTTCGCGATGTCATCGCGAGAGCCCGGCCTGTCACCATGGCAGCGTCCTGTATTGCCTATGCCTGAGATCGCTGTATGAGCGATAAGGCATGGGAGAGCAGTAGCTCTGCCATGCCTTATGACAGCGATCATCAGGGCAGTGGTTAAAGTCCCTCAGAGGGACACAAACAGTGTAAAAAAAAGAAAGATTTAAAAAATGAATTAAAAAAATGTAAAAAAAAGAGTAAAAAAACCATTTTTTATTCTTTTTCTCAGATTAGCATAAAAAAAGGTAAAAAAAAAATAAAACCCCACATATTTGGTATTGTCGCGTCCGTAACGATGCGTACAATCAGTTGCACATGCATTTGACTGTGCACGGAAAAAAACGCTAAAAAAAAAGCTAAAAAACTGAGGCAAAATGCTCATTTTTAGCATTTTGCCTCACTAAAAACGCAATTAAAGTGATCAAAAAAGCTGTATGTACGCCAAAATGGTACCAATAAAATCTACAGCTCGTCTCGCAAAAAATAAGCCCTTATAGAGCTGTGTGTACATCAAAAAATAAAAAAGTTACGTGACTTTGAATGCAGCAATTTAGAATAGAAAAAAGATTTCCAAAAAAAAGGGTTTTCATTGCAGAAAAGTGGGAAAACCTAAAAAAAATGTTAGAATTTTGGTATCGTTGTAACCGTACCGGTCTGCAGAAAAAATGGAAAGTCTCATTTATGCTGCATGATTAACGGTGTAAAAAAAAAAAAAAAAAATCTATGGCAGAATTGATGCGTTTTCTCTCTCTATCATTAAAAAAAAAATAAAAATTTTACAATATAGTCTATGTACCCAAAATTGGCATCGATAAAAACTACAGTTCGCCACGCAAAAAACAAGCCCTCATACGCCCGCGTCGACGGAAAAATAAAAAAGTTATGGCTTTTGATAAACGGAGAAGAAAATCCGCCAAAAATTGTTGCGTCCTTAAGCCCAAAGTAGGCCGTGTCATGAAGGGGTTAAACCTAGTATTCATTGAATACACGCAGTGTGGGTGTTCCTTGTAAAAAGCAGGGAAAAAATTCTATTTGGCCTGCCTCTGACAGTACTCAGGGCTCTGTGTACGTGTGTGCTGTGCGCTGAACGTTCAGAAAAAATCAGACGCAACCAGCTACGGTTGAGTGCAGCCTTGCGCCAATTTCTTTCCTGCCTGGGAAATACCTGCTCTGCCACAGTTAGTAACTCTGCAACAGTAAAGTTCTGTGACAGTTTTGCAGGGCCGCAACACAGTTATTAAAATTATTATTCAGTGAATAGACGCAGTGGGCCTATCCTTTTAAACAAAAGGGGAAAAAGTATATTTGCCCTGCCTCTGACAGCCGTCAGGGCTCTGGGTACGTGTGTGCTGCGTGGAGAACGTAAAAAAATCAGACGCAACCAGCTACGGTTGAGTGCAGCCTTGCGCCACTTTCTTTCCTGCCTGGGAAATCAAATCACTGGTAATACACCATGCTGAGGGGTAGGGGTAGGCCTAGAGGACGTGGACGCGGCCGAGGACGCGGAGGCCCAAGTCAGGGTGTGGGCACAGGCCGAGCCAGTGTGGTGGCCAGGGGTAGAGGCAGGGCCAGACCGAATAATCCACCAACTGTTTCCCAAAGCGCCCCCTCGCGTCATGCCACCCTGCACAGGTCAAGGTGCTCTACGGTGTGGCAGTTTTTCACAGAGACGCATGACGACCGACGAACAGTGGTGTGCAACCTTTGTCGCGCCAAGATCAGCTGGGGAGGCACCACCAACAGCATGCGCAGGCATATGATGGCCAAGCACCCCACAAGGTGGGACGATGCCCGTTCACCGCCTCCGGTTTGCACCACTGCCTCTCCCCCTGTGCCCCAACCTGCCACTGAGATCCAAACCCCCTCTGAGGACACAGGCACTACCGTCTCCTGGCCTGCACCCACACCCTCACCTCCGCTGTCCTCGGCCCCATCCAGCAATGTCTCTCAGCGTAGCGTCCAGACGTCGCTAGCGCCACAGTTTGAGCGCAAGCGCAAGTACGACGCCACGCACCCGCACGCTCAAGCGTTAAACGTGCACATTGCAAAATTGATCAGCCTAGAGATGCTGCCGTATAGGCTTGTGGAAACGGAGGCTTTCAAAAGCATGATGGCGGCGGCGGCCCCGCGCTACTCGGTTCCCAGTCGCCACTACTTTTCCCGATGTGCCGTCCCAGGCCTGCACGACCACGTCTCCCGCAACATTGTACGCGCCCTCACCAACGCGGTTAATGCCAAGGTCCACTTAACAACAGACACGTGGACAAGCACAGGCGGGCAGGGCCACTATATCTCCCTGACGGCACATTGGGTGAATTTAGTGGAGGCTGGGACAGAGTCAGAGCCTGGGACCGCTCACGTCCTACCCACCCCCAGAATTGCGGGCCACAGCTCGGTGGTGGTATCTGCGGCGGTGTATGCTTCCTCCACTAAAGCACCTTCCTCCTCCTCCTCCTCCAACGCAACCTCTGTCTCGCAATCAAGATGTGTCAGCAGCACGTCGCCAGCAGTCGGTGTAACGCGGCGTGGCAGCACAGCGGTGCGCAAGCGTCAGCAGGCCGTGCTGAAACTACTCAGCTTAGGAGAGAAGAGGCACATGGCCCACGAACTGCTGCAGGGTCTGACAGAGCAGACCGACCGCTGGCTTGCGCCGCTGAGCCTCCAACCGGGCATGGTCGTGTGTGACAACGGCCGTAAGCTGGTGGCGGCTCTGCAGCTCGGCAGCCTCACGCACGTGCCATGCCTGGCCCATGTGTTTAATTTGGTGGTTCAGCGCTTTCTGAAAAGCTACCCCCACTTGTCATACCTGCTCGGAAAGGTGCGCCAGCTCTGTGCACTTTTCCGCAAATCCCACACACACGATGCCACCCTGCGGACACTGCAACATCGGTTTAATCTGCCAGTGCACCGACTGCTGTGCGACGTGCCCACACAGTGGAACTCTACGCTCCACATGTTGGCAAGACTCTATGAGCAGCGTAGAGCTATAGTGGAATACCAACTCCAACTTGCGCGGCGCAGAGTGAGTCAGCCTCCTCAATTATTTACAGAAGAGTGGCCCTGGTTGGCAGCCATCTGCCAGGTCCTTGGAAAATTTGAGGAGTCTACCCAGGTGGTGAGCGGCGATGCTGCAATCATTAGCATCACCATTCCTCTGCTATGCCTCTTGAGAAGTTCCCTGCAAAGCATAAAGGCAGACGCTTTGCGCTCGGAAACAGAGCCGGGGGAAGACAGTATGTCGCTGGATAGCCAGAGCACCCTCCTGTCTATATCTCAGCGCGTTCAGGAGGAGGAGGAGGAGCATGAGGAGGAGGGGGAAGAGACAGCTTGGCCCACTGCTGACGGTACCCATGCTGCTTGCCTGTCATCATTTCAGCGTGTATGGCCTGAGGAGGAGGAGGAGGAGGATCCTGAAAGTGATCTTCCTAGTGAGGACAGCCATGTGTTGCGTACAGGTACCCTGGCACACATGGCTGACTTCATGTTAGGATGCCTTTCTCGTGACCCTCGCGTTACACGCATTCTGGCCACTACGGATTACTGGGTGTACACACTGCTCGACCCACGGTATAAGGAGAACCTTTCCACTCTCATTCCCGAAGAGGAAAGGGGTTCCAGAATGATGCTATACCACAGGGCGCTGGTGGACAAACTGATGGTAAACTTCCCATCCGACAGCGCTAGTGGCAGAAGGCGCAGTTCCGAGGGCCAGGTAGCAGGGGAGGCGCAGAGATCAGGCAGCATGTACAGCGCAGGCAGGGGAACATTCTCCAAGGCCTTTGCCAGCTTTATGGCTCCCCAGCAAGACTGTGTCACCGCTCCCCAGTCACGGCTGAGTCGGCGGGAGCACTGTAAAAGGATGGTGAGGGAGTACGTAGCCGATCGCACGACCGTCCTCCGTGACGCCTCTGCCCCCTACAACTACTGGGTGTCGAAGCTGGACACTTGGCCTGAACTTGCGCTGTATGCCCTGGAGGTGCTTGCTTGTCCTGCGGCTAGCGTCTTGTCAGAGAGTGTGTTTAGTGTGGCTGGGGGAATCATCACGGATAAGCGTACCCACCTGTCAACCGACAGTGCCGACAGGCTTACACTCATCAAGATGAACAAAGCCTGGATTTCCCCAGACTTCTCTTCTGCACCAGCGGACAGCAGCGATACCTAAGCAATACGTAGGCTGCACCCGCGGATGGAAGCATCGTTCTCTCTCACCATCCAAAACGGGGACATTTCTGCTTCATCAATCTGTGTATAATATTCCTCCTCCTCCTCCTCCTGCTCCTCCTCCTGAAACCTCACGTAATCACGCCGAACGGGCAATTTTTCTTAGGCCCACAAGGCTCACTCATATAATTTTTCTAAACAATTTTTATACGTTTCAATGCTCTTAAAAGCGTTGAAAGTTTAACTTGAACCAATTTTTCGTTAAACTGGGCTGCCTCCAGGCCTAGTTACCACTTAAGCCACATTAACCAAAGCGATTAATAGGTTTCACCTGCCATCTTGGTTGGGCATGGGCAATTTTTCTGAGGTACATTAGTACTGTTGGTACACCAATTTTTGTGGGCCCTCGCCTACAGTGTAATCCAATTAATTTTTTGTCCACCTGCATTACAGCTGACGTTACATCAGCTGTGTTGGGCACTGCAATGGGATATATTTATGTACCGCCGGTGGGTTCCAGGGAGCCACCCATGCCGTGGGTCCACACGGAGTTGTAACTACATGTGTCCACTTCTAAAGAGCCCCAGTCTGACTGGGGCATGCAGTGTGGGCCGAAGCCCACTTGCATTAAACATGACATTACCTCAGCTGTGATGGGCAATGCAATGGGATATATTTATGTACCGCCGGTGGCTTCCTGGCACCCACCCATGCTGTGGGTCCACAGGGAATTATAAATGCATCTGTTTCCACTTGTAAAGAACCCCAGTCTGACTGGGGCATGCAGTGTGGGCCGAAGCCCACCTGCATTAAGCACGACATTACTACCTCAGCTGTGTTGGGCACTGCAATGGGATATTTCTATGTACCGCCGGTGGCTTCCTGGCACCCACCCATGCTGTGGGTCCACAGGGAATTATAAATGCATCTGTTTCCACTTGTAAAGAACCCCAGTCTGACTGGGGCATGCAGTGTGGGCCGAAGCCCACCTGCATTAAGCACGACATTACTACCTCAGCTGTGTTGGGCAATGCAATGGGATATTTTTGTGTATCGCCGGTGGGTTCCAGGGAGCCACCCATGCTGTCGGTCGACAGGGACTTCACAATAGGGAGTTGTACCTGCCTGTGTCTATGAATTAAAAGCCCGGTCTGACTGGGGCATGCAGAGACACCTTGACAGAATGAATAGTGTGTGGCACATAGGTTCCCCATTGCTATGCCCACGTGTGCAGCTCCTGATGGCGGTGGCACAGGATTCTATTTCTCATTGCTTCTGTACAGCATTGTGGGCTATCGCCCCACCCCTTTTAAAGAGGGTCGCTGCCTAGCCGTGCCAACCTCTGCAGTGTGTGCCTGCGGTTCCTCCTCATGGCAGACGCACTTCTAAATAGACATGAGGGTGGTGTGGCATTAGGGCAGCTGAAGGCTGCGCAGGGACAGTTTGGTGTGCGCTGTGGACGCAGGGTCGTGCAGGGGGGGGGGGGGTTGGGCAGCATGTAACCCAGGAGAAGTGGCAGTGGAGTGTCATGCAGGCAGTGATTGTGCTTTGTTGGAGGTAGTGTGGTGCTTAGCTAAGGTATGCCATGCTAATGAGGGCTTTTCAGAAGTAAAAGTTTTTGGGAGGGGGGGGGGCCCACTCTTGCCGCTATTGTGGCTTAATAGTGGGACCTGTGAACTTGAGATGCAGCCCAACATGTAGCCCCTCGCCTGCCCTATCCGTTGCTGTGTCGTTCCCATCACTTTCTTGAATTGCCCAGATTTTCACACAAGGAAACCTTAGCGAGCATCGGCGAAATACAAAAATGCTCGGGTCGCCCATTGACTTCAATGGGGTTCGTTACTCGAAACGAACCCTCGAGCATCGCGAAAAGTTCGTCCCGAGTAACGAGCACCCGAGCATTTTGGTGCTCGCTCATCTCTAGTGACAACACAATGAATCTATAGTCACTTTGTGTGCCATATGATGTACATCACTGCAGCAGGGATATTCCTGATATAATGCCTCTCGAAATTAGGGCATGCAATGGAAGTTACCTCAATGCTTTAGACCAATTATAGATTTTTGTAATTTCTATGGCTAGTTGAGGGGAGGTTCTAATATCCGTGTCAACAATTCCAAGTGACAGTAATGTTATGAAAAGTCAGGTTTTGCAGTGCAGACTGTGATACAGAACCCTTAAAAGGGTTGTCCCGTGCCGAAACGGGTTTTTTTTTTTTTTTCAATAGGCCCATTGTTCGGCGCGAGACAAACCCAATGCATGTGTTAAAAAAAAAACGTTTAGTACTTACCCAAATCCCCGCTCTGCGGCGACTTCTTACTTACCTTACCAAGATGGCCGCCGGGATTTTCACCCACGATGCACCGCGGGTCTTCTCCCATGGTGCACCGTGGGCTCTGTGCGGTCCATTGCCGATTCCTGCCTCCTGATTGGCTGGAATCGGCACACGTGACGTGGCGGAGCTACGCGATGACGCGTAGAAGGGGATGGAGCCAGAACTCCACTCGTGCCGAGACCCAAGAGAAGTGAGAAGACCCTTCTGCGCAAGCGCGTCTAATCGGGAGATTAGACGCTGAAATTAGACGGCACCATGGAGACGGGGACGCCAGCAACGGAGCAGGTAAGTGAATAACTTCTGTATGGCTCATATTTAATGCACGATGTATATTACAAAGTGCATTAATATGGCCATACAGAAGTGCTTACCCCCACTTGCTTTCTCGGGACAACCCCTTTAAAGCCTCAAGGGGACGCAAAAAGTCTTTCTACCACATATAAGGGGATCAGAATTATAAATGAGGCACGATAGTTTAGAAGCTTGGTACACTGTTTGCTTTGGAGTCTAGGAGTTTAAAATTTCACCTTTGGTGTCAGTGATATTCAGAGAGGTACTGTTTCTCCTTGTGGAGACCACCACAAGAGTGTAGTGAGTCTCATGGGTGATGCAAAGCTACCTGGGAAAAAGCTATATAAACAAATGATGGAATAATTCTCCATAATTGGAAGTGGCTACCATATGAGCGAATATCCAAAAATTTTAACAGTCCTTGCAACATGACAAGGGAGGTAAGCCAAACCAGAACACCCCGCGTACCTATAGCTTTTTCAAGGCTCTTGCCACTCATCATTGTGTCGGTAATATTATTGTTACCTCTATAGTGCTATTCTACCCTGGTGCAAAGTTTCATCTTCTATATATTTGTCAATCTTTGTTTGTTGGAGCATCATGCACAAGCGGTACGACCGATTGTCATGAAAGTTTGCACACAGTATAATCTTGACCCGTAGATAACAGTTTGCAAAAATGATCTGTCCTCAGACAGGAGTACATGGAGCAAATTTATGAACGCCGGCCCTCATTTATCAAAACTGTCTAACAGTAAATCAACAAACAGTAAAAATCAGTTTTTGGTGCTCACAGCAACCAATCACAGAGCCGCTTTCGTCTTACCTCAGCACTAAGAGGATTAAATACTGTTGCCCATAGCAACCAATCATGGAGCAGCTTTCATTTTATCTCAGCGTTGAGGATTGAAAACTGTTGCCCAGCAACCAGTCACAGCACAGGTTTCATTTTACCTCAGCACTAAGAGGATTTCAAGCTGTTGCCTATAGCAACTAAGCACAGCACAGCTTTTATTTTACCTCAGCAGTATAATATATATCAACGGATGACGGTGCAGCTTTCATTTAACCTTGGCAGAATAACAAATGAAAGCTGAGCTATGATTGGTTGCCATTGGCAACAAAAAATGCCAAATTTTACTCAAATCAGACCAGAACTGGGGATTTGTATATGACACAAAGAAACAGATTTTGTGTTTTAGATATAAGATGCCAAGCAAGCGAAGGATCTGTTTTAGCAGAAGGACAACAGCCTTAAACACACTTAAAGTAGCAGCCGCTCAAGTAGCTGCAGCAGCGGAGCAAACTAACGCCTGACTCTAGAATCAACCCACTCGACAAGCCGCTTGACTAGCTGAGACACCGGACCAAACTAACGGCCGATTCACGTTCTGTATCGGCTACCTGGGCTAATACTATGACATACCTAGTGTTAGTGTTGAGTGAACTAAATCAGTAGAATCTTTTTTCGGGTCAAACTTCACTAAAAGTTCGGTCTGACACAAACCTGAACCAGGATTTTATCAAAGTTCTACCTAAAGAGAGTTCTACTGGTTCGCTCAAGATTAGTCCTGAAAACTGTGTAAAACATTATCTAGGAGCCATAAAGCCCTGTCAAATGCTTTCAGAGTGCAATGCAGGGCTTTTATGGACAGTGTTATACAACAGTTTTAGGAGTTTTAGTTAAGTCATTCCGCAGAACCAAACGTTTTGCAAGCGTTCCGTGAACCGCCTTAACCAAACTTTTCAAAAGTTCACTCATCGCTGTCATTGTTGTCCAATAGTGTCTACAGCCACCAAAACCTAGAGATCCACATACAGGAGGCAACAGTTAAAAGGGTATTCCGGTTATGCAAAGTTGTTGTCAAATAAATGATAATTAAATGTTAATGAAGTTTGCAATGTGGTTCTGCCTTGGATTTTGTGCCTGCAGCTCTAAAAACCATTACATTCTCCCTGCACTTCAGAAATGTTTATTCCCAGGTTGCCTTGGATATGACCTGGAGGCATTCCAGCGTTACAGGTCGGGCATGCTCAGTAGGGACAACAAGGGACGGCTTTTTTTGTACTCAACTCTCAAGACCGGATTGCTGACCAATAGCAGGGCAGCACTTAGCATGGGCGCACAAAGGAAAGACGTATGGAGCAAGGAATTGTACAAAGTGTAGTTTCAAGCTGCATGTCAGCAGGAATGCGGTGGCCATCTTGGAAAATAAGAAAATAATGAATGCTCGATTTTTTTTCCCATACCCAACTGTGCATAAAAATGGTACAAACACCTTTTATACATGGAATTTATGAAAATTCACTGCACAACCTAACTTCTAGGAGTAAGCCAGAACTTTGAATAAATGGCTCAGAACACATTGTGAAATGGTGAATTTGAGCAGAAGAGCCTCAGGCCAAGTATTCAGGCCCTTTCACCTTGTTTACAACATCTGTCAGATCACATCTAATACAGGTCACCTGAGAGTGGAAGTCATGATTAACGGTCATGAGACTTTTTAAGGAATTAGTTAAATGCTCCATGGACTAATATAACACCAGATTATTTTTTGTTTCCCAGTAAAAATAATTTTATTAATTATATATTTATGCAATATTTTTAAAATAAATTATTCAGCAGAAATATTTTTTCCAAGCTTATTGTGTGTAGATCCCAAAACGTGAACTTTTAGTTTTCCTATGCCGATCATTTGTAAAATTATCATTATTGATAATTGAGTCCCAAGTCACACAGCATAAAAAGTAAGAAATGGAGCCTTTCTAATATGACATAGCCTCTCTGGTAGATTTTTGGAACTAAGACTACAAAGTAAAAGCATATCTTAAAGGGATAGGTTCTTAAAGGGTTAGCCCATGAAAACAACCCCGTTCCATACGCCCTAATAGGCAGTGCTTGATTAGGATTCCTTGGAGCCACCATGAGAAATTTTATTAACAGTCTACCATTGATATATAAAACAGTGCACGTACAGTTTTCATTTCATCATAATACTTGTTGTTATCATTGTGTATACAGGACATATCATCCATGTGCTTTAATAGGTTTTCTGTAACTAAGCCTATAAGAAATAGCCTCTATTGGCAGGTGATTGACTCCAGTGATGTTAACTGCTGCTCAACTATAGGAACCCATTATTGTTTCAGAGTCTGGGTCAAGCATTTAATCTACTGGTGGAACTTTTTGATCTAGTAGGCCATTTTGACCCAGCTTATAGGACATATGAACATCATAGAGGGATGTCTCTTGCTCGGGACTCCCCTCTACAAGCCAGAGAGGAGAGCCAACTGTCTCCGATAGGTCATAAATAGTAGATCGCAGGGGCTCATTGCTCAGAATCCCCGCCAATCAGCTGATCATTTGGCCCGCTGTCAGGGCAGCGAGGCCAGACTTCATCATCAGTGGTAAGTGCCAGAATTGTAATGGATGGCTTCACTTCCATTGAAATCGATGGGAGCGATGCCTCCTATTACAGTTCTGCCTCTCACTGATTTCAATGGGAAGCCGTCTATTACAATTCTGGCCCTGACCACTGATGATGACGTCTGGGCTCACTGCACTGACAGCAGGCCAGAGAATCAGCTGGTAAGGATCCCAAGCGGCGGATTTCTGTCCATCAACTATTGATGACCTAGCCTGTGTATAGCGCATCAACAGTAAAAGCCCAGAATACCTCTTTAACCAGTTTCTGACTGCCCATAGACTCTAAATAGTCAGATGGCCCATGCCTGGTAAGGAGGGGGGAGAGGAACCCTGGTCAGGAAGTGGTTAAGAAGGGACAAACCAAATACTAAAGTCTATAAAAAGTCAAAATAAGATGGGTATAAGTGTAACTTAAACAATACCCTACAAAGATTTTCTTACTGTATTGAATTATCTGATCTTAGAAGACACAGCCCTACTGAATAATAAAATGACATCACTGAGCAGCTGCACTCTCCATATGTTTGAAGTGTTACCAGATGATTGCAGTATTTCTGTGTTCTTTGACTGGTTATGTAGGAAGTAACCAAAAACTTTTTGTTTGTTATTTTTGTGTTCTAGTTGATTTGGGCAGTGATGATGTAAGTCAGCCGTTCAACAAGCTGGACACATTTGACTGATTAGTTTTCTTTGGGCATGTTTTGGGGCTGATGCGGTTATATGGTGCATGCAAAGAACACCACTAGACTGTAACCAAACACATATCAGCTTCAGATTCTAACTAATGCAAAATCAAATTAAATAAACTTCAACATGGAGGGAATTAACGGAACAGAGGAAACGTAAAAAGTTTTACATAAGCTGACAATTGGGCACAGACATTTCTTTCTTCTTTGTTTGCTACTTTGCCCAACTGTCCGCCCATTTAAAGCTGCACACTATAAACCAATAAATAAGCAAACGTTCATTTATCAGCTGATTGAGTTGTTAATATGGCTAAAAACCACCATCGTTCTTGGCTGCACAGTCCCACAAAGAATGAGGAATGTGCTACCGAGAACTTTTATAAAAGCACTTTGGTCCACCACCAGAGTGCCGCTATTGAAGAAGGAATGCTGCGATCCCAGCCACCGGTCTATCATGTGACCGTCACACAGAACACCAATACCGTGCTGTCCAGACATTACTTTCAGGCAGTAAAGCATTGTAGTTCACTGTAGCAATCATATGATGGCCGGAAGGCTAGGATTTGAGCTTTCCTTCTTCAAAGGAGTGCCAACTAAGTGATAACAATACTCTCTAAAAGCGGACTAGGCTAGGCCACCATCACCTCCCCCCCCCCCCCCCCCCAGAAAAAAAAGAGAAAAATCTAAGGAAATGTGGGATGAACAACTGTGTGAACAATCGTTCATTTCTTATATCAGCCTATGTAAAAGACCATAGGTACATAAAAATTGAAAAAGGCTTATACATAAACGCGTAACATTAAAAGACGATATGACTTTACCACTTTATCGTCAACTCCTGAGCTTTATATCTCAGATCCCTTGAGTGCTGTATCTATTTTTATGTACCTATGGTTTTTGGCTATGTGAAGACTCCTTGTTGGGGGGATTCTTAATGGATGTCAGCTTGCTCTCCGGTGACTTGACGGATTGTGGATGGGGATTATGACTACATGCCTGCTTGGATAATAGGTGCCAGTGGGTCCCCTTATTTTAGGGTATGTCCCACTTGGCACCAGGTGAGTCTCCTATTTTTTCACCTACCAATTGAAAAAACAGTTTTAATTCTTGATTTATGTAAAAGACCAGTTAAAACCACTCATTTAATGGTGACATTGACTCTCATAAAAGGGACAATATTTGGGAACTAAGTCAGCAAGAACTGCTTAATTTAGTATCCTGAACTCATCATCTATCTTAAAGGCTTGACTTTGGTACAAGTCAGAGCAGAAAGACACTAACAAGGGGTAGCTCTCACTTTGGTGCCC
Organism: Eleutherodactylus coqui; assembly: GCF_035609145.1. NCBI lineage: Eukaryota > Metazoa > Chordata > Amphibia > Anura > Eleutherodactylidae > Eleutherodactylus > Eleutherodactylus coqui. Next base: position 125,092,551 of record NC_089845.1, on the reverse strand, counting down.
CGGTTTGTCCATGTATTATAAGGTACGGTAGGCCATTTATTTGAACAATAGTCATGCTAAATAATTCTGCATTGCCCCTGTAATGGGTGCTGCATAAAAAGTGAAAGGACCATCACATCTGTGATCGCCAGGGGTTTCTATAGCCGGACATGCAGTGATGAGTCAATCACAATGCTGGCTTTTTATTTAAGAAGAGGCTTTTTCAATGAGACAACCAAGAAGCTAGAAAAACAGAAGAGACAGAAGAAGATAGGTAAAAGCAAAACTCAAAGAGCAAACCCTTTCTTATCTTGACAATTGTGCACGAAGGTTTGTCAAAATGCTCGTTTGCCTGATTGTTGGCCAATGGGAAGCTGCACACAATCAGCTGATAAATCATTGGTTGACTGACTCATTTATGTGGCCAAAAAAGCCCAATTGTTCTTGGCAACACATCTCCTTGTGTGTGAAAGGGGGTGCTGCCAAGTACAATTTAAAAAACACTCTGGTGGGAGCTCTACTGAAGAAGGAAAGCTCAGATTCCAGCAGCGGGAACATTATATGACAGTAACTCTGAACGCCAATGCCGAGATCCCTGGCCCAATCACTTCTAGTGTAAAATACTGCTACTTCATAGTGAGCTAATTTTTTTTTTCTAACTATGCATATTTTTAATTACAGATGTACCTTATACAAATGACCAAACTCTCCGAAAGAGTCAGGTTCAAACTACCCTTCTTGCTTAGTGGTGCTCTCATAATCCCCCTGCCGCATACTTTAAAGTTAGTTATCCTGAGATCTCACAGTTTTGCCAAAACAGTGCTTGGTATGGTATGAATACAGAAGTCATCAACGGTATGGATGATGATTGTTATGATTGCTGTATTAGAGCTACTGTATGCTTATGACTTCACAACAATTAAATATGTTTTTTTATTTTTGAGGGGTTGACTCTTTACCACCAATTTTGCAAAGTTTTATGACTGCAATAACATTTCTCCATTGATTTGCTGGATCCCAGCATTGGTATTTCCATGAAGATAACATAAAGCAAGGCAACATTGTACAATTGCCCATTGAGGTAGGTAATGTCATACTATATGAAATTCTACAGAGGAGAAATATGGAAATCATTATTATATATGACGTCAATAAGAGCCAAGCTAAGTGGTGTAGAAAGCTACTACAACATAATAGCCTGTAATAATAAGAAATGCAGTACATTTACTCTTCTTGACAATAAATGAGGAGAAATATGGAACATCTGTATATTAAATGAAGATATCACAAGTTTGTTGAAGTCTCTGTGCCACTAGCAGTGAGTTGTTCACCATGAGGTTTACTTTTAAGCTCCAACAACTGTTCTTCATTTCCAAAAAAATGATTTTCCTAGTTCTATTGAATAACGTCCGTTACTGAAATATAGCGATATATTACATGCGTATATCATACTGTATATTTAAACCAACAATCAAAGGAACTTGGGGGATACTGGTAGACAGTAAACTTTGCATTAGTATTCAATGCCAGGCAGCTGCTGCGAAGGCAAATAAAACCATAGGAAGCATCAAGAGAGGCATACAGACACACATTAATTTTGGACAAATTTGTAACAATTCACTAGTTAGATGACAAATGGAATATTATGTACAAGTTTGGGCACCAGTCTATAAGACAGTTGAGGCACAGGGTCGACCTTATGTTGCATGGTGCCCAGTATGGCATCCCCTTCCTTATGGTATTCTGATATACAGCATATAAATACAAAAAAACTGAATTCAGCACTTGCAACAAAAATAAATAAATATGTAGGTGCATGTAAGCCATGGCTGCAACAATTACAGTAACAGGAACACGCGCCTTAGCACTCATGTATATTTAATATCTGAATAAAATTGCACAATCTTTGTTTATACTAACCACATGAAAATGCAAGATTCATAGCACATATTTTGATCAAAGCATGTGGGCCCATCCGCTATGTCCAGGCAAATCTCATTAAATTGGTAAAGTGGTCCACTTTTTGGGCCGAAGGCCTCCAATGGACGCAGGCAAACCTAGCTATATACTTTCATTAACGAACCTGGGACAGACAGGTAAATGGAGACAACAGTGAGGACAGCAACTTTTTGACCAGTGCAGGGCATACAAAAAACAAGTCAGCAATTCCAACAAATAAATTAAATGTGAAGGTGTGCATAATTCATAGCTGCAACAATTACAGTAACAGAAACACACGCCTCAGCAATCATACATATTTAATATCTATCGGTTAGTATAAATAACAGTTACACAATTTTATTCAGATATTCGATGTGTATGAGTACTGGGGCTCTTGTACTATACAGAGCACAAATAAACATACCAAATAAGGCCTTATTATAAGCGCCATACAATATTGTGACTAAATCTGAGTGCCATAAGTTGGCCTAAAAATCTTTCCATACAATTGGCTACATAAGAATGCAGTGTCACCAGTACACACTGCAAAAATAACAATGCAGAATGAAAAAGCAACAAAGTAAATATCATCTTACAGTGCTGACATACTACCATATGGGGACCAAGCAATAGCTCCATATATAAAGTTACAGTACTATACAACATCTAAGTAACACTACAGTACAATATTAAGATTTGTGGGGGTCTGCAGCACCAACTTCAGCAGGAGTAGTTGATGAGTGTATCTGCATAGGTGGCACACCTCGAAGGCTGTCACTGCGTGAGCAAGTACAGAGAGGGGTAACCAAAGTAACGCTGCTGCACATGGATGGATTTGGATTGCAGAATCCGCGATTGTTACCTGAACAGACAATTTGCGTCATTCCCCATCCATTAGCAAGGATAGGACATTCTCATGTCTGCTCACACGTGTGGACAGTGAATGCAATTTTCACTCTCGGGGAAAAAGAAAAATCACAGTATGTTCTTTTTTGCATGGATTCCACGCAGGCAGCTTCCATTTGAAGTCAATGGAAGCCGTCTGACCCTCGGCCTTTCTGTAATTGACATTGCGTAAAGGTCGCGGATTCTGTGTTATTACCTAGCGAAGGCACTGGAAAAGCAGGGATTTAAAAAAATCTGTACTGCGCATGTCCGACGGTGAGCCGACCAGACCATCCGCATAGAGATTGAATACAGGTACGTGCAGGCGCCAGCTGGGCACAGTGTCAGATTCTACTGCAGGCTCCTGTATGCGGAATCCTGGTCCCGACTAGTCTAGCATCGATGACAAGGGCTCGATGGAATTAGCTGATATTGCTGGATATCCCCATCAAATGTAGATTCACACTGAAACTGATCCACAGAAATCTTGTCACTTGATTTTATGCTGCACTCCGGGGTCACAGAGATAATTTTCATACGGGGAAGTTCCAATTGTGAAATGGCCAGCATCTTTCAAAAAGTGGCCATTTAGTGTTTATCAGTAGTACAGAGATCTATCTAAATATCTCTCATTGTCTGTAGCTAATGCAACTGTCTTAATCACTTCCAATTTATCAGACCAGATATGTCTGCTTTGTACAGTAAGGGCCAAAACACTTAAATAAATATTCTTAAATTACATATTGCACTAAAAGCAATGAACAACACATCTCTTGAGTGAGATGGAATTCGTCAAATAATCCGAGTTACTGCTTTAAATGTACTTTTTAAAAAATTGAAGAGAAGTTTTTGTTTGATCTGATATAAAGTAGAAAAAAAAACCTAAAATTTGGCTGGCATTGTGTGTTTGTCATGGAAATCACAGTACAGTTTATTTCCTGCCAATAATCACAAGGCCAATTAGTTTTATTGAGAAGGGAAAAGTACATGAGAGCAGGACCATAAAGCATAGACATTACAATGACCCTGCACCTCTCAGAATGTCTCAAAAAACTGGACGCTAGTAATGACCCTTTCCTTTAAGGACTTGCCCATTTTTGAGAACCTCTTTTTGGTTAATGTCCTTACATTTACTTATCACAGGGTGTCCTGGAACCTTCAGCATATAAGAAAGATATGGGTCAGCAAGATGGGAGGGGGTGACAGTGTGAGCAACACAGGTACAGCTCTATTTGTTCCTGCAGAAACGTCTGCTCACACATCCTTCCGATGTAGGGAAAATGCAGAAAGGTAGTAATGGAACACACAGGATGAGACCACATACAGCTGGTTTGATGCACGAAACACTGAAATGTTTTTTATAACAGTGCAACCTTTGTTTGGCAAGCATTGGCCCTTGGCTGATGTGAAGAGGTGTACAGCGGATGACCACTTTGAGCAACCTTGGAAGTGACGCTTCCAACCAGGATGCGCTGGATCCATAACCTGAAATGCCCTCGCACATGCACACCAAACAGTGGTAAACAAAAAAGACATCTGCAACAGGGAGAACACTGTCCCTAAAGAACTTTACCCATGGAAGGGACTTGCCTATATGCAGGTAACCCGACGTGACAAGGATGAACCTGAACACATAGCTAAGTCACTAGCTGACCCAACGTAGGATAGGAGATGAACACAAAACACAATTTGACAAAAATTACAGGTACAAGTAGTTAGCTTTAAGAAGACTTAGGCAAACCGGAGATCCAGCACCAAGCTCTGACTTCTCTCACAGTCAGAGGAAGACTGGAAATTAAACAGTACAGAAGCTAAGCACAAGGCCAGGTTAAATAGTCCTGACAAATTACCCACAGGTGAAGCCAAGCACATCTCACCTAATACCACTCCCACCAGAGCCAGAAGATGGAGAAACGCATACAAAACCTGTACCAGATTATTTAGAAAGGAAGCGATCCCACAACTGCAGCAACAGTAACTCCCCTTTTAGAAAGGGCCCCAGGACCTTTAGGACCATGTTTATTTGGATTCAGTCTATGAAAATTTTTTACAAAACGATCCTCATGGACATCTACAGCCTGTACCCATGTCTTCTCCTCAGGACCATAACCATGCCAATACACTAAATACTGTAGAGATTTCCTAACCCAATGAGAGTCCACTATGTGACCTATCTCAAATTGAATATCTCCATCAACCAGACCTGGGGCCAGAGTAGGTGAACTATTTCCTGAATCAACAAACTTTTTCAAAAGAGATTTATGAAACACATTTGTCATTCTCATAGAGCTGGAGACCTCCAAACAAAATGATACAGGATTCAAAGATTTTGAAAGGACTGATAAACCGGGGGCCTAACTTAAAGGACTGTTGTTTGAGTTTTATGTTCTTAGTTGACAACCAAACCAAGTTTCCCACCAAGAAATACATCCCCTCAGAACGCCTAATTTCTGCTACCCGCTTAAACTTTTGAACTGTCCTCTGAAGATTCTTCTGAATATTTTCTCACACTGCCTTGATGTCTGAAGAGCATTCTCCTCTGGCACCTTTGAAGCATATTAAGAAAAGAGACCAAAACATGGATGGAACTAAAAATTACAAAAGTAAGGTGATGTTCCCGTAGATTCTAACAAGCTATTGTTCAGTGCAAATTCAGCTAAAGGCAAAAACCCTAACGAATCCTCCTGATTCTCTGACACATAATATCTCAAGTATTGTTCCAGACTTTGGTTACACCTCTCTTTCTGGCCTTTAGTCTCTGGATGATATGCCGAGGAAAAAGAGAGCTGAAATCTAAAAAAAAAGCCAAAATCTCGAAACAAACTGGACCCCATAATCAGAGACAATATTCACTGGTAGTAGCTGTGTAATCGCACAATATAAGTAATGAATAATCTAGCCATGGTTTTAGCACTAGGAAGACCGAGAAGAGCCACAAAAAGACAAATTTTGCTAAAACAGTCAACCACAACCCAAATGACAGGCAGCAAATCCATAATAAAGTCCATAGACGAATGAGTCCAAGGTTTCACAGGTATTGGCAAAGGCAGCAACCTCCTGGCAAGGGGATTACAAGGCAATTTTGTTCTGGCGCAAGCCTCACAAGAAGAGACAAAACAAGAAATACATCTTGCCGCAATGCCGGCCATCAAAAAATTCTTGTGAGTAATTTTCAGGTATTATTGATCCTTGGATGACCAGTTAAAATGGAGCCTCGTGTGGCGCAGAGTGTAAGCTCTCGCCTACGACCTGAAGGTTGCAAGCTCAATCCCCACATGCGTCAGGTAGCCGGCTCAAGGTTGACTCAGCCTTCCATCCTTCCGAGGTTGGTAAAATGAGAACCCAGTAATTAAGTAATAATTACCTGAAAGCACTGTGTAATAAGTTGGCGCTATACAAATCTCAAGATTTATTTATTTATTAACTATATAATTCAGACAGTACATGCAGCCTCAAATGAACAGGGACAAAAAACTCCTTGAAAGGACATCATCTTTTACATTTCTACTGCCAGGACAATATGTAACTGCAAAGTCAAAATGCAATAAAAATAGTGACCACCGCACCTGTCTTGGATTAAGTCTTTTAGCTAACTCTAAGTAGATCAGGTTTTTGTCATCCGTGAAAACAGTCACCTTATGTTAAGCCCCTTCGAGGAGATGATGCCACTCCTCAAAAGGGAACTTAATTGCCAGCAGCTCTCTGTCACTAATATCATAATTTTGCTCAGTAGTAGTAAATTTACTTGAAAAAAAGCACATGGACCAAGCTTTTGCAACGTATCGATTCCCTGAGAAAGCACCACTCTAACCCCTCTAACCCCATTCATCCCCCTCCTTAATTGTAATCATATTATATGCCCCTCATAAATCCAACTTCAAGAACCACTTGGCACCATTCAACTGAAAAAACAGGTCCGGAATAAGAGGCAATGGGTAAAATTACGCTTGGTGATTTTATTTGTCCCTCTGAAATCAAGATCTATTTAGTGTTGTCCCCTTTTCCCAATCCACCACTGGATTATGCAAACTCAACCAAGGCAAACCTAAGACTACCAGCGTTGGGATGGATTCCATGATACATAGGGATAGTCTAAGTATGGAATAATCCAATCTTTAAAGACACATCTAGAACACAGACTTCAGATAATGGAGAGGCGTCAATGGTGGACACAGGAATGGGTGAATCTAGAGGTTTTACCTCTAACCCTAAGCTTTTAATTATTTCACGATGGTTTAAGTTGACACCATCTCCACAATCTACAAAAACTGTGATTGGATCACTATTGCCCCCAAGAAGGATCGCAGTGGGAAGAACCAGCCTGGATGACAACATCCAAGCAATCTGTGGACCTCGAGGGAACTTCCCTCCAACCTCAGGCTACCTAGTTCCTCCAGCCGAGACCTACGATGAAGGCAATTCAAAACAAAATATCCAGTATGATTGCAAAAGAAGCACTGCCCTATAAACTGAAACTGCTCCCCTTTCTTGATGTTACTAACCAATGAACCAAGTTGCATGGTTTCCTCCCCATCAGCAGGCAAAAAAGATGAAGTAGAGAACAGCTTATGATAACTTTTTCCAATCCGTCAACCAACTCTGATGGCCAAAGACATAGCATCATCAGGACTGTGAGGAAGCGGGTAAGCAACCAATAAATCTTTAATTTTATTTGTCAGACCAAAATAAAACTGGCTTCATAAAGCAGAGTCATTCCATTGAGCTTCTATCCATTGAGCTTCTAAATCAGCACAGAAATTCTCAATAAAAAAAGTCTCCCTGATGCAAACCCCTAAGTTTACCCTCTGCCAGCGACACCCTATCGGGATCATCAGAGATTACACCTAGAGCAAGGAAAAACCTATCCACAGAGGACAAAGCTTTAGAGGAGGGAGGCAAGGAAAAAGCCCACACCTTGGGAGCCTCCTGCAGCCTGGAAATTTTGCTGACCACCTGCTGTAACACGTCACTCGAGGAAACAGGACGCAACCCGAAATGAAGCCTGTAAGAATCTTTGAAAGAAACAAATTCTTGTCTATTTCCAGAGAATCGGTCAGGTAAATCAACTTTAGGTTCCTTACCTGGAGCCACCAAAATCGGATGCGGCTGTCTAATCTCAGCGACTTCACTTGCCAGCATCCTTAGTGAGCTCCCTTACCTTGCGTTCTTCATATTTCCTTTTTTTAATTTATTTATTAGGGTTTATTTGGGTTCACTTTTTAGTGTAATTTTATTTAACTTAGCTAACTTTTTGATTTGCAGAAAACCACTGCTAGCTGCGTAAGGCCTACAAATAATTCATTGTGGCCAGGCTGTCAACTTTGAATGGCATCTGATGCCGCTGACACACACATGTGTATTTGCCGCTTCCCTTTTTGTTTTATATTGAGAATGAAAGCAAAACCAAATAAATAAGATGCAATAGCTCGGGCGCAGGATATGTGAGAATAGAAGGCCACAGAGTACAGCTTGTATCTTTGTAAACTGTTCTTGTTTGGTGCAGCATAATTGAATTCCCCAAACCCCACTGCTAGCTGCGTACAGTCTGCAGATTGAGGCCACAGAGAACTGCAATATTGCCTATGCCAAAGCATATGTTTGTCTGTCTGCTATGCTGCTATATATGTAGACAGCAGCAGAAACATTCTCTCTCCCAATGTACAGACAATGTTTCATATAGGTATTTAAATGTGATGCAGCAACCTTCTCTGCTTCCTCCAACAGAACTCTGTTTAAGTAATCTGTTGGTATACAAGCTTTCACACCCAGCAGCAATATATCCTCTGTACAATATATGTCCCAACTAACAACAGACCACATGTTATATAGGCATATTAATGTGATGCAGCTTCTCTGTCTTTTGCTCAACTGTAAAATGGCTACTGGTTATACTGTGCCTATCTTATATATATAGCTAGGTCATGTGATGCAGGCGTCCAATGAAATGCTGCCAATATGGAAGATGAAAGACACATTTAGTGACATCAGCAAGGCACCCTGGCTGCTGATTGGCTGCACACTGATCTCTGCATTGTGGGAAATTAGATTTTCCTGTGAGTTTTACCAAAGATTGGTTTGGACTAACACAATTTAATTTTACAAAAATCAGGATGATTTTATTGCCTGGCCAATCAAGATGAGCAGCACTAGTGCTCAAACAGAGAAGAATTGTTAATGGAATGGCCTAGGAAATAGGACAGCTGCTAAATCCATGATCTCATCTACAGGAGAGAGCTGTAAATGCAATGGTTTAAGGTACCAGAAGAGATAGGAATGAAATAGTTAGATAAATTATGGAACAGAAAGTAAATAGTCTATGACATAGCAGAACTATGGATGGTAGTAGATATGGAGAATAAATGTTCTGGCACATAGTCGGGATGGAAAAGGGGTGGTATGGCAAAGAGTCGAGATGAAGAAGTAGTGGTCTGGCACAAAAGAGATGGAGTGGCCTAACACATAGTAAGGCTGGAGAAGGAGTGGTCGGGCTCATAATAAAGATTTGGAGAAGGAATGGTTTGGCACATAATGGGGATGGAGAAAGATTGGTCTGGCACATACTGGAGATAGGGGTATGTGGTAGACCACTCCTTGTCCGTTTCCCTGAAAATAAGACCTACTCCGGAAATAAGCCCTGGCATGCTTTTTCAGGTTTTTTTTTTAGCATGGAACATGATTTTTTTCTGGGTTTTTGAGGATGTTTAAAATATAAGCCCTAGTTCAAAAATAAGCCATAGTTACAGTTAATTAAAAAATTCAATTTAAATAGTCTTCAGGCATGCATATAATTGGGATGGAGAAAGGGTGGTCTGGCTTGTAAGGAGAAGGAATAATATGGCACATAACAGAGTTGAAGAAGAAGGAGTCTGACACATAGATGTAGAAGGAATTGTCTCCCACAAAGTAAAGATGGAGAGTGCATGGTTTAGCACACAAGAAAGCAGGGGAGCCATGTACCTACATACATATAAAATATGGAAAACGTGGGGCTGTTTCTGAAAAAAAAAAACTCTTTATTTCTATTCCAAATATGTTAAAATGTACACTCACAATTATAATATTGCATTGACTTTGAAAAAGTTAAATTCCCAAATGTGTCAAACTCTGTGTCTACAGTTGTTAGTACAAATTATCTGGCTTGGCTCCATTTAGATGCCAGATATTCCGATTTGTGAGCAGTAAGTATATTACATTGTCTTTCTACCCTTGTAGCACCTTTAGAACCTCAGTTAACAAAAGGTTTCCTTTAGTAAAATTACAAAACTTAATAAAAACAAAAACAAAACAAAAACGCTCTGGCTCTTAAAAACGTTATTCCCACATGAGCCTGAAATCTACTGGTCTTTAGTTTTACGTCAGAGAGAGGATGCCTGTGGGGTTTTCCTTCAATTCATCAAATGTTGTAAATCTCTGAACTCCAAAGCATGATTTCCTGATGTGAGAATCACTCGGAATCTCGGAGTATGGCTCATTAATCCCACTAAGTGATCGGACTTCCTCAGATGTTGTACATTTATATATATTTCACTTCTTTATTGTTGTCATTAACCTCTTGAGCTCATAAAACAGAATTTAATGGCAGAGCTTAAAATCTCATTGTGAAGCTAGCAAAATAAATGAATATGAGGTCAAATGTTTACTGTTTGTATGGCCCATTGTGCTTTGAAGGTCTTAAAGTGGAAGTCCTGTGTTTAGCATTTATGGCATACCTTCAGGAACCTGTCGGTTGACCACCAGGCTCTCCAGATATTTTAATGTCCCTGACCACATCCCTCTCTCTGGAAGCCTGTGAGAGTTACAGAAACAGCTGAGCACGGCTTGCTAACCAGACACCAATTCTCCAGATAGGTGAAGGTCCTAGTGGTGGATGGTTGAGCTGTCTATTGACCGCCACACTCTTTAGATGCTTCAATGAACTCAAGCTTGAGCACAAGACTCTCTACAGAAGCCTATGGGAGTTATAGAAACAGCCAAGCACTGCTTGCTAACCAGATGCCAATTCTTTAGATAGGTGAGTGGACGGTTGAACTTGTCTGTGGACAGCTACATTCTCCAAATACTTCAATGCATTTGTGCGTGAGCAGAACACTCTCCACGGATGTCTACAGGAGCTATGGAAACAGTTGACAACTGCTTGCTAACCGGACACCCATTCTTTATATAAGTGAAGGTGCTAATGGTGGGATCTATACCTATATGCATTTATGGCATATAATGTGCATATACAAGAACTACCCAAAATAGAAATAGCTCCTTGATGTTTCCTTGATACCTCGCTGTGATTTTCTAGTCCAATCTAAATTTAAAATTGCTGAAAATTAAAATGATCTAAAACAAGTGGATATTGGTACACCTTGATAAAGCTATGGAACGTTTGGTGAGACGCATTGGGATGTATGCAATTATAAGTAGACATAGGGTTATAGCAAGAATAGAAAGGGTTATGCTTGTAAAGTTGCCCCTTTTGGGGTTGTTGCTCTGTTAGGAGGGTAAGACTATACAATTGTTTGATGAAATATGTACTAGATTGCAGAATTTGGATTCAACTCGCATTACAGAAAAGATTCAGTAAGAAAAAAGATATACCCTCTCCATTTCCCCTTGATATAGAATTATCATTCGACATTCAGTTGCTGCCGACATTTACACAGATCAATTATTGTTCAGATTGCCACGACTCAGCGAGAATCTGTCCGATTATTGTTCAGAGTAAAAGGGCCTTAACCCTGTGTTCTCTGCAGAAACTCTACAAGACTATTTCAGGATCATGAGGAAAATGCCGCAGACTGACAAACAATGTGGGGAACTACATTTTTATGCTTACTTATATCATTCATTTCTAGGTCTCGTGTTTCTTTACCCCTAAGAAGCGGGCTGTTTTGCACCTTAAGGACCAGACACTTTTTAGGGATTTTACCCATGTGGCGGTTTTACTGTCCTATTTTGTTTCCTTTAGCTACCAAAATTATTTTTACTGTGTTTTTTTTTTCCCTGACATATAAGGCGATTTTTTAAAATATTGTCTTCACTGACATTTTTTTTCCGTTTTTTTTTTTTATTTAATTAGGGGTAAAATGCTAAAAAAAATTATTTTTTTAACATTTATAGTTATTTTTTTTCTTTAGTATATTTATGCTAAAATAAAGTATGGGAACTGGTTCCACTATTTATTTCAGACGTTTTAATATATAATATGCATGGCTTTGGTTTACAGGGCACATACGGCAGCGGTTTTTGTTGGTGTCGGCTTTGTGTTATTTTCTTTCTTATGTATATATTGTTGTTTTATTCTTTAGTATTGTTCTACTTATGTATGTAATTGTGTTTTTTACTATGTCCCCCATGACGTCATGTAAGACCTCTGGGGGACATTCACGTTTTTTTATTTGACACTTTTCCACTGTAGCTGGGGCATCCATAGGAGCCCCAGTTACAGGGGAAAACAGCACCTGCTGTTACAGTAGTCACTGGCAGAGCCATCCAGGGTCTAGTCTGACCCTCCAGCTCTGCTGTAGTAGGGAACCCAGGCAGTCACATGACCCCCGGGCTCCCGATATGAAAGTTACATGTTACTTTCACTTTCTCTAGTACACAGCACTCATTGAGCACTGTGTACTAGGGGAAGCAGAAGACAGGAAGGGTTAAAAACCCCTCCTGCCTTCTTCTCCAGGTTATCAGCTGTTACTAACAGCTGATAAGTTCCTGCCTCTGATTGATTGCAGAGCAGGAGGCTTAAAGCACCGCCGTAATTTTACTATCGGCAGTGCTTTAAGCCCAGGACCAGGTGCCGTAAATTTACTGTGCCTGCTCCTTAATGGGTTAAGGAGTTCAGACTATTCAGTGAAACTTGTTTATTAGTATAATTGGAGTGTCTACCATGGGAAACTCAAAATTTTCTCAGTTCCTTCCTTTTTTACTCTCTCAGCTTTATTGTTAAATATCCTAAAGTTGGAGGATTCTTCATTTGTCTCATTGTCTAGGATGGGATGGTCCTGAAACAAGCTTGTGTAGCATGGACAGGCAGTTTGTTGTATAGCAGAGAGACTATCTTGTAACTTCTTCTATACTGTGCATTTAGCTTCATACAGTATGTGGTACCCAAACTGTCACCTATACAGAAAGGAATATAGTTGCCAATAATGATTAAAAGTCCTGAATTGAAGGCAATAAAGCTGTATAAAGGGTTGTCTGATGCAGAAAATAATATATTTTATTGCCATTTGTAATACAGGGATCATAAAATCAGAATCCACTTTTGCAAAGTGTCTCTCACTCTGGAGGACCTGGAGTATCTGAGTACCCATTAATTTTAATAGGCACTGTGTAATACTTAATTGCCCCACTAGAGGCGGTGCTGTGTAGGAAAATTGAACACTTGAAGAAGAGGGACTGTGATCAGCTTATCATTGGAAGACCCTCCTAACAAAAAGTATTGTTCAAATTGGACAACCCTTTTAAGAACACATTATTCTGCCAAAGTATAAAAGCCTGAACTTGTTTGTTATATCTGCTTATCAAGACTTGCGGCATCTCTTACCTCCTCCTGCTGTTATATGTGGCCAGCACTGTGTTCCCCATGTTGTCTATGGCAGATGCCACATCCCCTGTCAGTATCCAGATCCCTCTAGCGTGCATGCATGCAGCCATTTCATCTATTAAAGGGCCAGCACGAACACCCAGCTTTCCAATTCCCTAGTAATCTTCACAGGTCGTAGGCTATTTAATGTTACTCTGTCTATCAGTAGGTTCCTGAGCAATCAGCCGCTATACTGTGGGATGCAAGTGTGTTTTTCTTTGATCTCCTTGCATTTGTTTTGTGTCTGAAGCCTCGAGTTTTTATGACATCAGGTGTGAACATGCATGTTCAGTGTACACGTGTGTGTGAAGAGTTATGTGTTCTGTGGGTCTGCGCAGGTGGCCAGATATTAGGTATGAACAGTCCTGTTCTGTGTTGTATGCTATCCCTAGTGTGTCGGTGTGAACTGTGTCCTGTCCTGCTTTGGTTTGTTTTCCACCGTGGGCAGCTAGGTCCATGGGTTCCAGCATGGGGCCGTCCTTATCTGAACAATCGCCCTGCTTGCAGGCCGGTTTCATGTTGAAGTTGTCTCTTTAGAGTAGGGTCTACGAGACAACGAGGAACCATGACATGGGTTCACGGCTTAAGTGTCTTGGCCAAGACAGGAACTAATACCTCGTACTTTGTATAGTTATTCCAGCTGGCTATTCGTACAGGTATGTTTGCTGAGTGTCTTGAGCATTTGTCAGCCATTCTGTTATGTATGTTCACAAGTCCAGTTCCCCGTTTGCAGTTCTGCAGCTCATGTAAAGAAGGAGATGTGACAATTTGTTACGTTGAAGAAGACTATCTATAAAAAATATCTAGACACCACATTGATATGACGCAGATCCAGCTAGACTATAAAAGGCTAATCCAAGGCCAGCTCTGCTAAATCAACCCATTACAAGCTAAACTAAACCCAATAGGAAAATCTAATCTCTATACTGTCCTTATTCTTATACAATACTCTATATATAGGATGCAGGCTTCTTCTGGACAAAGAACATTGTATCCTAAAGTAACCAAAGGCTAAGGCCCATAACACAGAATATAAATCTCTCTCTTCCTTGGAGATAGATCACTATGGTTAGAATCACTGTAAATGTTATGAACACAATCTGGTTTCCAAGTCTATTAACCATGTACTTACAAAAAAAGAAAGCATGTGATCATGATAATGTGTTACATATGACTGCTATAAATAGGAAGTTTTTTAAGAACCATTAGACAATTTCACAATCAAACACACAAACAGTGTTAATGAGCCTGTCAATACGTTGACGTGTTTTCACTGAGTAGAATTGTATATGTTGTTATGAAGTACCATATTTTTGGACTAAAAGATGCACTTTTGCAGCAAGAGAAAGTCATGCTAAAAACTGTGCAAGTCTTTTGGTCCGGTATCAGGAGGGTCTGGCAGTGCTAAACCTCTCTGACTGCTTCCATGGTGATCAGTTACAACACAAAAGCACTGTAACTGATCATTAAAACAACCAAGAAATACTCTACCTTCCCCACAGAGCTCCGGTCCCATCACTGCTGGTGATAACAGGGCTGGACCTCTGAACCTCCTCCCGGCATATGGGTGTAAAGGAAGTGCAGTAATGTCGACGCCACGGGGAAGTGTCGGTGGTCAGTGTGTGTAATTTTCAGTGGAGCTGAGACAGGAGCTGCATGGGAAGGTAAAGTATTTCCTGGTGGAGTTGCTGCCACACTGGAGGTAGTGCGGGAACTATTACTGGGTCACTGTTACCACTGGGGGGCACCCTTAGAACTGGGATTCCTGGTGGTCACTATAAAACTATTGGGGACCACTATTACTACTGGATAAACTGGAGGCTACTTTTACCACGGGTGTCACTATTCCTACTGGGACCACTAGGGGTACTATTACTACTTGGTGCCACTATTACTACTGGCAGCCACTGTCACCACTGGGGGCATTATTACTACTGGGGACCACTATTACCACTGTGTCCACTATTACCACTTGAGGGCCATGATTACTACTGGGGGCACTGAGAGAAGGCACAATTATTATTAGTCCACTTGATATTAAACCCTCCACTTCTTTAGACCAGCAGGGAAGTTTTAATTAGTATGAAATATTTCTATCATATTTTCCATTGTATAAACCTGGGTGTGTCTCATAGTGAGGAGTGTCTTACAGTCAAAATAAATACTACAATTAGACCTACTTTACACACTAAAGAAAATCAAAAACATTTGATGTCTTTAGTACTCAGGCATTTTTTTGATTTTTCACCTCTCCTTTCTAGAACTACAGTAATAACTTTATTTTTACATCAATGCAGAAGATGGTTGGCTGTTCCAACTGAAATCAGTGGGTTTGGTAGGTGTAAGTCTAATATGTATGACCACCCTCCAGACCTGGAGAAACAAAGATGGTAGAACCACTTCTCTGACTACCTGCTGCACACTGTGCATAGTATGTATCGGTAGTCTAAGGGTGCTTTTAGATGGCAGAGTTAGCTCGCTCGCTCATGCAGTCTGTTTATACAGGCAGATAAATCATTGGCTCGCTAAATCGTTCAGACATCCACATTCACTGTATAAGTGGATGAGAACAACTGAACGATTGGTATTTTAATCGAATGATTAGCAAACGGGCCAACAACGATTAAATCATGTTTTCATGAAATGAACTATGACTGTTAAGTGAATGAACTATCATTCATCATTTGATCGTTGGCTGTGTCTACACTGAACAATTATTATTCCAATTCAAAAGATCCAGCAATTTTCTTAAATGAAATCGTCCTATGTAAACACACCTTACGACACTAGATGCTGATCTGGCTAATCTGTTTGATCTTCTGTTCCCTATGGTAGGCATTTTACACATTTGCATTTGCTGTCTTGAATATTTGGCTCCCAGTTATAACTGAAATATTGAATTGATTCTTGATGTTTGAAGTTAAAAGTTGGCAAAATCTAAAAAGCAATAAAATTTTCACCTTACCTAGTAGTGGCTGGTGCTTCTTGGAATTGATATTGTAAATACTTCTAACTTGGCACAAGTATTCAATTTTCTCTGTAACAGATTACAGCAGAAGGTTTTGTTCAAATTTGTCTTAGGCTGTCTTCACATATGCGTTGGAACCTCCAGTCGGTTCCGTCGCAGATCTGGAACAAAGTACTGGAAGAAATGGCACTTCATACTGCGCTTTGTCTTCCAGCAAAATGCTGGACAGCTGAGCAGAAACTAGACAGGCCCCAATAGAGATAATAGGGCTCATTTGGCAATGTTCGGTTCCATCATAAGACGGACCTATTCGGCTATGGGATTCCCCTTTCCTGCTTCCTGAACGGAGCAGGACAACTGAACCCCTGCCACAGATGTGAAAGTAGCCTTACAGAAACTTGTTTTAAGCTACGCCATTAAAGGGGTATTTCCACCATAGCAAGTTGCCCTTAGGGAAAAAACACATGGACGCGTTTTTCTCTCCTTATCCATCTGTGATAATAATGAAACCACTTATATGAATAGGAGTTCAGTGTTTTCATTTTCACTGCTGGGATTTCTTAGCCATGAATACTATGGCTGAAAAAAGATAGGACCTGTGCTGTCATCCCCACATGTAGTGAATACATTGTGCAGGAAAGATCGTGCAGGACCTTTCTTCCCACCACTTTTTTCAAACTCCTGCGCTCTAGCGCAGAGTTTGAACTGCGGCTAGGGAGAGGAAATCTCTCTAATTCAGGCACTGCTAAGCTCAGTACTGTCTAGCATAGTTGCACCTATGGCAATGTGTTTTTGCCCTTATCCAAAATTGTGGTATCAAAAAGTCGCAACATTTCTGCAAGTGCCAGAATTGCAACTTTTTGAGGGTTTACACAGACCTCATTACCTTTACTATAATTTAAAGGGGTTGTCCCGCGGCAGCAAGTGGGTCTATACACTTCTGTATGGCCATATTAATGCACTTTGTAATGTACATTGTGCATTAATTATGAGCCATACAGAAGTTATCAAAAGTTATTCACTTACCTGTTCCGTTGCTGGCGTCCTCGTCTCCATGGTTGCCGTCTAATTTTCGCCGTCTAATGGCCAAATTAGACGCGCTTGCGCAGTCCAGGTCTTCTTATCTTCTCAATGGGGCTCCGTGTAGCTCCGCCCCGTCACGTGCCGATTCCAGAAGCCCTGCGGTCCACGGAGGGAGAAGATGCCGGCGGCCATCTTCACCGGGTAAGTAAGAAGTCACCGTAGCGCGGGGATTCAGGTAAGCGCTGTCCGGTGTTCTTTTTTAACCCCTGCATCGGGGTTGTCTCGCGCCGAACGGGGGGGGGGGGGTGAAAAAAAAAAAACCCCGTTTCGGCGCGGGACAACCCCTTTAAACTACTGAAATCTGTGAAGGCTCCTGGCTGGCAAAGATCTCTGATTTGGCCCCATGGATATGGCAAATGTATTATAATATTGTACATCTGTCGCACTTACACTAGAGCTAGATTCGGGATTAAAGGGGTTGTCCCACAGCCAAAACAAAAAATTTTTCACACCCCAGTCCCCCATGTTAAGCAAGCATCACAAACTACCCATGTAAATCGGTTTTTTAGAGCGTTTCTACTCACCATGAAGCTGTTTCATGAAGTTATAAAAATCTTCTTCCAAGATGGCCACCGTCATTTCCCAAGGTGCACCGCTGGTCTTCTCCCATGGTGCACCGTGGATGTTCTTCTCCAGTCTGAGCTCCACTGCCGATTACAGCCACCTCATTGGCTGATCGGCACCACGTGACGGGGGCGGAGCTATGCGATGACGCTGGGAAGGGGAAGGAGCCAGGATGCAGCTCGTGAGCCCGGACCCTCCAGAAGAGGATTCTTCTCTGCGCAAGCGGACTGTTGCAGTGACCAGAGGAGAAGTTTGGTCATCGCCATGGAGACAGGGACGCCAGCACCGGAGGGGGTAAGTATATAACTTCTGTATGGCCAATATTTAATGCAGAATGTATATTACAAAGTGCATTAATATGGCCAAACAGAAGTGCATAACTGCACTTGCTTCTGCGGGACAACCCCTTTAAGTAAATTCGCCCCATTGTTGAGTTAATAAATTGCATTTCAGAAGCATAATCTTTTACAGACCATGTACTTAAGAGGTTCTGTTTCATCATAGACAATCCACTTCAAAAAGGATCTGCCACCACAGCTGATTGTTACGGACTGTGAGTGTGAAACCAACGGGGCCAACCTACCGATTAGGCTTGGCAGTTGACCCTCGTTAGTCTGATAGGAAATCTCATCCTTTGCTAGTTGGGAAGATGGAGGTACCCCTGCCTAAAAGCGGGGTAGGCGTCCTAACAAGGAGGACCCCATGGTCTTCCTCTAGGACACAGGACAGGATAGCACACACCACAGGGACTGGTACAGTGCAGGGACAGGAAGGAAATGAACAAGCGCACACAGACAAGTGCAAAAGACAGAGGGACAGACAACGAAGTCAGAGACAGGATTCAAACAAAAGCAAGGAGGCAGCAAACAAATGAATACAGTTATAAATACTGAGTAAGCGCAGACAAAGCAATGGAGGACAGGACCTATGCTAGGTGTCTAACGCAAACACACACCAACACTGAGGCAATGAGGGATGATTCCCAGCTCAACTAAAAAGGGAGGTAATTTCCCATGCCCTACAGGTAAGCTAAGAGCACTGAAGGAAGTAACCCCTAATGTGCTGGCGAGAAGTGTGCAGCAATTCATGTAGTAGAAAAAGCAGGACTACACCTGAATCTACCATTAACAGTAGAGGAAAAGTAAGTCTGGAAAGCTGGCCTAACACTGATATAGCTGTGAGACCCGTGGCCATTCATGATTTATGGATGGCTTGAGTTTACCAGGTCAAAAGTTTGGTTCATACATGGGGATTCCAAAGAGAGGACTACTTCTTATGATGTTCATTTGCCCTAATTGGACATATAGACATGGGTTCTCTTGATGAGACAACCTTTTTCAATGGTAAAGACTGACTTTGGCCATTGGATCTTCTCCATGGCCCTGATTATGAATGTTTTTTAAGCTGTTCATACATACATGGTTTAATATTTCATCTAGCAGAGAAAACTGGGCTGATAATTGGACCAGCAATGGGCTAATATCAAGCAAGCAATATGTTGATTTTTTTTCTAACAATTACACTGGTCAACACTGAAATTGTTAGTGACTTAAAAAGGTCCTAATCTGTAGTATCTTGGTGCACTCAACACGAATTTGACCATGAATTTTTTTTGACTCTCATTTTAAAGATATTTCATATAGTTCATTTTCTGTGTTTCATCGTGTAAATTTATCCAGTGGGGCTGTAACAACATCCTAATATTTTAAAGATTAAAGAGGGAGTTTTTGTGGGTCCTCAGATTTGAGAGCTCTTCAAAGATGACTGGTTCAACAACTTGCTGCAGAGTGATGCGAGACAAGCATAGAATGCTTTTCGCCTAGTGTCTACAAACTTTCTCGGTAATGTTAGGGCAGAAAACTACAAGGAACTAGGACGAGACATGGTGATGCAGTATCAGAAACTTGGCTACAATATGTCTCTAAAGATCCACTTCCTTCATTTCCATTTGGATTTCTTTCCAGACAACTGTGGTATGGTTAGTGATGAACATGGCCAACGTTTTCATCAAGATATCGCAACAACGGAACAAAGATATCAGGGAAATGGTCCACTGCCATGCTGGCTGACTACTGATGGACACTCCACTACCATGCTGGCTGCCTACTGCTGGACACTCCACAGAGATGTTCCCGAACAGCTGGACAAGAGACGGGCAAATAGATCTAACATTTAGTCTATCCCCCAATCTCAGGGCAGATTTTGTACAGTATATGAGTGAAAAACATGGGGAGAATTTTTCATGAGGGAAATTTTTGAGACCCCTTTTCTGGCATAGGTTTGTTCCCTTTTCCAGTTTTAAATGCAACAAGTATGTCAAATGTTTAACGATGTTGAAAAATGTGTTGCACCTTTAAATATGTCTAATAAAGTGGAGTCACTTTGTACACCACCCAGCTACTAGAGTAAGGCAACTCTCACACACAGCATTGGCAAAACGCCACGTTTTGCTGCAATTTTACCACCAGTTATGGGCGCAAGTTACTGTGTCCGACAGCAGTTTTTAGTGAACCCCATCATTGTGATGATGTGCGTTAAAAAGTGCAAAAACGCAGCAAAAATAGAGCTGTGTTCGAAAAACGCGGCATTTCCAATGTCTACGAGGCCCCATTGAGATCAATGGGAGCATTATACCCCGATTACCATGGTGTTTAAAATGCCCCGATAATCGCAGTAAACAACGCATGTGTGAGAGTGGCCTTAGACTCGGAAAAAAAATAGTGACTTGCATGTCATAAATGTTTCTGAATCCCAGCAAGCAGCAAGCCAAACCCCCTTTTCTAGACACGTATGAAAAGCGTTGTGAAAGGTGTAACATATGTTATTATTTGGTGTAAATCAATAGTAAATCTGTATAAATTGATTTGTGCCAAAAAAAAGTGGCAAAGCACACTAGAATTCTGGCAGAACACCAGTAATAAATGTATTCTGTTGTGCCTAAAATCATGACTACAGTGATATACATTGAAGCCTACTCACTACAAAATTGACCATTTATCTAACTAAAGGATTTCAAAATTGGTATCCTGCCCCTTTGTCTTATGTCTGTAATCTCAAGTATACTTAATGCTTGAGTTTGTCGATATTTTAGTCATTATATAATACCAGTCTGTAAGCACATGGCTTACCAATTCTAGCTTGGCAATCTCCTCTACCTACAAGACCACCATGACCGCTAGTAAAATTTTACCTCCATTTTTTGACTATTAGTAAAATTATCCCTCAAGTTTAAGAATTACACTGTCTTTAGACAATGTAGAGCCTATCTAGAGAGAATAATCATGATTTGCCTAATTAAGACAGATTAAGTTAATATTATGAGCATATCAGGTTACTTTAACTGAATTTTGATACAACACTTCGATCTGGAATTTATCAGTTCTGGGCAGCGAGCCTGGAGTCTATAGTATGGTTTTAATAGACTCCATAATTGTGTCTGGGTGCAATTTTTGATTTTCACTTCTAAAAAGGATCCAGGATTTCTTCTACAGGGACAAGCATTATAGTTTTGTTATGTTCCGGCCAAAGCATAACTGTTCCAAAAGTTCAAATCTGTTTGGTCTTCATTGCAACACAACTTTATTTAGAAAAAAAAGTGTAGATCCACCTATAAGGGTGCTTACATTTCCAAAATGTTACTTGTAAATGGTGACAATGCCAAACAGGAACTAGTGTTAGGGTGCTTGGTTGCAACTAATGGAGTCCCCTATCTTCTCCTGCATTCAGTCATGGTCAGCACTTTATCCCCCATGCTCTCGGCAGCTGCATCAGTTGGTGGTTTCCTAGGGTCCATAGGGTGTGTGCATGTGGCCATCCTGACTCTTAAGGGGCCAGAATGCACCACCAGCCTATCCATCCCTGCTAATACAGACTAGCTTCTGGCTATCTAAGGCACCTTTTCCCACCGAAAGGTGCCTGAGCCATTAGTTATGTTTGGTATGAAAAAGTGTGTTCTGACTTTGGCTGATTCCTGATATGATGCTTGCCTATTCTACTCAGTTTTCCCGCCTTCTCCATTTCTGAACTCAGCTTGTTTTTGGATCATGCTATATCTGCCTTCAGCTTGCCTTTAGCATGCCTGTCCTGACTATTGGTTTGCCATATCATTATGCAAGAATTCCACCTACCCTGACCTCAGCTTTGCATCACACAATGTCTCTGCCTGCTCTTCTGGTACCATGCTATGGTTACTCTAACCAGTTTACATCAGCTGCCACAACACTGAGACTATTTCTGGTCTAATTGTTTGGGAATTGCTGCAGCAAAGACCAGATCATGATTGGCGGGGTTAAAGGGTGAATACCAGGGAACCCCAGGGGCTGCCCTCAGACGTACCCCGAAGCCAAATTGGTTTGTAACACAGTGGGTTCACATCTGCTGTTCTGAAAATGAGATCCTTACCTCCATGAGGTTTCACTTAGGTTACCTGGACTAGCTCTGTGATGCATACTCTCTGGATCTTAACTCTTCATCTAGACTACAATTATATTGAATGTCATATTAAGAAAAAGTTGACCTAGAAATAGAAAAAACTTTTTTCCTCTCAAAGATTTGAATTTGTCCTTTATTTCTCAAATAGCATAATACAGTGCTCACAAATAATATCCTGTCGGTTAGGACCTCAAATGTCTTCAGAAGATCAGAAATTATTTTTTGCATAATTATGAAGCCATATGTTATAGTGGCTTTATATTTTGTGTATAGAATCCATAATGGGGAGTAGGTAGCTGATGGCTACAATATATTCTCATAATGCTGGAAATAATTACTTAGGCTGTAAGCCCCATGCAGGTAGAACCCCTGTAATCTAATTTTTAAGTTATGTAAAGTCACCTGAAATATATTCCTTGGCAAACTTTGAGCAGCTAGACTAAGTCAATTCAAGCATGGCTGGATTTTCCATAAGGCAAAAGAGTACCATGCCAACTGGTGGCCCTGAGGCAAAGAACACAGCAGAGCTTTGGTGTGTGGTCTGATAGAGGAACATTAAGTATTCTCCCATTTTTGATAAAAGATAACAGTGGATTTACGGTTAGTTTTAGGTTCCCGCTGCTTAGCCCTTTTAGAGAATATCTTGCACTTATAGACTCATAATGGGAATGCGGTACTGACTTAAGTGCCATAAAATTGCACAATGATGACTTCAATTTAGGTAAAAGCTCCACCTTGGAGCTAGTTCAAATGGGTCTACTGACATTCTAAAAGATCCTGGAAAACCCCCGAAATATGCATCCAAAAGAAAAATACTTTCCAAAAGAACAAAACTTTCAAAAATACTTACTTACCTTACCTCTCTACTAACCCCACTTCCCCTTCTATTCTCCACCACTGCTCATCTGTTTTTCTACTAATGTAGGTTCTGAGCAAAGAATTTTAGCAAATACTTTTAAATATAAATGCTCAGTCATTACTATTATACAGGAGTCAAGAGTTCAAATCTGACAGGGGGAGCATCTCCATTGTATATAAAGGTTTCCACTTCATGGAATTGCCCCTTAGGCGGTATGTGGTTTTAATATAGGAAAGCCACATTGTAAAATCCTAATCAGTTTTGCTACTTGTTGGATCTACTTAGAAATGACATGGAATTTTTTAAATTTTCCTACATTAATTATTAAAACACTCTTCAACAAAGAACCCCCATTCCCTAACCCAATGGGAAAACAAACTACACCAGATATACTGCTTTGAGGAACTCATAAGCTGGGAGAACAGCACCAGAAATACATTTCTAACCATCTGGTCACCATGGATTGGTTTTAAAAAATGACCAGAAGGTCACAATATTATCAATCTTGTATCCCACATCCGCTTAACTCAGATGCATCCCCTTCATCCATTGAGGGTTTCACATACAGTTACGTAGGAAAAAAATCTAAATAGCAAGTCTTCAGGCCAGAATCTATTAAGAACCAGTACAGATGACTCTCCACTAGAGATGAGCAAACGTACTCGGTTCGGGTGTTTTTGGACCCGAGCACCGCTTTTTCGAAGTAACTGACTACTTGGACGAAAAGATTCGGGGGGCGCCGGGGGTGCGTGGGGGCTTGCAGAGGGGAGTGGGGGGGGAGAGACAGAGAGCTCCCCCCACTTCCCCACTGCTACCCCCCGCTCCACCATGCTGCCCCCCGACCCCCGGCGCCCCCCGAATCTTTTCGTCCGAGTAGTCAGTTACTCGGAAAAAGCGGTGCTCGGGTCCAAAAACACCCGAACCGAGTACGTTCGCTCATCTCTACTCTCTACCCCTTCCACCATCACCTTTTCCCCCTTTTATTGGTTTATAGGTTACTGTTTTTATGGTTATTGACATCACCATTGTCTTAGGTTGTGCTTAAAAGACATAATCCTTATAGAGTTAAAATATTTATGAGAACATTCATGAGTGTTTTAAACTGACAGATTGTATCTCTTTCGAGACCTGCGTGTCTCAATCATAGGTGTACGTTTCTTCCTGTGTGTTTAAACAATCTGTATAGATATACATCTTAGACGTATATGTTTTATTAAGCATTTCTAAGTAAAAACAGATTGTATTAAAAAAAACACTTTTCAAATAAAGTTTATCCATTATTTTAGAGAGATTCAATAATTTTCAGTGGACTTTGCCAAAACAGACATTTTGTAAAATGCCATAATAACTTCATTGGTGAAACCCAACTTCGTGGACCGAAGCCTATCCCAATGACCAACCTGGTAACTGAACCAAACTGAAGAGGATTGAATAAAGGTAACATCTTATCTTAAGGACATGTCTTGAGGACTCTATTGCACCCCTGATGCTGCTCTGTATGGTTACTAAAGTGGACATTTGATGGATGTCTGGTCTACATCTTTGGTGAGCGTGCATCATTAGCCCTGATTGTCTCCCTCCCTGTGTTAAAGGTTTTTTTGGAGTGCTGCTGCTGCTGACTTGTTTGACTGATTGAAGAGATTTGTGATACAATCACTTCAAAATGGCTCCAACTTAGATCTTCTCCTCCAAGCTAACTAACAAAATCTCATTATTTAAAAAATAACACTCAATGATAAGTCAAATAAGCTTGGATGGGTTGTCCAGGATTAGAAAAATATGGTTGCTTGGGTCGAGAAACAGTGCCACAACTATCCATGAGTTGTGTCCAGCAATTACAGCTCAGCTCTGATGAAATGAATGGGGTTGAGCTGCAATATCATACACAAACCATGGACAAGTGAGACACTGTGAAAGAAGGCAGCCATATTATTTCTAATCCTAGGCAACCATTTTAACATTAATTACTAATGACTAGTTAATTGAACATAGGATATTGTATTTAAACCCATGTCAAAGCTGTGAGTGCATTTACTTTAATGTAACAGAAGAGTGTGGGAACGACTTCTGAGTTGAATGGAATTTTTGAAAATGGTTGGTAGATCAATAAAGACATTCCCGGATTCAATTTCTAAGGAAATTGTATTTCCTTTTGTGTTTTGTCACTTCTTGTTCACTGGTTAAAGAATCATATTATCCTTTTATTATTTTTGTGCCTTTGTTTTGTCCTGGGGGATTTTCTAAAGACAGCCTAATTATTGGACAAGCAAAACAGACAAGATGTTTTGATTTAATTTTTAATATTTCCAGATGGCCGGTTCACGAGAAGATGCATCAAATAACCGCCAGACTTCCAAGAGATGTGCCTGAATAATTATATTTCTGCAAAGTCATTTACATTGTTCTATACTCTATGCCGACACATTTGTCTTTATTAGGGACTAATATGTTGACTTAAAGCATTCGCCGAAATACTTGATTGTTGACCAAATAAATGTAACTTCAAAATAATCAAAACAGATTCAAGAACATTTTACCATATAAACAAGTAAGTATGAAAGAGAGAAATAGAAATTACACGCT
The DNA here is from genome assembly GCF_035609145.1 of Eleutherodactylus coqui. Lineage (NCBI taxonomy): Eukaryota > Metazoa > Chordata > Amphibia > Anura > Eleutherodactylidae > Eleutherodactylus > Eleutherodactylus coqui. The sequence continues at coordinate 125,066,682 of NC_089845.1, read as the reverse complement.
CAAAGGTTAAAGTGTATTTCTAGCCGCAAGCCGTTACAAAAATCTTTAAATAAATAAAATTATTTTTGTAACTTTTTTCTGCATATTTTTGATTGCCATTGAAATGCATGCAAGCAGTAAGATTCGTAGTATAAGTTCTTAGTTCCAAGGGTGTATATAGGCTGATAAGTGGACATCCTAAGCTCCAGGGCTGGATGAGGAGTGTCACTGGACTCCAGTGAGTGATGCAAGGCAACAGTGCTAATCACTGAGCCAATGTGTAAACCCTCAAAGAAAGCTATATGCAGACATTAAGCTAGGAAGGAATGCTGGGAGATTTGAGCTCAACCCTGTTAGTAAATGCCAATTTTTCTGTGGTGCCCACAAATGTGAGGAATGTTAGTTGTGGGCAATGGCGGCGGTGGCTCCACTGTTTTGGCAGCGACCGACAGAATACAAAGTCTCTAGTTTGGTGTTTCTTTAGTGTTACCCATTAGTTGACCACTTCCTGTTTACCTCTAATAATTACAGACTTAAGAAACAGGTTGCAAATATGGTATTGAGCTCAGTCTGATATTTGACTGGAAGAGTAGCTTTGCATGTATTTTTTCCATGAAAGTAAGAGACACCATGAAAGAACGCAAAGGATCCCATTAAAAGTCAATGGGGACCATCAAGCGCGAGCAATATCCATCATATAACTTATTTGGCAGAACATAATGGATTCCATTATGATCAGAAACCATAGGTCATTACTTGCACTTTTCTATGTATTTTACTTGGTGTAGGACTAAGTCTCTCTAGTGTCTCTAAAATATCTCTGAGCCATTGAGGCATGGACTCCTCAAAACCTCTGAAGATGTCCTGTGGTATCTGGCACCAAGATGTTAACAGCAGATCCCTTCAAGGAGTTGTGCAATTTTTTTAAACAATTTGGCCAAGAGCAGTAAATATGATCAAATTAAAAAATAATCAATACTCATCTGTTAAATCCCTTGCAGCTTCAGTGCTGCCGATCAATTTTTGTTTGCTTTACTGCACTGGTGACATGCTGTACATCCATGTGACTGCTGCAGCCAATCACTGATGTCAACAGTGCATAGATATATATATACAGCACCAGATATAAAAATATGTCACCATATTAAAAGAAATGTTAAAATATAAACAGATTTATAAAAGTTCGACTCCATTAGTAGTTTGCCGTGATCATGGAGAGAGGGGGCAGCAAAGGCATAATTTCTTAGCTCTTCGTCCCCAATTCAAAATCTGTAAAGTTCTGTGCACATATTTACTTATCTTTTCCATTGTTCTGTCCTTTTTGTTGTTCAGCTCTTATCATTAAAGGGGCTGTCTTGCGCCGAAACGTTTTTTTTTTTTTTTCAATAGGCCCCCCGTTCGGCGCGAGACAAACCCAAAGGATGGGTTAAAAAAAAATATATATATATATATTACTTACCCGAATCCCCGCTCTGCGACGACTTCTTTCTTCCTTCTCCAAGATGGCCGCCGGGATCTTCATCCACGATGCACCGCGGGTCTTCTCCCATGGTGCACCGTGGGCTCTGTGCGGTCCATTGCCGATTCCAGCCTCCTGATTGGCTGGAATCGGCACACGTGACGGGGCGGAGCTACGATGAGGATGCGGGACCAGCTCTCCGGCACGAGCGGCCCCATTCACAAGGCAGAAGACCGGACTGCGCAAGCGCGTCTAAAAACGCCAGAAGACAGCGAATTTAGACGGATCCATGGCGACGGGGACGCTAGCAACGGAGCAGGTAAGTGAATAACTTCTGTATGGCTCATAATTAATGCATGATGTACATTACAAAGTGCATTAATATGGCCATACAGAAGTGTATAACCCCACTTGCTGCCGCGAGACAACCCCTTTAAGCTAAAGTGTAAAATCCAGCAAAAGACAGGCACAAAAGATGGCCAGTGGACCCTATTGGCTACAGTAAAGTCTATTGGGTTTTCATCATGCTATAGGCTGTGCTATTTAATTTGGGAGTTTGTGACGGATATGTGCTGGAGTCTTCAAATGGAGCCTCTGACATGTGAACAGAGCCTAACAGGACCACCCAACTACCATGTGTCATTTAAAATACTGATGTCTTCTTATGTGGCAGAGGAGCCTTTGCGAGTCCCTCAGGCATTGGTTCCTCTGATATGACCACTAGTTTTTGCAATACCGTACTTAAAGCTATGCCTCTGTAGGGCAGTATCCATGTACATTAGTTCCATATCTTACCCATATCTTATTTCTATTTGTTTTAAATTAGTAAAGATGACCACTATCTCCCAAGAAACAGCGGCACCCTTCGCCATAGACCACGTCATTTACTTGCCCATGCATATTACACACTTTGAGCACTAAGGAGCTCAATTATTACAATCAAGTTTATAAAGTGTGCATTTTCCCTTTAAGTATAGAAGGCTTAGTGATGAAACATTTAGATTTGGCCTTGACAGTAGAGGCAGAAGCTTTTTGAAGACTGAACTAGATGTCGAAACAACTCCGGGAGAAGAAAAATCTAAGAAGCCAAACTACCTCCAGCAGTCACTTGGAGGCTGTCTCATAGCCAAGATCAATCTGCCAACCTGTAAAGCATTCAAGACATCTCTTAACCATTTCAAAAGTGAGAGAAAACAAGACTTACAACACAAAAGAATAATTCTCCTGCTGGGTAATAAAGGAGGATTGTTCGCTGTTTTCCAGATGTATTAAATGTTATGCCATTTAAGAATCAGTGGTTTGTTTTATCTTGCAGCAACATCACGTGTAAATCACCGCTTCCCCATAAAAAGTGAAGAAAAAAAAGAGCTTTCAAACAACACAAGAAAAGTATTGTATTTGCAGAAATTTCATTGGAGAAGCTAAAAGGCTGGGAAATAATGGGTTTGGAAAGTATTCAGGTTTTAAATAAGTCCAAGCACAATGATGCAGCATCCCACTTAACATAACTCTCCGGCATTCCAAAGAATCACAGAGCAAGCTCTCATTAAAGATGGCTCCCATACAGACCTAAAAGGTTAGCTATCAGCAGACCAACCCTTTAACTACCCACTTTTTGACGTACATAGACATAATTGTGATCGCCTTGCACATCCCTTGTGCCTACGGGATCAAGAATCGTCTGCAGATGTCGAACACCCCATTTTCTATTCTGGTGGAGGAAATTCGAAAAAAACTTTTAGCTCCAGACTTTAACCTCATTTAGGTCCTTATTAGAGATGAGCGAGCACACTCGTCCGAGCTTGATGCTCATTTGAGTATTAGGGTACTCGAGATGCTCATTACTCGAGACGAACACCACGCGGTACTCGAGTCAATTGCATTTCTTTCCCCGCATATTTAGCGCCATTTTCTAGCCAATAGACATGCAGGGAAGGCATTACCACTTCCTGCTGTGACGTGCCAGCCCTCTCCCCCCCCCCCCCCCCCCCACAGTAGTGAGTGGCTGGGTCGGTCAGGTGACCGTTGAGTACTTAAACTGGTCCCGCCCGCGGCTCGCCTCAGACGCATGCTGGCAGAGGTTAGGGAAAGTGCTGCTGCTTATACAGGGATAGTGTTAGCGTAGGATCCTGTCTTCAACAACCCCAACGGTCCTCCTTAGGGCGACTCCTCATCGTGTGCATTACTGTTGTGGCTGGCTGGGAACAGCAGTGCACCAATTTTTTTTTTTAAGCATCTCGGGCTGTGCAGGCCATTTCAGCTATAGCGTTCTCAGTCTGCAGTGTATTACGCAGAGTTTAGGGACAGAGCTGCCTATATAGGGAAAGTTTTACAGGACTCCTGATCCTCTGTGCAAGAACCCCAGCGGTCCTTCTTAGGGCTACATACTGAAACTACTTCAGTTATATCGTTCTATGTCTGCAGTGCATTAGACAGAGGTCTCACCGCGAAACAGTACTGTAATATTTCCTGGGCCACTGCAAACTACTTCATTTATACCGTTCTGTGTCTGCAGTGCATTAGACAGAGGTCTCACCGCGAAACAGTACTCTAATAGTTCCTGGGCTACTGCAAACTATTTCAGCTCTGCCGCTGTGCAGAGCGTCTCACAATACCCTTTCCGTTAGTGGGGTTGAGATAGCCGCAGTTACCAGCTCTATCCACTGGCTTTAGAGTCTTCTCCCACTCCATACAGCCTCTCTTATTTACAAGTCTCTGTGAGCGGTAAATTACCCCTAGGTATCAGCGCAAGACAGCGGGTTAATTTTTTCAAGTCACAGCATAGAGCCTCCGCTATCTACAAGTCTCTGTGTGGGGTGAATTAAGACCCAGTTGTCAGTACTGTACAGTGGGGTAATTTATTTGGGCCCTGCTCTATTCTTAATTTGCCATGATGAGGAGTAGGGGTAAGGGTCGAGGACGTGGACGCGGGCGTCCAAGTGAGGGTGTGGGCACAGGCCGAGTTCCTGGGCATGGTGCATCACAGCCAGCTGCTGAGGTATTAGGAGAGAGGCAAGTTTCTGGGCTCCCCAGCTTCATATCACAATTTGTGGGTCTGCGTGGTAGACCTTTATTACAAACAGAGCAGTGCAGCAATGTATCGACCACCCTGTCTTCTACGCACTCCACTACTCCCGGCCTAGGGACTGCAACTCTGAATCCTGTGGCTGCTGCTCCTCCTTTCTCCCAGCCTCCTCACTCCATGAAAATGATATATTCTGAGTAGGCAAACTCCCAGGAACTGTTCTCGGGTACCTGCCATGAGTGGGAAAAAACGGTTCCTCTCTCACTGGAGGAGTTTGTTGTGACGGATGTCCAACCTTTGGAAAGTTCCCGGAGTCCAGGTGATGATGCTGTGGACTTCCGGCAACTGTCTCAAGAACTTTTTGTGGATGAGGATAATGAGACACAGTTGTCTGTCAGTGAGGTAGTAGTAAGGGCAGTAAGTCCGAGGGAGGAGCGCACAGAGGATTTAGAGGAAGAGCTGCTGGACGTTGAGGTGACTGACCCCACCTGGTTTGCTAAGCCTACTGAGGACAGGGCTTCAGTGAGGGAGGCAAGTGCAGCAGCAGGACAGGTTGGAAGAGGCAGTGGAGTGGCCAGGGGTAGAGGCAGGGCCAGAATAAAGAATCCCCCAACTGTTTCCAAAAGCACCCCCTTGCGGCAAGCCTCCGTGCAGAGGGCTAAGTGTTCAAAGGTGTGGATGTTTTTAGTGAGAGCACGGATGACCGACGAACAGTGGTGTGCAACCTGTGTCACACCAAGATCAGCCGGGGAGCCACCACTACCAGCCTGACCACCACCAGCATGCGCAGGCATATGATGGCCAAGCACCCCACAAGGTGGGACGAAGGACATTCACCGCCTCCGGGTCACCCCACTGCCTCTTCCCCTGTGCCCAAACCTGCCACACAGATCCAATCCCCCTCCCAGGACGCAGGCACGAGCGCCTGCACCCACACCCTCACCTCCACAGTTCTCCACTCCATCCAGCAATGTCTCTCAGTGCACCGTTCAGCTAAGTGTTGCAGCGAAAGCGGAAATACGCCACCACCCACCACATCTACAAGCTTTAAACGTGCACATTGCCAAATTGATCAGCCTGGAGATGCTGACGTACAGGCTTGTGGAAACGGAGGCTTTCAAAAACATGATGGCGGCGGCGGTCCTGCGCAACTCGGTCCCCAGTCGCCACTATTTTTCCCGGTGTGCCATCCCCGCCCAACACCAGCATGTCTCCCGCAACATAAATCGTGCCCTTACCAACGCAGTTACTGGGAAGGTCCACTTGACCACGGACACATGGACAAGTACTGGCGGGCAGGGCCACTATATCTCCCTGATGGCATATTGGGTGAATTTGGTGGAGGCTGGGACTGAGTCAGAGCCTGGGACCGCTCATGTCCTACCCACACCCAGAATAGCGGGTCCTACATCGGTGCTGGTATCTGCGGCATTTTATGCCACCTCCTCCTAACCCTCCCCCTCCACCACGTCTACCTCTCAATTAAGAAGTGTGAGCACGTCGCTAGCAGTTGTAGCGCGCGGTGCGGCAGCATAGCGGTGGGCGAGTGTCAGCAGACCGTGCTGAAACTAATCAGCTTAGGTGAGAAGAGGCACATGGCCCCCGAGCTGTTGCAGGGTCTGACAAAACAGACTGACCTCTGGCTTTCGCCGCTGAGCCTCCAACTTGGCATGGTCATGTGTGACAACGGCCATAACCTGGTGGCGGCTCTGCAGCTCGGCAGCCTCCCACACATGCATGCCTGGCCCACGTCTTCAATCTGGTGGTTCAGCGGTTTCTGAAAAACTACCCACACTTGTCTGACCTGCTCGGCAATGTGTGCCGCGTCTGCGCACATTTTCGCAAGTTCACCACGGACGCTGCCACCCTGAGGACCCTAAAGCATCGGTTTCAGCTGCCAGAGCACCGACTGCTGTGCGACGGGCCCACACGGTGGAATTCCATGCTGCACATGTTGGCCAGGCTGTACGAGCAGCGTAGAGCAATAGTGGAATACCAGCTGCAACATGGGCGGCGGAGTGGTAGTCAGCCTCCGCAATTCTTTACTGAGGAGAGGGCATGGATGGCAGATATCTACCAGGTCCTTGGAAACTTGAGGAGTCTACCCAAATGGTGAGCAGCGATGCGGCCATCATTAGCGTTACCATCCCGCTGCTTTACCTGCTGAGACGCTCGCTACTAAGCATAAAGGCCGACGCTTTGCAGGTGGAACAGGAGACAGGGGATGACAGTATGTCGCTTGATAGCCAGACCACCTTCATGTCTATATCTCAGCGCGTTTTGGAGGGGGAGGGGGATGAGGAGGGGGAAGAAACAGCTGGCCACACTGCAGAGGGTATCCATGCTGCTTGCCTCTCATCTGTTCAGCGTGTATGGGCTAAAGGGGAGAAGGAGGATCCTGAAAGTCATCTTCCTAGTGAGGACAGCGATGTGTTGCATACTGGGACCCTGGAACACATGGCTGACTTCATGTTAGGCTGCCTTTCATGTGACCCTCCCGTTAGACGCATTCTGGCCAACACGGATTACTGGGTGTACACCCTTCTAGACCCACGGTATAAGGAGAACCTTTCCACTCTCATTTCCGAAAAGGAAAGGAATACAAGAGTGATGCAATACCACAGGGCCCTGGTGAAAAAGTGATGCTAAAGTTCCCATCTGAAAGCGCTAGTGGCAGAAGACGTAGTTCAGAGGGCCAGCTAGCAGGGGAGGTGCTGGGATTAGGCAGCATGTACAGCGCAGGCAGGGGAACACTCTCCAAGGCCTTTACCAGCTTTATGGCTCCCCAGCAAGGCTGTGTCACCACTCCCCAGCCAAGGCTGAGTCGGAGGGAGCACTGTAAAAAGATGGTGAGGGAGTACGTAGCCGATCATACCACCGTCCTCCGTGATGCCTCTGCTCCTACAACTATTGGATGTCAAAGCTGGACACGTGACACGAACTTGTGCTGTACACCCTGGAGGTGCTGGCCTGCCCTGCCGCTAGTGTCTTGTCAGAGGTGTTTAGTGCAGCTGGGGGAATCATCACGGATAAGCGTACCCGCCTGTGAACAGCTGCGCCGATATGCTTACCCTCATAAAGATGAACAAAGGCGGGATTTCCCCAGACTTCTCTTCTTCACCGGTGGAAAGCAGCGGATCCTAAAGAATCTTTTAGCTGAAACAGGAGAAAAATGCATCCTCTATTACCCCAAAAAAGGGGAGAATTAGCTCTATGTATCCCTCTCGGATATTATTACTCCTCCTAAATCAGCATGTCATCACGCTGAACTGTCAATTTCTAAACGCCCAAAATGCTCTGTTTAAAACTTTTAAAAGCTTTTAAAGTTTTAAAAGTTAAAATTAAACCAATTTTTGCGGTGGGCTGCCTCCAGGCTCTGTTACAAATTAACCAATAACGAGCTGTATCTTCAAAAAATGTTTGTGGGTTTCACCTGCCCTCGCGGTTGAGCAATATTTCAGGGGTAGACTTGTACTCTTGGTACACCAATTTTTCAGGCCATTGCCAATACTGTTAGCAAACTAATTTTTCCAGGTTTCGCCTATACTCTTGGTAAACACGTTTTTACAGGTCTTTGCCTATATTATTGGTACACCAATGTTACTGGGGTTCGCCTATACTATCACTACAGAAATCTTACAGGGGTTCGCGAATAATTTTGCTAAAGAAATGTTACTGGCGACCGCCTATACTATTGCTACAGAAATGTTTGAGGGGTTCGCCTATACTTTTGCTACAGAAATGTTACTGGGGTCTGCCTATACTTTTGGCTGCAGAAATGTTACTGGGGTCTGCCTATACCTTTTCTACTTAATGGTTTGAGGGATTCACCTATACTCTTGCTACAGAAATGTTACAGGGGTTCGCCTATACTTTTGCTACAGAGATGTTACTGGGATCTGCCTATACTTTTGCTACAGAAATGTTACTGGGGTCCGCCTACACTCTTGCTACAGAAATGTTACTGGGGTCCGCTTATACTCTTGCTACAGAAATGTTACTGGGGTCCGCCTATACTCTTGCTACAGAAATGTTACTGGGGTCCGCTTATACTCTTGCTACAGAAATGTTACTGGGGTCTGCCGATACAGTTTCTACTGAATGGTTTGAGGGATTCACCTATACTCATGCTACAGAAATGTTACTGGGGTCTGCCTATACTTTTGCTACAGAAATGTTACTGGGGTCCGCTTATACTTTTGCTATAGAAATGTTACTGGGGTCTGCCTATACAGTTTATACTGAATGGTTTGAGGGGATCGCCTATACTCATGCTACAGAAATGTTTCAGGGGTTCGCCTATACTTTTGCTACAGAAATGTTGCTGGGGGTCCGCCTATACTTTGGCTACAGAAATGTTACTGGGGTCTGCCTATATAATTTTTCTACTGAATGGTTTGAGGGTTTCACCTATACTCTTGCTACAGAAATGTTACAGGGGTTCGCCTATACTTTGGCTACAGAAATCTTACTGGGGTCCGCCTATGCTTTGGCTACAGAAATGTTATTGGGGTCTGCCTATACCTTTTCTACTGAATGGATTGAGGGGTTCACCTATACTCTTGCTACAGCAATGTTACAGGGGTTCGCCTATACTTTTGCTACAGAAATCTTACTGGGGTCTGCCTATACTTTGGCTGCAGAAATGTTACTGGGGTCCACCTATACTCTTGCTACAGAAATGTTACTGGGGTCTGCCTATACAGTTTCTACTGAATGGTTTGAGGGGATCGCCTGTACTCTTGCTACAGGAATGTTACAGGGGTTTGCCTATACTTTTGCTACAGAAATGTTACTGGGGGTCCGCCTATACTTTGGCTACAGAAATATTACTGTGGTCTGCCTATATAATTTTTCTACTGAATAGTTTGAGGGTTTCGCCTATACTCTTGCTACAGAAATGTTACAGGGGTTCGCCTATACTTTGGCTACAGAAATGTTACTGAGGTCTGCCTATACTTTGGCTACAGAAATGTTACTGGGGTCCGCTTATACTCTTGCTACAGAAATGTTACTGGGGTCTGCCTATACAGTTTCTACTGAATGGTTTGAGGGATTCGCCTATACTCATGCTACAGAAATGTTACTGGGGTCTGCCTATACTTTTGCTACAGAAATGTTACTGGGGTCCGCCTATACTTTGGCTACAGAAATGTTACAGGGGTTCGCATATACTTTGGCTACAGAAATCTTACTGGGGTCCGCCTATACTTTGGCTACAGAAATGTTACTGGGGTCTGCCTATACCTTTTCTACTGAATGGTTTGAGGGGTTCACCTATGCTCTTGCTACAGAAATGTTACAGGGGTTCGCCTATACTTTTGCTACAGAAATCTTACTGGGGTCTGCCTATACTTTGGCTACAGAAATGTTACTGGGGTCCACCTATACTCTTGCTACAGAAATGTTACTGGGGTCTGCCTATACAGTTTCTACTGAATGGTTTGAGGGGATCGCCTGTACTCTTGCTACAGGAATGTTACAGGGGTTTGCCTATACTTTTGCTACAGAAATGTTACTGGGGGTCTGCCTATACTTTGGCTACAGAAATATTACTGTGGTCTGCCTATATAATTTTTCTACTGAATAGTTTGAGGGTTTCGCCTATACTCTTGCTACAGAAATGTTACAGAGGTTCGCCTATACTTTGGTTACAGAAATGTTACTGAGGTCTGCCTATACTTTGGCTACAGAAATGTTACTGGGGTCCGCTTATACTCTTGCTACAGAAATGTTACTGGGGTCTGCCTATACAGTTTCTACTGAATGGTTTGAGGGATTCGCCTATACTCATGCTACAGAAATGTTACTGGGGTCTGCCTATACTTTTGCTACAGAAATGTTACTGGGGTCCGCCTATACTTTGGCTACAGAAATGTTACAGGGGTTCGCCTATACTTTGGCTACAGAAATCTTACTGGGGTCCGCCTATACTTTGGCTACAGAAATGTTACTGGGGTCTGCCTATACCTTTTCTACTGAATGGTTTGAGGGTTTCACCTATACTCTTGCTACAGAAATGTTACAGGGGTTCGCCTATACTTTGGCTAAAGAAATCTTAATGGGGTCCGCCTATACTTTGGCTACAGAAATGTTACTGGGGTCTGCCTATACCTTTTCTACTGAATGGTTTGAGGGGTTCGCCTATACTCTTGCTACAGAAATGTTACAGGGGTTCGCCTATACTTTGGCTACAGAAATGTTACTGAGGTCTGCCTATACTTTGGCTACAGAAATGTTACTGGGGTCCACCTATACTCTTGCTACAGAAATGTTACTGGGGTCCACCTATACTCTTGCTACAGAAATGTTACTGGGGTCCGCTTATACTCTTGCTACAGAAATGTTACTGGGGCCCGCCTATACAGTTTCTACTGAATGGTTTGAGGGATTCGCCTATACTCATGCTACAGAAATGTTACTGGGGTCTGCCTATACTTTTGCTACAGAAATGTTACTGGGGGTCCGCCTATACTTTTGCTACAGAAATGTTACTGGGGTCTGCCTATAGTTTCTACTGAATGGTTTGAGGGTTTCGCCTATACTCTTGCTACAGAAATGTTACAAGGGTCTGTCTATACTTTTGCTACAGAAATGTTACTGGGGTCCACCTGTACTCTTGCTATAGAAATGTTACTGGTGTCCGCCTATACAATTGCTACTGAATGGTTTGAGGGGTTCACCTATACTCTTGCTACAGAAATGTTACAGGGTTTCACCTACACTTTTGCTACAGAAATGTTACAGGGGTTCGCCTATACTTTTGCCTATCTGGCACAAATACACTGACTGACTTGGGCAGAAATGTGGGCCGAGGTCCCTGGTGGGGTGAAACTCTGCCATGTTTTGGCACACTGATTTCTTCCTGTCTAATACCATCTTTGTGCACCCACAGCATAGGGTTTGTACAAAGTAAATTGTTAGGGGGGTGACGCCAGACTCTTGCCCTCATTTTGGCTTAATAGTGGGTACTGGGAGCCTCAGATACAGCCATGCATGCTGCCCCTGCCTTTCCCTATCCGTTTCTGTGGTGTTTCCATGACTTTCTGATGTTTTCTGGTGTTTGACAAGTCATCACCTATGCTGAGCATCGGTCCCATACAAAAATGCTCGAGTCGCCCATTGACTTCAATGGGGTTTCTTACTCGAAACGAGCTCTCGAGCATTACAAAAAGTTTGACTCGAGCAACGAGCACCTGAGCATTTTGGTGCTCGCTCATCTCTAGTCCTTATCAATACCAGTAGAGAAAACACACTCCTTTGATAAATAAAATCACAGGGCAAGTATGCATGAGCTTTCCATTCTGTCTGTTGTTTGTCCTAGCAATTGTCTATATATTATCACTATGTTCAGAGGCGTAACTTGAAGCTTCTGGGCCCCAATGCAAAACCTGTTTTATTTATAGTACCAGGCTCCCTATATGGAGAGGAGAGGCCTTATGGGCCCCCTAAGGCTCCTGGGTCCGGGTGCAACTGCATCCCCTTTAGTTACACTACTGACTATGTTCATCTGCGTTTGGAGCCTCCACTTTAGGAGCCTTATCACAGATTCGGCTTAAAATACTAGAAGAAAAAGTCTTACATACTGTTGTAACAGTGCTGGGATCGCTGCCGGGTTGACTGAGCCCGGTGCAGGTTTTAGACTTGGTTCTGCACCCTCTAGCTTAGTAGGTGTGGCGCAATGTGCTCACATCTGTGGATGATTAGCTGGATATGTAGCTGGGATGGAGAGGAAGCTAAGGTGCTGTGTATTGTCAGTTGCTCGTTGTCTGAGCTGGCAGTTAGTAGCTCCCGTGGTCAGCATGGTGACCACTGTTCCTGACGCCGGACAGATCTGTGTGCTGCGGCTTATTCGACTAAAGCTAAGTGCTGTGTTTCATTTTGTTTTGTCCTTTATCAGTTTGGCCAAGTAGGGTTACTTAGGTCCCAGGAACAAGCTACTCATCAGATGAGGGTAAAATAAATGATCGGATTGTAATAAAAATGTGAAAACATCAATAAACTCACTTATAGGTTTGGAAGTTGAATAATGTGCAGTTGAAAGCATGGCTGTTATTACTATTATGGAGCAAAATGTCCACAACCCCATTAGTAACACCCTAAGGCTGGATTCAGACGAACGTATATCGGCTGGGTTTTCACGCCCAGCCGTTATACGTTGCCTCTCTCTGTGAGGGGAGGCTGGAAGAGCTGGGAGCAGTGCTCTGAGCTTCCGCCTTCTCTCTGCCTCCTCTCCACCCCTCTGCACGGGGGTGGGGCTAATTCTCGGAACTTAGCCCCACCTTGCCCCGCCTCCTTTCATTGCAAATAGTGCAGAGGGGCAGAGAGGGGGTGGAGAGGAGGCAGAGAGGGGGCGGGAGCTCAGTTCCGGCTCCTGGCTCTTCCATCCCCCTCCCCCTGCAGATGAGGACACCGTATATCAGCTCGGCGTGAAAACCGAACCGATATACGGTCGTCTGAATCCACCCTAAAGTATACATTTTATATTTCAAGGGAATTTCCAGCCCCAGAATTTTTCCCTAATCCACTATGTTGTCTCATATTTTTCTTATGCCCAACCACTAATGTGCCATGGTTCCATGCCAACTTTGTTTACAGGGCAATGACATAATATCATTAAAGTTGATACAATATTGATAGGGCTTGTTTTCGGCTACAACAGTTTGAGCCTAGAAGAGGTTCTACAGCAGCCAGGATGTGTATTATCAGTAATAATTTAACTCGAAGGCTAAACTTGTGGTAAAATCAAATCTCCGCAGATGTGGACAGATTAACCATCATCTTCTGTGCCCTGTGGGACTCGGATGTGTGATACCCGCAGCAGTCTGACATCCAATTTGCAAAAAAATGATGGCAATTTACGAATCAAAACAAATAAAATAAATGTGGTTTTCCCTACAATTACATCCCAGTATTTATCTGTGCAACGATCCAGATACCGGAGGATAAACAGGAAGAGTAATAATGTGTGTAACCAGGAAAAATACTGAATTAATCATCTTGTCAGAAGGAAAATATATCATTTCCTAGTGTGTAAACTTATATGTACAAATAAAATAGGAGCAGATGAGACACATAAGCATATATGGCATCAGGGCCGAACTGGGACTGCAAAGCAGCCCTGGCACACAAACATATAACATCATACCCCTCATATATGCCAAAAATTACTGATTGGGACAGAAACTATCAAGTGATATAAATAAAGGTCATCATTATTATTACTACCATATAGCAGAAAAATAGCAGCGTGCGAGGCATACTTCAGCGCGTTTTGCTCTATTTGGTCGCTTCCCTCACCGCAAGTTTAAAGGGATTGCTCGAGTTATTTAATTTATATGTAAACAGGATCCCGATGGTAAAACATAAAAAAAAACCCCTAGAACTCAACTCTCCCAGTTTCCCACAAGTCCCACGTTGGCAACTCTGGGTCTCCTCTGTGATGTACATTTTACAGGTTGCAGTAACCTAAGCAGCAGCATATAATTTGTGAATGGGTGAGTGCTGCCCCTGATTGGCTCAGCGCAGGGACCAATCAGGGGCAGCTCTCAGCTGAATGACAGCTGAGAGCTGCCCCTGATTGGTCCCTGCGCTGAGCCAATCAGAGGCAGCACCCACTCACCCATTCATGAATTCATGAATGGGTGAAGGAGAGCTGCCTCTGATTGGTAAGGCTGTGATCAATCAGAGGCAGCTCATTCAGCAGGCGGGGATTTTAAATCCCCGGTTGCTGAATACTACTCACAGCAGTTCAGGATAACTGACGGCCGGCCGCGGCTGAACTCCATCTGCTGGGACAAGGTGAGTATATATATATTTTTTTATTTTTACACATTTTAGGATGATTTTCATGGAAGGGCTTATATTTTTAAGCCCTTCCCGAAAATTCATCCCGCGCTCGCCGGCAGCCCATTGCTTTCAATGGAGCCGGCTGTATTGCCGGCTCCATTGAATTCAATGGTCAGTGCTCGTTTAATCGAGACGAGTACCGCATGGTGCTCGTCTTGAGTAACGAGCATCTCGAGCACCCTGATACTCGAACGAGCATCAAGCTCGGACAAGTATGCTCGCTCATCTCTAGATGAAACTGAAAGGGAGGAGACACAAATTAGATATTAGAAAAAACTTCCTGACAGTGAGGGTGATCCATGAGTGGAACAGGTTTCCACGGGAGGTGGGGAGTTCTCCTTCAATGGAAGTGTTCAAAGAAATATCTGTCTGGGATGACTTAGTGAATCCTGCACTGAGCAGGGGGTTGGACCCGATGACCCTGGAGGTCCCTTCCAACTCTACCATTCTATGATTCTATGAAGCCACAGGCACGACTTAATAGGAAGTCATCCATGGCAGGCTTGGGAACCTTCACAATGCCCTAGGCTGCCATTGTAAGTGAGCAGCAGTCCACCATCTTGTTGTATGCAGGATGTGATAGAGGGAGCTCCTTCCCTCTGTCGGACCATTTAAATGCCACTTTCAATACTAAGGGCTTCTTCAGATAACCATATTTGCATGTTTTTGCACGCATAAAATATTCGCACACAATGCGTAGAGAATAGAATCATAGAATGGTAGAGCTGGAAGGGACCTCCAGGGTCATCGGGTCCAACCCCTTGTTCAGTGCAGGATTCACTAAATCATCCCAGACAGATATTGATGTCAGTGGGTTCATTCTCATAAGCGTGTTTTGCACATGCATTTCGTGCACACACACACACAAAAAGTACCTACTCTATCTTTCTGCGTATTGCGCAGCAAAGGCCCCTATAGAAGTCTATGGGAAGGGTGCAAATACATGCACAAAATTCAGGAACATGTGCAATGCGCTGTGCAATTCCATGAAAATAGAACACATCTGGACCTCATTAGGCTTAATAGCCAGTTAAATCAGGGTGGGGGGGTGGGGGGGGTTGCGCACATGTGAGCAGGTCCTGCGTGCATAAAAAGTACAGTACTATCTACCTCATCATCCTCGTATGCTGCACAAATATGTTACGCTGAAGTGTGTGCAATTGCGTACAGTCATCTGAAGAAGCCCTAACAGCAGTAACTAAGGACTTACGTGCCAGGATAGGAGAAAGCACCCCCCGAATACTGAGCTTGCTCTATGCAATGACTCCTGGCATCTACCATATATGAATGGCAGATTCAGAAAGGGGTTAATATATAAAAGGCAAGCATAATGGCAGGAATCACTTCTTAGGAGCAGTTTCACACGGCTGTATGCGCAACTACGCTCGCCGGTACGGAGTGTAATAGCGAATGAACATTTTTTTTTCTTCTTCTCAGACTTTTTAAGCTCCATGCTAGTGCGTGCGAGTTTGAAAAAGCAGTGGGTAGATAGGCCCTGCGCTGTAGTAATAACTACGTGCGGGAAAGATAGGGCAAATCCTATCTTTTCTCGGCCAAAGAATTAACAGGTGAGAATCCCGCTAGTGAAAACAAAACCACTAAAATCAATTGAAGTCAGTGGTTTCGGTTTGTCACCTTATGATTAGCACGGCTGCATAATGGGAGAACAACATATTGTCTATTTAAGCCCTAAAACTAACAGAACTTTCATGTTTGGGAGGTTTAGATGTGTATTAGTTACATTACATAGGGGTGCACTTACTTTTGCGTAATTAAGTTGCAACCCCTTTACCTTTACTATGTAGGTCCTAAAGAATGCTCCTGCCAAATTTTAAGCTTGTACGACACCAGGAAGTTAGAGAATTAGTTTACGTACATAACTAAGTGAGTCACTTACTTTTGCATTTAGAATTGAATAATCAAGTTGTGATTCCTTTACTAAATTCAATTGTGCCGAAATCACGGTCATGTGTTTAAGCCCTTATGGGTGGCTTCAGACGATTATATGCACAAATGTGCTCACCTCAGCACAACGTATTAACGCAGTGAACAAGGTTTCATGAGGTAGTTTTGCACGCTTATTGGTGCATACTACAGTACATTTTGCATACGCAGGGCCAGTTCACATGCGTGTGCGACGCACCCCTTCCGAGATATAAAAGGCTATTTAGCCTAATGAGGTCCAAATGTGTTTTTTTTCCCCATGGAATTGTGCAGCATATTGAGTATTTCTGCACCCGCCATAGACTTCTATGGGGCCCTTGGTGCCCAAATATGTAGGAAAATGGACCACAACCTATTTTTATTGCGTAAGCACAGAATGTATGTGGAAAACACGCTCATGAGAACGAACCCAATGACATCAATGGGTTGTATTCTCTGCATATTACACGCATATATTTTATGCGCAGAAAAACGCACGCAAATACGGTCATCTGAAGAATCCTTAAGGCCTCATGTCCACGGGGAAAATAAGAATTAAAATCTGCAGCGTTTTTCCTGCACGCGGATCGGAATAGGAATGCATTGACCACCCTCGGGTAGATAAATACCCGCAGATGGTAATTAAAAAATTTCTGGAGCATGAAAAAAACGGACATGCTCCATTTTAGTGCGGATCACACGTGCGGGAGCTCATAGAGCACATAGCTCAATTGATCTCCCGCATGAAAAATAAAGGACAATTACAGTGCATCCGCAGCCCAAATCCGCGTTACAAATCCGCAGCGGATCTGATTTTCCCCGTGGACATGAGGCCTAAGGGCGTGTAAAAATATGAGCATAATACGCCCGTGTGAGCCCTAACAGCCATGTATATCTTCTGAGGTTTTACGTGGTTTTGTTCAATGCTTTTCTAGGAAGTATTTTCTAGGAAGAGAAGCCTCTGGACAGCTGGCCAGAATTTCTCCATCGTGTTGAATGATTAATTAATTATTCTGTGATTTATACAGGGGAAATAACAGGCGAGTCTAACATTTTTACCTTTGAAATACAGGCGTGTTCCTCATGAGCTGGACTCTTCTGCCAATATGGGAATCACTACATGAAGGTTCCTGGAAAGACAGCAGAGATGAGGCTTGTGTTTGTGGACATATGTCAAAAGAGGAAGGATATCGTATTAACAAAACTATGGCGAGAAGCATAAGATCCCTCCTTAAGAAATAAATGTTGCTGCTTGATTTAAAGGGGTTACATAACAAATAAAACAACATGACTGCTTCCTTCTAGAAATAGCACCACATCTTGCCACAGGTTGTGTGCGGTACAGCTGTGGCAGGAGTTTCCTTCATCCCCGCGGGGATCGCCGGGATGAAGTAATCCTCTGCCACAGATGTCACAGATGTCACAGCTGTGGCAGAAGTGCAGCATGCTATCCCATTGCTTACAATGCAGTATGATTTTCAGGGAAGGGCTTGAAATATAAGCCCTTCCCTAAAAAGCATCAATAAGTGGTAAAAAATATTTTCTTTAAATTACTCACCTCTCTGCCGTTTACACACGTCCTCCAGCTGACTCCCCGACACTGCTGTCCAGCATTTTCAGCAGACGGGGATTTAAAAATCCCTGCCTCCTGAAAATGCTGTCCTGATTGGCTGAGCGCTCAGCCAATAGCAGCTAGTGCTTAGCTATTGGCTGAGCGCTCAGCCAGTTACAGATAGTGCTTAGCTATTCATTCATGAATAGCTAAGATAGTGCTATAGAAGGGGGTTGTGAAGCCAGGGACCCTCCCTGTCAAGGCAACATAGGGCACATGAAACGAAGATATCCTGATGGGCAACTCCTTTCCATATTATCACTATGACAACACTACTATGAAGCTTCATATCCAGGTGGAGTTATCCGTTTAAATTACATTGATTTTGACACATAAACAAACTGTAAATGAAGTTATACATCATAGTTAAAAGCCTGTTTATTTACGTCTCACTGAGTGTACCATGTTCTTCAATCACCGACATCTCAGTGTCATGTGTTTTTCATTACTCAGGCGGATCTAGTCCTAAATCACATATAGGTTTGTAAATTCAGTTTAAATGTGAATGTCAGCAAGACATGAGGCACCTGGTGTTTTATGGCCCCCAGGACACACAAAAGGAGACTATGCATTTATAACGACTAAAACATGAACCTGTTGCATTGCATTTAGGTTTATTATAATCTTTTAATCCACGCAGGACACCTACATACTAGCTGTCAGATTTCCATTTACAAGCCTCCCGGTAATATTCACTCAATGAATACTTGGTAACGATTCAGGAACCTTAAATGTTAATAAATCCTATGCTTTCAATAATCGAGCGCACTGAAAGGAGAAATACGATTTTAGAAAATACATTTTATGCTTTTTGTATATTGTAAAAGTTATACCATTGTCCAATGCAATTGTATACTGTTTACATGAATGGGATAAAAAGACTATGTAAGGGCTCAGTCAGACGGGTAATTTTTGTTGCGCATGTTTTTTGCGTTTGCTATTCGCATCTATTAGAACCAGTTCTTTTTAATGGCAGCGGTCACATGTCCGATTTTTACCTGCGCAAAAAATTTGCACCAGTAAAAAATAGGAAAGCGAATTGCAAAACACAACTAACAGCAGCATCAGGATTTTTTGGATGTGAAACCCTTGGATGCTGTCACATCCAGGAGTTTCACTTTGAGGTCAAGCACATACTGCTCACTATGTACAAGAATACTGCCACCTATGTGCAAGAATATAACTACTATAATACTGCCCCCTATGTACAAGAATATAACTACTACAATACTGCCCCCTATGTACATGAATATAACTAATATAATACTGCCCCCTATATACAAGAATATAATTACTATAATGCTGCTCCCTATGTACAAGAATATAACTACTATAATACTGCCTCCTATGTACAAGAATATAACTACTATAATACTGTCCTCTATGTACAAGAATATAACTACTATAATACTGCCCCCTATGTACAAGAATATAACTACTACAATACTGCCCCCTATATACAAGAATATAATCACTATAATGCTGCTCCCTAAGTACAAGAATATAACTACTATAATACTGCCCCCTATATACAAGAATATAATCACTATAATACTGCTCCCTATGTACAAGAATATAACTACTCTAATACTGCCTCCTATGTACAAGAATATAACTACTATAATACTGCCTCATATGTACAAGAATAAAACTACTATAATACTGCCCCTATGTAAAAGAATATAACTACTATAATACTGCCTCCTCTGTACAAGAATATAACTACTATAATACTGCTCCTATATACAAGAATATAACTACTATAATACTGCTCCTATGTACAAGAATATAACTACTATAATACTGCCTCTGTGTACAAGAATATAACTACTATAATACTGCCTCATATGTACAAGAATATAACTACTATAATACTGCCCCCTATGTACAAGAATATAACTACTATAATACTGCCTCCTATGTAAAAGAATATAACTACTATAATACTGCCTCCTCTGTACAAGAATATAACTACTATAATACTGCTCCTATATACAAGAATATAACTACTATAATACTGCTCCTATGTACAAGAATATAACTACTATAATACTGCCTCTGTGTACAAGAATATAACTACTATAATACTGCCTCATATGTACAAGAATATAACTACTATAATACTGCCCCCTATGTATAAGAATATAACTACTATAATACTGCCTCCTATGTACAAGAATATAACTACTATAATACTGCTCCTATGTACAAGAATATAACTACTATAATACTGCCCCCTATGTACAAGAATGTAACTACTATAATACTGCTCCCTATGTGCAAGAATATAACTACTATAATACTGCCTCCTATGTACAAGAATATAACAAATATAATACTGCTCCCTATGTACAAGAATATAACTACTATAATACTGCCTCCTATGTAAAAGAATATAACTACTATAATACTGCCTCCTCTGTACAAGAATATAACTACTATAATACTGCTCCTATATACAAGAATATAACTACTATAATACTGCTCCTATGTACAAGAATATAACTACTATAAAACTGCCTCTGTGTACAAGAATATAACTACTATAATACTGCCTCATATGTACAAGAATATAACTACTATAATACTGCCCCCTATGTACAAGAATATAACTACTATAATACTGCCTCCTATGTACAAGAATATAACTACTATAATACTGCTCCTATGTACAAGAATATAACTACTATAATACTGCCTCCTGTGTACAAGAATATAACTACTATAATACTTCCCCCTATGTACAAGAATATAACTACTATAATACTGCCCCTATGTACAAGAATATAACTACTATAATACTGCCCCTATGTACAAGAATATAACTACTATAATACTGCCCCCTATGTACAAGAATATAACTACTATAATACTGCCCCCTATGTACAAGAATATAACTACTATAATACTGCCCTCTATGTACAAGAATATAACTACTATAATACTGCCCTCTATGTACAAGAATATAACTACTATAATACTGCCCTCTATGTACAAGAATATAACTACTATAATACTGCCTCATATGTACAAGAATATAACTACTATAATACTGCCCCCTATGTACAAGAATATAACTACTATAATACTGCCTCCTATGTACAAGAATATAACTACTATAATACTGCTCCTATGTACAAGAATATAACTACTATAATACTGCCTCCTATGTACAAGAATATATCTAATATAACACTGCCCCTATGTACAAGAATATAACTACTATAACACTGCCCCTATGTACAACTATATAACTACTATAATACTGCCTCCTATGTACAAGAATATAACTACTATAATACTGCCCCCTATGTACAAGAATATAACTACTATAATACTGCCTCCTATGTACAAGAATATAACTACTATAATACTGCCCCCTATGTACAAGAATAGAACTACTATAATACTGCCCCTATGTACAAGAATATAACTACTATATTACTGCTCCTATGTGCAAGAATATAACTGCTATAATACTGCCCCCTGTGTACAAGAATATAACTACTATAATACTGCCCATATGTACAAGAATATTTCTACTAGATTGTGTAATAGAATTCAGGCCCATTTTGGGAATCTAATTGCATACATTTGGTAATGTAACTAGTAACTTGCACATTTTCCTCGTTAGAACATTTTCTAATAACTAGGTATTACTGTAAAAGTTCATTAGGGAGGATGTACGCCAGTAACTCATAATTCCATCTTTCTGTTTGCCATGAAGTTGCCTTTTTACAGAACAGGCTAAGCTGTCTCCTCCACTAGCCGTGACTTCTGGAAAGTAAAATGCTATGAAGTCCAGTCAACAGGTCATTTAAGTAAGAGCCAAGGATTTGTGCCCAACCTCCGCTTGCTCTGCTGATGTTCACTGTTGAGATTGTTCTTCCAGTTTATGCAAATGTAAAAAAATATGTTACTAGACAGTTTCTGAGACGTTTGCAAATATTGAATTTTTCAGATGAATATCCTATTTACATGCGAGGTGCCTTGGGGGAACCTTCAATATGATGGAGAAAGTTTGATGATCCTTACGAGGAAATTGCTTGTGGAATTCTTTGTGACTATTGTATCTTCTCTTTTTCTATATGTTCCAACAACCTCCATATGTTTCTCATGATGTTAAAGGGGTTTTCCCACACTCTAATATTAAAATAGTAACAAAGTATGCTAGGCCAAAAAAAGATACTGTCCTTCCAGTTCATCCTGTTTCAGCCCCCCATGTTGATCCAGAAAAAGACAAAAAAACCTCTCAGTGAGGCAGAAGCCAATTACCCCATTATTCTTTCCTGACTTCATATTAGCAGTCAGAATAATCCCCGGATCAACACTCTTCAGAAAAGGTTCCTTCCTGACTCAATGTCCCGGCAGTCAGACTTTTTCCCTATCAACAACCCATTCTGACTATTTAATGTCTAAAACCTGCAATGTCAAAGCACTCTAAGAAGATGTCCAGTCCCCTCTCAAACTCCTCTATCAATTTTGCCATCACCACGTCTTCAGGCAGAGAGTTCCACAGTCTCACTGCTCTTACAGTAAAGAACCCTTTTCAGTGTTGGTGATGAAATCTGCTTTCTTCTAAACGTAGTGGATGCCCTCTTGTTACTGAGACAGTCCTGGGTATAAACAGATCATGGGAGAGATCCTTGTATTGTCCCCTGATGTATTTATACACACCGTAGTTATTTGGTCGCCCCTTATTGATGACCTATTATGTGAAGTCAGTGAGATAGATTTCCTATACCAGGCACTGCCACTACAAAATGTAAGACACTGTACTTCCTATGCTCTGAAGAGGTAGTAGCGCTTACGCAAGCAGTTGCCAAACAGCGGGCCCCAACAATCAGATATTAATTACCAATCCTAAGGATAGGCCATCAACAATGGAGCTACTGAAAACCCCTTTTAAGTCAAATATTATGGTTATACAGTGTGGTGATAATAGGTTAAACAGCAGAACCTAATGTATGTACAGGGGTTGTCTTAAGCCACATTACCGGATGGCAGCCCAGTGATTACATGATTCCTTGGGTCCAACTTCTCCAACCCATGGAGAGCAACCATATTTGGTCAAACAACTGTAGCATTACATATTGACCATTCAAATAAATGGTCGTCTATGTAATGTATGGATGGACTGAATTTGCCTTCGCGGGAGATGCTCTTAGCTTGAGTGATCACGGTGATGTCCACGTGTCTTCATTTATCCTTATGCAGCAACCCATGATGGTCAACTTAGTTTTGGCATTTAACACTACATGCAATTTGTGTCTTTTTCATTCTGTTTGATACTACATGTTGTTGCCGTTATGGGGATAGGAAATATGTGGGTTATTTAATATGGTGTCTATTACAGGGTATATTCACACAAGCGAATTTTCTGTCCGATTTTCTGCCTGACAAAATGTGACCGAATTCAGATAGAAATGAAGCACAGTGTTCTAAATGGTTATATTTAGAGATGAGTGAACCTACTTGGCCACGCCCCTTTTTCACCCGAGCACCGCGATTTTCGAGTACTTCCGTACTCGGGCGAAAAGATTCGTGGGGTGCCGTGGGTGAGTGGGGGGTTGCAGAGGGGAGTGGGGGGGGAGGAAGAGAGAGAGGGCTCCCCTCTGTTCCCCGCTGCTACCCCCCGCTCCACCACACCTCCGCCCGCCCCCCGGCGCCCCCCCAATCTTTTCACCCAAGTACGGAAGTACTCGAAAATCGCGGTGCTCGATCGAGTAATTACTAGAAAAACGAGTATATTCGCTCATCTCTAGTTATATTCACATGGGTAATGTTTTAATCAGATGGATACTCCATACATAAAAAGTCTCCGCATGCCCTATTGTGTTGTGATTTCCGGAACAAAATCCCACATTCAAGTCTATGGGTGCATTTGAAAAAAATGGATCGTAGTTGCTCGAATCAATTGCAATCTCTTTTTAACACTTTTAACCATTACGGTCATAAAAAAAAAAAGAGAACCAGGAAGTGCCATGCCTGTACATTTAGGCATGCTTTTTTTACATGCGTGACAATCGGATAAAAAACGTGTGAAAAAAAATCTCAAAAATAAAAATTGTGTGAAAATCGCACAAAGAATTAGCCCATTTTAAATGGATCATAATTAGAGATGAGCGAGCACCAAAATGCTCGGGTGCTCGGTACTCGAGACGAATTTTTCGCGATGCTCGAGGGTTCGTTTCGAGTAACGAACCCCATTGAAGTCAATGGGCGACCCGAGCATTTTTGTATATCGCCGATGCTCGCTAAGGTTTTCATTTGTGAAAATCGGGGCAATTCAAGAAAGTGATGAGAACGACACAGAAACGGATAGGGCAGGTGAGGGGCTACATGTTGGGCTGCATCTCAAGTTCCCAGGTCCCACTATTAAGCCACAATAGCAGCAAGAGTGGGCCTCGCCCCCAACAACTTTTACATCTGAAAAGCCCTCATTAGCAATGCATACCTTAGCTAAGCACCACACTACCTCCAACAAAGCACAATCACTGCCTGCATGACACTCCGCTGCCACTTCTCCTGGGTTACATGCTGCCAAATCCCCCCCCCCACGACCCAGTGTCCACAGCGCACACCAAACTGTCCCTGCCCAGCCTTCAGCTGCCCTCATGCCACGCCACCCTCATGTCTATTTATAAGTGCGTCTGCCACAGGAAAAGCAGGCACACACTGCAGAGGGTTGGCACGGCTAGGCAGCGACCCTCTTTAAAAGGGGCGGGGCGATAGCCCACAATGCTGTACAGAAGCAATGAGAAATCCAATCCTGTGCCACCTCCATCTGGAGCTGCACACGTGGGCATAACAATGGGGAACCTATGTGCCACACACTAATCATTCTGTCAAGGTGTCTGCATGCCCCAGTCAGACCACGGTTTTTTAATTTTAGTCACAGGCAGGTACAACTCCGCAATGGAAATTCCGTGTGCACCCACAGCATGGGTGGCTCCCTGGAACCCACCGGCGGTACATAAATATATCCCATTGCATTGCCCATCACAGCTGATGTAATGTCATGCTTAATGCAGGTGGGCTTCGGCCCACACTGCATGCCCCAGACAGACTGGGGTTCTTTAGAAGTGGAAACAGATGCATTTACAACTCCCTGTGGACCCACAGCATGGGTGGCTCCCTGGAACCCACCGGCGGTACATAAATATATCCCATTGCAGTGCCCAACACAGCTGATGTAACGTCAGCTGTAATGCAGGTGGGCTAAAAATTAATTTGATTACACTGTAGGCGAGGGCCCCCAAAAATTGGTGTATCAACAGTACTAATGTACCTCTGAAAAATTGCCCATGCCCAACCAAGAGGGCAGGTGAAACCCATTAATCGCTTTGGTTAATGTGGCTTAATTGGTAACTAGGCCTGGAGGCAGCCCAGTTAAAATAAAAATTGGTTGAGGTGAAAGTTTCAACGCTTTAATGAGCATTGAAACGTATAAAAATTGTTTAGAAAAATTATATGACTGAGCCTTGTGGGCCTAAGAAAAATTGCCCGTTCGGCGTGATTATGTGAGGTTTCAGGAGGAGGAGCAGGAGGAGGAGGAGGAATATTATACACAGACTGATGAAGCTAAAAGGTCCCCGTTTTTGATGGTGATAGAGAACGATGCTTCCATCCGCGGGTGCAGCCTACGTATTGTTTATGTATCGCTGCTGTCCGCTGGTGGAGAAGAGAAGTCTGGGGAAATCCAAGCTTAGTTCATCTTGATGAGTGTAAGCCTGTCGGCACTGTCGGTTGACAGGTGGGTACGCTTATCCGTGATGATTCCCCCAGCCACACTAAACACAGTCTCTGACAACACGCTAGCCGCAGGACAAGCAAGCACCTCCAGGGCATACAGCGCGAGTTCAGGCCACGTGTCCAGCTTCAAGACCCAGTAGTTGTAGGGGGCAGAGGCTTCACCGAGTACGTGCAATCGGCTACGTACTCCCTCACCATCCTTTTACAGTGCTCCCGCCAACTCAGCCTTGACTGGGGACTGGTGACACAGTCTTGCTGGGGAGCCATAAAGCTGTCAAAGGCCTTAGAGAGTGTTCCCCTGCCTGCGCTGTACATGCTGCCTGATCTCTGCGCCTCCCCTGCTACCTGGGCCGCGGAAATGCGCCTTCGGCCACTAGCGCTGTCGGATGGGAAGTTTACCATCAGTTTGTCCACCAGCGCCCTGTGGTATAGCATCATTCTCGAACCCCTTTCCTCTTCGGGAATGAGAGTGGAAAGGCTCTCCTTATACCGTGGGTCGAGCAGTGTGTACACCCAGTAATCCGTAGTGGCCAGAATGCGTGTAACGCGAGGGTCACGAGAAAGGCATCCTAACATGAAGTCAGCCATGTGTGCCAGGGTACCTGTATGCAACACATGGTTGTCCTCACTAGGAAGATCACTTTCAGGATCCTTCTCCTCCTCCGGCCATACACGCTGAAAGGATGACAGGCAAGCTGCGTCTGTACCCTCAGCAGTGGGCCAAGCCGTCTCTTCCCCCTCCTCCTCATGCTCCTCCCCCTCCTCCTCCTCCTCCTTCTCCTCCTCTGGCCATACACGCTGAAAGGATGACAGGCAAGCAGCATCTGTCCCCTCAGCAGTGGGCCAAGCTGTCTCTTCCCCCTCCTCCTCATGCTCCTCCCCCTCCTCCTCAACGCGCTGAGATATAGACATGAGGTTGCTCTGACTATCCAGCGACATACTGTCTTCCCCCGCCTCCGTTTCTGATTCCAAAGCGTCTGCCTTTATGCTTTGCAGGGAACTTCTCAAGAGGCATAGCAGAGGAATGGTGACGCTAATGATTGCAGCATCCCCGCTCACCATCTGGGTAGACTCCTCAAAGTTTCCAAGGACCTGGCAGATGGCTGCTAACCAGGCCCACTCTTCTGTAAATAATTGAGGAGGCTGACTCCCACTGCGCCGCCCATGTTGGAGTTGGTATTCCACTATTGTGTGTTGTGACACACGACCATGCCCGGTTGGAGGCTCAGCGGCGCAAGCCAGCGGTCCGTCTGCTCTGTCAGACCCTGCAGCAGTTCGTGGGCCGTCTGACTCTTCTCTCCTAAGCTGAGTAGTTTCAGCACGGCTTGTTGACGCTTGCCACCGACTGCTGGCGACGTGCTGCTGCTGCTGACACATCTTGATTGCGAGACAGAGGTTGCGTAGGAGGAGGAGGAGGGTGGTTTAGTGGAGGAAGCATACACCCCCGCAGATACCACCACCGTGCTGGGGCACGCAATTCTGGGGGTGGGTAGGACGTGAGCGGTCCCAGGCTCTGACTCTGTCCCAGCCTCCACTAAATTCACCCAATGTGCCGTCAGGGAGATATAGTGGCCCTGCCCGCCTGTGCTTGTCCACATGTCTGTTGTTAAGTGGACCTTGGCAGTAACCGCGTTGGTGAGGGCGTGTACAATGTTGCGGGAGACGTGGTCGTGCAGGCCTGGGACGGCACATCAGGAAAAGTAGTGCCGACTGGGAACCGAGTAGGACGGGGCCGCCGCCGCCATCATACTTTTGAAAGCCTCCGTTTCCACAAGCCTATACGGCAGCATCTCTAGGCTGATCAATTTTGCAATGTGCACGTTTAACGCTTGAGCGTGCGGGTGCGTGGCGGTGTACTTGCGCTTGCGCTCAAACAGTGGCGCTAGCGACGTCTGGACGCTACGCTGAGAGACATTGCTGGATGGGGCCGAGGACAGCGGAGGTGAGGGTGTGGGTGCAGGCAAGGAGACGGTACTGCCTGTGTCCTCAGAGGGGGGTTGGATCTCAGTGGCAGGTTGGGGCACAGGGGGAGAGGCAGTGGTGCAAACCGGAGGCGGTGAACGGGCATCGTCCCACCTTGTGGGGTGCTTGGCCATCATATGCCTGCGCATGCTGGTGGTGGTGCCTCCCCAGCTGATCTTGGCGCGACAAAGGTTGCACACCACTGTTCGTCGGTCGTCAGGCTTCTCTGTGAAAAACTGCCACACCGTAGAGCACCTTGACCTCTGCAGGGTGGCATGGCGCGAGGGGGCGCTTTGGGAACCAGTTGGTGGATTATTCGGTCTGGCCCTGCCTCTACCCCTGGCCACCGCACTGGCTCGGCCTGGGCCCACACCCTGACTTGGGCCTCCGCGTCCTCGCCCGCGTCCACGTCCTATAGGCCTACCCCTACCCCTCAGCATGGTGTATTAGCAGTAGTGCAGAAACAGAACGCTGTTATCAAATGTGCCGCTTATTGGCCTGTGGTTGGAGGCTGACTTCGTTTACGGAACGCCAGGAAATAATTTGGCACACGCCTGCTGTAACACTTAGCTGGCTGCGTCTTTATTTGTAGAACTACTACACCCAGCACACACGGACCCAGAACACTGAGCAGCACAGTGACAGGCAGGCCAAATAGATTTTTTGCCCAATATTTTTTTGAAAAGGCCAACTGCGTATATTCAGTCAATATAATATATGTCTTCTGGCCCTGGAGTGTGTGACAGAACTGCAGAGTGTCGCACTGTTATTAACTGCAACAGAGCGGTGATTTCTGAGCCAGGAAATAATTTGGCGCAAGCCTGCTGTAACACTTAGCTGGCTGCATCTTTATTTGTAGAACTACTACACCCAGCACACACGGACCCAGAACACTGAGCACAGTGACAGGCAGGCCAAATAGATTTTTTGCCCAATATTTTTTTGAAAAGGACCACTGCGTATATTCAATCAATAATATATGTCTTCTGGCCCTGCCTCCACACTTCTGTCCCTGGAGTATTACTGCAGGGCGCAATGCTCTGCACCGCCGATATACCCCAAAAAAAAAAAGTGCAACACTGCAAAAAGCAGCCTTCACAGTACTGCACACGGTTAGATGTGGCCCTAAAAAGGACCGTTGGGGTTCTTGAAGCCTACAATCACTCCTAACGCTCTCCCTGCCTAACCACCACTTCTGTCCCTGTAGTATTACTGCAGGGCGCAATGCTCTGCACGGCCGATATACCAAAAAAAAAAAAAATGTGCAACACTGCAAAAAGCAGCCTCCACAGTACTGCACACGGTTAGATGTGGCCCTAAGAAGGACCGTTGGGGTTCTTGAAGCCTACACTAACTCCTAACGCTCTCCCTATAGCAGCTCCGGCACCAACAGCACTGTCCCTCAGCTATGTCACAATGCATCTGAGGCGAGCCGCGGGAGGGGCCAATTTTTATACTCGGGTGACACCTGATCTCGCCAGCCACTCACTGCAGGGGGGTGGTATAGGGCTTGAACGTCGCAGGGGGAAGTTGTAATGCCTTCCCTGTCTTTCAATTGGCCAGAAAAGCGCGCTAACGTCTCAGAGATGAAAGTGAAAGTAACCCGAACATCGCGTGGTACTCGTCTCGAGTAACGAGCATCTCGAACACGCTAATACTCGAACGAGTATCAAGCTCGGACGAGTACGTTCGCTCATCTCTAATCGTAATCTTGTGAATATACCCTTAGAAACAGCCAAATTGCAGACAGCTCACAGGAAAGTTGCAGTTACACACAACTTACATGACAGTCTATAACAATGATGGCAAACCTTTTAGGCCTCATGTCCACGGGGAAAAGATTATTTAAAATCCACAGCGTTTTTCCCGCATGCAGATCCACGCCCCATAGGGATGCTTTGGACACCCGCAGGTAGTTAAATACCGGCGGATATCATTTTTCCCTTTAGGCACGGATCCGCGTGCGGGAAAAAAAACGCTGCGGATCTTCCCTCCCATCGCGGCCGGATCTTCTCTCTTTGGCCCGGCGCATGCGTGCGGCGCGCTGCCGGCGTGCCGAGCACATCCGCAGGGCCGAAGAAAGAAGAGCCGGCCGTGACGGAGGGAAAATCCGCAGCATCCGGACAGGTGAGTTTATTCTTATTTTCAGCCTCATGTCCCCAGGAAAGGAGGGACCCGCTGCGGGATTCTGCATGGAGAATCCGCGGCGGGCCTGATTTTCCCCGTGGACATGAGGCATTAGAGTCTGAGTGCCCAACTGCAACCCAAAACCCACTTATTTATCGCAAAGTGTCAACATGGCAATTTAACCTGAATACTGAGGCTGAGCACGATATCAGGCCATGAAACTCGGGCCGATATCGCGCTCATGCACATGCATCATACCAGTGGATTCTGTTAAAAAATGCCCACCATTACTTTGGTGAGGATGGGCAAGTGTTTCCCCTCTATTTTCATTGGGGAACCTCGCATTGCACTCGTGTGCACATCGCATACCATGCAATGGGTTTTCCTGTCCCATTGAAAACAATGGGCAATATGTTCCAAGGGAATGCACAAAGATAGAACATGCTGCTCATGTATATGACCTCATTCATATTCGTGTGTGATTTTCACGGTTGTGTGAAAGCGGCTTAAGTCACTTGAGGTATGCTGCCACGTACAGAGTGGTCTCAGTATTTATAGTGTCCCACACAGTAAACCCAGTAGTAATAGTCCCCTCCTGAGACCGATATACTCACCTCATCCTAGTCTTCAAAGTGCTGCTTCTCTTGTGCTTGGTGCTGCTGCAGGCAGAA
Organism: Eleutherodactylus coqui; assembly: GCF_035609145.1. NCBI lineage: Eukaryota > Metazoa > Chordata > Amphibia > Anura > Eleutherodactylidae > Eleutherodactylus > Eleutherodactylus coqui. Next base: position 125,036,320 of record NC_089845.1, on the reverse strand, counting down.
GTGTGTGTGCCTGGACTCCTCCTCCCTTATCCTCTCCTCCTGCAGAATCAAGGAGTGGAGGTCAAGGGAGGAGGAACCTGTGTGCACACTGCCGTCAGTCTGTGCACCCATAGCAGTGTCACTGTTCGATTTCCAGCCAGTGAGCCGCGGCACAGTGGCTGGTGATCACTTTCATGGTGACTTGATATCCTGCAAGCAGGACAAAAGGCTGTCCTACTTAGGGACCCTGGGGACAGGTGGACATCTGGTCACCTTATTCTAGTACTACACTTGATAGACCTCACTGCTTTATAATGTAGTCCATCAGGATTTCCTAATGGTTCCTGATGTTTTAACTGCAAGAATAATGCTGCATTTTCGATACTTTTGCCATCTAAAGTAACAGAACCCCTGATGGGTTCAAACAAAGCCCCAAATGAAAGTGTGAACATAGCCTAACCCACCCACAATCTAGTGATAATGAGATAACCCTGGTCATTCTGTCACAGTCTATACAGTTAAGTTGAAAAGTGAGCTACAGAAAAAAGAAATTTTAGCTTATTGCGTCTGCTCTAGTGGCCAATGTGAAAACTGCAATACTTCAAGTTTTTTATGTGGATAATAACAGAAATATTAAGAAAAACAAACAAACATTTTTAATAATATGCTTATATTAAAATAATTTGTCATGTTCTGATTTAAAATTCCTTTTGCAATCTCCAAACAGATTTAAATTAATGTTTTCTTGCTGTATCTTCAGCTGGAATGTTTTGCCAGATGTTCATTTAAGTTTTGTTTTATATCAATTCCAATGGGACGATGAAGCAGCTTTAGGCCCATAAGATCCATATTCTTCCAAGCTTCTAGTGTTTGTTAACCTATGTTTGGCCTCTCAGAAGGATCTAATACTATTTGATGTTTTGTGCTTGTTTTGCATAGTTATTGGTCACTGTTCTGGTAAAATGCATTACATTGGATGCATAGAGCTGTTTTCAAGATAATCTTACTTTGGAGCTCATGCATGTTTTGTACAGAGTCTTAATAGGGCTGCCATAGAGGCCAAAAAAGGCCCTTGTGTAGCTCTGCATTCTGTTTGGACCTGACAAAAAAATTCTAATATCCTTACAGTCTAGATTTTGCAACAACTCATGAAGTCAGAAAGAACTCCATCCAATCCCAGCTGCTTGACCCCATAGATGTTGCAGTCAATAGTAATTATGTCAAAAGTACAGGATTATTTTATTATACAATTATCAGCACCTAGAAGGCACATTGCTCATGGGTTGATAGGACTGCTCGTAGCCTAAAGCCCAATTAACATGCAACGATTATCGCTCAAAAATCGCTCAAATGATGGCTTTTGAGAGATAATTGTTGCGTGTAAATGCTACCATCCTTTGCCTTTTCAGCTGAACAATGATTTTATGTTGAGTTTAAAATCCATCATTTGGCCAGAGAGCTGATAGCAGAGACTGCATGCTGTGATTTTCTGCGGGCAAGTTGATAACATTGTATTCAGCTTCAGTCCCCTGGCAAAACAAAGGGGATGCATGCAGATAACAGACCACCTGCTGTTATCCCCATACAGCTCAAGGAGGCTCATTTACATGCAAATGCAATTAATGAACTGCTAATGGGCATTAGTGCCCTTTAGCAGCTTATGCAACATGATCTCAAACTGTCATTCTCCCTATCTTTTGAACGAATTTTGAGCGATCATCTTTGCTTGTAAATAGGGCTTTACGCTGTCCACTGAGCTTCCAACACTACCATCATTAAGTGTCTATTAAACTTAGATCACCTTTCATTTATGGCTGCATTGTTGGTTTATATCTCAAAGATCAGTCTTAAAAGACAAAAATGGCATTGAGATTGAACCCTAGACAGAACCATTGGTTGTAATGTGTGAAACGGAGACTATTTTGGTCTCCACTTCACAAGGTTTCTGTCCCTTTCCATCTTATTAGCAGGATAGAAAAGCGTAGTCGACAACACTTTTTTATCCACCGAAACCCATGACAGAAAGTGGTGATGGAGCCATAAATGAAATGTGAACTGAGTCTTAGACCTTATTCACACAACCATATATACACCGCTATTTAGCAGAGTAATTGGGCAAAAGTTGCGTCCATCTAAAGCATTGGTTTCCAATGTATTCATTCATGATTTTTGGCCGTGTTAAAACATCGTGTCGGCAAAAATAGCACATCGTTTTTGGTTGTCGATTTTATACGCTGCGTCCAAAGATAGGGCTTGCCCTATCTTTTGCTGAGATACACTGGAAGCTCCCATAGGGGCTTCCTATGGAAGCTGAAAAAAAAGAGAGGGGGATGGAGTTTACCTACGTCCAACGCTGGAGAAAAGAAGACAGCTGGCTCTAGTTAAGCATTAGCAGTCATACCGAGGATTTCTGCAGATCAAGCCCATGTAAACGGCAGAAAATATGTGGCAAAAGTTCAGGACTCGATCATGGCTATTCTTCATTCATGCAACTTTTACGGCGCATACGGGCAACCATAAAAACGCATACGGTCTCGTGAAAGAGGCCTTAGGTAGTGGCTTAGAAAAGGCCTTGTCAGTTTTACACTAACAGGCTATAATGTATACAAGGCTATTCCAATCCACTATTATGTAAGAGTGAAAATAGTAAGTAAAAGGGCCTAGTGGGAAAAAGAAGAGAGAAGAAAATGTAAGAAAATAAAAAACTTTTTTGCATACAAACTACTTTTCTTGAATAAATATAATAGCGCACAACAGATTACATACAGATGTAGCATCACGAGGCTTGACCGGCGAGACGTAATGCAAAGTAATCATAGCCCTTATATTATTTGCGTAACCCAGTAATCACTATGAAGCAATAGCTATACAAATAACCTAGTGTGTCAAGCATTCAGAGCATTAAAGGGGTTGTCCCGCGCCGAAACGGGTTTTTTTTTTTTTCAACCCCCCCCCCCGTTCGGCGCGAGACAACCCCGATGCAGGGAGGTAAAGAAAGCTCACCGGAGCGCTTACCTGAATCCCCGCGCTCCGGTGACTTCTCTACTCACCGCTGAAGATGGCCTCTTCCTCCGTGGACCGCAGCTCTTCTGTGCGGTCCATTGCCGATTCCAGCCTCCTGATTGGCTGGAATCGGCACGTGACGGGGCGGAGCTACACGGAGCTACACGGAGCCCCATAGAAGACTGCAGAAGACCCGGACTGCGCAAGCGCGGCTAATTTGGCCATCGGAGGGCGAAAATTAGTCGGCACCATGGAGACGAGGACGCCAGCAACGGAGCAGGTAAGTATAAAACTTTTTATAACTTCTGCATGGCTCATAATTAATGCACAATGTACATTACAAAGTGCATTATTATGGCCATGCAGAAGTGTACAGACCCACTTGCTGCCTCGGGACAACCCCTTTAAAGGGGTTGTCCCGCGGCAGCAAGTGGGTCTATACACTTCTGTATGGCCATATTAATGCACTTTGTAATGTACATTGTGCATTAAAGGAGATGTCCCGAGGCAGCAAGTGGGTCTATACACTTCTGTATGGCCATAATAATGCACTTTGTAATGTACATTGTGCATTAATTATGAGCCATACAGAAGTTATAAAAAGTTTTTTACTTACCTGCTCCGTTGCTGGCGTCCTCGTCTCCATGGAGCCGACTAATTTTTGGCCTCCGATGGCCAAATTAGCCGCGCTTGCGCAGTCCGGGTCTTCTGCAGTCTTCTATGGGGCTCCGTGTAGCTCCGTGTAGCTCCGCCCCGTCACGTGCCGATTCCAGCCAATCAGGAGGCTGGAATCGGCAGTGGACCGCACAGAAGAGCTGCGGTCCACGGAGGAAGAGGCCATCTTCAGCGGTGAGTAGAGAAGTCACCGGAGCGCGGGGATTAAGGTAAGCGCTCCGGTGAGCTTTCTTTACCTCCCTGCATCGGGGTTGTCTCGCGCCGAACGGGGGGGGGGGTTGAAAAAAAAAAAAACCCGTTTCGGCGCGGGACAACCCCTTTAATTATGAGCCATACAGAAGTTATAAAAAGTTTTATACTTACCTGCTCCGTTGCTAGCGTCCTCGTCTCCATGGTGCCGACTAATTTTCGCCCTCCGATGGCCAAATTAGCCGCGCTTGCGCAGTCCAGGTCTTCTCCTGTTCTCTATGGGGCTCCGTGTAGCTCCGTGTAGCTCCGCCCCGTCACGTGCCGATTCCAGCCAATCAGGAGGCTGGAATCGGCAGTGGACCGCACAGAAGAGCTGCGGTCCACGGAGGCAGAGGATCCCGGCGGCCATCTTCACAGGTAAGTATAGAAGTCACCGGAGCGCGGGGATTAAGGTAAGCGCTCCGGTGAGCTTTCTGTACGTCCCTGCATCGGGGTTGTCTCGCGCCGAACGGGGGGGGGGGTTGAAAAAAAAAAAAACCCGTTTCGGCGCGGGACAACCCCTTTAAGCAAACACATGTAGCACATCAAACATTCGTTTACACTGAAGTTGCTTTTTTTTTTGCTCTATCTATTGTTGCAATCAATTATATTCAATTTTATTGCTCTAATGGATCTTGAATAGAGATGAGCGAGCGTACTCGGAAAAGCACTACTCGCTCGAGTAATTTGCTTTATCCGAGTATCGCTGTGCTTGTCCCTGAAGATTCGGGTGCCGCTGCGGCTGACAGGTGAGTCGCAGCGGGGAGCAGGGGAGAGCGGGTGGGAGAGAGGGAGAGAAAGATCTTGCCTCCGTTCCTCCCCGCTCTCCCCTGCAGCTCCCCGCTCCATGCCGGCACCCGAATCTTCAGGGACGAGCACAGCGATACTCGGATAAAGCAAATTACTCGAGCGAGTAGTGCTTTTCCGAGTACGCTCGCTCATCCCTAATCTTGAATAAAAGGGATGTGATTTTGTAAAAAGACTCAATTGAAGATGTTTGTCATTTGGTGTCCACAGCTCTATGTGTCTCCAAACTAACAGACTACAAACAATTCCTGTGTAGTCTGATCCACCCAGTCACACCCTGTCCTCTACATCTTGCTAGCTTACATATTGGAGAAGCAGCTACAAGGGAATATAACGATAGGATCAGACTACATGGAGTCTGTTTGTAGTCTGTAACTATAGAGACACAGGCTTGTAAAGGGGTTCTAGGAAGAAAGCAATGGGAAATTCTTAAAGGGGTTGTCCAGTTACAATAGACTTTTATGTGTTAAAAGAATAAAACTAATGGGTACTTATCCACCACAGCTCTGGTGATCCAGCGCTGCAACCCCACAATTCTCCCTGTCTCTGAAGTCAAGTAGGGTTGCTAGTAAGCCACACCCCTGATCACATCCCATAACCACACCCCTAACCACACCCCATAGCCACACCTGCTTTTATCTTGGAAGATATTTTTTGTGACAAAGGTGGCTACTATAGAGTCAGATGACCACTGCACCACCCATTCTTCTGGCATAAATGCTCACATTCTGGGTCCATGATGCCAGGAGTTTGGAACGATGATACTGTGGCCTCTAATTGGCATACAACTGTCACATGACATCTGCTGTCCTCAAAGACCAGTAGATTTGAGGTGCTGCAGCGCTGGATTGACGGGGCCGAAGAGTGTAATCACTGTCTGTTTAATTAAAATTGTAACCAAATAGCTTAAAACAATAACTTAATTTGTAACTGGACAACCCCTTTAATCAGGACTTACTCCAATGCCACCTCATTCTTCACTATAGATGCACTGGAACATTTTTAAAAACTTTTTGTGAACCTGGGCATGTGTCCCTTTTGTTTGTTTTCATTACAACCCACGTAAAAAAAAAAACAATTGCAATTTTCACACTTTTCACTGGAGCAGAGATAATGAGCTAAAATTTCCTGTTCTCTGTAGCTCACTTGCCAGCTTTGCTGTATAGGTTGGGAGACTATGAGCAGAGTCATCTCATTATTATTACAGAATTGGCAACTTAGGCCATGTTTAGGTCGCTATTTGGGGCCGAATTCAAAACCTCCACTGGTAGCTCAGTTACTTTTGATGGCAAGAATAGCACAGCAGCATTATTCCTGCAGTCAAAACTATATAGGTGTCTTTAATGTACCTTAATAAGGTACCATTGAAAAATATAATTTGACCACCAAAATAAAGTCCTCGTATTGCTATGTCAATGGTAAAGTAAAAAAGTAGTTAATAGAGATGAGCGAGCATACTCGCTAAGGGCAATTACTCGAGCGAGTACCTGCCCGCTTGGAAGAAAAGATTCGGGTGCCGGCGCGGGTGAGCGGTGAGTTGCGGGAGTGAGCAGGGGGATGCGGGGGGGAAAGAGGGAGAGAGCGATCTCCCCTCCATCCCCCCCCCCCCCCCCCCGCTCTCCCCCGCTGCTCCCCACACCCCTCCGGTACCCGAATCTTTTCTTCCGAGTGGGCAGGTACTAGCTAAGGACAATACCTGCTCGAGCAATTGCCCTTAATGAGTATGCTCGCTCATCTCTAGTAGTTAACGTTCAGAATGTGTTGAGAAAGAAGTGAAAAAAAACTAATATGTCCACAATGATTAAATTGGCTGTGTCATTCAAGGATTAAGAAAACACTGACCCTCAGGCCAATTTAACATGGCTGTGAAATGGTCACATATGAAGGTCTGCAACACCCCAACGCAAGACTGAACTTTAGCAGAACTCTACAATGACCTAAATTCTGCTTAGAAGAACCTCGGGGACCCGAATCTGAAGCAGACAGCAAACACTCGTCTCTGTTCAGCCCTTATTTCTTCAGATTACATATCCAGCCCTCTTACAAGGATGGAAGACATCTGTCCTGTAAAACAGCAATTTCACTTTATAGAGTATCAGAATTGAGTCCGCTCATTTTTCTGGATTTATTGGAAAAATTCTTAAGTGCAGAAATGTTTCAGATTTCATTATCATAAAAAGGAAAATATGAAAAACAAACTAAGTGTAATGAGCTCTATAGATACGTCATACCCCAGAGTAATGACTATAATTATAGAGGGAATGTACACAATGGAAACTGTGCAGAGTAATACGGCTGCACAATGTTCTCATTGTCACAGAAGCTGACGAGCCTGGAAAGGTTGACACTGGCTTACCAATGGAGGCAAACCAGGCAGCAGCTGAGGGGCCATGGACCAGGGGGACCTGGGGAAAGCCGCTTGCCTTTGCTGCTGTGCTGTCAGATTTATTACAAGATTCAGCTGACCAATAAGCAGAGAGGGACACTGGTATTGGCCAGCAGAGTCTTATAAAATTTCTGGCCCACCCTGCAATGAAAGCGTCTCCACCTCTTCGTTGACTGCAGGAGAGGTAAGTGCAGAAGAGGCGCTTTTAGCTAAGCAGTGAGTGACTTTATATAGTTTCTCACTGCATAGCTAACTTTTTTTCATACATTCTTGGTGTAGGCTAGGTTGGGCTGGGGCCCAATTGTCATATTTGCTATGGGACCCTAAGATTTCTATGAATGTTCCTGCAGGCACCATATTGTTATTGCTCAAAAAGTAAAAATATAGAATGAAGCTACTTATTTGCTAAAAGTTCTAATCTATGCGTCATCTTTTGGCACCTGTCCGGTGAATGGAGCCCTATGGATATATTTTCCTGCAAATTTGCAAATAGAAATCCCCATAGAAGTCTATGGGGAGTCCACAAATGTCTGCAAAATATGCAACGGGATGCGCAATAAGCTGTGAAATTCTATGAGAAAAAGAACACATCTGGAACTCATTAGGCTAAATAGATTTTTAAATCAGGGCAGGGGGTGTTGTGTGCTCATATGAACAGGCCCTGCAAGTGCAAAGAAATGATAGTACAAAGCACTGATATGTGCATAAATTAACCTCGTTCACTGCACTACATATATTGCACTGAAACCTGTGTGTTTGCGCATACAATTACTTCAGCACAGGGTATTTGCGCTATGACGGATATTGATGAGGTTGATTTGCGTGCATATCGGCGCATAGTACTGTACTTTTTGCGCACACAGGACCAGTTTACACACACGCGACACACCATTTCTGTGGTTTAAAAGGCTAATTAGCTTGAGATCCATATATGTTCTTTTCCCTGTGGAACTGTGCAGCGTAGTGCGCAAATGTGCGCATATTGAATGCGTATTTCTACACCTCCCAAAGACTTCTGGGTGGCCCTTGATGTGTAAATGTGTAGGAAAATAGAGCAACACCAATTTTTTTTTGAACAGGCACAAAATGTGCATGCAAAGCACGTTCATGAGTGTGATGCCATTGACATTAACGCTTTGCAATCCAATTTTGGATTCAGGGTTTCCTAGGGGGCTTTCTCCTTCTGCCATTATACAATGACGCCATCTGCTGGCTAGAGCCAATACTGCGGTATGGGACATACTGGAGAGGCCCCCGACAACAGAGTGGCTAGTAATATACAGTAAGGATACCCTGCTGGACGTTTTCTGACATCTGACCTGTACAACCTTCACTTAGAATATTTTGAGACGTCAGACAGTGGATTGGAAAGGGTTAATGGGCTCTATTCCCTGCGCATTGCTCATGTATACTTTACGCATGTAAGACTACGAGCAAATACGGTCATCTGAAGAAACCCATATGGCTTAAATAGACGAACATGTTTTTCTCTTGCTCTGCGGCCATGATAATCACAGCTGCATAACGAGACTAAACAAAACCACCGATTTCAATTGATTTCAGTAGTTTTTTATCACTATCGGGATTCTCGTCCATTAATTGCACGGATGAGAAAGGATAGGACTTGCCTTATCTTTACCACGGGTACTATTAACTATGTGCAAGAAAGATATGGCAGGACCTACCTTCCCGCTATTTTTTTTTTAACTCCAGCGCTATGGCACAGAGTGCGATTGGCCAGTGAGGAGAAAAAAAAAACCTTGCTTATGCACAACTATGCCATGTACCTGCAAGCATAAACAGAATTAACTGATAGGAGCTTGGATGCTTTAGAGATAAAAACTTCTTCTGCTTTATTTAGTACAAGCTCATAGTAACATAGTAACGGCCGTCTGAAACAGCTCCGATGAGCAACCTCTCACACGCCAATCACATATTGGGAAGGGAGCGGCTGTTTGCATTACACTTGCACATAGATAAAGTATACAAAGGGTGTACTTTGCTTACTGCAAAAATTACAATAAATAGCAATAAATACAAGGTTTTGGTCAACATTTTGGACAAAATACACAAGACCCACGTCAAGGGTCGTTGTTGTTTTGTGAGTCCCTATACTAACATTGAATACAAATCACCGAAGATGGGGACCAATCTCTTCCAAAATCACAGAAGGCGGCCATACTTACTGATATACTGATACAGAGAAACAGAGGGACTTGTGTATTTTGCCCAAAATATTAACCAGCACATTGTATTTACCTTTTTTTTTCAGGAAGCAGTAAGGCTTTAAAATGTGGAGAGGCTCAGGGTTTCAGTACTTTGTGTATCCACATAGAAGGCGCAGAACAGCCAGCTGGATCTAAGGGCTTATTCAGACGACCGTATATCGGCCGGGTATTCACGCCGGCCGATATACGGCGTCTCTCTCTGAAGCGGGAGGAGGCTGGGAGAGTCGAGAGCAGTGCTCTCCCGCCCCCTCTCTGTCTCCTCTCCACCCCCTCTCCGCTCCTCTGCACTATTTGCAATGCGAGGGGTTGGGACAGGGGCGGGGCTAAGTTCTTGAAATTAGCTCCGCCCCAGCCCCGCCTCCCCTCATTGCAAATAGTGCAGAGGGGCCCGCGCCTGAATTAAAGCAGGCAGATTTGTTTTGTGGACCTTTTGGTCTGGAAAACAAATCGCAGCATACTCCATTTCAGTGCGGCTTTGTTGCAGCTGTGCTGGTATTGTCCCCTTGGAATCAGGCCGGCCAAGGTTTTAGCTGTGTCTTTGCCTTTCCTGGTTCTAAGGGGCGTGGTGTCAGGTGAGTGATGTCAGCTCTCACCTGGGTCTAATTGTCCGTCCCTTTTTAGTCTGGCTTTGGCTTAACTGCAGCGCTGGTCAATTTAGTATCCTCCTGGGGTCGCTGAGGTGCACACCCAGTTTGTGGAGCTCCTGTTCTTTCCTGTAGACTGCTGCTAAGCTAAGTACCACCGTTGTTATTCCTTGCTACTGTTCCTATTTTGCTCAGTGTTCCCTGGTAGGGATTTCTTAGTGGCCGAGGTTCGTGTGCAGGTCCGCTTTGTATTAGAGCGATCGGCCTACTGATTAGGTAGTGGCCCCTCCTGGGCGGGGGTTTTTAGGGATAGATTTTCCCTTTTTGTTTCATTTTCAGTTTTCTACTGTATTGGCACCCTGCGGCGCTTATATTGGTGTGTTATTTAGTTCTATGTCTGCTATGCACGGTTGTGCTTTGGCTTTGTTACGTTAGTTGCGCATGGTTGTGCTTCCTTTGTGTTTGTTTGCCCAGCACGTCCTGTTTGGATGTAACAGGTTTCTGCATGGATGGCTTCCATTGAAATTGAATTGTGGACTGGCCGCAGATTCCGCAGGATGCAGGAGTTTAAAAAAAACACTCCACTGCATATGTGCGGCAGCATGCCGGCTGGTGCTTCCACATACATCCACAATGAAGAAAATAGAAGACCCAGAGAGGCACGCAGAAGACCCAGATGAGCAAGCAGGGTCCTCGGCCGCGAGCAGGGCCAGATTCCGCTGTGGGCTCCTGCATGCGCAATCCAATCCGCCTGTGGACATGAGGCCTATCTGTGTGCAAGTGTAATACTAAGCAGCCACTACTCTCCAATATATGGTAGGTGTGTGAGTGGTCTTTCATCAGTATTTTTACACTTGCGCAAGCTCCCCCGTAAAGCATTTTTTCCTGTTCCGCATGATGCTGGGAACTGGTGTTTTTACCTGCCCTTGAATCTCTAGCAGTATATCAGTAAGTATGGCCGCCCTCTATGATTTTTGAATATATTATTCCTCTTTTCTGTGTTTTTTATTATATAAATAGAGTCTGGTCCATTCCCCTATGAAATCTGCTGATCTGACGGTCACAGGAGAATAAGCCTCACCCTCTTGATAATGTAGGAAGGATATATGCAGCAGATAACCACCCAAAGAAGGAACTGTGAACAATGCTGTTCTCTGGCTCACGCATCACCTTCGAAATCAGAGACAGAAGGGGCCCTGTACATAAGCGTTGGATGGTGCCATATTGAACAGACATGAAGGGCACTTGTCTTCCTTCTGAGGGTGGGTTTAAGACAAGGCCCTGCTGTTGTAGTTGCTGCAGCAGGAAAGGTCCAAATAACCCTTAGGGCCAAGGAGAGCACACAAAACAGGCAGTGGTCACCACCACTATAGTGATAGCGGGATGGAGTCAAGAGCTCATGTAAAGGAGGAGAACCTCCCAGCTGACCAAAGATGATGACGAGAGGTGGCAGCAACCAAGAGCAGGCTGCAGTGCGAAAAAATGGCAGATAAGCTAATGAGACGTGCGTGGGGGGTTGAGGGAGTCTTCTTCCTCATTATACTGATAGGGGATAGTGTTCTGGAGTCCAGGAGGAAAACACTACTAGGGTTAGTGCTGCTGTGTCACAAGAGTTAATGCTTCGGCCCATGCATCATCCACTTACTGATGCAGAACTGTTGGGCTAGTGAGTGCCTCGAAGAGTGGACAGAGGAGACCCCAAACTGAAGCAGAGTACCATTCATATCACCCATGTATCATGGAGCTCGCCCCTTGGAACTAGCAGTTAATCCTTGAACTCAGTACTGTTGAGATGTTACCTCATGTAGTTGTAAGACATGATCAACATTATGTTTGCAACGTTTAAGTTAACTATGCCCTCCTAAAGGCCCATTTAGACACAACGATTATCGCTCAAAATTCGCTCAATAGCCGCCTTTTGAGCGACAATAGTTATATCTAGCTGCACGTGCAGTTTTCGTTAAGCCGTCGCTCATCATTGTCTTAAGCATGCTGAAAGACAACAATGAACCTTATCAGGAATTCACAGCGGGATACAGCTGATACTATTTTTTTAGCTCTATCCCGCTCCCTGAACACAGGCTGGGTATGAAGAACAGAGCTGTCCAGCTGCGTTCTTAATATCCCGCTTGGAGCGCTCAGCTGTATCACAGCCGGGAACAGCTGGATGCAGAAGACAAGCAGCCCTGCTTGTCTTCTGCATCCCCCACTCGGAGCGCAAGGTGATCGCTCTATGTTTGAGCGATCACCCTGCGCTGTAAATGGACACAAAGATTATCGCTCAAAAGACATCTTTTGAGCAATAATCGTTGTCTAAATAGGCCTTGGAGTCTCCATATGAGTAGTATGTACAGTAAAGTTTAGAGTCTTGTAACAAATGCTATCTTTGCCTCCGCCTGTCATTATCTCTGCTCCATTCAAAATAACCTACTTCCCCCACATATTACAAGCTTAGCATAAGAATGAGAGCAAAATCACCAGCCCCACCCAAAACCAACATGGGTGCTCACTCAGCAATTTGTCTCCTAATTTCGCCCATGCTTGGTAAACACTGCATTGTTTGGAGACGGAGAATGTGCTCACATCTGTCTTGCTTCAGTTTTAAGTGAAGCCTCCAGCATCCTCTGGCATGGTCTGAAAACGTTATTGTTTGAGCCGAAATGTCACATATTATAGCGGCTCAGAATGGTAAGAACTTCGTCCTTCAAGAGCAACTCAGTAAATGATTAGTGTCTGTGTCATGGATAACTGTGCAGAAGAATGCGAGAATCCAGCGAGTGCACAATGCCAGGCTTGTCTGCGTGGGGAGCTAAATGGGTCTGTGAGATTTTTGGCAAACGTTTCCCACACCTCGCCAATTCCACACAGCTATTTCGTCGAGGGCAATGCCACGTTTTTCTCACAGACAAGTTCTGTTATGAGCCAATTAAAGGGATCGACTTCATTAGACAATTATTCTACAAGTGGTTCTGACCTGGCCCCCATCCAGTTGGACAACGGTTTTAAAATATTCAATTTCATAATCGGTTATTTAATACTTTATGGAAAAAACATTAAATGTCGTTTCATATTTAGCGAATCAATGCCACTACTGAGGCAATATGCTGAGTAAGCACATATAAAAATGTAATGGTCATGGAATATGACTCCAAAAGCAGAAGGCAGAGGATTTAACTTACGGTAGCCTAATTCTTCTCCAGAGAGCAAATATGTATTATTATCCACTTTTATTTTTCTACATAGGATTTCATTCCAACATGTCATCATAGCATTTTCACAGGCGACCAGACCTTAGAATCCAGACTCCAGCACTCAAGATTCAACGCCCATAAAGTTCAGTGGACACCTTTAAATACATGTGAGAAAGATAGGGCAGGACATATCTCCCTGCTTTTTTTTTTTTTTTCAAACTCGCATGAAATAGAGCAGAGGTTAAAAGGTAAAAAAAAAGATTTTTACCTTGTTCAGGCGCAACTATGCTCCATAGCGGTGAGCGTAGTTGTGCATACACCCATGTAAAGAAGACCTTAGAGAGAGAAGAAGTAATCCTGTTTTCTCTATGTGTATTGTATAGAAGGCACAAAACAGCAGCCAGGCTCCTCCAACCAGTTCAGAGAGAACTGAGAATCAAAGATGCAGCCTGCAGAGGGGAAAATGGTGATAAATACAGGTTAACAGTCATATAATGGCCAGTTGTAGTGTTATTCCTTGTGTACATGTATTAAACAGCTTATTCTTAAAAGTAACCTGGAAGGCAGGTACTCTTAAACTCTTTGCTTATTGAACTGATTTATTGCAACTCTTCGATACAACTTTCCTCTTTCCATGTTTTCCATTCTGTTTATAGACTCACACAGAGACCTATCCACGCAAAGCAGTCTGTGATACTTACGTTTGGGAAACTAAACAACATGAATATCAAAAAGTGGCAGTTCATACGGCTGGATATTTTTAACAACCATAATTTGCAAAGATTTTATACTTTTTTGCTAAAATTTTGCAAAACTATTTTAATCTGTCCACATTGTTTTATATCTTCTTGGGCCTTCTTGTTACCGACCCTAGGCATGTTAACCAAAAGATAGGCCCAAATTGCAAAACAAATGCAAAAACACTCTACTATATAGCTATGAGAACACAATAAAGGGATCCACACATAGAGCTTAGAATAGTTAAAATATTTTAACTTTATTACAAAACAGGACAATAATTAAAAACATGAAGTAGGAGGAAAGGAGTATCTGGATATACAAAAGCAGGACTGGAATAATAGGATTAAGAAATCACCCATGATTAGAGATGAGCGAGCATACTCGCTAAGGGCAATTATTCGAGCGAGCATTGTCCTGCGCGAGTACCTGCCCGCTCGGAAGAAAAGATTCGAGTGTCGATAGGGGGCGGGGAGCGGCGGGGGAGAGCAGGGGGAAACGGAGGGGAGATCTCTCTCTCCCTCCCGCTCCCCCCTGCTCACTCCCGCAACTCACCGCTCACCCAAATCTTTTCTTCCGAGCGGGCAGGTACTCGTTAAGGACAATGCTTGCTCTAGTAATTGCCTTTAGCGAGTATGCTCGCTCATCTCTACCCATGATATAAATAGGATAACAATATATACAATAGTGGATCTACTAAGTCATATGTAATACAAGCCAAACAACGCAAGGCAATAAATTAAGACCTCAGGATACAGGTCTTGATTGGCATGTGGTAACAACTTTGTATTTATATTTTGTGTGATCCAACGGTTTTAATTAATTAATGGTTAAAGGCCCATTTACACTCGTCCCCGCATATACTCGTTCCCGTGCTGTTACACAGGAGCGAGTATCGTTTGCTCGCTCACAGAGCAGTCAGCAGAAGGCCGAGGCAGCTGGAGGAGATTTATTTCCTCGCTCACCCCCTGCTCTCTCCATTTACTTTAAGCAGCGGACGTTCAGTACTGAACGGTGGCTGTTTACACTGAACAATCATCATTTAGGATTTTAAGCAGCTTAAAGTGAATAGAGAGGAGCGGGGGAGAGCGAGGAGTGAGATTTCCTCCAGCTCCCCCGAGCCCCTGCTAGCCGCTCTGTGAGCGAGCCAGTGATACTCGCTCCTGAGCGAGCACATACGGGGATGAGTGTCGGGCATCGTTTACCCAACATTCGTCCAGTGTAAATGGGCCTTAATACAGTCCTGGTTCAAAATCTTTCTAAGGGAAAAAATTGTTGGCGCCTCGACTCAGCAGAAGACTGGCTGTATTTAGTGAGAGTCTTGTATATATGTATATATCAGCAAGTCACTTAATTGACCAGAGGATCACGAAGCAGCCTTGAATGGCATCCAGTCAATACACTGACCTTAAATTGTATGTATCAAGTGCATGATATAAGATGACTTCTAATATTCTTATAACCCACATACTGAAGTACATTAACCCCTATACATTATATGACTTCACATTCACTCCACAGCTCCAGTCCTCTTTAATTTCTGGCCCTGCATGGTCATCATAGACCACTCTCAGCCTTGGTTAGCTCCTTTCGTTGTCTTGTGCCTTTTTCCTGTTCCTGTTTTCCTGGCCACACACTCCATCTCCGTCCCTCAATCTCCATGCAACAGAACAGAGCCCTCATTGTCACGTCCTCTAATGGCCCTTTTACACCAAACGAAAACCTCACGATTCTCGTTTTCCTGAACGACCGAGCTGGTGACGTCATCCAACACCCGTTCGCACTCGTGCAGCTTGTTAAGCCAGGCAAATCATCGTTGGGAACTACTGTGAAACCCTGAACTATCAGTGTTTAAACACAACGAGAAGTCAACAAGCCAACGATAACTTTTATGCCGGGTGATGCTGAATGACGAGCAATTCTCGTACATGGTTCAGTCTTTGGCGCATCTTTAAACTAAATTATTATGGTTCACTTTCGTTTGTTTGAACAATTTTTGGAATGCTAACCATTCTGTCTAAACGCACCTTACGTTTCTGAGAGTAGGAGACAGAAAGGGGTAGGGTTATATTCTGCATGGAGCTGTCGAACAATCTGACAGCAGTGTGACAAATGATGATGAGGTCGGATTGGATTGCGCTGCAGCACAGAGGTTCGGGAATGGGAATGGCGACAGTTGTGGCAGCATAGCAGTGGTGAGGGGAGCCTTTTGGCCCCCCCTGGCTTAGGAGTCTGGTCGCAGTTGCAATTCCTTTGACCCCTATCGTTACACCATTACAGGGAAGCTCTAATGCTGAAAGGCATGTCAGTAGCTGTAGTATTACATTGTCTTTAATTCTGTCCAGGTGGAGAAAGATGTCAGTAGATAATCCCAGGCCAATAAGTACCTAAAACAAGAAGCCCCAGGGTCTATTGACACATTTTGTAACACTGTCATTATTGCATTTGCAAATGAAGCAGAGGACTCTGCAAATAAAGGCTGCTTTCATCAGGAGTGCAGGCCTCTCATTGTTTCTTGAGAATGCTTCAGCTAATTGTTTTATTGTGCCACTTGGGTAGAAGAGCTTGTAAAAAAAAGATTTCCAGCTGCTAACATCCTTGTGTAAGAACAGATGGACTGAAAGTAATGCACTCCAGTACTGTAAATCCCAACACATGCAGCACATAGATAAAGCCACAGCGACGAGGCAGAGCTACATGTGACCCGGCAATAAATGCACTTCTGAGAAAGTTTCAGGGCACTAACTCTGTTCCAGAGGACTCTCTTATTGGGTGGTCTCAACTGATGAGTTAATGATGAGTTAACATACTAAGTGGAACAATAAACTTTACTGGGGGTATATGTTAGGTCAGGGGATCTCAAAGAAACCTATAAAAGCTATAAAACTTATAGAGGAGCTTCAATGGGCAATTAAAAGCTGGTGTCCTATACAATAGGTTTTGATACTCACAGACCTGAGGTTGGAGGGTAAGGGGGAGGAAGGGGCAATGCAACAAGCAGCTTTAAAGGGGTTTTCCAGGCAGCACCGGCTGTCAGTGCCGTGGTACACCAAGGTCACAGCAGAAACCACTGCTTCGACCCTTGTGTAGTACTCACTGCCCGGAATTGCAGGTGCAACTCTCATTGATTTCAATGAAGGCCCAGCCTGTAATTACAAGCACCAACCACTGCATATGGGTCGGAGCAGTGGCTTCAAGCTCCAGCCACAGTATATCCCAACATTGAGAACCAGCGCTGCCTGGAAAACTTCTTTTATCAGTGTTCCACTAAATGGCCACTGAGCCCCGTGGTCCTTTCACAATTTTAGCTTCTCTGAATGGAAATTAGACCCACTACCCCAGAGCAGCATAAAATCAAGTGATAAGTTTTCCATGGATCAGTTTCAGTGTGAATCCCTATTAAATGGCAAAATCCAATGATCTGAGCAACTTCCAATGTGGCCTGGTCTTCTGAGCTAGACTAGCGAACTGCCAAGCTTCTGGGATTTTCTCACACAGCACTTTGGAGACTATATGGAGAATGGTATGGCTGAGAAAAAATATCCAGTGAAAGGAGAACTTGTATACATAAAAAAACTTTTTCGACAAAAGGGGTCGGATGAGGATGTCAAGAATCATTCTAATGAACAGGCACTGCATGGTCAAGCAAATTGCAGCTGAATACAACACACAACTCACCCGTTCTTAGCTAAGAGTATGTCAGTACTTTCCTCTAATTTGATGCAACTATAATAATAATCTTTATTTGTATAGTGCCAATTTATTTCACAACTCTTTCAGGAATTGGAGAACACAGACAATACAACAATAACATGTGATATACAATCAGTTTAAAGTCAACGGGGTGGGGGTGATACAGGAGCTACCAGTAAAGAGGGGAGATAAGGTATTGGGGAACACAAGCAGTACGGGAGTTACATGTGTGAATCAATTATTAGGAAGCAAACAGAGTGGGGCGGTAAGGAGGGGCAGGGGTAGAGGTCGTATGTGATAAGCAGGGTGGAAGGTGTGGGAAGCCATAGGAGAGGCAGGGGGACTAGGTCAGGAGATTTGGTATGCCTCCCTGAAGAGGTGCATTTTTAAGGTTGCTCAGCTGAAGTCCTGTAGGCGAGCATGTGAGGTTCGTATTAGAGGGGTGTTTAGTCTGAGTGTGTTAGCGGACTGGAGTGTGCGAACAGGAGGGAAGCGATGTACGGTGGCGCGACACCATGGAGAGCTTTGTGGGTGAGGGTAAGGAGTTTAAATTTAGTTCTATAGTGGATGGGCAGCTAGTGCAGCAACTGGCATAGTGCAGAGGCGTCTGAGGAATGGATAGAAAAATGAGCCAAGCTGCCGCGTTTATAATGGATTGAAGAGTCTGGTGCAGGGAAGGCTAACGAATAGTTAGTTGCTGTAGTCAAGTTGGGAGTGAATGAGGGCAACTATGAGTGACTTTAGTGTCTCCATGGTGAGGAAAAGACAGATTTTAGGTGCAGGTGGCATGTTCGGACCAGAGATTGGATGTGAGTAGTAAAGGAGAGGTCAGAGTCCAGTGTGACCTCAAGGCAGCGGGCGTGCTGTCTGGGGGTTATGATGGAGACAGGCACTGGAATGGAGATCGGTTAGAAGGTGGAAATAAGAAAAGGTCAGTTTTAGAGAGGTTAAGTTTGAGAAAAAAATGCAGGCATAGTATTACAGACAGCAGACAGGCAGTCGGGGATATTTTGGAGGAATAGTTCAGAGATCTCACGGGAACAGATGTATAGTTGGATGTCGTCAGCATAGAGATGGTATTGGGGGCCGAATTTTTAGATGGTTTGTCCAATTCAAGCTGTATAGATAGAAAAGAGAAGGGGACCAAGGACCAAGCCCGGGGGATCCCAACAGCGAGAGGAACTGGAGAGGAGATAGAGCCAGCGAAGGAAATGAGAAAGAGCAGTCAGAGAGGCAGGAGGAGAACCAGAAGAGAGCAGTGTCCTTTAGACCAATAGAGTGGAGCATAGTGAGAAGGAGGTCATGGTGGACAGTGTCAAATGTAGCAGAGAGGTCAAGGAGGATTAGTAGGCAGTAGTCACCCCTTGACTTCGCCGTCATCAGGTCATTTGATACTTTCATAGGGGTGGTTTTGGTCGAGTGTAGAGGGCGAACACCAGACTGGAGGGGGTCAAGGAGAGAGTTGTCAGAGAGAAAGTGTGTGAGGCGGGAGTAGACCAGGCATTCTAGTAATTTGGAGATAAAGGGGAGGTTTGAGATGGGTCGGTAGTTGGCAGTGTTGGTTGGGTCGAGGGTTGAATTCTTTAGCAGAGGGGACATCACAGAGTGTTTGAATGGGAAGGTGCCAGAGGTTAGGGAGAGGTTGCAGATGTTGGTGAGGTGGGTAATGACAGCTGGCGAAAGGGACCAGAGGAGGTGCAAGTGTGACTAGCGCAGGTAGTGGCGCGAGTGGCAGACAGCAACCTGGTGACTTTTTCCTTTGTCATTTGTTCTAACATAGAAAGTGAATGGGTGATGGATGCAGTGCTGAGGAGACCAGGATCAGGGATAGCCGTGCAGTTTTTGGAGATTTCATTTTGGATGGTGTCGATTTTTTTTTTTCTCTTTAAAATAGGCGGCTAGTTCTTCAGCATTCAGATCCGTCATGGGGGCCTGTTTTTTGGCGCTGAGGAGGGAGTGGGAGGTGTCAAAGAATGCTTTGTGGTTCTGGGATAGTGAGGAAATAAGGGAGGTGAAATATACTTGTTTGGCATGGTGAAGGGCTAGGTTATATATTTTAAGCATGAATTTGAAGTGGAGGAAGTCTGCGGGCAGCTTTGATTTTCTCCGCAGCCGTTCAGCACACATAGAGCACCGCCAGATGAAGGGACAATGTTTGGGACAAGAGACAAGAGCCAAGGTTGGTGCCGCTTCATCCAGGGCATGTCAGAGGGTGGTGTGGTAGTGTTTGGCTGCCAAGTTAGAGCAATGGAGGAGAGAGATAGGGGACAGGGAGGACTGGATGGCCTCGCCAAATTGTTGGGTGCGGACAGTCAGGAGGTTCCTAGAGGTGCGATAGATAGGAGGGTCACAGGAGACACTAGGCTGCCTGATGAAGAAAGAGAGGAGGTTATTATCCGAGCGTGGAAGGGGGGAGTTAGTAAAGTGAGAGGCAAAGCAGATGCGAAGGAAGATTATATCAAGAGTGTTGCCGTCTCTGTGAGCGGGGAAGTCTAAAAGTTGCATTAGGCCGAGGGAGGAGGTGAGCGGTAAAAGCTGGGAGGCAAATGAGGAGCTGGGGTCATTAGTAGGGATATTGAAATCTCAACCATGAGGGTTGGGATTTCACAGGATAGGAAGTGGGGGAAGCCAGGTGGCAAAGTGGTCTTGGAACAGATGAGTGGGACCTGGGTGCCAGTAGATAACCGCAACGTGCAAGGACAGTGGGCAGAAGAGTCGTAGGGTGTGGACTTCGAATGACTGGAAAGTGAGCAAGGGAACCAGGGGAATTACCTGGAAGGTACAGTTTGGTGAGAGGAGGATGCCTACTCCTGGATACACCTATCATCCAATCTGGGGGTGTGGGAGAACTGCAGGCCATCACAGGACAATGCAGCAGGGGAGGCAGAATCGGACTGCTGTATCCACATTTCGTGAGGGCAAGCAGGTTGAAGTGTTTGGGGGCGAAGAGGTCGTGGATAGTTAGGAGTTTGTTGCACACAGATTGGGAGTTCCATAGAGCACCTTTGAATGGGGTAGGAGGATAGTTTGGTATGATTGGGGGGGATTTTGGAAGAGAGCAGTACGGGGTGGGCCTGGATTTGGGGATATATCTCCTGCAGTTAGGAGTAGCGAGGGTGAGTAGGTAGTTGAGGGATTTGTAAGGGTGGCTAAGGTGTTTCTTGGCAGTATGGGGGGGTAAGAGGTGTCTAAGGAAGGTGAAAAGTGCATGGGAGCTGTGCATGGGTGAGGAGAGGAAGGCTGATGTGGATCGAGTGTGTTGGGGCTGAGCATAGGAAGAAAGTGCTAAGGCTTGAAAAAAGAATAGCGATGGAGGTTAGTGCAAAAAGAACAACCAGAACCTTTCTGTCCATATGGACCAGTATTCCTGCAGAAGGACTTCAACACCAAGTGGACTCCACAACTCTAGACAAATTTGCAGATATGTCAAATTTATCAATGTTGTGCAATTTGATAAATTTGTTGCATCTTTAAATTGGATAAGGGAAGAAAAGCTGCCAGAAAACTGGCATCAAATCTAAAGGGTGTTTGGTGTTTTCCAGGATAATAAAAATATGTCTGTTTTATTCCCACATGTGCAATTGTTGTAGGAATGTCAGCAAACACATTACCTAAACCAGCGTATCAAATGCTGGTCTAAGTAACTGTGTCCCTATAACTTTCTTTTACGCTATGGCTATATTATTTTTTTGAGTCCCAAAATCTATGGGATTGTTCATCCAAATGATCCCATGGGCGATTGTTTGGCAGCAGCATTGACAATCAATCTCTTAAAAGTTTGGTCAGCTTGAGTGTAAAAAGTTTTTTTTTTTTCAATCCACTATATAAAGGTATGCTCATCTTCAATTATCCTAAAAGGGTGTTCCAGACCACAGCATTTATTCACTGGGTTAGTGTTGAGCGATCCGAAACAGTTGAATCCTGTTGCAGGTTGAACTTTCCTAAAGGTTTGATTCAACGAGAACCCAAAGCACAGGCAGTTTGGCTCAGCTAAGCCTGCTAAAAGAAGAAGAAATAAATAATCCATCTTCTTTTCCTTTCTCATTCTTTTTTCCTTCTCATTTTCTCTTCTTACTTCTTCTACTTTTTTCTTCTTCTTCCATCTTCTACTTATTTTTCCTTCTCCTTTTTCCCTTTTTTAACTTATTTTTCTTATTTCTTTAATCAATTTTGCCTTAAAAACATATCAAAAGTATTTGGATACAATCCTAGGTGACCTAAGAGTGTTGTACAGGGTTTTATGGCACTCATACTGTGTTATACCCCAGTGGCATTGGTGAACTTCTGGTTTGTTTCAAATTAATTCAGACCAAACCGAACTGTTTGCCGAAATTGAACAAACCAGCCAAACCAAACTTTTCAAAATTTGCTCATCACTACACTGGATACCTGGACTCGGGTCCCTCATTCCCCTCAAGCTATATAATCACAACTAAAAAGCGTTTGAAAGTTTATGGCACTGATGGAAACAGCCAAGCACCTTAGACTGGAATTTCCTTTTAAGAAGTCCTACAAACACAAATATATATATTGAGGCATATTCATAAACTCTTGTACACCAGATTTCTAAAGTATAAAAGTCTCACATTTTGGCTTTTTTACACCAGTCTCCAACACTTTTCTAACTGCAGTCAGGGCTAAGTTATACATGGGTTGTAGTCTCATGGGCTCTTTACATTTACTATAATTTACGCCAAAAACTGGTGTAACTCTTAGCCAGTGTAGATTCCAGTCTGGCACACAAAGGTGCTGCCCGTTACAATAAATATATTAAAAGGCTTTCACGCCTCAATACATTTATCGCATTTACTCAAACTTTACTTAGACTGGAATATAAAACATCAATCTACGTAAATCTGACAAATATATTAAGAGGCTTGTGCCAAAAACTGTCTTCTAGAGTTCGCCCCACTTTTGCACTTTTGCACACTTTTTTTTGTCATGTCCAAAAAAAGGGGCATGCCATCACAGGAAAGGGGCATGTCCTAAATACAATATTATTTGCCAAAGATTGTGCGAAAAGTTTGGTGAAAAAATAAAGACAACTAATAAGTGGTACAAAGTTAGAGAAAGGTGTTTAACGATGCACCTAATGTATTATCCAGCATGAGCCATTGTGATAAATCTGACACATTTCAAAATGGTCTAGTCTAAATTTGCACTAATCATTAAGAGGATTAGTAAATCCACCCTGTTGTTCCATTATTGCATCAAATTGGCAGTAGATAATTAGTTTCAAAGCCTTCTACAGGAAATTTAATATGAGGAAAGACTCAATTGATAGTCATGAACTACATAAAATATGACCAGCTACACAATTTCTGATGCTATATTAAGCCTTCTTTATTACATCTTGAGTTTTTTTGCTTCTTTCATCCCTGAAGATCTCTGGAGAACCTGATTCAGGATGTAGGATCTTATCCCATTAATTCTGATGTTGATTTTTGGTAGGTGGGAAGGTCATAAATTTGTGACGCTCCAGTGCCCAGTAGTAAATCCTGGATGAAAAGACACCTTGGGGTCATTTCCTAGGTCAGTTCAGATGTGAACATGTCACAAATGGTCTATCCGGTCCTGAGAACACAAACAAATAGAATAATATCCCTGTGAGTAATATGATAGCGGATGGGGTGGGCTGTTTATTTTAGCTGGTAGGGGGTCTAAAGGTAAAATTACCATCAGAGTTAAATATGTTAGTATAGCTAATCAAGCGGAGAGGAACCTCTACATATAGAATTTATGGGATTAGGAACAAAATTGTAAGAATGAAAGAAGATGAAATCTAAGAAACTTATAGGGAGGTTCTAATAGTAGAGAATCGGTAGCCAAAATTTTCAACTTTTATTCGTTTCTGTACAAATCATGTTAAAATGACAAATATATACACATTAAGCCTCCTGAGTAAATTTGTGCAGTTTAGTCAAAATAGTTACTAATGTAGTAAAATGAACTCCTGATTTATCTCACATGGAGAATATTGTAAAAAGAAATAACAAAGCTGCAATGCTGTTGTTAATTTTTGCTCTAAAACAATGCAATAAAAGTGATTTAAAATCCTAAAATAGTACCAATAAAAACTACATCTCAACACACAATGCATAAGTCTTCATATGGCTATGTATTCATACACAGAAGGATTAAAAAGTTATGGCTTTTCAAAGGTGCAGATGATACAGAACAAAAATTTCAACCTTCTTATGTACCAAAGTAGATCAAGTCCTTAAGGGGTTAAAGGGTGTAATTGTGGCTGTCAAAAATCAATTGCGCAAAAGAAAAAAAAAAGGAAAAAACCTGACAGATACTCGAAAAGGTTGGTTTCACACGAGCATATTACTGGCACATTTATGTGTCCGTAATCCAGACAAGTCTCCTGGACTGAGCACTGGTTTTTCATCCCGAACTCAGAGTATCATAAAAATCGATAGTACTCTGAGTTCAGGTCAGGATTAGTGATGAGCAAACATTACAGAAGTTCGGTTCAACCAGTTTACCGAATTTGGGCAAAAAGGTTGGTTCAGTATGAATTAGTTTGAACTGAACCAGAACTTCCAAAAACACCTACAACTGGTGCATTATACTGTCTAAAAGCCTTAAAAGCCCTGTATAAAGGCCCATTTACACAAAGCGATGATCGCTCAAACATCGCTAAAAAGCGATCGTTGAGCGATAGTCGTTGCATCTAAATGCGGGGCCATCGTGCACTTTTCGTGCACTGCTAGCTGATCGTTAAATTCAGTCCAAACTAAAAATCGTCCTTCGGCCTTATCAGCAGTTCTCTACGGGTAGTGCTGATAGCATTGTTTCCCGTTGGAGAACAAAGCAGCTGAATGCAGATAAGAGCCCTCGGGCTATTAACTGCATTCAGCTAAAGGCTTCATTTGCACACTTAATTGCTCTTAAGTAGCTGAGTAGCTACTTAATAGTTTATTCAAAATGATCACTCAAAGCTGTCACTCAAACTGTCATTTGAGCATATCTAAGTACTTTTGAGCTGTTCCTTTTTTAAGGCAAAGTTAACAAAGAAGAAGAAAAAGATGAGGAAAAAAAGAGGAAGACAAAGAAAAGAAAGAGGAAAAAGAGGAGGAAGAAAAGGAGGGAAAGGAATAAAAAAGAGGAAGAGATAGAGGCATACAAAGAGAAAAAGGAAGAGGAAGAAAAGAAGGTAGAGAAAGAGTAAAGAGAAAGAAAAAGAGGTAGAGGAAGAAAATGATAAAGGCAAAGAAGAAAAGGAAGAGGAAGAAGTAGAGGAGAAGGAATAGAAAGAGAAAGAAGAAAAACAAAAAAGAAAGAAGAGAAAGAAAAAGAGGAAGAGGAAAAGGGAGAAAAGGAAAAGAGAAAAAACTAGGAAAAGGGAGAGGAAGAGAAAGAAGAAGAAAAGGAGAGAGGAAGAGAAAGAACAGAAAGAAAAATAGAGAAAGAGAAGAAAAATAAAAATAGGAAAATGAATAAAAAGAGGAAGAGAACGAGGGAAAAAAAGGAAGAAGAGGAAGATGATAGTAAGAAAAAGAAGAAGATGAAAAATGGAATGAGGAAGAGGAAGAAGAGGAGGAAGAAGAAAAGGAAGAGGGGGAAAAAAGAGAAAGAAAGCAAAGAAAAGGTAAAGATGAAGAAATAATATTGCTGGGTTTGGCCAAGATAAACAGCCCGAGGTATGATTTCACATCGAACTAAACTTTTAGCTAAGTGTGACCTGAAACAGGGTTTGACTGTGTTGTTTCACTCAGGGTCCCCGTGATTGGGTCAGGACACATCATAAATGAACCCTTTTGTTAAAATGGCCTAACAATGTATCTATCCATTTGTTAGAAAATATTCTACTCCATTGAAATATTGATGGAGGCACATTGGATGATGTCTTGAAGGACACCTCTGTGTTAGAAGTGGTGTCATTTTCCCTTTACAACAGCTGTGAATGAGACTACTTAAGTGTTTAGCTACAAAACAAACTTAACTAGAAGAAAGGCATCCTCATGACTGCAGGACTTAAAAAAAAGATGGAATGGGGGTGGAGAAAATCATACATGTGAAAGAACAGTATGCTACCCCCAGATAAAATCATAATTTCAAGCTTTTAAAAAACTCTCTATTTGTGGGAAAGTTGTATGAAATCTGATACAGCTGTCAGCAAAATATCTTCAGTTACCCTGATTTTCTAAATATTATTAATAGAGATGAGCGAACGTACTCGTCCGAGCTTGATACTCGTTCGAGTATTAGCGTGTTCGAGATGCTCGTTACTCGAGACGAGTACCACGCGATGTTCGAGTTACTTTCACTTTCATCTCTGAGACGTTAGCGCGCTTTTCTGGCCAATAGAAAGACAGGGAAGGCATTACAACTTCCCCCTGCGACGTTCAAGCCCTATACCACCCCCCTGCAGTGAGTGGCTGGCGAGATCAGGTGTCACCCGAGTATATAAATCAGCCCCTCCCGCGGCTCGCCACAGATGCATTCTGACAGAGATCAGGGACAGTGCTGCTGGTGCTGGAGCTGCTATAGGGAGAGCGTTAGGAGTTATTTTAGGCTTCAAGAACCCCAACGGTCCTTCTTAGGGCCATATCTAACCGTGTGCAGTAGTGTGGAGGCTGCTTTTTGCAGTGTTGCACATTTTTTTTTTGTATATCGGCCGTGCAGAGCATTGCGTCCTGCAGTAATTTTACATTGTCCAGGGCCAGTAGTGGTGAGGCAGGGACAGAAGACATATTTAGTGTATATAGGCAGTGGGCCTTTCCAAAAACATTTGGGAAAAAAAATCTATTTGGGCTGCCTGTGACCGTCCTCAGTGTACTGGGTCTCTGCTGGGGGTAGTTGTCCTAATTCATACGCAGCCAGCTAAGTGTTACAGCAGGCTTGCGCAAAATTCTTTCCTGCCTCTGTGTTGCCTCTTACATCACCGCTGTATTCCTGTCCACAAGTGTACTGGGTCTCTGCTGGGGGTAGTTGTCCTAATTCATACGCAGCCAGCTAAGTGTTACAGCAGGCTTGCGCAAAATTCTTTCCTGCCTCTGTGTTGCCTCTTACATCATCGCTGTATTCCTGTCCACAGTGAAACAGTCTGCAGTAATTTTACATTGTCCAGGGCCAGTAGTGGTGAGGCAGGGACAGACGACATATTTAGTGTATATAGGCAGTGGGCCTTTCCAAAAACATTTGGGGAAAAAAATCTATTTGGGCTGCCTGCGACCGTCCTCTGTGTACTGGGTCTCTGCTGGGGGTAGTTGTCCTAATTCATATGCAGCCAGCTAAGTGTTACAGCAGGCTTGCGCAAAATTCTTTCCTGCCTCTGCTGTGCGTTCCGTAAGCGAAGTCAGCCTCCAACCACAGGCCAATAAGCGGCACATTTAATTACAGCGTTCTGTTTCTGCACTACTGGTAATACACCATGCTGAGGGGTAGGGGTAGGCCTAGAGGACGTGGACGCGGGCGAGGACGCGGAGGCCCAAGTCAGGTTGTGGGCACAGGCCGAGCTCCTGATCCAGGTGTATCGCAGCCGACTGCTGCGGGATTAGGAGAGAGGCACGTTTCTGGCGTCCCCACATTCATCTCACAATTAATGGGTCCACGCGGTAGACCTTTATTAGAAAATGAGCAGTGTGAGCAGGTCCTGTCGTGGATGGCAGAAAGTGCATCCAGCAATCTATCGACCACCCAGAGTTCTGCGCCGTCCATTGCTGCAACTCTGAATCCTCTGGCTGCTGCTCCTCCTTCCTCCCAGCCTCCTCACTCCATTACAATGACACATTCTGAGGAGCAGGCAGACTCCCAGGAACTGTTCCCGGGCCCCTGCCCAGAATGGCCAGCAATGGTTCCTCTCCCACTGGAGGAGTTTGTCGTGACCGATGCCCAACCTTTGGATAGTTCCCGGGGTCCGGGGGATGAGGCTGGGGACTTCCGGCAACTGTCTCAAGAGCTTTCAGTGGGTGAGGAGGACGATGACGATGAGACACAGTTGTCTATCACTCAGGTAGTAGTAATTGGAGTAAGTCCGAGGGAGGAGCGCACAGAGGATTCGGAGGCAGAGCAGCAGGACGATGAGGTAACTGACCCCACGTGGTTTGCTACGCCTACTGAGGACAGGTCTTCAGAAGGGGAGGCAAGTGCAGCAGCAGGGCAGGTTGGAAGAGGCAGTGCGGTGGCCAGGGGTAGAGGCAGGGCCAGACCGAATAATCCACCAACTGTTTCCCAAAGCGCCCCCTCGCGCCATGCCACCCTGCAGAGGCCGAGGTGCTCAAAGGTCTGGCAGTTTTTCACTGAGAGTGCAGACGACCGACGAACAGTGGTGTGCAACCTTTGTCGCGCCAAAATCAGCCGGGGAGCCACCACCACCAGCCTCACCACCACCAGCATGCGCAGACATATGATGGCCAAGCACCCCACAAGGTGGGACGAAGGCCGTTCACCGCCTCCGGTTTGCTGCCTCTCCCTCTGTGCCCCAACCTGCCACTGAGATCCAACCCCCCTCTCAGTACACAGGCACTACCGTCTCCTGGCCTGCACCCACACCCTCACCTCCGCTGTGCTCGGCCCCATCCACCAATGTCTCTCAGCGCACCGTCCAGCCGTCGCTAGCGCAAGTGTTGGAGCGCAAGCGCAAGTACGCCGCCACGCACCCGCACGCTCAAGCGTTAAACGTGCACATAGCCAAATTTATCAGCCTGGAGATGCTGCCGTATAGGGTTGTGGAAACGGAGGCTTTCAAAGGTATGATGGCGGGAGCGGCCCCGCGCTACTCAGTTCCCAGTTGCCACTACTTTTCCCAATGTGCCATCCCAGCCCTGCACGACCACGTCTCCCGCAACATTGTACGCACCCTCACCAACGCGGTTACTGCCAAGGTCCACTTAACAACGGACACGTGGACAAGCACAGGCGGGCAGGGCCACTATATCTCCCTGACGGCACATTGGGTGAATTTAGTGGAGGCTGGGACAGAGTCAGAGCCTGGGACCGCTCACGTCCTACCCACCCCCAGAATTGCGGGCCCCAGCTCGGTGGTGGTATCTGCGGCGGTGTATGCTTCCTCCACTAAACCACCCTCCTCCTCCTCCTCCTCCTCCTCCTACGCAACCTCTGTCTCGCAATCAAGATGTGTCAGCAGCAGCACGTCACCAGCAGTCGGTGTCGCGCGGCGTGGCAGCACAGCGGTGGGCAAGCGTCAGCAGGCCGTGCTGAAACTACTCAGCTTAGGAGAGAAGAGGCACACGGCCCACGAACTGCTGCAGGGTCTGACAGAGCAGACCGACCGCTGGCTTGCACCGCTGAGCCTCCAACCGGGCATGGTCGTGTGTGACAACAGCTGTAACCTGGTGGCAGCTCTGCAGCTCGGCAGCCTCACGCACGTGCCATGCCTGGCCCACGTCTTTAATTTGGTGGTTCAGCGCTTTCTGAAAAGCTACCCATGCTTGTCAGACCTGCTCGGAAAGGTGCGCCGGCTCTGCGCACATTTCCGCAAGTCCCACGCGGACGCTGCCACCCTGCGCACCCTGCAACATCGGTTTAATCTGCCAGTGCACCGACTGCTGTGCGACGTGCCCACACGGTGGAACTCTACGCTCCACATGTTGGCCAGGCTCTATGAGCAGCGTAAAGCTATAGTGGAATACCAACTCCAACATGGGCAGCGCAGTGGGAGTCAGCCTCCTCAATTCTTTACAGAAGAGTGGGCCTGGTTGGCAGACATCTGCCAGGTCCTTGGAAACTTTGAGGAGTCTACCCAGATGGTGAGCGGCAATGCTGCAATCATTAGCGTCACCATTCCTCTGCTATGCCTCTTGAGAAGTTCCCTGCAAAGCATAAAGGCAGACGCTTTGCACTCGGAAACAGAGCCGGGGGAAGACAGTATGTCGCTGGATAGTCAGAGCACCCTCATGTCTATATCTCAGCGCGGTGAGGAGGAGGAGGAGGAGGAGGAGGAGGAAGATGAGGAGAAGGGGGAAGAGACAGCTTGGCCCACTGGTGAGGGTAGACATGCTGCTTGCCTGTCATCCTTTCAGCGTCTATGGCCTGAGGAGGAGGAGGAGGAGGATCCTGAAAGTGATCTTCCTAGTGCGGACAGCCATGTGTTGCGTACAGGTACCCTGGCACACATAGCTGACTTCATGTTAGGATGCCTTTCTCGTGACCCTCACGTTACACGCATTCTGGCCACTACGGATTACTGGGTGTACACACTGCTCGACCCACGGTATAAGAAGAACCTTTCCACTCTCATACCCGAAGAGGAAAGGGGTTCGAGAGTGATGCTATACCACAGGACCCTGGCGGACAAGCTGATGGTAAAAGTCCCATCCGACAGCGCTAGTGGCCGAAGGCGCAGTTCCAAGGGCCAGGTAGCAGGGGAGGCGCAGAGATCAGGCAGCATGTACAGCACAGGCAGGGGAACACTCTCTAAGGCCTTTGACAGCTTTATGGCTCCCCAGCAAGACTGTGTCACCGCTCCCCAGTCAAGGCTGAGTCGGCGGGAGCACTGTAAAAGGATGGTGAGGGAGTACGTAGCCGATCGCACGACCGTCCTCCGTGACGCCTCTGCCCCCTACAACTACTGGGTATCGAAGCTGGACATGTGGCCTGAACTCGCGCTGTATGCCCTGGAGGTGCTTGCTTGTCCTGCGGCTAGCGTCTTGTCAGAGAGGGTGTTTAGTGCGGCTGGGGGAATCATCACGGATAAGCGTACCCGCCTGTCAACCGACAGTGCCGACAGGCTTACACTCATCAAGATGAACAAAGCCTGGATTTCCCCAGACTTCTCTTCTCCACCAGCGGACAGCAGCGATACCTAAACAATACGTAGGCTGCACCCGCGGATGGAAGCATTGCTCTCTATCACCATCAAAAACGTGGACCTTTTAGCTTCATCAATCTGTGTATAATATTCATTCTCCTCCTCCTGCTCCTCCTCCTGAAACCTGACGTAATCACGCCGAACGGGCAATTTTTCTTAGGCCCACAAGGCTCAGTCATATAATTTTTGTAAACAATTTTTATACGTTTCAATGCTCATTAAAGCGTTGAAACTTTCACCTGAACCAATTTTTATTTTAACTGGGCTGCCTCCAAGCCTAGTTACAAATTAAGCCACATTAACCAAAGCAATTAATGGGTTTCACCTGCCCTCTTGGTTGGGCATGGGCAATTTTTCTGACGTACATTAGTACTGTTGGTACACCAATTTTTGGGGGCCCTCGCCTACAGTGTAATCAAATTAATTTTTTGCCCACCTGCATTAAAGCTGACGTTACATTAGCTGTGCTGGGCACTGCAATAGGATATATTTATGTACCGCCGGTGGGTTCCAGGGAGCCACCCATGCTGTGGGTCCACAGGGAGTTGTAACTGCATGTGTCTACTTCTAAAGAACCCCAGTTTGACTGGGGCATGCAGTGTGGGCCGAAGCCCACCTGCATTAAACATGACATTACCTCAGCTGTGATGGGCAATGCAATGGGATATATTTATGTACCGCCGGTGGCTTCCTGGCACCCACCCATACTGTGGGTCCACAGGGAGTTGTACCTGCCTGTGTCTATGAATTAAAAACCCCGGCCTGGTTGGGGCATGCAGTGTGGGCCGAAGCCCACCTGCATTTAATCTGACGTTAGCTCTGCTGTCCAGGGCACTGCAATGGGATACATTTATGTACAGCCGGTGGGTTCCAGGGAGCCACCCATGCTGTGGGTGCACACGGAATTCCCATTGCGGAGTTGTACCTGCCTGTGACTATTTATAAAAAACCGCGGTCTGACCGGGGCATGCAGACACCTTGACAGAATGAATAGTGTGTGGCACATAGGTTCCCCATTGCTATGCCCACGTGTGCAGCTCCTGATGGCAGTGGCACAGGATTATATTTCTCATTGCTTCTGTACAGCATTGTGGGCTATCGCCCCGCCCCTTTTAAAGAGGGTCGCTGCCTAGCCGTGCCAACCCTCTGCAGTGTGTGCCTGCGGTTCCTCCTCATGGCAGATGCACTTATAAATAGACATGAGGGTGGTGTGGCATGAGGGCAGCTGAAGGCTGCGCAGGGACACTTTGGTGTGCGCTGTGGACACTGCGTCGTGCGCGCGGGGGGGGGGGCAGCATGTAACCCAGGAGAAGTGGCAGCGGAGTGTCATGCAGGCAGTAATTGTGCTTTGTTGGAGGTAGTGTGGTGCTTAGCTAAGGTATGCATTGCTAATGAGGGCTTTTCAGAAGTAAAAGTTGTTGGGAGGGGGGGGGCACTCTTGCCGCTATTGTGGCTTAATAGTGGGACCTGGGAACTTGAGATGCAGCCCAACATGTAGCCCCTCGCCTGCCCTATCCGTTGCTGTGTCGTTCCCATCACTTTCTTGAATTGCCCAGATTTTCACAAATGAAAACCTTAGCGAGCATCGGCGATATACAAAAATGCTCGGGTCGCCCATTGACTTCAATGGGGTTCGTTACTCGAAACGAACCCTCGAGCATCGCGATAATTTCGTCCCGAGTAACGAGCACCCGAGCATTTTGGTGCTCGCTCAACTCTAATTATTAACCCTTTAAAGAAATTATCTGGTTTAGAAAACCTATTTTCATATACCCTATCAGGGAATTCTGAGTTAAAGCAATTTTCCAGCTCTGAAAAATTGATGACCCATCCACAGGATGGGCCCGTCAATAGTTGATTGGTAGGGTATGGCCAATTAGCTGTTCACCAGCCCATGTCATAGTTTATGGAGCAGGGTACAGACAGTTCCATATATTGTGCAATGACTCAGCATGGTATTGCAGACATAGCTCCCATGCATGTCAATGGAGTTGTGCCTGCAATACCACACTGAGCCACCACACAATATACGACACTATCTGCTTTCCGCTCCTTACAGGTTGGCAGTAGCCCAGTCAACTCCTGATCGCCCATGACCGTGAGAGGCAGACTCCTGCTAATCAGTTATTGATGACCTATCCTGTGGATAGGTTATGAGTTCTTAAGAGCAGTAAAGCCCCTTTGATATAGGTGGGTCTTCTGTTCAGGCTCCTCAAGAGTGGAGAGTGGTTACAAACAGCATTTCTTGCTCTGGTGGACCTGTCCTACATTACGGACAGTCCATTGATATGAATGGGGACTGCATAAAGCTTAGTTTTTCCTGTGTAGGTGCTGCAGGGAAAATGACTATTTACTGCCAGGTTTCCCTACGGACTACAATTGTTCGCTGAGGGTCACAGCAAGGACACACTTTGTGATTAGCTTATTATCAAGGTGCCCTTCTGAAGGCCCATTTAGACACAACGATTATTGCTCATTGTTTGAGCGATCACCTTGCGCTCCCAGCGGGGTATGCAGAAGACAAGCGGGGACGCGTCTGCATCCAGCTGTTCTCTGCTCGGAGCGCCTGGCTGTTATACAGCTGGACCGCTGTGTTCTTCATACCCCGCCTGTGTTCAGGGAGCGGTATACAGCTGAAACAATAGTATCAGCTGTATCACGCTGTGAATTCCTGATAAGGCTCATCGTTGTCTTTCAGCACGCTGAAACATCAGCGATCAGCGACTGCTTAACGAAAACTGCACGGTCAGTGCAGTTACACGCAACGATTATCGTTCTAAAGACGGCTTTTGAGCGAATTTTG
Organism: Eleutherodactylus coqui; assembly: GCF_035609145.1. NCBI lineage: Eukaryota > Metazoa > Chordata > Amphibia > Anura > Eleutherodactylidae > Eleutherodactylus > Eleutherodactylus coqui. The sequence goes on along the minus strand of NC_089845.1, from coordinate 125,003,224 downwards.
AGTAATAATCGTTATGTCTAAATGGGCCTTAACAAATAGGCAGATAACCCATTTAATGTCACAGTCATTCTTCACCTTAAGTCTGACATGGTTTGATTTTCTGGTTCCACATCTATCTGGATGCATTCCTGTGATACAGTCCAATATGCAGGTATGACCCGGCACCCACAGGTTTGAACCAAGAATCTTTTGTCAACGCCAGCCCCCACCTCCAAACTTGCCAGAGGGCTCAACCATCACCCAGGGGCTCCTTTCCCCCTTACTGCAAATCATCCACCCTTGTGAAACATAATAAGCTTCCTCATTGTTGGTCGGCGCTCAATGCACAAGCACAATGAACTGACTGTGTAAAGTTATCCTTATCTAGGCTTCCTCCAGTACATTAGAGTTGTCATTAACTTGACCACACTGATAATTAGATGACTCTGCTGACTTGTTCCAGTATGCACAGCAAAGCTGAAAAGTGAGCTGTGGCTATGAGGAAGTGTCAGCCTATTGTTTGCGCTCTGTTGGAATATTTCAGGGTTTTTATATGGATAGTACAAAAGTGTAGAATAAATATGTTTATAATAAAAAGAAATGCCTCCTGGCAGTGATCTGGTTAGATTTGTACTGATAATTTGCTTTTCATGATTACTTTAATAGTAGTTTCTTTGGGGGTGTATTTATTTCTGATGGCTTTTGATAGCGCAGGATATCACTGTTTATGTTACCAAGCATAATCATTACTAATTGGATGCAGATCATAAATAAGAACTTTGTGAGAGTATATTTGGAATAAACAGCACATTGGCCCGAGGAGAAACTCAAATGAATTAAATGGTCAAAATCATGGATGTGTAATAATATTTAATTTGCTTTTGAAATTCTGGGCCTATAATTTACCCTTAGAATCAAGACTCCAGAGGATGTTATAACTGGTTAAGTACCTGAGGCTGGACATTATACAGCTTTATTGGTCTCTGTTATTGGAAATTGTCCATTATTTCGTTTTTGGAAATGTATTTGCTTTATATTTTATTTAAAAAAAAACTCCTATTACATTATAGTTGATGCACGTGCAGAGCTGATGGGATTCCAAAGGCTTTGAAGATGGGCAAACATCCCAACTGTTGTTAGCAAGACATCTGCCCTGGCATTCAGGCTTATTCAATCATCAAGGATCTGACTGGATGCCAGGGTTTTCTCAGAAACTCACCCTAAGGGCTCTTTCACACGAGCGTGTATCGTCCACCGTTTTCACGGCCGGCCGATATGCGCTATGGTCTGATGCATTGGATTCCAATGCATCAGATCACTTGGCCGTATTCCCGGGGTGTAAAAGTGCCCAGCTGGGCCAATATAGCACCGGGTGCTTTCACGCCGGGCTGGAATGATAGTCCTGGAACTATCTTTCTGTCCGGAGTATGTCGGCCGCTGCAGGGGCTCCTATGGGAGCCAATGACCGCATCCGGAGAAGGGAGGTGGGGGGGAGTTTAGCAGCATGACTCCTAAACTCTCTTCTTCTTCTCTCCTCCCCTCAGGCTGTTTGCAATGGGAAGGGGCGGAAGGGGGCAGAGCTAAGCTTCACCCCTCTCATTGCAGGCTGCGGACAAGGGGAGGTGTCCGGCTCACTCCCATTACAAACAGGCGGAGGGAAGAAGACAGGAGATGAGCCGGGAAGGGGGGGCAATGGCATTGCGGCCTCCGCATATATGCACTGGGATTGGATGGAAACATTAGATTTGTGCACCTATTCACGCGTTTTTATGGCACCCGCAAGCGCAGGTAAAAACGCCTACGGCCATTTGAAAGAGACCTCAAAGTTCTTTTTGGTGGTATGGTCTCTTCATTTGTGAAGTACCTTTAGGCTTATAGGCACAGGCAGGACCACAAATTCTTTATCCCTATAAATAACTATGCTATTAGTCGGGGATGGGATTCCAATTTTTAATGCCAGGTTTTCTACTAAACTCACTACAATGCGCATGCAAGTTACCGGTGGCATAGCACAATGAAGAAAATTTCCTAAACTCATCATTTAAAAAATGATCACAATACAATTATAATCATTAACCCTAGAATGCATCCCATTACATATATAGTGCACCAGAACTAAGTTATAACAAAAATATGGCTTGAGAATATGCAACCAAAACCAACTGATATTATGAATACAGTATCAGAACCAAGCTTAGCATATACATACGAAACCAGAACCAAGCTCTTAGCATAAATACAGCTCCAGAACAAATCTCATAACATAAATACAGAACCTGAACCAAGCTTAGTATATAAAGGCTACACCATTACCAAGTCAATTAACATAAATACAGCATCCAAACCAAGCTTAGTACACATATACAGCACCAGAGCCATGCTCAGCACATACGTACAACTCCGGAGCAAAGCTCATAGCACAAATACAGCACCCAACCCAAGCTCAGTATATAAATATGACTCACAAACCAAGCACCTAACCTAAATACACACCAGAACCAAGTCCATTACCATAATCATCATCAGAACCTAGGTCATAACATTGATATGGCACCAGAACCAATTAATAACTTAAATACAGAAGCAGAGCAAGCTCATTACATAAATACAGCAATAGAACTAAGTTGAGGACATAACTACAACACTGGAGCCAAGTTTGTAACATAAATACACACTACAACTAAGCCCATTAACATAAATACAGCACCAGAGGCAAGCTCATAACATTTACACAGCATCAGAATCAATTCATAATATTAATTCAGCACCAAAACCAAGAATATAACATAAATACAGTACCAAAGCCAAGCTCATTACATAAATATAAAAACCATCTTATAACATAAATACAGCCCTGAGCTAAACACATAACATAAATACAGCCTCAGAGCCAAGCTCATAACATAAAGACTTGCGGAACCAATACAATGCGTTTACTGGATTATTTGTGGACACGCAAGCAAATGCTACAAATGCAAACACTTTAAGGTCGCCAGGGGTTGTGGTACTGTGCGTCTTGCTACTTAGTCTGCCTCCACCCCTTATATATGAATAGCCAGGCTATCATCTTAAACCCTGCCTACCATTCCCAATTTGCTTTATTTCCCCATCCCTTCCATGCCCTGAATGCCCTTCTATGATTGACTGTAAACTTTAGATTCTGACACAGATTTCTGTGAAAATCCTGGATGAAACTACACTGAATACGACTGGCAAAATGCTGATGTGCAGAACAGTAGCTGGATCATGTGCTGAATCCAAGATTTATGCTCTTCCATTGGTTTACCTCATAGGTGAACTGAAGAATGGACTGTCAGATGCCAAAAACTGGCTTCAATGAAGAATGCCCAAAGGAAAAATGGGTACAGGAAATTGGCCCACATGAAAAATTGCCAACACTGAAAAACTGCCTACTAGAGATGAGCGAGCATACTCGCTAAGGGCAATTGCTCGAGAGAGCATTGCCCTTAGCGAGTACCTGCCCACTCGAGAGACAAGGTTCAGGTGTCGGCGCGGGGGAGTGGTGAATAGCGGCAGTCAGCAGGGGGGAAGAGAGGAAGAGAGAGATCTCCCCCCCCCCCCCCCCCCCCCCGTTCCTCCCCGCTCTCCCCCGCAGGCCGCCGGCACCTGAACCTTGTCTCTCAAGCGGGCAGGTACTCGCTAAGGGCAATGCTCGCTTGAGCAATTGCCCTTAGCGAATATGCTTGCTCATCACTACTGCCTACACATATTTTTACATCATTGCAGCACCACAAAGTTACTCCCTGCTTGTGCCTGACTGCTTCCCCCAGCCCAGCATAGAGCATCTATCAATACTATCTGTATTCAGAGAGTAATCACCATGTATTATATGTGGTGTTACATGGGACTGCAGGTCACATCAACTACATTATCTGTATTCAGAGAATTATCACCATGTATTATATGTGGTGTTACATGGGACTGCAGGTCACATCGACCACATTATCTGTATTCAGAGAGTAATCACCATGTATTATATGTGGTGTTACATGGGACTGCAGGTCACATCGACCACATTATCTGTATTCAGAGAGTAATCACCATGTATTATATGTGGTGTTACATGGGACTGCAGGTCACATCGACCACATTATCTGTATTCAGAGAGTAATCACCATGTATTATATGTGGTGTTACATGGGACTGCAGGTCACATCGACCACATTATCTGTATTCAGAGAGTAATCACCCTGTATTATATGTGGTGTTACATGGGACTGCAGGTCACATCAACTACATTATCTGTATTCAGAGAATTATCACCATGTATTATATGTGGTGTTACATGGGACTGCAGGTCACATCGACCACATTATCTGTATTCAGAGAGTAATCACCATGTATTATATGTGGTGTTACATGGGACTGCAGGTCACATCGACCACATTATCTGTATTCAGAGAGTAATCACCATGTATTATATGTGGTGTTACATGGGACTGCAGGTCACATCGACCACATTATCTGTATTCAGAGAGTAATCACCATGTATTATATGTGGTGTTACATGGGACTGCAGGTCACATCGACCACATTATCTGTATTCAGAGAGTAATCACCCTGTATTATATGTGGTGTTACATGGGACTGCAGGTCACATCAACTACATTATCTGTATTCAGAGAGTTATCACTGTGTATTATCTGCGGTGTTACATGGGACTGCATTTAACATTATCTGCACTCAGAACATGCAATTATATTTTAAATGAGTAGATGAAAAAAGAAAGCCTCCATTTGACCAGGGCCGTATTCGACACTTGGCAGTGGAGGCATGTGGCACACAGCTTTGGGGTTTGGCGGGGGAAGACAGCCACCAGTTACCAGAGGAATATGGAGCCATCGGCTAGCAGATTATTGTGTTAGCTAAGAGGGGGAGGGGCCTTCTACATAAATTGAGGGTGCAGTTGGTAGAGACCCTCAGTTTTCGATAAGAACATGGAATCATGATAATGCAGCCCTGGAACGGTCACCGAAGACTGCAAACTATTGGGAAGTATTTCACAATGCACTTCATTCCCTATCCCACTGCGGTCGTCCCAGTGTGTGGTTTCTGTGTGATGGATTGCAGAGGGGCTTGACTTGCCACAAACTAACGCTGGCTAATATACAGGCTGGTTGACTTGAGATTTTAAAAAAAGAGGAAATACGAAGCCCTGTTTCACACGGTTGCCACTTCTAATATAAAGAAGGCTCAGCGGCAGCATGCATAAAATCATCAAAAGACTTTATTCCTCCATTGTTTAAAAGCCAACGTTTCGACCTACAAGAGGTCTTTATCAAGCATATCTTTTGCGCACTGAACTGCATGATTTTGTGGTGTTACTCAATAACACCGGGGACTAATTAGGCTGCCCAGCTGGTTCAATCATGGCGCAGTTGTGCCTCTTGCTGATGTGAACCGCCCAGCAGCGTAGAAAAGTACAGTAGAATGTGTTAATTCCCTTCTCAGCGCTATTATGTCACGCCATTGCTCGTCTCAAGGAGCCCTTGTATTTTTTCTCTGCAGGTTCCAGTCTTGGTTTTGGCTTCTAATTATTGATGCAAAATACTGACCAGATTACTGTCATGTGAAAGTGGCCTCATGCAAAACTCAGCACTTTTGAGTGTCCAATGATCAGTTCCAGAACTCTGAGATCCGATGACTATATCACATGGAAGACTGTAAAAAGCATTGAACACACGTAACTCTATTAGGTTGTTACATTTGTATCCAGTCTAGACCATTATCCATTAATACATCAGCAGCATAAATCTCTCCTCTCCTGATGGTTTGCTACAATGTATCTCTGCTGGTAACATTTAGCCCAGTGAGATTTCTCCGGACAGCACAAGATTGTACAATATTTACAATTTGCAAAAATTTCAACATAAATAGTATTTTCCAGGCTATTGTAACTTGAAACCACATTCAACATACAATGTCACAGTTATTGCTGATAAGTGCTGCATAAAGCTTTTTTCACATTACCTTTTCCCCTCTACTAGTTCTGTCTTGAGTTCCATCCTTCATACAGATGCAATCCGCGATGGAACCTGGACGCCACCACAGGGGTGAATATGTGATACACAGACCTTTCTGGTCTCAGTTCTGCATATTTCCGTAACTGTCCGTCTTTTAGGCTGGGTTCACAAGGGCGGATTTGCCGCGGCTTTGCAGCACGGCATTTGGCCGCGGCAAATCCGCCCGTGGCCGCTAATCTCGGGATTAGCCAGCCATGTGGACGAGATTTCTCAGAAACCTCATCCACACGGGACGGCCAATCCGCTGTGGTAAGTCCGGCTGAAACCGCGGCTGCGGCGGCCGCAGCCACGGTTTCAGAAGATGCAGCATGTCTATTTACCTTAAACCACGGCGGTTCTCCCGGCGGAAATCTCTAGTTTTTTGCTGCGGCCCAACCGCGAGATTTCCGACAGGAATCCGCCCTGTGTGAACCCAGCCTTACACTGGACAGCACTGGGCACATAGTAAGTGATTTGCAGCTTCCAGCAGCTATTTCTGACAGGGTGCCTTCACATGGGCGAAAAAATCACGTGCCTTTTGTGCGTATCAAGCTCACACGAAAATACAACCTATTATTTGTAATGGGTGTATTTACATGGACGATTTTTTTCTTGCAGCGATGTTGCAAGACGGAGATATCGCGGCATGTTCTATTTTCGCGTGAGTTTTGCATGTAAATGTGAACATGCGGTCTCCCACACACACACAGATAGTGTTCATGTGCTGCACGATGCAAATCACGCTCGAGAATGTCAGATATGACTCACTCCTGTAAATGCACCCTTAGGCCCCTGCACACGGGCGGAAATTCTGTGGCCGGATTTCCCACAGAATTTCCACCCCTGCCCGCCTGCATAGGATTGCATTACAAACCGCAATCCTATGCAGACGGCCGCGATTTGTCCGCGTGAAAATACACACGGAAAACAAATCGCGACATGTTCTATTTCTGTGCGGGGCTCAAGGAGGCCCGCACAGAAGTGTCGCTCTGCTCTGTGTATGCGCTGGCTGGCCGGCAGCTGGAACATCACAGAGCCAGAGCCGCAGGAGAAGGTGAGAGCGGCACTGGTCCCTGCAAGGGCACGGGTCGGGTCCCACTGCGAGAATTCTCGCAGCGGGATCCGACCCGGCCGTCTGCAGGCAGCCATATATGCAGGACTTGCTTTATCTGCATTGTCTGCTTATGTTTCTTTAAGCTAAAATTGTATCCAATCTAGACAATGCTCTGTGAGCAAAATACATAAACAAACCCTTTAAGATTGATGCTTCAGCTCTTGTCCTCCTGCTTTTGCCATTAGAAGTCTGGCATTGCAGAGAGGAGATTGTGTTTTTTTCTTTAGAACCCTCCCTGGAATATTGCATATTAAAGGAACACTCTAGGCAAAACTGATACCATGTGTTATGTTTACCTATGGCCGGCCTTAGTCACACAGGGGACCAGCTTTTGGAAGGCACCAGTTGGATGTAGGCTGGGTCATCACCTCTCTCAGCTTTACCTATCCAAATGATCTTCCTTCTCTGTGCAGCAGCATCTTGTGGAGCTACATGAATCATCCTCCTCCTGGCTCTGTCCCCTCCCCCTCTTTTTGAAAGCACCACTGTCAGACTATCAGTGCCCAGCGACACAGTCACTTAGTTCTGTTATTGTGTTTTCGTTTTTGTTCTGGAGCTATATTTATATACTGATGTTGGTTGTTGGGCTGTATTAATGTTATGAGATTGGTTCTGGTATTGTATATATGTGCTGAAGCCGGTTCATGCTGTATTTATGTACGGAGTTAGGTTCTCGTGCTGTATTTATGTTATGAGTTTGGTTCTTGGGCTGCGTATGTATTATGAGCTCAGCTCTGGCATTGTTTTTATATATTGAAGTTGGTTTATGCTCTATTTATGTACTGAGCTGGGTTCTTCTAATGTATTTATGTTATGAGCTTGGTTCTTGGGCTGTATTTATGTGATGGCATTGGTTCTGGTATTGTATCTATGTACTGAGGTTGGTTTGTGTCGTATTTATGTTATAAGCTTGATTCAGGAAACGTATTGTTTTGGTGTGAGTATGCTACTAATTGGTTGTTTTTTTGTACAGGCAGAATTCAGACAGACTGCTTATCAGTGCTAAATGCAGTATATAATATTTTACTTATGATGGGGGTGGGGCAAGAAAATTACACATATGGTGCCATCTAACCATGTATGGCCAGTACTGTACTTATCAGATTGGTTAACAAGGAATCAAAGAACACCAAAAAGGTTCATTTTGAAATGCCCCCCCCCCCCCCCCCCTGAGATCCTGCATTACATATAATACATTGCATCAACTTTCAACAGGGCTGTACCACAGGATAGGGAGTAAGTGTCTGAACACTGGGTGGCTGATCACTAGGACCCCCAGTTATCCTGGGAATGGTGCCCCTGATTGCTCACTGTGAATAGAGCAGTGCTACACAAGTATGACCCCATTCACTCCATTCACTTCTATGTGATGAAGGGAGATTGATGAGTATATCGATCCCCCTCTGGAGCGGTGGTTGAGAGTGTGCACTTCACAGGGGCCATTCAGGACATCTGACCCTCAGTGATCAGATATTTAAGGAATATAAGGAATAAATATATAGAAGGAATACATTTCTTTGGTTTCCAAACCCATTTAAGTCTGATCTGGATTCCTGAAGTTACAGCTGACTAATAAGCAGCATGCATCTACGTTACGGAAATCGAAAGCATCCAGCTGTTCTTGCTAAAAAAAAAAAATGTAAAAGGGAAGATTTTTTACAGCAACTACTCCAACTAGAATATGACAATGCATGCCAGTGTCTGAGTGTCTGAACATGCTCGAATTCTTCTTGGCATTAATGAGCTACTTGTACGGAGCATAGATGGCAGAGCGCAGTATTCCCGTACAATACTTCACATTAAAGTGTATGACATTTAGGTAAAAATTGTCTATTTCTATAGTTGGGTATTTATTCTTTATTTTGTTTCATCTCCATAGCAATAAGAAACAGAACATATGGTTAATTCTATGGAGACCTGGGAGCAGGCAGATATTGGAGTCTTACTCACACCCCCTAGTGGAAACCTGTCATAACTGCATCTCCCAATACTCATCACCGCTGATGGAAAACTGGATATGTGACACGTCCATCTGGTATCTATCACTGTAGCAATACTGAACTTATAATTACTTAAATTGTATTAGTAGTATTATATTTCAAACAAATGAACCTTAATCTAAATGTAAGATTATTTAATCATTATATACTGGTTTAGCTATTGGGAGATAATTAGAACAATGGTGCAGTACTATAGTTGTTATATACTTGTACACAGGGGGCAGTATTAGGCTGGGCTCACACGGACAGCTTGTATTTCACATACGGGAGGCTTGGAGCAGATTGTGGCTGTGAGCCTGGACGGTGACCCTACGTACTGCACTTACCTTTATTGCGCATGACTGCTTAGCAATGACCTGGGTATCTGCAGCCCATATGTAATGTTAATTGCGTACGGATTGCGGGTCATATACCTCCATTGACATCAATGGAGGCCGTCCGCGTGGATTCTACAGCAAAATGGATCATGCTACAATTTTTTTTCCACTCACGGAATACGCAATTTGTATCCGCGAGTGTGAAGGAAGAATCCAAATTATATGCACGGACGCTGATCGCAGAATCCGCAAGACAAATTCAGTTGTGTGAGACCAGCCTTATAGGAGTTGTTCTTGTACAGAATAAACAGTACAATACTAGTTATATTTTTGTTCCTAGGAGGGCAGTTTTATAGTAGTCACATTTTTGTACATAGGGGGCAGTATTATAGTAGTCATATTCTTATACATAGGGGGCAGTATTATACTAGCTATATTCTTGTACATAGGGGGCAGTATTATAGTAGTCATATTCTTAGACATAGGGGGTAGTGTTATAGTAGTTATATTCTTGTACATAGGGGGCAGTATTATAGTAGTTATATTCTTGTACATAGGGGGTAGTATTATAGTAGTTATATTCTTGTACATAGGGGGCAGTATTATAGGAGTTATATTCTTGTACATAGGGGACAGTATTATAGTAGTTATATTCTTGTACATAGGGGGCACTATTATAGTAGTAATATTCTTGTCCATAAGGAGCAGTATTATAGTAGTTATAATCTTGTACATAGGGGGCAGTATTATAGTGGTTATATTCTTATACATAGGGGCAGTATTATAGTACTTATATTCTTGTACATAGGGGGTAGTATTATAGTAGTTATATTCTTGTACATAGGGGGCAGTATTATAGTAGTTATATTCTTGTACATAGGGGGTAGTATTATAGTAGTTATATTCTTGTATATAGGAGGCAGTATTATAGTAGTTATATTCTTGTACATAGGAGGCAGTATTATAGTAGTTATATTCTTGTACATAGGAGGCAGTATTATAGTAGTTATATTATTGTACATAGGGGCAGTATTATAGTAGTTATATTCTTGTACATAACAGTATTATAGTAGTTATATTCTTGTACATAGGGGGCAGTATTATAGTAGTTATATTCTTGTACATAGGAGGCAGTATTATAGTAGTTATATTCTTGTACATAGGAGGCAGTATTATAGTAGTTATATTCTTGTACATAGGGGGCAGTATTATAGGAGTTATATTCTTGTACATAGGAGGCAGTATTATAGTAGTTATATTCTTGTACATAGGGGGCAGTATTATAGGAGTTATATTCTTGTACATAGGGGACAGTATTATAGTAGTTATATTCTTGTACATATGGAGCAGTATTATAGTAGTAATATTCTTGTCCATAAGGAGCAGTAGTATAGTAGTTATAATCTTGTACATAGGGGGCAGTATTATAGTGGTTATATTCTTATACATAGGGGGCAGTATTATAGTACTTATATTCTTGTACATAGGGGGCAGTATTATAGTGGTTATATTCTTGTACATAGGGGGCAGTATTATAGTAGTTATATTCTTGTACATAGGGGGCAGTATTATAGTAGTTATATTCTTGTACATAGGGGGCAGTATTATAGTAGTCATATTCTTAGACATAGTGGGTAGTCTTATAGTAGTTATATTCTTGTCCATAAGGAGCAGTATTATAGTAGTTATAATCTTGTACATAGGGGGCAGTATTATAGTGGTTATATTCTTATACATAGGGGGCAGTATTATAGTACTTATATTCTTGTACATAGGGGGCAGTATTATACTGGTTATATTCTTGTACATAGGGGGCAGTATTATAGTAGTTATATTCTTGTACATAGGAGGCAGTATTATAGTAGTTATATTCTTGTACATAGGAGGCAGTATTATAGTAGTTATATTATTGTACATAGCAGTATTATAGTGGTTATATTCCTGTACATAGGAGCAGTATTATAGTAGTTATATTCTTGTACATAGGAGGCAGTATAATAGTAGTTATATTCTTGTACATAGGGGGTAGTATTATAGTAGTTATATTCTTGTATATAGGAGGCAGTATTATAATAGTTATATTCTTGTACATAGGGGGCAGTATAATAGTAGTTATATTCTTGTACATAGGGGGCAGTATTATAGTACTTATATTCTTGTACATAGGGGGCAGTATTATAGTAGTTATATTCTTGTACATAGGGGGTAGTATTATAGTAGTTATGTTCTTGTACATAGGGGGCAGTATTATAGTAGTTATATTCTTGTACATAGGGGGTAGTATTATAGTAGTTATATTCTTGTATATAGGAGGCAGTATTATAGTAGTTATATTCTTGTACATAGGAGGCAGTATTATAGTAGTTATATTCTTGTACATAGGAGGCAGTATTATAGTAGTTATATTATTGTACATAGGGGCAGTATTATAGTAGTTATATTCTTGTACATAACAGTATTATAGTAGTTATATTCTTGTACATAGGGGGCAGTATTATAGTAGTTATATTCTTGTACATAGGAGGCAGTATTATAGTAGTTATATTCTTGTACATAGGAGGCAGTATTATAGTAGTTATATTCTTGTACATAGGGGGCAGTATTATAGGAGTTATATTCTTGTACATAGGAGGCAGTATTATAGTAGTTATATTCTTGTACATAGGGGGCAGTATTATAGGAGTTATATTCTTGTACATAGGGGACAGTATAATAGTAGTTATATTCTTGTACATATGGAGCAGTATTATAGTAGTAATATTCTTGTCCATAAGGAGCAGTATTATAGTAGTTATAATCTTGTACATAGGGGGCAGTATTATAGTGGTTATATTCTTATACATAGGGGGCAGTATTATAGTAGTTATATTCTTGTACATAGGGGGCAGTATTATAGTGGTTATATTCTTGTACATAGGGGGCAGTATTATAGGAGTTATATTCTTGTACATAGGAGGCAGTATTATAGTAGTTATATTCTTGTACATAGGGGGCAGTATTATAGGAGTTATATTCTTGTACATAGGGGACAGTATAATAGTAGTTATATTCTTGTACATATGGAGCAGTATTATAGTAGTAATATTCTTGTCCATAAGGAGCAGTATTATAGTAGTTATAATCTTGTACATAGGGGGCAGTATTATAGTGGTTATATTCTTATACATAGGGGGCAGTATCATAGTAGTTATATTCTTGTACATAGGGGGCAGTATTATAGTGGTTATATTCTTGTACATAGGGGGCAGTATTATAGTAGTTATATTCTTGTACATAGGGGGCAGTATTATAGTAGTTATATTCTTGTACATAAGAGGCAGTATTATAGTACTTATATTCTTGTACATAGGGGGCAGTATTATAGTGGTTATATTCTTGTACATAGGGGGCAGTATTATAGTAGTAATATTCTTGTACATAGGGGGCAGTATTATAGTAGTCATATTCTTAGACATAGGGGGTAGTGTTATAGTAGTTATATTCTTGTCCATAAGGAGCAGTATTATAGTAGTTATAATCTTGTACATAGGGGGCAGTATTATAGTGGTTATATTCTTATACATAGGGGGCAGTATTATAGTACTTATATTCTTGTACATAGGGGGCAGTATTATACTGGTTATATTCTTGTACATAGGGGGCAGTATTATAGTAGTTATATTCTTGTACATAGGAGGCAGTATTATAGTAGTTATATTCTTGTACATAGGAGGCAGTATTATAGTAGTTATATTATTGTACATAGCAGTATTATAGTGGTTATATTCCTGTACATAGGAGCAGTATTATAGTAGTTATATTCTTGTAAATAGGAGGCAGTATAATAGTAGTTATATTCTTGTACATAGGGGGTAGTATTATAGTAGTTATATTCTTGTATATAGGAGGCAGTATTATAATAGTTATATTCTTGTACATAGGGGGCAGTATAATAGTAGTTATATTCTTGTTCATAGGGGGCAGTATTATTGTACTTATATTCTTGTACATAGGGGGCAGTATTATAGTAGTTATATTCTTGTACATAGGGGGTAGTATTATAGTAGTTATATTCTTGTACATAGGGGGCAGTATTATAGTAGTTATATTCTTGTACATAGGGGGTAGTATTATAGTAGTTATATTCTTGTATATAGGAGGCAGTATTATAGTAGTTATATTCTTGTACATAGGAGGCAGTATTATAGTAGTTATATTCTTGTACATAGGAGGCAGTATTATAGTAGTTATATTATTGTACATAGGGGCAGTATTATAGTAGTTATATTCTTGTACATAACAGTATTATAGTAGTTATTTTCTTGTACATAGGGGGCAGTATTATAGTAGTTATATTCTTGTACATAGGAGGCAGTATTATAGTAGTTATATTTTTGTACATAGGAGGCAGTATTATAGTAGTTATATTCTTGTACATAGGGGGCAGTATTATAGGAGTTATATTCTTGTACAAAGGGGACAGTATTATAGTAGTTATATTCTTGTACATATGGAGCAGTATTATAGTAGTAATATTCTTGTCCATAAGGAGCAGTATTATAGTAGTTATAATCTTGTACATAGGGGGCAGTATTATAGTGGTTATATTCTTATACATAGGGGGCAGTATTATAGTACTTATATTCTTGTACATAGGGGGCAGTATTATAGTGGTTATATTCTTGTACATAGGGGGCAGTATTATAGTAGTTATATTCTTGTACATAGGGGGCAGTATTATAGTAGTTATATTCTTGTACATAGGAGGCAGTATTATAGTACTTATATTCTTGTACATAGGGGCAGTATTATAGTGGTTATATTCTTGTACATAGGGGGCAGTATTATAGTAGTTATATTCTTGTACATAGGGGGCAGTATTATAGTAGTCATATTCTGAGGCATAGGGGGTAGTGTTATAGTAGTTATATTCTTGTCCATAAGGAGCAGTATTATAGTAGTTATAATCTTGTACATAGGGGGCAGTATTATAGTGGTTATATTCTTATACATAGGGGGCAGTATTATAGTACTTATATTCTTGTACATAGGGGGCAGTATTATACTGGTTATATTCTTGTACATAGGGGGCAGTATTATAGTAGTTATATTCTTGTACATAGGAGGCAGTATTATAGTAGTTATATTCTTGTACATAGGAGGCAGTATTATAGTAGTTATATTATTGTACATAGCAGTATTATAGTGGTTATATTCCTGTACATAGGAGCAGTATTATAGTAGTTATATTCTTGTACATAGGAGGCAGTATAATAGTAGTTATATTCTTGTACATAGGGGGTAGTATTATAGTAGTTATATTCTTGTATATAGGAGGCAGTATTATAATAGTTATATTCTTGTACATAGGGGGCAGTATAATAGTAGTTATATTCTTGTACATAGGGGGCAGTATTATAGTAGTTATATTCTTGTACATAGGGGGCAGTATTATAGTAGTTATATTCTTGTACATAGGGGGTAGTATTATAGTAGTTATATTCTTGTATATAGGAGGCAGTATTATAGTAGTTATATTCTTGTACATAGGAGGCAGTATTATAGTAGTTATATTCTTGTACATAGGAGGCAGTATTATAGTAGTTATATTATTGTACATAGGGGCAGTATTATAGTAGTTATATTCTTGTACATAACAGTATTATAGTAGTTATTTTCTTGTACATAGGGGGCAGTATTATAGTAGTTATATTCTTGTACATAGGAGGCAGTATTATAGTAGTTATATTCTTGTACATAGGAGGCAGTATTATAGTAGTTATATTATTGTACATAGCAGTATTATAGTGGTTATATTCCTGTACATAGGAGCAGTATTATAGTAGTTATATTCTTGTACATAGGAGGCAGTATAATAGTAGTTATATTCTTGTACATAGGGGGTAGTATTATAGTAGTTATATTCTTGTATATAGGAGGCAGTATTATAATAGTTATATTCTTGTACATAGGGGGCAGTATAATAGTAGTTATATTCTTGTACATAGGGGGCAGTATTATAGTGGTTATATTCTTGTACATAGGGGGCAGTATTATAGTAGTTATATTCTTGTACATAGGGGGTAGTATTATAGTAGTTATATTCTTGTATATAGGAGGCAGTATTATAGTAGTTATATTCTTGTACATAGGAGGCAGTATTATAGTAGTTATATTCTTGTACATAGGAGGCAGTATTACAGTAGTTATATTATTGTACATAGGGGCAGTATTATAGTAGTTATATTCTTGTACATAACAGTATTACAGTAGTTATATTCTTGTACATAGGAGCAGTATTATAGTACTTATATTATTGTACATAGGGGCAGTATTATAGTAGTTATATTCTTGTACATAACAGTATTATAGTAGTTTTATTCTTGTACACAGGGGGCAGTATTATAGCAGTTATATTCTTGTACATAGGAGGCAGTATTATAGTAGTTATATTCTTGTACATAGGAGGCAGTATTATAGTAGTTATATTCTTGTACATAGGAGGCAGTATTATAGTAGTTATATTCTTGTACATAGGAGCAGTATTATAGTAGTTATATTCTTGTACATAGGAGGCAATATTATAGAAGTTATATTCTTGTACATAGGGGGCAGTATAATAGTAGTTATATTCTTGTACATAGGAGGCAGTATTATAGTAGTTATATTCTTGTACATAGGAGGCAGTATTATAGTAGTTATATTCTTGTACATAGGAGGCAGTATTATAGTAGTTATATTCTTGTACATAGGAGGCAGTATTATAGTAGTTATATTCTAGTACATAGGGGGCAGTATTATAGTAGTCATATTCTTAGACATAGGGGGTAGTGTTATAGTAGTTATATTCTTGTACATAGGGGGCAGTATTATAGTAGTTATATTCTTGTACATAGGGGGTAGTATTATAGTAGTTATATTCTTGTACATAGGGGGCAGTATTATAGGAGTTATATTCTTGTACATAGGGGACAGTATTATAGTAGTTATATTCTTGTACATAGGGGGCACTATTATAGTAGTAATATTCTTGTCCATAAGGAGCAGTATTATAGTAGTTATAATCTTGTACATAGGGGGCAGTATTATAGTGGTTATATTCTTATACATAGGGGCAGTATTATAGTACTTATATTCTTGTACATAGGGGGTAGTATTATAGTAGTTATATTCTTGTACATAGGGGGCAGTATTATAGTAGTTATATTCTTGTACATAGGGGGTAGTATTATAGTAGTTATATTCTTGTATATAGGAGGCAGTATTATAGTAGTTATATTCTTGTACATAGGAGGCAGTATTATAGTAGTTATATTCTTGTACATAGGAGGCAGTATTATAGTAGTTATATTATTGTACATAGGGGCAGTATTATAGTAGTTATATTCTTGTACATAACAGTATTATAGTAGTTATATTCTTGTACATAGGGGGCAGTATTATAGTAGTTATATTCTTGTACATAGGAGGCAGTATTATAGTAGTTATATTCTTGTACATAGGAGGCAGTATTATAGTAGTTATATTCTTGTACATAGGGGGCAGTATTATAGGAGTTATATTCTTGTACATAGGAGGCAGTATTATAGTAGTTATATTCTTGTACATAGGGGGCAGTATTATAGGAGTTATATTCTTGTACATAGGGGACAGTATTATAGTAGTTATATTCTTGTACATATGGAGCAGTATTATAGTAGTAATATTCTTGTCCATAAGGAGCAGTATTATAGTAGTTATAATCTTGTACATAGGGGGCAGTATTATAGTGGTTATATTCTTATACATAGGGGGCAGTATTATAGTACTTATATTCTTGTACATAGGGGCAGTATTATAGTGGTTATATTCTTGTACATAGGGGGCAGTATTATAGTAGTTATATTCTTGTACATAGGGGCAGTATTATAGTAGTTATATTCTTGTACATAGGGGGCAGTATTATAGTAGTCATATTCTTAGACATAGTGGGTAGTGTTATAGTAGTTATATTCTTGTCCATAAGGAGCAGTATTATAGTAGTTATAATCTTGTACATAGGGGGCAGTATTATAGTGGTTATATTCTTATACATAGGGGGCAGTATTATAGTACTTATATTCTTGTACAAAGGGGGCAGTATTATACTGGTTATATTCTTGTACATAGGGGGCAGTATTATAGTAGTTATATTCTTGTACATAGGAGGCAGTATTATAGTAGTTATATTCTTGTACATAGGAGGCAGTATTATAGTAGTTATATTATTGTACATAGCAGTATTATAGTGGTTATATTCCTGTACATAGGAGCAGTATTATAGTAGTTATATTCTTGTACATAGGAGGCAGTATAATAGTAGTTATATTCTTGTACATAGGGGGTAGTATTATAGTAGTTATATTCTTGTATATAGGAGGCAGTATTATAATAGTTATATTCTTGTACATAGGGGGCAGTATAATAGTAGTTATATTCTTGTACATAGGGGGCAGTATTATAGTACTTATATTCTTGTACATAGGGGGCAGTATTATAGTAGTTATATTCTTGTACATAGGGGGTAGTATTATAGTAGTTATGTTCTTGTACATAGGGGGCAGTATTATAGTAGTTATATTCTTGTACATAGGGGGTAGTATTATAGTAGTTATATTCTTGTATATAGGAGGCAGTATTATAGTAGTTATATTCTTGTACATAGGAGGCAGTATTATAGTAGTTATATTCTTGTACATAGGAGGCAGTATTATAGTAGTTATATTATTGTACATAGGGGCAGTATTATAGTTTTTATATTCTTGTACATAACAGTATTATAGTAGTTATTTTCTTGTACATAGGGGGCAGTATTATAGTAGTTATATTCTTGTACATAGGAGGCAGTATTATAGTAGTTATATTCTTGTACATAGGAGGCAGTATTATAGTAGTTATATTCTTGTACATAGGGGGCAGTATTATAGGAGTTATATTCTTGTACATAGGGGACAGTATTATAGTAGTTATATTCTTGTACATATGGAGCAGTATTATAGTAGTAATATTCTTGTCCATAAGGAGCAGTATTATAGTAGTTATAATCTTGTACATAGGGGGCAGTATTATAGTGGTTATATTCTTATACATAGGGGGCAGTATTATAGTAGTTATATTCTTGTACATAGGGGGCAGTATTATAGTGGTTATATTCTTGTACATAGGGGGCAGTATTATAGTAGTTATATTCTTGTACATAGGGGGCAGTATTATAGTAGTTATATTCTTGTACATAGGAGGCAGTATTATAGTACTTATATTCTTGTACATAGGGGCAGTATTATAGTGGTTATATTCTTGTACATAGGGGGCAGTATTATAGTAGTTATATTCTTGTACATAGGGGGCAGTATTATAGTAGTCATATTCTTAGGCATAGGGGGTAGTGTTATAGTAGTTATATTCTTGTCCATAAGGAGCAGTATTATAGTAGTTATAATCTTGTACATAGGGGGCAGTATTATAGTGGTTATATTCTTATACATAGGGGGCAGTATTATAGTACTTATATTCTTGTACATAGGGGGCAGTATTATACTGGTTATATTCTTGTACATAGGGGGCAGTATTATAGTAGTTATATTCTTGTACATAGGAGGCAGTATTATAGTAGTTATATTCTTGTACATAGGAGGCAGTATTATAGTAGTTATATTATTGTACATAGCAGTATTATAGTGGTTATATTCCTGTACATAGGAGCAGTATTATAGTAGTTATATTCTTGTACATAGGAGGCAGTATAATAGTAGTTATATTCTTGTACATAGGGGGTAGTATTATAGTAGTTATATTCTTGTATATAGGAGGCAGTATTATAATAGTTATATTCTTGTACATAGGGGGCAGTATAATAGTAGTTATATTCTTGTACATAGGGGGCAGTATTATAGTAGTTATATTCTTGTACATAGGGGGCAGTATTATAGTAGTTATATTCTTGTACATAGGGGGTAGTATTATAGTAGTTATATTCTTGTATATAGGAGGCAGTATTATAGTAGTTATATTCTTTTACATAGGAGGCAGTATTATAGTAGTTATATTCTTGTACATAGGAGGCAGTATTATAGTAGTTATATTATTGTACATAGGGGCAGTATTATAGTAGTTATATTCTTGTACATAACAGTATTATAGTAGTTATTTTCTTGTACATAGGGGGCAGTATTATAGTAGTTATATTCTTGTACATAGGAGGCAGTATTATAGTAGTTATATTCTTGTACATAGGAGGCAGTATTATAGTAGTTATATTATTGTACATAGCAGTATTATAGTGGTTATATTCCTGTACATAGGAGCAGTATTATAGTAGTTATATTCTTGTACATAGGAGGCAGTATAATAGTAGTTATATTCTTGTACATAGGGGGTAGTATTATAGTAGTTATATTCTTGTATATAGGAGGCAGTATTATAATAGTTATATTCTTGTACATAGGGGGCAGTATAATAGTAGTTATATTCTTGTACATAGGGGGCAGTATTATAGTGGTTATATTCTTGTACATAGGGGGCAGTATTATAGTAGTTATATTCTTGTACATAGGGGGTAGTATTATAGTAGTTATATTCTTGTATATAGGAGGCAGTATTATAGTAGTTATATTCTTGTACATAGGAGGCAGTATTATAGTAGTTATATTCTTGTACATAGGAGGCAGTATTATAGTAGTTATATTATTGTACATAGGGGCAGTATTATAGTAGTTATATTCTTGTACATAACAGTATTACAGTAGTTATATTCTTGTACATAGGAGCAGTATTATAGTACTTATATTATTGTACATAGGGGCAGTATTATAGTAGTTATATTCTTGTACATAACAGTATTATAGTAGTTTTATTCTTGTACACAGGGGGCAGTATTATAGCAGTTATATTCTTGTACATAGGAGGCAGTATTATAGTAGTTATATTCTTGTACATAGGAGGCAGTATTATAGTAGTTATATTCTTGTACATAGGAGGCAGTATTATAGTAGTTATATTCTTGTACATAGGAGCAGTATTATAGTAGTTATATTCTTGTACATAGGAGGCAATATTATAGAAGTTATATTCTTGTACATAGGGGGCAGTATAATAGTAGTTATATTCTTGTACATAGGGGGCAGTATTATAGTAGTTATATTCTTGTATATAGGAGGCAGTATTATAGCAGTTATATTCTTGTACATAGGGGGTAGTATTATAGTAGTTATATTCTTGTACATAGGAGGCAGTATTATAGTAGCTATAATCTTGTACATAGGGGGCAGTATAATAGTAGTTATATTCTTGTACATAGGGGGCAGTATTATAGTAGTTATATTCTTGTACATAGGGAGCAGTATTATAGTAGTTATATTCTTGTACATAGGAGGCCGTATTATAGTAGCTATAATCTTGTACATAGGCGCATTATTATAGTAGTTATATTCTTGTACATGGGGGCAGTATTATAGTAGTTATATTCTTGTACATAGGAGGCAGTATTATAGTAGTTATATTTTTGTACATATGAGGCAGTATTATAGTAGCTATAATCTTGTACATAGGGGCATTATTATAGTAGTTATATTCTTGTACATAGGGGGCAGTATTATAGTAGTTATATTCTTGTACATAGGGGGTGGTATTACTGTAGCTCTATTCATGTATATAAGAGGCAGTATTATTGTAGTTATATTCTTGTACATGGAAGGCAGTATTATTACTGGTATAACACACCACAGTAGTAATTTTCTATGGGCATGTGTGTAAATAAAAAATTTTAAAATTCACATTCTAATGTCAGAGCTTGGTGATTTATACAAGGTTGAATGACCGTACAGATGCTACTTATGTATTACCTCTAAGGCAGTCTATTACAGATTAATTCTGTAGGAAACTCCATCTCCTGTGTCAGCCACTGACTGACATGTTGCGTTCTCTCTGTGTTACAAACCCTATGATAGCTACTGCACAACCCCATAAAACAAACATCGATGCAGTATCTTTTAAAAATGATGAGGTTGCTTCAGATCCATCAATTATTGGATAGTATTCGCCCTTTCCTATTCAAAAAGACAGGTTTGTATTCTAAGGAAGAATGAACCCCCTCGTATAAATTATACTATCAGAAGTCACCTCAGTGGTCACTTGACCTGTATAAATGTACTCCGCTTGCAGCCTTGTGCAGTCTATAGAAAAGAACTTCTCTGTGTCTTGTACTAGCCCTATAATTGGGGTGGGGGGCATTATCCTATATATAAAATTCCAGTACTACAAATTCTTACAGAACCCCGTATTGCTCTACGCCGAGGGAGGAAGAATACAGACGGCTTTGTACTCTTAACTAGCATAGCAAAGCAAGAATTCAGAAATCCATTGAGCTACACAATGTTGTTCCATTATTTCATGGGGTAAGATTTATGGCCCTTGGGACAGAAGCTATGATGAGAGTGATGCTTTCTCTGTACTCTATGCAATCCTCTATTAATGATGAGTATTGTGTGATTATCTTATTATACAGAGCTCTACTTAATGATATGCAGTATGCGGCCCTTATCTTATACTATGTAACTATGTGACTTCTCATTGAGATTTGACATTCACATGTTCCTGTCCCTTAATATACTGTATGTACATACACATGATATAATATGACTAGAGATGAGCGAACGTGTTCTTCCGAGCTTGATATTCGTGCGAATATTAGGGTGTTCGGGATGTTCGTTATTCGTAACGAACACCATGCGGTGTTCTGGTTACTTTCACTTCCTTCCCTGAGACGTTAGCGCGCTTTTCTGGCCAATTGAAAGACAGGGAAGGCATTACAACTTCCCCCTGTGACGTTCAAGCCCTATACCACCCCCCTGCTGTGAGTGGCTGGGAAGATCAGGTGTCACCCGAACATAAAAGTCGGCCCCTCCCGCGGTTCGGCTCAGATGCCGTGTGAGTTAGATGAGGGACAGTGCTGTTTGTACCGGAGCTGCTGTAGGGAAAGAATTGGTAGTTAGTGTAGGCTTCAAGACCCCCCAAAGGTCCTTATTAGGGCCACTGATAGCTGTGTGTTGGCTGCTGTTAGCAGTGGCAATTTTTTTTTTTCTCAAAATCGGCTCTGCAGAGCGTTGCACCTGGCATTAGGGACAGAAGTGCTGCATAGGCAGGGAGAGTGTTAGGAGTGAGTGTAGCCTTCAAGAACCTCAACGGTCCTTTCTAGGGCCATATTTAACCGTGTGCAGTACTGTGCTGGCTGCTGTTAGCTGTGCTGCATTTTTTTTTTGCTTCTCAAAATCGCCTCTGCAGACCATTGCACCCTCCATTGATACTGCAGGGAAAGAATTGTATAGGCAGGGCCACAACACAGTTATTATTCATTGAATATACGCAGTGCTGCCTTTTGGTGCAAAAAAACGGAAAATAATTCTATTTGTCCTGCCTCTGTCCGTCCTAACGCCGGTGGACACGTGTCGGCTGCGTGTGCAACCTGTAAAAATCAGACGCACCCAGCTACGTTTTACTCCTGGCTTTGCCATTTGCTTTCCTTAATTGGGAAAAAAAATACCTGCTCTGCCACAGTTAATAACTCTGCTACCCTCACGTTCTGTGACACATTAGCAGGAAAACAGCACAGTTATTAAACTTCTCATGTTCATAGAATATACGCAGTGCTGCCTTTTGGTGCAAAAAAACGGAAAATAATTCTATTTGTCCTGCCTCTGTCCGTCCTAACGCCGGTGGACACGTGTCGGCTGCGTGTGCAACCTGTAAAAATCAGACGCACCCAGCTACGTTTTACTCCTGGCTTTGCCATTTGCTTTCCTTAATTGGGAAAAAAAATACCTGCTCTGCCACAGTTAATAACTCTGCTACCCTCACGTTCTGTGACACATTAGCAGGAAAACAGCACAGTTATTAAACTTCTCATGTTCATAGAATATACGCAGTGCTGCCTTTTGGTGCAAAAAAACGGAAAATAATTCTATTTGTCCTGCCTCTGTCCGTCCTAACGCCGGTGGACACGTGTCGGCTGCGTGTGCAACCAGTAAAAATCAGACGCACCCAGCTACGTTTTACTCCTGGCTTTGCCATTTGCTTTCCTTAATTGGGAAAAAAAATACCTGCTCTGCCACAGTTAATAACTCTGCTACCCTCACGTTCTGTGACACATTAGCAGGAAAACAGCACAGTTATTAAACTTCTCATGTTCATAGAATATACGCAGTGCTGCCTTTTGGTGCAAAAAACCGGAAAATAATTCTATTTGTCCTGCCTCTGTCCGTCCTAACGCCGGTGGACACGTGTCGGCTGCGTGTGCAACCTGTAAAAATCAGACGCACCCAGCTACGTTTTACTCCTGGCTTCGCCATTTGCTTTCCTTAATTGGGAAAAAAAATACCTGCTCTGCCACAGTTAATAACTCTGCTACCCTCACGTTCTGTGACACATTAGCAGGAAAACAGCACAGTTATTAAACTTAGATTATTCATTCACTAGAGGCAGTGGGGCCTTTCGTTTTCAAAAAAGGGAAAAAATTATATTTGGCCTGCAGTCTTGCGCCAATTTATTAGCTGCCTGTGAAATCAAATCACTGGTAATACAGCATGCTGAGGGGTAGGGGTAGGCCTAGAGGACGTGGACGTGGCCGAGGACGCGGAGGGCCAAGTCAGGGTGTGGGCACAGGCCAAGCTCCTGATCCAGGTGTGTCGCAGCCGACTGCTGCGCGATTAGGAGAGAGGCACGTTTCTGGTGTCCCCACATTCATCGCCCAATTAATGGGTCCACGCGGGAGACGGTTATTAGAAAATGAGCAGTGTGAGCAGGTCCTGTCCTGGATGGCAGAAAGTGCTTCGAGCAACCTATCGTCTACCCGCAGTTCTGCGCCGTCCACTGCTGCCAATCCGAATCCTCTGTCTGCTGCTCCTCCTTCCTCCCAGCCTCCTCACTCCACTACAATAACACCTGCTCAGGAGCGGGAACACTCCCAGGAACTGTTCTCGGGCCCCTGCTTAGATTGGGCAGCAGCGGTTCCTCTCCCACCAGAGGAGTTTATCGTCACTGATGCCCAACCATTCGAAAGTTCCCGGGGTCCGGGGGAAGAGGCTGGGGACTTCCGCCAACTGTCTCAACAACTTTCTGTGGGTGAGGAGGACGATGACGATCAGACACAGTTGTCTTGCAGTGAGGTAGTAGTAAGGGCAGTAAGTCCGAGGGAGCAGCGCACAGAGGATTCGGAGGAAGAGCAGCAGGACGATGAGGTGACTGACCCCACCTGGTGTGCAACGCTTACTCAGGAGGACAGGTCTTCAGAGGGGGAGTCAAGGGCATCAGCAGGGCAGGTTGCAAGAGGCAGTGCGGTGGCCAGGGGTAGAGGCAGGGCCAGACCGAATAATCCACCAAGTGTTTCCCAAAGCGCCCCCTCGCGCCATGCCACCCTGCAGAGGCCGAGGTGCTCTAAGGTCTGGCAGTTTTTCACAGAGACGCCTGACGACCGACGAACAGTGGTGTGCAACCTTTGTCGCGCAAAGCTCAGCCGGGGAGCCAACACCAACAGCCTCACCACCACCACCATGCGCAGACATATGATGGCCAAGCACCCCGCAAGGTGGGACGAAGGCCGTTCAGCGCCTCCGGTTTGCACCTCTGCCTCTCCCCCTGTGCCCCAACCTGCCACTGAGATGCAACCCCCCTCTCAGGACACAGGCACTACCGTCTCCTGGCCTGCACCCACACCCTCACCTCCGCTGTCCTCGGCCCCATCCAGCAGTGTAGTTCAGCGCACCGTCCAGCCGTCGCTTGCGCAACTGTTGGGGTGCAAGCGCAAGAACGCCGCCACGCACCCGCACGCTCAAACGTTAACCGTCCGCATAGCAAAATTCATCAGCCTTGAGATGCTGCCGTATAGGGTTGTGGAAACGGAGTCCTTCAAAAGTATCATGGAGGCGGCGGCCCCGCGCTACTCAGTTCCCAGTCGCCACTACTTTTCCCGATGTGCCGTCCCAGCCCTGCACGACCACGTCTCCCGCAACATTGTACGCGCCCTCACCAACGCGGTTACTGCCACGGTCCACTTAACTACGGACACGTGGACAAGCACAGGCGGGCAGGGCCACTACATCTCCCTGACGGCACATTGGGTGAATTTAGTGGAGGCTGGGACAGAGTCAGAGCCTGGGACCGCTCATGTCCTACCCACCCCAGAATTGCGGGCCCCAGCTCGGTGGTGGTATCTGCGGAGGTGTATGCTTCCTGCACTAAAGCACCCTCCTCCTCCTCCTCTGTCTCGCAATCAAGATGTGTTAGCAGCAGCATGTCGCCAGCAGTCGGTGTCGCGCGGTGTGGCAGCACAGCGGTGGGCAAGCGTCAGCAGGCCGTGCTGAAACTACTCAGCTTAGGCGATAAGAGGCACACGGCCCACGAACTGCTGCAGGGTCTGACACAGCAGACCGACCGCTGGCTTGCGCCGCTGAGCCTCCAACCGGGCATGGTCGTGTGTGACAACGGACGTAACCTGGTGGCGGCTCTGCAGCTCGGCAGCCTCACGCACGTGCCATGCCTGGCCCACGTCTTTAATTTGGTGGTTCAGCGCTTTCTGAAAAGCTACCCACGCTTGTCAGACCTGCTCGTAAAGGCGCGCCGGCTCTGCGCACATTTCCGCAAGTCCCACACGGACGCTGCCACCCTGCGCACCCTGCAACATCACTTTAAGCTGCCAGTGCACCGACTGCTGTGCGACGTGCCCACACGGTGGAACTCTACGCTCCACATGTTGGCCAGGCTCTATGAACAACGTAGAGCTATAGTCGAATACCAACTCCAACATGGGCGGCGCAGTGGGAGTCAGCCTCCTCAATTCCTTTCAGAAGAGTGGGCCTGGTTGGCAGACATCTGCCATGTCCTTGGTAATTTTGAGGAGTCTACCCAGGTGGTGAGCGGCGATGCTACAATCATTAGCGTCACCATTCCTCTGCTATGCATCTTGAGAAATTCCCTGCAAACCATAAAGGCAGCTGCTTTGCGCTCGGAAACGGGGGCGGGGGAAGACAGTATGCCGCTGGATAGTCAGGGCACCCTCCTGTCTATTTCTCAGCGCGTACAGGAGGAGGAGGAGGAGCATGAGGAGGATGAGGAGGAGGGGGAAGAGACAGCTTGGGCCGCTGCTGACGGTACACCGGCTGATTGCCTGTCATCCTTTCAGCGTGTATGGCCTGAGGAGGAGGAGGAGGAGGAGGAGGATCCTGAAAGTGATCTTCCTAGTGAAGACAGCCATGTGTTGCGTACAGGTACCCTGGCACACATGGCTGACTTCATGTTAGGATGCCTTTCTCGTGACCCTCGCGTTGCACGCATTCTGGCCACGACGGATTACTGGGTGTACACACTGCTCGATCCACGGTATAAGGAGAACCTGCCCACTCTGATTCCCGAAGAGGAAAGGGGTTCGAGAGTGTTGCTATACCACAGGACCCTTGCGGACAAGCTGATGGTAAAATTCCCAGCCGACAGCGCTAGTGGCAGAAGGCGCAGTACCGAGGGCAAGGTAGCAGGGGATGTGCGTAGATCGAGCAGCATGTACATCCCAGGCAGTGCAACAGTCTTTAAGGGCCTGGCCAGCTTTATGGCTCCCCACCAAGACTGTGTCACCGCTCCCCAGTCACGGCTGAGTCGGCGGGAGCACTGTAAAAGGATGGTGAGGGAGTACGTAGCGGATCGCACGACCATCCTTGGTGACGCCTCTGCCCCCTACAACTACTGGGTGTCGAAGCTGGACACGTGGCCTGAACTAGCGCTGTATGCCCTGGAGGTGCTTGCTTGTCCTGCAGCTAGCGTCTTGTCGGAGAGGGTGTTTAGTGCGGCTGGGGGAATCATCACAGATAAGACAGTGCCGACAGGCTAACACTCATCAAGATGAACAAAGGCTGGATTTCGCCAGACTTCTGTTCTCCACCAGCGGACAGCAGCGATACGTAAGCAATACGTAGGCTGCACCCGCGGATGGAAGCTACGTTCTCTCTCACCATCCAAAATGGGGACATTTCTGCTTCATCAATCTGTGTCTAATATTCCTCCTCCTCCTCCTGCTCCTCCTCCTGAAACCTCACGTAATCACGCTGAAAGTGCAATTTTTCTTAGGGCCACAAGGCTCACTCAAATAATTTTTCTGAACAATTTTTATAAGTTTCAATGCGCTTAAAAGCGTTGGAACTTTAACTTGAACCAATTTTTCGTTACACTGGGCTGCCTCCAGGCCTAGTTACCACTTAAGCCACATTAACCAAAGCGATTAATGGGTTTCACCTGCCCTCTTGGCTGGCCATGGCCAATTTTTGGGATGTACATTAGTACTGTTGATACAGCAATTTTTGTGGGCCCTCGCCTACAGTGTAATCAAATTAATTTTAGCCCACCTGCATTACAGCTGACGTTACCTCAGCTGTGTTGGGCAATGCAATGGGATATTTTTGTGTACCGCCGGTGGGTTCCAGGGAGCCACCCATGCTGTAGGTGCACACGGAGTTTTTAATACATGTGTCCACTTCTAAAGAACCCCAGTCTGACTGGGGCATGCAGTGTGGGCCGAAGCCCACCTGTATTACGCACGACATTACTACCTCAGCTGTGTTGGGCAATGCAATGGGATATTTCTATGTACCGCCGGTGGCTTCCTGGCACCCACCCAGGCAGTGGGTCCAAAGGGAGTTTAACCTACATGTGTCCACTTCTAAAGAACCCCAGTCTGACTGGGGCATGCAGTGTGGGCCGAAGCCCACCTGTATTACGCACGACATTACTACCTCAGCTGTGTTGGGCAATGCAATGGGATATTTCTATGTACCACCGGTGGGTTCCAGGGAGCCACCCATGCTGTAGGTGCACACAGAGTTTTTAATACATGTGTCCACTTCTAAAGAACCCCAGTCTGACTGGGGCATGCAGTGTGGGCCGAAGCCCACCTGTATTACGCACGACATTACTACCTCAGCTGTGTTGGGCAATGCAATGGGATATTTCTATGTACCGCCGGTGGCTTCCTGGCACCCACCCAGGCAGTGGGTCCACAGGGAGTTTAACCTACATGTGTCCACTTCTAAAGAACCCCAGTCTGACTGGGGCATGCAGTGTGGGCCGAAGCCCACCTGTATTACGCACGACATTACTACCTCAGCTGTGTTGGGCAATGCAATGGGATATTTCTATGTACCGCCGGTGGGTTCCAGGGAGCCACCCATGCTGTAGGTGCACACGGAGTTTTTAATACATGTGTCCACTTCTAAAGAACCCCAGTCTGACTGGGGCATGCAGTGTGGGCCGAAGCCCACCTGTATTACGCACGACATTACTACCTCAGCTGTGTTGGGCAATGCAATGGGATATTTCTATGTACCGCCGGTGGCTTCCTGGCACCCACCCATGCTGTGGGTCCACAGGGAATTATAAATGCATCTGTTTCCACTTCTAAAGAAACCCAGTCTGACTGGGGCATGCAGTGTGGGCCGAAACCCACCTGCATTAACCCTTTCCAGTCCACTGTGTGACCTGTGAAGACATTAGGGTTTAAGGCTGTACAGCTCCGTTGTTGGTAGACGTCCGTCGGGGTTCTCTTACTGTATGTTGCCAGCCTCTCTGCTGTCGGAGCCTATCCTACGTGTCAGCTCATGCAGTACTGGCTTTAGCCAGCATATAGCACCGTTGTATAACGGCAGAAAAAGAGTAAGCCCCCTAGGAAAACCATATACAAATTGGATTGGAAAGGGTTAAGCACAACATTACTACCTCAGCTGTGTTGGGCAATGCAATGGGATATTTCTATGTACCGCCGGTGGCTTCCTGGCACCCACCCATGCTGTAGGTGCACACGGAGTTTTTACTACATCTGTACACTTATAAAGAACCCCAGTCAGACTGGGGCATGCAGTGTGGGCCGAAGCCCACCTGCATTAAACATGTCATTATTACCTCAGCTGTGATGGGCAATGCAATGGGATATTTTTATGTACCGCCGGTGGGTTCCAGGGAGCCACCCATGCTGTCGGTCCACAGGGACTTCACAATAGGGAGTTGTACCTGCCTGTGTCTATGAATTAAAAAGCCCGGTCTGACTGGGGCATGCAGACACCTTGACAGAATGAATAGTGTGTGGCACATAGGTTCCCCATTGCTATGCCCACGTGTGCAGCTCCTGATGGCGGTGGCACAGGATTCTATTTCTCATTGCTTCTGTACAGCATTGTGGGCTATCGCTCCGCCACTTTTAAAGAGGGTCGCTGCCTAGCCGTGCCAACCTCTGCAGTGTGTGCCTGCGGTTCCTCCTCATGGCAGACGCACTTCTAAATAGACATGAG
This sequence comes from Eleutherodactylus coqui, assembly GCF_035609145.1. Taxonomy (NCBI): domain Eukaryota; kingdom Metazoa; phylum Chordata; class Amphibia; order Anura; family Eleutherodactylidae; genus Eleutherodactylus; species Eleutherodactylus coqui. The sequence goes on along the minus strand of NC_089845.1, from coordinate 124,973,479 downwards.
GGTGGTGTGGCATGAGGGCAGCTGAAGGCTGCCCAGGGACACTTTGGTGTGCGCTGTGCGGGGGAGGGGGGGCGGTTGGGCAGCATGTAACCCAGGAGAAGTGTCAGTGGAGTGTCATGCAGGCAGTGATTGTGCTTTGTTGGAGGTAGTGTGGTGCTTAGCAAAGGTATGCCATGCTAATGAGGGCTTTTCAGAAGTAAAAGTTGTTGGGAGGGGGGGGCCCCACTCTTGCCGGTATTGTGGCTTAATAGTGGGACCTGTGAACTTGAGATGCAGCCCAACATGTAGCCCCTCGCCTGCCCTATCCGTTGCTGTGTCGTTCCCATCACTTTCTTGAATTGCCCAGATTTTCACACATGAAAACCTTAGCGAGCATCGGCGAAATACAAAAATGCTCTGGTCGCCCATTGACTTCAATGGGGTTCGTTGTTCGAAACGAACCCTCGAACATCGCGGGAAGTTCGTTCCGAATAACGAACACCCGAACATTTTGGTGTTCGCTCATCTCTAAATATGACATTTCATAGAATGGAAGATTTTGGCCATGAAGAACAAATTTGGCCAGTTCATAGTATCTGTTGTGGCTCCTATGTAATTATTGTAACCCGGCTCCATACTATAGAACTTTCTACCCTGCATGTACTGCTATACAGGCTCTGTACCAATGTGCATGACCGTTATGTGGAGATAGACAGCTGCCCCATGGCACTTTTTATCTCATTGGAAATAATAAGATGAAAGATGAAAATCCGAACTATCCAACCTCTGTGAACCAAGGACCAGGGTCTGTCACCCCTACAGATTAGGTTTAGCCATTAAAGGGGTTGTTGGGTTGCCGGACAGTTTTTTTAATTATAGGTGCAAGTGTGTTAAAATAAATTTAATGGTACTTACCCGTCCATTGCCGATTCAATCTAGTCCTGCAGTCCTCCTGGTCTTTATTGTAGAATGGCTACCACCTGGCCCCTGTGTCCAATCAGAGGCTGCAATAGTCAAGTGTCATTCTCCTGACATCATGGCTCTCAGTATCTGAGTGGTGATGTCAGGAGAACAGCACCTGACCACTGTGTCTTCTGATTAGCTGTAGCGGTCAGACGGTAGACATTTCCCTATAAAGATCCAGAGGGCCAAAAGGGCTGCAGCACTGGGTCACTGGGGCAGGTAAGTATCCCCTTTTTTATTGTTTTAACATATTTGCATCTATAATTAAAAATTTGGCCGGCAACCGGACAACCCCATAACATGTAATTCCTATGTATGCAACCCCTACACTCCCTGTGACCTGCAGAACATTGGGAGCTTGAGAACTTCATTTCCAACATAGGGCTGCATCTGGTACTGTAGCTCAGCTATAACTTGACCCCATTAGGAGCTGCAGTACCAGATACAACTACATACTTATGGATGGCACTGTCCCTATTGCAATTCTATTTCTCTCTGTATGGCTGTGTCTGATATTGCAACTCAGGTGAATGTCACCAAAAAACCACATGGACAAAAACAAGAGTTGTGTTCGCCAAGGTCGAAACTCCACAAATCACATATTCATGATTATCCTAAAGATAGGTCATCAAGGATATCTGCAGAGTAATGTGTTCACTTTATCTGAGGGTTCCAAGAGTAAGATTAATTAATTAGGCAGCTTTGACATTCAGGACTCTAGGAAAGCTGAGTGGCAACTCCTATGGGAACCATAAAAGTGACCATAATGGTTGTCAACCAGCTTGAAAGTGACGTTTAAATTCCACTTTGCTACATAAATGGCACATTGTGAATGTGAACCAATGGAATAAAGTTACAAAAGTAAATTATGGACTCCTACTGCTTCTTGGCGAGGATTGGTAATTCCCTGAGAGCGGCCCTTTAAGATTAAGATAAATGAATGCAAGTTGATCTTATAGTTGTAAATGTATTAACCACATAAATTATCACCGCTGTTAGCTGGTTAGTCTGCCTTTGTATCCCTGCAATGTGATATTTATGACAATAGCAGAAACACATCTGCACCTTGAATCATAGTCCGCAAAACCAAACTTAATGTTACCCCAGAATAGGAAACTGGGACACTTTTCCTAAGGAGGTTAATACTTCAAATCACCTTAAAATCTGAGCCCAAACTTTCTTACCTAGGGATTTACACACAGCCATATACAGGTAGGTCCACCATAGTACCAGCTTTTGCAGTAATTATGCTGAAACCTAGTTAAATTCCTTTCATCTGGCACCTGAGAGGTATTAGATTTTCAGATACTGTGGATTATCAGAGAATTATATTAATGCTCATCGCAATGGAGAACATTATATGGTATAACAGCCTCAAGGTTCCTATGCTAGACACAATACCCTCAGTGGCCCCTGCACCAGCCACCTTCATGTCATCCACAATGCTCCCTGTGCTGGCCATAAAGACCTACATGCTGGTGACAATGACCTCCATAACAGCCACAATGATTTCCATAATAGCCATAACGCTCACAGCCATAATTCCATCCAAGTCATCTAAAATGTCCACATGTCAGCCACAATTGCCTCTAAGCCAACCACAATGTCTTCCATAAAAGCAACGATGGCTTCCATGACAGCCAAAATGACCTCAAAGAAAGTCGCAATACCCTCATGATGACCACAATGCTCCCTGTGCTGGCCCTAAAGACCTATATGCTGATGACAATGACCTCCATACCAGCCACAATGAATTCCATAATAGCCACAATGCCCACAGCCATAATTCCATCCAAGTCATCTAAAATGCCCACATGTCAGCCGCAATTACCTCTAAGCCAACCAGAATGTCCTCCATAAAAGCAGCAATGGCTTCTATGACAGCCAAAATGACCTCAAAGAAATTCGCAATACCTTCATGATGAACACAATGCTGCCTGTGCTGGCTCTAAAGACCTATATGCTGGCTACAATGACCTCCATACAAACCACAGTGATTTCCATGACAGCCATAATTCCCTCCAAGTCAGCTACAATGCCCACATGTCAGCCACAATTACTTAAAAGCCAACCACAATGCCCTCCATGAAATAAACAGTGGCTTCCATGACATCGACAGTGACCTCTAAGCCAGCCACAATGCCTCATCTCAGCCTAAGTGACCTTAAAACCAGTCACAATGCTGTCATGATCACCACAATGTTCCCTGCACTTGACCTAAAGACCTCCATGCTGGCCGTCATAATAAACATGATAGCCACAATGCCTTCTATGTAAACCATAATCCTCTCCAGAACGACAACGATGCAAACATTTCAGTCACAATTACCAGTATGACGGACACACTGCCTTCCATGACAGCAACAATGGCTTCCATAAATGTCATGATGTACTCCATGATTGCCACAATTACCCTTAAACCCGCTGCAATGCCCCCATGTAAAGCCAAAATGCCCTCAATTCTTGCTACAATGACCTGTATGATAGTCATAATGCCCTGTAAAGGCTCATTTAGACAAAATGATTCTCGCTCAAAAATCGCTCAAAGCCGTCTTTTGAGCGAGAATCGTTGGGTCTAACTGCACAGACATTGCGCAGTTTTCGTGAATGAGTCATTCATTGTTGTCTTTCAGCTAGCTGAAAGAAAACGATGAGCCTTATCAGTGCCGTGCGCTGAGTTCTCAGCGGGGTACCGCTAATATTATTGTTTCAGCTGGTATCCTGCTCTGAGAACACAGCCGGAGTATGCAGAAGTCAGCGCTCCAGCTATGTTCTGCATACCCAGCTTGAAGTGCTCAGCTGTATACCAGCTAAGCACTCCAAGAAGACAACAGCTGTATGCAGAAGATAAGACAAATTAGCATAACAAATCATGTCTGACCGTAGATAATAAAGACAAATGCAGAACTTAAAGAGAAAAGTGAACAGCTATAGAAAGATGTACATGGTTGTGTGTGGTAGAATGGATAGTATGTAACATTTCTGGGGTTAGCATTTTACAAGTCACTCATATTCATCTCTCCATTTCGCCAACATGACAAGGTGCTGCTGGGTATCCGCTGTAGACAGCTGCCTTAACACTAACGTTTCACATAACTTCTTCTCAACTACCAGCCTATGTGTGTGTCAATCTTATAATATGCTTGCATTATTTTTTTTTTGTTTTTGTTTTACCAATAGAAATCAAGTCTAAAGTGCCTGCAACTAGGAGTCTCTCTTCCAGCACCTTTGCAATCCACTGCTTGTAGTTAGTCATTTAGCTTCTCTAGTAACAGGGACTTGGAGACACTGCTAGTTACTACATGCAGCAGAGGGGTGGGCATCCAGATGATGCCTTGCGCCTGATTGGAGCAGGCTTCTTCAAGGCAGCATGGTAAGTGTGGGAGAGGAAGTCCCAGCATGTACAGTACTGGCAGAATGGCTGATTTAGGACGCCCCCTAACCGTAAGCGGATTATAAACAGCAGGGCTGCAGAAAAATAGGAATACCTACACATAAACCTGGACAGAGAACTGAAACTGAGTGTCAACACCAGCAAACTAGTGGCCCATGAAGATGTAGGCTGTTTTGACAATTTTGTGGGAATTTAGGTATTTTTTAAGGTGACCTGAACTGTGGAAATGAAAGCTAGAATCTGATTGGTTCTTAAGTATAGCCCCTCCTTGCGCATTCGCTGCGTATTTGCACTGGCCCATTCTCTTTAATGATCTATTGCGTTGTGTAATGGGTACCAAAATAGGCCATGCCATGTATTTTTTCAAGTGATTGAGCGTGGCGTGAAAAAATCATCTCATGTGAACAAAGCCAATCAAATCAATGGGTTCTATTCATTGCCTATTACATACACAAAAAATGTGTGCGTAATACGCTGCGCAAATACAATCGTGTCAACGAATCCCAAGGCACAACTATTATGTGGGGTGAGCCCGGCACTACACGCCTATGAAAGCTGTTGAAAAGAAAATGTCTTTGTTGGCCATAGCAACCAATCGCAGCACAGCTTTCATTTTACTGCAGCAGAATGAGTGTAAGCTGCGCTGTGATTGGTTTCTAGGGGCAACAAAGACAGATTGTCTTTAAGATAGCTTTCATAAGAGTGTGGTTTTTGGCTACTTTTCTGTGTCCTGCCCTGAATTACTGTCAAGTCTAGTGGTCAGGCATGTTAGGAGTCGTTGCGTTCTCCATCTGCATTGCATTACTGTCAAGTCTGGTGGTCAGGTCACTCCGAGGAGGGGGTGCAACATGTTGTATGTACAGACACCATCGTGTTACCAGACATGACTAACAACATCGTGTAATTAATGCTAATTTAATGCAGAACGTCTCTTCGCTTTACCTAAGTGCTGGATTTCCTACACACTTTTATTACTAAATCCAAATCATGAGCGGTTTTCGCTATCTGTAGAGACATCTCATAGCTCCAGCGTGCGCCAGGAAACTTAGGTTTTCAGATCCTCCAGACTGTTTTATTTCTTGGGAGAAGATATTGAAATCTTGTAAACTTACAATGTATTAAATCTCAGCGTGAATTGAAGACATACGCGGGGTATACATATCTCACAGGGACCCTACACTGCCCAATATCGCTGCCTCTCTCAATTGTATCTAAACGTTGATGAGGACATGATATGGGTGAATGGAGTCTATGGCATGAGTGGTTGCTCTGAGATCCAAGTACTTCTGATTGAAGATGACAAGTTTCCATTATAATCCATGGGATTGTAACATGCACTTGAAAAGTGAAGTCTTGTTGGTAAGGTTGAAAAGGGAACATTATCTGATGGGAGGATAACGATTCTCTTACAAGACACGATGGAAGCCAGAAGTTCCTGTGAAGAGTTTAGAGCACGTGTGTCAAACACAAGGCCCGCAGGCCGAATCCGGCCCACTGCCTCATGTTATGTGGCCCGCGGCGTGCTGACGCCGCTCACCACTGCAGCGATTACCAGCAGGGATGCCTCAGCTCCCCGCTGATCCCAGCGCACACTGATGTCAGTCCCCTGAGTCCCCTGCTTATCAGTTCCGCAGGAGAGGACTCGGGGAGGAAGCGTGCTAGGCTACACACTGATGTCAGTGTGCATCCGGGCTAAGCACAAGCAGAGGGGGAGCAGCTCTGACAGCAAGGAGGAGGTAAGTATATGGGTTGGGGGGGAACTATTATTACTGGGGGGGGCTTATTACTGAGGGCGGATTATTATCACTGATGGGGGGCTTATTACTGATGGGGGGCTTATTATTACTGATGGGGGGCTTATTATTAGTGAGGGGGGATTATTATTGTTACTGAGGGGGGGTTAATGTTGCTATGGGGATATTACTACTGAGGGGGTTAATATTACTAATTGGGCCACTGCGGGGGGTCGTTATTTTTACTGGGACCATTATAGGAGTCACTATTAGGGCTTGTTCACATGGGTGTAATTGTATTTCGGTCGCACAAATACGCTGCATATTTGTGCAATCGAAAATCGCTTATGCCTGTATATTTGGGCACACAAAAAAGAACGCAGATGGGCCCACTGAAATGGTGCGCAAATATGCAGTGAAATCATAGGTTTCCTGCGCATTCATCACGTATTTGCGCGGCCCATTCACTTCAATGGCCTATTTCTATATACCCTGTTGTGGATTTAAATATAAATAAAATAACAAATCTTGTTATTTGTATAGCACCAACTTATTTTGCAGCACTTTCAAGTAATTTATTCATTACCCCCCACCAAGCTGAGTACTCATTTTACCGACCTCAGAAGGCTTAGTCAACTTTGAGCTGGCTACCTGAATCAGGCAGGAATTGATCCCGCAACCTTCAGGTCGTGAGCGAGAGCTTAGGACTGCAATCCTGCTGCCTTAGCACTCTGCACCATACAGACAAGTCCAATTTTGGTAGGTGAAAAACTGACAATTTTTTTTTTTAAGTCCGTGTTTATAAGGAAATTAAATGGGGAATAGGGCAACTGACCCTGACCTACTGATATGAGAGAACCTACCTAAAAAGCAGAGCTCTTGCCCTCATGAGGACACACATCAGGAACCTATCTCTCCCTAGATGACAAGAGGGAATATGGCAGCAGTTAGATGTTATGCAAATATCAGAAACATAAATATCTAGGAGATAAGATGTAACAACACTCCAGATACAATGTATCACAAGACAGACTTATCTGAGCTGAGACACTGGACTGGATTTAAGAGCCTCCAGCTAGACCAGACACAGCTTCAGAATAGAGTATAATCGACGTCGTCTGTGAGGAGGAGCCAGAATAAATGTATACAAACTAACGCTAATTATCTGGCTGGGAAACATACCTTCCAATCAACCAATTTATCCAGACATCAGCAGAAAAGTGTCTCCATTGGTGTCCAGCGCCAAAATGATAATCAGCATGCGTCGGCATGTGGGTCACATGGGCTGGGGCTAACGCCGTGATGTCCCCCTGGGCTTGATCCCCTGGCACGGTCAATGAGCTGTGATAGATGAAAATCTACGCATTGATTTCAACTGTATGTGCTCCATTGTTTGCTCATCCTCTGACTTGAGCAAGTGACTGTCATCTAAGAAATTAGATCGTAATTAGTAGAGATGAGCGAACGTACTCGTCCGAGCTTGATATTCGTGCGAATATTAGGGTGTTTGGGATGCTCGTTACTCGTAACGAGTACCACGCGGTGTTCCGGTTACTTTCAGTTTCCTCTCTGAGACGTTAGCACGCTTTTCTGGCCAATTGAAAGACAGGGAAGGCATTACAACTTCCCCCTGTGACGTTCAAGCCCTATACCACCCCCCTGCTGTGAGTGGCTGGGGCGATCAGATGTCACCCGAGTATAAAAGTCGGCCCCTCCCGCGGCTCGCCACACATGCCTTGTGAGTTAGCTGAGGGACAGTGGTATCGTGCTGGAGCTGCTGTAGGGAGAGCGTTAGGAGTTAGTGTAGGCTTCAAGAACCCCAACGGTCCTTCTAAGGGCCACATCTACTAGTGTGCAGTACTGTGTTAGCACTGTATTTTTTTTTTTTTTTTTCAAAATTGGATCTGCAGAGCATTGCGCCCTGCAATAGGGACAGAGGTGGTGGTTAGGCAGGGAGAGTGTTAGCAGTGAGTGTAGGCTTCAAGAACCCCAACGGTCCTCTCTAGGGCCACATCTATCTGTGTGCAGTACTGTCCAGGCTGCTGTTAGCAGTGTTGCATTTTTTTTTTTTTTTTTCAAAACCGGCTGTGCAGAGCATTGCACCCGGCATTAATACTACAGGGATAGAATTGTGTAGGCAGGGCCAGAAGACATACATTATTCATTGAATAGACGCAGCGTGGCTTGTCCTTTGAAAAACAAGGGAAAAAATTGTATTTCGCCTGCCTCTGACAGTCCTCAGGGCTCTGGGTACGTGTGTGCTGCGTGCAGAACGTTAAAAAAAATCAGACGCAGCCAGCTACGTTTTACTGCAGGCTTGCGCCAATTTTTTTCCTGCATGGGAAATCCCTGATCTGCTGGAGCCAATAACTTTGCATCACTGCAGTTCTCTGACACATTTGCAGGGCCACAACACAGTTATTAAACTTAGTAGTATTCATTGAATACACGCAGTGTGGCTTGTCCTTTGAAAAACAAGAGAAAAAATTGTATTTTGGCTGCAGGCTTGCGCCACTTTCTTTCCTGCCTGGGAAATCAAATCACTGGTAATACACCATGCTGAGGGGTAGGGGTAGGCCTATAGGACGTGCACGCGGGCGAGGACGTGGAGGCCCAAGTCAGGGTGTGGGCACAGGCTGAGCCAGTGTGGTGGCCAGGGGTAGAGGCAGGGCCAGACCGAATAATCCACCAACTGTTTCCCAAAGCGTCCCCTCGCGCCATGCCACCCTGCACAGGTCAAGGTGCTCTACGGTGTGGCAGTTTTTCACAGAGACGCCTGACGACCGACGAACAGTGGTGTGCAACCTTTGTCGCGCCAAGATCAGCTGGGGAGGCACCACCAACAGCATGCGCAGGCATATGATGGCCAAGCACCCCACAAGGTGGGACGATGCCCGTTCACCGCCTCCGGTTTGCACCACTGCCTCTCCCGCTGTGCCCCAACCTGCCACTGAGATCCAACCCCCCTCTGAGGACACAGGCATTACCATCTCCTGGCCTGCACCCACACCCTCACCTCCGCTGTCCTCGGCCCCATCCAGCAATGTCTCTCAGTGTAGCATCCAGACGTCGCTAGTGCCACAGTTTGAGCGCAAGCGCAAGTACGGCGCCACGCACCCGCACGCTCAAGCGTTAAACGTGCACATTGCAAAATTGATCAGCCTAGAGATGCTGCCGTATAGGCTTGTGGAAACGGAGGCTTTCAAAAGCATGATGGCGGCGGCGGCCCCGCGCTACTCAGTTCCCAGTCGTCACTACTTTTCCCGATGTGCCGTCCCAGGCCTGCACGACCATGTCTCCCGCAACATTGTACGCGCCCTCACCAACGCGGTTACTGCCAAGGTCCACTTAACAACAGACACGTGGACAAGCACAGGCGGGCAGGGCCACTATATCTCCCTGACGGCACATTGGGTGAATTTAGTGGAGGCTGGGACAGAGTCAGAGCCTGGGACCGCTCACGTCCTACCCACCCCCAGAATTGCGGGCCACAGCTCGGTGGTGGTATCTGCGGCGGTGTATGCTTCCTCCACTAAAGCACCTTCCTCCTCCTCCTCCTCCTCCAACGCAACCTCTGTCTCGCAATCAAGATGTGTCAGCAGCACGTCGCCAGCAGTCGGTGTAACGCGGCGTGGCAGCACAGCGGTGGGCAAGCGTCAGCAGGCCGTGCTGAAACTACTCAGCTTAGGAGAGAAGAGGCACACGGCCCACGAACTACTGCAGGGTCTGACAGAGCAGACCGACCGCTGGCTTGCGCCGCTGAGCCTCCAACCGGGCATGGTCGTGTGTGACAACGGCCGTAAGCTGGTGGCGGCTCTGCAGCTCGGCAGCCTCACGCACGTGCCATGCCTGGCCCATGTCTTTAATTTGGTGGTTCAGCGCTTTCTGAAAAGCTACCCACGCTTGTCAGACCTGCTCGTAAAGGCGCGCCGGCTCTGCGCACATTTCCGCAAGTCCCACACGGACGCTGCCACCCTGCGCACCCTGCAACATCACTTTAAGCTGCCAGTGCACCGACTGCTGTGCGACGTGCCCACACGGTGGAACTCTACGCTCCACATGTTGGCCAGACTCTATGAGCAGCGTAGAGCTATAGTGGAATACCAACTCCAACTTGCGCGGCGCAGTGGGAGTCAGCCTCCTCAATTATTTACAGAAGAGTGGGCCTGGTTGGCAGCCATCTGCCAGGTCCTTGGAAAATTTGAGGAGTCTACCCAGGTGGTGAGCGGCGATGCTGCAATCATTAGTGTCACCATTCCTCTGCTATGCATCTTGAGAAGTTCCCTGCAAAGCATAAAGGCAGACGCTTTGCGCTCGGAAACAGAGCCGGGGGAAGACAGTATGTCGCTGGATAGTCAGAACACCCTCCTGTCTATATCTCAGCGCGTTCAGGAGGAGGAGGAGGAGCATGAGGAGGATGAGGAGGAGGGGGAAGAGACAGCTTGGCCCACTGCTGACGGTACCCATGCTGCTTGCCTGTCATCCTTTCAGCGTGTATGGGCTGAGGAGGAGGAAGAGGAGGAGGATCCTGAAAGTGATCTTCCTAGTGAAGACAGCCATGTGTTGCGTACAGGTACCCTGGCACACATGGCTGACTTCATGTTAGGATGCCTTTCTCGTGACCCTCGCGTTACACGCATTCTGGCCACTACAGATTACTGGGTGTACACACTGCTCGACCCACGGTATAAGGAGAGCCTTTGCACTCTCATTCCCGAAGAGGAAAGGGGTTCGAGAATGATGCAATACCACAGGGCGCTGGTGGACAAACTGATGGTAAACTTCCCTTCCGACAGCGCTAGTGGCAGAAGGCGCAGTTCCGAGGGCCAGGTAGCAGGGGAGGCGCAGAGACCATGCAGCATGTACAGCGCAGGCAGGGGAACATTCTCCAAGGCCTTTGCCAGCTTTATGGCTCCCCAGCAAGACTGTGTCACCGCTCCCCAATCACGGCTGAGTCGGCGGGAGCACTGTAAAAGGATGGTGAGGGAGTACGTAGCCGATCGCACGACCGTCCTCCGTGACGCCTCTGCCCCCTACAACTACTGGGTGTCGAAGCTGGACACGTGGCCTGAACTCGCGCTGTATGCCCTGGAGGTGCTTGCTTGTCCTGCGGCTAGCGTCTTGTCAGAGAGTGTGTTTAGTGTGGCTGGGGGAATCATCACGGATAAGCGTACCCACCTGTCAACCGACAGTGCCGACAGGCTTACACTCATCAAGATGAACAAAGCCTGGATTTCCCCAGACTTCTCTTCTGCACCAGCGGACAGCAGCGATACCTAAGCAATACGTATTATGCACCCGCGGATGGAAGCATCGCTCTCTCTCACCATCCAAAACGGGGACATTTCTGCTTCATCAATCTGTGTATAATATTCCTCCTCCTCCTCCTGCTCCTCCTCCTGAAACCTCACGTAATCACGCCGAACGGGCAATTTTTCTTAGGGCCACAAGGCTCACTCATATAATTTTTCTAAACAATTTTTATACGTTTCAATGCTCTTAAAAGCGTTGAAACTTTAACTTGAACCAATTTTTCGTTAAACTGGGCTGCCTCCAGGCCTAGTTACCACTTAAGCCACATTAACCAAAGCGATTAATAGGTTTCACCTGCCCTCTTGGTTGGGCATGGGCAATTTTTCTGAGGTACATTAGTACTGTTGGTACACCAATTTTTGTGGGCCCTCGCCTACAGTGTAATCCAATTAATTTTTTGCCCACCTGCATTACAGCTGACGTTACATCAGCTGTGTTGGGCACTGCAATGGGATATATTTATGTACCGCCGGTGGGTTCCAGGGAGCCACCCATGCCGTGGGTCCACACGGAGTTGTAACTACATGTGTCCACTTCTAAAGAGCCTCAGTCTGACTGGGGCATGCAGTGTGGGCCGAAGCCCACCTGCATTAAACATGACATTACTACCTCAGCTGTGATGGGCAATGCAATGGGATATATTTATGTACCGCCGGTGGCTTCCTGGCACCCACCCATGCTGTGGGTCCACACGGAGTTGTAACTGCATGTGTCCACTTGTAAGAGCCCCAGTCTGACTGGGGCATGCAGTGTGGGCCGAAGCCCACCTGCATTAAGCACAACATTACTACCTCAGCTGTGTTGGGCAATGCAATGGGATATTTTTGTGTATTGCCGGTGGGTTCCAGGGAGCCACCCATGCTGTAGGTGCACACGAAGTTTAACCTACATGTGTCCACTTGTAAAGAACCCCAGTCTGACTGGGGCATGCAGTGTGGGCCGAAGCCCACCTGCATTAAGCACGACATTACTACCTCAGCTGTGTTGGGCAATGCAATGGGATATTTCTATGTACCGCCGGTGGCTTCCTGGCACCCACCCAGGCAGTGGGTCCACAGGGAATTATAAATGCTTCTGTTTCCACTTGTAAAGAACCCCAGTCAGACTGGGGCATGCAGTGTGGGCCGAAGCCCACCTGCATTAAGCACGACATTACTACCTCAGCTGTGTTGGGCAATGCAATGGGATATTTTTGTGTATCGCCGGTGGGTTCCAGGGAGCCACCCATGCTGTCGGTCGACAGGGACTTCACAATAGGGAGTTGTACCTGCCTGTGTCTATGAATTAAAAAGCCCGGTCTGACTGGGACATGCCGAGACACCTTGACAGAATGAATAGTGTGTGGCACATAGGTTCCCCATTGCTATGCCCACGTGTGCAGCTCCTGATGGCGGTGGCACAGGATTCTATTTCTCATTGCTTCTGTACAGCATTGTGGGCTATCGCCCCGCCCCTTTTAAAGAGGGTCGCTGCCTAGCCGTGCCAACCCTCTGCAGTGTGTGCCTGCGGTTCCTCCTCATGGCAGACGCACTTCTAAATAGACATGAGGGTGGTGTGGCATGAGGGCAGCTGAAGGCTGCGCAGGGACACTTTGGTGTGCGCTGTGGGGGGGAGGGGGGGCGGTTGGGCAGCATGTAACCCAGAAGAAGTGGCAGTGGAGTGTCATGCAGGCAGTGATTGTGCTTTGTTGGAGGTAGTGTGGTTCTTAGCAAAGGTATGCCATGCTAATGATGGCTTTTCAGAAGTAAAAGTTGTTGGGAGGGGGCGGGCCCCACTCTTGCCGCTATTGTGGCTTAATAGTGGGACCTGTGAACTTGAGATGCAGCCCAACATGTAGCCCCTCGCCTGCCCTATCCGTTGCTGTGTCGTTCCCATCACTTTCTTGAATTGCCCAGATTTTCACACAAGGAAACCTTAGCGAGCATCGGCGAAAATCAAAAAATGCTCGGGTCGCCCATTGACTTCAATGGGGTTTGTTACTCGAAACGAACCCTCGAGCATCGCGAAAAGTTCGTCCCGAGTAACGAGCACCCGAGCATTTTGGTGCTCACTCATCTCTAGTAATTAGACATTGTGCGATTTTTTTTTTTTATTTATTTTTTTTTTTTAAACAATCTATGTAAAAAAATGCATGTTTGTATAGCTCCATTGACAACAGAGGGTCAGTGTGCTGTATGCAGTCAGTTGCAAATATGAACAGCAACACAAACATCAAAATTGCTCATGCAAATAAGCCCTTGATCTCCTGACGAGAGTGGAGAGGACCTTCTGGAGGACCTGTTCTATATAGACATCTCATTGATGTGAATGAAAACTGTGTAATGCTTAATTTTCCCTGTGGTGGCACTGCAGGGAGGTTGAACACTTACTGTCATATTTGCACACTAATTACAACTGATTGCTGTGGGTCCAGCAGGGGACGGTTTGTGATCTCTTAATTGTCAAGGAAATCTTCTAACAAGTAGGCATTGTCCAAAGTGGAGAACCCTTATAATTAAGCAATCGGCTCATTATCACATGGCACACCTAGTCCCAAAGAACTGGGAAGGGAGGTAGCACCATGATGGATAGCATTGGAAAAGAAAATTACAGTCTATGCCACCTAAGAAGGCTTGTATGTCTGTGTATGGATTCTAGCTTGGCTTTCAATTCCCAATCATTGTTACAAGGCATGTATAAACAGTCTAACATTGACTTGCAGGAATGCTGTCTTCCAATAGGTGGCACTGCAGAGGTATTGTTCCATCTTTCTTATTTGCATATCACCCAAAGGAGCATGAATGCCCTTATAAGTCTCCTCTCTCACCTTCTAGGTGCTCTCCCTAAGGAGAAAAGATAGTGTTCCTGAGCTACATCATAGGCCTCTCACTAGCCAGGCCAGAAACCTACTGCACACTGATGAGGGACAAACACCCCAAAACAGCTGTCTGTGCGTGGATTATGGCTTGGCTTAAAATTCCCAGTCATTGTTACTACGCTTTTATAAAGAGTCTAACATTGACTTGCAGGGATGCTGCCTTCCAATAGGTGGCGCTGCAGAGGTTGTTCTATCCTTTTATTTACCTAAGAAGACTCGAGCTGAAAGCATTACTTAGTCTGAACACTTTTATTCTGTGTTATGTTCTTAATTAGAGAAAAAAGTGAGGGCATAAAGACTCAAATGTCTGACTGGGTGCATAAAAGATACTAAGTAGCTTCTACTGGTTGTCTCCTGACTTTCTAAGAAATGGATATGAATAAAACATGGCTTGAAAGGATTATCACCTGTAATCAGCATAGGAACCTGGCAACAAGTGTTGAATTCCAATACAGCCCCTCCACAGGAGAAATGAAGTATTGCATGGCACCAATTGAAATTAATAGACTGTCCATGTTACTAATGGACATGCAAAGTCCTCCAGCGAGAGAGATACTACACTCATTGACCAAAAAAATAATGCACCCAGATGGAAATGTCAGATTGCCTAAAAACTTGAAATTCAATTAAATCTCAGGCAGATATGTAAATAATTACATTTATGGTCTTATTAGACCAGAGAAAGCAGGTCGCCAGCAGAACAAATTGTATATCCCTCCAAGGGCTGGGCATAGATTATGCAGTAGCCAAAGAAACAGGTGAATGGATCCTTATCACCAAAATCACATGCAGCAATGAAAAAAGACTTCGGCAGCATCCAGGGTGCAAATTGATATCCAAAGTTTTATTCCCCCATCACAGAAAAACAGGCAACGTTTCGGCCATGTTGGCCGTCAAAGGCCAACATGGCCGAAACGTTGCCTGTTTTTCTGTGATGGGGGAATAAAACTTTGGATATCAATTTGCACCCTGGATGCTGCCGAAGTCTTTTTTCATTGCTGCATATGGTCTTATTAGACAATGGCTCTTGCCACAAGAAGCCATTAAAGTGCTTTTCCTGTTTCCCTATAAAAAAACTTAGAGGCTATTTTTGTGTAGTGTACTTCTTGTTGACTGCTAAACATATCTCTTCCATGCATTCAAAGACAAAGTTTGAGAGGGGTCACATCATTGGAAAGCGAAGCAGGATGGTCATTTCTACGAATTGCCCACTATCTAGGCCATTCTGATCAAGCTGTTAGAAGGTGTTGGAAGAAGTCACTATGTAAGGGCAAGCCAGAATCTTACTGCACGCTGAGGGGCAAACACCCTGAAAAAGGTGTTTGTGTATGAGTTCTGGCTTGGTTTTCAATTCCCAATTGTTAAGACTTGTATAAAGAGTCGGACACTGATTTGAAGGAATGCTGCCATCCAATAGGTGGCGCTGCAGAGATATTGTTCCATCTCCCTTACTTGCATATTACCCAGAGGAGCATGCATGACCTTATAAGTTTCCTCACTCACCGTCTAGGTGTTCTCCTCAAGAAGAGACATTACTCCTCCCGGCCCTATGATAGGACATGCACACATTGTGAACAGGCTCTGGACAGCCCAAACAGACCACCAGTGGAAAGGATCGTCTTATCTGCCAACAAGCAAGAGCAGATCAAACAGTTTTGTTGTCCATCATCAGACACAGGTGGCACCTTCATTACAAAACCCTGTCTTAGCAGAAGGAAATCTAGTGTCACAGCACACATTAGGTGTCCTGCCATTAACACCATCACCTTCATTTACAGTGCTGTCATAAACAAGAAACCTGGACCACTACAACTTTGAACCATATTGTCTTTAGCGACAATTCCAGGTTCTGTTGGGTAGCCAACAACAGTCGTGCTTGAGTATGGAGGCCTGGTGGTGAGAGCTTCAATTCTGCTTTTGCTGTGAAGCAATACACTGCCCTAACTGCTGGTGTGATGATGTAGGGAGTCATCGCATACAACAGTTGGTCACCCCTAGTAGTAATCAAGGTACAATGACACCTCAGTGACATGTACGGTGAATCTTGCAGCCACATATAATAATATAATAAATAATTATCTTTATTTGTATAGCGCCAACTTATTCCGCAGCGCTTTCAGGCATGGATAAATGCAAAACAATACAACAATTACAATATAAGGTACATTTGGTTAGACACAAATGGGTTGAGGGTGGTACAGGAGGTGCAGGGGGTGGGGAACACAGGCAATAGGAAATTTTATGTACAGATCATTTATCAGAAGGCAAACAGGGTGGAGCACCATAGGGAGGGGTGAGGGACTAGATCAGGAGATTTGGTATGCTTCCCTGAAGAGGTGCGTTTTTAAGGCACGTCTGAAATTTCGTGCATCGGGAATTGTCCGGATGCCTTGGGGTAGAGCATTCCAGAGGATGGGTGCTGCTCTAGTGAAGTCCTGTAGGCGAGCATGAGAGGTTCGTATTACAGGGGTGTTTAGTCTTAGTGTGTTAGCCGATCGGAGTGAGCGGGCTGGGTGGTGTACTGACAGGAGGGAGGTGATGTATTGTGGCGCAGCGCCATGCAGAGCTTTGTGAGTGAGGTAGAGGAGTTTAAATTTAGTTCTGCAGTGGATGGGCAGCCAATGCAGCGACTGGCATAATGCAGAGGCGTCTGAATAACGACTGGATAGAAAAATGAGTCTAGCTGCTGCATTTAGTATGGATTGGAGCGGAGCGAGTCTAGTGCGGGGGAGGCCAATGAGTAGCGAGTTGCAGTAGTCAAGCCGGGAGTGGATGAGCGCAACCACAAGCGTCTTTAGCGTGTCCGTGGTTAGGAACGGACGTATTTTAGCAATATTTCTGAGGTGCATGTGGCATGTTTGGGCCAGAGATTGGATATGGGGGGCAAAGGAGAGGTCAGAGTCCAGTGTGACCCCAAGGCATCGGGCATGCCGTCGGGGGGTTATGATGGTGCCAGACACTGGAATGGAGATGTTGAGGGGAGGTCGGTTAGAAGGTGGAAAGACAAGGAGGTCAGTTTTAGAGAGGTTTAGTTTGAGAAAAAGGGAGGACATAGTGTTAGAGACAGCGGACAGACAGTCGGTGATATTTTGGAGGAATGGTCCAGAGATCTCACGAGAGGAGGTGTATAGTTGGGTGTCATCAGCATAGAGATGGTATTGGAGGCTGAATCTGTGGATGGTTTGTCCAATTGGGGCAGTATAGATAGTGAAAAGAAGGGGACCAAGGACCGAGCCCTGGGGTACCCCGACAGCGAGAGGAAGTGGAGCAGAGATAGAACCAGCAAAGGAAACACTGAAAGAGCGGTCAGAGAGGTAGGAGGAGAACCAGGAGAGAGCAGTATCCTTTAGACCAATAGAGTGGAGCATAGTGAGAAGGAGATTATGGTCGACAGTGTCAAATGCAGCAGACAGGTCAAGGAGGATTAGTAGAGAGTAATCACCTCTCGACTTTGCAGTCATCAGGTCATTTGTTACTTTTGTAAGGGCAGTTTCGGTCGAGTGTAGAGAGCGGAAGCCAGACTGGAGGGGGTCGAGGAGTGAGTTGTCAGAGAGAAAGCGAGTAAGCCGGGAGTAGACCAGGCGTTCCAGTAATTTGGAGATAAAGGGGAGGTTTGAGACGGGTCGGTAGTTAGCAGCATTAGTCGGGTCCAGGGTTGGTTTTTTAAGCAGAGGGGATATAATGGAGTGTTTGAATGAGGAGGGAAAAGTGCCAGAGGTTAGGGAGAGGTTGCAGATTGTGGTAAGGTGAGTAATGAGAGCTGGGGAAAGGGAGCGGAGGAGGTGAGAGGGGAGAGGGTCGCTGGCGCAGGTGGTAGGGCGGGCAGCGGAAAGGAGCCTGGAGACTTCTTCCTCTGTCGTTGGTTCTAGCGTAGATAGTGAGTAGGTGCTGGGTGCAGTGCTGATGAAGCTGGGATCAGGGCTTACCATGCAGCTTTCAGAGATTTCTTTTCGAATGTGGTCGATTTTTTCTTTGAAATAGGCAGCTAGTTCTCCAGCAGTCAGGTCTGTCGCAGGGGCCTGTTCCTTGGGGCTGAGGAGGGAGTGAAAGGTCTCAAAGAGTTGTTTGGGGTTGTGGGATAGTGAGGAGACAAGGGAGGTGAAATAAACTTGTTTGGCATGGTGAAGGGCTAGGTTATACATTTTAAGCATGAATTTGAAGTGGAGGAAGTCTGCTGGCAGCTTTGACTTTCGCCACAGCCGCTCGGCGCACCTAGAGCACCGCCGGATGAAGCGCGTTTGGGACGTGAGCCAGGGTTGCCATGGTCTGCGTTTGACAGCTCGCGTCACGGGCGGTGCCACTTCATCCAGGGCACGGCTGAGGGTGGTGTGGTAGTATTCGGCTGCCAGGTTAGGGCAGGGGAGGCGAGAGATGGGCGATAGGGAGGACTGAAAAGTTTCGGCAAACTGTTTAGTGCGGACAAACTGGAGGTTCCTAGAGGTGCGATAGATAGGAGGGTCAGGAGAGATGCTAGGGTGCCTGATGGAGAAAGAGAGAAGGTTGTGATCCGAGAGTGGAAGTGGGGAGTTAGTAAAGTGAGCAGCAGAGCAGAGACGGAGGAAAACTAAATCGAGAGTGTTACCATCTCTATGAGTGGGGGAGTCAGAGATTAATGATAGGCCAAGGGAGGAGGTAAGCGTTAAGAGCCGAGAGGCAGATGAGGAGCTAGAGTCGTTAGTAGAAATGTTGAAATCACCAAGGATGAGGGTTGGGATTTCACAGGATAGGAAGTGGGGGAACCAGGCAGCAAAGTTGCCTCTCATATGTTGCCTCTAATATGTTGCCTCTCATGGCCAGGCTTCCAACAGGCATTTTTCTGCAGGATAATGCTCACTAAAACATTGTAAGGATTTCCCAGGAATGTCTTCAGCAGGTTGTGACACTTCCTTGGTCTGCCTGGTTGACAGATTTATCGCTGATCGAGCATTTATGGAACCCGCTGGAACGCCAGCTTTGGAAGCCTACAAGATTGCAGGAACTAGAAGCCCCGCTGCAACATCTGTGAGCAAATGTGCTACAGGATAACATTTTGATATATGTAAAAAATTAGGATAGCGCTGCCTGAGTGTACTGAGAAAAGTATAGATAGATATAAGTGCATAAATTATATCTCACTCACCCGGTGCCTAGTGAGGATCCTGTTTAGTAGGGTCCTCACTAACACTCCTTATCCAGGTTCTCTTGTAAATATGTACTCCTGCGCCTTTAATTCCCTGGTGTCCTGCTGGGCCAGTCAGCTGGGGAGCCGCGGTCCTCCTCCGTCTCTCTCACAGAGAGCCGCTCAGTTCAAGTATATGCAAGTAACAACAAAATAGGTCCGCGCTCCGGGAATATGGCACTTCAATACTTTAATCTCCACAACGCGTTTCATCCCTCTACAGGGACTTTATCAAGTGTGGCAATATATTACATACACAACATTTATAGTAAAATTTACATACCTCCATTGCATGCGGTCCGCTCCGTCCTCCATCCCCCTCAGCGTCCAGCGGCGCCACGCCTCCTCCGCAAGTGTCAGCTGACTAGATCACGTGGGGCCGTGACGTCACCTCGTCCGGCGCTGCTTCTTGTGTGAAAGCGGGAATGTGGACGGGCTCGCTCGCACTCCTGGATATATTAATCATGAGGATGTTACTGGCCAACACCTCCAATATTTCTTAATAAAACCTATATAATACCAAACATTATATTGTTGTTATTTAAACTATGCAATCAAATAGGTAAACTACAATCAAATATATGTGTTATTTAAATGAACATCAATCTCTATTTCATTGTATATTCTTCTCATTTAACTATATGTCTCAATAACCATAGATATAAATATTTGATATGAATATTAAATACATAAAAATATTAAAAAATGTTAAAAATATCTCCTTATTATTATTCTGTATATAAAAAGTGTTGAATTAATAGTTTTATGGGAAAATTCAATGGAATATAATAAATATAATAAATAGATAGATATAATGAAATCAAACAAGGCTATGTGTTTGTGTTATGGGTTTATATGTGTTTTTTATGTTTATAATTTCTCTACCACTTCGTTCAAGCCTCTAGGGACTAGGGTGTTCATACGGAATATCCAATGTATTGGATATTCCGTATGAACACCCTAGTCCCTAGAGGCTTGAACGAAGTGGTAGAGAAATTATAAACATAAAAAACACATATAAACCCATAACACAAACACATAGCCTTGTTTGATTTCATTATATCTATCTATTTATTATATTTATTATATTCCATTGAATTTTCCCATAAAACTATTAATTCAACACTTTTTATATACAGAATAATAATAAGGAGATATTTTTAACATTTTTTAATATTTTTATGTATTTAATATTCATATCAAATATTTATATCTATGGTTATTGAGACATATAGTTAAATGAGAAGAATATACAATGAAATAGAGATTGATGTTCATTTAAATAACACATATATTTGATTGTAGTTTACCTATTTGATTGCATAGTTTAAATAACAACAATATAATGTTTGGTATTATATAGGTTTTATTAAGAAATATTGGAGGTGTTGGCCAGTAACATCCTCATGATTAATATATCCAGGAGTGCGAGCGAGCCCGTCCACATTCCCGCTTTCACACAAGAAGCAGCGCCGGACGAGGTGACGTCACGGCCCCACGTGATCTAGTCAGCTGACACTTGCGGAGGAGGCGTGGCGCCGCTGGACGCTGAGGGGGATGGAGGACGGAGCGGACCGCATGCAATGGAGGTATGTAAATTTTACTATAAATGTTGTGTATGTAATATATTGCCACACTTGATAAAGTCCCTGTAGAGGGATGAAACGCGTTGTGGAGATTAAAGTATTGAAGTGCCATATTCCCGGAGCGCGGACCTATTTTGTTGTTACTTGCATATACAGGATAACATTTTAAGCCTTTATGCCTTCAGGTCCAACTGTATCTCATCATGTATCCAGGCTAGAGGCAGCGCAACAGAATACTAGAACCTCCTTTGAATTGTACAGTTTTTCCCCAATAAACTTATCTTTTCGCTCTAATATTAAAATGACTGTCATGTATCATCATTAGATTTACGTATATAAGGTTTCCTTTGATTCCAAGATCTCCTTCTTGGTGCATTATTTTTTTGTCAATGAGTGCATTTTATAACTATTTTCTACTCTGGCTAAAAGTTGAGGATGAACCTCAATAGCAGAGCGAACCTCAATTAAGTTAGAGTTGTTCTTCTAAAACAGACAACTCCTTTAATATGAAGTAACATTTCCTCAAAATCCACTAATTGCTCTATGGAAAGTTCAACCACCAGTGAAACCACTGTCAACAAAATCCAGAAGCCATCAAAGAAGTGTAGACAAGTTTGTAGTGATGATTGACTTCTCTCTAAGGTCCAGTCCAATCCCAGTGTTACAATGACTCTGTAGTCATACAATACAGCTTTGACCCTCTTTCATCATCCTTTGTACTACATAGTGACATTTACATAATCGTTAGTGACGCACAAAGTTCCTGCTTTTGTTAAAAGGTGGAGTCACTTTGATTGCTGCCATCCATCATATGCACTCATTGCATGAAGTGTGCCTTGTACATGTGCTGTTTATTAAATCTCGTTACCAGATTAATGCAGAGCGTAACTTTTGGGGCCTCAAGTGTATTGTCCAGACGATATGTTCCCAGACTTTTTGGAAAACTTTTGTGAGAGTCTGTCAGATGTAATTTACTGTGACACATATCTGGTTGTGGACCAGCCACACCAATAAGCAGGTGGAAAAAGCTTGATCATAAACACTTGCCTGTCTACAGCGCCAAGAAGTATGCAATGCCATAATTGGCAACTTTTATTATAGACTTGGTATACTTTGTGTTTTAGAGGTGTGCAACTTTGCAATGGTCAAAAAATGACCTAATTGTTGACACTTCTTCCCTATGGCTGCCATGTATGGTTATTTGTAGGGATGAGCGAACGTGTCCGTTACGGACACATCCGCACCCGGACACCGGCTTTGCCGAACACTGCAGTGTTCGCGCGTAAGTGTCCGGGTGCCGCCGGGGGGCGGGGAGATGCGCGGCGGCGCGGGCGGCAGTAGCGGGGAACAGGGGGGAGCCCTCTCTCTCTCCCTCTCCCCCCCACTCCCCGCCGCACCCCCCCGCGCTGCCACGGCGGCCCCCGAACTTTTTCGCCCGAACACTGAAGTGTTCGCAAAGTTCGGTGTTCGGGCGAAAAAGGGGCGGAGCCGAACGTGTTCGCTCATCTCTAGTTATTTGCCATTTAAGTCTATCAGAGACGAAGAATCATTCTCACTTCTTTTAAGGAAACCACTGAAATAGTGGAATATCTGAAGATGCAACTGGTTTGACACTAATCCTCCTATTCTTCAACCATAACAAGCTCATAGCAAAATGGATGGTCTTTGCCAAATCCCCTTGTCACATCCCCTGGATCAGTCATCAATTGGTGTTTGTACACTGCTAAGGATGTCAGGCAGAGACGTGGTGAAGAATAGGCAAGATAGTTAAGAGTCACTTCCAGTAAGCGATCAAAGAGGAGCAGATGTACCAAGAGCTAGGACAAGAGAAAGGAAGACTAAGTAATTGTCTAAGGCACCATTGGGGTGAGGTGCAAATGCCTTGGTTTTTTTTCTGTAGACAATCAGAAACTTTACCTCCAGTAGCTGATATTTTGTGACACAATTGTATATAGTGAGGAACAATTAGTGGAATAATTCAGTTATGTCTGTATTGGGCCGATTTCACTAAAATCATTGTAAATCGGAACAGTCTATTACCACTCCTATTAAAATCAATAGAAGCAAAAATAGGGTTCAATAACACTGCCCAGCGATGATTTTGTTTCGGGCTCTAAATTAGTGTATTCTTATGTATTTCCATCTGCTGAATTAAAAAATCAGCAAAAAAATGACCGATTAGCTCTTGTTTTGGGAATACAGTGACATGTCATTTTTTCAGAATTTATATTTTTATTTTCTGGGAATTTTTCTTTTGGGGGGAAGTTGTCACACCTCTCAACTGACATAACACAACGTTCTCCATATGTTTGTAGGTTATAAACATATTAAATGTTGCTATGACTGAGTTTCATATTGTTTCTGGTTTTCTTTTTCAGAATTTCTGGTCTTGGAGTGCTTTTGAAGTGTAAAATTTGCTATCTCAAAATGCCGCGAAAATGTGTAAATTTAGTGAATAATTTTTGTTACATTTGTGGTGAAATAACATTTTCATCACAGAAACGCAATCTGACGCCTCTTGTGAAGAGGCCTATCATCATTATATTGATATGAAGGTCGGGGACCAGGATAAGTCATGGGCTCCGCATATATGTTGCAACTCTTGTTCAGTTAAACTATGACAATGGCTGAAAAATAAAAACGATCTATGGCTTCTGCTGTGCCTATGGTTTGGCTGGAACCTACAAACCATACAGATGACTACTATTTCTGCTTGACTCCGCCTATAAAGCAGGATTGTCAATGAAGAAAACAGGAACAGTTCAATACCCGAATTTTTCATCTGCTCTTCGACCTATTCCACATTCAGATAGTTTACCAGTTCCTACTCCACCCCAACATTATGAGCTTGAAGTAGAAAATGAAGAAAGTGTGGAAAAAGAAGAACCCAACACGCCTTCCACATCCCATGACCCTGACTTTGAGGTAAAAGATGATACACCGCACAGACTGAGTGAAGCGGAATTGAGTGATCTCATTCGAGACCTTGACTTGTCAAAGGAGAAGGCGGAACTTCTAGGGTCAAAACTACAGCAATGGAATCTTCTCCAATGTGATGTCAGGGTCTCACAGTACAGAGAACGTCAGAGGGATTGGCTTCCTTTTTTTGAGAAGAAAAGCAATCTGGTTGTTTGCTGCAACGTTAATGGCTTGATGAAATGTTTGAATTTGAACCATGATCCAACTGAATGGAGGCTATTCATAGTCTCCTCCAAGTTTAGTTTGAAAGCTGTATTACTTCACAACGGCAACTGTCTTCCTTCTATTCCTGTTGGTCATGCAGTTCACATGAAGGAAACTTATACAAACATGACGGCCCTCCTCGTCTCAATCAAATATGCTGAAGACAAGTGGGAAAATCTGTGGCGATCTAAAAGTCATCGCTGTACTGTTAGGAATGCAACTGGGGTACACTAAATACTGTTGCTTTTATGTATGTGGGACAGTAGGTATAGGAAATCACATTACATTCAAGTGGACTGGCCTGCAAGAAATCTTGACTCTACCGAGAAAAATGTTGTTGCTGAGCCTCTTGTGGACCCAAAAGATGTTCTTCTTCCACCTCTTCATATAAAGCTGGGTTTAATGAAAAAAAATTGTCAACGGTATGAACCAGGAAGGACAGGCATTTAAGTACTTAAGAGACAAATTTCCTAAATTGAGTGATTCATAGGCTAAGGAAGGTATTTTTGTTGGGCCACAAATTCGACAACTTGTTTGACCAAGTTTTGGAGGGAAAAGAAAAGGAAACTTGGCAAGCCTTAAAGGGAGTTATTTATGGATTCTTAGGCAACAAAAGAGATGATAACTACACTCAGTTAGTGACAGTACTTCTGGAAAAAATACCATCAACTCGGATGCAACATGTCCCTTAAAATCCATTTTCTCCACTCCCACCCAGACCTTTTCCCTCCTAGTTGTGGAGCTGTCAGTGATGATCACTAAGAAAGGATATTTCTGTAATGGAACAAAGATATCAGGGCCATTGAAATGAAGCAATGCTTGCGGAATACTGCTGGTCTGTGTGTAGGGATGCTCCGGAACTCACTAGAGGGAAGCCAAAAGAAAACGATCTCATGAAGTCACCACATGATTCTCTTCACATCGAACCACCTGCCAGGAATTCTTCCATCAATTTAGAACTGTCATTAAAAACAATTTCAAATGCACTTTCAATGTTGTTAGCATATGTAATTAAAATGTATAATTTTCTCTTAATCTGTTAAAATAACATACTTCCACCTACTGTATATCACAGAAACTAGAGCTAATAAAAAAATTTCTTCACATTCGTTTTTCTCACCCCAAAATTAGTAAGATTTGACTCATGAAGTCAAGGAAACATTCCAAAATATTTTTTGGTTGGCCATTGTAATTTGCCCTTCAGAAGATCCCCAATGCAGCCAAAGCCCCCCAAATTGCATGGGAATACAAACACACATCTGGGGAACACTGTGTTCCTCCAAAAATAGGTCAAAATAGTGTACAGTGGTTAAGAGGTTACTCACAGCACAAGGGTGTGACAAAACAAAAGGGGACCCACATAGGGTTTTCTAGATCAAACACTTTGCTATGCTAGACAGCAAGTCTGCTGCTTGTTTTAAAAGCAATGTCATAAATTTTCCAAAGAACAGATTCTACTAGGAGAACAGAACAGCCAAGCACGGGCCTTCTCCAAGGAATAGCTGTAAAGCTACAGCTATTTCTTGTGCTTTAGACAATTTTTTGTTTTAAGAAATTAAAAAAAGATCCTTCACTCCTGCTGTGTGAGTAGATAAAAGAACATGCAGGTAGGGATACAAAACTTAGGACTCACTTTCTGTGAGGAGTTTGCAACTGCCAGTGGGCTTCCTCAAGTTGCCGGGTTTGCCTCTATAAAGTCACTGGCTGCCCAACTTTGTGGTTGTGGAGTAATTATACTCCAGGCTTCTTTATTTCCTGATACCAGACAATACAGGTTACAAAGAGAGTGCATGCCACGCGTCTCAGAGGTCTTATGACAAAAAGTAGGCTCCTTTTTCAAGCATAGGTGTTCACAGTTTGAAGCTCTATTTTAAGTTAGTAAGACCGGAATTTTGAACATAATGTTTGCGCTGGCGTTTAGATGCACGTTCGTGAGTTTGCACGTGCAAAAGCATGCATATACCAGTAGAAGAGGGCCACCACACGGTGACCGCATGGCCGTGCGCCGGAAGTGATTTGGGCCTGCACTGTGGCGATAACAAACACGCCTCACAAATGCATATGTCCACCGGCTTTAGCATGCGCTGCCTGGATGGAGACAATGTACTAGAAAAATTTAGATGAGGATAAAGGGGTGCATTGTATACAGTGTAGAGAATAGTAAAGATAATAATAAAACATTAACAAGACAATAAGCTATGCGCTAAAAGTTTACAAATTAAAATCAACAAATCATATAAAATAAGGAGAAAATGTGGGACAAAAAAAAAAAACATCCATGGAGATATAGATAAGACGCAAACAGATATAAGCAACTGAAAATAAAGTATAAAACGTGTAACAAAATTTATGTATATGAAATATATGTAAAAAATATTAATTTTTCTCGAATTACCATGATTGGATATTGATAAAATTGATAAGATTATGCCAATTTAAAAGATTACAACTAAATAAAAGTATAATTATAATAGAAAAATGTTTAAATTCTGATAAATATATATATATTTAATGATATAATAAATATAATAAAATGGTATAATTAAATAGAATAAAAGATATAAAATAAAGTAATAAATTTATGATAAAATACGTATCATAAAACAAGAGACAAGAGTGAAATAGATTAGAACCAGGAGGAACTGTGTGTATTGGAATTATTAAATTACCATATATACTCAAATATAAGCCGAGTTTTTCAGCACAAAAAATGTTCCTTGAGTAAGGTAAAACAAAATAAAAAAATGCAATACTCACCTCCCAGCTGACATCTGTGTCTCCAGCATGATGGTCTCCCCGGCGGTGCGGCAAGCTGCTGGAAACCTCTCCCCGCTGTCATCTCCCTGCTCGGCTTTGAATTCCTCTGCCATCAGCGCTGTGTAAGTAAGTGCTGTGATTGGATCGAGTGTCAGCCAATCACGGCTGGCGCTCAATCATTCACAGCCATTCAGAGAATGACATCAGCCAATCACAGCCGGCGCTCGACCAAACACGGCACTTACTTACACGGCGCTCATGATGGGGGAATTCAAAGTCGAGCAAGGAGATGACAGCGGGGAGAAGTCTCAAGCAGTTTGCCGCACAGCCTAGGAGACCATCGCGCCGGGCTCACAGACGCAGGCTGAGAGATGAGTATTGCGGTTATTTTTTTACCTAGTATATACTCTAGTATAGCTCGGCTTATACTTGAGTCAATAAGTTTTACCAGTTTTTCGTGGTAAAACTTATTGGCTCGGCTTATACTCGGGTCGGCTAATACTAAATGAAATTATTAAAAATCTAAAATTAGATATTTTCCAGGGCCTTATTTAGACCTTTGAGTGACCAGGTATCCTAATCGGAAGATCGAGTGCCATTTTTTTGGTTTGTGAAAGCCTCTCAATGGGATTTTCTCCAATGGTGTCAGACGCATAAGGGGAGCACCTTTTGGTAATGTGTGGAGAAATGACACGAGACACTATGGTGTGGGAAACCATTTGAAATGTTTCGAGCAGTGTTTTTTGGCTAGGATTTGTAAGGTATTGATTGCCCGCCCAACATATTTGAGTCCACATGGACATTCCAATAGGTACACTGTGTATTGTGATCCACAGTTCAAAAAATCTCCCAAGTACGTACTTTTTGTTTTCTTCTTGCAAGAACACTTCCTTTCTGTTATGACAGATATTTGTACCGCATTTCCAGTTCTTCACTCCACATTTTAAAGCACCGTGGAGATTTCTTGCTAATGTGTGGGAATGGATCTACTGTTTGTGTGGCCAGAAGGGGACCAGCAACTTCTTACGGTCTTATGTCCATGCGCATGCACAGATTCTAAGTGCGGAATCCTGCAGCAAATTCCATCTGTGCCCGCAGACATGAGGCAAAAAATACAATTACTCGCCTGTCCGGAAGCAGCTCGGGTCTCCTCCGTTGCAGACGGATCTACTTTCTTCTGCACGGCGGATGCGCTCGGCACGCCAGCCAGTGTGCTGCGCGAATGCAGCGTGCCTGTTTGCTTTTTTTACATTTCCTGCTTTCTCGTGGATCTGCTCAAGTCCGTAGTGTCAGCTGTGGGTGTGCCACGGAGTGGACAGCTTCCATTGACTTAAATGGAAGCCGTCCCTACGGGATCCGCAGAAAAATGGCGCTGGCTTTTCCCTAAATTCCCCTAAATACCTAGACTATGATAGTCTATGGGCATATTGAATTGCGGATCATCAGCACGAGTAACACAAGCGGATTCCGCAATTCAATTATGCCCGTGGACATGAGGCCTAAGGGTTCTATTTCTCAAAATACCAGGAGTGATCATTTGGAGATATGATTGGAAAGGAAGGGTTCCCCTGTAGAATGCCCCAATGTCTAGGTAAAATGTTTTTCAATTGAAGATGTTGTGTGTTAAGCAGGTTACAAAAGAGGTATTGGTATTTTGTTTACTGCCTTTTTCTGGTTTTTGGGAATCTGCAACATATACCTACCCATTGCACTTTCTGTACCATCGAGTTTATTAACATTTCGGGGGACCACTTTTCCTTAAGTGTTTCTTGAAGATGTTGAATTGTTTAATAAAATCAGATTCTCTTGTACAATTCCTCCTGATTCTATAAAATTGACCATAAGGGATATTCAAATGCATGACAGCTCATAAAGTCTAAATAGTTGTTGGCGTCAACAATTTTAAAGTGAGTTTTTGTATTGATTTATCCCTTGGATATAAGAAGAAAATCCAAAAAACCCCATTTGTTTGGCATCAATACTGGCTAAAAACTCCAAACCCCATATGTTATCACTAAGAACCAAGATAAAATTAAGAAGGTCCGTGTCTGGATCATCCCTTAAAGTGTCACCAATAAAACGTTTATTTAAAAAAATTTAGACTGTCAATGTTGGATTCTTCAAATGCACCCATGTAAATGTTTGTGCAACTGGGTGCAAATCTGTCCACATTGTGGTCCTCTTTGTTCGGAAGTCAAAGATGTATGGAAGGGATAAGTTGTGGCCTGGAGATTATATATGGGCAGGTATCTGGAGATTAGGTTAAAGGTGTATGCAGGGGACAGGTTGTGGATGGCCTTGTATGTCATTGATAATATTTTGAACCAGATTGTCTGGACAATGAGTGGCCAGTAAAGAGACTGGCAGAGGGGAAAGGCAGAGGATTACTAGGGCAAGAAGGGGATTAGCCAGGCAGCAGAACTGAGGATGGATGGAGGGTGCAAATCTAATGGATGGGAGGCCACAGAGGAAGATGTTGCAGTAGTCAGGACGGAAGCTGATAACGGCATGCACTAGCATTTGTTTGTTTAAAGTCTAGGAAAGAACAGATTTGATAGATGTTTTTGAGTTGGAGTAGACAGCAGGTAGTAAGAGCTTGGATGTGTGGTTTGAAGGACAGTTTGAAGTCAAAGGTTATTCCAAGGCAACTAATTTGTGAGAGTTACTACATTTGGTCTCTTTTAGAAGACCGAACAGTGAGGTAAGGGTCCTTTTGCAGCTTGTTTTCCTTAGTAGTAGGGAGGGGACTGAACTTTGGTCAGTGACAAGGAAGGAGAATAAGGAATGGCTGATCTCCTGAGACACGTACTGAGAATTCTTTACTTTTCTCACAGTTATTGCAATATGAGATCATAGTAGAATAAATATAATAGAAGTAATTAAAATTAATTTTTAATTTATTTAACATTTTAGAAATCTACTATTTTAGTATTAAAAAACAAGTGGTTACTGGGCAACATTAAAGGTTCTGACAGAATACACTAAAGGAGATTTGTAAGAAGAGATAGACATTTCAAAGACACGTAATAGTAGTTAAACAAAGTGGGAGATTTAACAGAACATGTACAAACACAAAGTTGACCAAATGCCTAAGCAACCAATCACATTCCAGATTTCATTTTTCTTAGAAATGGAGAAGCAATCTGATTGGTCGATGTCAACAATTCCCCAACTATTTCTTTACATTAGTCTTGATAATCCCCCCTCAATATGTATGAGTAATATAAAGTGATCACAGCTGATAAATCTAAATATGAAAGGCTTCAATGGGAATGGGTGTAACCATCTGGTATCACATAGCACAGCCCATAACAGACTACTGAAGGGTTTTGATTAAAGGTAATACAGGACATATCTATTTATTTACATATATCTGGCCATATGAGCATACTGACTCATATATAAACTACGTGGAATACTCAGAAGCACTTTTCTCACCAGATGTCATGAACATATAGACACCACATGCATTCTGACGTATGAAGATAAAGAGGAGATATCAATACCAGCTGTGGGAGATATTCTATAGATACATATTATACAGCTATGTGAATACATATGGAATTATTGTTAAGGTCAATTGATAATCACCGCAGCATTATAAAGTGAAGATGTGTGATGTATTTTTTTCCAGGAACTATTTTCTAGTGATGAATATATTAGAAACGCTTACGATAAATTTAGATTTCAGGCAAAGAATTACAAAAGTACAAAAAAAAATGTAAAAAAATCTAAAAATGTATAATGTGGTTGGTATTTTTGAATTACTATACAACCCTTGATGTAGACAATGGATTTGAGTTCTTTGGGCCCCCCACTATCAAACTGAGGTTTCTTCAACCCACAAGAGAAGATACGCCTGAAGGCCCATCCTCAATCCATACAAAGTTTGTAGACATCCATTTTTAGTTACGTCTTTAAGATCTAATAGGTTATTTGTAGAGATGAGTGAGCACCAAAATGCTCGGGTGCTCGTTACTCGAGACAAATTTTTCGCGATGCTCGAGGGTTCGTTTCGAGTAACGAACCCCATTGAAGTCAATGGGCGACTCGAGCATTTTTGTATATCGCCGATGCTCGCTAAGGTTTTCATTTGTGAAAATCGGGGTAATTCAAGAAACTGATGGGAACGACACAGAAACGGATAGGGCAAGCGAGGGGCTACATGTTGGGCTGCATCTCAAGTTCCCAGGTCCCACTATTAAGCCACAATAGCGGCAAGAGTGGGCCCCCCCACCTCCCAACAATTTTTACTTCTGAAAAGCCCTCATTAGCAATGCATACCTTAGCTAAGCACCACACTACCTCCAACAAAGCACAATCACTGCCTGCATGACACTCCGCTGCCACTTCTCCTGGGTTACATGCTGCCAATCCCCCCCCCCACGACCCAGTGTCCACAGCGCACACCAAACTGTCCCTGCCCAGCCTTCAGCTGCCCTCATGCCACGCCACCCTCATGTCCATTTATAAGGGCGTCTGCCACAGGAAAAGCAGGCACACACTGCAGAGGGTTGGCACGGCTAGGCAGCGACCCTCTTTAAAAGGGGCGGGACGATAGCCCACAATGCTGTACAGAAGCAATGAGAAATCCAATCCTGTGCCACCTCCATCTGGAGCTGCACACGTGGGCATAGCAATGGGGAACCTATGTGCCACACACTATTCATTCTGTCAAGGTGTCTGCACGCCCCAGTCAGACCGCGTTTTTTTATAAATAGTCACAGGCAGGTACAACTCCGCAATGGGAATTCCGTGTGCACCCACAGCATGGGTGGCTCCCTGGAACCCACCCGCTGTACATAAATGTATCCCATCGCAGTGCCCATCACAGCTGAGGTAGTAATGTCGTGTTTATTGCAGGTGGGCTTCGGCCCACACTGCATGCCCCAGTCAGACTGGGGTTCTTTAGAAGTGGAAACAGATGCATTTACAACTCCCTGTGGACCGACAGCATGGGTGGCTCCCTGGAACCCACCGGCGGTACATAAAAATATCCCATTGCATTGCCCAACACAGCTGAGGTAGTAATGTCGTGCTCAATGCAGGTGGGCTTCGGCCCACACTGCATGCCCCAGTCAGACTGGGGTTCTTTAGAAGTGGAAACAGATGCATTTACAACTCCCTGTGGACCCACAGCATGGGTGGGTGCCAGGAAGCCACCGGCGGTACATAAAAATATCCCATTGCATTGCCCAACACAGCGGATGTAACGTCAGCTGTAATGCAGGTGGGCAAAAAATTCATTTGATTACACTGTAGGCGAGGGCCCACAAAAATTGCTGTATCAACAGTACTAATGTACATCAGAAAAATTGGCCATGGCCAACCAAGAGGGCAGGTGAAACCCATTAATCGCTTTGGTTAATGTGGCTTAATTGGTAACTAGGCCAGGAGGCAGCCCAGTTAAAATAAAAATTGGTTGAGGTGAAAGTTTCAACGCTTTAATGAGCATTGAAACGTATAAAAATTGTTTAGAAAAATTATATGACTGAGCCTTGTGGGCCTAAGAAAAATTGCCCGTTCGGCGTGATTATGTGAGGTTTCAGGAGGAGGAGCAGGAGGAGGAGGATGAATATTATACACAGATTGATGAAGCGAAAAGGTCCCCGTTTTTGATGGGGATACATAACGATGCTTCCATCCGCGGGTGCAGCCTACGTATTGCTTAGGTATCGCTGCTGTCCGCTGGTGGAGAAGAGAAGTCTGGGGAAATCCAGGCTTTGTTCATCTTGATGAGTGTAAGCCTGTCGGCACTGTTGGTTGACAGGCGGGTACGCTTATCTGTGATGATTCCCCCAGCCGCACTAAACACCCTCTCTGACAAGACGCTAGCCGCAGGACAAGCAAGCACCTCCAGGGCATACAGCGCGAGTTCAGGCCACGTGTCCAGCTTCGACACCCAGTAGTTGTAGGGGGCAGAGGCGTCACGTAGGACGGTCGTGCGATCGGCTACGTACTCCCTCACCATCCTTTTACAGTGCTCCCGCCGACTCAGCCGTGACTGGGGAGCGGTGACACAGTCTTGCTGGGGAGCCATAAAGCTGTCAAGGGCCTTAAAGAGTGTTGGCCTGCCTGTGCTGTACATCCTGCCTGATCTCCGCGCCTCCCCTGCTACCTGGCCCTCGGAACTGCGCCTTCGGCCACTAGCGCTGTCGTATGGGAATTTTACCATCAGTTTGTCCGCCAGGGTCCTGTGGTATAGCAACACTCTCGAACCCCTTTCCTCTTCGGGTATGAGAGTGGAAAGGTTCTCCTTATACCGTGGGTCGAGCAGTGTGTACACCCAGTAATCCGTAGTGGCCAGAATGCGTGTAACGCGAGGGTCACGAGAAAGGCATCCTAACATGAAGTCAGCCATGTGTGCCAGGGTACCTGTACGCAACACATGGCTGTCCTCACTAGGAAGATCACTTTCAGGATCCTCCTCCTCCTCCTCCTCCTCCTCAGGCCATACACGCTGAAAGGATGACAGCCCAGCAGCATGTCTACCCTCACCAGTGGGCCAAGCTGTGTCTTCCCCCTCCTCCTCATCTTCCTCCTCCTCCTCACCGCGCTGAGATATAGACAGGAGGGTGCTCTGACTATCCAGCGACATACAGTCTTCCCCCGGCTCTGTTTCCGAGTGCAAAGCGTCTGCCTTTATGCTTTGCAGGGAACTTCTCAAGAGGCATAGCAGAGGAATGGTGACGCTAATGATTGCAGCATCGCCACTCACCACCTGGGTAAACTCCTCAAAGTTTCCAAGGACCTGGCAGATGTCTGCCAACCAGGCCCACTCTTCTGAAAATAATTGAGGAGGCTGACTCCCACTGCGCCGCCCATGTTGGAGTTGGTATTCCACTATAGCTCTACGCTGCTCATAGAGCCTGGCCAACATGTGGAGCGTAGCGTTCCACCGTGTGGGCACGTCGCACAGCAGTCGGTGCACTGGCAGATTAAACCGATGTTGCAGGGTGCGCAGGGTGGCAGCGTCCGTGTGGGACTTGCGGAAATGTGCGCAGAGCCAGCGTACCTTTCCGAGCAGGTCTGACAAGCGAGGGTAGCTTTTCAGAAAGCGCTGAACAACCAAATTAAAGACGTGGGCAAGGCATGGCACGTGCGTGAGGCTGCCAAGCTGCAGAGCCGCCACCAGGTTACGGCCGTTGTCACACACGACCATGCCCAGTTGGAGGCTCAGCGGCGCAAGCCAGCGGTCGGTCTGCTCTGTCAGACCCTGCAGCAGTTCGTGTGCTGTGTGCCTCTTATCTCCTAAGCTGAGTAGTTTCAGCACGGCCTGCTGACGCTTGCCCACCGCTGTGCTGCCACGCAGCGCGACACCGACTGCTGGCGACGTGCTGCTGCTGACACATCTTGATTGCGAGACAGAGGTTGCGGAGGAGGAGGAGGGTGGTTTAGTGGAGGAAGCATACACCGCCGCAGATACCACCACCGAGCTGTGGCCCGCAATTCTGGGGGTGGGTAGGACGTGAGCGGTCCCAGGCTCTGACTCTGTCCCAGCCTCCACTAAATTCACCCAATGTGCCGTCAGGGAGATATAGTGGCCCTGCCCGCCTGTGCTTGACCACGTGTCCGTTGTTAAGTGGACCTTGGCAGTAAACGCGTTGGAGAGGGCGCGTACAATGTTGCGGGAGACGTGGTCGTGCAGGGCTGGGACGGCACATCGGGAAAAGTAGTGGCGACTGGGAACTGAGTAGCGTGGGGCTGCCGCCGCCATCATATTTTTGAAGGACTCCGTTTCCACAACCCTATACGGCAGCATCTCCAGGCTGATGAATTTTGCTATGTGCACGTTCAACGCTTGAGCGTGCAGGTGCGTGGCGGCGTACTTGCGCTTGCGCTCAAACACTTGCGCTAGCGACGGCTGGACAGTGCGCTGAGAGACATTGGTGGATGGGGCCGAGGACAGCGGAGGTGAGGGTGTGGGTGCAGGCCAGGAGACGGTAGTGCCTGTGTCCTCAGAGCGGGGTTGGATCTCAGTGGCAGGTTGGGGCACAGGGGGAGAGGCAGCGGTGCAAACCGGAGGCGGTGAACGGCCTTCGTCCCACCTTGTGGGGTGCTTGGCCATCATATGTCTGTGCATGCTGGTGGTGGTGAGGCTGCTGGTGGTGGCTCCCCGGCTGATCTTGGCGCGACAAAGGTTGCACACCACTGTTCGTCGGTCGTCTGCACTCTCAGTGAAAAGCTGCCAGACCTTTGAGCACCTCGGCCTCTGCAGGGTGGCATGGCGCGACGGGGCGCTTTGAGAAACAGTTGGTGGATTATTCGGTCTGGCCCTGCCTCTACCCCTGGTCACCGCACTGCCTCTTGCAACCTGCCCTGCTGCTGCCCTTGCCTCCCCCTCTGAAGACCTGTCCTCAGTAGGCGTAGCAAACCAGGTGGGGTCAGTCACCTCATCGTCCTGCTGCTCTTCCTCAGAATCCTCGGTGCGCTCCTCCCTCGGACTTAATGCCCTTACTACTACCTCACTGATAGACAACTGTGTCTCATCGTCATCGGCCTCCTCACCCACTGAAAGGTCTTGAGACAGTTGCCGGAAGTCCCCAGCCTCATCCCCCGGACCCCGGGAACTTTGCAATGGTTGGGCATCAGTCACGATAAACTCCTACGGTGGGAGAGGAACCATTGCTGCCCAATCTGAGCAGGGGCCCGAGAACAGTTCCTGGGAGTCTGCCCGCTCCTCAGAATGTCTCATTTTCATGGAGTGAGGAGGCTGGGAGGAAGGAGGAGCAGCAGCCAGAGGATTCTGAGTTGCAGCAGTGGACGGCGCAGAACTCTGGGTGGGCGATAGGTTGCTGGAAGCACTTTCTGCCATCCACGACAGGACCTGCTCACACTGCTCATTTTCTAATAAGGGTCTACCGCGTGGACCCATTAAATGTGCTATGAATGTGGGGACGCCAGAAACGTGCCTCTCTCCTAATCCCGCAGCAGTCGGCTGCGATACACCTGGATCAGGAGCTCGGCCTGTGCCCATACCCGGACTAGGGCCTCCGCGTCCCCGGCCGCGCCCACGTCCTCTAGGCCTACCCCTACCCCTCAGCATGCTGTATTACCAGGAATGCAGAAACACAACACTGTAATTTAATGTGCCGCTTATTGCCCTGTGGTTGTAGGCTGAGTTCGCTTACGGAACGCCAGGAAATAATTTTGCGCAAGCCTGCTGTAACACTTAGCTGGCTGCGTATTTATTTTGAGAACTACAACCCGCAGCAGACACAGACCCAGAACACTGAGCAGAGTGACAGGCAGGCCAAATATTTTTTTTTCAAATATTTTTTTCTAAAGGACCACTGCGTATATTCAATCTATAATATATGTCTTCTGGTCCTGCCTACACAATTCTGTCACTGATGTGTGTGTCACGGAACTGCAGCGTTGCACTTTTATTAAGTGCAACAGAGCGGTGATTTCAGAGGCAGGCAAGAATTTTGCGCAAGCCTGCTGTAACACTTAGCTGGCTGCGTATTTATTTTGGGAACTACAACCCGCAGCAGACACAGACCCAGAACACTGAGCAGAGTGACAGGCAGGCCAAATAGTTTTTTTTCAAATATTTTGAAAAAAGGCACAAAAAAGAATGCAGCATTTTCTATCCTGACGCGTATTATGCGCAGGAGAGCCAATTGAGTGCATAATCAGCGCTGCCCATACAGAATTACATCGCATATATATGCGCTGTTGCGAAGAGACAATGTGGAAAATGTAAACAAAAAAAACGCAGAAAGACTGCGCATGAGAGCATGCATAAGATACACTGCGCAGTACAATATTGCTGCCATACTTGGTGACAGGCCGACTGGCCACCAGCTCCACAGCAACATGGACGGTCCTGTGAGCCCGGCTTATAACACCGAACCGTTCGGCCAGGACATTACCCCCAATGGAGCAGGAAAACGAAATCCCCACCGTAGGTGATGTGGGTCTTTTGTTTTGTTGTATTTGTTGTTTGTTTTGGTGTTTCCTTAGTTTTTTTCTTGTTGGGGTAGAACTTTGTTTTTTTGTTTTTTTTTAGTTCACTTTTGGAACCACAAATCTGCACTAAAAACTGCAATCAAACAGAAATAAAAGCCTCCACACTACTGCACACTGTTAGATGTGGCCCTAAGAAGGACCGTTGGGGTTCTTGAAGCCTACACTAACTCCTAACACTCTCCCTGCCTAACCACCACTTCTGTCCCTGTAGTATTACTGCAGGGCGCAATGCTCTGCACGGCCGATATACCCCAAAAAAAAAAAGTGCAACACTGCTAAAAGCAGCCTCCACACTACTGCACACTGTTAGATGTGGCCCTAAGAAGGACCGTTGGGGTTCTTGAAGCCTACACTAACTCCTAACGCTCTCCCTACAGCAGCTCCAACACTATAGCACTGTCCCTCAGCTATCTCACAACGCATCTGAGGCGAGCCGCGGGAGGGGCCGATTTTTATACTCGGGTGACACCTGTTCTCGCCAGCCACTCACAGCAGGGGGGTGGTATAGGGCTTGAACGACGCAGGGGGAAGTTGTAATGCCTTCCCTGTCTTTCAATTGGCCAGAAAAGCGCGCTAACGTCTCAGAGATGAAACTGAAAGTAACTCGAACATCGCGTGGTACTCGTTATGAGTAACGAGCATCCCGAACACCCTAATATTCGCACGAGTATCAAGCTCGGACGAGTACGTTCGCTCATCTCTAGTTATTTGTTATCATCCCATAGGAAAAAGACTTCAGTGGTAAGTAATTGGCTCTAAATTCACCTCCAAATATGGTTGTCTTCTCCTAGACAAGGGAGACCATGGATGTGTCAGAGCCTAGATCCACCAGACTATATTCTTGTACTCTGAGGGGCCAGTTGGACCCTGTTCTAATGGGTATCTTTTATCTTTACAAGGGTATATAAGGTGCCCTATTAAATAGAAGATATTGGGATAATCTGGTATCCAATAAACTGCTCCTGATCCTATTATTTGTATCTCTCCCTGAGTCCTCTTGGCACTTCATGTCAATAGAGAGTCACTCTGGAGGACCAAATATTTCCGTGCATCATATGCTAAGCCCACTGATTGGATTGTAATTGAATAATACCCCATTTTCTCTGTGGTGGCACTGCATGGAAATTGATCACTTGCTGCTGTGTTCTTGCACAGCCCGACCCCAGCAGCCTAGGATTTATTTATTGCTGCATAATCCTTCTAACAAAATGTGATTGTCCAGAAAGGATGACATCTTTAAAACAGTGGACTTCATTTATCAAACTAGATTTGTCACTCATAACAACCAATTACACTGCAGTTTTAATTTCTATAAGAGGCTGAAGATGAAAAAAAAGCATACCACAGACCAAACAGAACATAAGGCAGGTATCCACACACCCACAGATGTTGGAAATTCAGGCATCCACTCTCCTACGGACATTGGAGATTCAGGTATTCACATCTCTACAGACGGAGGAGATTTAGGTGTACAGTAGAGATGAGCGAACGTACTCGTCCGAGCTTGATACTCGTTCGAGGAATAGCGTGTTCGAGATGCTCGTTACTCGTAGCGAGTACCATGCGATGTTCGGGTTACTTTCACTTTCCTCTCTGAGACGTTAGCGCGCTTTTCTGGCCAATTGAAAGACAGGGAAGGCATTACAACTTCCCCCTGCGTCGTTCAAGCCCTATACCACCCCCCTGCAGTGAGTGGCTGGCGAGATCAGGTGTCACCCGAGTATAAAAATCGGCCCCTCCCGCGGCTCGCCTCAGATGCGTTGTGAGATAGCTGAGGGACAGTGCTATAGTGTTGGAGCTGCTGTAGGGAGAGCGTTAGGAGTTAGTGTAGGCTTCAAGAACCCCAACGGTCCTTCTTAGGGCCACATCTAACAGTGTGCAGTAGTGTGGAGGCTGCTTTTAGCAGTGTTGCACTTTTTTTTGGGGGGGTATATCGGCCGTGCAGAGCATTGCGCCCTGCAGTAATACTACAGGGACAGAAGTGGTGGTTAGGCAGGGAGAGTGATAGGAGTTAGTGTAGGCTTCAAGAACCCCAACGGTCCTTCTTAGGGCCACATCTAACCGTGTGCAGTAGTGTGGAGGCTGCTTTTAGCAGTGTTGCACATTTTTTTTTTTTTGCTATATCGGCCGTGCAGAGCATTGCACCCTGCAGTAATACTACAGAGATAGAATTGTGTAGGCAGGGCCAGAAGACATATATTATCGATTGAATATACGCAGTGGTCCTTTAGAAAAAAATATTTAAAAAAAAACTATTTCGCCTGCCTGTCACTGTGCTCAGTGTTCTGGGTCTGTGTCTGCTGCGGGTTGTAGTTCTCAAAATAAATACGCAGCCAGCTAAGTGTTACAGCAGGCTTGCGCAAAATTATTTCCTGGCTCTGAAATCACCGCTCTGTTGCACTTAATAACAGTGCAACGCTGCAGTTCCGTGACACACACATCAGGGACAGAATTGTGTAGGCAGGGCCAGAAGACATATATAGATTGAATATACGCAGTGGTCCTTTAGAAAAAAATATTTGAAAGAAAAATATTTGGCCTGCCTGTCACTCTGCTCAGTGTTCTGGGTCTGTGTCTGCTGCGGGTTGTAGTTCCCAAAATAAATACGCAGCCAGCTAAGTGTTACAGCAGGCTTGCGCAAAATTCTTGCCTGCCTCTGAAATCACCGCTCTGTTGCACTTAATAAAAGTGCAACGCTGCAGTTCCGTGACACACACATCAGTGACAGAATTGTGTAGGCAGGACCAGAAGACATATATTATAGATTGAATATACGCAGTGGTCCTTTAGAAAAAAATATTTGAAAAAAAAATATTTGGCCTGCCTGTCACTCTGCTCAGTGTTCTGGGTCTGTGTCTGCTGCGGGTTGTAGTTCTCAAAATAAATACGCAGCCAGCTAAGTGTTACAGCAGGCTTGCGCAAAATTATTTCCTGGCGTTCCGTAAGCGAACTCAGCCTACAACCACAGGGCAATAAGCGGCACATTAAATTACAGTGTTGTGTTTCTGCATTCCTGGTAATACAGCATGCTGAGGGGTAGGGGTAGGCCTAGAGGACGTGGGCGCGGCCGGGGACGCGGAGGCCCTAGTCCGGGTATGGGCACAGGCCGAGCTCCTGATCCAGGTGTATCGCAGCCGACTGCTGCGGGATTAGGAGAGAGGCACGTTTCTGGCGTCCCCACATTCATAGCACATTTAATGGGTCCACGCGGTAGACCCTTATTAGAA
This sequence comes from Eleutherodactylus coqui, assembly GCF_035609145.1. Lineage (NCBI taxonomy): Eukaryota > Metazoa > Chordata > Amphibia > Anura > Eleutherodactylidae > Eleutherodactylus > Eleutherodactylus coqui. The sequence continues at coordinate 124,933,354 of NC_089845.1, read as the reverse complement.
AATGAGCAGTGTGAGCAGGTCCTGTCGTGGATGGCAGAAAGTGCTTCCAGCAACCTATCGCCCACCCAGAGTTCTGCGCCGTCCACTGCTGCAACTCAGAATCCTCTGGCTGCTGCTCCTCCTTCCTCCCAGCCTCCTCACTCCATGAAAATGAGACATTCTGAGGAGCGGGCAGACTCCCAGGAACTGTTCTCGGGCCCCTGCTCAGATTGGGCAGCAATGGTTCCTCTCCCACCGGAGGAGTTTATCGTGACTGATGCCCAACCATTGCAAAGTTCCCGGGGTCCGGGGGATGAGGCTGGGGACTTCCGGCAACTGTCTCAAGACCTTTCAGTGGGTGAGGAGGCCGATGACGATGAGACACAGTTGTCTATCAGTGAGGTAGTAGTAAGGGCATTAAGTCCGAGGGAGGAGCGCACCGAGGATTCTGAGGAAGAGCAGCAGGACGATGAGGTGACTGACCCCACCTGGTTTGCTACGCCTACTGAGGACAGGTCTTCAGAGGAGGAGGCAAGGGCAGCAGCAGGGCAGGTTGCAAGAGGCAGTGCGGTGACCAGGGGTAGAGGCAGGGCCAGACCAAATAATCCACCAACTGTTTCTCAAAGCGCCCCGTCGCGCCATGCCACCCTGCAGAGGCCGAGGTGCTCAAAGGTCTGGCAGCTTTTCACTGAGAGTGCAGACGACCGACGAACAGTGGTGTGCAACCTTTGTCGCGCCAAGATCAGCCGGGGAGCCACCACCAGCAGCCTCACCACCACCAGCATGCACAGACATATGATGGCCAAGCACCCCACAAGGTGGGACGAAGGCCGTTCACCGCCTCCGGTTTGCACCGCTGCCTCTCCCCCTGTGCCCCAACCTGCCACTGAGATCCAACCCCGCTCTGAGGACACAGGCACTACCGTCTCCTGGCCTGCACCCACACCCTCACCTCCGCTGTCCTCGGCCCCATCCACCAATGTCTCTCAGCGCACTGTCCAGCCGTCGCTAGCGCAAGTGTTTGAGCGCAAGCGCAAGTACGCCGCCACGCACCTGCACGCTCAAGCGTTGAACGTGCACATAGCAAAATTTATCAGCCTGGAGATGCTGCCGTATAGGGTTGTGGAAACGGAGTCCTTCAAAAGTATCATGGAGGCGGCGGCCCCGCGCTACTCAGTTCCCAGTCGCCACTACTTTTCCCGATGTGCCGTCCCAGCCCTGCACGACCACGTCTCCCGCAATATTGTACGCGCCCTCACCAACGCAGTTACTGCCAAGGTCCACTTAACAACGGACACGTGGACAAGCACAGGCGGGCAGGGCCACTATATCTCCCTGACAGCACATTGGGTGAATTTAGTGGAGGCTGGGACAGAGTCAGAGCCTGGGACCGCTCACGTCCTACCCACCCCCAGAATTGCGGGCCACAGCTCGGTGGTGGTATCTGCGGCGGTGTATGCTTCCTCCACTAAACCACCCTCCTCCTCCTCCTCCGCAACCTCTGTCTCGCAATCAAGATGTGTCAGCAGCAGCACGTCGCCAGCAGTCGGTGTCGCGCGGCGTGGCAGCACAGCGGTGGGCAAGCGTCAGCAGGCCGTGTTGAAACTACTCAGCTTAGGAGATAAAAGGCACACGGCCCACGAACTGCTGCAGGGTCTGACAGAGCAGACCGACCGCTGGCTTGCGCCACTGAGCCTCCAACCGGGCATGGTCGTGTGTGACAACGGCCGTAACCTGGTGGCGGCTCTGCGGCTCGGCAGCCTCATGCACGTGCCATGCCTGGCCCATGTCTTTAATTTGGTGGTTCAGCGCTTTCTGAAAAGCTACCCTCGCTTGTCAGACCTGCTCGGAAAGGTGCGCCGGCTCTGCGCACATTTCCGCAATTCCCACACGGACGCTGCCCCCCTGCGCACCCTGCAACATCGGTTTAATCTGCCAGTGCACCGACTGCTGTGCGACGTGCCCACACGGTGGAACTCTACGCTCCACATGTTGGCCAGGCTCTATGAGCAGCGTAGAGCTATAGTGGAATACCAACTCCAACATGGGCGGCGCAGTGGGAGTCAGCCTCCTCAATTATTTTCAGAAGAGTGGGCCTGGTTGGCAGACATCTGCCAGGTCCTTGGAAACTTTGAGGAGTCTACCCAGGTGGTGAGTGGCGATGCTGCAATCATTAGCGTCACCATTCTTCTGCTATGCCTCTTGAGAAGTTCCCTGCAAAGCATAAAGGCAGACGCTTTGCACTCGGAAACAGAGCCGGGGGAAGACAGTATGTCGCTGGATAGTCAGAGCACCCTCCTGTCTATATCTCAGCGCGGTGAGGAGGAGGAGGAGGAGGAGGAGGAGGAAGATGAGGAGGAGGGGGAAGACACAGCTTGGCCCACTGGTGAGGGTAGACATGCTGCTGGGCTGTCATCCTTTCAGCGTGTATGGCCTGAGGAGGAGGAGGAGGAGGAGGAGGATCCTGAAAGTGATCTTCCTAGTGAGGACAGCCATGTGTTGCGTACAGGTACCCTGGCACACATGGCTGACTTCATGTTAGGATGCCTTTCTCGTGACCCTCGCGTTACACGCATTCTGGCCACTACAGATTACTGGGTGTACACACTGCTCGAACCACGGTATAAGGAGAACCTTTCCACTCTCATACCCGAAGAGGAAAGGGGTTCGAGAGTGATGCTATACCACAGGACCCTGGCGGACAAACTGATGGTAAAATTCCCATACGACAGCGCTAGTGGCCGAAGGCGCAGTTCCGAGGGCCAGGTAGCAGGGGAGGCGTGGAGATCAGGCAGGATGTACAGCACAGGCAGGCCAACACTCTTTAAGGCCCTTGACAGCTTTATGGCTCCCCAGCAAGACTGTGTCACCGCTCCCCAGTCACGGCTGAGTCGTCGGGAGCACTGTAAAAGGATGGTGAGGGAGTACGTAGCCGATCGCACGACCGTCCTCCGTGACGCCTCTGCCCCCTACAACTACTGGGTGTCGAAGCTGGACACGTGGCCTGAACTCGCGCTGTATGCCCTGGAGGTGCTTGCTTGTCCTGCGGCTAGCGTCTTGTCAGAGAGGGTGTTTAGTGTGGCTGGGGGAATCATCACAGATAAGCGTACCCACCTGTCAACCGACAGTGCCGACAGGCTTACACTCATCAAGATGAACAAAGCCTGGATTTCCACAGACTTCTCTTCTCCATCAGCGGACAGCAGCGATACCTAAGCAATACGTAGGCTGCACCCGCGGATGGAAGCATCGTTCTGTATCCCCATCAAAAACGGGGACCTTTTCGCTTCATCAATCTGTGTATAATATTCATCCTCCTCCTCCTGCTCCTCCTCCTGAAACCTCACATAATCACGCCGAACGGGCAATTTTTCTTAGGCCCACAAGGCTCAGTCATATAATTTTTCTAAACAATTTTTAGTCATTTCAATGCTCTTAAAAGCGTTGAAACTTTCACTTGAACCAATTTTTATTTTAACTGGGCTGCCTCCAGGCCTAGTTACCAATTAAGCCACATTAACCAAAGCGATTAATGGGTTTCACCTGCCCTCTCGGTTGGCCATGGCTAATTTTTCTGATGTACATTAGTACTGTTGATACAGCAATTTTTGTGGGCCCTCGCCTACAGTGTAATCAAATGAATTTTTAGCCCACCTGCATTACAGCTGACGTTACATCCGCTGTGTTGGGCAATGCAATGGGATATTTTTATGTACCGCCGGTGGCTTCCTGGCACCCACCCGTGCTGTGGGTCCACAGGGAGTTGTAAATGCATCTGTTTCCACTTCTAAAGAACCCCAGTCTGACTGGGGCATGCAGTGTGGGCCGAAGCCCACCTGCATTAAGCACGACATTACTACCTCAGCTGTGTTGGGCAATGCAATGGGATATTTTTATGTACCGCCGGTGGGTTCCAGGGAGCCACCCATGCTGTCGGTCCACAGGGAGTTGTAAATGCATCTGTTTCCACTTCTAAAGAACCCCAGTCTGACTGGGGCATGCAGTGTGGGCCGAAGCCCACCTGCATTAAACACGACATTACTACCTCAGCTGTGATGGGCACTGCAATGGGATATTTTTATGTACCGCCGGTGGCTTCCTGGCACCCACCCATGCTGTCGGTCCACAGGGAGTTGTAAATGCATCTGTTTCCACTTCTAAAGAACCCCAGTCTGACTGGGGCATGCAGTGTGGGCCGAAGCCCACCTGCATTAAGCACGACATTACTACCTCAGCTGTGTTGGGCAATGCAATGGGATATTTTTATGTACCGCCGGTGGGTTCCAGGGAGCCACCCATGCTGTCGGTCCACAGGGAGTTGTAAATGCATCTGTTTCCACTTCTAAAGAACCCCAGTCTGACTGGGGCATGCAGTGTGGGCCGAAGCCCACCTGCATTAAACACGACATTACTACCTCAGCTGTGATGGGCACTGCAATGGGATATTTTTATGTACCGCCGGTGGCTTCCTGGCACCCACCCATGCTGTCGGTCCACAGGGAGTTGTAAATGCATCTGTTTCCACTTCTAAAGAACCCCAGTCTGACTGGGGCATGCAGTGTGGGCCGAAGCCCACCTGCATTAAACACGACATTACTACCTCAGCTGTGATGGGCACTGCAATGGGATATTTTTATGTACCGCCGGTGGCTTCCTGGCACCCACCCATGCTGTCGGTCCACAGGGAGTTGTAAATGCATCTGTTTCCACTTCTAAAGAACCCCAGTCTGACTGGGGCATGCAGTGTGGGCCGAAGCCCACCTGCATTAAACACGACATTACTACCTCAGCTGTGATGGGCACTGCAATGGGATACATTTATGTACAGCGGGTGGGTTCCAGGGAGCCACCCATGCTGTGGGTGCACACGGAATTCCCATTGCGGAGTTGTACCTGCCTGTGACTATTCATAAAAAACCGCGGTCTGACTGGGGCGTGCAGACACCTTGACAGAATGAATAGTGTGTGGCACATAGGTTCCCCATTGCTATGCCCACATGTGCAGCTCCAGATGGTGGTGGCACAGGATTGGATTTCTCATTGCTTCTGTACAGCATTGTGGGCTATCGTCCCGCCCCTTTTAAAGAGGGTCGCTGCCTAGCCATGCCAACCCTCTGCAGTGTGTGCCTGCTTTTCCTGTGGCAGACGCCCTTATAAATGGACATGAGGGTGGCGTGGCATGAGGGCAGCTGAAGGCTGGGCAGGGACAGTTTGGTGTGCGCTGTGGACACTGGGTCGTGGGGGGAGGGGGAATTGGCAGCATGTAACCCAGGAGAAGTGGCAGCGGAGTGTCATGCAGGCAGTGATTGTGCTTTGTTGGAGGTAGTGTGGTGCTTAGCTAAGGTATGCATTGCTAATGAGGGCTTTTCAGAAGTAAAATTTGTTGGGAGGGGGGGGGGCCACTCTTGCCGCTATTGTGGCTTAATAGTGGGACCTGGGAACTTGAGATGCAGCCCAACATGTAGCCCCTCGCCTGCCCTATCCGTTTCTGTGTCGTTCCCATCACTTTCTTGAATTGCCCCGATTTTCACAAATGAAAACCTTAGCGAGCATCGGCGATATACAAAAATGCTCGAGTCGCCCATTGACTTCAATGGGGTTCGTTACTCGAAACGAACCCTCGAGCATCGCGAAAAATTTGTCTCGAGTAACGAGCACCCGAGCATTTTGGTGCTAGCTCATCTCTAGTGTACAGCAATAGTACAGGCCTGGCAGAAGAGACAGGCCAAGGCTGAGGCATTTATCAATGAGCGGAAAGGTAGGGAAACCATTTGGATGGGTGGATAAGAAATAGAATCATAGAATGTTACAGTTGGAAGGGACCTCCAGGGTCATCGGGTCCAACCCCCTGCTCAATGCAGGATTCACTAAATCATCCCAGACAGATAGACCGTTATTAAGTCTCCTCTCAGCCTTCTTTTTTGCAAGCTAAACATACCCAGATCATTTAACCGTTCCTCATAGGACATGATTTGCAGATCGCTCATCATCTTGGTAACTCTTCTCTGAACTTGCTCCAGTTTGTCTATGTCTTTTTTAAAGTGGGGTGCCCAGAACTGGACACAGTATTCCAGATGAGGTCTGACTAAGGAAGAGTAGAGGGGGATAATTACCTCACATGATCTAGACTCTATGCTTCTCTTAATACACCGAGGAATAAACAGGCAAACTAACAGATGGACAAACTGACACATGCATCAACAACATGACATACAAAACTGGATCCAGATGGACAGAACAAGAACTAGACAAACCAAACTATGGTAGACATGCATTGGAGACATAAGCAGATCAACCAGTACCATGACAGGGCTGTCAGATTAGATATAAATAAATTCTTACAAAATGTTGGCTCTACGTGTGGAAAGAAATGCTTTATTCTTTAAAACAGCAGGTGTCTGGAGCTCCGTGGACTTATGCAATAGTGAATCTGGTTTCCCGTTGGAGAGGAGGTGAGCGTTTATTCTTCTGGTTGGATTAGATAGCATCACATTATCACTGATTGGCCAACCAGGGGCACAGCCTCCTTGACAACCAATCAGACTATGCACTACAAGTGATGATTCAGCAGGGAAGAGAAAATGGGAACCCAGAAGTATTTTGAACAGCAGACAAAAAGACCCTCTGTGGTGATAGCATGCTGCAACATGTCTTCTTCTCTTCATCCTCGAGAACCACTCTTACACAGATGGAATCCTAATTGGCTGGTGGGACTATGACAAAACAGACGGACAGATGGAGAGTCTAGACTGCTGGCCAAATCAAACCTTGACAAAATATATAACCGTTGGACAGGTGTGATGTTGTTTTTGGAAGATAACTCCCATAGTGAATTTTCATGGGCAGTTTTTTTTTATGTAGGCACACAGACAAAGTTCAAAGTATAAGTTATATGGAAAAAATCACCCTCATATACATCATGTAATTCTACAGAAGACCAGTATGACTCACTGACAACACACTGACAAATTGTAACTTTTGGGTCTTGCTGACATATCAACCAATACTAAAATCAGTTATCACAAACAAAAAACACTTTACCGGTAAGAATAATGGAAAGTTTGATGGGTCTTTTATCCTTTTCACAAACACTTTGAACATTTGGTGGTGAAAGTCCCTACCGGTATGGTTGTTATTCCTGGCCTTCTATGTATCCTGTTCCCTCCATGAACCTCCTTCTTACTTACATTGTATTTTTTTGCTTAAACAAAAGTAGACAGTAAGTTTGGACCCCCGCCGAAGGTTACACTGCTCTGTGATTACTGAGTTGTTATATCAATCGGCAGGAAAGCCAAAATAAAACACAACTGGCAATTACCCCATGTGGTGAAGAATTTCTTTTTAGTCCTGCTTTGGAATCACTCATTTCCATTGCCAATAAGTTTTCTTCGAAAGCTACTGCTGATTCCATTTTCTTTATGCTGCAATCATTAAAGATGGGTATTTATGTGAAGCATTCTACAATGCTACACAGTAATCCCTTTACTCTCATGTGTAGAGTGGCTTTAGTTATAAACAGTGTTGAGTAAACCGAAAGCTTGTGTTGGATCGATCTTTGCTAGAAGAGGAAGAAGAGTTTTATAGGTATTGGTGACGTTCTGGTTCAGTTCAAACTAATTCGAACCAAACCAAGCTTTTTTGCCAATTTCACTCATAAGTAGTCATAAACAAGAAACACTCCAAAAATACTTTGTTTGGACAAAACGTTGATACAACCAACAGTAAATCTTTGAAAGATATTACAATAATGATAATTTATGAAAATATGGGATGGGTATACAAATGCTTTATGACATCAATCAGAATCAAACCACAAACCACACTCATTAATGAGGCCAATTTACACAAAACTACACTTTAGATAATGTACACAAATATAATTCACCTATTGGGTTGAGGCACGTCATAAGGCAGTGTTTCCTATCTCCAAACCTTACGGCACCCCAACAGGTCATGTTTTCAGGACTTCCTCAGTATAGGTGATATCATTATTGTCAGGCATTGCCACAGGTATTCTAACTATAAGATATCCTGAAAACCTGACCAGTTGGAGTGCCCTAAGGACTAATGTTAGGAAACACTGTCATAAAGGCACCAGCATCTTATGTCTAGCATTGGTAACTCAATAGCATGTTGACACTTGGCAGCCAAAAAAATAACACAAACTGAATTTGCATACCGCCAACTGTAACTTGTATATAAATTATAGGCATATAGGCAAAATATAGTCTTTTTTTAACATTTTCAATAATAAACCAATCAGCCAATTATAAAACCAGTAGGAAGAGACTGAATAACATATTCAGGGATGGAGACTACCCAATAATACTGTAACCAACCATTCAGGGGGCTCCAAGCTTATCCTTTTAAATTATGGACATAGCTCTATATTGAGCCCAGAGGTAGCAGTTGTGCCTAGGGCCTTGTACTTGAGGTCCCACTGCCACAAGAGAAGACATCTGTATTATAAATCTTACATGGTAGTTGCAAGCCATGCTTACAGATGTAACTCATGGGATCCAATGCAAAATCCGAAGCTAGGAACCCCACCTAGCAGGCAACCTGTCACTAGGTTAATGACACCAAACCACAGACAGCATGAAGTCTGGACGGGCGTCCACATTACAAAAATGTATGTTTTACTCTCAACTATTGCTCCATCTATCATTATGACTCTTTTCATTCAGTCCATGCATGCACACTCCCATAGAGAACACTGGACTGCAAGAGCATGGACTGAATAGCCGGAACGCCAACTTCCTGGGGTGACAGTGTGGGTACAGGGAACCAAGTAAGCACCATAACTTAGTTTATTGTCCTTATAGGAGGTGACAGGTTCCCTATAAAGCATGTTTTTTTCCCTAAATTCTGCCGCATTTCAGACTAAAGCATACACCGCTGTGATGTGGGCTCCTGTCTGGACTTCATGCTGCCCATGGTTGTGGTAGCATAACTCTAGTGACATGTTCCCATTAATGTTTTGGCATGTTGCTTGAGTGCAGTGGAACAAAAATGCTGAAAGTTTGTAAGTTACAAATCTATGACTCATAGTTATGTTTTCAGAATAATCTTCAAGTTCATACAATTGCAAGTGTATCATTGTATATATTAAAGGGGTTCTGACACTAAAAAAAAAAAATTTACTCACCTTGCCTGGCCAGGACCGATCACCAGGCATGTCCCTTCCAGCCGGCATCTTCTTCTGTGGCTTGTAGAAGCAGAGCAGGAGTGGTCAAAATGACCGCTTCCTGCTGTGCTCCGTCCGTCAGCCACTTCCGAGGTGAACGGACGGGCCGCCCACAGCAAGCACGTCACAAGCAGTGCTTGCTGTGGGCGGCCCGTCCGTCCTGGCTGAACTCCGAGATTCTGCGTGTGCGCAGTGGAGACGTGGCCCCTCCTGACTCCTGTCAGAGGGCACCTCTCCACTGCGCATGCGCGCGATCCCGGAGCTGCGCAGCTCGTGGAGGAAGAAGCAGAAGAACAGCGCCTGCCGGGAGATGACCCCCCGATGTCAACAACAGCAACAGGAGACAAGGTAAGTATCATGTTTTTATGCTTTAACAGCCATTAATCGTGGGTTCCCTGTTTCCTATAGGCAGAACAGGGAACAATGGCTGCTAGCATAAAAACATTATTCATGTCAGAACCCCTTTAATATACAGTGAAAATATGACAATATTAATGTTATTAATGGAGTGGTAAGATGTTCCAGAAATTCATAGCATTATGTAAAATGATAAAAAACAAAATGACAATCTATATCTTTGTACCCTGTTGGTCTGTACTAATTTATAATTGGATACAATGTTATAAAATATGTTCATTGCACAATATTCTAGTCTATAACGTGATGATGTAACAAGATTTGTATTGGCCATATTAAGCTACTTTGCTCAAGGCCGTTTTGCTCAGTGGCAATGTGTCTTCGTAAAAATCCATCAGCTGCAAGAAAATAAAGTCCTAAAATAATGACCACGGACAGGTCAGGGATTTAATGGTGAAACCAAGCTGGTCAATAAAGAAAGAGAAGATGAGAGTGGAGCCCCGGGGTATAGAGCATGGTGAATGATCTATCACATTCTGCCTTAATGTGTCTCCTTCACTCTACTCTTCCTTTCATGTTAATGGCAGTTATGGCTGCAAAGCTCCCGTTTTAGTCATAATGGATCTTAATGAAACTCCCTATTGACTTTAGAAGAGTAAAAAGATCAACATCGTTCCCCGTTGAGCGCTGTCTGTCCGTCTGGACAATGTTAGTTTTTCCATCAGTCTTTGCAGAATCAAAACACAGTCCCTGATGGGTGGAAGATGACAGTCCATGTGGATGTTCAAAGACGTATATGATTTGGGGGGTCTTCCTTAAACTTATCATGAGTTTCGATGTTGTGTCAAATCTGTTTTTGAGATGTCCACAATATAATGCCACCTGATTGCACATTTCTTACTGAGATAGGGTTTGTCCTCTTCGGGGTCCTCTGATGATAAATTCCTTACAGTGTTCCAGTTGCTGTGACCATTAATGATTAGCTGTAGTCTGTGGGAAATCCTGGCAGTAAGTGTTCAATTTCCTCATAGCCCCACCACAGGAGAAATGATGTATTACACAGTTGCCAATGAAATCAATGGGATGCCCTTGTAATACATGGAACATGCTAGATCCTCCAGACTGAGAAACGCTCTTGGTAGTGACTATCTGCACTGACCGATAGATGAGGGTTCCCACAATAAGAATTTACTAATCCTATATTTGAAAATAGGTATTGTTTATCCTATAACTGATTATATTTTGATAAATGTTAGGAGGCACCAAGATGGAGAACGCATAAATGAGCAGATATTGCTAGTGGCAATGGGATTCTCATAATCAACTAACTAGGTCAAGATCAAAAGAGCAATCAGTGGGAATGGCACAAGGCATATAGGAAATTGAAGGTCAATACTAGCTAGAGTCAGAATAAGCAGATACATTAACCAAAAAGCAGTCAGTACAGAGGGGCAAAACTATTAAACGTTAGTGACTTATTTTCTGCCTTTAGGACCAAGTGATTTTCATAGTTGCATTGCAAGAGCTTCAACTTGTTGACATAGTCATATGAGGGCTTGTTTTTTAGGACAAGTTGTATATTTTAATGGCACCACTCTGGGCTCCATATAATGTGCTGTATACCTTTTAATACATTTTTTGGAGGGGGGAGCACATAGGAAAAATGTCCAGAAGTTCTGCCATTGTGTTTGGGGTTTTATTCTTACAGCGTTCACCATTCTGTAAAAATAACATGATAACTTTCTTATCTGGATCAGTACGATTACTATAATACCAAGTTTTAATAGATTTTTTTATTCTTTACTACTTTAGCACAATAAAAACACGTTTTTAAAGAAAAACAATTGAATCTGCAGCATCGCACTTGAAGACCCAGAACATTTTTAATTTTCTCGGGAATGGAGCTATGTGAGGGCTTGATTGCGGGAAGAGTTTTAGTTTTTATTGGTACCACTTTGAGGTACATGTGGCTTTTTATTACATTTTTTTGAGAGATGAATAAAAGAAAAGATAGTAATTCTGCCATTACTTAGTAAAATTATTTTTACAGCGCTCACCCTGCAAGATAAATAACAAAATATTTTCACTGTTTGGGTGGTTACAAATGTGGTAATATCTAATATGCTTTGTTTTTTTATATTTTTTGGGGGGGGATTTTATCCATTTGAAATGGGTTTTTGTGGGGAAAAATATATGTCTTCCTTAATAAAGTTTAAGTTAAAGACAGAAAATCCAGTAAACTTAAACTTTATTGAGCTTTTTTATACACTATTTTAGTTCCTGAAGGGGACTTTAAGATGGGATTATGCAGTCGCTTATGTAGTGCATTCTATAGAAACTGTGGTTACCTCCGAGTGCTGGACTGACTGAAAGCTTGGGACTTTTACCGGGATCAATACCTGTTGGAAGACATGGTGGCCCTCCAACTATTCCGTCCCAATGTCAAAATCTAGACCCAGTTGGTAATACACCAGACTCTGGCTTTTTCTTATTTCTCTTAGCTGATCATCTTCTGCAACAGGCTCTAGAGGTTGACCAGTCTGGCTCACACAACGTTATTTGGCCTATCCTCATCTGCATTGATGAGTACGGAGCCCAAAGTAGCTGGTTGCTTAGCTGCTGTAGAATTAGATTAGACATTGGATTGCAACAAAAGTCAGCCTTCTACAGACATTTAGCTCATCTCTGATGGTAGCAGGGTGCACTGGTTAGGGTAAGCCCTTCAGCATTCACACTAGCTCTCTTCTCCACTCCAGCTTTCTGGTTCTCCATTGGACAAACTTGCACCAGTAACTCACTTACATTCTGGTACTCAATTCGCTATCTCCAACACTGACGATGTCACTCTCTGGCTGCAGCTGTTGTGCTGCAGCGTCCCCCCAGGGTAACTCAGAACACGGGGCACACGCTAAAGAGCTGGGAGGGTAAAGCTGTCACTTGTCATGGTGACACTTGCCAGACACCTCCACAGAGCGACACACGCAGCCTCAGTCAGAGTATCGCTGGGCAACTTCCAGACACCCCTAGGAGAGGGTGACCGATATACACATAGCAAGAATACAGGTTGTCACATGTCACTACCGTTCCTATTACCCACCAGTATGACCCTTGGCGGTAATAAAGAGAATTCACACACAATGTAAGGCTGAAGTACCTCAGTCCCTGGGAATGGTCAGGGCCTGGCAAAACTTTATTTGAAAAACTTCAATATCACACAAATCAGGTATACACTAGTGCAGGTAAGAACAGATGGTTGAAGGTGAGGGAGGAAACTCAGGATGACACCAGTCCTGCGAGCCTGCGCTATGTGTCAGGTACTGCTCCTGGAAGGGGAACTCTCCAGAGGAGGATCGGGGTAGGGTCACTCCACAGACACTCTTGAAACACAGTACCTCTGCACAGCGGTTTTGGCCTTTCTTTTCTGCTCACGCTCTTTCTCACTATCTCTCTCTTTTATTGGTTCCTGGAATTAGGGTCCTCAGGAAACCTATCTTTCTCTTCCATTTTTCACCACATGAGGGTTGAAGGTACCCCCATGTGGCTGGCACTCTTTCTCAGGAACACAAAAGAAGAGAAGAACAGAAGAAGAAGAACCACACCTTGTTCTCTCACACTGATACTTATAGTCTCTAGCATACCACATGAATTGATACTTTTGCAGACATCTTCCAGTCTCATGCAAACATTAACCTCTCACTTGCTGCAGCTGTGCAATACACATAACAAGAGACTAGACAATTTGCACAGTGCATCTACACAAAAGACATTACATGTATGACATTTATGGAGGGTCCAGGAATAGACGTTCTGGGCCACTACACTACTCGATATTGTAGTGTACTTTTACAAGACTCACACACTTTGGTCATCAAACTTGTCTCTAATATCTCTCAATGGCAGGAATTCAAGCACCTCTTCACTGCAATTGCCCTCTCTGCTCTGGGTCTGGCCTGTCTCGATCTCACGAGTTCCTCATTTGAGACAATCTTTCAATAGTTTGTTGCGCCAGTGACTAAGATGAAGCATGCATATACTACTTCTGTGAACAATATCTCTTCCCTCTCTCCGTCCCTTTATCACTCCGTGGTATTTCTAGACTTCTCTTGGCTCCTCCCCTCACGCCCACATCACTACGACCCCCTACTGTGCATTAATTACAGCATGCCAGAGCATTATTAATTTTCTTAAAAGAACATTGTCCTCAATAATAAAGAAATGTTTCACAATAAACACCTCTACAAGAGAACAAAGAAGATCAGTCACCCAGACAAGGCACAGAGGTCAGTGTAATCTGTCTGCACTGTCTGTGACAGTGGCACAGAGGATGCACACGCATATACAGCCATACTTCTAGAAGGCCAGTGTGCCCAAACTATCTAGTCCCCCGGCAATCATATTTGACACCTCCCTATATCTGGCATCCTCCTCCCATAGAGGGTGCCAGAGTATTGTGCTCATTTTGGTCATGCTCAAGTGCTATCAAATTGTTCAGATTCTCTCATTTCCTGACTTTTGCTATCCTTGACTAAATTCAAATTTCTGCTTCTGACCTCCGCTGGTTATATTGACTAGGCTACTGTCTGCGGTCTGCCATGACTTCTGGTCTGATTTACTGTGCTGAACCTGTTTTCCATCACCCAAACTCTGGATTGTTCCTCCTCCTGAAGTGTGCTGCCTGCCTCGACCCAGAATGTTTGCCAACACGTCTATTCACACCCTCAGGTACAGCGTCTCAACTTCTAGCAGCATCAGCTGCCACATTTCTGTGACCATTTCTTGAGTAACACCCTGTGAACCCTGCAGAAAAGTCTTTATCCCAACTGGTGGGCTTAAAGGGTAAAACAGGGGTACCTCAGGCACACATTACATGAACAAAGATTTCAGTGTAGCCCTGCCTGCATCCCAAGGAATGAAAGCAAATGAGGTCGCAAGTTGATGTGATCCCACCGATCAGCAGGCCTTATCACATTAATGTCTTCCAGTAAATGCAAAGCTCCATACACACTGCAGTGGCCCGGGCTGGTTTGCAGGGACAGTGCTCTGTGTTTTCGACCACACATTAACTTTGCACACTAGTGCAGCAGCCCAACGATCAGCTGAGGGTTTCAAGTGGCCGATACACGTAGATCAATTACTAATGACTTATCTTGAGGATAGGTCTTCAGTAATTCAGAGCAGGAAAACCCTTTTTAAGGCTGAAAACATCAACACACTGATCTGTTCTATTTCTCTGCCGAACCCCATTTCTGGATATAATCCCACTGAGTTCAAGAATAAGTCACCTTGCATATTGGAAAAGGGGTTAATACTTTCTTCTGTCTTATCTGGCTAAGCAAGTGCCTTATAGGAGGAACACTAAAAAGGTATCGAAGAGGAAACTGTAAACCACAAATTTAGTTCACATGGAATCGGAGAGGGCTGGGATTACCGGAGCTTGGTTCCAAATCACTGAAAGCATATGGAGTAAGAATTGTTTTCATTCAGCCTTTCTGTCTGGATGAGAACTTTAAATATCAGAAATGAATGATTACCGCGAAGGAGGAAAAGTAACTTTTGGCTTCCACCCAAGTGCAGAGATTGAACAGACTCACCTTCTCTTGTATGAAGTGTATCTCTTTCCTTAAAGTGGTTACCACAGCTAGCGGTTCGCTCACCGGCCAAACCACATCATATTTCTGAACACTGCGGTATCCTGACAGTACAAAAGCCTTACAAGCCCTTACAAGGAACAAAATATCATAAGACAATGGAGCGTTATTTGCATCCCGAGAGATTTTATAGCCAACTATCTGATGCACTTTGAAGACTTGGTATTATTCGTTGGTAATCGGCTCCTGGGATTTTTTAATCCAAACTAAATTGTCTAATAGAATATATTATACCCCCGATAGGTTAAAAAGAATTGGGCCTCCACATCTGATTATTTCAGTTTCAGATGTCAGACATGGGTACTTTTTCTATTTCCCATGTGTTCCTGCCCTGGAGAACTTCCCTTCTGAAGAGAGGTTCTCAGATTTATGCAGGATCTTCTTAAATTCTCCGTGGTTTTTGACATCTGGGGTGCAACATTTTTTTCAATTATTTTTGCAATAGGATTTAGTTAAACATTTTGAACAGTTTGTCTTCTGTAGCTTCTACATATCACTGCATACAGACACTGCAGTCTAATGCTCAATAGATGATCTGTCAGTGAGGCTGGTCTCATACTTAGTCTCTCTCTCCTCTCTCCTCTCCTGCACTATTTTATCAGCTAATTCATGACCACAACGAAGTTTGAACGACTACCCGTTTTCACAAGCCGATTGTCATTTGGTTCATGTGCCTGCCTAAGGCCGAATGCACACGACCGGGTCAGATCCAACACTGTGCCCGGACGGAGACCCCCGCGAACCTGACAGCAGTTTTCTTTATCTGTATGCGGATGTGCTGGCCGATGTGCCACTGCACATGCGCAGTACAGATAGCGGACGGGCCACGGATCAGACGGCTTCCATTGACTTCAATGAAAGCCACCCGCGCGGAATCCGTGCTAAAATAGAACATGCTGCTATTTTCTCTCCGCGAACGGAACATCGCAATTGATTTCCGCTCAAGGACAGGGAAAAGTGATTTTCAATAGCATGTCTATGGGTAGTGTTTGGATTTTGCAATGCAAATACGCCGGTGTTCATTCGGCCTAAAGTGAACAACCAATGATAAGCAAAGAAATTCTTTGTCATTCACTCACTGGTAGCATTTACACTGAACAATCATTGTTCAGATGCCCATGATCCAGCCAAAATCTGAACAATCACTGCATGTAAAAGGGCTCTGAGGGCTTTTTTACGCAGGCTGAACATTATTCAAGTTTTCGCAGAATTTCGGGAATCTGAACAATGATCATTCAGTGTAAATTCTGCCAATGACTGGACAACGAATGATAATTTATTAGTCATTCAGTTTCTGCAAATGAAAATCAAATGACAATCTGACTGTGTAAACATCTACGAATGACGGCCTGTTTACTGCGAATGATGGCGGGCAAGTGGAATGAAAGCACAGGGGCAATTACATCGGGATGACTATCAGGCATCTGCCCCCAATAGGTCATCTCCTGTTAAGGCATTCTCAGTCTCAGTAGGAGGGGGCCTTATCTCTTCTCTTCTGCGCTTTTTTTCAGCTAATTTATCTTCACAACTAAATTAAACTTTGTTGTGGCCATATATTAGCTGACAAGAACTTGTAGGAGAAGAGAGAACAGAGGCAAATGTAATATATAGAAGCTGCAGAAGACAAATGGTATAAAATTTGTAATTAAACCCTAATGTAGAGATGATTGTCACCCAAAATACATGTGTTTAGGTGAAATAAATTGCCCCTCAAAAGATTCTCCATAGCCATAAATATTAAATGTTTTATTCCTTTTTTATACTTACTGCTAAATTATTATTACAAACTCTTTAAAAATTATATGATGCATCTAATATCTTATATTGAAAATTCTATCGAAAAGTCTATTAAGAATTAAAAATTAAATTTCAAATCCCTTACAAAGGGAAAAACCCAAAAAACATCTTATTTCATTTATCCAAAGCAAGTAAGTTACTGTAGATCTTGTAGCTAAACATATCTTGCCAACATAAATGAATTGTGAAACATTCCCCCATCAACTTCACACAGCGGGTTCAATCCTTTGTATTTCTATGAGAGGAATAAGGGCAGAGGGGATTAGGTGCTTCTGTGGCACCTGGAATTATACACCTGGTACCCTAAGGGCTAATGCCCACGGCCGGATTTCCGGCGTCTTTAACGCAGCGAAAATCCGTGGCTTTACACTGCAGCTTTTAGGTTCTATTCAACCTAATAGCTAAATGTTCACACTGCAGAATTCCACCGCGGAATTCTGGAGCGTGAAATAACTTACGGCATGTCCTATTTGCCGCGGGAATACGCGCGCCTGGCTTCCATTGTAGTCAATAGAAGCCGGCCGTCATGCTATACTTGCGCTGTCATACAGCGTAAGTATCGCGTGAATACGCGACCCTGCCCATGCTGGCCGCGTCATGCGCTGTACTGCGCATGCACATCGGCACGTCAGGCCGGACGCGCACAGCGATTCCGGGAAGTGAGTATGGGGTCCTTGGGGGGGTGCCATGACCGACGGCAGAGTCTGTCACGGCGGTGGGCATGAGCCCTTAAGTTGTATATACCACGTGTACGTGAAAAATGTTGACACATAAATGTTGCAATATGCTATTAGAATGTGTTAGAATGCTGTTTACCGCTGTATATTGTATTCCGGGTGGTGGCTGAGTCTCCAGTTTATGCAAATAAAAAAGATGGAAAAATACCTCTACAGCGCCATCTCTTGGATTGCAGCAGTCCTTCAAATCAAAGTGACCTTATAACAGGTCAATGATTGGGAATAGGAAACCAAGCCACAAAACCATGCACAGACAGACTGTTTTGGGGTGATTGCCCGTCATCACTGTGCAGCAGGTTAGTCCTTTGATGTGGGTCAGAAGTGGTGTCGTGTCTCCTTAAGAAGGGGTTGGGTCAAACTGTAAGAACAAATAGACGACAACATTTAGGAATGATTTTTTTTAACTAAGGGGTTCACATTTTATTGTATTTAGATATGTTGTACAAATTTTTAAGAACATTTATGAAATGTATTTTTAGGGACCAGTTCAGATTTGAAGTGCCTTTGAGGCACCTATATTTTAGAACCCACCCATAAATAAGCCCATTTTAAAAATGACACCCCTCAAAGTATTCCAAACTGATTTTAGGAAGCTTAGTAATGTTTTACGTCCTTCACAGGATTCAAAGTAACATGGAGATGAATCTTAAAAATTTTATTTATCTTGCAGATTTAAGTTTTTAAACCATTTATTCTGTAGCACTGCTAGAGTTACCAGGGAAACAAACTCAAATTTTATTATCCCGATTCTGCATTATTTTTAGTAATATTCCACCTATGGTGAAGTATGACTCAACACAGGCCTCAGAGATGAAGATGCACCTTCTCAATTCAGAGTCTTCCTCTAATTAGGAATTTCTCCAGGCCCCATTTCAGATTGGTAGAGGCCATGAGGTACTAAAACACTAGAAACCTCCTCCTAAAGACCCCATGTTAAAAACCACACCCATTAAGGAATTCATCTAGACATGTTGCAACCATTTGTATCCCACCCATAATTGTGAGGATTATTTGTATAGCACCAACTTATTCCACATCACTGAATGGCTGTGATTAATTCATGGAGCGCCAGATCTGATTGGCTGAGCCAGTGGTGCTGGAGGTGGGGTATTCAAAGCCCTGTTACCAGGTAGAGAATGTTGTCAGCACAGAGGACACAGCAGCCTGCTGCAGACCAGCAGCAGGACGCCGTTGGCTAGGTAAGTATAAGACACCCCTGAAAATGAGACACTGTGCCTCTTTTGGGGCAAATATTAATATAAGACAGTGGTACTGGTGCATTATGTCTACACCAGAAGCTAGGGGTTCACAGGGCTTAGCTCGAGGTAACGCCCCGTTCATGCCCCTAGCTGCTGATTGGCTGAATTGGAGTCCGGCAGGGAAAACAGTGACAGCAGAGTGAGTAGCACGGCGCAATGGGAGCAGACATGAGAGGCTGCTGGGGATTGTCTGGCCGCCATGCGGATCGAGCCATCCATCCATTGATAGCAGCCTGCTGGGAAGCACAGTGACATCTAGGCCGGAAGCATACTGTGGAGGCGGGCAGGGAGACTCTCCGCATGCCCATGAGCAGAGACATAGCAGGGTGCAGGGAGAGTGGAAATGGAAGTGTGCCAGAGACTGTGACAGAGGGCCAGGGAGCGCAGATGGGAGGCCAGTGGGGAGAACGAGAGTGAAATCTGAGCTGGGACGCCAGCACCAGGGAAAGTCACAGCGGGGCTATTAGCACAGCCGCCACAGATGCCTCACAGCCGCAGATGCCAGGGCTAGCGGAGACAGTAACAGCAGGGTGGGGAGTAGGTCGGGAGCACAGATGGTACACTCACACCAGGGGGTTGGCAGGGAGATGGGAGGGGAGACACTCACACGAGCGGGATCCCAGCCAGGGGAGATGGGACCCAATACACTCACAGTAGCAAAGGGGAGATGCCAGTGGAGATGGGACACTGTCAGGAGCGGGGATGGGAGACCAGTGGATAAAGTGACAGCCTGCATCAGCCAATCACCACCTGTAGGCGTCACCTGCCCGTCTCCTTTATCTCAACTCAGCTAACCCATGTCACCACCCATACTTTTGGTGGAGACATGGTGCACCAGTACCTAAGACAGTGTCTTATTTTCAGGGAAACACTGTTTTTTTCATGCTTTCTCTCTGTCTTTTCTAGGTAAACTTTGCTGTTTTGTACTCACACTTCCTACTTCTAACCACACAGTAGCTTTCTTAAGCTCTTGTCTTTGCTTTTCTCAGTTCATTAACTGGTTCTGTTCTGTTCTCAAGCTTGTTCCTAACTAACTCTCTTATTCAAAACCCAGCCTGTCTGGCTCCTCCCATAATCCCGGGGATTGTTCAGTTCAAAAACTGATACAATGGGCTTTGCAAAAACTGATGCACTCTGCAAACTTTGCTGAGGTTCTGCTCTTTTTAATCTGACCGAAGCTGATCTCCTCTGGTCCTTTGACTGTCTTCTGACTGTCTTCTGTCTGTTTTTTCTCTGTTTTCTCACTGTCTTCTCGCTTTCTTCCAACTCCCTACTTTACTGTCCTGTACTGTCCTATACACTGACCCCCTAACTCTTCTCTCTACTATGTTAGTTTTTCCCATATACGTACTAGAATTCCATCTACCAATCAAGGATGATGGGTCATTTTTTAAACTAAGAACAGCTTTCTACTATTACCTAACTAACCCATGGGGTACAGTGTGAGTTTACCAGACAGAATGGCGTAAAAATAAGCTTTTCACAGTATTAAAGAGGTACACAAATGTTTTGGCAAAATCACTACATTAACTTCTGTAGTGGGATACTACAGTGTCAGGACACTGAGGGGCCACAGTGGATGTGTGGGGGCACTGCAGGGCCACTGTGGATGTGTGGGAGTACTGAGGGGCCACTGTGCATGTGTGGGGACACTGAGGCGACACTGTATATATGTGGGGGCACTGTGGGGCCACTGTAGATGTGTGCAGGCACTGAGGGGCCACTGTAGATGTGTGCAGGCACTGAGGGGCCACTGTATGTTAGTGGGAACACAGAGGGGCTACTGTGGAAGTGTAGAGGCACTGCAGGGCCACTGTGGATGTGTGGGGACACTGAGGGGCTGATATAGATATATGAGGGTACTGAGGGGCCACTGTAGATATGTGAGGGCACTTAGGGGCTGCTGTGGGTGTATGAGGGCACTTAGTGGAGGGGATAGTGGCAAGATAGGTAGAGTGTGTGAGTGCGTAAAGAAGAGTTGCTGATGAAAGAAGTGTTCATGGCGGCCTGGGCCCAGATAGAAAGTGAAAACAAAAATGGGCAACCCCAATCAGAGAAGGTGTCACTGTGTAGAGCTAACATCTGACTATTACATGATGACTGCATTATTTAATGGTTCACTAGAGCCACGCCGCTGTATCTAAGCCCCCAAATTATAGCTGGCTGCTGCATCAATGGACCATTTAAGAATCTCATTAATGCAGTGAAAAGTTTTGGGCAAACTACAGCCAGCAACAATGAAGTGCAATAAGTGGGGGGCAAGCTGGACTTTTTAAAAAGGGTTTAAGAGCTTTAAGATACACCCCTATCCTCAATGAAGTCATCGAGAGGTTTAGTAAGCATCTTGACCCCGTAAGTGTTTTATGGAAGTTGATAGCATTGGGCAGTGAAAATAAAAAATAAAATTTTCCCAATAAAACATACATTTAGCTCCAAATGTTTTATTTTTTACAAGAAGCAAGAGGAGAAAAAGCAACCCGCATTTCGCTAAGCAATTTCTCCTGAAAACAGAAATAAAAAAGTCATGGCTCTCGGAAAGCGGGGATAGAGAAGAAAAATATAAAAATCTCTGGTCTTAAGGTCATAGGGGATTTCTGACATGAAAATTACAGAGGACTGAAAATGATTTATAATGGAAAAGGATTCTATACTCACCTTTCCAATGGTTTACCAGTCCAGCTCCAGTCCAATTCCAGAAGTGACTACAGCGGTAATATGCCATTCATTGCTCGAGTGATCACATGTTGTTCAAGCACAGATGCCTACTGAAGCCAGTGAATGAGGAACGGCACATGACCACTTCAGTCATTTCCAGAATTAGACCGGCAATTACTTGACAAGGGAAGCCATTGGACCGGTGAGTATGGCTTTTAAAAAATATTTAACATCATTATCTGCCATTTGGCATCTTTTTAATGACAGAAAACCCCTTTTAGGGGGAACCTGTCACCCCCTACAGCACCATAAATTAACTTATGATTCTGTTAGGGTAGGTGATAGGGCCCCGGGTGCTGTATTTTTTATACTCACCAGCTCCCTGGTTCCCACAGTGACCCCTCTGAAGTCGATAGAGAGTATTAGAGAGCATGCGCACAGCATTGTGAAAAGAGCTGGATGTTCAGTGCGGCACAAGGACTTTAGTGGCGGGCACTGCAGGATCCAGGGAATGGGTGAATATAACATATATCACCCGACACGCTGTCACATCCTCTAACAGCACCATAGCTAAGCTTATGGTGCTGTGGGGACGTGACAGGTTCCCTTTAAGTTAGGCTTACGAGAAGAGGGTTCCCTCAGTTGAAGGTTCGCTTTACTTTCATGTAGTCCAGACAATGTGATAATTTTGCTTCTGCAACTGTACAACACCTGAGGTTGTTTGGGTACGGTAGCACTGGCTTTAGGTTGTATGGTTGTATGGTTTCCTCGTCTACCATTCGCTCTCATGCTGTTTTCCCCACTGGTGCTTTCAGATTTTAACAGATTTGTTTCATTTAGAAGACACCAAGGCTCAGATTCCCCACTGTCAGGCAGTCTAGGGGAGCTTTTAGGTACTTTGGATGATCGGAAGTATGATGACTAGAGATGAGCGAACGCGTTCGTCCGAGCTTGATATTCGTGCGAATATTAGGGTGTTCGGGATGTTCGTTATTCGTAACGAACACCATGCGGTGTTCTGGTTACTTTCACTTCCTTCCCTGAGACGTTAGCGCGCTTTTCTGGCCAATTGAAAGACAGGGAAGGCATTACAACTTCCCCCTGTGACGTTCAAGCCCTATACCACCCCCCTGCTGTGAGTGGCTGGGGAGATCAGGTGTCACCCGAACATAAAAGTCGGCCCCTCCCGCGGCTCGCCTCAGATGGGTTGTGAGTTAGATGAGGGACAGTGCTGTTTGTACCGGAGCTGCTGTAGGGAAAGAATTGGTAGTTAGTGTAGGCTTCAAGACCCCCCAAAGGTCCTTATTAGGGCCACTGATAGCTGTGTGTTGGCTGCTGTTAGCAGTGGCAAATTTTTTTTTTCTCAAAATCGCCTCTGCAGACCGTTGCACCTGGCATTAGGGACAGAAGTGCTGCATAGGCAGGGAGAGTGTTAGGAGTGAGTGTAGCCTTCAAGAACCTCAACGGTCCTTTCTAGGGCCATATTTATCCGTGTGCAGTACTGTCCAGGCTGCTGTTAGCTGTGCTGCATTTTTTTTTGCTTCTCAAAATCGCCTCTGCAGACCATTGCACCCTCCATTGATACTGCAGGGAAAGAATTGTATAGGCAGGGCCACAACACAGTTATTATTCATAGAATATACTCAGTGCTGCCTTTTGGTGGAAAAAAACTGAAAACAAATCTATTTGTCCAGCCTCTGTCCGTCCTAAGGGCGGTGGACACGTGTGAGCTGCTTGAACAACATTGCTAAATCAGACGCACCCAGCTACGCTTTACTGCTGGCTTCGCTATTTGCTTTCCTTAATTGGGAAAAAAATACCTGCTCTCCAAGAGTTATAATAACTCTGCTACCCTCACGTTCTGTGACACATAAGCAGGGACACAGCACAGTTATTAAACTTCTCATGTTCATTGAATATACGCAGTGCTGCCTTTTGGTGGAAAAAAACTGAAAACAAATCTATTTGTCCAGCCTCTGTCCGTCCTAAGGGCGGTGGACACGTGTGAGCTGCTTGAACAACATTGCTAAATCAGACGCACCCAGCTACGCTTTACTGCTGGCTTCGCCATTTGCTTTCCTTAATTGGGAAAAAAATACCTGCTCTCCAAGAGTTATAATAACTCTGCTACCCTCACGTTCTGTGACACATAAGCAGGGACACAGCACAGTTATTAAACTTAGATAATTCATTCACTAGAGGCAGTGGGGCCTTTCGTTTTCCAAAAAGGGCAAAAATTATATTTGGCCTGCAGTCTTGCGCCAATTTATTTCCTGCCTGTGAAATCAAATCACTGGTAATACAGCATGCTGAGGGGTAGGGGTAGGCCTAGAGGACGTGGACGCGGCCGAGGACGCGGAGGGCCAAGTCAGGGTGTGGGCACAGCCCGAGCTCCTGATCCCGGTGTGTCGCAGCCGACTGCTGCGCGATTAGGAGAGAGGCACGTTTCTGGCGTCCCCACATTCATCGCCCAATTAATGGGTCCACGCGGGAGAAGGTTATTAGAAAATGAGCAGTGTGAGCAGGTCCTGTCCTGGATGGCAGAAAGTGCTTCGAGCAACCTATCGTCAACACGCAGTTCTGCGCCGTCCACTGCTGCAAATCCGAATCCTCTGTCTGCTGCTCCTCCTTCCTCCCAGCCTCCTCACTCCACTACAATGACACCTGCTCAGGAGCGGGAACACTCCCAGGAACTGTTCTCGGGCCCCTGCTTAGATTGGGCAGCAGCGGTTCCTCTCCCACCAGAGGAGTTTATCGTCACTGATGCCCAACCATTCGAAAGTTCCCGGGGTCCGAGGGAAGAGGCTGGGGACTTCCGCCAACTGTCTCAACAACTTTCTGTGGGTGAGGAGGATGATGACGATCAGACACAGTTGTCTTGCAGTGAGGTAGTAGTAAGGGCAGTAAGTCCAAGGGAGCAGCGCACAGAGGATTCGGAGGAAGAGCAGCAGGACGATGAGGTGACTGACCCCCCCTGGTGTGCAACGCTTACTCAGGAGGACAGGTCTTCAGAGGGGGAGTCAAGGGCATCAGCAGGGCAGGTTGCAAGAGGCAGTGCGGTGGCCAGGGCCAGGGGTAGAGGCAGGGCCAGACCGAATAATCCACCAAGTGTTTCCCAAAGCGCCCCCTCGCGCCATGCCACCCTGCAGAGGCCGAGGTGCTCTAAGGTCTGGCAGTTTTTCACAGAGACGCCTGACGACCGACGAACAGTGGTGTGCAACCTTTGTTGCGCAAAGCTCAGCCGGGGAGCCAACACCAACAGCCTCACCACCACCACCATGCGCAGACATATGATGGCCAAGCACCCCACAAGGTGGGACGAAGGCCGTTCACCGCCTCCGGTTTGCACCCCTGCCTCTCCCCCTGTGCCCCAACCTGCCACTGAGATGCAACCCCCCTCTCAGGACACAGGCACTACCGCCTCATGGCCTGCACCCACACCCTCATCTCCGCTGTCCTCGGCCCCATCCAGCAGTGTAGTTCAGCGCACCGTTCAGCCGTCGCTTGCGCAAGTGTTCGAGCGCAAGCGCAAGTACGCCGCCACGCACCCGCACGCTCAAACGTTAACCGTCCGCATAGCAAAATTCATCAGCCTTGAGATGCTGCCGTATAGGGTTGTGGAAACTGAGTCCTTCAAAAGTATCATGGAGGCGGCGGCCCCGCGCTACTCAGTTCCCAGTCGCCACTACTTTTCCCGATGTGCCGTCCCAGCCCTGCACGACCACGTCTCCCGCAACATTGTGCGCGCCCTCACCAACGCGGTTACTGCCACGGTCCACTTAACTACGGACACGTGGACAAGCACAGGCGGGCAGGGCCACTACATCTCCCTGACGGCACATTGGGTGAATTTAGTGGAGGCTGGGACAGAGTC
This sequence comes from Eleutherodactylus coqui, assembly GCF_035609145.1. NCBI lineage: Eukaryota > Metazoa > Chordata > Amphibia > Anura > Eleutherodactylidae > Eleutherodactylus > Eleutherodactylus coqui. The sequence continues at coordinate 124,907,861 of NC_089845.1, read as the reverse complement.
AGAGCCTGGGACCGCTCACGTCCTACCCACCCCCAGAATTGCGGGCCCCAGCTCGGTGGTGGTATCTGCGGAGGTGTATGCTTCCTCCACTAAAGCACCCTCCTCCTCCTCCTCCTCCTCCTCTGTCTCGCAATCAAGATGTGTTAGCAGCAGCATGTCGCCAGCAGTCGGTGTCGCGCGGTGTGGCAGCACAGCGGTGGGCAAGCGTCAGCAGGCCGTGCTGAAACTACTCAGCTTAGGCGATAAGAGGCACACGGCCCACGAACTGCTGCAGGGTCTGACACAGCAGACCGACCGCTGGCTTGCGCCGCTGAGCCTCCAACCGGGCATGGTCGTGTGTGACAACGGGCGTAACCTGGTGGCGGCTCTGCAGCTTGGCAGCCTCACGCACGTGCCATGCCTGGCCCACGTCTTTAATTTGGTGGTTCAGCGGTTTCTGAAAAGCTACCCACGCTTGTCAGACCTGCTCGTAAAGGCGCGCCGGCTCTGCGCACATTTCCGCAAGTCCCACACGGACGCTGCCACCCTGCGCACCCTGCAACATCACTTTAAGCTGCCAGTGCACCGACTGCTGTGCGACGTGCCCACACGGTGGAACTCTACGCTCCACATGTTGGCCAGGCTCTATGAACAACGTAGAGCTATAGTCGAATACCAACTCCAACATGGGCGGCGCAGTGGGAGTCAGCCTCCTCAATTCCTTTCAGAAGAGTGGGCCTGGTTGGCAGACATCTGCCATGTCCTTGGTAATTTTGAGGAGTCTACCCAGGTGGTGAGCGGCGATGCTACAATCATTAGCGTCACCATTCCTCTGCTATGCATCTTGAGAAATTCCCTGCAAACCATAAAGGCAGCTGCTTTGCGCTCGGAAACGGGGGCGGGGGAAGACAGTATGCCGCTGGATAGTCAGGGCACCCTCCTGTCTATTTCTCAGCGCGTACAGGAGGAGGAGGAGGAGCATGAGGAGGATGAGGAGGAGGGGGAAGAGACAGCTTGGGCCGCTGCTGACGGTACACCGGCTGATTGCCTGTCATCCTTTCAGCGTGTATGGCCTGAGGAGGAGGAGGAGGAGGAGGAGGAGGAGGAGGAGGATCCTGAAAGTGATCTTCCTAGTGAAGACAGCCATGTGTTGCGTACAGGTACCCTGGCACACATGGCTGACTTCATGTTAGGATGCCTTTCTCGTGACCCTCGCGTTGCACGCATTCTGGCCACTACGGATTACTGGGTGTACACACTGCTCGATCCACGGTATAAGGATAACCTGCCCACTCTGATTCCCGAAGAGGAAAGGGGTTCGAGAGTGTTGCTATACCACAGGACCCTTGCGGACAAGCTGATGGTAAAATTCCCAGCCGACAGCGCTAGTGGCAGAAGGCGCAGTACCGAGGGCAAGGTAGCAGGGGATGTGCGTAGATCGAGCAGCATGTACATCCCAGGCAGTGCAACAGTCTTTAAGGGCCTGGCCAGCTTTATGGCTCCCCACCAAGACTGTGTCACCGCTCCCCAGTCACGGCTGAGTCGGCGGGAGCACTGTAAAAGGATGGTGAGGGAGTACGTAGCGGATCGCACGACCATCCTTGGTGACGCCTCTGCCCCCTACAACTACTGGGTGTCGAAGCTGGACATGTGGCCTGAACTAGCGCTGTATGCCCTGGAGGTGCTTGCTTGTCCTGCGGCTAGCGTCTTGTCGGAGAGGGTGTTTAGTGCGGCTGGGGGAATCATCACAGATAAGCGTAGCCGCTTGTCAACCGACAGTGCCGACAGGCTAACACTCATCAAGATGAACAAAGGCTGGATTTCCCCAGACTTCTGTTCTCCACCAGCGGACAGCAGCGATACGTAAGCAATACGTAGGCTGCACCCGCGGATGGAAGCTACGTTCTCTCTCACCATCCAAAACGGGGACATTTCTGCTTCATCAATCTGTGTCTAATATTCCTCCTCCTCCTCCTCCTGCTCCTCCTCCTGAAACCTCACGTAATCACGCTGAACGGGCAATTTTTCTTAGGGCCACAAGGCTCACTCAAATAATTTTTCAGAACAATTTTTATAAGTTTCAATGCGCTTAAAAGCATTGGAACTTTAACTTGAACCAATTTTTCGTTACACTGGGCTGCCTCCAGGCCTAGTTACCACTTAAGCCACATTAACCAAAGCGATTAATGGGTTTCACCTGCCCTCTTGGCTGGCCATGGCCAATTTTTGGGATGTACATTAGTACTGTTGATACAGCAATTTTTGTGGGCCCTCGCCTACAGTGTAATCAAATTAATTTTTAGGCCACCTGCATTACAGCTGACGTTACCTCAGCTGTGTTGGGCAATGCAATGGGATATTTTTATGTACCGCCGGTGGGTTCCAGGGAGCCACCCATGCTGTAGGTGCACACTGAGTTTTTAATACATCTGTACACTTCTAAAGAACCCGTCTGACTGGGGCATGCAGTGTGGGCCGAAGCCCACCTGTATTACGCACGACATTACTACCTCAGCTGTGTTGGACAATGCAATGGGATATTTCTATGTACCGCCGGTGGATTCCTGGCACCCACCCAGGCAGTGGGTCCACAGGGAGTTTAACCTACATGTGTCCACTTGTAAAGAACCCCAGTCTGACTGGGGCATGCAGTGTGGGCCGAAGCCCACCTGCATTAAGCACGACATTACTACCTCAGCTGTGTTGGGCAATGCAATGGGATATTTTTGTGTACCGCCGGTGGGTTCCAGGGAGCCACCCATGCTGTAGGTGCACACTGAGTTTTTAATACATCTGTACACTTCTAAAGAACCCGTCTGACTGGGGCATGCAGTGTGGGCCGAAGCCCACCTGTATTACGCACGACATTACTACCTCAGCTGTGTTGGGCAATGCAATGGGATATTTCTATGTACCGCCGGTGGCTTCCTGGCACCCACCCAGGCAGTGGGTCCACAGGGAGTTTAACCTACATGTGTCCACTTGTAAAGAACCCCAGTCTGACTGGGGCATGCAGTGTGGGCCGAAACCCACCTGCATTAACCCTTTCCAGTCCACTGTGTGACCTGTGAAGACATTAGGGTATAAGGCTGTACAGCTCCGTTGTTGGTAGACGTCCGTCGGGGTTCTCTTACTGTATATTGCCAGCCTCTCTGCTGTCGGAGCCTATCCTACGTGTCAGCTCATGCAGTACTGGCTTTAGCCAGCATATAGCGCCGTTGTATAACAGCAGAAAAAGAGTAAGCCCCCTAGGAAAACCATATACAAATTGGATTGGAAAGGGTTAAGCACAACATTACTACCTCAGCTGTGTTGGGCAATGCAATGGGATATTTCTATGTACCGCCGGTGGCTTCCTGGCACCCACCCATGCTGTAGGTGCACACGGAGTTTTTACTACATCTGTACACTTATAAAGAACCCCAGTCAGACTGGGGCATGCAGTGTGGGCCGAAGCCCACCTGCATTAAGCACGACATTACTACCTCAGCTGTGTTGGGCAATGCAATGGGATATTTCTGTGTACCGCCGGTGGGTTCCAGGGAGCCACCCATGCTGTGGGTCGACAGGGACTTCACAATAGGGAGTTGTACCTGCCTGTGTCTATGAATTAAAAAGCCCGGTCTGACTGGGGCATGCAGACACCTTGACAGAATGAATAGTGTGTGGCACATAGGTTCCCCATTGCTATGCCCACGTGTGCAGCTCCTGATGGCGGTGGCACAGGATTCTATTTCTCATTGCTTCTGTACAGCATTGTGGGCTATCGCTCCGCCACTTTTAAAGAGGGTCGCTGCCTAGCCGTGCCAACCTCTGCAGTGTGTGCCTGCGGTCCCTCGTCATGGCAGACGCAATTCTAAATAGACATGAGCGTGGTGTGGCATGAGGGCAGCTGAAGGCTGCCCAGGGACACTTTGGTGTGTGCTGTGGGGGGGGAGGGGGGGCGGTTGGGCAGCATGTAACCCAGGAGAAGTGTCAGTGGAGTGTCATGCAGGCAGTGATTGTGCTTTGTTGGAGGTAGTGTGGTGCTTAGCAAAGGTATGCCATGCTAATGAGGGCTTTTCAGAAGTAAAAGTTGTTGGGAGGGGGGGGGGCCCACTCTTGCCGGTATTGTGGCTTAATAGTGGGACCTGTGAACTTGAGATGCAGCCCAACACGTAGCCCCTCGCCTGCCCTATCCGTCACTGTGTCATTCCCATCACTTTCCTGAATTGCCCAGATTTTCACACATGAAAACCTTAGCGAGCATCGGCGAAATACAAAAATGTTCTGGTCGCCCATTGACTTCAATGGGGTTCGTTGTTCGAAACGAACCCTCGAGCATCACGGGAAGTTCGTTCCGAATAACGAACACCCGAACATTTTGGTGTTCGCTCATCTCTAATGATGACCAAGAATGGTGATGATGTCTTGAATGGCTGACTTGCTGACCCACAGTGACCAAATCTACTGTGTGGCCTCCCAAACAAGTCTTTCACAGTAAAATGACATGGTGTTGATGATGTTGATGATGATGCACTGGGCTGTGCTGTTCACTGCTAAGATGTTTATGCAGGGCAAAAACCCCAATCAAAATTCAGGAAACAGAGGAAGCAAAAATAAATCACAGTTTACTGCAAAACAAGCTTGGTGTGTTACCATGCCATGGTTGCTGGTGCTCCTGGGGTGGCGGTGTGCGGGGTCTCGCGGTCGGGGCGTGAATGCAGCTGCCGTGCACGAGCTCCCTTTTGTGTTCTGTTGGGAGTTGGCTGTCTCCCTATCTCTGCCCCTGGGCGGAGGCTTTTGTTTAAAGTTCAAGCACAGACTTGCAATCACTGCCAGTTATTGGTTTCCCTCAGTGTGCTAGCTAGTCTGCCTCTGTTGGTCTCCTGCTCCTGTCAGCTTGTCTGCTAGACTTGCTATTATCCGGCGGGTTTTTCCATCTGCCTCAGTTCAGCTTAATATTGTTTGTGTTGGTTATTTCCATCTGCCTTTTCTGTCGGTGTTCTACCCTTTCCATTCTGGTACGCCAGCATCTCTTTTTCGGTCCCTAGTGAGAGTAGGGACCGCCGCCCAGTTGACCGCCTGGGGTTAGCCAGGAGTGGAGGCAAATGGGCAGGGATAGGGGTTGTGAGTGGGATCTAGGGCACCTGGGCTGCATATCAAGGGTAGTATACCGTAACATGGTGGTTACAGTTATCCATAACTTGGAGGCACAATTCACTTTACAAATGGTTTCTTTGCAGGTGGTGGTTGCTGTTACACCTGGTGCTGGCTGTTCTCCTCCTTTCTGCTGTATCTCTCCAGTGAATATAATTACTCTTTGCTGGCTCATACTGCAGATACTTTTCCACTCGTCTGCATTGGTCTGCATTTTTGCCTGGCCTTTAAAACTGCTCTCCAGTGGAGGCTATGAGTACCCTCGCAAGTCATTTGCAGGATTTAGTGGTCGTGATCCAAGACCTGTCCGGTCGTATGGTGGACCAGGAGCAGCGGGAGTTAGTGCATGTTTCTACCGCTCCTTCTATTCCCAAGCCCAAGTATCCTCTTCCTGAGGTATTTTCAGGGGACAGAAGCAAGTTTTTTGTTTTTCAGCAGGCATGTAGATTGTATTTTCGGATGCGGCCCCACTTATCCGGCTCAGAATCCCAGAAAGTTGGATTGATTATGTCCCTACTTCGGGGTCCCCCCCCCAGACATGGGCTTACTCCTTGCCCGAGAGTTCAGCTTGCCTGCAGTGAGTTGATTTGTTTTTTCAGGAACTTGGAGGTATTTTTGATGAGCCGGACCGTGCGGGGTTGGCAGGATCTCATCTCCTGTCTCTACGTCAGGGGCAGCAGTGGGTAGAGGACTATTGCTATAAATTTAGACAGTATGCAGATGACACCTCTTGGAATGATAGCACCCTTAAAGATGTGTTTTTATTGGGTCTGTCTGACGCTGTCAAGGATCTACTCATTTCTCATCCCACTCCAGTGACACTCAATGATGCAATGGAATTGGCGGTCAAAGCTGACAGGAGGCTGAGATCTAGAAAAGAGGAGCGTCAGGCCCGTAAGGCTAGGGAATCCAGCAGACCCGCTCCCACTTCTCCCATGCCAACTTCTGGTGCCGAGCCTATGGAAGTAGACCAGCTATGTCCCGAGGAACGGCGACGGTTCCGGATGACTCATCGTCTCTGCCTCTATTGTGGGAAAGTCGGACATCGTGTAGCGACCTGCCCTCAGAAGCATCTACAACATCAGTCCGAACCGGCGGAAAACTTCAGATCCTAGGCGATTTTTGGGAGGATCACCTAGGATCACAGGTACTCCTTAAGTTGTTGGTGCCTTGTCAGATTGGCTTCCGGAATTTCACTCGGTCCGGTCAAGCTTTTATTGCTTCGGATACTGCCGCCAGTTTGATCAGTTTGAGTTTTGTCAGACCTCTGATGACTGAATTCTTGGCGTTAAAAATTCCCATTCGCTTCACTAGTATTGATTCTACCCCTCTGTCGGCAGGTGTTGTACAATGGAGGACTCCCATTTTACAGTTCACTGTGGGTGTTCTCCATTCTGAGAATCTGTCGTTCTTGGTAATGGAAAGGATGTCCGTTGATGTAGTGCTTGGTATGCCCTGGTTGGCACTGCACAATCCCCGATTTGATTGGTCCACTCGGGAATTGAAACATTGGGGGTTGTCCTGTTATAGTCACTTAGCTACTATATCCATGTGTTCAGCAGATACCATACTTGAAGGGGTTGTCTCGCAAAAGCAAGTGGGGTTAAGCACTTCTGTATGGCCATATTAATGCACTTTGTAATATACAACGTGCATTAAATATGAGCCATACAGAAGTTATTCACTTACCCACTCCGTTGCTGGCGTCCCCGTCTCCGTGGCTCCGTCTAATTTCGGTGTCTTCTGGCTTTTTTAGACGCGCTTGCGCAGTCCGGTCTTCTGCTGTGTGCTCGCGCCAGAGAGCTGGTCTGCGCGTCGTCATCGTAGCTCCGCCCCGTCACGTGGTGCCGATCAGCCAATTAGGTGGCTGTATCGGCAGTGGAACGCAAGGAAGGAAAAGACAATCCATGGTGCACCATGGGAGAAGACCCACGGTGCACCATGGGAGAAAACCGCGGTGCATCATTGGGAAAGGACCGGCGGCCATCTTTAAAAGAAGAAAAGAAGATGCTGCGCGAACGGGGATGCAGGTAAGTGATTTTTTTTTTAAATAACTAACGGAATTGATTTTAACAGGGCAGAATGCGGGGGTAAGTTAGAAAAAAAAATTTGGATTTCGCCGCGGGACAACCCCTTTAATCCTGAGTATTTGTTTGATTTTCATGACGCATTTTCCAAGAAACTGTCTGAGACTTTGCCTCCCCATAGCGAGTGGGACTGTGGTATTGATTTGATCCCTGACAGTCCCATTCCTAAGGGAGACATTTTCAATTTGTCTGGGCATGAGCACAAAGCCCTTAAGTCCTATATCTCAGAGTCTCTGGCCAAACGACATATCAGGCCATCCAGATCCCCTGCCGGGGCAGGTCTCTTCTTTGTAGAGAAGAAGGATGGGACATTGGGGCCTTGTGTGGATTATCGGGCTTTGAATAAAATTACAGTGAAGAACCAGTGTTCCTTGCCCCTGATTCCTGATTTATTGAATCAGATGGTAGGGGCCCACTGGTTTTCCAAATTTGACTTAAGGGGGGGCTTACAATTTAATTTGCATCCGAAAAAGAGATGAGAGGAAGACCGCATTCAACACCTCGTTAGCACATTTTGAATGTCTAGTCATGCTCATCAGACTTTGTAATGCCCCCACGGTGTTCCAGGGATTATGAAGGCGGTCTTCCATGACTTCCTGGGGTATTTTTGGTCATATATCTCGATGACATTCTGGTGTACTCCCCAGACTGGGATTCACATGTGCGGCACCTGAGGCTGGTTCTGACCCGTTTGCGTGAGTACCAACTTTTTGTCAAGTTGGAGAAATGCATTTTTGGTACTAAACAAGTGTCTTTCCTTGATTATGTGATTTCACCCACAGAGATTCAAATGGAGTCTGATAAAGTGGCAGCAATCTCCCAATGGGTCAGACCAAATAACCTGAAAGCTCTCCAGCGGTTTTTAGGTTTCGCAAATTTTTACTGTAAATTCATTCAGAATTATTCTGTTGTTGCTCAACCCCAGACCAATCTTACCAAGAAGGGTGCCGATTTGGTAAGATGGTCGCCAAAGGCCCTAGAGGCTTTTAGTCATCTCAAAAGGGCATTTACTGCTGCCCTAGTGCTAGTACATCCTGGCTCGCAGCGTCCGTTCTTCATTGAGGTTGATGCATCTGAGGTGGGGTTGGGGGCTGTATTGTCTCAGGAAGTCAGCAGGAGATCTGGGTATAGTCCATGTGCATTCTTCTCGCAGAAGTTCAGTTCGGCGGAATGTAACTATGATGTGGGTAATCGGGAGTTATTGGTGATTAATTGGTCTCTAGAAGAGTGGCGTCACAATCTTGAGGGTGCAAGGCATCCCATTACCGTGTATACTGATCATAAAAACTTGGTATATCTCGCCAATGCTAAGAGACTCACAGCTTGTCAGGCGAGGTGGGCGTTGTTTTTCGCCAGGTTTAACCTCGTTGTTACATATATTCCAGGGGAGAAGAACATGAAGGCAGACTCTCTCTCTCGGAGTTTCGGTTCGCCGGAAAGTGAGACAGTGGCTCCCGAAAATATCCTTGCACCTGGGGTGGTGGTGGCAGCTTTAGGATCTGATCTCGTTCCTCATCTACAAAATTGTCAGCAGGACGCTCCCTTGGGGGTGCTGGGGGGCAGATGGTTTGTGCCAGAAACCTTGCATCTTAGAGTCACTGAAGAGTCTCATTCATCTGTTCTCACAGGCCATCCGGGGGTTCAGGGGACTCTGGATCTTTGTACTAGACACTACTGGTGGCCAGACATGTTTCGGAAGATCCGCAACTTTCTTAAGGGATGCTCTGTCTGTGCATGCTGAAAAAGTCGTCGATAGCGTTCGGAGGGGCCTCTGAGACCGTTACCATTGCCTTCTCGTTCGTGGTCGCATTTAACGGTAGATTTTATCACCAATCTACATGAGTCTCAGAGGTTCACCACTGTCCTAGTTGTTGTAGACCGTTTCTCAAAAATGGCACATTTCGTGGTGTTAAAGAAGCTACCTTCTGCGATAGAATTTTCTAAGATTTTTGTAAAAGAAATCATTTGTCTACATGGGGTTTCTGAAAACATTGTATCTGATCACGGTTTTCAGTTTGTTGTGCAATTCTGGCGAGCCTTCTGTAGAAACCTGGGAACGGCGCTTTCCTTCTCATCAGCATTCCACCCACAAACTAATGGTCAGACTGAGCGGAAGAACCAGGATTTAGTGCAATATTTACGGTTGTTTGCTAGCGAAAAGGCTCATCAGTGGGCAGAATTCCTGCCGCTGGCAGAGTTTGCGCTAAACAACCATACTCGTTCCTCCACTGGGGTATCTCCATTCCGTTGCGTATATGGTCAGCAACCTCGCTTCCTTACAGCTATTTCTACTCTGTCTGCCTGTCCTGCAGCTGATGTCGCCACAGATGCGCTGCGGGGGGTATGGAAAGAAGTACAGAAGAACCTGGAAGCAACGGGGGCTCGTATGCAGTTGCGTAGTGGAAGGAGTCTGTCAGTATCCAAACCTTACAGGGTGGGACTGAAGATATATTTGTCTTCTAGAAATCTCAAATAGAAGGTTCCGTCTTTGAAACTGGCGCTGCGTTACGTGGGTCCCTTTGTCATCACGCATGTAGTAAACCCGCTTGCTTATGAATTTGATTTGCCAGCTACATGGAGGGTTCATAGGGTTTTTCCTAAGTCTCCTGCACCTGTCAGCTTGTCTGCTACACTTGCTATTATCCGCCAGATTTTCCCATCTGCCTCAGTTCAGCTTAGCACTGGCGTACATATAGGAGTTGCTGAAGTCGCAATCACGACCCTGTCCCTAAGTCAGGAGGGCCCAAAGGGCATCCTTTCCACACACTGACTGACTGCAGAGTTACTGTCACTAGGCGCTCTGCGGCTTCTCCTGCATGCTAGCGCCTCCTCACGGACCCCCGCTCAGTCTCCTCCCCTGTCTTGTTCTCCTCCACGATCACCAGAGGGGAGGAGTCTGAGCGGAGGTTTGGGAGGAAGTGTCTCCATGCAGGAGAAGCTCCCTGCGGTGCACAGAGGAGCTAGAGGAAGTCAGTCAGCAGGCAGACTGGGGGCTCTACACATTGCTGCCCTCCCCCGACTCCTACAGTCATGCCCTCAGCCAGCAGGGGAATGGAGGTGGAGCGGCCGACACACAGCGGCAGCAACCTGACAGAAAGTGTAAGTACTGAATTACACATGTCTGTCTCAGTGGGAGAGGGGGGTCAAAGCAGCAGGCAGTGTGAGAGGGGGAAGGGAATCAGGTAGGGGCATCCTGTGTCAGAAGAGGGAGAGACAGCCATGAAGGGGCATGGGGTGAACCATGCATGGGCATTCTGTGTCAGAAGGAGCAGAGACAGCCATGGAGATGCGCCCCCTGCTGTTAACCCCTTCCCTGCCGCCATCTATGTAGATTCCTGATGATCCGTGGCATTCACGGGGAAATGCGTCGAAGAATTTATTCTATAAAAGGGAATGAAACCCTAATTCACATCTAAAGTAAATAGGAGAATCAATCCTATAAAGGGAACCAAACCCGAACTTACATTTAGTGTAATAACAAATAGGACCCTTGTACATCTTTATTTACTAGGTCTTACACGCTCCCGCTAATTCCAGTACCACACTATTACGAGGTGGCTTTGTGAATTCCCCACTGTCACCTTGACAAATATTCCTGGTACATAATAGGCTACTAACATCCATATTGAGCCTATTAATTTAGGGAGAGCCATTTACACTAGTTGGCCACTGGGGGCATTAGTGAACGGCCCCACAGTAACCTTGTTTGGAGTATATGTGAGTTGGTCGCCAATATTACAATCTAATTTGGCCACCAACCCATCTAGCACGCTACCCGTTGTTGGTTTTGTTTTTTGTTCTATGTCAGGTGTGCCCTAGAGTGGTATATGTTTTTTAGCATTCTATAATAAAATTATTTATTTTAATCAGTCTAAACTGTGAAGGGCTCCAAGATTACTGTTAGACTACTGCCCCTGTGAATTATGCACCCAAAAATGGCACCATCAAAAACTACAGTTCGCCACGCAAAAAACAAGCCCTTATACGGCCGCGTCGACGGAAAAGTAAAAAAGTTATGGCTTTTGAAAAATGGAGATGAAAATCCGCCAAAAATCGTTGCGTCCTCAAGCCCAAAATAGGCCGTGTCCTTAGGGGGTTAAGAACACATTGTACAGCTCTACACTGCGATTTTTACGCACTCCATCATTATAATGGGTGATGAGGTGTGTTAAAAAGTGCTTAAATACATGAAAATAGAGCAGACAGCTTTCGAAAATCGCGGTGTTAGAAACGCCTCATCCGAACGTTAGTCTGCCAAGTTCCATTGAAATCAATAAAGGCGCATTGTACAGCGTTTACCGTAGTGTTTGAAACGCCGCGGTACATGCTGTAAAAAAGTGTTGTGTGTTGTGGCCTAAGGGTATATTCCCAAGTTGTGTTGTGTTGTGTTGTGTGTGGCCTGAGGGTATATTCCCAAGTTGTGTTGTGTTGTGTTGTGTGTGGCCTAAGGGTATATTCCCAAGTTGTGTTGTGTTGTGTGTGGCCTAAGGGTATATTCCCAAGTACGTAAAATGTGCAGATTGTCCGCAGCGGACAATTCACACCAAGTTCCACATCAAAACCACATCAGAAAAAAATGTCAAAATCCGCGCCAATGGTGAAGGCTTTGGCGCAGGTTTGTATGTGTATCCGCAGCAGATTTCACCCTTTCAATTTTCTTCTGTGGTTTTGATGCAAAATTTTGTGCAGATCGTCCGATTGAAACAAGAGCTGTTTTCCACTACTTGGGCACAGACCCGAAGACCAGTTTCACACGGGTTATGACGCAGAATTATGAAGCCCAGGCTTTTCAATGGTTTCTTTCACATTTTCGATGTTTTCACTGATGTGATGTTGCGTGCAAAAAAAAAATCACTGCCTGCCCTGTCTTTGTGCGTTCTGCTCTTTTTTTTCACCTATGTTTCCCTATGGAGCCTTCGTTTTATCGTATCGCACGAACTTCCCATTTTAGTGCAATGCGACTTTTAACTTTAGAAAGTCCTATTGTCTTTCCCGCAAAAAAACTGCAGGCGATGGCAATGTTTTTGTGAAAAAAAGCATCGCTGACACTCAGACATCTCCATGGGAAAAATTGCAATTTTGCGATCGCCCTTGTAAATCTAGCCTAAGGGCATGGGGAGGGGGTCCAAGCTGAACTTCTGCACCCGGGCCCATGAGCCTCTAGTTAAGCCCCTGCAGCTTAGTATTGTTCGTGTTGGTTATTTGCGTCTGCCTTTTCCATCCAGGCACGCCAGTGTCCCTTTTTCGGTCTCTAGTGAGAGTAGGGATTCTTATTCTTATCTTGCAAGTCCAATTTGACATATGTAATTGTACGACATACTGTTTACAACACTTTATGTTGCATATTTTGTCAATTTGTAATCATTTTGAATATCTCCAATAAAAAATTATGGAAATAAAAAAAAATTGTACAACATGTAAAAAAGACATTTACATTAGTGATGAGCGAGCATTGCCCTTAGCGAATACCTGCCCATTCGAGAGAAAGGTTTCGGCTGCCGGCGGCGGGCGGGGAGTGGCAGGGGAGAGTGGGGAGGAATGGAGGGGAGATCTCCCTCTCCCTCTCTTCCCCCCCGCTCCTCCCTGCTCCCTGTCGCAACTCACCTGTCACCCGCATCTGCAGCCGAATCTTTTCTTCCGAGCGGGCAGGTACCCGCTAAGGGCAATACTCGCTCGAGTAATTGCCCTTCGTGAGTCTGCTCACTCATCTCCAATTTACATGCTTTTCTTTTTTACTGATATTTTTTAACAGAAATTTTGTTTTTGTTTTTACATCACAAAGAAGGATTGTTAATTATGATTTTGTTTGATGTGATGTAATGGAGTATAGCTAGGAGATATTGACAAGTTCTAGCCAGCAACAGGAAGGGGTCATCAATTCATGCTGCTTGTGCCAAGTTCTGACCTGCTATCAGCATAGTGCAACAGAAATCTAGATGCATCCGACCAGGTGATGATTTTCCAATGTTCAGTGATCCAATTTTTGTGCTCTTTTGCCTGCTGGAGTTATGCCTTTCTGTTTCTCTTAGACAGCAATGGAGCTGGAACCGGTCATCTGCTGTTATAGCCCATCTGTGCTAAGGAAGAATGAGTTGTATGTTCGGACATGTTACTCGGATTACCAGCACTGTATTTGTCTGCAATTTGCTTGACTATGTACTGCCTATTCATCCAAATTATGCTTGACATCCTCTTCTGACCCCTTTCATCCATGAGTTGTTCACATCCACCAGGTCCCCTTTTGTTGAATGTTTTTTTTGCTTACACCGAGCAACATTGCATGAGAACATCCCACAAGGTTGGCAGTGAAATCCTGGCTAATCTAGCGTCAATGACCAGGCCCCATTAGAAGCCACTTAGATCATCCAATTTTCCCCTTCTAATGTATCTTCGCAGAAAACTTGCTCACTTCAATTTATGCTGCACTTTGTGGTCAGGGGTCTAATTTCTGTACAGGAAAACTCCAATCATGAGAGGACTGGTGTCTCTAGTAAAGCGGTCATTGAGTGTCTATGCCGGTACATTACCTTATGTAATAATAGTACACAGCCAACTATTTGGGCATACTTGAGCATGTCCTAACAGGTATCATGGTCACACAGCAGATGCCAACTAATTAATTTGTGTTGACCAAAATGAAAATGTTACTTTACTATAAGAGATGAGTGTGGTATAACTATATTTTTACCAAATTCCACCTAAAATAAAGATCCCTTTCATCAAAGAATATATTAAATTCGCTCAGCTTTTATGTATGAAGCACTGTTTAATTTTTCAAATAACTTGGTCCAAATTTTAGAATTTTACATTAATTGAAAGTGATTTTCTTAATTTTAATTTTTATCCATTTTGGAAATTTTTCAACCACACTCTAGTAAATGCTACAATTTTGTTGTTTCAGGTGAATTTGCCATGGTCTGGCTTTTGGTCATATTTTTGGAAGGATGTGGTTACATTTTTGGATTTGTGCTCTGCAGTACGGCTCCCCAAAAGTTATTTAGGTCAAGTTTACACTAGGCTAAAGTAAAATAGAAAATGAATGAAAAAATGATTGCATAGGAAAAATGTTTAAATATGGAACTACCTGAAAGGGCATTAAACAAGGAGCCATGTAGAAGTGAGTTACTTTTATGAAATTTCATGGCTCTCCAGCTACATGTAGAATTCTCAGGATCAGCAGACTTAGATTCACTGTAACACGCACTCATTTGTCTTAGGGCCAAATTCAGAGGTGACACCTGAGAAATGCTGGTCCTCACTCTTTACCCAATCTGTTGGGATATGGGTTTGCTGTGGGATTTCATGGGCATTACTCTAGAAGTGGTGACAGTAATATGGCAGCTGATGCTACAGTAGAGCAAGGTGCGATACCTGAGCGTGTCATCAAAGGCATAGTCAGATCAATCTGGGTTGGGGCAGGTGGCATAACTTCAAAAAAAGAGCCTAGCTATAGGTTTGGACACACAAAATGGGTTCAGCATGGTACAGCAGCCCCAAGGCTGAAGCAGGCAGCAGACAGAAGTGTTGTCAGTATAACAAACATTGATCAGGAGTGGCGAATGCAACAAAGTCAGAAACCAGTGAATCAGAATACACTTGAATAGCATCTTAAGCAGGATCAAAATAGCTCAGGTATACTCCAACTGGTGAGGATATGTGATATAGCAAATGGCACCAGGTGATTTGTAGGGGAGGAATTTGCAAGATGCACATGGGCCTTTAAGAGTATAGCGGTGTGTGCGTGTGCCCTCCGGGCCGCATATTAACAATTTCTGTAACAGCTCAGCCCTAACAACCAATCAGGTTGGATCAGCCAACCCAAACAACCAATCAGGTTGAAGCAGCCAACCCAAACAACCAATCAGGTTGCTGGAATTGTGAATTAGAACCAATCAGGTTGCTGGAATTGCTGAATACGGCTGAGCTGTTACAGAAATTGATAATATGCCTCTGGGCCACTGTCAGTGACTGGGCAGACCCAAGAGCAGGAAGTCTGCTGAAGACAGGAGCAAAAGGCGTGCCATAACCACCAGGAGGGGTAAGCTGGGGGCCAATGCAGCGAACTCTAACAATAATGATAAGCTCCATGGCTTCACCTATAGGTGGCTGCAGGTAGTTGGAATTTTACAATTGACTTCAATGATTGCTCCAAGACTCTGCTTTCTTTCACACAATCTATCAAAAATCAGACTTCCAACCCAACATTTAAGTGGTGGTCTAGTTGTAAACTATTTATGGCCTATCCTCGGTCTAAGACAGCAATAGTAGATGGTTGGAGGATTTATTGCCCGAACTTTTTCCCCCAATTTAAAAAAATGGAAAAGAAAGTCAGTGAAAAAGATATTTAAAAAAAAAATAGCCCAATATGTCACAGGGAAAAAGACGCAGCAAAAATAATTTTGGTAGCAGAAGGAGAAAAAAATAGGGCAGTAAAACCACCACATGGGTAAAATCTAGAGAGGAGCGAGCATACTCGCTAAGGACAATTACTCGAGCGAGCATTGTCCTTAGCGAGTACCCGCCCGCTCGGAAGAAAAGGTTTGGGTGGTGGGAAGCGGCGGGGGAGAGCAGGGGGGAATGGAGCGGAAATCTCTTTCCCCCCCCCCCCCCCCCGTTCCCCCCTGCTCACTCCCGCAACTCACCGCTCACCCCCGCCGGCGCCCGAATCTTTTCTTCCGAGCAGGCAGGTACTCACTAAGGACAATGCTCGCTTGAGTAATTGTCCTTAGCGAGTATGCTCGCTCATCTCTAGTAAAATCCCTAAAAAGTGCCTGGTCCTTAAGGTACAAAACAGCCTGGTGCTTAAGGAGTTTAAAAAAAGGCTTTTCTCCCAATACACTATATTCCATATTTTCTGCGTAAAGTTAGTTATTTGTACTGTAGTTTATTATAGGCTCACAGCTCCTCAGAATTTTTAGGCTTGTGTAGACTGAATGTGCATCAGAATAAGTGTGCAAACCTACCCCGTTTCCCTGAAAATAAGACATACCCTAAAAAATAAGACCTAGCATGATTT
The DNA here is from genome assembly GCF_035609145.1 of Eleutherodactylus coqui. Classification (NCBI taxonomy): domain Eukaryota; kingdom Metazoa; phylum Chordata; class Amphibia; order Anura; family Eleutherodactylidae; genus Eleutherodactylus; species Eleutherodactylus coqui. Next base: position 124,891,640 of record NC_089845.1, on the reverse strand, counting down.
TCCAGAGTTTTTGAGGATGCAAAATGATTTTTCAGGCTTTTTGAGGATGCTTGAAATATAAGCCCTACTCCAAAATTAAGCCCTGCTGACAGTTAAAGGGGTTGTCCCGCGCCGAAATGTTTTTTGTTTTTTTTCAATAGCCCCCCCGTTCGGCGCGAGACAAACCCGATGCAGGGGTTTAAAAAAAAAAACAGATAGTACTTACCCGAATCCCCGCGCTCTGGTGACTTCTTACTTACCTTGCGAATATGGCCGCCGGGATCTTCACCCTCGGTGGACTGCAGGTCTTCTGTGCGGTCCATTGCCGATTCCAGCCTCCTGATTGGCTTGAATCGGCACACGTGACGGGGCGGAGCTACGAGGAGCAGCTCTCTGGCACGAGCGGCCCCATTCAGAAGGGAGAAGACCGGACTGCGCAAGCGCGTCTAATCGGGCGATTAGACGCTGAAAATTAGACGGCACCATGGAGACGAGGACGCTAGCAACGGAACAGGTAAGTGAATAACTTCTATATGGCTCATAATTAATGCACAATGTACATTACAAAGTGCATTAATATGGCCATACAGAAGTGTATACCCCAACTTTGTTTCGCGGGACAACCCCTTTAATTAAAAAAGTCAATTTAAATAGTGTCCAGGCAGCTATACATGTAAAAAAGTTAAACCTTTTTGAACAAAAATTAATATAAGACACTGTCTTATTTTCGGGGAAACACGGTATTAAATAGACTTTTACAGCACTCTCCTGGCATATTACTGCTTGAAGCCTGGTAGTTATGTGTTACCTTGATTGCCCTTTTATACATTATCATTGATAATGAAGTTTGATTGTTTCTTGATAGTGCTAAAAAATATCTGTGCTATTACTTGAAATGGACCATAAAATTATGGTTAGAATATTCCTTTTTGGGATGGACATTGATTACATATAAGCAGGAAGTTGACACCTTAATATCCAGACTTCAAAAAATTTCTAGCCATGCTATTACAGCGAGAAAAGCTGTCTGATGGAAAAAAAGGGGGCAATTCCATAGTAAACGCTGCTGTATGACTTCAGAGGCATATGTAGACATGGTATGGACTCATGTACTTCCATACTGGACCAGTGTCAGCACTCAGCAAGCCCATGGAGGTGCTGGGGCTCATGGAACTGAAGGGGGGGGGGGGCGCACTCAGGGGTGGGATTGATCAAGTGCTCCTTCTTTTAGGTAAATTGAATCTGTACCTTAAAGACGCAGATACAATTGATTGTGACAGCAGGATTGCAGGAAGAAAAGCACTTCCAGTTCTACTATCCGACGCCTTCTCTGTCACACAGGCAGTGCGATGATGTCATCATGCTGCCTGCATTGTTTTGCACGATCTTGGCAAAAAGACGGCAAAGCAGAGAATAGAGGGCACTATGGAAGAATGATGAAGGTAAGTTGATTATTTTACTTATATTTTATTCATTCTATAAATGACTCACAGCAGGGCCTATAAATCACTAAGGGGGCCTACTATGACTCTGTTGCTCAAGAGTCTACATAAACTTGGACCGCTGTAATCTCTAGGTGAACTTGAGAGCAAGTGCAAACCCTTTTCAATCCAATGTGGGACTTCGTCTGACATTGAAACTTTCCTACATAGCTCCGCTGTCGGACGAGGTCCCACACATGTTTTTAATACTATACAGAAGAGAGCTGCAATGTCAGACCTCTCTCCTGCATAGTGTAATACTAGTAATTATTAGGAAATTATATAGCACCAGTGTTTCTGGTGGCGCAATGCACCACACAGCTCTGCTACATGTACATCACTTACAACTTAGCTATATACATTCTTCATACAACAGGAAACAAAAGCAGCACAGCAGAGTCCTGCACACACTGATCACCCCTTGGTCATGTGACCCTGGATTCCTCCCACACAGGTAACTGATCACATGACAGTGACATCAGCACAGGTCCTGTAAGCACACGGCTGCTGTAGGTGTTAGTTAGTATTCCATCCCCTACAAGCCCCTGCAGCCTCAGTTGCAATGGAATACTAACGAACACCTAGCCAGACAGCAGCTGTGCGCTTACAGGTCCTGTGATGATATCACCTTAATGTCATCAGGGACGGAGCATGTAACTCACGCACTCACAGACGGACAGGTGGTCGCTAGTATTTTGATACATATACAGAAGAGAGCTCTGATGTCGGATCTCTCCTCTGCATACTATAATATACAGAAGAGAGCCCTAATGATAGACCTCTCTCATGTATAGTGTAATATACATATATAATATACTGACCAGGGCCTTTAAATGCCGCTGTCAGAATTGACAGAGACATTTAATGGGTTAACAGACACGATCAATGGAAGCACTCATCATGGCTGTTGTGGTCGGGTGTCAGCTGTCAGCAGTCGGCACTCGCTTTGTATGGAGTGAGATCGGCTCCTGTTCCTATGCAAACTCCAAATCTACATGAAGTAAATGTATATCCTGGAGCGTTATGGACTATTTATGCCTTTAACATCTTAAGGCCTAATGTTTGCCTATAAAACGCAGTTTAGGGTCCTTATTCACAGTCCAAGAAGTCTCAGCCCAATCTAATGAGTGCTTCTTGACACACATATTAATCGGTACTCATTTAATTTTCTTTAACATGAGCTGAGAATTTGCTTATGGGAACAAATGTCTGCTATTACAGTCGTTCACTTCCATTGGTCGGCTGTATATCTCGCTGTTCGCAGGAGGAGATGTACTTTTTTAATGCTTGCTGAAACTGAACAATTAGCTAACCATTGGTCCTTTTACACGGCCCAATTGTCGGGAGAACAAGAATTAACAGGAACGTTTGGGCCCAATAATTGGCCCATGTAAAAGGACTTTTCGTTTTCCTTGATTGCCCCAATGCTAAATAGCCAGAATAGTGGTCTGAATCAACTGTCTGTAGATGAGTGTTTTTTCCTTATGGAGAAAACTCTGGTTTGGTTTAGATCCTTAGCCATGTTCCAAGACCTGTGCAAAGGTTGAACATTGGCGTATCTTCTAATAGGTGGCACTACAAAAGCATTTTTCCATCTCCCATATCTCTTTCCTAGGCAGCATTACATGGCCTCTCTACGCCATCTTGGCGGTTTCCACAAAAATAAATATTACCCCTTTAGACTAACAGGACAGCCTTGGGGGCCTCTGTCAGGCCTTGGACTATTCCTTACAACCATAAGCTAAGCTGATCATTACTGGTGGGGTTAATGATCAGGAAGACCCCTTCTTTTAATTGCCATGGTCACTATTGATTGGGGCATAATAAAGGTTTAATAATCAGAGTTTTTTCCAATACTGTCATTTTACGAAGAGAAGAGACTGTCCATCACAGTTGCCTCCCGGTTCATCCTGTAGGCACAACCAATGTGCCTGTAAACGCGTGGCTCTTGGACTTCACTACCATCTCCCAGGGCTGTACATTAACACTGTAGGGTAGGAAGGGTTTAAATTAACAATAAATTCCCAAAACCTGCATGATAAGAGCAACCTGATATAAATCACCATATATACATGACGTCCTAAATCTTTTAAAAGCTTTTGACTTTACTTCTACCTTTACCATCCCCGTTTGAACAAGTCGGCCTTACGTAACTTTTCACCTTTGCCATTAGCAGGATTCATGTCAGATCTCTTAAAGATTTAACTACACTCATTTGCTTTTCTGCTTCCTAACATAACTATATATCGGAGATTAAATAGCGTTTTAATGGATTTCAGGATACTTAATAAGCGGAAAATTACACCAACAATTTATATACCCTGAAGGGCACAGCAAGTGCTGGAAGCGGAGGAAGAGTTACATAATTTTTTTTTCAAAGTCGTAGATATCACATTCTGGTAAAATTTTACAAACAGTGAAAAGAGCTCAGAATGGGAGGTCCTGGATCAGAGCCATGTACCTAGACAATGAAAGGATAAGTCCTGGAATTCACTCTTGTGCATTAAGCAAAACACTATGGGAAATGTAGTCAAAGCATTAGGATAAACCCTGTCCATATATTTTATTAGCGCATATGGTCATGATATAGGGAATCCGCCCCCCCCCCCCCCCTCACACACACACACACACACACACACTCACTCTAGAGATCTGGGCATCAATGCAAATTCTGTAAGAAGATCACTCATTCACCATGTGCCGTCTATGTGGTTCAGTGGCCTTTGGGCCCCTGAGGTACCAGGACCAAGATGTGATTGCTACCTGCTACCTTTACATCCCCTATAACTAAGCTCGTTTTCAACTCTTATGGAACAGAAGACAGAGTCAGCATTTCTAATAAACACATTAAATGTGAAGGTGCATGTAAGCCAGGCTGTGAAAATTACAGTAATAGAAACACACGCCTCAGCGCTCATACACATTTAATATCTGAATAAAATTGCCCAACTGTTTATATTAACCCCATAAAATGCAAGGTTCTTAGAATGTACTTTGACCAAAACATGTGGGCCCATCCGCCGCATCCAGGCAAACTTATTGAATGGGTTCCTAACTGTATAGAACCCTCTCTTTGGGCAAAAATGCTTCAAATGAATCGTGAAGGTGGATACCTGGTTAAGCACATTGCATTTCTATGCAGTTAGTATAAACAACAATTGTGCAATTTCGTTGACTATATTTTTCAGACTACAAGACACACCTATGGTAAACACAACAAAAAACAGGAAAACCTTTTTTAATCTTCTCTGCAGTTCGTGACTCTGTTGTCTCCTTGGGCTCCCAGTGTCTCTCCTTTCAGATACTGTGCTCACTCAGGAATGTCCCACAATGTCCTTAAGTCCTGGCAGTGCCTTCTGGCCCCTCAGACCATCTCCACCAATGCATCTCTCTCCAGCCACCACACTCTAACCATTGGCACTATTTCCTGCCGAGCTCTAGTGACTGAAGGACCTGTGTAGGGGGCCTTGCTCACACCCAACCACTATCCCCTATGCACAGATGATACTTGTATTAACGCCTTGTACATACCCCCTATGATACAGTTGCCTTTGAGCACCCAAGGCACCAGTACAGGGGTGTGATTTCTACCTCTACACCCCCTATAGCTATGCCTGCTCTCAACTCTTATTCATAGAGGGGTTCTTGTTATATATTGTTGATAAGTGACATCTACATTTGATAGGTGAGGGTATGACTGCTGGAATCTTCACCGCTCTTGAGAACAAAGGGGCCACTACTCTTAGTGGATTTCTATAAAGGAGCAAGGAACTCAACACTCCCCTGCTTGGAAACATGAGGAGCTGTTGTTACAGTATAGCTCCAACATCTGGCAATTGTCGAAGAAGTCCTGGCCCTTCCTTGCGATGTAGGCAGTGATGTGATTAGTGCATAACCAACCCAATGAACAGTTAGGGATGAAGCCTGGCCCTCCAGTGATGCAGCTAGCAATTCATTGACATCAGCAGGAGGAGGGCAAACATATTGGTCTGGTGAGCCCCATCTTGATAGATAGTAGAATGGCATGAGCCACGTGAGAAGCAGCAACTTCCTGCTGGTGGTGCAGATCAGGCCTCTACATGTGCCAAGCAAGGGAATCCAAGATGAAAACGGTTCAATGAAAAGTAAAGATGGCATATGCTCCTTGAGCGGCTGTATCCTCCTGATGAAGGTGTGGAAAAGAACCCCTGGTCGTGTTAGGCATGGTTTCAAGTACAAAGACTTGCAGCAGTAGATGAAGTGAAAGAGTTGCCAGAAAGAAGCAGGTTATTCAGAAAAGTGAACCCATGTAAGCCATGTAAGTGTAGGCGACCTGAGAGATGGATGGGGCCAGAGGCAACTGAAGTGGTCCAGTGAGTGGTGTCAAGAAAGCAGCACTGTTCCTGGAAGCACGTAGGGATGGCACAGTAATGAGAGATGATTGCTAATAATGTTGCAACACAAAGCAGACTGCAAGTAGCCATAAATATTGTGGGATACTCCACTGAAGAGTGTTATTCCATGAGGCAGAAAGTATTGTCCAGTTCTAGCCAGAGGGTGAACGTCTGACGGTCAAGAAAACTGCACAGTGCCAGAGCTGGAAATAAAAAAACATTGCCCCTGTATCAGGGAGGTCTCCCTATACACTGGAAACTGACTTAAGTGAGTGTGGGAAGTCTGCCAGATAACCACCAAGGCCGCTGAGATGCGGGGCTGTATGTGTGCATTGACGGTAATATGTTTTATTACATTGTTTGAAGTTGTGTGCCCTCCTGTGGAGCGAAGTAGCTATTTCTATACAGTACAGTTTTGTATGAGAAAATCACTTTTGTCTCCGCCTGCCTTACTGTGACTATGTATATACCATCCTACCAAAAGTATTTGGACTCCTCTATCACTAAAATGGATTATGACTTATTAGTGTGTCACGTGTCTTAAACCATGCTGCATAAGATCCTGGGCCCTAATGCAAAACCTGTAACAGGGCCCTCAACTATAATGCTTTATTCATAGTACTGGGCTCCCTATATGGAGAAGACAGGCATTCTGGGCCCCCTAAGGCTCCTGGGCCTGGGTGCAACCGCATCCCCTATAGTTACGCCAGTGGGTTAGGCCTCTGTATATAAGCTATCCATCATGAAGCATAATGCACTGTCTTATCTACAGTGGTGCAAGGAACGGCATCATTGGACAGTTGAGCAATGGAAGAACGTTCTATGGTAGGATACATTGCCTTGACCACTTTGTTTTTTCACATTCACAGCACCAGCAATTATGTGTTAATGCCATATCTTGATCATATAACATCATTCAGAGACATAACTTGAAGCTTCTGTGCCCCCATGCAAAATCTGTAACTGCCCCCAAATATAAGGCTTTATCCATACTACTAGGCTTACTATATGGAGAAAAGTGGCCTTATGGGTCCCTTAAGGCTCCAGGGCCCGGGTGCAACTGCATCCCCTATAGATACGCCCCTGGGTCATCATTCACTATTAGGACATCTACACAGGGCTGTGTGCAAAAAGTTCATATGGAGGTGCACAAAATCCCTGCAGTTCTGTACTATAGGTACTACCCATGCTGCCATATTTGAAAATATTGTGAAAATAGACACACAATACAGTATTTCAAGGGACATATGAAGACTTTGAGTCACATCCAAGCCATAAGGAGGCACAGCAGTTGCATGACAAAACAAATGACACTAAGGAGAATGAAGGGCCATAAATTCTTATAAAATTAAGGAAATTGCCTAGGACAGCAAACAAAGGCCAATTATCATTGTCCCTAAATCTTAAAACCAATACTTTATTATAATCGTTTTAAAATACTAAACTACAGAGCTCATTAAAAACACAGAGACCTCTGTACAGCTAATTCAATGGCACCAGAACCGGAATACATTGATCTTTGCTAATATCCCTCAAGCTTATTCCAAGCGTCGGGCTAGGAACTCCCAACTGTATCACGAAGATAAGAAAAACAAACATCTGAACCCCTACTGTAGACAGATGGTTCACATATTTTTTGTCACAATATATACACAAAGGCTATTCTGCTAATTAAAAGCAATCATAGTCCCCCCCCCAACATGTTTCACCACCAACCTGGTGTCATAAGGGGTTCAAGGACTAATGTCTGAATTCAAATTGCAACCGAGTATACGTTATACTATGGTAGTGCCAGTCTCATCTCCATTGAGGCACATACCCAGTATTCTTCTCATGCTTGAGCTTTGGCAATCAATGGTGCTTGCGCTATGAGGCAAGACATTCTCGGCTATCTGAGCACAGTGGAATCGGTGCATGTGTACTATTCACTTGAGCAAGTGAAGTAGACCAATAGTTATCGGAAAAGATTGCCGGTGTTAACATAATAAGTAATAGATAATGGATGTCGGTCCCTGGATACCAGATGATCTTACGTATATGTATGTTTACAGACTCATGGCTAGATGAGTAGATCCATAAGAATGGGTAATGATAATGAAAGGGAAAAAAAGGGAGACACAGAAAGACCCCATAGATCTATGCAGACGCAATATTGTATTTGGAGTTGTAATACAATATTGTGAGTAAAGCCTCAGTATAGAACGCATTTAAAGAGCATTTATCGCTTAAAAATATATATACAACTCATATGTGTATAAATGTATACACATATTTATGTGTAGAAATACATTCATAGACTTCTCCAGAGCTGCACCAGTCCTCTGGAACACACTACCCCAAACTATCCGGGCAATCCCCAACACACAAAACTTCAGGCGTGCTCTAAAAATGCACCTATCTCGGGAGGCATACCACATCTCCTAAACCAAACCCTTCTTAACCCCCCGTGATAACATGCTCCCTGTCCTAGTGACTGCAATCCCTACTAGCCGCAATCAACTGCCCCCTTACCTTCCATATCACCCCATGATTTGTAGTATGTAAGCTCGTTGGAGCAGGACCCTTACTGTTTCCATTAATTGATTACTCCATGTAACCATGGTTTTGTTTTTGTTCCCCCTGTCTTGTAAGCACTGCAGAATATGTTGGCGCTATATAAATAAAGGTTATATTATGTAAGTCAATTGATAAAGGGGTTATCCCACAATCTAAAGTTACCCCCTATCCACAGGATACAGGATATCTTGCTAATTGGTAGGGGTCTCACCATTGAGACTCCCACCAATCCTGAGAACGAGAGTCCCATGTCCCCCTCTTCTTGTTACTGTGATGTCGCTTCTCCCACCCGCAGTGACATCGGATTGAATGAAATGTTGCTGTGCCTGCACAGTCACCACTCTTTTAATTTTAATGGGGCTGACGGAAGTTGCCAAATGCTTTGTATTCGGCTATCTTCAGCAGTTCCATTGTAAGCAAATACAGTGGCACTGTGTATGCCCGATTTTCACCCTATTCAATCTTGTCCTCACTGAGGTGAATTCAGTAAGCTGTAGTGAGAAGAAGAACCGCCTCCCTTCCTTCTCAGGATCAGTGGACATCTCACTGGTAAGATCCCCACTGATCATAAGGCTTTCCCCTATCCCGTGAATAGCGGATAATTGTAGATTTTGGGAAAATGCATTTAAGGAACATAGGAAAGCTCAAAGACAATCCCTGATGGCCACATTGGCAGTTACTCCACTTTCCCAGAAACAAATTTCCCAGAAATGCCCGAATATAGGATATATACTGACTACCAAAAAGAGAGCGACTAAAGGATTTATGTCCAGTGGTGACTTTTCGGAGAAAATGTCCTTTAGGGTATACTTGGTCCAGTTGACCAGGAGATCCCCCTGTTGTAATGGACCCTCTAATAGATACATTATAATATTGTTATGTTGTAGGTCCTGGTTTACTTATTCTTTAAGCAGCCAAGAAACTTTTGAAAGCCATCTGTTTTCAGTTGTAGAGCCGTCCATTATAAATGTGCTGGAACAGCACCAGGCTTTAATTAATCCCATATTTCATTGGTCACCATCTGCACATCTGTTGGTAAAGAGAGAATCAATAAGAAACAATTCTCATCCACCAACACGTGCAAAGCAATGCGTGAAGGTGGGACTCTCCTCATGATCAAATCATATTTCCAGGATGAAAGTCGCACACACGGCATGAGGTGACGAACTGGTCTTCTGAGTCAAGAACAAGTTCTTCCTGGTCTTCACGCAAGTCATTGAATGAGCTACAGATGGAGCAGAATATATGAAGTTGAAGGGGAACATCCGGTCCTGTGTTGCCTTGCATTTAATATACGGTTAGGGCAGCTGCAGCAACAATGTAGCAAACTCACTGCTCTTACTAGCAGAGCAGGAGCAAAGCTCTACAAGGTGCACGTGTACTAAGAAGGGGCTAAATGCTAAACAAGAAGACAACCCATAATAATTTGAAAGTGTTTGTACATGGATAAAATATAACCAAACAGTTGACTTAATTTAAAAGGGATGTAGACTTTCGCAACCAACATTTTATAGTTCCAGTGAATATCAAATAAAAATGATGCAACTGTGCAAATAGATTCAAGGTTTCTTACAGTTTTGAGCATACAACTCCAATGAGGAGCTTTGTGTGTCCAGAAAAAAAAACTGCAAACATTTGGGGGATGCCTAATTGGCGGGATAAGAGATGGAGCGTGGATCCAAGAAACCAAAAAGAGCTTTTCTGGGCAGTTGTTTCAAAGTAACAGTCACTTTACAGAAACCAGCGGTACAATACTTGAACGTTTCACTGTCTTTTACAACAGTGTGTCACAGTTCAGAACAATGTAGCAGCTCTACTACAGATCTCAGCCCAAGGCCCGGCACATTGAAGCTTGTAGCAACATTTGAAAAAACAATCTTCAGTTATGTTGTTGACCACCGTATCAAAATGTTTAAATACTCCGTTACACTAAAGCAGTTGCACACGAGCGCAATTTGCTGCGTGCTACCCACATGTGACAGTCACGTGGCACACAGCAGAGGCGTAACTATAGAGGATGCAGGGGATGCGGTTGCATCGGGCCTAGGAGCCTTAGGGGGCCCATAAGGCCTCTCTTCTCCATATAGGGAACCCAGTACTATTTGTAAAGCATTATAGCTGGGGGCCCTCTTACAAGATTTGTATCGGGGCCCGGGAGCTTCAAGTTACGCCTCTGGCACATAGCAAGTATGCACTGACATTGCGTACTTTCTGCGGACCGCCAATCGCTTTGTACTATCTTGGCATGTATGCGCGCGTAACATGCGCCAAGATAGAACATGCTTAGATCTGTATTGCATGCGTATTTTGTGCAATATATGCAGCGTGGGAACCTATGGCAGACTGGTACAGCGTATTCCACATGCAAAACCCGTGCATAGAATATGCTGTAACAAAATGTTTGTGTGAAGGAGCCCTTAGGTCACTTAGTTATTCTCAACTTCTTAAGTGTTCTCTGATCTTTTCTTGGCATATACAGTCTCTCTCAATTGCTCCCAGTCCTCTCGTGGTTCCATGGGCTCACAACACAACACTGAGTGTTTTTGTAATAAGTCACAGTTTTTGTTACTGGTGTTTTTTCACTATAGTAGCGGTATGATCAGTACCTTTTTCCACTGTTCACTTGACTGGTACTCTTACTCTTCCATGGTAGACCCCGTGTTCCGAACAGAAGGTTTCCCCAATCTCCTACACACAGGATATCTTCCTTACTCCACCTGCTCACTTATCCTTGAGCTCTTCTTTTATACGACAGCTAGAGATGAGCGAGCACCAAAATGCTCGGGTGCTCGTTACTCGAGACAAACTTTTTGCGATGCTCGAGGGTTCGTTTCGAATAACCAACCCCATTGAAGTCAATGGGCGACCCGAGCATTTTTGTATATGACTGGTGCTCCGCTAAGGTTTTCATTTGTGAAAATCTGGGCAATTCAAGAAAGTGATGGAAACGACACAGCAACGGATAGGGCAGGCGAGGGGCTACATGTTGGGCTGCATCTCAAGTTCACAGGTCCCACTATTAAGCCACAATAGCGGCAAGAGTGCCCCCCCCCCCCCCCAACAACTTTTACTTCTGAAAAGCCCTCATTAGCAATGCATACCTTAGCTAAGCACCACACTACCTCCAACAAAGCACAATCACTGCCTGCATGACACTCCGCTGCCACTTCTCCTGGGTTACATGCTTCCCAACCCCCCCTGCACGACCCAGTTTCCACAGCGCACACCAAAGTGTCCCTGCGCAGCCTTCAGCTGCCCTCATGCCACACCACCCTCATGTCTATTTATAAGTGCGTCTGCCAGAGGAACCGCAGGCACACACTGCAGAGGGTTGGCACGGCAAGGCAGCGACCCTCTTTAAAAGGGGCGGGGCGATAGTCCACAATGCTGTACAGAAGCAATGAGCAATCCAATCCTGTGCCACCTCCATCTGGAGCTGCACACGTGGGCATAGCAATGGGGAACCTATGTGCCACACACTATTCATTCTGTCAAGGTGTCTGCATGCCCCAGTCAGACCGGAGTTTTTAATACATGGACACTGGCAGGTACAAATCCCTAATGTGAAGTCCCTGTGGACCCACAGCATGGGTGGCTCCCTGGTACCCATTGGCGGTACATAAATGTATCCCATTGCAGTGCCCTGGACAGCAGAGCTAACGTCAGATGAAATGCAGGTGGGCTTCGGCCCACACTGCATGCCCCAGTCAGACTGGGGTTCTTTAGAAGTGGAAACAGATGCATTTACAACTCCCTGTGGACCCACAGCATGGGTGGCTCCCTGGAACCCACCGGCAGTACATAAAAATATCCCATTGCATTGCCCATCACAGCTGAGGTAGTAATGTCATGTTTAATGCAGGTGGGCTTCGGCCCACACTGCATGCCCCAGTCAGACTGGGGTTCTTTAGAAGTGGAAACAGATGCATTTGCAACTCCCTGTGGACCCACAGCATGGGTGGCTCCCTGGAACCCACCGGCGGTACATAAATATATCCCATTGCAGTGCCCATCACAGCTGATGTTATGTCAGCTGTAATGCAGGTGGGCCAAAAATTTATTGGATTACACTGTAGGCGAGGGCCCACAAAAATTGGTGTACCAACAGTACTAATGTACATCAGAAAAATTGCCCATGCCTAACTGAGAGGGCAGGTGAAACCCATTAATGGCTTTGGTTAATGTGGCTTAATTGGTAACTAGGCCTGGAGGCAGCCCAGTTAAAATAAAAATTGGTTGAGGTGAAAGTTTCAACGCTTTAATGAGCATTGAAACGTATAAAAATTGTTTAGAAAAATTATATGACTGAGCCTTGTGGGCCTAAGAAAAATTGCACGTTCAGCGTGATTACGTGAGGTTTCAGGAGGAGGAGCAGGAGGAGGAGGATGAATATTATACACAGATTGATGAAGCAAAAAGGTCCCCGTTTTGGATGGTGATACAGAACGATGCTTCCATCCGCGGGTGCAGCCTACGTATTGCTTAGGTATCGCTGCTGTCCGCTGGTGGAGAAGAGAAGTCTGGTGAAATCCAGGCTTTGTTCATCTTGATGAGTGTAAGTCTGTCGGCACTGTCGGTTGACAGGTGGGTATGCTTATACGTGATGATTCCCCCAGCCACACTAAACACACCCTCTGACAAGACGGTAGCCGCAGGACAAGCAAGCACCTCCAGGGCATACAGCGTGAGTTCAGGCCACGTGTCCAGCTTCAACACCCAGTAGTTGTAGGGGGCAGAGGCGTCACCGAGGACGGTGCTGCAATCGGCTACGTACTCCCTCACCATCCTTTTACAGTGCTCCCGCCAACTCAGCCTTGACTGGGGACCGGTGACACAGTCTTGCTGGGGAGCCATAAAGCTGTCAAAGGCCTTAGAGAGTGTTCCCCTGCCTGCGCTATACATGCTGCCTGATCTCTGCGCCTCCCCTGCTACCTGGGCCGCGGAAATGCGCCTTCGGCCACTAGCGCTGTCGGATGAGAAGTTTACCATCAGTTTGTCCACCAGCGCCCTGTGGTATAGCATCATTCTCGAACCCCTTTCCTCTTCGGGAATGAGAGTGCAAAGGTTCTCCTTATATCGTGGATCGAGCACTGTGTACACCCAGTAATCCGTAGTGGCCAGAATGCGTGTAACGCGAGGGTCACGAGAAAGGCATCCTAACATGAAGTCAGCCATGTGTGCCAGGGTACCTGTACGCAACACATGGGTGTCCTCACTCGGAAGATCACTTTCAGGATCCTCCTCCTCCTCCTCCTCCTCCTCCTCTGGCCATACACGCTGAAAGGATGACAGCCAAGCTGCATCTGTACCCTCAGCAGTGGGCCAAGCTGTCTCTTCCCCCTCCTCCTCATGCTCCTCCCCCTCCTCCTCCTCCTCCTCCTCTGGCCATACACACTGAAAGGATGACAGGCAAGCAGCATCTGTCCCCTCAGCAGTGGGCCAAGCTGTCTCTTCCCCCTCCTCCTCAATGCGCTGAGATATAGACATGAGGTTGCTCTGACTATCCAGCGACATACTGTCTTCCCCCGCCTCCGTTTCTGATTCCAAAGCGTCTGCCTTTATGCTTTGCAGGGAACTTCTCAAGAGGCATAGCAGAGGAATGGTGACGCTAATGATTGCAGCATCGCCGCTCACCATCTGGGTAGACTCCTCAAATTTTCCAAGGACCTGGCAGATGGCTGCTAACCAGGCCCACTCTTCTGTAAATAATTGAGGAGGCTGACTCCCACTGCGGCACGCAAGTTGGAGTTGGTATTCCACTATAGCTCTACGCTGCTCATAGAGTCTGGCCAACATGTGGAGCGTAGAGTTCCACTGTGTGGGCACGTCACACAGCAGTCGGTGCACTGGCAGATTAAACCGATGTTGCAGGGTCCGCACGGTGGCAGCGTGCATGTGGGATTTGCGGAAATGTGCGCAGAGCTGGAGCACCTTTCCGAGCAGGTATGACAAGTGGGGGTAGCTTTTCAGAAAGCGCTGAACCACCAAATTAAAGACATGGGCCAAGCATGGCACGTGCGTGAGGCTGCCGAGCTGCAGAGCCGCCACCAGGTTACTGCCGTTGTCACACACGACCATGCCCGATTGGAGGCTCAGCGGCGCAAGCCAGCGGTCGGTCTGCTCTGTCACACCCTGCAGCAGTTCGTGGGCCATGTGGCTCTTCTCTCCTAAGCTGAGTAGTTTCAGCACGGCCTGCTGACGCTTGCCCACCGCTGTGCTGCCACGCCGCGTGACACCGACTGCTGGCGACATGCTGCTGCTGACACATCTTGATTGCGAGACAGAGGTTGCGTAGGAGGAGGAGGAGGAGGGTTTAGTGGAGGAAGCATACACCCCCGCAGATACCACCACCGAGCTGGGGCACGCAATTCGGGGGGTGGGTAGGACGTGAGCTGTCCCAGGCTCTGACTCTGTCCCAGCCTCCACTAAATTCACCCAATGTGCCATCAGGGAGATATAGTGGCCCTGCCCGCCTGTGCTTGTCCACGTGTCTGTTGTTAAGTGGACCTTGGCAGTAACCGCGTTGGTGAGGGCGCGTACAATGTTGCGGGAGACGTGGTCGTGCAGGGCTGGGACGGCACATCGGGAAAAGTAGTGGCGACTGGGAACCGAGTAGCGCGGAGCCGCCGCCGCCATCATGCTTTTAAAAGCCTCCATTTCCACAAGCCTATACGGCAGCATCTCTAGGCTGATCAATTTTGCAATGTGCACGTTTAACGCTTGAGCGTGCGGGTGCGTGGCGTCGTACTTGCGCTTGCGCTCAAACTGTGGCGCTAGCGACGTCTGGACGCTACGCTGAGAGACATTGCAGGATGGGGCCGAGGACAGCGGAGGTGAGGGTGTGGGTGCAGGCCAGGAGACTGTACTGCCTGTGTCCTCAGAGGGGGGTTGGATCTCAGTGGCAGGTTGGGGCACAGGAGGAGAGGCAGTGGTGCAAACCGGAGGCGGTGAACGGGCATCGTCCCACCTTGTGGGGTGCTTGGCCATCATATGCCTGCGCATGCTGTTGGTGGTGCCTCCCCAGCTGATCTTGGCGCGACAAAGGTTGCACACCACTGTTCGTCGGACGTCAGGCGTCTCTGTGAAAAACTGCCACACCGTAGAGCACCTTGACCTCTGCAGGGTGGCATGGCGCGAGGGGGCGCTTTGGGAACCAGTTGCTGGATTATTCGGTCTGGCCCTGCCTCTACCCCTGGCCACCGCACTGGCTCGGCCTGTGCCCACACCCTGACTTGGGCCTCCGCGTCCTCACCCGCGTCCACGTCCTATAGGCCTACCCCTACCCCTCAGCATGCTGTATTACCAGTAGTGCAGAAACAGAACGCTGTAATTAAATGTGCCGCTTATTGGCCTGTGGGTGGAGGCTGACTTCGTTTACGGAACCCCAGGAAATAATTTGCCGCAAGTCTGCTGTAACACTTAGCTGGCTGCGTATGAATTTGGAGAACTACTACCCCCAGCAGAGACCCAGAACACTGAGCACAGTGACAGGCAGGCCAAATAGATTTTTTTTCAAGATTTTTTTTCAAAAGGACCACTGCGTATATTCAATCTATAATATGTCTTCTGTCCCTGCCTACACAATTCTGTCCCTGAACTGTGTCACGGAACTGCAGTGTTGCACTGTTATTAACTGCAACAGACCGGTGATTTCAGAGCCAGGAAATAATTTGGCGCAAGCCTGCTGTAACACTTAGCTGGCTGCGTATTTATTTGGAGAACTACTACCCCCAGCAGACACGGACCCAGAACACTGAGCACAGTGACAGGCAGGCCAAATAGATTTTTTTTCAAGATTTTTTTCAAAAGGACCACTGCGTATATTCAATCAATAGTATATGTCTTCTGTCCCTGCCTACACAATTCTGTCCCTGAACTGTGTCACGGAAGTGCAGTGTTGCACTGTTATTAACTGCAACAGACCGGTGATTTCAGAGCCAGGAAATAATTTGGCGCAAGCCTGCTGTAACACTTAGCTGGCTGCATATTTATTTGGAGAACTACTACCCCCAGCAGACACGGACCCAGAACACTGAGCACAGTGACAGGCAGGCCAAATAGATTTTTTTTCAAGATTTTTTTCAAAAGGACCACTGCGTATATTCAATCAATAGTATATGTCTTCTGTCCCTGCCTACACAATTCTGTCCCTGAACTGTGTCACGGAACTGCAGTGTTGCACTGTTATTAACTGCAACAGACCGGTGATTTCAGAGCCAGGAAATAATTTGGCGCAAGCCTGCTGTAACACTTAGCTGGCTGCGTATTTATTTGGAGAACTACTACCCCCAGCAGACACGGACCCAGAACACTGAGCACAGTGACAGGCAGGCCAAATAGATTTTTTTTCAAGATTTTTTTCAAAAGGACCACTGCGTATATTCAATCAATAGTATATGTCTTCTGGCCCTGCCTACACAATTCTGTCCCTGAACGGTGTCACGGAACTGCAGTATTGCACTGTTATTAACTGCAACAGACCGGTGATTTCAGAGCCAGGAAATAATTTGGCACAAGCCTGCTGTAACACTTAGCTGGCTGCGTATTTATTTGGAGAACTACTACCCCCAGCAGACACGGACCCAGAACACTGAGCACAGTGACAGGCAGGCCAAATAGATTTTTTTTCAAGATTTTTTTCAAAAGGACCACTGCGTATATTCAATCAATAGTATATGTCTTCTGTCCCTGCCTACACAATTCTGTCCCTGAACTGTGTCACGGAACTGCAGTGTTGCACTGTTATTAACTGCAACAGACCGGGGATTTCAGAGCCAGGAAATAATTTGGCGCAAGCCTGCTGTAACACTTAGCTGGCTGCGTATTTATTTGGAGAACTACTACCCCCAGCAGACACGGACCCAGAACACTGAGCACAGTGACAGGCAGGCCAAATAGATTTTTTTTCAAGATTTTTTTCAAAAGGACCACTGCGTATATTCAATCAATAGTATATGTCTTCTGGCCCTGCCTACACAATTCTGTCCCTGAACTGTGTCACGGAACTGCAGTGTTGCACTGTTATTAACTGCAACAGACCGGTGATTTCAGAGCCAGGAAATAATTTGGCGCAAGCCTGCTGTAACACTTAGCTGGCTGCATATTTATTTGGAGAACTACTACCCCCAGTAGACACGGACCCAGAACACTGAGCACAGTGACAGGCAGGCCAAATAGATTTTTTTTCAAGATTTTTTTCTAAAGGACCACTGCGTATATTCAATCAATAGTATATGTCTTCTGGCCCTGCCTACACAATTCTGTCCCTGAACTGTGTCACGGAACTGCAGTGTTGCACTGTTATTAACTGCAACAGACCGGTGATTTCAGAGCCAGGAAATAATTTGGCGCAAGCCTGCTGTAACACTTAGCTGGCTGCGTATTTATTTGGAGAACTACTACCCCCAGCAGACACGGACCCAGAACACTGAGCACAGTGACAGGCAGGCCAAATAGATTTTTTTTCAAGATTTTTTTCTAAAGGACCACTGCGTATCTTCAATCAATAGTATATGTCTTCTGGCCCTGCCTACACAATTCTCTCCCTGGAGTATTACTGCAGGGCGCAATGCTCTGCACGGCCGATATACCAAAAAAAAAAAATGTGCAGCACTGCTAAAAGCAGCCTCCACACTACTGCACACGGTTAGATGTGGCCCTAAGAAGGACCGTTGGGGTTCTTCAAGCCTACAATAACTCCTAACGCTCTCCCTGCCTCCACACTTCTGTCCCTGGACTATTACTGCAGGGCGCAATGCTCTGCACGGCCAATATACCAAAAAAAAAAAATGTGCAACACTGCTAAAAGCAGCCTCCACACTACTGCACACGGTTAGATGTGGCCCTAAGAAGGACCGTTGGGGTTCTTCAAGCCTACACTAACTCCTAACACTCTCCCTATAGCAGCTCCGGCACCAATAGCACTGTCCCTCAGCTATCTCACAACGCATCTGAGGCGAGCCGCGGGAGGGGCCGATTTATATACTCGGGTGACACCTGATCTCCCCAGCCACTCACTGCAGGGGGGTGGTATAGGGCTTGAACGTCGCAGGGGGAAGTTGTAATGCCTTCCCTGTCTTTCAATTGGCCAGAAAAGCGCGCTAACGTCTCAGAGATGAAAGTGAAAGTAACCCGAACATCGCGTGGTACTCGTTACGAGTAACGAGCATCCCGAACACGCTAATACTCGAACGAGTATCAAGCTCGGACGAGTACGTTCGCTCATCTCTAACGACAGCACATCACATCCTCGGTGATTCTCCAACCATCATATGTGTGCCACATTCTGTCTTTTATACCTCACTTATTTAACACCCTGTGGGACAAGACATGTCCTCTGATTTGCTCACACATGCACAAGCTGCACACAGCACAGGGATGAACTGCAGAGTATTCACCAATTGTCACAGTGACTAGGTTCAGGGCTTCACATATTCATTCTCATGGGCTATGTCAGATAATATTACATGTGTAAACTAATCACAATGCATGGAAATTACATCATCATCCTACACATGATATGCAGTTGCAATCACAAATTGTCGTCCTCCCCACCTCCCCCCATTGCTAGTTTGCCAAATCTGCAGACTTTTAAGCAAGGGCTTCATTGGTTGCATCAGGTGTGTTTAAGCTAAAACACATGAAATGCCTGGACTGGCTAGGTGTTATGTCTATGCATGGTGCTGGTACGGTGACCCTCGTGGATGTCATCAACACATTAATTAATGTATTTAATGGACTAATATATACATTAATTAAAACACCAACATGTGGGAAACACCAATATACTAAGAGTGAGAATGCTACCCCTAACCGGCTTTGGCTTGGGAGGCCCTGCCTAAAAGCTGGGAGATTATCCCGATAGGGACGGCCCCACATATTGAACCTAGGGAGCCTACTCTGTCCTTAGTTGGAGGATAGGGTGGATTAGGTGGAAATGCCATCTGTATATATAACAGAGCTAGGAAAAGATGAAGAAACCTCACAGTAAAAGTATAATACTGGAACTTAGCTACAGACGACCACTGTTAACCAGACACCTCAGGCAGGAAAATAACCAGCACCATGTAGAAGCGGGCCCAGAATAAATGCATTTCCATTATGGCTGATTGGCCAGCTGGGGGAAACACTTCCCTGTTGGCTAATCAGTTCATACTTCACAGGAAATATTGTAGCAGGGAAGAAAAGAGGGAGCATTAAACACTGAGGGATTTCTGACAAACAACACCCAAGGGAACATCTTCAGTGATAGGAAACACCAAAGGATTTGCAACAGATGACTCGTAAGGAAACTTCTGCTGTCACGGGAAAGAGGCACTCACGGTGGAGTGGGCATCCAGCAAAGGTGCTATCACATGGGCCGGGGCTGCCACGCCAGCTCCACTTCCTGATTGCAGCCAGCACAACACAACACTAGGAATTTTTTTGACTGTGATGTTTCATTGCATGTTAGAAATATGGCAAGTCAAGAAAGTCATTCTAATTTTCAATGGGGTTGAATATTATTGATTGCAACTGTATCTTACTATCTTGCTATCCCTATAGCATCTATACAATAAATATTACTCATTAACTAAATTCCTATATTATCTCTCTGTAGTTTTGTATTTCTTATCCTTAACTGCAGTATCTATCGACAACGATATCAAAGCATCTGACCCGTAAGTATGCCTTTGTTTGACATTTTGTGCCCAGCCCTCTACCATCTTATCCCCAGTGTTGGAAAATCCCTTTAATCTTACGGCACTTTGTATTTTTTAGCGGCATTAACTAGTTGATTATGAACTAGTTTTTATGCTTATTGACTGCACCTTATTCAATGGATTATAATGAATTTTCTGTGTTTTGGGTCACTCGTGTACAGTGGATGGGTGTAGGATGCAGATGTGAGATCTGAAATTCCCCTCCCAACATTTGAGTCACATTCAGTTGACATTTCGGAGCACAGAAGCGGGACTATATTTTTTAACTCCCATTCTCTTCCAGTATTAATGCAGCTGCATGTTACATCTGGTCTCCCTCTCTAAAAAGAAAACTTACTGGCAAGAAGACACGACACGTAACGGGTTAGAAAATCAAAATATTTACAGAAATGCAGCTGTCTACAGCCATTCATGCAATCAACAAGACCGTATCCCTATACACCAAAGTCTGCTCCCAAATGCTAAGTTTAGCGTCTCTAAAACTCGTACATGAACAGAATCATCACCCAATACATAAATACATTATTAGTAGCTATTTAAGCAAATCCTTAAATGCCATGTTTATTGCTTTGGATCACAACAATGAATTCTAGTTGGCGTAAGTCTTCCATGTGGCTAAAAGATTCTCTTTGTGCATCCATCCCAATGTGATAGAAGCAGAGTAAAAAAAATCACTTACATTTCAAGCTCAGCCCTAATAGAAGAATGACTCCACCCTTGCTTCTGTCTTAATACATAAATCCACATTTACTATTTTGCTGGTTACCACTGGTATCAGTCAACAGTTTGTTGACAGACACACCCCTTACAAATCACAATCCTAAGTAGTCACCTGGGCAATGTCCTTCCAACCCTTCAACCTCACAGTTTGAACAATACAACGCTTCTATAATGTGTATACTCCAGGTTATCGGACCTTACCTTCTGTAAAGGCTATAAAACCTATAACGCAAATTATAAAAGAAAGTTCTGTGCAGACTCTGAGCCAGCAGGGGATGATGTAAGCTCAGAGCCTAACAAATTACAATTGTGGAGCATCTGAGTTCAGGAAAAATATTATTTTGCTTTTACTAGGCAGCCCTTTTTATTTTTCTGTTTTCGTTTTTCCATCTGCACGTTCAATAAACCATAACTTTTTTTATTTTTCCCGTTACATACCACATGAGGGCTTGTTTTTTTTAGGATGCGTTGCATTTTTCAATTTTACCATATCGTTCGAGTATTAGGGTGTTCGAGATGCTCATTACTCGTGATGAGTACCATGCGATGTTCGAGTTACTTTCACTTTCATCTCTGAGACATTAGCTCGCTTTTCTGGCCAATAGAAAGACATGGAAGGCATTACAACTTCCTCCTGTGACGTTCCAGCCCTATACCACCCCCCTGCAGTGAGTGGCTGGGGAGATCAGGTGTCACCCGAGTATTAAAATCTGCCCCTCCCGCGGCTCGCAACAGATGCATTCTGACAGAGATCAGGGAAAGTGCTGTCTTGCTGGAGTTGCTATAGGGAGAGCGTTAGGTGTTATTTTAGGCTTGAAGAACCCCAACGGTCCTTCTTAGGGCCACATCTGACCGTGTGCAGTACTGTTGAGGCTGCTTTTAGCAGTGTTGCACAATTTATTTTTTTTTGTATATCGGGAGTGCAGACCATTGCGTCCTCAGTCTGCAGTCATTGTGCAGAGTATAGGGGCAGTACTGGTGAGGCAGGGAAAGAGGGAAAGGTGAAAGAGATATACTGTCTATATAGGCAGTGGGCTTTTTCAAAAAAATTGGGGAAAAATACTATATTTGGGCTGCCTGTGACCGTCTTCAGTGTACTGCGTGTCTGCTGGGGGTAGTAGTCCTAATTAATACGCAGCTAAGCGTTACAGCAGGCTTGCGCAAAATTGTTTCCTGGCTCTGCTGTGCCCGTTACATCACCGCCGTCATAGCGCCAGAGGGAAACAGTAAACATAATATACGCTGCATACAGTATCTGTCTGCTGTTTCAGGTCACCATTTAAAAAAAGGGAAGCCAAATACCTAAGGCCTACCACTGCCCTTTGGCGACTTGACTGCTTCTGCGCTGTGAATTCTACTAGCTCAGTCCTACGCACCTAGGTCTCACTACAGGCGTGCGCAAAATTGTTTCCTGGCTCTGCTGTCTCCGTTACATCACCGCCGTCATAGCACCAGAGGGAAACAGTAAATATAATATACGCTGCATACAGTATCTGTCTGCTGTTTCAGCTCACCATTTAAAAAAAGGGAAGCCAAATACTTAAGGCGTACCACTGCCCTTTGGCGACTTGACTGTTCTGCGCTGTGAATTCCACTAGCTCAGTCCTACACACCTAGGTCTCACTACAGGCATGCGCAAAATTGTTTCCTGGCTCTGCTGTCTCCATTACATCACCGCCGTCATAGCGCCAGGGGGAAACAGTAAATATAATAAACGCTGCATACAGTATCTGTCTGCTGTTTCAGCTCACCATTCAAAGAAAGGGAAGCCAAATACTTAAGGCGTACCACTGCCCTTTGGCGACTTGACTGCCTCTGCGCTGTGAATTCCACTAGCTCAGTCCTACGCACCTACGTCTCACTACAGGCGTGCGCAAAATTGTTTCCTGGCTCTGCTGTGCGTTTCGTAAGCGAAGTCAGCCTCCAACCACAGGCCAATAAGCGGCACATTTAATTACAGCATGCTGTTTCTGCTCTACTCGTAATACACCATGCTGAGGGGTAGGGGTAGGCCTAGAGGACGTGGATGCGGGCGAGGACGCGGAGGCCCAAGTCAGGGTGTGGGCACAGGCCGAGCTCCTGATCCAGGTGTATCGTAGCCGACTGCTGCGGGATTAGGAGAGAGGCAAGTTTCAGGGATCCCCAGATTCATCTCACAATTAATGGGTTCATGCGGTAGACCTTTATTAGAAAATGAGCAGTGTGAGCAGGTCCTGTCGTGGATGGCAGAAAGTGCATCCAGCAATCTATTGACCACCCAGACTTCTACGCCGTCCACTGCTGCAACTCTGAATCCTCTGGCTGCTGCTCCTCCTTCCTCCCAGCCTCCTCACTCCATTACAATGACACATTCTGAGGAGCAGGCAGACTCCCTTGAACTGTTCTCAGGCCCCTGCCCAGAATGGGCAGCAATGGTTCCTCTCCCACCGGAGGAGTTTGTCGTGACCGATGCCCAACCTCTGGAAAGTTCCCGGGGTCCGGGGGATGAGGCTGGGAACTTCCGGCAACTGTCTCAAGAGCTTTCAGTGGGTGAGGAGGACGATGACGATGAGACATAGTTGTCTATCTCTCAGGTAGCAGTAATTGCAGTAAGTCCGAGGGAGGAGCGCACAGAGGATTCGGAGGAAGAGCAGCTGGACGATGAGGTGACTGACCCCATCTGGTTTGCGAAGCCTACTAAGGACAGGTCTTCAGAGGGGGAGGCAAGTGCAGCAGCAGGGCAGGTTGGAAGAGGCAGTGTGTTGGCCAGGGGTAGAGGCAGGGCCAGACCGAATAATCCACCAACTGTTTCCCAAAGCGCCCCCTCGCGCCATGCCACCCTGCAGAGGCTGAGGTGCTCAAAGGTGTGGCAGTTTTTCACTGAGAGTGCAGACGACCGACGAACAGTGGTGTGCAAGGTTTGTCGCGCCAAGATCAGCCGGGGAGCCACCACCACCAGCCTTACTACCACCAGCATGCGCAGGCATATGATGGGCAAGCACCCCACAAGGTGGGACGAAGGCCGTTCACCGCCTCCGGTGCACCACTGCCTCTCCCCCTGTGCCCCAACCTGCCACTGAGATCCAACCCCTCTCTCAGGACACAGGCACGAGCGTCTCCCGGCCTGCACCCACACCCTCACCTCCGCTGTCCTCGGCCCCATCCAGCAATGTCTCTTAGCGCAGCGTCCAGCCGTCGCTAGCGCAACTGTTTGAGCGCAAGCGCAAGTACGCCGCCACGCATCGGCACGCTCAAGCGTTAA
This sequence comes from Eleutherodactylus coqui, assembly GCF_035609145.1. Lineage (NCBI taxonomy): Eukaryota > Metazoa > Chordata > Amphibia > Anura > Eleutherodactylidae > Eleutherodactylus > Eleutherodactylus coqui. Next base: position 124,867,588 of record NC_089845.1, on the reverse strand, counting down.
ACGTGCACATAGCCAAATTGATCAGCCTGGAGATGCTGCCATATAGGCTTGTGGAAACGGAGGCTTTCAAAAACATGATGGCGGCGGCGGCCCCGCGCTACTCAGTTCCCAGTCGCCACTACTTTTCCCGATGTGCCGTCCCAGCCCTGCACAACCATGTCTCCCGCAACATTGTACGCGCCCTCACCAACGTGGTTACTGCCAAGGTCCACTTAACAACGGACACGTGGACAAGCACAGGCGGGCAGGGCCACTATATCTCCCTGACGGCACATTGGGTGAATTTAGTGGAGGCTGGGACCGAGTCAGAGCCTGGGACCGCTCACGTCCTACCACCCCCAGAATTGCGGGCCCCCGCTCGGTGGTGGTATCTGCGGCGGTGTATGCTTCCTCCACTAAACCACCCTCCTCCTACGCAACCTCTGTCTCGCAATCAAGATGTGTCAGCAGCAGCACGTCGCCACCAGTCAGTGTCGCGCGGGGTGGCAGCACAGTGGTGGGCAAGCGGCAGCAGGCCGTGCTGAAACTACTCAGCTTAGGAGAGAAGAGGCACACGGCCCATGAACTGCTGCAGGGTCTGACAGAGCAGACCGACTGCTGGCTTTCGCCGCTCAGCCTCCAACCGGGCATGGTCGTGTGTGACAACGGACGTAACCTGGTGGCGGCTCTGCAGCTCGGCAGCCTCATGCACATGCCATGCCTGGCCCACGTCTTTAATTTGGTGGTTCAGCGCTTTCTGAAAAGCTACCCACGCTTGTCAGACCTGCTCGGAAAGGTGCGCCGGCTCAGCGCACATTTCCGCAAGTCCAAGACGGACGCTGCCACCCTGCGGACCCTGCAACATCGGTTTAATCTGCCAGTGCACCGACTGCTGTGCGACGTGCCCACACGGTGGAACTCTACGCTCCACATGTTGGCCAGGCTCTATGAGCAGCGTAGAGCTATAGTGGAATACCAACTCCAACACGGGTAATGGGAGTCAGCCTCCTCAATTCTTTACAGAAGAGTGGGCCTGGTTGGCAGACATCTGCCAGGTCCTTGGAAACTTTGAGGAGTCTACCCAGATGGTGAGCGGCGATGCTGCAATCATTAGCGTCACCATTCCTCTGCTATGCCTCTTGAGAAGTTCCCTGCAAAGCATAAAGGCAGACGCTTTGCGCTCTGAAACAGAGGCGGGGGAAGACAGTATGTCGCTGGATAGTCAGAGCACCCTCATGTCTATAGCTCAGCGCGTTGAGGAGGAGGAGGAGGGGGAGGAGCATGAGGAGGAGGGGGAAGAGACAGCTTGGCGTACTGCTTAGGGTACCCATGCTGCTTGCCTGTCATCCTTTCAGCGTGTATGGCCTGAGGAGGAGGAGGAGGATCCTGAAAGTGAACTTCCGAGTGAGGACAGCCATGTGTTGCGTACAGGTACCCTGGCACACATGGCGGACTTCATGTTAGGATGCCTTTCTCGTGACCCTCGTGTTACACATATTCTGGCCACTACGGATTACTGGGTGTACACACTGCTCGACCCACGGTATAAGGAGAACCTTTCCACTCTCATACCCGAAGAGGAAAGGGGTTCGAGAGTGATGCTATACCACAGGACCCTGGCGGACAAACTGATGGTAAAACTCCCATCCGACAGCGCTAGTGGCAGAAGGCGCAGTTCCGAGGGCCAGGTAGCAGGGGAGGCGCAGAGATCAGGCAGCATGTACAGCACAGGCAGGGGAACACTCTCCAAGGCCTTTGCCAGCTTTATGGCTCCCCAGCAAGACTGTGTCACCGCTCCCCAGTCAAGGCTGAGTCGGCGGGAGCACTGTAAAATGATGGTGAGGGAGTACATAGCCGATCGCACGACCATCCTCCGTGACGCCTCTGCCCCCTACAACTACTGGGTGTCGAAGCTGAACACGTGGCCTGAACTCGCGCTGTATGCCCTGGAGGTGCTTGCTTGTCCTGCGGCTAGCGTCTTGTCAGAGAGGGTGTTTAGTGCGGCTGGGGGAATCATCACGGATAAGCGTACCCGCCTGTCAACTGACAGTGCCGACAGGCTTACACTCATAAAGATGAACAAAGCCTGGATTTCCGCAGACTTCTCTTCTCCACCAGCGGACAGCAGCGGTACCTAAACAATACGTAGGCTGCACCCGCGGATGGAAGCATCGTTCTCTATCACCATCAAAAAACGGGGATCTTTTAGCTACATCAATCTGTGTATTACATTCATCCTTCTCCTCCTGCTCCTCCTCCTGAAACCTCATGTAATCACGCCGAACGGGCAATTTTTCTTAGGCCCACAAGGCTCAGTCATATGACTTTAGTAATCAATGTTTATACGTTTCAATTCTCAATTCAATAAAGCGTTGAAACTTGCACCTGAACCAATTTTTATTTTAACTGGGCTGCCTACAGGCCTAGTTACAAATTAAGCCACATTAACCAAAGCGATTAATGGGTTTCACCTGCCCTCTTGGTTGGGCATGGGCAATTTTTCTGAGGTACATTAGTACTGTTGGTACACCAATTTTTTTGGGCCCTCGCCTACAGTGTAATCCTAGTAATTTTTATGGGCTTCGCCTGCACTCATGGTACAGCAAGGTGTGTGGGGTTGGCCTACACTTTTGCTACATAAATGTAACTGGGGCCTTGTCTATACTGCAACTACTGAAATGTGAAAGAGACTGTTATCTCCCTAAACTGCTGCAACCGGAATGTTACTGTGGCCTGTCTTGACTGCTACTACTACTGAAATGGAACTAATACTGTGCTCCCCCTATACTGCTACTTCGGAATTGTTACTGGGGCCTGTCTGGACTGCTACTACTACTGAAATGGAACTAATACTGTGCTCCCCCTATAATGCTGCTAGTGATATGTTACTGGGGCCTGTCCCTAATGCTACCGCTGAAATGTTACTAATTCTGGGCTCTACCTATACCGCTGCTAATGCTATGTCACAGGGGTATGGAAACGGAGGCTTCCCAAAGACATAATGGTGGCAGGCCATTTCCCACCAACGCGGTTACTGTTAAGGTGCATATAACCACGGACACGTGGAGAGGACACGTAGTGCCTCAAAAACATCCCCCTCCTCCTCCAACTATGAAAACATTCTTGGCAAATACCTCTGCATTGGTCCGTCTGGTGGCAGTCCAAGAATTTCACCTTTACCGACACAACAAGAGAGCCCCCCCACTATCCCCCCGCCACGGCCCACTTAATCCTGGCCACATTCCGAAAACCAACTAAATAAAACCGCGCTACTAGGTCCGCAGTCGCCACCACATTCCCACCAACGCGGTTACTGTTAAGGTACATATTACCACTCTGACTGGGGCATGCACTGTGGGCCGAAGCACACCTATATTGTATGTGACGTTAGCTCTGCCGAGCAGGGCACTGCAATAGGATACATTTATGTACCGCCGATGGGTTCCAGGGAGCCACCCATGCTGTGGGTCCACAGGGACTTCACATTAGGGAATTGTACCTGCCAGTGTCTATGTATTAAAAACTCCGGTCTGACTGGGGCATGCAGACACCTTGACAGAATGAATAGTGTGTGGCACATGGGTTCCCCATTGCTATGCCCATGTGTGCAGCTCCTGATGAAGGTGGCACAGGATTGGATTTCTCATTGCTTCTGTACAGCATTGTGGGCTATCGCCCCGCCCCTTTTAAAGAGGGTCGCTGCCTGGACCTGCCAACCCTCTGCAGTGTGTGCCTGCGGTTCCTCCTCATGGCAGACGCACTTATAAATAGACTTGAGGGTGGTGTGGCTATGAGGCCAGCGTGTGGCATGAGTGCAGCTGAAGGCTGCGCAGGGACACTTTGGTGTGTGCTGTGGACACTGGGTCGTGCGGGGGGGGTTGGGCAGCATGTAACCCAGGAGAAGTGGCAGTGGAGTGTCATGCAGGCAGTGATTGTGCTTTGTTGGAGGTAGTGTGGTGCTTAGCTAAGGTATGCATTGCTAATGAGGGTTTTTCAGAAGTAAAAATTGTTGGGAGGGGGGGGGCACTCTTGCCGCTATTGTGGCTTAATAGTGGGACCTGTGAACTTGAGATGCAGCCCAACATGTAGCCCCTCGCCTGCCCTATCCGTTTCTGTGTCGTTCCCATCACTTTCTTGAATTGCCCAGATTTTCACAAATGAAAACCTTAGCGAGCATCGGCGATATACAAAAATGCTCGAGTCGCCCATTGACTTCAATGGGGTTCGTTACTCGAAACGAACCCTCAAGCATCGCGAAAAGTTCGTCTCGAGTAACGAGCACCTAACCATTTTGGTGCTCGCTCATCTCTATTGATGACGTATTTTGAGGATAGAACCTCAGTATTTTAGTCCCAATAAAGCATGGATAGATATGAGATAGATAGATAATCCTTAGATTTCTCTACTTCTTTCTATTTTTGTACATACTACAAGTATACTTAAGGCATGTTTCCTTTGCTTTGCACAGTGTACCACACATTACCATTATTTCATCACCTTTGTTGCAAAATCTTCTGTCAGCCAGTTCGGCCACAGAAGATATCACACGGATTTGGCATTCAAGTTGCAAAAAAAAGTCATTTATGCTGGGAATGGAAAAACAAATACACCTTAAAGCAAATAACAGAAGGCAAACCGCCATCAGAATATCACTCATTTTCTTCCTAGAAACCTGGGCTCTTCAATTACCCAAGAAGCAGAAATCAGCATCCCCCATTTACCATCATTGATATCTCAAAATAAAATAATTGGTCAGAAAATAACAGCTATTGTGGCGGCAGGAAATCAAAATTGTTTTGCTTAATTCCCACAAAGCCAAAACTTCTTTTATGTTGTTTCAGCAGGAAGGGAAATGAAGCGGCGCTAATGCGGTGGCTTTTGTTATACTTCTTATGTAGCCCTCGTATTCTTCAGTTACGACTGCCAAAAGTCTTCACCTCAGCACCACACCACAGACTAATATCCTTCTCTTTAATTTCCCATCTTCCTCCATATATAGAGACGGCCCTGTCTAGTTCTGGGAATACTCATGATTTATGCCAGGCAGAGATCACAGCTGGTATTTGTATAGTCATCTGATTACTTTTTTGTGAAAAAACCTATCATGGCTTTGGGGCAATTAAAACCAATGACCAGGAAACTGTAGGCGTCTAATCTAAACTCAATGTAGTCATGATTTACCACGTTCTCGGGAGGCGTAGAAGTTGGTTGATAATTGACTTTGAAGGGTTTCCGCCTTCATACATTAATGAGATTGTCAGGCAAAGTCTTCTCAAGTGTTTGCTATGGAAAAGTCTAAATATCCTGAATATTGTATGTTAAAGAGATTAATTAAGGAACATCTTATAGATCTCTATCAAAGAATTTCCCAGAGCAAAAGTACTGTATATTGAGGAAGAAGAGAGACTTGACAGGGAGGAATGCTTGTAATGAATGTAGGAGGACAGGTGACAAAATCATTGAGGCAGTCATTGAAGTCAACTGTTTCTTTACTGTAGATTATGCACTAGCAAATATGGCAATGCAAAATGTGCAAATATACATACTTTGGATGCAAATTAATTTTAATAGTCTCTGTATACTGGCAAAGTTAAGATCTAGAAATAGTCTCTGGTATAGTCCAATCAACAGTAATTTCAACATCAATCACTTCTTATACCAGATGTCTTTGCTCTGTTAGACTCATGTTGACTTTTATACTAATAAATCCTCCAACATAAGGCTAGCCTTTCTCTTGGGTTACTGCTCTGATTTGCAGCTGTCCCTGCCTCTATCTCACCATTCCAGTGAGTGGCCAACTTTTCCTTTGCAAGACAACTTTGGAACTACTGCATAGAGAATAAATTCAGCTGATCAGCATCCAATGTTAAAAGTCTTCTTTACTAATCCATTAAAGCAGAAGGTGGAAGAGCCACGTATCGACCCATCATCAGGTCATTTTCAAGCTTGAAAAAGACCCGATGATGGATCGATACGTGGCTCTTCCACCTTCTGTTTCAATGAATTAATAAAGACTTTTAACATTGGATGCTGCTCAGCTGAATTTATTCTCTATGCATGGAATCTGGAGCACAGGAGTCGGGCTCTTATCTGGGCTTTGCATATGAAACTGCTTCGCACCAGTGGTGAGATATTTGGGAGTGCTGTTGCCTTCTTTAACTTTGGAACTACTGTCAGAATACTGCAGTGCAGGCAATGGTTGGTGGCCTGTTTATTACATCACACATGGCAGACGCTAGCTCTCTTAGCAACTGAAAATCTCACACCCGAACACACGGCCACTACATAACATTTTCTCTTCCTGTGTGCGTCATCTTGACCAGGACTCCAGCGCCTACTAAGGTAGGATACAGGTACACCTGATTAAGATGCTATAGATGATGACTTTTCATGTATGGCTTGGTTGGAGTCATGGAGTTTGTATATGTTAACCATGTGTTTGTGTGTTCACCAATTGCCTCCCATATTATATAGTTACATAGTATGTGAAGCTGAAGAAAGACACATGTCCATCCAGTTCAGCCTATTACCCCCAATGTTGATCCAGAGGTAGGTAAAAAAAAAAAAGTAATAAGGTAGAAGCCAATTTTCCTCATTTAGGAGAAAAAAATTCCTTCCTGATTCCTATCTGGAAATCGGAATAGTCCCCGAATGAACAACTCTTCTGAAGTCAATAATGATTATAACATATAATATTGTATCGCTCAAGAAAGGTGTCCAGGCCCCTCTTGAACTCTTTTATCGAATTTGTCATCACCATGTCCGCAGGCAGAGAGTTCCATAGTCTCACTGCTCTTACAGTAAAGAACCTCCTTCTGTGTCAGTGTAGAAACTTTCTTTCTTCTAGATGTAGAGGGAGCCCCCTTGTTACAGTCACAGTCCTGGGTATTAATAGATGCTGGGAGAGATCTGGGTATTGTCCCCTGATATATTTAGACATTATTATTAGGTCGCCCCTAAGCCCTTTTTCTAATCTAAATTATGCCAATTTTGATAACCTCTCTGGGTATTGTAGTCCGCTGATTCCAATTATTAATTTAGTTGCTCACCTTTGTACCCGCTCAAGTTCTGATATGTCCTTTTTGAGTACCGGTGCCCCAAACTGTCCACAATATTCAATGTATGTTCTGACCAGTGACTTGCAAAGAAAAAGAACAATGTTCTTGTCATGCGCCCCTAGCCCTCTTTTGATGCACCCCATGATCCTATTTGCTTTGGCAGCAGCTACCTGACACTGGTTGCTCCAGTTAGGAATATTTATATAACAAAAGGGTACTCTAGTACCATAAGGATCAGCAGAACAAAGTGGCAGCAAAGCTCTCTGGGGCACCAAAGTTCCTTCATCTCATGTACTGACAGCAATGTACAACTCTTAACTAAAGCAAAATATGGACTAGTCCACAATATTATTGGATACAATAGAGTGGGGGTTTAAAATTACTGCACACTAGGGTCCAGGCCACCAAAAGTCCTATTAGTTAGGTCTCGGCTTATTACTAAATTTCACGGATTGAGATCCCCAAACAAAACTGCTACAGGGCACCTTGACAGCTTTGAAAAGCTCTTAAAGATGCCTTCTCCTACCACTGGTATCACTGATGAGAGGTTAAAAAGACAGAATAGTAGAGATTTTATACATGTAATTTATATTTTGTGTTTTGTGCTTGTAATTTTTATGTGTATCTACATAAGTATAACTTTATTTTAACTCCTACATTGGTTGCCAATTTGGCTCGCCTTTCGTAGAATTGTGTTTGGTTTTGACTTCTTTTAAACTTCTACTGTTGTTCGTACTGCCAATAACATTGACTCTAAATGAATCGTCTACCCTTAAAAATTGTTTTCAGAAACGGTAAAATGTTTTTAAAATGCTCTAACATTCTTACTTTTCAAATTTGGTGTCATTTCTGTATCAATGGTCACTAGGGTCCTCTGGGATAGTCACAGTCATTCCCTGGTCATTGACTGTTATGTGATGACAACAAGAAATGGAGGGGAATGCCTCAGTAAACTTTTAAATTAGAGGATATTGCCAATTTTTTTTTACATTTTGGCCCTTTAAATTAAATGGAATTCCAAGGTTTGGAAAACTTAAAATTTTTATTTTTATATAATGATTTCTTCCTAGAAATATCCTACCAGCAGCAAGCTGATAAAAGACATTGCCTGATTGTTGGTCTTTTGCCCATCAAGCAGCATGTCACGATTCTAGTGTGGGACTGGAGTCTCTTGTAGCCTTTACTGGAGGGAAGTGTGGTCAAGGAGGGAGTCGGGGTCTGGTACACAGGATGATGATCTATTCAGCAATGGAGGAAGTAGGAGGAGAGGTAGCTAGGTTAGAGGCACAAGGCACAATAAACATGCAAGGGTGGGAGGTTCAAGGCCAGGTTTATATAGTGAGCCTAATTAGGAACAGGGCAGATCTAGAACAGGGACTGAGTTGAAGGATCTGGGAACAGGGCAACAGTCATGCAGGGGAACTGTCCAGTAGGAAGGTCTAAAGCTCGGCGTGCAGGAGGTCGCTGGTTCAAATCCTAACACAGCAACACTCACATACCAGAGAAGTTAAAAGGATGTTCTTATGTTGGCCAAACATGGCTGAGATAGAAACACCTCTGATTACAAAGTGACTCGGTGGCCTGAGGCTGGCTACAAGCTATGCTGTTTCTGCAATTCCCAAGTTACATAACAGAGTAGCTTGCTGTGCTATGCTGTTTCCATAAAGGTACCTTTACATGGGGCAATTATCACCGAAAAAATACCTGAAAACAGTGAATTTGGGCAATAATTGTCTTGTGTACACACAGGCACTGACAGGGCACTGAGCAAGAAATCGCTTACCTGTTACAACCCCTTTGTCACCTGAACACCAAGTGCCTATCCACCCATGTGAACAGGCAGTCATTCATGTATGCTTATTTGCAGTCATTAATGCCTATTTGCATTGAATAGAGATGGGCGGAGCAGAAGAAATCTCCTGCCTCTCCGCCTCCATTCTCTGAATGACTATTGCCCCTATGTGAAAGCACAGAAGTGATAGACTATATGCTTATGCACTTGACAGTCATCCCATGTAGAGCCAGCTTAACTTCCATTGATATTCAGCTTAGCTGAGCTCAGTTGCTTCTGTCAATGCCACCACATTCAGGGGCTGGGAGCTGAGGTGGGACCTACATCTATCAGACTTTAAGGACATATCCTCTGGATATGCCATAAAAGTCTGAGAAGGGAATATGCCTGTAATGGATTTTTTTTGTCAAAAATGATGAAAAAAAAATCTTGTGTAACACTTTTATGTTTAGCCCTAATCCAATACTTGTTTACTACCTCTAGGAAATGGTATACAGATAATTTAAGTCTGAATCATCACTCGCTCCCCCTATAGAGACGAAAGGTGGTCATATACCTTAAACAGCTGTTGTCCAACAGCTGTTTTGCCAGACTTTCCCCCGGTTGGGCTGACTGTTCATGACTGCCACCAACAGTGGAATCATTCCCCTTACTCAATAATAAAATCAGTTACGGTCTGTAAGCCACCTAATGTTTAAATGAACACAAAACACAGAGATGGCAAAGGTTACTAAGGTTGGTTTGGCCAAAGCTTTAATTAAATTTAACGCATAATTAACTTTGGTTAATAAAATATAACTTTCAGAAATTTTATTTGTTATAACCAAGGATGTGAACATCCAGAATATTACCTATTAAAGCAAAAACTGGTTTATTAACAACATTGACTATAAGTCGAGCATGCAGCCATAAGAAATAGCTCTTTAAGGGCAACACTGCTAGCTGTGACAGTAAAATAACTGTGAACTCCCATATTAAACTATGTTAAATGGCAAGGGGAGGGTGGGAGATGGAACGACGTTGACTGCCTCCATCTCCTTCTCACTCTCGCTATTTGAGTTAGACAATCCCTTCCAATCAGACAGTCCTGTTAACTCTCTCCAGACCTTTAAGTTTAGCCAATGCCCTAACATCCTGAACTAAACATAGAAGTGGGAAGGTAAATAAGCAACAGCATGCCTGGCAGTCATGACCCCATTCGTTATATGCTGTTGGGTGGTCAAGTGTTTGGGGAGGTAAGGCACAGACAGACAGTTTTGGTCATTATCAGCAGGTTCGGACAACTATACACTGCGAAAGCTAAAAGCCCATCATCCCATATGCAACCTTTAACTTGCCATGCCGAATTAAAGTATCACCCAACTCTTCTTATCAACTTGCTGTTCAGGGCTATAGGAGATTTGGGCAGTACAACTCATTATTCTTAATCCCCCCTCCCTCTCCTCACATCTCTGATATGCAATCTTCCTCAGGAAGCCTCTGTCAGGGTGGCAATAAAAATGACCTAGTGACAGGGGAATGCTAATCATCCCCTGCTAGTGAGGATCGACACCTTGGATATTTCTCATAGACATCCTGACTGCAAAATTCACATCAGAAGGAAATCTCTTAATAAGGATTATTGATCGTGCAAAAATCCTAGCCCGATATTAATTATATTTTCGGAATCGGCAGGGCCAGCCAATTAAAACGCATCTACAAATCGTGACCGGAAATATGCCAGGCATATATTCCCAATCGGAGATTCTCTTGCAGAGATATGGCCGGAGTGGGGAATTATGGTTTTTCTACTAGTACAACTAGTACACCCCTCCAGAGAGGGCAGGTTGAGGTGTGTTCTGGGGAATCGTTTATAACTCAGGGCTCAAAGAACCCCTATCATCAGACTTCGGAGCTGCGCTTCGGTGTAAGGTTTTCCCATTTGCTTCCGTGACTCCGCACGAATCAGAACTTTGGTGAATATCCCAAATCTGTCTTTCTTTATTTTCTCCTTGCTTTATTTTGAAATACCGTCTGTTGTGTATGCCTTAAACCTTGATCCCCATTGTGACATCCTTTTCTGTATAATTTTGTATACATATAGTTTTTTAGCACTGCCGGTCTTTTTTAGAATAAATCTGTAATTTATTAGTCAAGCCTTGTCTGTTTTAAAACTAACCATAACTTTGAAAATTGTGTTCATAATTCATAGTCCGTGTTCCAGCTTACTGCTGACATACAAGTTGCTGGTGGCAGCGGTAGTGTGTGGGTATTGTAGAGTGTGGGAGCCATTAGACCAGATCAGGTGGTGATTTGAGTTTTCGCTTCGCCTTCGTGAAGAAGCCCAGGAAAGCTGAGTACAAATCAGCCTGTATTCTAACGACTCCAAGCTTGCAATCCCGCTAGAGTGATCGATCAAGCCTCTGCCATTACAACTGATAGCGGCGAGTGCGCTCGAAGTAGTCAATCCGTGACAAACTGGCGACAGAGGTGGGATCGGTCGGGGTCCCCCCTCTTTCTCCCTGATAAAGTACTACGCTTCCATTTTTATCATGTTTTCAATAAGCATAAGCAACTATTCATATACAATACATGCTGCACTTTTTTTTAGGACTATATGTTTTTGTTTCAATTGCATTGAGTCTAGTTTTACGTTTTCTGTCAGTTTGTAATAAGATTCTCTGCAGCTCTTACCCTAAGTATGTTTTTGACAGTAGCTGTATATTACTCATTAGGGAGCCATTCCGAATATTCTTATCCATTAAGAGCTTGATTCATTAAGTCAAGTCAAATGTGTATTGTTCAAGCTATAACTAGTGGAGATGATTTACCATGTGAGAATATGCTTGTTTATGTAAGATTTCTATCCACTTAGCTAACTTACTCATTCATGTCTTCACCGCTGGCTCATTTGTCCAGTGACTTGACTAAATATCTATTGGGATGGGTGGAGTCCTAAAAATATTTGGTAGTAGGGGAATATTGTTCAAAAAACTTTGTTTCTCCTTTTTAACACGTCATAAATATTTTTATTAGCAGATTTATGTGAAACTAGAGACTTCATCTTGTTATTACTTGAAAGGATTTACACCCATCGGCTTAATTTTAGTTATGCAATAATCTCTACGCAGATCGGTGACCTTTGAATATAAATGAAGCAATTGTTTTATGAAATCTGTTGTCCATTATTGATTGTATCACATGTATTCGAGAAAAGAAACAGAGGAGATGACCATTGGAATAACGATGCAAAAATGGCTGCCTGACTACGGGTGAAGCCAATTTTTTGGGTGTCTGCGCAAAAATAAATCATTAATCATTTTCGCTGGAACGTTGTAAGCGATGGCGGATGACAGATTGCCTTGAATGTTTTGCTATAAACATAGATTTAAAATGTACACGAGCCCTTGTAATTGATTATGGAATGATGACAGACGTTGAGAATAAGGGCTTGTGTGTACTGTGGACCCCGTAAGTACTCTCTGTGCTGCCATATGGTGTTCTATATGTCCAGAGTGAAGGGGAGACCACAAAAAATCTGGCACTGTGATGGGTTGTTAATGCCAAAAAAAGACAGTTTTTATCCTAGAAAGTTTAGTAAATCTCTGTTTTATGTCTATCGAATCATCACAGCTCTCAATGAACGAGACATGACCGCCAACCAAGCGATTGACAGGGGTGCTACAGGGTGCTACAAATATCTACTCAGTTGAACAGTGCGTGCTTATTGTCTGTGAATACTGTTGAACGGGCTCATTTATATAATGTCACAGGGCATTTTGGAAGAGGTATGGTGAATCACATGACCGATCAAATCCTGGATTCACAAATTAGCGAACAATTTTGAGACAATGCAGGAGGCCGCAAGATATTTAATCACATGGTGCAGGATGTGAAAGATCAATTGCTAGCCTTGGCAAGAAAACCCTTAAGGGACTTTTTCACATGGGACAGGAAAGGTGGCACAACGCACTGCAAGCGGAAGTAAATTTTGCACCAAAATCCGTAGGCTACCTGCAGATTTTGATGCAGAATTGAAAATGACTTAAAACCTGCCTGCAAATCTGCATCAAAATCTGCAGCTAAATCTGTCAATTTTAGTGTGGAATTCCGTAGCTGCAGATTTGGCTGTGTCTTATGGTGTAATTATGTCCTATGTGAAAGGTCCCTAAGGGGACTTTACACGTAGTGGATTTTGGTGGATTTTGATGCAAGGCCATGGCAGATTTCACCCTTTCAATTGAAGGAGTGAAGTCTGCCGTGGATCTGTACCATAGGATATGTTCACAAATAGCGGAACTGGTGCCGATTTTCTACAGTGGAAAATCTGCACCAAAGTCTGTGAAATTTGATGCTGATTTTGGTAGGGGTTTTGCTCTGTGTGAATAAACCCTAAGAAGACTTCTACAAGTAAGGCCGCCTGTACACGGCTGGATTTGCATTGCAGAATCCATAACAGGCATCCGCCTCCGGATTCCACAGCAAATACCACCCATAGCATGCAATGGAAAAGCGTTTTTTCCTGTGCACGAGCGAAAATCAATTGCGATTTTCCGCTCTCTGGGGAAAAATTGCAACATGCTCTATTTTCAGGCGGATTCCGTGCAGACAGCTTCTATTAAAATCAATGGAAGCCGTCCAAACTGCAGCCCTTCCGCAATAATCATTGCGGAAAGGTCACGGTATCCACGTCATCACCTAGCGATGGCATGGCATTATCCGTACTACTCATGTGCAACGGCCGGCACATTTGCAGTACAGAATAAGGTACACGAGGTCACCAGCCGGGCACAGGGTTGGATTCCATTGCAGGATTCCGCATGCGCAATCTGACCCAGTCGTGTTCAGGCGACCTAAGTGGGAATCCTTATTCCATATGTCCAAGAGTTGCTAAAAATGTGAAATTGCACTCATATCGTAGTCCAAGAGTTGTTTATAATGGATTTGGAGAAAAGGTTTACTCTAGTCTAGGGTCATGCAAACATCAATAAATCACAAACTTGCCCTTAAAGACTTGATACAATGGGAGTTTGCTACCTTCAACGATTTCGCATCGGCAGTTGTCTTCGCCAATCGGTAGACTCGCATACAAAAGTGCTTGGGTGCTGGAGGGGCCATTTTCAGCATGTGTTTTGCAACATGCAAGGTACATACAAATCAATTATCATAGGGAACCATAAAAAATAATTACCAAATTATTGAGGAATATTTGGTTCCTTAGCGAGAATCACCTTATACGAAAGTATGTCCAACCAACGCAGTAAAGCCCTGGGCAGGTCACATAATAAGCTCCCTCTCGGTCATTAGTAGAAACACCTGAAACTTCAACTACTGTTTTTATCATTATACTAACCAGATGGAATCCCAAGTGTAAGCTCCAAAATATGATGATGTACGAGTAAAGATGATAAGCAGGGAATGAAAGTCTGGAACCGCAGAATCCCATATTCCCTCTGCAAAGGTACGAGTCCATAGTCCTTAGCTAACCCTGATCATGAAGAGCCTCAATAAATACCTTCTTAAAGGGGTCATCCAAGAGTTTAAAAATTCACCGAAGGGAAAAAAAAACCATTAGTCAACTCACGGGTTAAATCCCTCACTGCTCCAGCATTGATGTTCCAGTGGTCCCTGTTGGTCCTGGTTCATGACCACACATACTAAGGATTTTAGCTTTGGTCTCTGGTGTCCAAAGGCTTTGCTCTCATCGCCTCCTGTTCTCAGACTTTAATGCACACTAATAGGTCCCAGAATATACAGATAGAGATGAATTCTGGGACATGCGGTTGAAATGTCATTTGTGGCCTCCACAGTAAATTACATGAGGAAGGGCCTGATCATTACTTTTTTGTCCATTGATGTGAATGTTCATGTCCTAGAAGAAGCAGAGAAGCTGCTAAATTCTTTCAAAAACAGCACCTCCCCTGTTCATAGGCTATTTGTGGAATTGCGGCTCAACCTAGTTCACTTGAATGGAGCAGAGCTACAATACCTGACACAACCCATGGTATGGCGCTGTTCCTTTGTCACTACAGTGAACTCTGATGCAGGACTACCTTTCAGAACAATAGCAATAATATGTCTCTACACAATTGAACAGAAGTACAAATTCTAGAACTCAAAACTGTTTCTTTGTGAGGTTAATACTCCTATACTGCTAAAGTCGCCTTCAATTTTTTTTTCAGTAAAGTATCTCAATTTGCGAATCAGAGGTCCAAGTAATAGACCCTTAGCAACAGTCCAATCTTCTTGGAATATTCTCTGTATTTTACAGTAGCCCTGCTGGCTAACGAATGGTGTGCAAATCTAAAGTCTCTGCTGAGGCCAGCCTCACCTATAGTTTGATGTGCGGTAGTTGCGGCTTTGACCAACCCAAGTTCTCTCACAGTATTATCCGGGGTCCGTAGCTCTACTCTCCGCTCCTCTCTCTGTCTGGCTCTTGTTGCCGATCCTGCAATCCACACACTCACGCCCATGGACTGACTGTTGCTCTCAGTCCCTCTCCAACTTCCTCTGCTTTTCTTTCTGTAAGCTGAGCTTACTACATAGTTATAATTGTCCCTTTTTAATATCAGAGCATCATCAAATTAGTTATTGTCTAGTGAACATGCTCAGTTCCATTCCTACAATTTTGGTGCATCTCTCCCATTACATCTTTATGGCAATGTTACACATTGGGGTGAGTCCCTTACACCTTGAAGAAAGCAGCCATGTTTTTTTGTTTTTTTTTAAATCCTGGACAACCTCTTCATATTCCATTCCAGTATCATTAGCTGTAAAGGTTAAGCCAATCACTGTAAATAGTCTCAATTATCAGTGAATTTGATGCAGCAGAAGCCGTTTTTCAGTCATTTAATATTTTTTTTAGACAAATATCAGCTCGTTGGCCAAGTTTACACAACGCATTCTGCCAATAGTGTCTGAAACGATCTACAGTTCTGTTACAATGAGCTTCCAAATCTGTCTGCTGTAATTTATTTTAATATGTTGTATGGAAAATCGTGGATAGAAAAGCGAATTCTGTGATTGGAATGAAAATTATATCACTCAGGAGGAAGGCCTGATATCTAATCCGGGGAGGCTCAAAAACATTCACAAAAACCACTTTCCATCAAAGATTTTTGCTGACTTTGAGTAGGATTCGTGTTCAGCTGGCACTGTGCAATGATTGTACATGTCGCCTTTGGCCTTCTGTTACCCCACAATGCAGGATTAATGGCACTCTTTGGTAGGAGGAACACCACTGGCTTGTTATATAAATGTTGCCTTTAACTCCACAGATTGTATTATAGCTGTGACCAACGTGGGGGGACCATTAAAACAAATATTGCAAACTGCTATGTCTTTGAGGCCTGTAAACCAGTTAAAAATCTGTGGTTCCTTGACGCCTTCAACTGGTATCTTATAGGTGCTCTAACTTAAAGAGGTGTGCTTAATGACGCCTGCAAGAAAGAACCTATAGGTCATCCTGGTCAATTCAAGTTTTTTTATGTTTCTGGGGGGAGAGCAGGGTTTCATATGCAAAGGGACCTGACAGTGGGATTGCCACTCTAAATTGCCAATATTCGCTGTTCTATGGGTGACCTTATGTGGCAAAGTGGAAAGATGCACTTTAACCGCTGCATGCACCATATGTTAATCAACTTTCTGGAGTCATAAAGTTTAATCTATATTGCTATACGCCAACATCCACTTCTGAAATTGTGTTCCAAACTTTCTGGAAGCATGCAAATGGAGACGCACCAGACTATAGCCAATGTGACTGTGCACAAAACCTACCTAGTCTGGCCTGATTGCATCCCCGATAGCTAAGTACATCTTCTTTTATCCCTAAAAAATCAAGGGCATGCAGTTTGGAATGGGCAGTTCTGCTGATAGATTCCTTTTTAAAGGGCTTTTCCAGGACTCCAAAACTGTAGACCTGTCCATAAGATCATCGATATCTGATCGTGGGGGTATGCTGCTCTTCCATTCCCTCTATTTACAACTCTTTACAATTTTGGAGAAGGGATTTGGATAAGAAGAAAAGATATGTAATATACCAGGGTCCCTCGAAACTAATGTCCCCTATCTTATTATGTTGGTACCATCTTGGTAACTTTTCTCTGAATTTGCTCCAGTTTGTCTATGTCTTTTTTTAAAGTGGGGTGCCCAGAACTGAACAGAGTATTCCAGATGAGGTCTGACTAAGGAAGAGTAGAGGGGGGAAATTACCTCACATGATCTAGACTCTATGCTTCTCTTAGTACATCCCAGAATTGTGTTTGCCTTTTTGGCTACTGCATCACATTGTTGACTCATGTTCAGTCTGTGATCTATTAGTATACCCAAGTCTTTTTCACACGTGCTGCTTAGCCCAATTTCTCCCATTCTGTATGTGATTTTTTCATTTTTCTTGCCCAGATGTAGGACTTTGCATTTCTCCTTGTTAAATAGTATTCTGTTAGTCACCGCCCACTGTTCAAGCTTTTCTAGATCTTTTTGAATACTCTCTCTCCCTAGTGTTAGCTATCCCTCCTAGCTTTGTGTTGTCAGCAAATGTAATATACTGAAAAATGTGAAAATTTCTAAGTGGAGTGAAATGAAAAAAAATTACATTTTGCCATCTTTAGGGAGTCTTTTTTTTTTACAGTGTACATAGCGCAGCAAAAATTACATGATAAATGTATTCTGTGGGTCAGAACAATTATGACAATAAAAAAATTATATATTTTTTTTCTTTGCTGTACTACTTAACAAAATATCTTGGGAAAAGAAATATATATATTTTCCGCTGCCATCTTCTGACAGACATAACTTATTTATTTTTCTGTTGACATAGTTGTGTAAGGGTTTGTTTTTTGCGGAACATCTTGTAGTTTCTATTGGTACCATTTTGAAGTACATATGAGATTTTGATCGTTTTTTTGTCACATTTTTTATTGGAGATAGGTGAACAAAAAAGTTCAATTCTGCCGTATATTTTTTTCTCACGACATTCACAATGCAGCATAAATAATGATTTACTTTGCCAGATCAAACTTTAACTGAAGCAGTGATATCAAATATGTTTTTTTTTCTTTAGAGTTTTTTATTATACCCATATATTCTGGCCTATTAGACGACCTTTTACCCTGAAAAATCTGCTCTGCAGTCGGGGGTCGTCTTATACGCCCGCTATACAAAAAAAAAAAAACAGTACTCACCTCCCCCGGCATTCTGACGCCACGTGGTGTTAGCCAATCACAGCTATTCAATGTTAAATGGCTGTGATTGGCTGACGCTGCGTGAGTTAGCCAATCACAGCCATTCAATGATGTCCTTGAATGGCTGTGATTGGCTGACGGCACGTGAGTTAGCCAATCACAGCATTAGCTTTCTGGAGGCGGAGACTTCAAGCCCCACATCCAGAAAGCAATGCTCTGTCGGGGACGAGGAGGGAGCGACAGCCTGCCGCAGAGCGCCGTTTTTTTTTTTACATCGTATTCCAGGCGTATAAGGCGACAGTTGGGGGGTCGTCTTATACGCCCAGTCGCCTTATACACTGGAATATACGGTAAATATGGGAAAAGGTGAGGGCTTAAACATTTATTACATTTTTTTTAATAACATACTATAGTAAAACTTTTGAAACTGATTTTTACACGTAGTGTTTTTTTTTCAACACATATGTGCACCTAACCTTAACAGTTTGTATCCTACGCCATCTATAGGAAGGATATTCCTCGTGTCCATATTATGAATTCATCACTTTAAATTTTCCGAATGTACTGCTTTAACAGATTTGCATCTTAAAATTGTATTTATAAACAAAGATCAATTTTTTTTTGTGAATTTTTCTTGATCAGATGCCTAGGTCAGCTTATTTTCATAGACGGTGCAATAATATAAATGCCGCACTTTCATAGAACCTCTCCTGGCTGTTCACGCTCTGTCTGAAATGTTTGTGTTGGACAAGTTAACCCATGTTCTTCATGTTACACAGCAGTATGGCCGGCTGTTGTTCCTGGCATGTAGTGGTTAATCAGCCTGACACTGAAACCTGCAGTGATTAGTAGGGTTATGGAGATACTAGCAGTGAGGGACCTCCGCTGTTGGTATACACATTCTATCTGCTTGTACAGATGGAGCAATGAGACACACAGGGGCCTCTGTCTTCCGGAATCATTGAGAACGGCCCATCTGGGATATAGGATTTGGCTCTCACTGACATAACTGAAGCTTCTTCCCTTCTCCCTGTTATTAAATGTTTGTTTGGATTTATTTAACCCCTTAAGGACACAGCCTAGTTTGCTAGTTTGGGGTATTCCATGCACAGACTAACATTTTAATAACTAATGTACATCATCACAAAAAGTCATTTTGCAATAGGTTCACACTACCTGGTCGAGCTACTTTCTTCATTTTCTAGCCCTCAGCTAGAAAAATATCTCCACATCTTCTGACATCTTTTCCACATTTTCTACTTCCTCCCCTGTCCATAGCCTCCAACATTTTGTGAACAGTGCATGATGGGAAGACAGAAGCGGAAGTACTGCGCTGTATTATTCATGTGCAATTCATAGTGCCGGAGGCTCCTGTCTGCTGCGTGTGAGCAGGAGGTTGGTAAGTTGTAGGACCGGTGAGCTGTGGGCGGGGCTACAGTGCTATCCGGGAGACAAGCTCTATGCATGCTGGCAGTTGTAGGTAGCAGTCTGTTGCTGTGTTTACTGCAGAAGCGATGCATGTAAACACAGTGGCAGATCAGCAGCTGCATGGGATGAAGTGTGGCCCATATTATTCTCATATTCCTAAATCGGTGAAGAGCCCTGATGCAGAACCTCATCCTTTTTATACCCTACATCACTGTAACACTTTCTCCATTCATGATGCTAGTGATATATCATTGCACAATAACATAGTAACATAATATTTTAAGGCCGAAAAAAGACATATGTCCATCCAGTTCAGCCTATTACCTCCCAATGTTGATCCAGATGAAGGCAAAAAAAACAATGAGGTAGAAGTCAATTTTCCTCATTTAAGGGAAAGAATCCCTTCCTGACTGTAATCTGGCAATGAGAATAATCCCCAGATCAACAACCCTTTAATAGGGTGAACCAATACAACCCCCATCACAGATGTAATCTCAACAATAAGTATTAACTAAATATATATAAACCCTGTAGATGCAAGATAAGGGCTAAATACAATACTAATAATCATTTTAATTATATGATAATATGTTAGATTTTATCTATTTTTCTTTTGCCTTGGTGAGTGAAAATTTTCTTCAGTAAATGGATCTCAGTAAAACCTTTCAGTTTCTTTCATCATGTTTTGCAAAATATCCATAAATATGAAAAAAAGTATAAATAAAAATATTAGATTACTAATTCTGTATTAGTCCAGAGTGGAAGATGATGGGTTCAACTTCTCTAACGTTTAGTCATGTCTAGCTAAACATTTTAGTGGCCACGTAAAACGACTCTCTGGTTTTGAGCCAAAACTCTATCCATGACCAGAGGGGGATGTATTGCCTGCAGCTGTTCTTTTCTGCTTTCCTTTTGGGCCCTGTTTTTGATCATCCAAGGTGTCTGCAACAGCTTTCTATCTACCTATTGCACACTGTGCACTGCTCTCTGATTGGGCAGTGTAGTTCACAGAAGCAGCTGTAGCCAATTAGAGAGCAAGTATAGTGCATTGATAGTCTAACACTACCAATTCACTGTGCAGTTTAGGTAGTCTGAAAATTGCATTGGCATTTTGGATGTCCTAAAACGCGACCCAAAACTGACGGATGGGAGTGACAGCAGAGAAGAACTGTAAGTAATATACCTGTGTTTCTGCCTCTGGTTTAGGGACAGAATTTTGTCTGGAAACCAGAGGGTCACTTTAAGGGAAAATGTGGAACGATATGGTGGTCATTCAAAAATTGTCTGTCTGTGTAACGCATAACCAATTCTAACCCTCCAGAGTGCAAGACACTCTTACTGAGTGCTACTACAGACTGGCTCATAGAAAGAAGTCCCAATTCTAGGGCATATGGACAGCCGTTGTCTTTATGAGACAACACCACTAATAGTGGAATCAAGCATTCATAAATTTCATCATTTAGTCAGACTGAAGAGGCAGCATCTCTGGAGGATCCGCTCATTGATTTCAGGTAATGTTTCGCTTTCCCTGTGATGGAGCTGCTCCAGCAGAATTTAACTTTTGCTGCTGGGTCCCATGCGAATTACATCTGACCGTAGGGAGTCTTAGCAGCCGAACACCCTGTGATCAGCTGATTTTTAGGGGGCCCTTCTACTATCGGAGTACTGTAAAGTAAATATGTTGGGCTTCATGAGGCACCGACCCCTATTACTAAACTTCACCCACATCTATTGAAAGTTTTGAAAAGTGATGAAAGTAGCGTAAAAACTCAAAGTTGCACATTTTTTGCATAAAATGGCATGTGTCAAAATTTGCAACTTTTTAACATCACAAAATGAATTGAGAAATTCTTGCCTTTGACTTTTAATGGTATTTGGAGCTCTGTATCAGAAAACAGACTTCTGACCATCATAAAGATATACAAAATTAATCAGGACAGAATTTTGAACATAAGTTTCATAAAAATGTGTGTTAATGGCTGGACTTTTTTTAAACATGCTCTTACACATGTAATTATTAGAGATGAGCGAGCACCAAAATGCTCGGGTGCTCGTTACTCAGGACGAAACTTTGGCGATGCTCGAGGGTTCGTTTCGAGTAACGAACCCCATTGAAGTCAATGGGCGACCCGAGCATTTTTGTATATCGCCGATGCTCGCTAAGGTTTCCATTTGTGAAAATCTGGGCAATTCAAGAAAGTGATGGGAACGACACAGCAACGGATAGGGCAGGCGAGGGGCTACATGTTGGGCTGCATCTCAAGTTCCCAGGTCCCACTATTAAGCCACAATAGCGGCAAGAGTGGGCCCCCCCCTCCCAACAATTTTTACTTCTGAAAAGCCCTCATTAGCAATGCATACCTTAGCTAAGCACCACACTACCTCCAACAAAGCACAATCACTGCCTGCATGACAATCCGCTGCCACTTCTCCTGGGTTACATGCTGACCAACCCCCCCCCCCCCCCCCCCGCACACCAAAGTGTCCCTGCGCAGCCTTCAGCTGCCCTCATGCCACGCCACCCTCATGTCTATTTAGAAGTGCGTCTGCCATGAGGAGGAGCCGCAGGCACACACTGCAGAGGGTTGGCACGGCTAGGCAGCAACCCCTTTTTAAAAGGGGCGGGGCGATAGCCCACAATGCTGTACAGAAGCAATGAGAAATATAATCCTGTGCCACCGCCATCAGGAGCTGCACACGTGGGCATAGCAATGGGAAACCTATGTGCCACACACTATTCATTCTGTCAAGGTGTCTGCATGCCCCAGTCAGACCATGTTTTTTTATAAATAGTCACAGGCAGGTACAACTCCGCAATGGGAATACCGTGTGCACCCACAGCATGGGTGGCTCCCTGGAACCCACCGGCTGTACATAGATGTATCCCATTGCAGTGCCCAGGATAGCAGAGCTAACGTCAGATTAAATGCAGGTGGGCTTCGGCCCACACTGCATGCCCCAACCTGACCGGGGTTTTTAATTCATAGACACAGGCAGGTACAACTCCCTATTGTGAAATCCCTGTGGACCGACAGCCTGGGTGGGTGCCAGGAAGCCACCGGCGGTACATAAATATATCCCATTGCATTGCCCATCACAGCTGAGGTAATGTCATGTTTAATGCAGGTGGGCTTCGGCCCACACTGCATGCCCCAGTCAGACTGGGGTTCTTTAGAAGTGGACACATGCAGTTACAACTCCGTGTGGACCGACAGCATGGGTGGCTCCCTGGAACCCACCGACGGTACATAAATATATCCCATTGCAGTGCCCAGCACAGCTGAGGTAATGTCATGTTTAATGCAGGTGGGTTTCGGCCCACGCTGCATGCCCCATCACACTGGGGTTCTTTAGAAGTGGACACATGTAGTTACAACTCCGTGTGGACCGACAGCATGGGTGGGTGCCAGGAAGCCACCGGCGGTACATAAATATATCCCATTGCAGTGCCCAGCACAGCTGATGTAACGTCAGCTTTAATGCAGGTGGGCAAAAAATTAATTGGATTACACTGTAGGCGAGGGCCCAAAAAAATTGGTGTACCAACAGTACTAATGTACCTCAGAAAAATTGCCCATGCCCAACCAAGAGGGCAGGTGAAACCCATTAATCGCTTTGGTTAATGTGGCTTAATTTGTAACTAGGCCAGGAGGCAGCCCAGTTAAAATAAAAATTGGTTCAGGTGCAAGTTTCAACGCTTTAATGAGCATTGAAACGTATAAAAATTGTTTACAAAAATTATATGACTGAGCCTTGTGGGCCTAAGAAAAATTGCCCGTTCGGCGTGATTACGTGAGGTTTCAGGAGGAGGAGCAGGAGGAGGAGGATGAATATCATACACAGATTGATGAAGCTAAAAGGTCCACGTTTTTGATGGTGATAGAGAACAATGCTTCCATCCGCGGGTGCAGCCTACGTATTGTTTAGGTATCGCTGCTGTCCGCTGGTGGAGAAGAGAAGTCTGGGGAAATCCAGGCTTTGTTCATCTTGATGAGTGTAAGCCTGTCGGCACTGTCGGTTGACAGGTGGGTACCCTTATCTGTGATGATTCCCCCAGCCGCACTAAACACCCTCTCTGACAAGACGCTAGCTGCAGGACAAGCAAGCACCTCCAAGGCATACAGCGCGAGTTCAGGCCACGTGTCCAGCTTCGACACCCAGTAGTTGTAGGGGGCAGAGGCGTCACGGAGGACGGTCGTGCGATCGGCTACGTACTCCCTCACCATCCTTTTACAGTGCTCCCACCGACTCAGCCTTGACTGGGGAGCGGTGACACAGTCTTGCTGGGGAGCCAGAAAGCTGTCAAAGGCCTTAGAGAGTGTTCCCCTGCCTGTGCTGTACATGCTGCCTGATCTCCGCGCCTCCCCTGCTACCTGGCCCTCGGAACTGCGCCTTCTGCCACTAGCGCTGTCGGATGGGAATTTTACCATCAGCTTGTCCGCCAGGGTCCTGTGGTATAGCATTACTCTCGAACCCCTTTCCTCTTCGGGTATGAGAGTGGAAAGGTTCTCCTTATACCGTGGGTCGAGCAGTGTGTACACCTAGTAATCCGTAGTGGCCAGAATGCGTGTAACGCGAGGGTCACGAGAAAGGCATCCTAACATGAAGTCAGCCATGTGTGCCAGGGTACCTGTACGCAACACATTGCTGTCCTCACTAGAAAGATCACTTTCAGGATCCTCCTCCTTCTCCTCCTCAGGCCATACACGCTGAAAGGATGACAGGCAAGCAGCAAGGGTACCCTCAGCAGTGGGCCAAGCTGTCTCTTCCCCCTCCTCCTCACCCTCCTTATGCTCCTCCTCCTCCTCCTCAACGCGCTGAGATATAGACAGGAGGGTGCTCTGACTATCCAGCGACATACTGTCTTCCCCCGCCTCTGTTTCCGAGCGCAAAGCGTCTGCCTTTATGCTTTGCAGGGAACTTCTCAAGAGGCATAGCAGAGGAATGGTGACGCTAATGATTGCAGCATCGCCGCTCACCATCTGGGTAGACTCCTCAAAGTTTCCAAGGACCTGGCAGATGTCTGCCAACCAGGCCCACTCTTCTGTAAAGAATTGAGGAGTCTGACTCCTACTGCGCCGCCCATGTTGGAGTTAGTATTCCACCATAGCTCTACGCTGCTCATAGAGCCTGGCCAACATGTGGAGCGTAGAGTTCCACCGTGTGGGCACGTCGCACAGCAGTCGGTGCACTGGCAGATGAAGCCGATGTTGCACGGTGCGCAGGGTGGCAGCGTCCGTGTGGGACCTGCGGAAATGTGCGCAGAGCCGGCGCACCTTTCCGAGCAGGTCTGACAAGCGTGGGTAGCTTTTCAGAAAGCGCTGAACCACCAAATTAAAGACGTGGGCCAGGCATGGCACGTGCGTGAGGCTGCCGAGCTGCAGAGCCGCCACCAGGTTACGGCCGTTGTCACACATGACCATGCCTGGTTGGAGGCTCAGCGGCGCAAGCCAGCGGTCGGTCTGCTCTGTCAGACCCTGCAGCAGTTCTGCTGACACATCTTGATTGCGAGACAGAGGTTGCGTTGGAGGAGGAGGAGGAGGGTGGTTTAGTGGAGGAAGCATACACCGCCGCAGATACCACCACCGAGCTGGGGCCCGCAATTCTGGGTGTGGGTAGGATGTGAGCGGTCCCAGGCTCTGACTCGGTCCCAGCCTCCACTAAATTCACCCAATGTGCCGTCAAGGAGATATAGTGGCCCTGCCCGCCTGTGCTTGTCCACGTGTCCGTTGTTAAGTGGACCTTGGCAGTAACCGCGTTGGTGAGGGCGTGTACAATGTTGCGGGAGACACGGTCGTGCAGGGCTGGGACGGCACATCGGGAAAAGTAGTGGCGACTGGGAACTGAGTAGCGCGGGGCCGCCACCGCCATCATGTGTTTGAAAGCCTCCATTTCCACAACCCTATACGGCAGCATCTCCAGGCTGATAAATTTGGCTATGTGCACGTTTAACACTTGAGCGTGCAGGTGCGTGGCGGCGTACTTGCGCTTGCGCTCAAACACTTGCGCTAGCGACGGCTGGACGGTGCGCTGACAGAAATTGGTGTATGGGGCCGAGGACAGCGGAGGTGAGGGTGTGGGTGCAGGCCAGGAGACGGTAGTGCCTGTGTCCTGAGAGGGGGGTTGGATCTCGGTGGCAGGTTGGGGCACAGGGGGAGAGGCAGTGGCACAAACCGGAGGCACTGAACGGCCTTCGTCCCACCTTGTGGGGTGCTTGGCCATCATATGCCTGCGCATGCTGGTGGTAGTGAGGCTGGTGGTGGTGGCTCCCCGGCTGATCTTGGCGCGACAAAGGTTGCACACCACTCTTCGTCAATCGTCTGCACTCTCAGTGAAAAACTGCCAGACCTTTGAGCACCTAGGCCTCTGCAGGGTGGCATGGCGCGAGGGGGCGCTTTGGGAAACAGTTGGTGGATTATTCGGTCTGGCCCTGCCTCTACTCCTGGCCACCGCACTGCCTCTTCCAACCTGCCCTGCTGCTGCACTTGCCTCCCCCTCTGAAGACCTGTCCTCAGTAGGCTTAGCAAACCAGGTGGGGTCAGTCACCTCATCGTCCAGCTGCTTTTCCTCCGAATCCTCTGTGCGCTCCTCCCTCGGACTTACTGCCCTTACTACTACCTGACTGATAGACAACTGTGTCTCATCGTCATCGTCCTCCTCACCCACTGAAAGCTCTTGAGACACTTGCCGGAAGTCCCCAGCCTCATCCCTCGAACTTTCCAAAGGTTGGGCATCGGTCACGACAAACTCCTCCGGTGGGAGAGGAACCATTGCTGCCCATTCTGGGCAGGGGCCCGACAACAGTTCATGAGAGTCTGCCTGCTCCTCAGAATGTGTCATTGTAATGGAGTGAGGAGGCTGGGAGGAAGGAGGAGCAGCAGCCAGAGGATTCAGAGTTGCAGCAGTGGACGGTGCAGAACTTTGGGTGGTCGATAGATTGCTGGATGCACTTTCTGCCATCCACGACAGGACCTGCTCACACTGCTCATTTTCTAATAAAGGTCTACCGCGTGGACCCATTAATTGTGAGATGAATGTGGGGACGCCAGAAACGTGCCTCTCTCCTAATCCCGCAGCAGTCGGCTGCGATACACCTGGATCAGGAGCTCGGCCTGTGCCCACACCCTGTCTTGGGCCTCCGCGTCCTCGCCCACGTCCACGTCCTCTAGGCCTACCCCTACCCCTCAGCATGCTGTATTACCAGTAGTGCAGAAACAGAACGCTGTAATTAAATGTGCCGCTTATTGGCCTGTGGTTGGAGGCTGACTTCACTTACGGAACACACAGCAGAGCCAGGAAAGAATTTTGCGCAAGCCTCCTGTAACACTTAGCTGGCTGCGTATGAATTAGGACAACTACCCCCAGCAGAGACGCAGTACACTGAGGACGGTCACAGGCAGCCCAAATAGATTTTTTTTCCCAAATTCATTTGGAAAAGCCCACTGCCTATATAGACTGTATATGTCTTCTGTCCCTGCCTCACCACTACTGGCCCTGCACTATGTAAAATTACTGTAGGACGCAATGCTCTGGACGCAATGCTCTGCACGGCCGATATACAAAAAAAAATGTGCAACACTGCAAAAAGCAGCCTCAACAGTACTGCACACGGTCAGATGTGGCCCTAAGAAGGACCGTTGGGGTTCTTGAAGACTAAAATAACTCCTAACACTCTCCCTATAGCAACTCCAGCAAGACAGCACTTTCCCTGAACAATGTCAGAATGCATCTGTGGCGAGCAGCGGGAGGGGCCGATTTATATACTCGGGTGACACCTGATCTCGCCAGCCACTCACTGCAGGGGGGTGGTATAGGGCTTGAACGTCACAGGGGGAAGTTGTAATGCCTTCCCTGTCTTTCTATTGGCCAGAAAAGCGCGCTAACGTCTCAGAGATGAAAGTAACTCGAACATCGCGTGGTGCTCATTTCAAATAACGAGCATCTCGAACACGCTAATACTCGAACGAGTATCAAGCTCGGACGAGTACGTTCGCTCATCTCTAGTAATTATTTTTTAATATCTCCGTAATAATTAATTTGTCCA
The DNA here is from genome assembly GCF_035609145.1 of Eleutherodactylus coqui. Taxonomy (NCBI): domain Eukaryota; kingdom Metazoa; phylum Chordata; class Amphibia; order Anura; family Eleutherodactylidae; genus Eleutherodactylus; species Eleutherodactylus coqui. The sequence goes on along the minus strand of NC_089845.1, from coordinate 124,840,126 downwards.
CTTAATTTAATCAAGTCGGTTCATATTATCCACATCTCATTTTTCTTCCTCTATATGATTACTATTTCCAAAATTCTTCAATAATGGCTTCCGTGTACGTGTCACCAACCAGGAAGTGTGTTTTCAATCTTAGTAATGGTTTTAAACTTTTGCCCCTTCGATTTTGGTAAGGTCACTGCTGCCAGGGCCAACTTTCCTTTTTTTAATGTTTCTGGTCATCTATTACATTGACAAATGTTGGACAAGTACCCATGCTGGCAATATGAGCCACCATTATTTTGATGTTGTTTTTTCTTTCTGTTGTGTGATTTATTAGCATTTTTTCGAAATTGGCCAATTACATAAATCTCCATTTCCAAAATTAGAAACATAAATATTTTTGGAAAAAAGGAAACTCATAAGTTATATAATTCTCCTCCAGAAACTTTAGTTGACACATTTGAAATTAAGAATGTGATGACAGATGAGAAACAATTGGACCACCAACCCTGCACTTTTCCTAACGCGGCCACATTTTTACAAACACCGGTCAGTTCGTAATCATTTGACTGATGGATTTAATTTGAAAAAGCTATTAAGCCCTTTGCGGAGTAAATAACTTCCTATGGCGCTATACTCATTACTATATATCATATGGACATAAATATGCTTAATTATCTTTTGATAGTGGAGACTATGGTTACAAGTTGATTGCTGAGTTCCGAATAGTGTCAGTTAAAGGAGTTGTCCAGGAACATGCATTGTCTATTTCCAGTTCTGCTTAGGATCTGTATATACAAAATGGTAGCAGATTTTCAATCAAGGCTGTTTGCCAAATTGTCCTATTTTTTATTTTAGATGTTTTGGAAGAAAGAACCCATGAGTAATTTCTTAATTACATTACATGGCCACTAGAGTTGAGCGAACGTACTCTGTCGAGCTTGATGCTCGTTTGAGTATTAGCGTACTCGATGGTGCTAGTTATTCGAATGAGCATCAAGCCATGTTCGACCCCGTCCCAATTTTTGCCTCCTCCCCACTGTGATGTGCCTGTTTTGGCCCCTCCCTGCCGTGACGCAGTGCACGTCAATGTCAAATTTTTTGTCTGGCAGGCAGGGGAGAGAGAGAGAGAGACCAAGAAAAAAAAAGCTCGGGAGCCGGTGTCCCACATACAAAAATGCTCAAGTCTCCCATTGTAGCCAATGGGGTTCGTTACTCGAGTAGAGCTCTCGAATTTTACGAAAAGCTTGACTCGAATAACGCGGACTTAAGCATTTGGGTGCTCGCTCATCTCTAATGGCCACTCTATTAGAGATGCTGGACCTTTCATGATCGGAGCTTCCCTGTATGGAAATTAAACCCATGACCCCAAAGTGTAGCATAAAACATATGACAGGTTTTCCGTAGATCAGTTTCGGTGTGACTCAACATTAGGTGGGAAAATCCAGCGATATGAGCAACTTCCAATGAGGCCTGGTCAACGGTTCTAGACTACCTGAGGCCAGGATATCACTACAGACCTTGTGGGATTTTTCCATGCAACAATGTTGAGCATATGCAGAGAATGGCATGATTGAGGAAAAGCATTCAGCGAAAGGGCTTGTCAAGAATCATTCTGAAGAACAGGAGGTTTTTTAACTGCATAATATATAATTATAATACAAATCTGATTAAAAGCATTGGGGTGTATTTATTATGTAGCTTGTGCCAGAATTGTGGAATCAAAACATCAAAATTTTGGTGCATAAAGTTCCGACTTTTTGAGTGCTTATGTCAGCCCCACCACTTGTTTTTTAAGTGGGTCGGACTCAGCACTAGGGGTCATGGCTATGCATGACCTGTCACATTTATAATTTACCCTAGAAACTGGTATAAATTATTAGTGAAACCTATGTCAGCTCGAAGCTCACGTAAATTTCGGATTTGGCCTATGTGCACCCGTTAGATGCAACATATGTACAGTATTAGGACGTTTGTGCCTTTCAATACATTTGGAGCACTTCATTCCAGTGCCAACTTTACTTAGACTGGCATATAAAATGCCAGTCTAAGTAACTGTGCCCCATATTATTTCCTGATTATACTTTCCATTTTATCTGTTCATTGGTCTTCAACCAAAAAAAGTTGAAACTCCATTGAAGATGCAGTAAAAATTAAATTAAGTTATTACTTGGACTCTGTGTGCCGACGTCTTATGTTTATCCCCCTCCAATTGAATAACAAGGTACAAGAGAAAACATACGTAAATAAAATCTAATGATGGGCTTGTTAAACTTCCTCACCGTGTAGGTCTCCTGCAAACACGGATAAACCAAGGATTGAATTACAAAGGGAGCTCAATCACTTTCAGATGTGGAGGACAGTGCAGGATGACAGATGGGAAGGAAGACTTTATGCTCTGAGTGAAGATCAGAAGCTGCCTCAGCTGGAGCTTTGCAAATAAGACAAGGAGATTTCGGCCAAGTCCCTACATATTGTGTATAGGTTAGGTGGATATTATCTCCTGGTTGTGTTCTTTTTACCAGCAAGCTGACATATAGTGAATGAGAATGTTCTGGAAAATATACTATAAGTATCACTGCTGCACCTATAGACTATATAGAATAACAATTCCACCTTTTGCTTACCTGCATTATACACTGAATGATCACTGCATTAGGAACCATTGGCGCATGACATCTTGTGATCAGTAGCACGGTACCATGTGAGGGCTGCTTTACAATCTGCTCTTAGATGATGTGCTGACCTCTCCTCTGCATAGCAGAATGCAAAATTTGGCAGTCACGGGTAAACCTGGGTACTTTATTGACTTTCACCACAGGCCGCGTGTTGGTGCCCGGATGTGTAGTACCAGTATTTCTGCAACAGTTGCACTTATTGGTTGTCCCAAACCCCGCTATTAAGAGGATACCAAGACTGGTTAAATCATGCACAGACATCCAACAGAAGATCACACAACGGCAGGCCATGTGTGTTTGATCCTCCAGGCGAGTGTCAGGTGGAAGATCTGATATCTCTGCAACAATGGGCCATGGTGGTTCAACTGACCCAGCAATACAACAGTCGGGAAGTTAGACAAATTTCCACATTGAAAATGCTGCTTACCTTTCATCAATTATGGTTCAATAGTTGAAGACTGACAAGAGTGACCCCAATGACCCAACATCATTGTCAACAATGCCTCATATGGGTGCAGGAAAGATGTCAATATGACAGAAGGTCATCTGGAGTGATAATTCTTGTTTCCTGCTAAACCATATGGGTGGTGGGTATGCCTAAACAACATGAATCCATATCCCGTGGATGCACCGTTGGGGTTCAACAGGCCAGTGGTGGCAGTGTCATTACAGGAAATGGTGGTTCCTGTAATGATTGCTGGTGGTTGAACCTTTAGGAACTTCATCAATCAATGACATATGTCATAATGACCTGTTATGAAACATTTTTGTGTTAATCTGGGCTTTTAATCCCTTACCAATATTTGTCGTACATCTACCTCAAATGTCCCAAGGTCTGGGTTTGCTTTGTACACCGTGGATGATGGGTGTGTAATACAACTGACGCTATTAATGAATGAGTTAGGACATAAATCCAATCCCAGCTATTTAACCCCTTAGGTGCCGGGGTCAATAAGCAGTTAAACAGAGGGAGGGTGCTCTATTTATTGTGCCATTGACCCACCCCTCATGACACATCATGGGGTGCAGATGAGTTTCTATGGCAATCAGAGGCTTAACAATGGTTTCCAAGTCTGCCATCTTAGATATATAATCTGAATACATTTGAAAGTGGTACCACTGCCAGGGGGACTGTATCAGATACACTGTTTGCCTTTAGTTGTATTCCTGCTCTTAGGGTAAAATTCCTCTGTAATATGGCATGTGATGGAAAATCAGAGGCAGATGGAGGTATAGCATGGGCCCACAGTAGCTTTCTATTGGCTCCACATTACAAATCCGTACAACACAGATTTATAATACTGCTATGTGTATGAGGCCAACTCTAAGCTGTAGCTACATCTACAGTATGTTGTTCTTCAACGTGGTACGGGTCACATATTTAACAAATACTATTATTGTCCAAGAGTCCAAGAAATGTCACCATTAAGTTGAGCCATCTGTAGAGATGAAAGTCTCTTTAATGAGGGCTCCGCCCAAAGGGATGCATGTTCTAACTACAAGGTTTCCTTTGGCAAAGTTACATTTTTAAATTCTATTATTCTTAGATCTCTGAGGAAACGGTGAATGAAAAACTTTTTGTTTTGGGTTGTTGCATAAGGGGATGAGATCATTTTTGACACTTTTAAAAGACTGTCACTACTTTACTGACAGATTTTGGAAAGATACAAAATTTTTCTTTAAGAATGGCCCAGATGTCTTGTTTTATGATAACTGAAAGGCCCTGCTCAGTTACTGTAGAGAGGGTGATGCTGTCATAGTACATACAGCCTCTTATCAATCATGTTCAACAGAACTGACATTTTGAGACTTGGAAGAAGACTGTTGTGTTCTTGAAATCACTCCAGCTGTTTTCATATGGTGCAGCGTCCTATGAAAAATTTCAGCTTGAGCCAAAAAATTCATGAATGCAACAATTTTGAGGTAATCTGAAATAAACAGTGGTGTTCAAAACTGATATCAGGGAATGTAATGACAGTCAGGAACTAATGAAGTATTTGAATGGGTCCTCTATTTTGGATGAAGCCCTACTTGTCGGAAGAGTCCCTTGACAAGTCCCTCCCGGGGGCGCGGGTGGCTGCTCGGCGCACTCGTGGATCCGGGCGGTGCCGCACACACGCGCCTGTGATTGCAGATCCGTGCACCAGCCCCTGCATATTAGATCCTGCTGGGAGGTAGCGCCTCCCTCTCTCTGCCCCTGGGCGGAGGCTTCTGTTTATAAGGCTGGCAGTGAGGTGCATTCACTGCCAGTTATTGGTTTCTGTCAGCATGCTTGCATCCTGCCTCTGCCAGTCTCCTGTTTTTCAGCTTGTTTGCTAGTTCTGCTAGGTCATCTCATCTGCCTCGGCCTGCGGTTATTTTCTGTTGGGTTAGTTCATCTTCTTGTCCTGTCAGTATTCTACCCTGTTCCATCTTGGTACGCCAGTCCTCTCTCTCGGTCCCTATTGAGTGTAGGGACCACTGCCCAGTTGCCCGGCTGGGGTTAGCCAGGAGTGGAGGCAAGTAGGCAGGGACAGGGGTTGCAGGTAAGTTTTAGGGCAACCCAGGCTGGTGTATCATCGGGTAGGATACCGTAACATAATAACTGGCCCTTAAAATTGCCCTGCGGGGTTTGTTTTTGCTCTCCAATGGAGGCCGTGAGTAACCTCACAAATCAGTTGAAGGGTTTAGTGGGCATAATTCAAGACCTGTCCGGTCGTATGGTGGCCCAGGAGCAGCGGCAGAATGTGTATGTTTCTGCCAAACTTTCCAGCCCTGAGCCTAAGCGTCCTCTCCCTGAGGTGTTTTCCAGGGAGAGAAGTAAGTTTTTTGTTTTTCAGCACGCATGCAGACTATATTTCCGGATGCGGCCTGGATCCTCCGGTTCATAGTCCCAGAAGGTGGAACTGATTATGTCCCTACTGCGGGGTCCCCCCCAGACATGAGCCAACTCCTTACCCGAGAGTTCCGCTTGCCTGCAGTCTGTTGATTCGGGTTTTTTTTCGGGAGCTAGGAGGTATTTTTGATGAGCCGGACCGGGTGGGGTTAGCAGTATCTCATCTCATGGCGTTACTTCAGGGGCAGCAATGTGCTGAAGACTATTGCTCTAAGTTTAGACAGTATGCCGGTGAAACCTCCCTCAAAGATGTGTTTTTGTTGCTCCTTTCTGATGCTGTCAAGGATCTACTTATTTCCCATCCCACTCCCACAACACTTAGTGAGGCGATGGAATTGGCAGTAAAAGCTGACAGGAGGCTGAGATCTAGACAAAAGGAATGACAGGCCTGCAAAACTAGGGAGTCCTTCAGACCTGCTCCTACGTCTCCCATACCAACTCCTAAAGCCGAGCCTATGGAAGTGGACCAGCTAAGTCCCAAGGAATGGCGACGATTCCGGATGACTCACCATCTTTGCCTCTACTGTGGGGAAGCCAGATATCGGGTAGCAACCTGTCCACAGAAGCAACGCAACATCAGTCTGAACCGGCGGAAAACTACAGATCCTAGGCAATTGTCGGGAGGATCGCCTAGGATCACAGGTACTCCCTGAGTTGTTGGTGCCTTGTCGGGTTGTCTTCTGGAATTTTATCCGATCCGGTCAAGCCTTTATTGATTCGGGTGCTGTCACCAATCTGATTAATTTAAATTTTGTCAGACCCCTCATAACCGAATTCTCCATACTAAAGTTCCCCATACACTTTACCAGTATTGATTCAACTCCCTGTCCGCAGGTGTTGTCCAGTGGAGGACTCCCATTCTAAAGTTTACTCCATTCTGAGAATCTGTCCTTCCTGGTTATGGAAAAGATGTCTGTTGATGTGGTGCTTGGTATGCCCTGGTTGGCACTGCACAACCCCCAATTTGCTTAGTCCACCCGGGAATTAACACACTGGGGAGCGTCCTGCCATAATCACTTAACTACTATATCCCTGTGCTCAGCAGATACCATGCTTGTCCCGGAGTATTTGTCTGAGTTTCATGACGTATTCTCCAAGAAACTGTCTGAGACTTTGCCTCCCTATAGGGAGTAGGACTGTGGTATTGATTTAATTCCCGACAGTCCCATCCCTAAGGGAGCCATTTTTAATTTGTCGGGGCGTAAGCACGAAGCCCTTAAGTCCTATATCTTAGAGTCCCTGGCCAAACGACATATCCGGCTGCCGGGGCAGGTCTCTTCTTTTTAGAGAAGAAGGATGGGACATTGAGGCCTTGTGTGGATTATTGGGCTCTGAATAAAATGACAGTGAAGAACCAATGCTCCTTGCCTCTGATTACGGACTTATTGAGTCAGGTGGTAGGGGCCCACTGTTTTTCCAAACTGGACTTAAGGGAGGCTTACAATTTAATTTGCATTTGAGAAGGAGATGAATGGTAGACCACGTTCAATACCCCGGTAGGACATTTTGAATGTCTGGTTATGCCTTTCGGACTCTGTAACGCCCCCGCTGTGTTTCAGGGTTTTATGAACGCGGTCTTCCACGACTTCTTGGTGGTGTTTCTGGTCATATATCTTGATGACATTCTGGTGTATTCCCCAGAATGGGATTCACATGTGCGGCACTTGAGGTTAGTTCTGACCTGTTTGCGCGAGTACCAACTGTTTATCAAGTTGGAGAAATGTATATTTAGTACCAAACAAGTATCTTTCCTGGGTTATGTGATTTCACCCACAGAGATTCAGATGGAGTCTGATAAAGTAGCAGCAATCTCTCAATAGGTCAGACCAGATAACCTTAAGGCTCTCCAGCGGTTTTTGGGTTTCGCAAATTTTTACCGAAAGTTCATTAAGAATTACTTGGTTATTGCTCAACCCTTGACCGATCTTACTAAGAAAGGGGCTGACTTGGTTAGATGGTCGCCTGAGGCCCTAGAGGCTTTTACTCGTCTAAAAAGATCATTTACTACTGCCCCTGTGTTAGTACAGCCGGACGCGCAGCAACCATTTTTCGTTGAGGTAGATGCGTCTGAGGTAGGAGCAGGAGCTGTGTTGTCTCAGGAAGTCAGTGGGAGATCCGGGTATTGCCCATGTGCGTTCTTTTCACAGAAGTTTAGCTCGGCAAAATGTAACTATGACGTGGGTAACCGTGAGTTACTGGCGATCAAATGAGCCCTTAAAAAGTGGCGACACCATCTTGAGGGAGCTAGACACCCCATTACCGTGTATATCGATCACAAAAACTTGGTATATCTCGTCAATGCTAAAAGACTCACCACTCGTCAAGCCAGGTGGGCGTTGTTTTTCACCAGGTTTAATTTCGTCATGATTTATATTCCGGGTGAAAAGAATGTGAAGGCGGACGCCCTGTAACGGAGTTTCGGGTCGGCAGAAAGTGAGACTGGTACTCCTGAGAATATCTTAGCATCGGGGGTGGTGGTGGCAGCTGTAGAAACTAACCTCATCCCTCAACTACAGAACTGTTAGCAGGACGTTCCTTCGAGGGTGCCGGAGGGCAGGTGGTTTGTGCCAGAGACCTTACATCTGAGAGTCATTGACGAATCTCACTCTTCGGTTTTCGCAGGCCATCCGGGGGTACAGGGGACTCTGGATCTTTGTTCCAGACACTATTGGTGGCCAGGCATGGCTCAGGAGATCCACAATTTTGTTAAGGGATGCTCTGTCTGTGCACGCAATAAAAGTCAGCGGCGTCCTCCAGAGGGGCCTCTGAGACCGTTACCGGTACCTTCACGCCCGTGGTCGCAGGTATCGGTAGATTTTATCACCGGCCTACCGGAATCTCAGAAGTTCACCACTATTTTAGTGGTTGTCGATCGGTTCTCAAAGATGCCACATTTTGTGGTGTTAAAGAAGCTACCTTCGGTAATAGAATTTTCTAGGATTTTTGTAAAAGAAATCATTCGTCTACATGGGGTTCTCGAAAACATTGTATCTGATTGCGGGGTTCAGTTTGTTGCGCAGTTTTGGTGAGCCTTCTGCAGAAACCAAGGAACGTCGCTTTCCTTCTCGTCAGCATTCCACCCGCAAACCAATGGTCAAACTGAGTGGAAGAACCAAGATTTAGTGCAATATCTATGGTTGTTTGCTAGAGTTCCTGCCATTGGCAGAGTTTGTGCAGAACAACCGCACTTGTTCTTCCACTGGGGTGTCTCCATTCTTTTGTGTATACAGGCAGCATCCTCGCTTTCTTACAGCGATTCCTACTCCGTCTGTCTGCCCGACAGCTGAGGTCGCCATAGATACGCTGCAGGGAGTATGGAAAGAGGTACAGAAAAACCTGGAAGCAACGGGGGCTCGTATGCAGTTGCGTAGTGGGAGGAGTCTGTTAGTGTCTGGACCTTACAGCATAGGGCAGAAGGTATACCTGTCCTCTAAAAATCTCAAATTAAAGGTCCCGTCTTTGAAGCTGGCGCCACATTACATGGGGCCCTTTGTTGTCACATGTGTAGTGAATCCTCTCGCCTATGAACTGGACTTGCCAGCTACATGGAGGGTTCACAGGGTCTTTCATAAGTCTTTATTGAAACTTTTTGTCCCTTCGGTGATAAATAACAATAGGCAATATAGTAATTGAAGAGGAGTCATCATTTATACGACCAATAAGAAAATATACAGCAAACAAAGTTGAGGGCGTGGTAGGAATTTATACTTATGTTTAAAGCCCTTCCCCAAAAATCATTGCAGTGGTTGCCTGCAGCCCATTGCTTTCGATGAGGCCGCCGGCAGCAGCGGCAGCCCCATTGAAAGCAAAGGGAGAACATTGTGATCCTCTGTCACAGCTGTGACAGCTGTGGCAGGAGATTCTTTACTAGCCTGAGGGAAATCCCCTTGTCACTGAACACTGTGACATTGCTGTCACAGTGTTCAGTGATGAGGGGACTCCTCGTGGGGAAAATTTACATGTAGCACGGAGCTTCCGGCACACAGATGTCCTATCTTTTGCAGGTGCGCAAATTGCCACACCTGCAAAACACGGACATGTAAACACGCTATTGGGAACCAATGGTTCTAATAGACGCACTGTTCTGTGTGCACATAGGTGCATGCAAAATAACGCTCGTGTGAACAAGGCCGAAGCAGAAAATTGACCCTTCAGCTGTTTTTCATTAGTACCACTTACTTTTAAAATACTGATATAAAATACTGACAAAATCTGCAATATGTGAGGCCTAAGGAAGCAGTAGTATCAGGTATTGTAGGTTGTTATTTCTGTTTTCATCAATCATCTGCTCTAGAGATGAGCGAACGTACTCGTTTCGGGTGTTTTTGCACTCGAGCACTGCTTTTTCCGAGTAACTGACTACTCGGACGAAAAGATTCGGGGGGGCGGTGTGGTGGAGTGGGGGGTAGCAGTGGGGAACAGGGGGGAGCTCTCTCTCTCCCCCCCCCCCCCCCCCCACTCCCCTCTGCAACCCCCCGCTCACCCCCGGCGCCCCCCAATCTTTTCGTCCGAGTAGTCAGTTACTCGGAAAAAACGGTGCTCGAGGGCAAAAACACCCAAAAAGAGTATGTTCACTCATCTCTAATCTGCTCTATTATCTGATTGTCATTCGATGACATCACCATTATCTTTCTGACAACTATTGGCGAGTTCCTAGTATTGCATTTGTGTTTCCTATTTCTGTTGATGTGTGTTTCATTTATTTGTTCTTGTGACTGTTCACTGTCACATTACTCAGCTTTGCTGAAAAGTCCTAAAGGTATCTAAACAGAGGACCCTGCTCTAGTAACTCAGAATTACCTAATAGGGTGTATGAAAATCGGTTTCCTAAACTGTACAACCTATTGAAGCGGAAATGATAATGCTGTCCGTTTGATATCATGGAACCTAATAAGAGCCAACTACCAATGAAGTATTTAAGCTAAGATTAGAGATGAGCGAACGTACTCGTCCGAGCTTGATATTCGTGCGAATATTAGGGTGTTCGGGATGCTCGTTACTCGTAACGAGCACCACGCGGTGTTCCGGTTACTTTCAGTTTCCTCTCTGAGACGTTAGCGCGCTTTTCTGGCCAATTGAAAGACAGGGAAGGCATTACAACTTCCCCCTGTGACGTTCAAGCCCTGTACCACCCCCCTGCTGTGAGTGGCTGGGGCGATCAGATGTCACCCGAGTATAAAAATCGGCCCCTCCCGCGGCTCGCCACACATACCTTGTGACTTAGCTGAGGGAAAGTGCTGCTGCTGGTGCTGCTGTAGGGAGAGCATTAGGAGTCAGTGTAGGCTTCAAGAACCCCAACGGCCCTTCTCAGGGCCACATATACTAGTGTGCAGTACTGTGTTAGCACAGTATTTTTTTTTTTTTAGTCCAAAATTGGATCTGCAGAGCATTGCGCCCTGCAATAGGGACAGAAGTGGGGGTTAGGCAAGGAGAGTGTTAGGAGTTAGTGTAGGCTTCAAGAACCCCAACGGTCCTTTCTAGGGCCACTTCTATCCGTGTGCAGTACTGTCCAGGCTGCTGTTAGCAGTGTTGCATTTTTTTTTTTCTTCTCAAAACCAGCTGTGCAGACCATTGCACCCGGAATTAATACTACAGGGATAGAATTGTGTAGGCAGGGCCAGAAGACATTTATTATTCATTGAATACACGCAGTGGGGTCTTCCCTTTGCTAAAAAGGAAAAAAATTATATTTGGCCTGCCTGTGTCAGTCCTAAGGTCGCCGTGTACGTGTGTGCTGCGTGTACAACGTACAAAAATCAGACGCAACCAGCTACGCTTTACTGCAGGCTTGCGCCATTGTCTTTCCTGACTGGCAAATACCTGCTCTGCTAGAGTTAATAACTCTGCTACACTATAGTTGTGTGACACTTTTTGAGGGCCACACCACAGATATTAAACTTCTTGTTCATTGAATATACGCAGTGGGGTCTTCCCTAAGCTAAAAAGGAAAAAAATTATATTTGGCCTGCCTGTGTCAGTCCTAAGGTCTCCGTGTACGTGTGTGCTGCGTGTACAACGTACAAAAATCAGACGCAACCAGCTACGCTTTACTGCAGCCTAGCGCCATTGTCTTTCCTGACTGGCAAATACCTGCTCTGCTAGAGTTAATAACTCTGCTACACTATAGTTGTGTGACACTTATTGAGGGCCACACCACAGATATTAAACTTCTTGTTCATTGAATATACGCAGTGGGGTCTTCCCTTTGCTAAAAAGGACAAAAAATTATATTTGGCCTGCCTGTGTCAGTCCTAAGGTGTCCGTGTACGTGTGTGCTGCGTGTACAACGTACAAAAATCAGACGCAACCAGCTACGCTTTACTGCAGGCTTGCGCCATTGTCTTTCCTGACTGGCAAATACCTGCTCTGCTAGAGTTAATAACTCTGCTACACTATAGTTGTGTGACACTTTTTGAGGGCCACACCACAGATATTAAACTTCTTGTTTTTCATTGAATATACGCAGTGGGGTCTTCCCTAAGCTAAAAAGGAAAAAAATTATATTTGGCCTGCCTGCGTCAGTCCTAAGGTCTCCGTGTACGTGTGTGCTGCGTGTACAACGTACAAAAATCAGACGCAACCAGCTACGCTTTACTGCAGCCTAGCGCCATTGTCTTTCCTGACTGGCAAATACCTGCTCTGCTAGAGTTAATAACTCTGCTACACTATACTTGTGTGACACTTTTTGAGGGCCACACCACAGATATTAAACTTCTTGTTTTTCATTGAATACACGCAGTGGGGTCTTCCCTAAGCTAAAAAGGAAAAAAATTATATTTGGCCTGCCTGTGTCAGTCCTAAGGTCTCCGTGTACGTGTGTGCTGCGTGGACAACGTACAAAAATCAGACGCAACCAGCTACGGTTGAGTGCAGCCTTGCGCCAATTTCTTTCCTGCCTGGGAAATCAAATCACTGGTAATACAGCATGCTGAGGGGTAGGGGTAGGCCTAGAGGATGTGGACGCGGCCGAGGACGCGGAGGGCCAAGTGAGGGTGTGGGCACAGGCCGAGCCAGTGCGGTGGCCAGGGGTAGAGGCAGGGCCAGACCGAATAATCCACCAACTGGTTCCCAAAGCGCCCCCTCGCGCCATGCCACCCTGCAGAGGTCAAGGTGCTCTACGGTGTGGCAGTTTTTCACAGAGATGCCTGACGACCGACGAACAGTGGTGTGCAACCTTTGTCGCGCCAAGATCAGCTGGGGAGGCACCACCAACAGCATGCGCAGGCATATGATGGCCAAGCACCCCACAAGGTGGGACGATGCCCGTTCACTGCCTCCGGTTTGCACCACTGCCTCTCCCCCTGTGCCCCAACCTGCCACTGAGATCCAACCCCCCTCTGAGGACACAGGCACTACCGTCTCCTGGCCTGCACCCACACCCTCACCTCCGCTGTCCTCGGCCCCATCCAGCAATGTCTCTCGCCGCAGCGTCCAGACGTTGCTAGTGCCACAGTTTGAGCGCAAGCGCAACTACGATGCCACGCACCCGCACGCTCAAGCGTTAAACGTGCACATTGCAAAATTGATCAGCCTACAGATGCTGCCGTATAGGCTTGTGGAAACGGAGGCTTTCAAAAGCATGATGGCGGCGGCTGCCCCGCGCTACTCGGTTCCCAGTCGCCACTACTTTTCCCGATGTGCCGTCCCAGCCCTGCACGACCACGTCTCCCGCAACATTGTACGCGCCCTCACCAACGCGGTTACTGCCAAGGTCCACTTAACAACGGACACGTGGACAAGCACAGGCGGGCAGGGCCACTATATCTCCCTGACGGCACATTGGGTGAATTTAGTGGAGGCTGGGACAGAGTCAGAGCCTGGGACCGCTCACGTCCTATCCACCCCCAGAATTGCGGGCCACAGCTCGGTGGTGGTATCTGCGGCGGTATATGCTTCCTCCACTAAAGCACCTTCCTCCTCCTCCTCCTCCTCCAACCTAATGGGTGTCGAAGCTGGACACGTGGCCTGAACTCGCGCTGTATGCCCTGGAGGTGCTTGCTTGTCCTGCGGCTAGCATCTTGTCAGAGAGTGTGTTTAGTGTGGCTGGGGGAATCATCACGGATAAGCATACCCACCTGTCAAACGACAGTGCCGACAGGCTTACACTCATCAAGATGAACAAAGGCTGGATTTCCCCAGACTTCTCTTCTCCACCAGCGGACAGCAGCGATACGTAAGCAATACGTAGGCTGCACCCGCGGATGGAAGCTACGTTCTCTCTCACCATCCAAAACGGGGACATTTCTGCTTCATCAATCTGTGTCTAATATTCCTCCTCCTCCTCCTCCGCTGTGTTGGGCAATGCAATGGGATATTTTTGTGTATCGCCGGTGGGTTCCAGGGAGCCACCCATGCTGTAGGTGCACACGGAGTTTAACCTACATCTGTCCACTTGTAAAGAACCCCAGTCTGACTGGGGCATGCAGTGTGGGCCGAAGCCCACCTGTATTAAGCACGACATTACTACCTCAGCTGTGTTGGGCAATGCAATGGGATATTTCTATGTACCGCCGGTGGCTTCCTGGCACCCACCCAGGCAGTGGGTCCACAGGGAATTATAAATGCATCTGTTTTCACTTGTAAAGAACCCCAGTCTGACTGGGGCATGCAGTGTGGGCCGAAGCCCACCTGCATTAAGCACGACATTACTACCTCAGCTGTGTTGGGCAATGCAATGGGATATTTTTATGTACCGCCGGTGGGTTCCAGGGAGCCACCCATGCTGTAGGTGCACACGGAGTTTAACCTACATCTGTCCACTTGTAAAGAACCCCAGTCTGACTGGGGCATGCAGTGTGGGCCGAAGCCCACCTGTATTAAGCACGACATTACTACCTCAGCTGTGTTGGGCAATGCAATGGGATATTTTTATGTACCGCCGGTGGGTTCCAGGGAGCCACCCATGCTGTGGGTCCACAGGGACTTCACAATAGGGAGATGTACCTGCCTGTGTCTATGAATTAAAAACCGCGGTCTGACTGGAGCATGCAGACACCTTGACAGAATGAATAGTGTGTGGCACATAGGTTCCCCATTGCTATGCCCACGTGTGCAGCTCCTGATGGCGGTGGCACAGGATTATATTTCTCATTGCTTCTGTACAGCATTGTGGGCTATCGCCCCGCCCCTTTTAAAGAGGGTCGCTGCATAGCCGTGCCAACCCTCTGCAGTGTGTGCCTGCGGTTCCTTGTCATGGCAGACGCACTTCTAAATAGACATGAGGGTGGTGTGGCATGAGGGCAGCTGAAGGCTGCGCAGGGACACTTTGGTGTGCGCTGTGGGGGGGAGGGGGGAGGGGGGGGGTTGGGCAGCATGTAACCCAGGAGAAGTGGCAGTGGAGTGTCATGCAGGCAGTGATTGTGCTTTGTTGGAGGTAGTGTGGTGCTTAGCTAAGGTATGCCATGCTAATGAGGGCTTTTCAGAAGTAAAAGTTTTTGGGAGGGGGGGGGGCCCACTCTTGCCGCTATTGTGGCTTAATAGTGGGACCTGTGAACTTGAGATGCAGCCCAACATGTAGCCCCTCGCCTGCCCTATCCGTTGCTGTGTCGTTCCCATCACTTTCTTGAATTGCCCAGATTTTCACACAAGGAAACCTTAGCGAGCATCGGCGAAATACAAAAATGCTCGGGTCGCCCATTGACTTCAATGGGGTTCGTTACTCGAAACGAACCCTCGAGCATCGCGAAAAGTTCATCCCGAATAACGAGCACCCGAGCATTTTGGTGCTCGCTCATCTCTAGCTAAGATGTTATTTGCTATCTATCTTTTATTTGCAGATTGTGGCCCATCAGGTAGCCTACTTACAAAGTTTCACCAATCCGTCATAGCTTTTCTTATCAGCAAGACCTTCCTGTCTAAAGAACTTGGCCTGACTTGTCTTCTTTTTTGTTCTTTTACCATTATTGATATAGTCTGTTGATGAGAAACACAAACTTTTTCTGTGGCCATTCATAGTAACAGGCTTTGCCTATTTTAAAGTAGAGATGAGATTTATCATGCCAATCATAGAAGAGATAAAGACCAAAGAAAAATATGGACCCCTTGATAAGGTGCTGGATTTTTGTGCCCTGGTCAAAGGGGTCTGGTGTTTATTTTCCCCTCCACTCCCTTTCCATGACCCTTAAGACATTTCTCAAGACATTTTGTCTTTGAGCAAGTCAGTTTCTTTTGAGAGTGGAGTCCTGCACTGATTCTGGCCACCCAGGAGAAAAAGGTGTGAGACCAAACATGGCAGGACTCCCTCACTACATGAGCCCCATAGTAACCACATCAACTGCCCCTATGGCATCTACACCATAGCTAGTCTTCATGACTTATAGAATAGGACAGTCAAGACAAACGTAATATTTAGGTGTATTTAAGAAATGTTTAAGACTTTCAATAGCAGTTTCTACCAGAATCCTACAAAAACATACAAAATGATACAAAATGTTTCTCAATGGTCCTTAGAACTGAAGCCTAATAGTATTTAATGTATTTAGTACTTTCCCTCGGTAATATGACTAGGTTATGTAATTTTTATTTGCTAATAATTTAATGCCAGTTCTGGAAAAAGAGGCTTCATGTAACAAGTTAAAAAATAATGAAATTGAATATGCTCACTTTTGGAATGCTCCTCATATCACAACACACTTTCTATGTTAGGAGAGGTGGCACAGAAAATTCTCCTCTCCACCAAAACCACATGAGGTTCATCATGCACTTTTATAATTTGGGTTTTAATGTTCCAGAAGAGAAGAGTGCGAAAATCGTTTCCTTCCAATCTCTCCGAGAGGGTGTGACGGTCTATCACCCTGTAAGGCAGAAGGCACAATAGGGAATTATTAAAACTTCTGAAATATCAATTCCTTTATTAAAATGGACTCATATGTGGTTAGCTCCTGCCAAAACAACAGTGTGGTGTCTACATCTCTTTCATTTACAACCCTTCATGTGCTTTCTCCAACATTTTTGTATATGGTATGTGTCTACATGGGAATTAATCCATTGTATGCTTTTTCCAGTGTTCTCCAACCAGTCATTTCCTTGTACATATACTACTGCATTAGTTATCAACTAGATATCTATGGGGCTCTCAACTGTAGCTTTTAATTCCATCGAAGAGCCATACATCACGTATAACAAGGGCCAGGTCATGGGGAAGACACCCCACCGATCAGCTACTGTTCAAATCCTATGGATAGGGGATAACATCTATTGGTGGGACAGCCTCTTTAAATCAATGAAAATGATGCGAAATACATCTGTACATATAATTACTATCAGTAAATCTGGTTTTAGTGACCTCCATTGCTCCGCAAAATAATTATATGGGATATGGTTACTATAGCAATGCATGTGTACATTATTTGAGATATATGAATAGTAACAAAGCCTATTATATCATTATGTACTATTTTAGTATTTTGCAGTGGGACACATGTGTCCCCTTATATTATTGACCACCCTGAGTAATCGCCAAGAAGATCCTCAGGCTACGCCACAAGCGTCTTGAGTTGGTTCTTCATCTTTCCGGGTGGTCTTTACTCTCCATCTTATTTATTTTCCCTAAGCTACATTGCTCTTGCAACTCAAGGCCAAGCATAGTTTGTGTTTCTGCTGTTGCCTTCTGAACTCACACTCCCGTTTTTATGTTTTTTTTGTATACATCATGTAAGGATGTGTTTATTTTTGTGGAGCATAGAATGTGCATTACATATGTCTCTCTCAGTACCCATACATACTGTATGTACATTCCATACCTTCAATATATGGGGGAAAGCAGTTCTGTGTGTAGAGAGCTGGTGCAGCTTATCCACAGATCAGATCTGTACAGTAGGAGTCACTTATGTTCATAGCTTCAATTACCAGATCTATCTTCTTTCTCAAGTATATTCACGAGAGAAAAAGAGATGTCACATGAGATGTGGCAGATAAAATGAACCCCCACTAAATATCACCTGCCTAACGCAGGAGGAAGTGCAGAGCTGGCTAAAAAAGATTAAAATCGACATCGCTAGGGCCAGATGGAATACAACCCAGGTTTCTAAGGGAACTAAGCAACAAGATAGACAGTCCTCTATTTCTTATATTGAGAGACTCTATTGAGGCCGGGGTTGTATCACTAGATTGGCACATTACCAATGTGGTTCCAATATACAAAAAGGGATCAAGAAGAGAGCCTGGTAACTACAGGCCAGTAAGTCTCACTTCAATAATTGGAAAAATATTTGAGTGGTTTCTGAGAGATACCATCCTGGAATACCTCAAGGAAAACAACGGAATAACTCCTCATCAGCATAGGTTCATGAGGGGTTGATAATGTCAAACCAACTTGATCAGCTTCTACAATAAAGTAAGTTCTAGGCTGGACCTGGGAGAGTCTATTGATCTCGTATATCTAGATTTTTCAAAAGCATTTGACACCGTGCCGCATAATAGTTTAATATATAAAATGAGACAGCACTAGCTCGGAGATAGAAAGCAGAGGGTGGTAAATAATGGTTCATATTCTTATTGGGCGACCGTTGCTAGTGGGGTGCCACAAGGTTCAGTATTAGGCCCCATTCCGTTCAATATATTTATCAATGACCTGATAGAAGGACTACACGGTAAAATTTTGATATTTGAAGACCTAGATAAATTTGGGGCTTGGGTAGAAAAATGGCAAATGAAGTTCAACATTGATAAATGTAAAGTTATGCACATGGGCAGGAGAATCGAATGTCACCAATATACACTAAATGGGGTACTGCTAGGAAAAAGTGATATGGAAAAAGACCTGGGGTTACTAGTGGACTGTAGATTTAACTGGAGCAACCGATGCCAGTAAGCTGCTGCAAAAGCAAATAAAGTCTTAGGGTGCATTAAAAGAGGTATAGAGGCGAGGGACGAGAACATTATTCTTCCACTATATAAGGCACTTGTCAGGCCTTACATGGAATACTGTGTACAGGTCTGGTCACCGGTGCTCAGGAAAGACATTGCAGTGCTTGAGGGGGTGCAAAGACAGGCAACCAAATGAATAAACTGAATGGTAGGACTGGAATATCCAGAAAGGCTTTCACAATTGGGAATATTCACCCTGGAAAAAATGTGGTTAAGGGGCGACCAAATAACTATGTATAAATACATTAGGGGACGATACAAGGATCTCTCCAATTATAATATTATCCTGGTCACCTACCTTCGTACAAAATTAATCATGATACGCAGTCTTCACAAGAGACGTCAGATTGCGTTTCTGTGACAAAAATGTTATTTCACCACAAATGTAACAAAAAGTTTTCACTAAATTTACACATTTTCGTGGCATTTTGATATAGCAAATTTTACACTTCAAAAGCACTCCAAAACCAGAAATTCTGAAAAAAAAGAAAAACAGAAACAATATGAAACTCAGTCATAGCAACATTTATTATGTTTATAACCTATGGAGAACATTGTGTTATGTCAGTTTAGAGGTGTGACATCTCCCACCCCCCAAAAAATTCCCACAAAATAAAAATGTAAACTCTAAAAAATGACGTCACCGTATCTCCAAAGCAAGAGCTAATCGGTCATTTTTATGGGGATTTTTGAATTCAGCAGATGGAAATACATAAGAACAGGCTAATTTTGAGCCCGAAACAAAATCATCGTTGGGCAGTGTTATTAGTCATACCTGGGAGAGGGTTGGGGTGTGATTCTCTAGTTGCTCTTCCTATTAGCAGGTGTGGAGAGCTTTATATTCAAACCCACAGTTTCCTCCTTGCTGGTTATTTAGTTCATTAGAGGAAAGGTTGGAGTTGGTGAGATCCTCTAGCCTGGGTGACAAGCTCCCATTTCAGATAAGTTCTGCTTTATCCTTTCTGTTGTTTTTCGTTTCCTTTACTGTTTTGCGTTGCTGTCAGTGCACCTCTCCAGGGGTTCCTATAGGGATAGTCAGGGCCCAGAGGAAGACAGTGGGGCTGTCCTTATCAGGACAATTACTCTGCTTGCAGGCAGGGGTTACTCACCTCCCTGTTTGGTAGGGACAGGTTTTTCCATCTTCCTGGAGTGGTGCTTACTGTCCTTCATTGTGTGGTGTATGACTCTTGCATTCAGTTTGAACGTCACCCTGCGCCCATGCTGAGCGCGGTGCTCTTGTGCTGCACGGACGTGACAGCGAGTGTAATGCATTTTTTCAGGCTCTCACAGATATTTCTAGGCGATTCTTGTAGCAGAATCGCAGATAAATAGGACATGCTGTGATTTTTGGATCTTAGACTATTTGTCCGTATAGATTTGCCCATTGAAATCAATGTTTTTTTTTCCTGTGCGAGTCCTTTCTATCTCATAATGGTGAGAAAAATCTCCCATATGAATACAGCCTAAGGCCTCTTTCACTCGAGCGTCATTTTGACACAAAGTTGTCACTATAAAGAATCACACCTATTGGAACCAATGGTTTTCTATGGATTCCTTCAGATGAACTTTTTTTTGACGCGCCAAAAGATAGAACATAGGTGCCTTATTTTAACGCCAAAATTTCTATGGTGTCAAAAGATAGATTTTGCCCTATCTTTTGACAGCAAAACGCTGGAAGCTCCATAGACTCCTACAGGAGTCTAGGGGATCCAGCCGAAAAAAGGGAGGAGGTGGGAGTTTAACAGCAGACAACGCTGTTAAACAATGATAGGTGCTTCTAATGAGGCATTTAAAGTGATCTAAGTAGTTCTGCTAACTGAGGGATTTCGGAGCTGTGGCGTCAGTTCACTGAAGACGCCGCAGCCAGCCGTGAAAATAACGAGAAAAATAGCAGCGATTTGGACATGGCTATTCTTCATTCATGCGATTTTGAGCTTCACTAGCCACGAAGTGTAAAAGAGGCCTCAGGTCAGCTTCAGACGACTGTATGCGCAATTGCTCATGCTTCAGTGCAACAAATTTGCACTGTGGTTTGATCATTGTGCTCATGACCCCTCCCCCCCTCCCGCCGTGTTGTAAAAGGCTATTTAGCCTAATTCGGTCCAGATGTGTCCCTCTTTTCACAAAATTACTTGGCATATTGTGCATTTGCACACCTTCAACAGATTTCTATGGGGCCACTACTGCGCAAATGCGCAGGGAAATAGAGCAGGTTCTATTTTTTTCCGCACATGCAAAACAAGTTCATGGTGGCAACCCCATTGACATCAATGGATTCTTTTCTCTGCACATTGCACGCGTAAATTTTACGGTCGTATGAAGAAGCCCTTATTGGTAACTCATCAAGTCAAAATGATGCTATACATTTATCAGTCCTATGTAAAACTATGGCTAATGCATTGTGACGCGTTGGACCACATGACAAGCACAGCTCTGCTACATCTTTACTCTATTGTCTAAAGACGTCCAGGAACAGCCTGTAATTGAGCCTTACACTAATCCTTAAACCTTCATTGTAATGATGGATTTATTTCCCTTCACTATGGGGAATCTCCAGGATCATGCAGCTGCGTTTGACACTGGAGGCAAGAACTCCATCACGTAACCTACAGCTCACTGATGTATGCAGTGATATATGCATGCTGACCAGCATTAAACTGAGTACTTACCTCCTAGAGGTCAGCGGCGGCTTTTCAGATGCATCTGTTGGCTCTAAGGAGAACTTCCAGATGGGATTTTCTCCAGGTCTTCCAGCCAAGTTGTGCAGATTTGTACCTTCAGATGATGAATTGGGGAAACCCGTAGATTTATTATGTGTAACAGACGAATCCCACAAACTAGCAGACTCTGTAGAATCGTGTGAGTTTCGCTAGAAGTCTTTTGTGTCTATTATTCCTGCGCTGAAGGAAACGTAAAGCCAGAATGTGAGATTTTACTGCTTAAATACTTCCACATATGTATATAGGAAATAACACCTACATAAGACAATACACATATATATATATATATATATATATATATATATATATATATATATACATATATAAAAAATCTTAGAAGCCAACACATTTCGTAGAGCAGAGACTTGTAGGACGGCAGCCATCATTTTTAATATATTTTTTATTATAAAACTGTATATTTGGGAAGGAGGAGTTTTGTTGCTCAGTCCCCTCCTCCATCTACAGAAATCGCAGACTTAGTACCTACTTTTCCAATATGTGTCCCATGGTGGCCTTCATCGGTTCTAGGAGCATAGGGCCTATGTCGCGTTTAGTGTTGCTCATCTTGATTGGCCAAGCTGCAAAATCACCACAATTTTCAACAAATCGAATGGAGTAAGTCCGAACCGATTTTTGGTGAAAATTGTGGGAAAATTGAATTTTCCACAATGCCTGCTACAGAGGTTAGAGTGCAACCAGGGCAACTTGCCGATGTCACCAAATGTGTCTTCCATCTTGCATGTGGGTAGCAGTTTCATTGGACACCTGCATCACATGACCTAACCATACATATCATAGGTACAGTGTAACCAATGGCCATTTTACAGCTGGGTACAGGACACAGAAGCTGCATCATGTTTATAGGCCTATATAACACATCGTCTGTTGTTAGGAAGGGATATTCTGTAGAGGATATATTGCTGCTAGTCTGAAACCTTGTACACCAGTAGAGAAGTTAACTGTGGTTGTATTAGAGGGACCAAAGAATCTGCATCACCTTTATATGCCGATACAAAACATGGTCTGTACATTGGAAGAGAGTACACGTCTGCTGCTGTCGCTGTACACAGCAGCAAATCAGACAAACAAACTAGACTTTACCTAGGGAAATATTGCAGTTCTGTGTTTGTGGCCTCAGATGTCACTCAAAGTCACAAGACCGACCACTGCAAATCATTTGAAGGCCTTATGTAGTTAGAAGTGGAGTGAGTGGAATTACGCTCTGCAAAACAAGGACAGTTCACAATATATAATGTATACTGTGTATCCTTCTGTTCTCACATATTATGCCGCCCATGGATTGTGGCCTATTTAATTGTCAATAGTTTTTTAGTTAAAATAAAACAAAAAGAAACCAAAACAGGGAAACAGCAAATACACACAATGCAGTCTCACACATTGTTCAAAGTCATGAATCTGGCCACTATGAATTACACCACTAGCAGACCTTAGACCACTAGCAGTGGGCTGAGGGGAATTCAACTTGCTGCACTAAACAGGGACTGTTCACAATATACAATCTATTCTCTGTGACCTTCCAAGCAGGAATTGTGGCCCAGTTAGTTATCAGTATTTTTTGTTGAACATGAAACAAAAAGAATCCCAAACAGGGAAACAGTAAATACACACAGTGCATGTTTGAAGTTGCCAGTCCAGCCACTACAAATTATTTGCAGACCTTACGCAGTGGTTTTCTGTAAACTACAAAGTTAGCTAAAAAGTTGCATAAAACTACACTAAAAAGGAAATTAAAAAAAGAACTAAGTAAAAAAATTAAAGGTAAACATGAAGAAAATAATGGATAGGTAATGTATTGGCAGTGGTGTTGGAGTTGGGCAAAGTTGGCACTTCTAGCAGCTCCCACTAAAGCAACAGCACCATGTACTGCAGGAAGCAAGGCAAGCCCACTGGCATTCCCTAGAAGTGGTTCTGCCCATGTGTTACATCCACAGGATGCAAAAGAGGTCATAGAGTTGATGAAACAGCATGCTTCAAGTACCACCACTTCCTCTTCTTCCTAGTCAGAGGCACACAGCAGTCAGTCTGCACCAGTGAGCCAAGAGCATCCACCCTCTACTTCATCCCATACCAAATCCCCAGCACCCTCCGAAGTAGTCCACATGGATCACTCTGAGGAGCTGTTTGGTCAGTGTCATGGATGAACAAACAACCAGAGGGAGTAGACCAAGACATTGAATGCACTGATATCCAACCTTTTTTTTCCTCTGAAGAGGAGGATGAGGATGGGTCAGTGTGTGCGGTCAGCCCTCCACAGGCAACGTGTACTCAGGTGGATGTGGAAATGGAGGTGCCAGCTTCTGATGCTCACTGACATAAAGTCCACTCCGGAGGAGAAGGATGATGAAGAGGAGATGGAATAGAATGAAGTACTGGATCTAACATGGAGAGGCAGAGAGAATCATTATAGAAGCTCGTGGGGGAAAGGTAGAGGCGGACGTTGCAGAGCAGCACCCTGCAAGGCAGCTAGTAGAGTGTTGCAGAAAAGTAAAAGGGCAGCAGTGCCACCACTCTCAGGTACTACTAGTTGCAGCAGCACCAACAACAGGCCCACAGCTAGGTCTGCTCACAGGATGGGGCATTCTTTGAAACCAAACATGATGACAGAAGAGTCATCTGCAAGACATGCAGTAAGCATTTAAAACATAGCAAGAAGGTGAACAACCTCAAGACAACATGTATGAATAGTCATATGAACTGCCACCACCCGCTGTCTTGGAGAGTCCACCTGGGCCGAAGGGGCAAAAAAGGCAGCCTCATCCTGCTCCCTCTACCCCTGAGGTAGTTGCCTCTTCCTTTATCTCCCTCCCTGATCATGCAGTAGCCTCTGAGCACAGAGAGGCAGCTTTGTGTACGGTAGTAGCACGTCCACTTCAGGTCTCTCGCAATTGACGATCAGGCTGCGGGCTTCAGAGCCAGGAATGGGAAACAGAGAACAGACGTTGAACCGCTACCATCACCACCACCTTCAATGACATTAACATCTCCCCCATATTCCAGTGTGTCCCAGGTCGGCAGCCACCTCTCCTTCCGTCAGCTATGGGAATGTTAAAAAAAATGCCACCCTAACCATGCACAAGTGCAGAGTCTGAACAAAAGCACTGTACAGGTGCTTCCAATGGAAAAGCTGCCCTCCAGGCTAGTAGACACAGATGCCTTCTGCAACGTGATGCATCATGCTAACCCACAATACCAGCTGCCATTTCTTTGCCAAAAACTCAGTCTCTGCTCTGCACTGCCATGTGAGTGATAAGGTGTCACATATTCTTAACAACACACTGGGTCAATGACCCACAGGTGGAACATGAAGTCTAAAGTGGTGGTCCAAGTATTATGGTACCCCCAAGACTTGCAGGTAATTCTAGAGGAGTGCAACCACACAGCCAAAGAGCTGTTGACAGCTCTGCAAGACCAGGTTGACATGTAGCTGAACCCGAACTAGTCTATCACCCAACCTTCCCATTCTGCATGCTTACACAGTAGAATTCCACTTTACGTATGTTGCAGAGGCTAATCCAGCAGCAGAGAACAATCACGAAATACCAGATAGTGTATGCCATTAGCAGACACAGTATGGAGGTCGGTCATTTGACTCCTGTGGAGTGGCTGCAGATCAAAGATGTATGTTCCATTATAGCCTGCTTTAGGAAGCAATTAAAATAGTCAGTCGTGATGATGCACTGATCAGTATGAACATCTCAGTTATCTTCCTGCTGGAATAGACGCTACAGGAACTCACGGACAATGACATGTTATTGTCACAGGAGGAGGAAGGGATACCAATCTCCCAACTGTCAAGCCAGTCTGTCCTTACTCAACACTGCAGGGATGGTGGCTTTGAGCAAGAAAGGGGTAGTCTTCTTGAACACGTTTCTCCACCCATGGGAGAAGTATAGAGGAGGAAGAAGAGAAAGAAGAGGAGGGGGGGAAAGGTCCAGAGGCAGGGGAGAAGACCACACAACATTGCTTTCATCCATCACTAACCTCAGCTATTTTATATGGATGGAGGGACCAGATGGATGACACTTTTAGGCCTGGCCCTGAGGAATGTGTGCCATCACCCTTATGCCCTTTGAGTCATATGAGTACTTTTATGATGCAGTGCTTGCAGAAGGACTATTGCATAGCCCACATTAAAATATCAGATCATTATTGGGTGGCCAACCTCCTTGGTTCCTGCTACAATTCCAAAATGACAAATCTCATTCTGGCAGTGGAGAAGGACCTCAAAATGCAGCAAAATCGGGATAGACTGTTAAGCAACTTGAGCATTGCCTCCGCAATGCAGCTCTGCAGCCCACGGTGGACAAGCAGGAAGCCGCCAGAGCAGTACCACCAAAAGTGATAGGAGAAGTCTAACAGAGGTGTGGCATAGTTTTTTCAGCCTGTTGCAACTTGCAGTAACAGGATAGGGTAAGACTCACAGTCACAGGAAATCCTTATCTATGATGGTCCATGAGTATGTCAGCTCCTGCATGGATCTGCTCAGACATGGCATTGGCCCTTTTTTATTTATTTTTTATTTTTATCATTTTTATGTGGTTTTATAATAAACAAAGAATAAAAGAAAGTTGACATATTTGTTGATTTTAGAATACAATTTCTGTACCATGGCATAAATATTTTAAACATACAATGCGTTGCTGAATAATAATGTTAGCCTTTTTGACTTCTGGGTGACTAGGCTGGACGAGTGGCCAGACATTGCACAACATGCTTTAGAGGTGCTTACCTGTCCCGCTGCCAGTGTGCTATCAGAAAGGGGGTTCAGCACAGCTGGAGGTGTGATAACTGACAAACGGATCTGCCTGTTCACTGACTATGTGGATTGCCTAAAGGATTGGATTTCACTTGACTTCTGCACCCCCATGGCAGATTACACTGATTAGATAGCATGCTGGTAGTTTTACTGACATATGATTCGGCATAGATTTATATCAAAGATCACACTGTGTCCTCAAGGTACTGTTGCTGGTGGTGTTTGTGATAGTGCTCTACTTCACCTGTTTCTGCCATGTTTTTTCCTCCTTATAGGCATGATCGCTATTATACCCCCACTCTCTGCCCACCCTCTAAATCGCCCCTCCTATACTGACCCCAACCCTCAGGCTAGCCCTAGCACTATAGACAGAAGCCAGAGGCTAGAGCCACACGACAGTGAACCTTTCCTCAGGGACCTCTAGAGGCTTTCTTGTGCTTCCTTTCTTTGTTTTAACATGAACAAAATGTATACATTGTTTTTTCTGCATTTTTGGGTCATCAAGTTGCATTGCAGTGCTTTATTCATCTGACATGGAAAAAACAGGTGCATCTATACAATTCTGCTATTGTGTAATGCTACATTTAAGGCAGTAGTCATACATTGTCCCCTTAATAAGCCGCCGTATGTTTACTGACATGATAGTCACACCAACACATGGTTGTTTCAGGCTGTTACGTTGCTTTAATACAGAGTGCTCCCATCAGGGTTCATACAATGTAGAGAACATGCAAACAGTTGGGCCACAGTCTTGCACTACTGTGACTGTCAGCGTTTAATGGCGCTATCACAACTATCCAATACACTTCTCAGCAAGCATTTTGACACACAACACATGGGTTTTGTTTATAGAAGGACAAACAGCTTTTTTGTTACGATTCCTATTTTTACTTGGTTTTTGCACGCATTTGTAAGAGATTGGTTTTTAATGTTGCCAAAATTTATACACATAATAAAACTGACAAAAATGAAAATGTTAGATTAAAAAAATAATATTGTGTTATAATTTGGCAAAATTATTGTAAACTCGCAACCCATGTCAAGAGTCCTTGTTGTCTTGCGAGTCTCTGACTAAACATGTGCCAATAAGTATCTAGCTAGACCAAAAATTGAAAGCACAGCCGGCTTAAAAAAAAAGATGCAGTTTGGAGAGATCAGTTCATTTGCCTCCTCGAACATAGTCCATCTGCCATGGAACTGCTTCCTGAGGACTTAGAAAGCAGTCCGAGAAGAAGTCCCTGACTCGGAGAGCCGACACTGCTGGTCTGTGATGCAGCATGGGGTCATCCACAACTTCCGCTGGGAGAATGGTTGGTTGCGACTCTTCTGTATTCAAACCCGCATTGTTGTCCTGGCAAAAAATGGGAAGGATCACGCAGGCTCTAATTACCACGCACACGTTGTCAGGTTTAAGCTGAAGTGCGCTGTGGAAAACACTCCACTTGCTGATGAGAATCCTAAAGGCACACTCTGTGAAATGCCGTATTTCCCGGCATAAAAAAATGAAATACGCTGGGAATCTGCACATTTTGGTCACATAAGTACTCAACATATTAACGCAACCAAACACATAGTGCGTTCAGTGCCTTACTAGTTTCTGCATAGCTGCTGCATTGTCTGCTTTCTTACCCCCCAAAATGGAATCAATCCAGCTGTAAGCTCTCCCTCTTCCTCTGTCCCACTCGCCACCCTGGCAATCCACACAACGTGGTGAATGGAGTTTCTATCCCCTCACTCAGGCACAACTGAGCGGGATGCCAGCACTCATCCCCATGCCTGACATCATTGAATAATAGAGGTGAAGCAGCATCCACGGAAATTATTTCAAACGCTTTAATTCCTCCAGCATAAAACAACGTTTCAACCAACTTGTGGTCTTTGACAAAGACCACAAGTTGGTTGAAACGTTGTTTTATGCTGGAGGAATTAAAGCGTTTGAAATAATTTCCGTGGATGCTGCTTCACCTCTATTATTCATTGATTCCTGTTAAATTCGGTCCAGTGGATCCAGGACCGATTAAGAAGCGTGCAACTTCTTGCCCAGTGGGTTCCTCCCTCAGATAGAGGTTTGGCGTGTGCTGTCGTCGATTGTCTCTTGGACTACGGTACATGCCTGACATCATGGCACTCTCCAAGCAGCGGGGATCAGCATGTGAGTGCACTGCTCAGCCTACCTCTGTGTCATGGGTGCCGGACATCTCGGGCCATCATAGTAGGCGATGAGAGGGGTAGCTGTGAGGATTATTAGGATGGTTTGGGCAGCCCTGGAGCCAGGAGACCCCCATACTGCCCTTATTATAATCCACCATTGTACCCTAAATCTCAGTTTCCAGTTAGGCAGTGCTCAAATACCGTAATTCATGGCATAATGCCTGTAAGAGGCACACTCACAGCACGCAGCAGGTACACAATGACATTGTATACTTGCTGCCGGTTGCCCATCACCATGTACTATCTTGGTGTGTTTGTGTGTGACATAAGTCGCAAGGTAGAACATGCTACGTTTTTTTTGTGCATGTATTTTGCGCAATTGGCGTGAGCGGCAACATGGCTGCCTATGAGAGCTTGATACAGCGTGTTCCACGCACAAGATCTGTGTCTGGAATACACTGTACCGAAACTGCCATGTGGCCCAGTCTACTGACATCGAAGAGCTCCCTAGTATCTCCCACTGGTGGAGCAGAAGGAAACGTGATTGTCTATTTATTTGTTTTTGTGAGTTTGTTTACTAGTTTTACAACAAGAAGTAACATGAGAAGCAGCTCTTCCAAATCTGTCATCGCTTATATTCATTTAACACTAAACAGATAACCAGTGAAGTGGCAGCTGCAACCTCAGATGTGACAGCGCTTCAGAGATCTGGAAATCAAGACGTTTGTGCCAGAGCCTTATCTCTAGAAGACAAAATACTTATCACTAATGTTTTGCAGCAAAATAATGAGGCTTGCCATTTTTAGTCATGGTGCATTTACTACTCTACTTAGCCGAGTCCCCTTTTCTAGACACTTTCCAAAACACAAGATAAATCTGGTTGGCATTTATGCCAGTTTACTGGTGCACTTTGAGCCCGAAGTTTGGCACTTTTTGATTATTAAATCTACATTATCGTTTGTGGTGGAACAGACGTGAAGGGACTGCAAGGAAGAAGAGGAGTCTGGTCTGCAGTCTGTATTACTTTAGAAGGATCTGGCCTGTAATCTGTATTTAGGTATCTGATGAGGGGTTAATATTTACCAGTATTTAGAGGGTTGGCATTTATTTTGGAGATCCAGTCAGGAGTCTATTTATTTAGTGGGTCTGGTCTGGGGTCTGTATTTAAGTGAGTTGGGGAGCTATTTATTTAGTGGGTCTGGGGTCTTTATGTATGTGGTCTGGAGTCTATTTATTTAGTGGGTCTGGTCTTGGGTCTGTATTTAAGTGAGTTGGGGAGCTATTTATTTAGTGGGTCTGGGGTCTTTATGTATGTGGTCTGGAATCTATTTATTAAGTGGGTCTGGTCTTGTGTCTGTATTTAAGGGAGTTGGGGAGCTATTTATTTAGTGGGTCAGGGATCTGTATGTATGTGGTCTAGAGTCTATTTATTTAGTGGGTTTGGTCTGGGGTCTGTATATTTAGTGGGTCTGGTCTGGAGTCTGTATTTAAGTGAGTTGGGGAGCTATTTATTTAGTGGGTCTGGTATCTGCATTTAAGTGGTCTGGGGTCTATTTATTTAGCGGGTCTGTGGTCTGTATATAAGTTGTCTGGGGTCTATATATTTAGCGGGCTTGGGGTCTGTATGTAAGTGGTCTGGGGTCTATTTATTTGGTAGATCTGGTGTAGAGTCTGTATTTAAGGCCCAATGACCATGGGAGGATTTGAATTGAATTCAAATCACAGCATACTCCATTTCAGTGCGGCTCACGTACGTACGGTTTCCATTGAAGTCAATAGAAGCCGTCCCATCCACAGCCCGTCCGCAATTAACATTACGGATGGGCTGCAGATTCTGCAGGAAAGTAGGAGTTTTAAAAAAAACAAAACTGTACTGTGCATGTGTGGCAGCACACTGGCCGGCGCTCCCACACACATCTGCAGCAGAGAAAAAAGAAGACCCGGATGGGTAAGCAAAGTCCACAGCCGCGGCAGGGTCGGATTTCGCTGCAGGCTCCTGCATGCGTAATCTGACCCGCCCGTGGACATGATCCCTAAGTGGTTTGTGGATCTATTTTGTTTTGTGAGTCTGGTCTGGGGTCTGTATGTAAGTGGTTTAGAGATCTATTTATTTAGTGGGTCTGGGTTCTGTATTAATGTGGTCTGGGGTCTGTATATTTAGTGGGCCTTGTCTGGGGTCTGTATTTAAGTGGCCTGGGGTCTATTTATTTAGTGGGCCTGGTCTGGGGTCTGTATTTATGTGGTCTGGGGTCTATTTATTTAGTGGGTTTGGTCTGGGGTCTGTATTTAAGTGGCCTGGGGTCTATTTATTTAGTGGGTTTGGTCTGGGGTCTGTATTTATGTGGTCTGGGGTCTATTATTTAGTGGGCCTTGTCTGGGGTCTGTATTTAAGTGGCCTGGGGTCTATTTATTTGGTGGGTTTGGTCTGGGGTCTGTATTTATGTGGTCTGGGGTCTATTTATTTAGTGGGCCTTGTCTGGGGTCTGTATTTAAGTGGCCTGGGGTCTATTTATTTACTGGGTTTGGTCTGGGGTCTGTATTTAATGGTGCTTTTAGAAGGAACGATTATCGTTCTAAAAATCGTTCTAATAAGCGAATGTGAATGATAATCGTTAGCGAGCCAATGACTGAATAATGAATGAGAATCGTTCACTTCTCGCTCGTCGTTCATTTAATGCATGCATATCATCATTGACTTGTTCACTTCTCAGTAAGGTTTACACAGCGCTTGTTCAGTGTTTCACATTCGCTTATATGAAACACTGAATGATACTGAACGATTCTCGTTAAATAAGTCAAAAATGAAGATGCATGTCTAAACAGGCTGCACCAGAGCAAACGAGCTGGTGATGACATCACCGGCTTGTTCGCACATACAAACAAGAATCGTTCAGTCTAATAGATGCCTTAATGGTCGGCGGTGTATTTATTTAGGGGGCCTAAACTGGAGTCTGTATTTACGGGAGTTAGGCTGACATCTTTATTTAAGGGGTCTGAGGCCTGTGTTTCAGCAGAGGTGGTTGGAAAGTCAACAGTAAATGAATTGAAAGGGGTATTCCTATTTAAGACTTTTGTAAAAGCCATGAAAGTCTGATAGATATGGGTCCCACCTCCATACCACCCTCTAGTTCTGGCCCACACTGTCCCCAGTGGTCAGGACTTAAAGAAACAGCCAAGTGGGCTTCGCTGCCTTATCTTTGCAATTTGCATAAAACTCCATAGGAATTATAAAAGTTGTAGAACACAAACCAAAATAGTTGCTGGAATATATTGCACTTCCGGTCTTCGAAACACACATATTTTAACTGCAATCAATGAGCCATAGGTTTCTGGCTTGGCTAGTGAGAGGCCTATGACGTGGGTCGGGAGAGGTATCATCACTCCTTAAGGAAAACATCTAGGAGGTGAGTGAGGAGACTTAAAAGGCCATGCATGCTCCTCTGGGAAATACATGCATATAAAGAAGATGGAGCAATATCTCTGCAGCGCCACCTATTGGATGGCAGCATTCCTTCAAATCAATGTCCATCCTCTCACTAGCCAAGCCAAAAACCTACAGCACACTAATGAGGGTCAAAAAAAACCAAACAGCTGTTTGTGTATGGATCTGGCTTGGTTTTCAATTGTCAATCATTGCTATAAAGACTTGTATAAAGGGTCAGATATTGATTTGCAGGAATGCTGCCATCCAATTGGTGGTGCTGTAGAGGTATTGTTCCATCGCCGTTATTTGCATATATTTCCTAGAGGAGCATGCATGGTCTTATAAGTTTCCTCACTCACCTCCTAGGTGTCTCCTTAAGGACAGATGATACCCCTCCCAACCCATAATTTAACTGGCATATATGTTTGCTCCATTTTCTTGAAAAAGGAGGTGTCGGATGTACCTCCAAAATACGTTGCACGTATCCCTCTGCACTTGTTTCAATAGATTGTGAAGGTTGATCCAGGGATTATTCGGATTGCCATTACGGAGTCAGGAAGGAATTTTCGCGCAAAGGGTCTAATTGGCTTCTGCCTCTTGGGTTTTTTGCCTTCCTCTGGATCAACTAGGGGGTTGAAACAGGCTGAACTAGATGGACATTGTCTTCATTCAGCCTTACATACTATGTTACTATGTTATGAAGTGGCTCCTTTGCATTGTCTGACTCTGTTTACAGGACTTTACTGCACACATGGACCTGGAAGGGGGTGGTTGTTGCCCACACCACCCATATGTCTCTGGATGGTACTAATAAGCATAGATTAGTTGCATCCTACCCTGCTCGATGGCTGTCTAACCCTTGGAGGACAGCAATGCGGTACCTTTGCTCATCATCTGAAAGAAACTTGAATTTCATTTTGCTGAAAAGTAACTCATATCCAGTGTAGTGCAAGCTGGTCAGGGAGGGCAGTATGACAACTAAGGGGGGGGGGGGGGGGCTGTATGGCACGGTCTCTTTGTATTCTTCTGTGGCAAAACGAAAGCTGCATGGTGATTGGTTGCAGGGGCAGAGTGGCCCTGGAAAAAATTTACAAACTTACCTTGTGTTTTAGGTGGGCCCAAACTAACAGCAAGTAGGGCGAACACAGCTAGGTGGGGAAAGTGTTGTCCATAGTGTTAATATAAATATATACTATACTTATTCTATGAACAGCACTTCCCTGTTTCATTTTTTAGACATAAATCCCCTTATGGTTGTATATAAAGAATACAATAAACCCTTTATTTTGTGTTTTTACAGAATTAGCTTCCAGTAGTTGCACATTGTTCTCTGTAAGCGAAAAAATTGAATTTCCTATAAAAGTTATTACTAAGGCAACCCACCAGCAAGTTCCTAAACCGCAAGTCTCACGGTGTCAATCACTGGCTATAATGGTTGCATTGTGATATGTTGCATTATAAGGAGTTTCTATCGTTTCACAATGTTCTGGCCTTCAGATATGGATCTACAGTGTCCAGAATCTTAAGTGGGAATTGAGGCGTGCAGAAAGTGAATGGAGAAGTTCCACTAATCAGATGGCTGTGTGCCTTACCCACTTGGCTGACATTGCCCACAGTTAATTTGACTTATAAGTCATCAGGTCAGTCCAATGCAAGCAATGCGCCTAACTGGTGTCTACTAAGTGCTAATGAGTTCTTAAAGTGGTATTCTAGTTCTAAGTAATTTTTTTTCAAATTTTCACCCATTCTCTAGATGGGTGAAAATTGATAGATTGGTCCGACTGCTGGGACCCCCACTGATCCCAACAATGGGGGATTTGTGTCCCCCCTTTTTATTCTTGAAGATGCAGGTTTCCATTTCTGTAGCGTTGTGGGGGGGAAAGGAGCCGTTGGTCGCTCATGTGCAGCAGAGGCTCCATTCCTCTCAATGACGTAGACATATAGCCGAGCTTTGTGCTTGGCTATCGTTATCTGCCCATAGAAATAAATGTAGCAGCACTGCTCCATTCATTTCAATTAGGCAGACAGAGATAATCAAGCACAACGCTTGGCTATTTCTGCCTGTCGCACTGAAATGAATGGAGCTGCTGCTGCCTAATTCCACTACTACAGGACAAAAATGGGAGCTTGCATCTTCAACAATGAAATAAGGGGGGACTCAAGTCCCCCATTTATTTCAATGAGGCAGACAGAGATAATCGAGCACAGTGCTTGGCTATTTCTGTCTGCCCCAATGAATGGAACCACTGCTGTAATGGGTGAAAACTTGAAAAAATGACCTATAACCAGAATACTCCTTTAAGGGGCAAGGGTATTTTTAGCAATCAATGGGAATTCCATTGGTTGAAACTGCAACACTTATATATGTGTATCTGGTGGAAAATCTCTTCATAGGGGTTGCTCATAAATTCAACAAAATGGCCATTGGGGTAGTGTTGCTGATTGGGACCAGGGCAGGGGCCAAATTTCATAGTAACCTAACCTTAAAGGGGCTGTACAGGAAATTAACAAGATGATGGCCTGTCTAAACCCATACTAGAATGGGAGGCTGCATTTCTAGACCAGAGGGTTGGGGACCTAATGTCACACTGTTAACTTTTGTCTACACCATACAATGTGCCAATTAGGCCACTCCACCTTGTACTTTCTGACTAGAAATGCATTCTACAGTGCTATGATGAGTTTCCACAGGCTGAAAGGATGACCACCACCCTGCTGTTCTTAGAAAAATCCTTTGCAGCAGCTCTGTCAGTTGGTGCACATTTTGCGGAAAAGTAGGAGCAGATCTCACAGCCCTTCCCAGCTTTTCCTAAACATGTTACAGTCCAGTAAGTTTGGGGGCCAAGGCAGTGTGGAGGATTCACTGTCATGTTCCTCTAATCACTCCCTAGTGATCCAAGCTGTGGGTGCAGATGCTCAGCTTACAGGTCTCTGTAGTATTCACCATTCAAGGATTGTGGTATGATGACCAACTGTCCTATGCCATGCCAGGAAACACTCCTCAGACCATGACACCACCACCACCAGCCTGTTAAACCCCAACAGTACACCCATGGGATATTGCTTCATGTTGCTTATGTGAAATGCAGATTCAGCTATTTGTACGAGTCAGCAGGAAAAAGGACTAAGGTTCATGGATGTCTTTCTTGGGCCCATGCAAGGCGTTGTTGGCAATAACATGGCATAATCGGAGCACCCTTTGTCGGTCTTCTGCTATTGTATCCCAGTCAATGCAAGGTAAACCACATGGTCATTGTAGAAATTTGTCTAACTTCCCAATGGTTGTAGTGCTCGCTCAGTTAATCCACTGTGGCACGTCATTGCTGAGATACCAGACGTGCCACTCAATACTCACCTCTAGAATCAACCACGTGTGTCCTTCCGCTGTATGATTTGTTTACGGATGTCTGTCCATGATTCAACCAGTCTTGGTACACTCTTGATGCCATGGTTTGGGAACAGCCAACAAGTGCGACTGTTTTAGAAATACTGGCACCACACCTCTGGCCACCAACAATCTGCTAGCGGTCAAAGTCACTCAAGTTGGCACACTTACCCGTGACTGCAAAATTTTCCCTTCTGCTGTGTAGCGGAGAGATAAGCACATAAGAACAGATCATGACACGGCCATTATGTGGTATTGTGCTATTGATTAACCCTTTCCAATCCATTTATTTTTTCTCATCCATTCTCCCCAGCTCCAATTTATTTGGAGCTGGGGAGAATGGATGAGAAAAAATACATTTTCCCTTCACCCTACTGAACTGACAGAGTTCAGGAGGGTGCAGGTGCTCACTGCACCGTGGGGGGAATGCGGAAGTAATACTTCCGCATTCTCCCTTCTGCGAACCCGGCTCGGCGATCACGTGACCGCTGTGGTTAGGTGGAACCCAGCGGTCACATGATCGCCGGGCAGAATGCAGAAGTAATACTTCCGCAATCTCCCTTCGGCCTCCCGACTCGGCGTTCATGTGACAGCTGGGGGTCAGGTAATACTGGCGGTCACATGATCGCCAGGCAGAATCTCCATGTATTACATAGCGCTAATTGAGCGCTATCTAATGTGTAAAGGAGAAGGCCGAAAGGGTTAAAAACCCTTTCTGCCTTCTCCTCAGGGGTCCTTGATGAGGACCAGTGCAGGAGTGCATCTGCACCTGATGTGTCTGATGATTGGGTGCAGATGCACTCCTGTACTGCAGTGTTGGGCCTGCCCCGACATCGGAGCTGTGGAGCAAAATGATGATGTCGGGGCAGGCCCGACATTGGATTGGAAAGGGTTAAAGAATGTCACATGCCAGCCGTCCCTAATGCAGTGATCATTCAGTGTATAGCATGCAGCGCTGAAGGGAGGAACGAGAGAAGCGGTGAAAAGCATATGATTATCGACTCAGGTGTCACATCACACCAGCAAGCATTGAGAATAAAAAAAACTATATTTACAGTGAACAGCAGAGAGAAGGAAAATAACCTAAAATCTGCAGTTTACATAGCATTTCAGGCTGCAACACATCAAATGCACATTTACAGCTGCCTAGAATAGAAGTGGGATTTTTGGCCTTTGAACTATGTTTGTGGTATAATATCTCTAGATGAATAAAATACCTTTAGCTTCAGATGGATCAATGATATCCCAGTACCACACTGCGGTTTTAATTATACTGATCCCTCAGGTGAAGATCAGCGGGGCATCTGGTTCCTGAAGAGCCTCTAATTGGGACGCAACCCTTCATTATCATTCTGAAGTTGTATTATATTGGGAGTTGACTAAACACTGCCAGATACTTCAATAAATCTGTGCAAGTTCATTCATCGTCTTTTCCCTTTAATATGAGGATGCACCCACCTGCAACTTAGTCTAAAATAACACTGGCTCAGGCCATCAAAGGCTCTGTTAGAGGAAGAGCTTCAGGGAGGATATTATCATTCTTCACTGTGTCCTTATATCATAGCTTCCATTCTTCTTATGTAATGATGACTTTTTAAAGCAACTGCAGCCAACAAGGTGGCACCTAATACAAGTCCGTCTTCAGCCTGCATACACATGTAGCAAAGTATAACCTGGTTGGAATAAGATAACTTATTTTAAGTAAGGGTGCTTTTAGAGTGAACGACTGAATGTGAATGATAATCGTTCATTCTAAACGCGAGCCAATGAATGAATGATGAATTAAAATTGTTTGTTTCTGCAGGCATAAAAATGATCGTTGACTCGTTCACTTGCGAATGTAAAACACAGAATGAGAAGTGAATGATTTACATTGAGCTAGTCAACAATGAATCTGCCTATCTAAACAGGTTGCACGAATGCGAACGAGCTGTTGATGGCGTCACCAATCCTGTTGTCTAATTGTGTTCAGGCATTTTTTGAGCATCGTTGTCGCCCACGATTAAAGTCAATTGGAGTTTCTGATGTTAAAAACGCATCGCAAAAAAATCACAAGCTCATGCGATGCGATAAAAAGGAGATGAAAAAAAATGCAAAACATAGACAGATAGAGCATACTGCGATTTTTTTTTCACTCCACATCGCATAATTCAAAACATTGTAATTGAGAATGAAACCATTGAAAATCATTGGTTCCACAATTCTGTGTTTTCACTCACTCACGCGTCGCGTTAAAAAGGGTGCAATTTTATCGCAAGTGTGAAGGCACCCTCAGTCCGCAAAAAAAACTATCGCTGGATGGCTGGCTTCTCATTGCGTGTAAAGGGTTCGTGCACAGCGCTTTATATAGTCGGTGAACTTCAAAATTGCGATACTGAAGTACTAAGTTGAAAACATTCAAAGGATTACAAGTTCAGGTCTCCTAAGGGGACTAAAAAAAGTTGGTAAATTCAAGTCAAATAAGATTTTTAAAAATAAAAACAATTAGGAAAAAACATAATTGGTTTTGGCACATCTGAAAAAAACTGTACCAGCTAAGTATTGCATTATTTATCTAACGTAGTGAGAGCAGCAAAAAATACACTATATTAGTTAGTTATCTCGCTTGGACAACAATGGTCCGTAGCGCCAATCTAGAATGACCACAACCAAGAACATAGTTCCATTCGGTGTTGATGTCGGAGGAGGTACTGTTGCCTATCTGTTGCACCCACGAGCGCCACGGACGACCAGCAGGCCTCTGCCATCCAGCAGGGGGTCGTCTCTTGATTTTCCTAGCAATCAGTGGTTAGAGCACTGTGGGCCTGGGCAGCTTCTGACAAGCGTGCAACATGACCAAAAAGTGAGTCATCTCCTTGTTATTGTTCTGTGATTGACTCAAGCCCCGTCCAAGCCTGTATCTCATTTCTGATTAAGTCAAATCAACAGACACAGAGAATTTGGCGTTGGCCTTGCATGTGAAAGGACTTCAGATGCTCAGTGATTTACGACAGCAAGGTCCAGGTCTCCGAGCCGTACAATAATTTTGGCATTACGCAGGTCTGGGAAAATCGAATCTTGGTCCTGAGTGTTATGTTTGGCCTCTGCCAGAGTTTATCCAGGGACCTCAGTGCCAAGGCTGCCAGTGCTATTCTACGCAGGATGTCCGTAAGTGCCCTCCCAGCTGTGTGCTGAACACTGCCGAGGTACAAGAACTCACTGACAGCAACGACTCTCTGTCCGTTTACGTCTAGGTCCGGAGGGATTGCGCCGACTCCTAGATTCTGCAGCTTGATTTTTTGCCAGGAGATGTGAAGCCCAAGACAGGATGCCTCAGAATCAAACTGTTCCAATGAGTGTCTCAGGTTATCAGATGCGACATCCAAGAGTGCAACACCGTCGACGTAGTCCAGGTCGGTGAAGTGGTACTCTGGAAGAGTGACCCCATTACATTGGACAATACGCTGAAGATTCCAGTCCATGGCCCAAAAAATACATAATGCCAGAACTGCATTTTTGGTTAACCCGTGTCCCAATCAAAACTGAGTGAAAAAAAGTGATCAAAAAGTCTTGTGTAGCCAAAAATGGTAGCAGTTAATACTACAGCTCAGGCCACATAAGACGAGCCCGTGCACAGGGCCACTGATGGAGAAGTAAAAAGTTACGGAGCTCGGAATATGAAGACAAAAACGTTTTTTCATTGTTAAAAAAGTCTTTTTTTTAGCAGTGAAAATAAATTGCTAAAAGTATTAACAAAACGCGGCTGACCCACAGAATGAACCTACCATGTCATGTTTTCTGAAGCATGAACGCCGCAAAAGCAAAATCCATGATAAAAGGTGCAATTGTGTTTTTTTCCATTTTACCCCACTTAAATGTTCACACTTTTTTAATACATTCTACGGTGCATTAAACAGTGCCATTAAAAAACACAACCTGTCCCATTAAAAAAAAACCTCTCATGTAAAAATAAAAAAGTTATGGCAATTAAAAAGAGAGGATGAAAAAAATGAAAGCTTGTAAAATGTCTGATAGTTGAAGGGTTAAGACCCTCAGACAAATAAACTATTGGACAGCAAGTTATCGTAACTAAAATCAAGTTAAACTTTGCTACATCAGTGCATCTCTTATTTTATTATAAACCTCTTTTGATCGCCAAGCTTTCCTCAACTCCTGAATGTCAAATCTGGTTTATCGTGTGGGATGCATCACAGCAAAACTGGGAAAATATGAAATTCCCGTCTGAGACCCCTGAGGAAGCTGGGTGGGTTACATCTCAGCAGGGGACTAACTGTATTGGGTACAGAGGGTGCGGTTGCACCAGGGGGCTCATAAGATCTCTCTTCCACATATAAGGAGACCCAAACTATGACTGAAGTATTACAGTTGGTGGCCCTCTTACAGTTTCGGCATTGGGGCCCATTAGTTTCAGGTTCCACCTCTGTGTAGCCTATGTTATTTTAGGGGGATTACTTGGAACTCACTCTCCTATTAGTGTAAAACCGAACAAATCAGAAGAGTAAAGGGATCATTACAGATGGACAGTGACATTCAAAAGACATCTAATATCAAGTTGTCTCTTTTTGATGTAATTCTCTAGAATATGGCAGTAGCACAGTGACCCCTACAGGTGACACTGGCATCACACCGCACATACAATAATGTATACATTGACTTTTCAAATATTACATTGCAAGAAAACGACATATCTGAGCACCCTTTAAAACAATGATTTTTGGTCACATAAATGGTGTGTGGAGACATCTACCATGACACAGTGAAACACACGGACAGGTTTTTCTCCCCTTATACAGTTGTGATAATCACGGCCGTATAACGGGACAAAATGAAACCACTGATCTCAATAGAATTTCAGTGGTTTCATTATTATTATTGGGATTTCTCAGCAGTCTATACTATGACTGAGAAAATATAGGACCTGCCCGATCTTCCCCGCAGGTAGGGAATACATCGCGCGGGGAAGAGCAGACGACACCTATCTTCCCGCCTCTTTTTTCAAACTCCTACGTTCTGGAACAGAGTTTGAACTTCCGGCGAGGGAGAAGGAATCTCCCTTATTCAGGTGCCACTACACTCCACGCTTCCGAGTATAGTTGCGCCCACGGCAGTGTGTATTCGCCCTAAGATTGATGTATGACATACGAGTGAAATGAGTGCGCAGTTTGTGTAGTAATGTTTCTCCTTAGGCTTCTTACAGACGGGCAAACGCAATATCTGGCTGTGAAACTCGGCCCAATATCGCACTCGTGAACGTGCGAGGTTTGCCTCGTATCACTACAGTAAAGCTGCGATCCTCCGGAGTGCATCAGAGGGTCAGCAAGTGTTTTCCATTGTTTTCGCTGGGGAACCTCGCATCACACTCGCGTGCACGCCGTGCGAAGTGTTCTCCTGTCCCATTGAAAACAATGCACTATGCGCTCCGCCAAAGACAAAACGTTAGAACATGCTACTGTACACTAGTGAGGTGCAAAAAAACCCCAAACCATCTGTCTATACATGGATAGATTTTCCTTCTAGAGAAGATGTTGGATTCTGGCTTACATTCCCAGTCACTGTTACAAGCCTGTTAAAAAGTCAGACACTGACTTGCAGGAATGCTGCAGGAGGCGCTGTAGAGGCATTGTTCCATCTTTCCATTGGCATACAGTTTGTGAGACATGTTTGCAGTGCAGTGAGTCATCAGTAGAGTGGGATATGTCTACAATGTGACCAGCAGTGTGACATCAGAGCGCTGTGAATGTCATCAACGTAAGTGCAGCGTGACATTGTGACATCATTGTGAGTTACATCAGTGTGAGGGAAATGTTTGCTGTATAAGCAATATTAGCTACATGCGTATTATGAATAAAGTATGTTTAGTGGGACTAAGATATTAATCCTCAGGATAGGTCATGAATATCACATCTATGAGAGACCACCGCTCAGGACCCCTGAAGATCAGTTGATCTTCTCCGGCCTGTAACGTCACATTGATAGGTCACATGGCCTAAATGTAGCTCAGTCCCATTTAATTGAATGAGATTGAGCTGCTATACCAGGCATTGCCACTATAAAATATACGGCACTGTGCCTCATTTGCAGTGAGGTGGCTACATCAATCATATATTGATGACCTATCCTGGGAGGAAGTCATCAATATGTTATTCTGAGAAAGCCCCTTTAACCCCTTAATGATGTGGCACTTTTTTTTCCCATTTTTGATTTTTCCTCCCCAAAAATCATAACATTTGTTTTTCTTTTTTTTGTTAATGTAGCTGTCGGAGGGCTTATTTATTACAGGGTGAGTTGTATTTTTCAATGGTACTATTTAATGTACCATCTAATGTGCTAAAAAACTTTCTAATTGGAGTGAATTAAAAAAAAACACATTTCCACCATCATTGGGGGTTCTTGTTTTTACAGCATACATACTGTAGCAAAAATGACATAATAACATTATACTATGGATAAGTACGATTCTTTTTTTTTTTTTTGCTGTACTTCTTTTAAAAAATAAAATCTCTTTGGAGAAAAATTAAATTATTTTCTGCCACCATCTTCTTCTTTTATTTTTCCATGATTATAGTTGTGTTAGGGTTAATTTATTGCGGGATGTCCTGTAGTTTCTATTTGTACCATTTCGGAGTTCATTTGACTTTTTGATCGCTCTTTATTACATTTTTCTTGGAGACACATTGCAATTTTGGCAATGGATATTTTTTTCTAGATGACATTCGCTGTGTGGGATTACTAATGCATCAGTTTCGTAAATTGGACCAATAGGATTTGTTATCGCTTTTTTTATTTGAACTTGCGATCGTTTGATCTCTCATACAGTGTAATGTAATACCATAGTATTGCATTACACCACTTACTGATAGGCAACTAGTCATGGCAGCCCTGGGACTCTTCAGAAGACCCAGCCTGCCATGGCAATCCAAGAACGCCTCATGATCTCATCACGGGGGAAGCATGAGGGATCCCAGTACACTGATTAGGGCATGTAAATAAAGCTGTTAGAATTGACAGGGGCATTTAAAGGGTCAACAGTTGATTGTGGCTGTTGGTGGTCGGGTGTCAGCTGTAAAAAAAACCAGCCAGCACCAGCCATTTATCCCGCTCTTTACAAACCCCACACGCCCAGGATGTAAATGTATGCCCTCGGGCATAAAGATTAAGGGGTTGTGTCAAGTTATAAAGTTATTCCCTATCCACAGGATAGAGGATAACTTTATATAGGTGGGGGTCTGACTGGTTAGTCCTTAAGTAAAAGGGAAGTCACACAGGTGTGCCACTGCTTTGTTCATTTCAATGACATTAGCGAAGATTCCCGAAGCACTTGAACTTGCTAATATTTGGTGCTGCCATTGAAGTGGATGAAGCAGCAGCAAGTACGCATGACCACTCCAATTAGTAATTATGGTCCCCTTAGTGACCCCATTAGCAGTAGTGGCCCCAATAGTAAAAGTGCCCCCAATAGTAACAGTGTCCACAGTAGTGACCCCATTAGTAATAGTGCCCCCAGTAGTGTCCCTAGTACTTACTAATAGGGCCCCCAATAGTAACAGTTTCCGCAGTAGTGGCACCAATAGTAATAGTGTCCTTTATAGAGTGCCCAATAGTAATAGTGCCCCATTAGTAATAGTGTCCTATGTACTGACCCCAATAGTAATAGTGCCCCAGTAGTAATAGTGTCCCCCACAGGAGCCCCAGGTCAGACACCAGGGGTGAGAGGTCAAGGGTCACAATTCTAATTGCAGCAGTGGAAGTGGACAAGAGTTAGAGAATGGGTGAGTGAAATCCTTGATGCTGGGGT
Organism: Eleutherodactylus coqui; assembly: GCF_035609145.1. Taxonomy (NCBI): domain Eukaryota; kingdom Metazoa; phylum Chordata; class Amphibia; order Anura; family Eleutherodactylidae; genus Eleutherodactylus; species Eleutherodactylus coqui. Next base: position 124,797,475 of record NC_089845.1, on the reverse strand, counting down.
GCTACCTGCCATGCGCTCAGCTGACAATTATTTTTTACCAGCCATTAATATACCTGTAAAAAATAAATACTGGCACCAGCCTTTCCACTTAATTACTAGACAGGTTGGTAAATTATCAGCCAAATAGCAACCCTTGTAGGGGGTCTAGTTATCATTATGAATCCAGAAAGGTAAGGACAGTAGAGATGCCCCAAGGCTGTAGGAGGTCTTATAGGCCATGCAATACTTACTGAATAACCCTTTATAGTGCCACCTATTAGAAGGTACATAGCTACTCTGAGTCAATATGTGTCCTTTTAACAGGCCTTGCACCATGGAATGTAACCAGGGAGTATTACATGGCCTATAAGACTCCCTACACCCTCATGATGCTCCCCTGAAGTAGAAACAGTGCCCCCCGGACTCACATTGATTGCCTCTCACCTAGTCAACCAGAACCTTACCGTGCAAGATGGGGAGGAATCCTGAAAGGGCTGAATTTGAAACAGTCCTGCAAAAATGGGTACAGGATAGGGGATAAACATCTCATGGGCAGTGGGGGTCTCAACACTATGACCTCTCACCTCTCTTGAGAACAGGGGTCTTGTGTTCCCCTCTTCTCCTTACTGCAGCCCCTCAGTGAGATGGAGACTAAATGAAGCGATCATCATTCATGAGCAGCACTGCTCTATTCGTCTTCAATTGGACTTCCAGAGATAGCAGAATGCTTGTACTCCGCTATTTCCGCCAGCCCCATTGCAATGAATGAATGAAGCAGCCCCACATATGCACTACTGTCACTCCATTCAATCTCCACATCATTGTGGGTGGGAACAACAAGCCTTAAGTGATGAGAAGAGGGAACAATGGATCCCATTCTTGGGGTCAGGGAGGGGTCTCAGCAGTGAGACCCCCACCAACTCTCAGACTTTTAGCACCTACCCTATGGATAGATGATAAAAGACAATTGTGGTACAACCCATTTAATGCAAATCCGCATAAAAAGAAGCTGTCAGGGCATTTAAGGGCTATTTCATACTAGCGATCGCGATTTTGGCGTGAGAAAATCGCCGCAAAATCGCTTATTTTTTCCCACGATTTTCTCACGCAATTTTTAATTTTTTTTTGCGAGAAAGTCAGTAGGACTTCCTAAACTTAAAGGGGTTGTCCCGCGAAAGCAAGTGGGTCTATACACTTCTGTATGGCCATATTAATGCACTTTGTAATGTACATTGTGCATTAATTATGAGCCATACAGAAGTTATCAGAAATTATTCACTTACCTGTTCCGTTGCTAGCGTGCTCGTCTCCATGGTGCCGTCTAATTTTCAGCGTCTAATCGCCAGATTAGACACGCTTGTGCAGTCCGGGTCTTCTTCTTTTCTGAATGGGGCCGCTCGTGCCGGAGAGCGGCTCCGTGTAGCTCCGCCCCGTCACGTGCCGATTCCAGCCAATCAGGAGGCTGGAATCGGCAATGGACCGCACAGAAGCCCTGCGATCCACTGAGGGAGAAGATCCCGGCGGCCATCTTCAACCGGTAAGTAAGAAGTCACCGGAGTGCGGGGATTCAGGTAAGCGCTGTGCGGTTTTTTTTTTAAGTCCCTGCATCGGGTTTGTCTCGCGCCGAACGGGGGGGCTGTTGAAAAAAAAAAAACCCGTTTCGGCGCGGGACAACCCCTTTAAAAACATATTGCATCGCACGAAAATCAGAAGTTCATGCTTTGTGATGCAATAAAAAAGAGGCTCCATAGGCAAACATAAGAGATAAAAAAAAATGAAAAACACAGAAAGAGAGGACGTGCCGCAATTTTTTTTTCAAGCAACATCACATGAGTGAAACATCGCAAATGTGAAGGAAATCCTTGAAAAGCATGGGTGTCATAATTCACTTACTCTCACATTGCGCGAAAATCGCACAACTTTATCATTGTGAAGGCACCCCCAGAAGTTCACAACAACCGGAAAGTCTCCAATGCATTAGAATAATCTAATAAATACTCTGTGAAGTACAATAAACAAATAACACAAATATAAAATAATGAAAAAAATAAAATGTGACAGATTGTATGAATATTGTGACAGCCAAAGAAGCAAAAATTCTCATGTGCTCAAAACCTGAATTTTATACAAAGTCTAAATTGTAATTGTAGCCAGAGTTGTGTAAAGGTCTCTGGACTCTGTGCAGCAATCAACAGTCATATCAATATTTAAAGGCAAACATACAAGCATATCGGTCCACATTTGCTGTAACTGAGCCTTTTCATTGTGCAAACTGCCAAAGTTGGCATTCTAGTTGGTCCCACACATGTTCTATTGGGGATAAATCTGGAAACCAGGCAGCCACAGAAGTGTGACAATGTTGTGGAGGCTCCTGTGATCACCTTGTGTGCGCGGCCGAGCATTATCCTGCTGGGAAAAATGCCTCTTGGAAGCCGCCATGATGCAGGCATTTAAAGGCAAACATACAAGTCATTTAATATGCCTATAACTTATAGCTGCTGCATTAGTACATTGGGACAACCCATGTGACATCCATCATGTATCTCTTTGAATTATTATCACCAGGTCTTATAAAAGTGAAAAAGTTTTACCCTCTTGCTAATACACTCATTGTCAAAAACAATCGAGCACCTCGAAGGAGTTGTTCCTCTGTGTGATTGTAACATTGATATACGTAATTGATTACAATATCAGAGCAAAAAGATAACTTATTACGGAAAATCGACCCCTTGAAGTTGAGGCTCTAGTATCCTGTTGTACCGCCTCTAGCTTGGATACAAGATGTGATACAGGCGGGCATGGAGGCTCTACTACCCTGTTGTGCCACCTCTAGCTTGGATACAAGATGTGATACAGGCGGGCATGGAGGCTCTAGTACCCTGTTGTACCGCCTTTAGCTTAGATACAAGATGTGATACGGGTGGGCATGGAGGCTCTAGTACCCTGTTGTACCACCTCTAGCTTGGATACAAGATGTGATACAGGCGGGCATGGAGGCTCTAGTACCCTGTTGTACCACCTCTAGCTTGGATACAAGATGTGATACAGGCGGGCATGGAGGCTCTAGTACCCTGTTGTACCACCTCTAGCTTGGATACAAGATGTGATACAGGCGGGCATGGAGGCTCCAGTACCCTGTTGTACTGCCTCTAGCTTGGATACAAGATGTGATACAGGCGGGCATGGAGGCTCTAGTACCCTGTTGTACCACCTCTAGCTTGGATACAAGATGTGATACAGACGGGCATGGAGGCATACAGGTTCCATATGGTGTCCTGCAGCATATCGGTCCACATTTGTTGTAACTGAGCCTTTTGATTGTGCAAACTCATAGACTGCCAAAGTTGGTGTTCTAGTTGGCCCCATACATGTTCTATTGGGGATAAATCTGAAAACCAGGCAGCCACGGAAGTGTGACAATGTTGTGGAGGCTCCTGTGACCCCCTTGTGTGCGTGGCCGAGCATTATCCTGTTGGAAAAAATCCCTTTTGGAAGCCGCCATGATGAAGGCTGCAGGATGTGCTGAACATATTGCTGAGCTGTCATTGTCCCTCATACAACTACTAGGGGTGACCATTTGTCATATGTGATGGCCCCCTAGATCATCATAAAAGCAGGGGGCAGTGTACCACTCCACAGTAAAGGCAGGATTGAGGCGCTCACCCAGACACAAACATGGCCATCGTCAGTGCCTAAACTAAACCTGGATTCGTCGCTGAAGACAACCAAGTTCCATGGCAGTCCAGTTTTGTCATTCATGACACCACTGTAAACGCAGGCCACGGTGGGTGCTAAAGGCAGTACACATAATGGGTGTTGTGAGACCAAATATCCTTCAGCCACGCAACTCCAAATGGTTCCCAACAGACACAAAAGCTTGTAACAATGGTGCCACCTTTCTGTGGATGGTGCACAACATTCCACAACACTAATCATTTGCATATCTGCCTGAGATGTAACTACAGGCCGCAAAAAGACTTCTTCTAGGTGTTCGATTTTCTTTTTTTTAACAAAGTGTATATTACTGAATAGAAAACTTTTTTGCTCTCCAGGGTTCATCTAATAAAGAAAACCTCTCCATATGTCCTACAAAGTATATGCTGTATGGGGAGGTATCACCCCAGTCCATGTCCAACATTGTTCCTATTATGTGCACACTAAGCGTTGGAGACCGGTCTCTTACTCATGGTACAGCTTTGTCCTTTCTACCAGGTTATGGTGCCATGCTCTGCTTCCAGGACCAGAATCCGTGTAGGAATGAAGTCTTCCTCTCCTTCCATGCTGTGTGTAACTGTCAGCCCAGGTCATGAGGAACCTCTCGGTAGCATTCAGCATCTAATAATTTGGTCCCTTAGCTGCTCCCTAGCATGCGGATGCAGCCTATTGCACTATCCCTCCAGAATGGCCTCCACCACTTTAAGAGCTGGTGCTGTTGTGGCTCCTCTGTGCTTGGTTGCTGTGGTGCTGCACTCAGGTGTTGCTGCTCTCTCACTGTACAAAATGGGCTCAGTAGTTCAGTCCAGAATGCCGCAGTGGCCAAGCCATTATCATAAGTAAGGGTGACTACCCACTAGCGGTTTTTTTTCTGCTGCGAATTTGCTCCTATTTTTTCTTCCAATTGTCAATGGAACTTCCTAATGTTAAAACCGCAACGCGATGCAACACAACTTTGCGGTTTTAACATTAGGAAGTCCCATTGACAATTGGAAGAAAAAATAGGAGCAAATTCGCAGCAGAAAAAAAAACGCTAGTGGGTAGTCACCCTAAGGCCGGCTGCACACGGCCGTGACGGGCTCCGCCGCGGAATATTCCAGGGCGAAGCCCGTCATGGCGCCCCCCAGAGACCCCATACTTACCAGCGGATCCGGCGTCCTGGGTCCCGCATGACGCTTCGGCGTGACGCGCCGCAGCGTCATGTGACACACCAGCCACGTCACAAGACACGCCCACAGCGTCACATGACGTGGGCGGCCGTGTAATATGACGCGCTGGCCGCGTCATATGACGCGGCGGCGGTGGGCGGAGAGGCGATTTCACGCTATCTTCCGCTGTGCTACAGCGGAAGATAGCGTGAGCGGACGGCTTCCATTGACTGCAATGGAAGCCGTCCGCGCGTACACCTGCGGCAAATAAAGCATGCCGCGGGTGAGGACGGGTGATTTCACGGTGCGGAATTCCGCACCGTGAGCATTGAGCTATTAGGTTCAATAGAAAAGAAAAGAAGAAGACCGGACTGCGCAAGCGCGTCTAATCTGGCGATTAGACGCTGAAAATTAGACGGCACCATGAAGACGGGGACGCTAGCAACGGAACAGGTAAGTGAATAACTTCTGATAACTTCTGTATGGCTCATATTTAATGCACAATGTACATTACAAAGTGCATTAATATGGCCATACAGAAGTGTATAGACCCACTTGCTGCCGCGGGACAACCCCTTTAATAATGCCCCACTCTGTCCCATGAGTCATTTATAAGCATCACTGTGCTCTAAGTCATTCATAGGCTGCACAGTGTCCCTTAAAGGGGTTGTCCCGCGGCAGCAAGTGGGTCTATACACTTCTGTATGGCCATATTAATGCACTTTGTAATGTACATTGTGCATTAAATATGAGCCATACAGAAGTTATCAAAAGTTATTCACTTACCTGTTCCATTGCTGGCGTCCTCGTCTCCATGGTTGCCGTCTAATTTTCGCCATCTAATGGCCAAATTAGACGCGCTTGCGCAGTCCGGGTCTTCTGCTTTTCTCAATGGGGCTCCGTGTAGCTCCGTGTAGCTCCGCCCCGTCACGTGCCGATTCCAGCCAATCAGGAGGCTGGAATCGGCAATGGACCGCACAGAAGCCCTGCGGTCCACGGAGGGAGAAGATGCCGGCGGCCATCTTCACCGGGTAAGTAAGAAGTCACTGGAGCGCGGGGATTCAGGTAAGCGCTGTCCGGTGTTCTTTTTTAACCCCTGCATCGGGGTTGTCTCGCGCCGAAAAAAAACCCCGTTTCGGCGCGGGACAACCCCTTTAAGACTCTACTGTGCCCCAGCAATAAACTCACTCACCTCCATCATGCTCCAACGGTGTCCTTCATTCTTTGCCTTGGTCTTCTTCTAGTCAAGATCATGTGGAATGACTCAGCTGGTGCAATGACATTTAAATGTCAGAGAAGGCACCTGGTGGTGGAGTCAGGAAGTGCGCGGCTTCCTGCAGTGCCATTGTCATAGTTAATTGTATCCATGTCTTTAAGACATGGATACAATTGATTTCAAAGAAAGAAGACCAGATTAATCCTACTCAGTGCCATCTTAACACATGAGCCTGATGGGCACTTGGCCGATGACACCACAAGCATAGGAGCCCCATATTAATCTATGTATGTTAACATTTCAGTGCACCTTGTAATTATATATAATGTTGTGTGGCGGGATATGAACTTGCTTTCAATCTGTCTATGCCATGTGTAAAGACTTTAATTTTGTCCCTTTCTGTTTCACTTTCAAATTACCCATAATTCCTTCTGTAAATTACCCATAATTCCTATTGTGAATTATCTATAATTTCTATAATAAAAAGAGAGATTTCCCGCCCAATGGATATGTGGATCGTCCAGTGAAGCGTAGTACACCGTCTCGTTACTCTTTATTCCTGTGAGTAGTCGTCGCACGGAACCCAGTACAACGCTTTGCCCGAGGGCCCATAATGCTGTTAAGACTGCACTGATCCTACCCCTGAGTGGCACCCCAATCTCAGCGGGCCCAGGAACCTGCCCAGGTTTTCCGGGTGTTAGCGCTGGCCCAGTGTCCGAGTCTAGTTTGCTTCTTTATTGGACAGCACATGGACTTAAAAAAACCTAGTGTAACGGGAACCTAAGAAAAAGTTATAGACTCAATATTGCATGAATGTTAATAGCTTGTAGCTTTTATCTCATTCCCAGTTACAAACCAAGTGCCTACTGGAACTGTTGTAATCTATTTCTACTTTATTATCCCCGTAAACGGCTAATCCCTTAGGACTTTTTTAAAGAGTCCTGCTGTGGGGGTCATTAGCTGTAAATCTTTCAAAAGCATCAATAGAGCAGAGGGGCTGGTATGAGCACCACACTAAAACAGAGGGATAGTTAGGATGAAAAATCGAGGCGTCTCAGCCAGCAGTGTGTCCGGGCTAATTAGTGGAGATCCCTTTAACAGCCACAACTGCAAACATATGTTGAAAATAATAACATATTCATTCTTCCTTCTAACCTTATGGCCACTTAAGCGGCAGCAAGAGTATCAGTTACCAACCAAAAGTATAGTAAGCCATTTCCTCCAGTTCTGCAAACTTGTGTGTCCCAGGCTCAGCTCAGTTGTCTAGTGGGCTACGGTTTTATCCCGGATTAGTAAGTAAAACATTTGCGCGATTGGAAATGTAGTGTTCCTTTATAAAATGTCAGCATTCTTGGAGGACGGGGGATTTAGGTGCCAAGGTTCTCTGTGCTGAAAAGCGGCTGTTGTGACATCTGCAATTCGTTCCCAGGTTCACGTCAGATGTTGCTGAGAGCCCGCTATGGTGGTAGCCATGAAAGGGAAGGTGAAGGGGAAGTCAGGATTTAATAGGGGAAATAATACTCCCAGAGTTATTGATCATTTGATGTGTTGTATGGGATTTATAGAAGCTGACGTCCGTGTAATGTGGTTTGTGATAGGTATGAAAGTAGAGGCTAAATTCATGTATTATATTACATTTAAGTAAAAAGCCCTGATAGATATTTTTCGGGTTCATTAACAAAGAAGTTTTGACTGAGAAGCAAAAAAAAAAATTTTTTAAAGGGGTTAGCCATTTTTAGGGAAGTCTTTAGAAAACTGTGGGAATAGTCGGTTTATGTTGCCTACTGAGGGGGTGTTCATATGTAGTAGACATGTGCCCAACACGTCATCATGCTGCCTCCATTGAAGCACAGTACTTCTGCCCTCAATCTCTAGTAAAGGGGCTGTACCAATATTATAAGTTATTCCCCTGTCCACAGGTTAGGCTACAACTTTATGATCGGTGAGACCCCCATCGATCCAAAGAATGTGGGTGCCCCTCTGCTTATCACTGCGCGGATGCTTCTCTCAGCCACAGTGACACCACAGTGAATGGAACGCTGGCCCAGCATGCGTAATCGGTGCTCCATTCAATGGGGCTGATGTTAATACCCAAGCGCTTGCCCCTAGTCCATCTCCGCAGTCCCGTTTAAAATGAATGGAGCAGTAGCGCACTTGTGTGACCAGTGCTCCATTCATTCTCCTCCTCACTGCAGGGGATACAGTAAGCCTGCAGTGAGGAAGACGGGACACGGGGAGCCCCCTTCTTGGCATCAGTGACGGTCTCAGCGGTGAGACCCTACCGATCAGCAGGTTATCGCCTCTCCTTTGGATAGGGAATACTTTGTCATTCTGGTACAACCCTTTCAACCAGAAACAATCCTGTAGAGCCTTAAACTATTCATTGTGAGTTATGTAACAATTATATAGAACATTGATGATATTTCACCTTAAGGTAATTAATAAGTGTTATCTGCAATACCACGGCTGACCACATGGTTTGCTATCACGATGAAGCATGTGTGGGATAGGTTTGCACTATACTTCATGGCAGTTTATGGTTCAAATACATGATATAGGTATTGGTTTGTTTCATACCTCCACACAGTGTACCTAATCGTGTGTGTGTGGTATAGGGTCACCAATAGGGAAATTCTATACTCTTAATGTGACAAATCCTTTGACTGCATCTTGTCAAACGTTCAGCTGATCTTTCTTCTCTGCTGCGGAGACGGAGGAGACAGCGTGCTGGAAGCACCAGCTGGCCAAGTCAGTTTGGCCCAGCAGATTCAGTAATAACGGTCTTCTCATTGGAATGATACGGTTACTTTGTGTCAAGGCCAAATGTCTTTTTTTTTACATTCCAGTGCCAACAACAATTTTGCTGAAAGCCTTTGTTATGACTCCATCATTGTTTGAAAATTGCTCTTTATTGCATTCTTTGGTTTACCACATTTACCTCATCGCTAATGAAGTTTACGCGCCTGCAGGATAATGCGGCGTTCAGAGCAGTTGTGTTTCACAAATGTATCTAATAACGTCCATCGATTTATTTAGCAACTGTTCAGAGATGATACGCCCGGCTTATGTTTTATGGTTATAGAGCATATTGTAATTGATACAGATATATGCTTGGGTTTTTTTTTTCTTTTTTAGATGTGTAGGTTACGGTTAACTTTGTCAATCCACCACAATTTCATAATATATCATTAAAGAGGTCAAACCTCTACTTTTCACAAAAAGTTTCTTCATGCAGTCATAAAGTTAAAGGGGTTGTCTGGGAATTAAACAAAATGGACTGACGGTTCCCCGTCCTCTGCACTTACTGTACTGTGCTAAAAGTAGATAGTGGAGTAGTCGGTAGGGGCTATGCGGAGAGCCACTCGGTCAGTTTTATTGTGTAAGTGGAAAAATGCTTCTATTACTGGTGGCTGGAGTTTTGCTAGGAGGGGCCACAGAGTGGTCACTTACTGCTAAGTGATGTTGCAGAGGGATTACTATTACTCAAAGAAGCGACAGAGGGGATCACTATTACTAAACTAGGTCACTGAAGGGCCACTATTACTGAGCGGCCACAGAGGTAACAATTTACCTAAATGGGGGCACTGTAACTAAGTGGGGCTACAGAGAGGGCACTACTACTGAGAAGAGCCACAGAGTGGGCACTATTGCTAAGAGGAGCCACAGAGGGGACACTGCAATTAAGTTGGGGCACTATAACTAAGTGGAGTCACAGAGGTAAAACAATAGTATTATGGGGTGGAACTCAAAGGAGGGGGTAGTGGCAGGATGGGGAGAGTCTACAGTAAGAAGTCGTGGCTAGAAGACGTTGCCATGACAGTCTGAACCCAGATAGGGGATAAAGCTTATCAGTTTACACAGCTTTATGCATTCTACCCCATTTATATAAGATTGCTAGACTATTGTACTGAACTATTCATTGTTCCTGTTTCTTCATAGATTGTAAACTTTGGCTGGTACAGCCCTCAACCCTATTGTTCAATTTGATTATTAGTTTTATACTGAATGTAAGGTCTGACTTATTATTTACATGGACCTTCTGATTTGTAAAAGCTGCAAAATATGTTGGCATCATATGTAGTGGCCCAGCATTAGTGGGGCCCCTCCATTATGTTATATGTCTGTCTCGTGCTAATTGTCTTGCCAGTTTCTTATATGTAGTGCCCATTTGGTATGTGTATTGCACCTCTTCAGCACTGAATGTATCATGTTGTATGTCAGATGACTATGTTTGATATATGTGTTGGTAAGGGTGCAAGTGTGGGCAGTACATTACAGTCTAAGCGGAGTGTAAGGAGTTCTTCTGATAAGTCAGCAAGAGGAGACAGTGAGTGAGCCAAACAGACACTGATCGGTCTGTGTGGGGTGAGAATGGAGGAAGCCGAGCAATTCCCATCTGCTTGACCTGGGATCAGTCTACCCAGGATGTGCCAGTGCTCCTATTAAGTACTGAGTGTGAGAAAAGGACCACTTCATTGGCTAAAAGCACAAAGATAAGTAAATGTTAGTGTGGACTAGTAGAGAGTAAGAGAGAGAGAAAGTCGCTGGGAGCGGAACCACACAGATAACTTGGACTGTGGATCGACAGGAATACCACGAGAATCCTCCCTGTCACATCTCTTTATTCCATTGTATCTGTGCCAGACTGCTGATGTTATGGAAGTTTAACAAGTTACAGTAAACGGACACTACCGACCGTTCGAACTTTGTCCAGAAAGTTTCCCTGTGTGTGGACTGAGTTATTGTCGTCATCCAGATTCACCGCAGAGGATGGAACGGTGGCATTACGAGTGACCAAAAACTTTAAGATAACTCTTATTTTCTTTTTCCTGTGACCTTCCCCAGCAGTAACTTGGATGGGTCCCGAGCTACCCCCAGGGGAGAAGATAGTAGAGCCACTGTGACATAGTTCTCCTTATCTACCCCGCCATCTTCTCGGCTGTGGGCTTGCTCCTTGAACATTGCATATATAAATAAAGATTATTTTTATTAAAAGGGGATCATCTGTGAACACAGGTGGTATCTGCACTGTAATCACTATCACTATGTAGAGCTGGTACTGGACTATTATAAAGTGACTGCATTATTTAGAGGTATACTACAGCTAATCCGTATCTAGGCCTACCATGTTATAAAAGTTGTTTTATAGCATATAAAGTATGAGCTCTATGTATACCCTGGCTTTTGGGGTGCAGGACAAAATATGCAGCATTTGACCAGGATTTGGCCGGACCCATATAGCTGGAAGGTGGACCCCAAGAATAATTTCCTTTTGTGTGCCCAAGGAATCCCAGTCCAACACTGTTTGTGACATATCAGCCAACCATTTTGATTTTTCATTTTCCTGTATTTGCAGATATTTGGTTACTTTTGTAGTATAGTTTACATCCCTCCATAATAATAAGGAATTGGAAATTTCAACCAAACAATGGGTAAAAGACAATAAATGTAAAAAAAATCTTTGAGACTCAACAACTTTACGTCTAACATTCATGATCCTCTTATATAATAACTTTCATCTGGAGGTCCACCTTTCACTTTCATGGTGTAGTCTAACATGGTGTCAAGTCAAAACAAGATTCTGAAGATCTCATGTTTCTCACTTAAACCAAGGAAAGCAAGGGGTAATATCATGTTGAGTCTGTTAGACAAGGCGTGATAATATCTAAAGGAGCAAGCCTTGATCACAGATATAAGATAATGATCTCTAAGAACGGATATCACCTAGACATAGCAGAGCCAAAGTCATCACAGACATTTCATGATACAGAGCGTCTTGTGAAGAGGTCTCTTGATATCCAAGACTGGGTTATGCCTTTGACTCAACCATCATGTGTTGTAATACCAAAATATTCTTTAGGAGCGGGATAATCCTTTTCAGAACTGCTGTAGCAGCACAGACGATACATTCTTATTTAGTCAATAGTGTCAATACAGTAACTCATACAGAAGTAGCAAAGCAGAATTTATCACTTGGAACTCTTTGGGCTACATTGTTTCTCTATCACATAGTCTAAACCTTGCTGTCCACCTATGATATTGATCAGCCTACAATGTGGCCGATCGATCATTCATAGAATTATTCATACGGGTAATCCTACTGGCTACAGTACAGATTCTTGAGTCAAAAAGATTAACTGGCAAGGAGGGGTTAAAATAATTAGGTGTTCCTCCTTCCAGCATAGGAGTCCCAGCTATTGCTGCACAGAAGAAGCTGGTAGTGGTCACATGCACAATGCATGGTACATGACTGCGACCGGCTTCTTTAGGGTTTGGAGCTGCAGTGACCCGTGCCAGCCTACAACAGTGAACATGGGCATACTTAAGGAGGTGAGTATGACTTAGTTCTTTATTTTAACGCCATTCCAGCACTTGCACAAAATGACGTGATCAGCCGGATTCAGTCGAACATGTTATATGCTTGCAGTTTTGGTTGTGGTCAGCCGAAATTTTCCAACAGGCTGGATTGAATCTTTGGCATACTATAGTCTTCCATCGGTTATTACAAATAATTTTTGCAGTGATTCTGCACTTGATGGTTGCCCTTAAGGCCTTATTCACATGAGCGTAAATATACAGCTAATATAGTTGCGCCGAAAAAATTGCAACCATCTGAAGCATAGCATTCCAACGTATTCATCTATATGACTGATTTTTAGTAAAAACATTGCGCCAGGATTAATAGGACATCAGCGACTGAAGACGGCGACCAATTTTATAAGTAGCATGAAAAGATAGGTCTGGCCCTATCATTTGCCGAGATACACTGGAGGCTCCATTAGGCTTCTATGGGAGCTAAAAATAAGGGAGTGGGAGGGAGTTTAGCTGCGTTCAGCCATGGGAAAAGTTTACAGCTGGCGCTATTTAACCAATAAAAATCATTCCGAGGATTTCTGCCAACTGAGGGATTTCCGTGATGCAGCATATTTTTTTGCCAATATGCCACAGCCGCCCGTGTGAATGAACGAGAAAATGCTAATTTAGATCGGCACTTGATCGCGGCTATTCTTCTAGCGGTGAATGTAAAAATGCATACACTCATGTGAATAAGGCCTTAGACAAATGTTTCCTAAGAAAGGGTTTATCATCTCATTACTTTAGAGGGGTTATCCCATGAAAATTGTTTATCCCGTGTTTGATTACAGGAGATCTGACCACTGGGACCCCTAGGAAGCATAACGGTGCACCCTGCATTTCCCGGTCCAATGGAGCAGTGGTGCACATGATGTTATAGAGATAGCCGAAGATCTACGCCGGCCCCATAGAAGTGAATAGTGATGGTCATGCACACACACCACCACTCCATTCTCCTGAGGGACTCCACATGTTTATGATCGTGGGGGTCCCAGCTATCAGACCTCCAGCGATCAATCATATATCACGGACAGGTGATAAATGATTTCCGTGGGATAATCCTTTTAAAGTCCAAAATTCTGTGCAGATGGATTTCTTGTCTTTTCTTCATTTTCCAGGAGCTCTGCCATAAACGTATCACAAGGCATTTACCTTACGAACCGATGAGCTTCTGTATATAAAGCAGTGTGTGTTCTACATCACAAGGCATAAAACCTTCCCTATTGCTGAAAACCCTACAGAATAGATAGAATATTTTGCCAAGCTTCTGTGAATGAAATGGAAACATATCATCTCGGGGTTGTATAGAAACATGTGGTCTGCATTATCAAATATGGCCACAGATATAGAGCATTTACATGTGATTTTTATATATCAACATCTGGTTCTTATAAAGCCTCAGTAACGAGCAAGTTGGTATCGTGTACCCACGTAACATAGCCTGGGACTGAGCTGCGTAGGGGGCCGATGAGCAGATAAAGAATGTTGCTAGACTGTAATATTAAAGGTGTGTTCCGGGACTAAATTATTGATGACCTATCCTCAAGATAGGTTATCCATATATCATTGGTAAGGGTCTGCTGCTTGGAAGCTTGACCGAAGAGATCATGGTGATCAGTAGTGTGACCGGTGGTGGAAAGGCCTATCTTGGGCTCGTTAGACTAGGTTGGGCTGACAACCTCTTGCTGAGATTTGCCTTTGCTAATTGGTGCGGGTCTTTCCTTCTTCATGGCCATGGATGTTACATATCGGTCAGGCCCACACCAATTCGGATGACTGCCAAGTGAGGAAGAGAGCTCTGCCACAAGGGGTCCACCAGAGGTTCCAGGAAAGTCATGGTAACCAATGAACATTTTTTATCTTATTTGCAAAATTAACAATAGTTTTTAAAAAAGAAAACTTACTTTAGTTTCTTGCTCCGGGCATGTTGGTGAAAACGGTAACAGAGATGGTTGCAATTTACTATATACGAAAGCCTATTTAACCAAAATCAGGCATTTGCATGGAAATCTCCTTTTCTTCCTTTCACATTGGCCAGCGATCTGTAAGCCTATGTACTGCAGACATTGCACAGCGTCGCTCCAGGAAGAAACTGCCTGATGCCATCCCATCCTAGCTCAGTTAATCCTGCTCTTCACACCCAAACGCTCCATTCTCTCAGGTTGGTTTCACACGGGCGATAAAATTGTGCGATTTTTTTTCTCTTTTTTATCGTCCATGTTTCCCTATGGAGCCTTTGTTTTATCGCATCGCAACACACGAACTTGTGATTTTTGTGCGAGGGGTTTTTAACATTAGAAAGTCCTATCGTCCTTCTCGCAAGAAAATCGCAAGCGGCAATGTTTTTGCAAGAAAATGCAGCGCTAACATTCAAAGACGCGATTTTCTCACATCAATATCGCAATCGCCTGTGTGAAACTACCCTCACTCCTCTGTTCCTGCCCCCTCTTAAAGATGCAAAATCGTGTACATGTTCCATGGTAACAAACAAGGTATAACATAATGTGAACTCCCCCCTTACACTGCAGCCCTTTCTCAGGCCTGAGACGTCATGCTCACTTGTAGCATGGCCTATGTACAGCTCAGTCCCATTCAATTGAATGTGATTCAGCTGCTATACCAGGGATAGCCACTAAAAAATGTACAATGCTGTGTATGCGATGCAGTGAGGAGGCTGTGGTACTCATCTAACAGCTAATCGCCCACGGTCCCATGCAGCAGACCCCCACCAATCTGATGTTAATCACCTATCTGAGGGTAAATTATCAATCTCCAGGTCCCCAAAACAGTGCTACACATGTGATTGTGGCAGTGCCTGGTACTGCAGCTTACAGCAGCTCAGTCCCATTCAAGAAATAGGAACTGAGCTGCAGTAACAGTCATAGACACAACCGGATGTATGGAGCTGTATCTGGGTCAACAATGAAGGGGATCAAGCACTTGTTGCTCACTCAGCACATCAATATTACAGTTCTGAAAAATTCATTTATGGGAAAAGGTTGACAGACGAACGAAAATTGAAGCCCCTCCCCCCCATTATAGTCAGTGGGGTTCTTCAGGTGCCATTCAGTTCCATCGCAAAACAGGTCCATTCGGCCATGGGATTCTCCTTTCCTGCTCCATTAAAAAAGGAAGATAGAATCCCTGAACGCACATGTGAACTTAAACTAATTTGAAGGCCAGAGACCTTGTCCTTCTCACAGATAGGGACCTCTCACGTTGCAGTCCCATAGAGCTTCCATGTAGATTTGCGTCATTTGGACTCTTTGTGCCTGTCAGTGTCATAATATTTCCAATTTTTCCATCTCTTCACAGCAGGAATCCCATTCATATTTTAAGATATTGGCTGCAAGAAAAGAAAACTGATGTCGGGGGAACAGGAAAGATGCAGATGTAAAAGTAGAGAGCCAACACTGAAGACTGAACTGGACAGTCGAAAAATTCAATTAATCTTCATGAGCACTAAAAAATGTCAATCTTCCAATTATATCCTTTCCCAACCAAATGACTGTAAAGGATTTGTATTTTTAAATGCGCAAGTCAATGCCCTGACTTTAACCCTATGGAAATGCTTAAGATGACATGAAGTGGACTGTGCATGTAAGGCATCCCAGAAATATTAATGAACTGAAAGACATTTGTTGTAAAGAAAGAACCAAAATTCCTCCTCAACATTGTGCAAATATTATTTGCAGCTACAGGAAAGGTATGGTGAAAATAATTGCTATTATAGGGGGATTTTTAGGTTGTTCAGTTCGAGGGTTTACTTACTTTTTCTCCCTTCACTACAGATATTACTAGCTGTATTATACGACTGACACCTACCTTCAATGACTGGGATCAGTGGCCGTTGAATCCTTTAGCTGCTCAAATGGATTGAGACCGGCAGAATTTGGAGGCTGAGTTATTACCTTGATTTCTTTGTCATGTTCCTCATCCATGTCTGAACAATTTTGGCAATGTGTCGGGCACATTATCCTTCTGAAAGAGGGCACCGCCATAAGGGAATATGGCTGTCATTAAAGGAGGTGCTTGTCTGTACAATGGTTAGGTAGGTAGTACATATCCCATCCACATGAATGCCAGGACCCAAGTACCCAGCAGAACATTATCCCCAACGGCTTGACTTCTTCACATAGTGCTTCCTGGTGACATCTCTGTTCCAGGTAAGTGACGCACATACATTCAGCTGTCCACATGGTGTAAAGTAAACTGAGATTTATCAGACCATACCACCTTCTTGCATTGTTGCATGGTCTAGTTCTGATGATCATGTGTCCATTTTGATACTTTAAATGATGGATAGGGGCAGCATGGACACTCTGATCAGTCTCAAATGAAACAGCGCTATAAACAGTGGACTTCAATGCCCTGTGTGATTTACCACCTTCTATCATAACCAGCAGGTATTTTTTCAGTAGTTTGTCGGATTGCACACTAGCCTTCACTCTTCATATGCATCTGTGATCCTTGGGTTCCCATAGCCCTGTCATGAGTTTACCGCTCATCATCCTTGGACTACTTTTAGTAAGTACTAACCACTGCATCGAGGAACACCCACAAGACCAGCTGTTTGGGACATATTCTGTCCTAGTTGTCTACACATCACAATTTCATTGAAGAAGAAAGGAAACCAAATGTAAACAAACTGAATGCTTTCCTTTTTGGGGGATTTTTTTGAAAACCAATTAGAACTAATGGTGAAGAAAAGTGAAAAGTATTTCTATTTTCATTTCATTTCTCTATTCCAGAAACGAAACAGGGAGACAGATAAGCCCTAAGGGAGCTCGAAGGCAGCTGTGAATGGACCCTAAATTAATCTTAACACATTGACTATTATAATGTAAAGAGAATCTACAGCTCTGCTACATCCGTAAATGCTAAAGAAGGGCATGTAGAGACATTCAGTTGAGGTCCCAGTCTACAAGATAATTGGTTCATTTAGTATTCGCGGTAGAATGGTGTTTCCCATCACTTCTGTAATACTCAGTGATCTCCAGCGTGTAACATTCAGCTTCACTGCCGTACATTATACATATACATGGACTCTAATTAGGAACAATTCTATCTCTGACTTCCCGCCTGTCCCTGATGTTCGGGACTAAAGGAAAACATGAGGAAGAATATTAAGTGGTTTATAAAAAGGGTAAAATGAGAATTGAGACCTGACTCTGATTTACTAACAGCCCTAGTGAAAGGTTTAGATTGATGATGCTAATTAGTAGTGACTGCAGCATCACTCTATCAATATGGCCGCTGTCATACTCATTAAGGAGGCTGACAATTAGTCTCCCCATCTCGGGGAGACGTATAGATCAGGAACAAGTTCTCAGTCCGAGCCAAGTCATGTTTTCACGTCAGTAATGGTTGGCTCAGTAGATGCATCAAGAGCCTGGAAGGAGCACGGCGACCCAAAGGGAAGCCAGAAAAGATTATAGACTTCGGTAGGAAAAGACCTTTGTACCCCATGCAAAATCACAAAGTCTATGCCATGTTCTCAGGTACATATGCCTATCTGCTTCATTGGCCTCTGTCCAAATTTGCTGTCCTTTGCTTTCAATTTGTCCCCTTTCCACAGGATACAAAATAAGTGTGTGATCTTTGGGGGTCTGACAGCTGGGACCCCTGACCAATTATTAAAACGGAGGTTCCATATCCCCAAGTCAATGCAGTGGCAGTCAAGTGTATGGTCTGCCACTCCATTCATCTCTATGGAACTGCCGAAGAGAAACCACGCACGGCGCTCAGCTATTTTCATCCTTGTGATGGGTGGGAATCCAACCCCCACCAATTTTGTGGATAAGTTTACCCCTTAAGGACATGGCCTATTTTGGGCTCAAGGACTCAATGATTTTTGGTGGATTTTCTTCTCCATTTTTCAAAAGTCATAACTTTTTTATTTTTCCGTTGACGCGGATGTATAAGGGCTTGTTTTTTGCGTGGCGAACTGTAGTTTTTATCGTTGCCACTTTTGGGTACATAAACTATATTGTAAAACTTTTATTATTTTTTTATGATAGCAGGGAGAGAAAACACATCAATTCTGCCATAGATTTTTTTTACAGCGTTAATCATGCAGCATAAATGACACAATTCATTTTTTCTGCAGACCGGTACGGTTACAACGATACCAAAATTCTTACATTTTTTTAGGTTTTTCCACTTTTCTGCAATAAAAACGCTTTCTTTGGAAATTTCTTTTTTTCTAAATCGCTGCATTCAAAGTCCTGTAACTTTTTTATTTTTCTATGTACGGAGCTCTATGTGGGCTTATTTTTTGCGAGACGAGCTGTAGTTTTTAGTAGTACCATTTTGGTGTACATTCAGCTTTTTTGATCACTTTTATTGCGTTTTTAGGGAGGCAAAATGCTAAAAATTAGCATTTTGCCTCAGTTTTTTAGTGCTTTTTTCAACGCTTTTTGAACAGTCAAAAGCATGTGCAACTTATTGTACACGTCGTTACGGATGCGACAATACCAAATATGTGGGGTTTTAATTTTTTTTACCTTTTTTATGCTAATATGAGAAAAAGCATAGAAAAGGGGTTTTTTTGCTCTTTTTTTTTACATTTTTCTTTATTCATTTTTCTTTTCTTTTTTTTTTTACACTATTTGTGATCCCCTGGGGGACTTTCACCACAGCACTGATGATCACTGTGATAAGGCATGGCAGGGCTACTGCCCTGCCATGCCTTATCGCTTATACAGCGATCACAGGCTATGGCAATACAGGACGCCAGTGCCTGGCGTCCTGTTGCTATAGCAACCAGCCGGCCTCTCTGCGATCATATCGCGAGAGCCCGGTGACGTCACAGAGGGAGCATGCTCCCTCTGTGAGCTCCTCCCTTGCCGCGATCTACTTAGATCGAGGCAGGGAAGGGGTTAACAGCGGGGGGCGCATCTCCGATGCACCCCCGCTGTTGCACTAACAGCCGGCTCCCACTGCTGGATAGTGCGAGATCATAAGTGATCTCGCGCTATCCCCAGTACGTAAGTTTACGCCCTGTTGTGGGAAGTACCCCGCTGCCATAACGTAAACGTACGCCCTCGAGCAGGAAGGGGTTAAAACTTGGGACAATACATTTAAAGCACCCAGTTAAAGCACATGGACATCATAGAGTGGGTACCAGCTCAAAACCGCCTTCTAGAAGGGTATATTCAGTACATGATGTTTAGCGGGGTTTCCAAAGATATTAGTAGACCCTGCAGAGACAACAAAATTTCCCTGAATTCCAGATTATACCCTCTTTAATATATATTACAGCTCACACTTTTACATACAGTGGTTCAGGGGTTAGTGATAATATTCCTATAATATCCCTGGTGGTCTAGAGTGGGTTAACAGTTAGTACCTACTGCTTTGGGGTGATAAAGGAGTTAACCCCTTAAAGGGGTTGTCTCGCGAAAGCAAGTGGGTCTATACACTTCTGTATGGCCATATTAATGCACTTTGTAATATACATCGTGCATTAAATATGAGCCATACAGAAGTTATTCACTTACCTGCTCCGTTGCTAGCGTCCCCGTTGCCATGGTTCCGTCTAACTTCGGTGTCTTCTTGCTTTTTTAGACGCGCTTGCGCAGATGCATCTTCTCCCTTCGGCTGGTCTTGGAAGCATCTGCGTTTTGGCTCCGCCCCCTTGTACGCATCATCGCGTAGCTCCGCCCCATGATGTGTGCCGGTTCCAGCCTCCTGATTGGCTGGAATCGGCACATGACGGGGGCGGAGCTACGCGATGACGCGAAAAGGGGGCGGAGCCAAAACGCCGATGCTTCCAAGACCAGCCGAAGGGAGAAGATGCATCTGCGCAAGCGCGTCTAAAAAAGCAAGAAGACACCGAAGTTAGACGGAACCATGGCAACGGGGACGCTAGCAACGGAGCAGGTAAGTGAATAACTTCTGTATGGCTCATATTTAATGCACGATGTATATTACAAAGTGCATTAATATGGCCATACAGAAGTGTATAACCCCACTTGCTGCCGCGAGACAACCCCTTTAATGCAACAGGATGTAAGTTTACGTCCTGGCAGGGCGGTAGTTAACGCAATAGGACATAAATTTACATCCGGTGGAGGGTGTAGGCACACCAACCTGCAGCAGGAGCAGGCTGTGACTGACAGACTGCCTCTTGCTGCAACAGCAGGGATCGGTGAGAGCACCGATCCTCACTGTTAACCCCTTACATGCCATGATCAATGTTGATCGCAACATGTAAAGGGTTCAGAGAGGGAACGCGCTCCCTCTGTGATGTTATCGGCCCTCCGCTATGTAATTGCGGAGAGCTGATGGGTTGCTATGGCAACTGGATGCCAGACTCAGGTGTCTTGTCGTGGCATGGCCTGTGATCGCTACTGTGAGTGATAATGCATTGCAGTACATAAATGCTGCAAAGTATTTATCATAGCAATCAGAGCTTTTCTGGTTTAAGCCCCCTACCAAGAGATTAAATACATTAAAGAAAAATTAAAATAGTGTAAAAAAAGTAAAAAGAAATGACAATAAAAACCTTTCTTGTGTGCTTTCCCATCTTTGTATAAATAAATGTAAACATTTCTTAAAACCCACATATTTGGTATCGTCATATCCATAATGACCTGTACAGTAAATTAAACACACTATTTCTACTGCCCAACCAAAACTTAAGAAAAAAAAGAGTCAACATGCTTATTTTGTTAATTTTGCCTCCCCCAAAAAACACAATGAAAGTGATCAAAAAAGCTGTATGTACCCCAAAATGGTACTGCTAGAAGCTACAGCTCATCATACAAAAAGAAGCTCTCATAGAGCGCTGTCAATAGAAAAATAAAAAAGTTATGGGACTTTGAATGCAACAATGCCAAAGAATAATAATTTTAAAACAAAGGGGTTTATTGTGCAAAAGTGGAAAGACCGAAAAAAAATAATCTGGTTTTGTCGTAATTCTACTGCATAATTAAGGGCAGCTTCAGACGGCCGTATACGCAACTACGTTCGGCGATACTGCGCGTGGTTGAGCATGAACGGGTTTGGTTTATTTTTTCTCCTGCAGTTCAAACTCCACGATATAACGCAGGAGTTCTAATGAAAACGCAGGAAGATATGACCTGCCCCATCTTTCCTGCAGGGCAACTTCTATCTTCACGGCCAAGAATAGAGATAGTAAAGATGAAATTATTGAAATCAATGGTTTGGTTATGTCCTGTATACTGCCATGATTTTCACAGCAGCATAACGGGACTAAAACACTTTTGTTTGTTTAACCCCTTACCGACCACCCCATAGACTTTTTACGTTCTGACTGGCTGGGCTTTAATCCCCAGGGCCGTAAAAACATGCTTTCCCTGGGGATTAAATCCCTGCAGGCTGTGGATGTGACAGCTCCATGGAGGTAGCCAACATCCTGGAGCTGTCATGGGAGTCCACGGGAAGCCCCCCCCCCCCCTCTCACGCGACCGCTGGTATTCTCTGGATACCGGCGATCGCATTAAAGTCAATGAGAAGGAAAAAAAAATAAGTTGTCACCAGGAGCCGCTGTATGCGGTTCCCAGTCACATGATCACTGTTATCCAATGGTGATCACGTAAAAGTTTTAAAAAATTTAAGTTTCACCTCCTATCACGCATCCGATCCCAGAGGGGAGGTGAAATTACTTACCTAAGGCCTACGGCGATGAAACCCTTATCCGCAGACCTTTCCCCTGCTTCAGAACATGCGCTTGTCGCCAAAATAGCAGATGATAGCACAAAAGCTAGGGAAAATTTTAAATCTCCTTGCTCCTGACTACTAAAGGTAGCCGAGAGCCTGGAGCAGTGACCGAGGGCCACGGTGAGCGGTGCCCAGTCACGTGATCGCCATCATCCAATTTCAAATGTGCACCGAGAATAAAGTAAACAGATGGAAATATATATATCTTATTAAAAATTTGTACAGTATATTTCCACATATTTGAGATATTGCAGTTGGAAAAAAATGACAATTTATTCAAAATATTCCAAATTTGGCACTTTTAATAAATATACACAAATTCGGTCTACTTGTACCATCTAAATAAAGTACAATATGTGGCAAAAAACAATGTGAGAATTCCTTGGATATGCAAAACCTTTATGAAGTTATTCTATTTTAAAGTGACATGTCAGATTTCCAAAATTTGGCCCAGACATTAAGGTGCAAACAGGCTTGGTCATGAAGGGGTTAAGACCTAACACTCTAAAAAAAAAAGGCAGAATTGATGTGTTTTCTCTCACTGCACTACAAAAAAATAATAGTTTTACAGTACATTATATGGAACCAATAAAAACTACAGTTTGCCTCGCAAAAAACAAGCCGTCATACGGCCATGTCGACGTGTCATATGGACATGTTTGAGCAGTGCAGATGAAAATACTAAAAATATCATCATGTTCTTAGGCCTGTGTCACGTGAGCGTATGCATATTTATGTGCACATTTGTGCCACATTATTTTACATCAGTGTTATGTATTTTCATGCGCCACAGAGTTTTTTTACTGCACTGATGCTCTCAGCCATTGAAATGGCCAATTAGTTTAATAGTAATCACTGTAATCATTCTGCTGTGCTGCTGTGGGATGCCCACATTGACGACAGTGTGTGCACCCGGGATCCTTCTTCCTCTGGCCTCTCCTTGGTTCCGCATGAGGATAGGAGAGGGGCAGAGGAGTCCAGGTGCACACACTGCCATCAGTGTGTGCATCCCGCAGCAGCGCTGAGAAGTGGAGTAGTGCTGCTCTGAAGACCAGGAGAAGGGTGAGCATATGAGTTTCAGGGGGGCTCTATTACCACTGGTGCTATTGTGGGGGTCACTGTAACTACTAGGGTCGATATAGGGGACACTATTACTAATAGTGTCCCCTATATCATCCCCAGTAGTAATAGTATTATTACTGAGGCCACATTGGGGGTCACTATTACTACTTAGGCCAATATAGGGGTCACTATTACTGCTGGGGCTAATATAAGGGACACTTACTACTAAGGCCACTGTGGGGGTCACTAATATTACTTGGGGTACTGTGGGGCTCACTATTACTGGGGCCACTGTGGGGTCACTATTAGTATTGTGGCTAATATAGGGGACACTATTACTACTAAGGTCACTGTGAGGGTCACTGTTACTACTGAGGTCACTGTGGGGGTCACTATTATTACTGGAGGTAGGTACTGCGGGGGTCACTATTATTA